>NC_073267.2:4932500-6132500 GCF_029289425.2 Pan paniscus | reverse complement strand
ATCTGGGTCTGAATTTCAGACTGCTTCCCCATTAGCTATGAGACTGTGCAAGCCATGCCCTTCTGAGCCTCAGTTTCCCCATTTGTAAACAAATAGTTTGAATAGGTCTTCCCTCCTTGGACTACTCTGGGGAGAGAAAGATACAATGCCTGTGAAATGGTGGGTGCAATGCCAGGTACTTCCTAGTTCCCAAAGATGCTAGCTGTTATGATTATTTTATTCTGAATGCTGGCAAAATATACTTTCTGCATCCAGGGAAAGCCCTTTCTGGGAGACAGTGCCAAAGCAGACAGGTGGAGGTCAGAAAAAGTAGAGCTGACTGGTGCCACAGGGCAGTGAGTAGGAAGGGCGGTGAGATGCCATGGCCTGGAGCATTCTGCATTCTGGAGCAGGCAAGGACCAAAAAGTCTATCTAGAGGCCACATTTAGTCTTGTAAACCCCATTTTCACTCCTCTAGAGGAACGACACATCATTTCCATGACAACTGAGAATGAAACTTGAACGAATATGCCGTCAGCTCTCCTGGAAAACCTTCTTAACAGTCCAGAACACACTGCTTAATTTCATAAATAGTTATTGCTATTACTAGTATTAGTACTATTATTACAACTACATTATTACTATTACTACTACTGCTTCTTACTATATTACATTTATTACAACTACATTATTACTAATATTATATTATTACTACTACTTTCAAAGAAAATAACTGCTCACTATAGAAAAAAAAAAGAGTCTAAAGGAAAATGCAAAAACCAGTAATTTAGTTGAACTTTCCATCTGCCTTTCTGACATCTCTCTGCACTCAGAGAAAGGGAGATCTATGAATACAGTTTGCACATAATTGGAATCATATAATACAGGCTGTATTTCTCACTCAACAATATGTCATGTGCATCTTTCCAAGTCAATAAACATAAATCCTCACCACAAAATCCTAGCAGCAGCTTGGAATTGGACTTTATGGATATACACAATTGACTTAAACTATCCCTTATTGAGGGATATTGAGGGCACATCTTTTTAAAAATTATTTGTGCTACCACAATCATTTCCTTAATAAATATACAAACACATCTCACACTTGTACAATCATCTCCAAGGTGCAAATTCCCAGAAGTGTAATTGCTAGATCAAAGATGGAACACATTTTACATTTTGACACATGTGAATGTGAGGCAATCTGCCATCCAGAGATGGTCAAGCCAACATATGCTGCCTCCAGTAGAGGTCGTGAAAATGACTGCTTCTACCCATGACACATTCCAAGGCAAGACAGGAGGCTGACCTGTGAGAGTCCAGCCAGAAGGACCCAGCTCAGCAGCCCTGCTACAGTCAGAGGGTGGAGATGGAGGAGCAGGTTAAGGCAATTGGATCCTCACAGCATGAATCTCTGCAAACCTAGAAGACTCTACAGCCTCCAGAGGAGAAACCAGCAGGATACCATCATCCCTTCCACTAGAGAGAACACATCAGCCTCCAGGAGTGAGGTTGGGGGCCAGGAAATACCTGACCCAACCCAAGAGAGCTAAAAATCTAGCAGGCATAGGCACTATTCTAAGCACTGGGGAAATGGAGCCATCTCAGACACCTTTGATCCTATTGTGGGCAATTAACTTTTTCAACTACTTTCCCTTCAAAAGCTTCTGCACCACCAATATCAAGTCTCTTTAGTAAGTCACTTTCCTGCTCCACACCTCATTTCCCCATCTGCAAAATGTGTTTAGTATCTTTGTTTTCTTTCCATAGACTCAGTGTGACATTACAAGCATCCTGGGTGGAACTGCAAGACATAGTTATTTCAAGATTATGAAGAGTGTGGTGGCCAAACTCCAAGATGGCCGCATGATCCCTCCTCCAGGTATTCATGCCCTTGTATGCTATGCTCCCACAGTCTTCTGAGGATTCGGTTGTATGACTGATCGAATACAGCAGAGGCAATGGCATAGGACATCTGAGGCTATGTCATCTAAGGGATACACAGGAATTCACTCCCATCCTCCCATGTGGCTTCTACTTTGCTCTTAATCTCTCAGATCTCTCACCCTGGCAGACACCATCCACCATGTCCTGAGGACACTCAAGCAGCTCTGTGGCCTCCTGACAATAGCTGTTAGGTGAAACACCTTGGGTGCAGACCCTCTAGCCCCACTCCAGCCTTCAGAAGACAGCAGCCCCAACTCACATGGGACCCCGAGCCAGACCACCAAGCAAACCACTCCCAGATTCCTGACCCACAGAAACTGTGAGATAATGAAAGTCTGCTGTTTGAAGTCACTAAGTTCAGTGTAACTGTCACGGGCAAGAGACAGCCAATACAATACTTTCCTGCTTCATACATCATTTTTCCAGCTATCCAAAATGGGAAGAATATTTCACAGACTTGATGTGAAGGTGCAAGACTCCTGGTACTCCACTGATGCAGTTGGGTCAGACGGTAAGTCCAGGCTGTGTGACCATGGGCAATTACTTTGAGTTTTGGTTTCCTAAGCCACAAAATGAGGATAAAAACAGCACTCACCTTACGGAGTCATTGAGAGGATGTTAAAAGAACAGAGATCAAACATTTGGTCAAATGAAAAGTGGGATAAGAAAGTTGGGTGTGTGGTTGTCATTTTTCATCATCCCTTTCCTCTTCTTCCTCTTCTTCTTGGCATCACAGGTAAACACTACTTTCAGATGATCCATTAATGAGGTTTATTATAAAAATCCAGCCTGGAAAGTCATTTTGGGGGAATAGACAAGCACCAAGCAGTGGGCCCTTACAGATTCCAGTTTACACCAAGCAGTGGGCCCTTAGAGATTCCAGTTTGCACGAAGGGTCAGTATAGCTTGGTGCATAAAGAGGAGGGAACATTCCAAATACAGAGCACACTCATGGACAAGGCCCAGGGCCAAGCAGACTTTTTTTTTTTTTTTTTTTTTTTTTTTTTTGAGACAGGGTCTTACTCTGTTTGCCCAGGCTGGAGTGCACTGGCATAATCATAGCTCACTGCAGGCTCCATCTCCTGGGCTCAAGCAATCCTCCCACCTCAGCCTCCCGAGTGTCTGAGACTGCAGGCGCACACCACCACGCTCAGCTAATTTGGTTTTGTTTTTTTTTGTTTTTTTTTTTTTATTTTTTTGAGACGGAGTCTCGCTCTCGTCCAGGCTGGGGTGCAGTGGCGCGATCTTGGCTCACTGCAAGCTCTGCCTCCCAGGTTCATGCCATTCTCCTGCCTCAGCCTCCTGAGTAGCTGGGACTACAGGCGCCCACCAACATGCCTAGCTAATTTTTTTTTTTTTTGTATTTTTAGTAGAGACAGGGTTTCACCATGTTATCCAGGATGGCCTCAATCTCCTGACCTCTTGATCAGCCCGCCTCAGCCTCCCAAAGTGCTGGGATTACAGGTGTGAGCCACCGTGCCCGGCCTAATTTGTTTATTTTTTGTAGAGATGTTGCCCAGGCTGGTCTCCAACTCCCGAGCTCAAGCAATCCTCTTACCTTGGCCTCCCAAAGGGCTGGGATTATAGGTGTGATCCATTGGGCCTAGCCATGAACATCTTTTGATAAAAGAATTTATTCTCAGCCTTTCACTTACCACTATCACAATGTCTCACCATACCAACATTACGATTTCCATTCTGTTACTTCCATACCATTTTTTGTCTTTGAGTCAACTCACTTTATGTTAAACTTTTTTTGAAGGAAATTTCATACCACTACCATTAATGGAAAGCTAGTAGTGATGGCTATAAAGAGAAGATCATCATAAAATGAAATACATAATGATGAATACCAAACAGCAAGTCTATGTGCCACTTGAAGGTGCCATCCCAAAGTCACCAACAATACACAAACAGGTCACACGTGGGGAATGCACCACACCATGATTGCATTGCCGAGAGGCAGTGCATGAGTGATTTCAGAAGTATCTGTGCAGGGATCTTCCTGGCCACTGTTATTCATGGGTGACAGATGAGGGATACACGGGAATTCACTGCCATCATCCCAGGTTATGTACCCCAGTGACTCTGAGCCCAATGCCATGATGCAAGACCCCAGGGCACTCAGTAAGCATGCCTGTCCTTACTAGGAAGACAACCCAATGACATTCGACTTCTTTCACGTGCTCCCACAACCTGGGGCCGTCACACCAGGGGGCAGAGGGACCAATTTGCAGCCTTGTCACCAACCACTGTGCCCCAGATCTGTCCACCAAGTGGGCCTGGTCTTTTTTAGAGGACAGAATACAGCTCTCACACCATGTACCAGAGGCTGGGAATATGGCCCAGGTGTTTCCTAATAGAAATTGTGCAAGTGCTAGGGAAAATTTATTCCCCTCAAACCCAGTTAATTCTCCAGCAAGATCAGTTTCAGGTAAAAACCATTCCCGGTGATTGACGACGGAGACCAAAGAGGCTGAAAAGGATGCAAAAGTAGTTTCAAAATCTAATCTGTTCAGCAAAATGCTTCTACTTACGGAGTCTTGCAGACTGTTCTTGGCACCGGGGAGGAGGGTTGAATTTTCAGACTTGTAGTCCTGGCAAAAAACAAACAGAGAAAAAGATTGGGGAAGCCCGGTTGAGGAAAAAAATTCTAACCTGGAGTAACCCAGTTTAGCACAACCCAGAATGTCTCACCACATTTAGCCACAGTACCCTCTGTCTCTCCACCCATCCCCTGCAGGGGTCGAGACCTGCATTGCCCTGCGCAATGGCCACAAGCCCGATATGGCTACAGAGCCCCGTGGCTAGTCTCATGGAAATGGGCTGTATACATAAAACACTCACTGGGTTTTCAGGACATGATGAAGAAAATGAATATAAAACACCTCATTAATATTAATATTTCATTATTTTTATATCGATTACATGTTAGAAAGACATTTAATAATATATAAAAATAAAATATATTGCTATGTTTAAAAATGTAAATATATTAAGACTATCTCAAAGGAAGTTTATTATTACAGTTAATCTCATCCGTTTCTTTTTACTTTTTAATGTGGCTACCAGCAAATGCTAAATTGCATCTTTGACTCCCCTGACACTCCTGAGGCAGTGCTGGTCCGGATGTTTCTCAGTGTGGACTCCTCCTCCCAGACCGAGGACGCTGGAGGTCCCTAACCTTCCACCTTCCACTCCAGCAACAGTTTGCATCTAGGGAGCATCTGCAATGCTATGCACTACTTTTTTTTGAGACAGAGTCTCCCTCTGTCACTCAACCTCCCAAGTTGCTGGGACTATAGGCACCCGCCACCACACCTGGATAAGTTTTCGTATTTTTAGTAGATACAGGGAATCACCATGTTGGCCAGGCTGGTCTCGAACTCCTGACCTCAGGTGATCCACCTGCCTCGGCCTCCCAAAGTACTAACATTACCGGCCTGAGCCACCACACCCAGCCACTGTGTATTTCTTGTGCATTTTCACCCTGAATCCTTACTAGGGTATTAAGAAGTAGGTCTTAACCTCAGCCCTGTCTTACAGGTGAAGAAGCAAAAGAGAGGCTGAGGGACTTGTCCAAGGTAACACGGCACTCAGCAGGGCTGCAGTGGAGCCTCAGCTTGAACTGAGCATGCCTACTGCAAACACGGGGATGTGAATCACCATCGTAGTATTCCCAAAGCCTTCATCCACCTTTCCACGAGGTACAGCGCAGGAGCATGTTAAAGGTGGCCACCATCAACTCTAAGGAACTGCTCCTGCCTCAAAAGTGTCAGCAATGCCTAAAGCTCTACATTGTCATTAATCAAAAGTCAGCAAGGCTGAGGCGGGCAGATCATCTGAGGTCAGGAGCTCCAGACCAGGCTGGCCAACATGGTGAAACACTGTCTCTACTAAAAGTACAAAATTAGCCAGGCTGTGGTGGCGGGCACCTGTAATCTCAGCTACTTGGGAGGCTGAGGGAGGAGAATTGCTTGAACCTGGGAGGCACAGGTTGCAGTGAGCCAAGACCACCGCCATTGCACTCCAGCCTCAGCAACGAGATCAAAACTCCAACTCAAAAAAAAAAAAAGTCAGCAGGCTTTGGCCTGGGGTCACCCCTTTAACTTCCTGGGCAGAGAGAGGGCCGTGTGTGTCTCAAGCAAGACCCTGTCTCAAAAGAGAGAGGGCGGGAGAGAAACGGAGAGAAAGAGGGAAAGACGGAGAGGTGCAGAGAAAGCAGGAGGGGGGTGGGAAGGAGAGGTGTATAAAAAGAGAGAGAGACAAAAATATAGACAGACACGGATATCAAAAGAGAGAGAAACAGAGGGGGACAGAAGCTACCTACTCTTTCCTGTACCAGCCACAAGAATTACTCAGACCCACGCACAGAGTTCTGGGATTTCTGTTTCTGTACATTGTTTCTGAACTTATAATGAGAAGACACATATTTTATTGTTTCTCTTTTTGCAGTTTTCTAGTAGACATTGGTCATGGAAAAATCTGGTGACCAAGAAATCAAAAATGTGTTTGTTCCCCTCCTTCCTCAACACAGAGAACGGTCCTCATGCCACATCCACTCTCCAGTTTATTGAAGTGAACAAATAAACTTAAACACAAATCATGTCCCCTGCTTCCAGCGACTGTCTAAAGTAGTAGCCCGAATGGGGAGAGAAGGGGGAGGAGGATGATGCAGTGATTTTGCTGCCAGATGCGTCAATTCTCCTTTGAGAGAATGTCCACTGGTCTGAGAATGTCTGGCTTTTGTCACTTTCTTTTCAGTCCCACTTTATAGATGGACCAAGAAAAAACTGCACTTGATCAACGAGTTAAGCGCAATAGCAGATTTCAACCCAGTGACAAGACCCAAGTGTTACTAGATGCCCTGGGATCCCTATCTACAGCCTGGTCCTTTCTTTGAGACGGGCCTCCCTCCAAGACTCACAGGTGACCCAGTACCTTGCCCAATTCCATCTAGTCTAGGGACACACTCCTGCCCCAGGCAGCATGAATCAATCTGTCTTTCTCAGGAACAGAAACAGAGACCCGTGGAAATGGTCATTGCATTGTGTTGGACTTCCTGAGTCCAAGACCTTGCATGTGAAGCCAGTATTGGCTTCGTAGCAACCACCAGCCTTAGGAAGGTAAAATTAGGTTTGAGTCAAAATTAAGAGTCTTCCAGGGGAAGGTGATCGGAAGAAAAGAGAATAGAGGATCTAGGCAACCAGTATCCCAGAGCCTGGAAATAGACAAGTTAGGACTCACACTCGAGTATGATCTTACTTGGGAACCTAGCTACCAGATGAAATTCCTATCCAGCTGCCCCTGCAGAGCCTTCTTCCTCTTTGCCTCTTCCACACTTCCCAGCCCCTTCCCCCTAGCTAGGGGCTTTCCCTCTCCACATCCCTGAGCCTGAGGTCCCAGAGGCCTGGTGTCCTCTTTAGCTGTCTATCTCTCATTGTGCCGCACTTCCGTGTCATTTTCATCAGGAGCACAGGAAGCCTTCACTCCTAGGAGACAGAAGATGGTACCAACTCAATCTGCTCTTCTCAAGACACTTTTTCTGCCCTTCCTGCCACTTTTACACCTCTCCATACCCTGGAACTGGACATGCACCCTAACCCTAGATTAGCACCCTCCTTCTTAACACAATCCCTGTGCTATCTGAACAAAGCAGCAAGCTCTATGCCCAATCCCATATGTCCCTATTTCCCTCCTTAACTCGAAAACAGAGACAAGCACATATTAACATTCTAAGTCTGACTGAGTTGGGGAAACAGAGCCAAGAGATGCAGCGAGGGAGGTAGTGGCTGTCTGACACTGTTCTGGTTTTCAGAAAGCCCAGGTCTTTTCCCTGAATCCTTACAATAAGCCTCCATATCATTTGAGCTGGCCTGATCCATTCAGATGAAAATTCTTGAGGAGTACAGAGAAGATTTGATCTGCAACCCTTTTTAGATCCCAAACCAGGGTCCCGAACCAGCTGTCACTCTGGTCGCTGTCTGCCACTCTTCTCTTCCCCCCAAGTTCTGCTCCCTCATTTTCCACCTACTTGTTAGAAGTCTAGTAGTCTTCCCTGGAAATGTATGCCCTCTTGCGCCTCAGTTTACAGCTTTCAAAAGCTGGGACATGAATCCCCAGCAGCAAGGATTTAGCCAGTTAAGACAATGACCCAGGCAGAGATCCTGGATGGGCCATCAAACATCATCCAATACAGATTTGTCATGGGCTGGTGTCAGCTCCCAGAGGTGGCAATAGAAGGTGATATTCTTTGCATATCAACTGCCTTTACAGGGTCTCTTCCTGACTGGAAATGTCTTTGGGGAAATATGTTTTTTTTTGTGGTTTTTGAGATGGAGTCTTGCTCTAACACCCAGGCTAGAGTGCAGTGGCTGGATCTTGACTCACCACAACCTCCACCTCCCAGGTTCAAACAATTCTCCTGCCTCAGCCTCCTGAGCAGCTGGGATTAGAGGTGCCCACCACCACACCTGGCTAATTTTTGTGTTTTTTTTTTTTTTTTCTTTTTAGTAGAGACAGGGTTTTACCATGTTGGCCAGGCTGGCCTCCAACTCCTGACCTCAAGTGATCCACCTGCCTCGACCTCCCAAAGTGCTGGGATTACAGACATGAGCCACCACATTCAACCACACTTTTTTGTGTATATAAATACTTACATAGACATGTAAAAGGAAAATAAATCTTGGAGGCCCCCGAATCACTAAGCTAAAGGGAAAAGTCAAGCTGGGAACTGTTTAGGGCCAACTTGCCTCCCAGTGCATTCAAAGTCACCCCTCTGCTCACTGACATAAATGCATATCTATCTGATTGTCTCCTTTGGAGAGGCTAATCAGAAACTCAAAAGAATGAAACCATTTGTCTCTTTTCTACCTCTGACCTGGAAGCCTCCTCTCCCAGTGTCTCCCTGTCTTCCTGCCTTTGCTTCAAGTTCGCCCGCCTTTCTAGATGAAGAAACCAATGTTCACCTTGCATATGCATTGATGTCTTATGTCTCCCTAAAATGTATAAAATCAAACTGTGCTCTGACCTTGGGCAGATGTCGTCAGGACCTCCTGAGGCTGTGTCACAGGCCTGTGTCCTCAACCCTGGAAAAATAAACTTTCTAAATTAACTGAGACCTGTGTCTCAGATTTTCAGGGCTCACAGACATATTCATGTAATCTTGTGAGCGTTTATGTGCCTACCTTTGAATAGCCACATCCAGATGTATCAATCTTCGTATCTACAGTCACACAGAATAAAGATGTAGGAGGTGGAAAAAAATAAACACTCCATCCTACAGGTTAACAGAAGGCCAAGACCATGGCCAGTCAAAGCTTCCTGAGCAATGGACAGAGGGTGTGGGGTCAGGGGTGGGGTTCTGGGTGCATGATGAGTTCCCAATGATGGCGCCAGTAAAACCTACGTGGACCAACATTGTGCAAAGCTCCAAGCCAAGGCCATGGCTGACCAAAGCCTCATGAACAATGGGCAGAAGGTGTGGAGGCAGGATGGGGGTGGTGTATCACGGGTTCCTACGGATGAAGCACGGAGACCTTCAAGGACCAAGGTTGTGTAAGAGAAATGGGGTCAGTACCTCTGTTACAGGAAAGGAGTCCCGATCCAGACCCCAAGCGAGGGTTATTGAATCTTGCGCAAGAAAGAATTCAGGGCGACTCCACAGTAAAGCAAAAGCAAGTTTATTAGGAAAGTAAAGGAATAAAAGAATGGCCATTCCATAGAGCAGTCCCCAGGGCTGCTGGTTGCCCATTTTTATGGTTATTTCTTGATACGCTAAACAAGGGATTGATTACTCATGCCTCTTCTTTTCAGACCATATACGGTAACTTCCTGACATTGCCATGGCATTTGTCATCTGTCATGACGCTGGTGGGAGTGTAGCAGTGAGGACGACCAGAGGTCACTCTCATCACCATCTTGGTTTTGGTGGGTTTTGGCCGACTTCTCCACTGCAAACTGTTTTCTCAGAAAGGTCTTTTTTTTTTCTTTAATTATACTTTAAGTTTTGGGATAGATGTGCAGAAAGCGCAGGTTTGTTACATAGGTATACATGTGCCATGGTGGTTTGCTGCACCCATCAACCCATCATCTACATTAGGTATTTCTCCTAATGCTATCCCTCCCCTAGGCCCCCATCCTCTGACAGGCCCCGGTATGTGATGTTCCCCTCCCCGTGTCCATGTGTTCTTATTGTTCAGCTCCCACTTATAAGTGAGAACATACAATGTTTGGTTTTCTGTTCCTGTGTTAGTTTGCTGAGAATGATGGTTTCTAGCTTCATCTATGTCCCTGCAAAGGACATGAACTCATCCTTTTTTATGGCTGCACAGTATTCCATGGTGTATATGTGCCACATTTTCTTTATCCAGTCTATCACTGATGGATATTTGGGTTGGTTCCTGGTCTTTGCTATTGTTTTATAAGCAAGTTCTTCATGACCTGTATTTGGTGCTGACTTCCTATCTCACACTGTGACTTAGAATGCCTTAACCATCTGGGAACACAGCTCAGTAGGTCTCAGTCTCATTTTATCCAGCTCCTATTCAAGATGGAGTTGCTCTGGCCCCCACACCACTGACAGCTCTAAAGGTCTACCAGGCCGCCAGGGCCCACTGAACCCTAAAGTGTTCTGACCCCAGGGCTGTGACATATCTCCTTGGGAATTCTGGATGCCAAGAGAAAGAAAGCAGGCTGAGGAGTCTATGAGGCCAGATCATGGCTGTTGGATGAACACAGACCACACACATTTCCACCACACCTTAGAGACTTCCTTCTTGGAGGCAAAACATCAAAATAACTCCTTAATGCATGGTCCAAACAGAGGACTTAACATAATCAAATAGATTTTTATAGCCTAGCCAACATGGTGAAACCCCATCTCTACTAAAATACAAAAATTAGCCAGGCATGGTGGTGGGAGTCTGTAATCCCAGCTACTGGGGAGGCTGAGGCAGGAGAATCGCTTGAACCCAGGAGGCAGGGGTTGCAGTGAGCCGAAATCGTGCCACGGCACTCCAGCCTGGACGATGAAGCAAGACTCCATCTCAGAAAAAAAAAAAAAAAGATTTTTATAATCTCAGAGTGGTAGTGAATATCCTTCTAATTATGACCCCCAAACCAAAAGCCTTAAAACAAAAGATTTCAAATTCTGTGTATATATAATTGTATGCATGAAAAAAATACCATAAACAAAGTAGAAGACAAAGGGCAATCTGACAAAATTAAAACCCACTGAACAAAGAGATAACATCATTTATAAAGAGCTTCGCCCCAATCAATAAGGAAAACGCCAAAGGAAGTCCATAGAAAAAAACAAGCAAAGGAAATGTACAGACAATTTCACAAGATGGTCATGCAAATACCTCTTATGCACATTAAGAAATCCCCATAATCCTTGTAATTAAAACTTCAACCATAATAAAAGAAATGCAAATAAGGCAATATATTATTTTTTTACTGAGACTAACAAAGAAGAAATTTGAATAAAGCATGGAAATTATAAGACTCTAGGGCAACAAGTATTCTTTATACACAGTGAAATTATACATTGGTCAACATTTTAAAAGTTGGTAATATTCGGACTAGGGATTCCATTTTTCGAGTGTCTGCTGTTTAAACATCTGCGTGAGTATAACATGACTTGTGCCAAGGATATTCATGGAAGCCTTTTTGTAATTACAAAATACTGGGAACAACATAAATTCCATTATTCAGATGCCAAGTAGATAAGTTATAGTGAATCCAGACACGGTCAGTTAAGATAATGAGGTAGCTTTGTATGGAATGAGAGGGAGAAAACAGTAAAATGCTCAGTGGTATGTATAGTACTCCACATCTGTTCATTGTTTTAAGAATATAGGCATTTCTAGTATATCCACTGAAATCTTCAGAAGACAGAGAAGAAACTGATATTTTTTAAAAGGCTCATTTTGGACCAGGTGTGGTGACTCACGCCTGTAATCCCAGCACTTTGGGAGGCTGAGGCAGGCAGATCACCTGAGTTCAGGAGTACCAGACCAACCTGGCCAACATGTTGAAACCCCATCTCTACTAAAAACACAAAATTAACCGAGCACAGTGGTGGGTGCCTGTAGCCCCAGCTACTAGGGAGGCTGAGGCAGAAGAATCACTTGAACCCAGGAGGCAGATGTTGTAGTGAGCTGAAATCGTGCCATGGCACTCCAGCCTGGGTAACAAAAGAGAAACTCCGTCTCAAAAAAAAAAAAGGTTCATTTTGGAGAAGGAAAAGGATGTGGTAGCAGGAAAACTCATTTTATATTTCTGACCCTTGAATTTTGTACACTGGGCATGTATTATTGAGGAAAATATTTTTTATGCTACCTGAAACTTTTTATTTGATTTTTAAAAGAAAATAATTTAAGGGAAAAACACATGACAACATTGGCAAGAACCCTTTGGGTAAGGCTTCATTTCTTGCCATTTTCTGAAAAAAAAAAAAATGTTTAGCTCACATCACATGGTAAATGAATTTGGGGTCCCTTTGGAGGACAGGAGTCCTTTCAGTGTGGTCTGAATGCAGAAATGCTGGCATTGGGGTAATACCTTAATGGATTTCACCAGGAAATATAAACAGCATGCAAGCCACCAGTCCCCCTCCTGTTCCCAGGGTAATCAATCACTGCATTTTACCACTGAGGTAGATGCACTCTCAGATTTCAACCCAATGCTCCAGGCAAACTGGCAAATCCCACTGATCCGTGTGAGCTGAAGCATCTGTGAACATTAAACCCCATCCTGGGGTAGGGTGACCACAAGGCAATGCCCAGAAAGCTGGAAGCATGGCCTCCACCCATATGGTTCCTCAGTGCCCGATCTGGGAGTGAATTTGAATCTTTGGCAGACAGTCCGCTACCACCACCCCATTCCTCCATCACGCCCCGAATCACAGCACGGCAGCCAAGAGCATGCAGCCGACTTCCAAGCTCATCATAATGACACCGAGGCTTCCCCTGCCCATCCTGAATCAAACCACCCCCAGCCCTTCGTAGGAAACACCAGTTAACCTTCAGCAAGGAACTCAGGCTACCCTCATTTCCCCCAACTTAGAAAATTCTGTGTAAATGTCAGATTAAGCTCTTCAGTCCTCTGCTTTTCAAATGAGAGATAAAATTTACCTCCCTATTCCCAGATGTTAAAATCTCTGCTTCTCCCCAGGGCAAAGAAATCAATGCAAGTGAGCTCCGTTTTTTTTCCCCTCTTTGGAACACTACCACTTCCAGCAATTTATTTGACTGACTATGCCTTCTATTACCATGTAAATTGTTTCAGACTGCAGGAAAAAAAGGTATTAATCTCCTCTCAGTAAGTCATAAAATAAAGAAATCAATTTCAAGGTCAATTTAGCCCAAATAACACCTGCTGCCCTTTTTTTTTTTCTTTTTTTTTTGTAACACGCAGACTCCTCTGAAATCCTAGGCTATTGTCTAAGTCGTCAAGAGGCAGGAATAGAAAACCCAGTCTCACATCAGTCAAGGCAGTGACAGTGGAGACCCTGGTATCATGGCCCAGTGGCCCCAGGTGTGAGTGTGGGATGGACAAGATTAACAGGATCCAGCAAAGCAACCCTCTGCAGGCCAAGGCAGTGGAGTGGAAGGAGAGCTGCACTGGGGGTCACGTAGAGTTGGGGTCAAGCCAGGAGTCTCTCTGGGTGGCTGTGTGAGTTCTGGGAAAGTGACTTCACCTCTCTGAGCTCCAGACTCTACACTTGTTAAATTACTTAAAATGAGGACTAGGTAACCTTACAGAATGCTTCAACCCAGTCCATTATGGACTTTGCCAAAGGTTACACATCCTGGAGAACTGGCCTAGAACTAGCCACTTTCATGTAGTGATCCTTCACCAGCATGTAGAATAGTGTGAGGGTTAAACAGGCTCTGGAGTCCAAATCACCTTTGATCTATTAATGAGCTATATGGCCTTGGACAAGATACTTACCTTCTATCCTCTGAGTTTCTTCCTCTGGAAGATGGACATAATAATGTTATGTGTTTCTAGAAAGAGAACGTTCATCCTCATTTTTGGGTGAGTAAATTGGATTCAGAGAGGGAAAGTGACTTGCCCCAGGTTGGCCAACTTAAAAGCAGCCCATCTAAGTTGAACGCTGGGACCCCTGAGCCTCAGGCAATTGACCCCAGCACACACCACACTTCCTTGTACAAACCATGCAAAGGAACAGAGGCATTCCCTTGGTACACTCATGTTCCCTCCACCACCGCCCCACAAACCCACCAGGGATGTGGCCAAGTGCAGATAGGGGCCAACAGCTTCTTACGGTGGCTCTTGGACCCAGCAGATTGGGGAAACCCATCTTTACAACATCTCCCATAAGGAGGCGGTTTCTCCCCACCCTACTCCATACCCACTGCCTTGGCCCTGCCATCCCTGATGGATGCCCTCTCTGTGCAGTTTTTCAGCTACATCCAGAAGATTAACAAACTGCCCCTATGAGGCCATGACATCTAGGCAGCCCCAAACCATCCTCAACTCTTTGTTTCTGCAAAAGCCAGCCCTGTATTCTCACCTGTGCATCCAATCAACCACCCAATTGTACCTCTCAACCTGTAAAACACCTCCACCTGCAAAATCCTGTCTCATGTGGGCATCTGTAATGCTAATGCCTGAACTCAGATCACTTTTGTTGCAGCGGCTTCCAAAAAAAGACCGGCTTGACTCCATTTCCCCCCCACCTCAGTCAATTCTTGACAGCCAGAGTGATCATTGTTGGATATAAAGTGGTTCATGCCTCTCCCAATTCAATGCCCTCCCAGCCCTCTAAGTCTGCAAAGTGGTGTCCATTGCTCACATGGGGACGTGCTGAGGACTGTTGCCCTTAAATATGTAACTCGGTCATAGAGACACAAAACAGCCCACGTCAGACAAAGTCAACACTGATGCCACTGAGGATGAAGTGCCTGGATTTCCTGGGCTGTAAAACTAGAAAGAAAAGCAGAATGCTACTTCATTGAGCATTTACTATGTGCTTCAATACATGACCCCACAGCTAAGTGGCAGAAGCAGGAAGGGGAGTCGGCCTCTGTGCCACAATTCTCAGTCATTTTTTTTTTCAAACTTTATTGAGCTAATTCACCTAGTAATTCTTCCATTTTAAGTGTACAATTCCATGGGTTTTAGTATGTTCACAGGTGTGTGTGACCATCGTTGTATTTTTAGAAAGTTTTCATAACCATGAAACTCCATCACCTCCATCCTCCATCCCCCATCCCCCCATTCCCACAGCCCCAAGCAATCATCGATCTACTTTCTTCTTTATGGATTTATTTGTGCGGGACTTTCATATAAATGAATTCACACAATCTGTGGTCTTTTGTGCCTGGCTTCTTTCTCTCAGCATCATGTTCCCAAGGTTCAAACAAGTTACAGCAGGCATCAGGGATGCATGCCTTTTTTATTGCTGAAAATATTCTATTGCATAGAGAGACCACCTTTGTTTTTCCACAAATCTGCTGATGGACATTTAGGTAACTGTCACCTTTTGGCTATAAGTAATGTTACAGTGAGCATTCCCGCACACGTTATTATGTGGACATAGGTTGATACTTCTGTGGGGTACATACCTGGAAGTAGAATTTCTGGCTTATACGACAACTCTTTGCTTAATATCTGAGGAACTCTCTGGCTGTTTTCTCAAGTGACAGCTGTTTATGAGGGCTCAGGTCCCTCCATATTCTCATCAATACTTAAAATTATCTGACTTTTTTGAGACAGAGTCTCGCTCTGTCACCCAGGCTGGAGTACAGTGCCGTGATCTTGGCTCACTGCAACCTCTGCCTCCTGGGTTCTAGTGATCCTCCTGCCTCAGCCTCCAGATTAGCTGGGATTACAGGCACCCACCACCAGTCCTGGCCAATTTTTGTATTTTTAGTAGAGACGGGGTTTCACCATGTTGGCCAGGCTTGTCTCAAACTCCTGACCTCAGGTGATGCACCTGCCTCAGCCTCCCAAAGTGCTGGGATGACAGGCGTGAGCAACCGCACCAGGCCCAATTATCTGACTTTTAGATTCTAGCCATTCTAATGGGTGTGCAGTGGTATCTCCCTGCAGTTTTGACTTACATTTTCCCGATGACTGACGATATCGAGCATCTTTTCATGCCATTACTGGCCATTTGTGTATCTTCTTTGGAGGAATGTCTATTCGGACACTTTGCCCATTTTTTAATTGAGTTGTGTCTGTATTGCTGAATTTTATGTATTCTAGATGTAAGTCTCTTACAGATATGCAATTTGCATATATACTCTCCCAACTCAGTGGGTTGCTCACTTTTGAACAGTGTCTCATCCTAAAGCATCTTGGTCATGTCAGTTTCAGGTGCGTAACCAATGGGCCACGTCCATTTTCAGAGCCTTCTGCCCTGGCTCCCTCTGGGGCTGAGACCCAGGTTTTCTTCTACTTGCCTTCTTTTCAGGATTTGCTCTGGGAAGGGCATCTGGGCAGCACAGGAAGGTCCAATGACAACACAATTCAGCCAGTAACATTTAAGAACCTCCTAAGTGCCTGCCAGAAGAACAGAGCAGCTAAGAGTGTCAGCATTTCAAGGATACTGTCCTGGTCCAAACCTCATCAATGCTACCTCAGCTCCTCATTCTCCTTATCTGTAAAACTGGGGGTAATGGGGGCCAGCCATGGTGGCTTACACTTGTAATCCCAGCACTTTCGAAAGCAGAGGTGGGAGATCATTGAGGCCACGAGTTCAAGACCAGCCTGTGCCATACAGCAAGTTCCCCTCTCTCCAGGGGGAAAAAATTAATTAGATGAGTGTGGTAGCACATGCTTGTAGTCCCAGCTACTTAGGAGCTGCAATGGGGAGATTGCTTGAGCCCCGGAGGTTGAGGCTGCAGTGAGTTATAATCATGCCACTGTACTCCAGCCTGGGAGACAGAGCGAAACCTGTCTTGAATGAATGAATGAACAAATAAAATTAGGGATAATAATAGCAATAGTTAGTAAAACTATCTACTTGAGTCAGGAGTAAATGAAATAACATATATAAAGCTCTTAGCATGAGTTCTGGCACAGTCAAAGGCAGTGGTCTCCAAATTTGGCTTTATATGATAATCACCCAGCGAGCTTCAAAAACATGTACTTTAGTTCCCTGTGGTTGCCGTCACGCAATTGCCACCAACTGGGTGGTCTAAAATAAGTGAAATGCATTCTCTCATAGTTCTGAAGGCCTGAAGTCTGAAACCAAGGTGTGGGCAGGGCTGGCTCCTTCTAGAAGTTCTGTGGGAGAATTTATGCTGTGCCTCTCCAACTTCTGCTGGCCACAGAGATCCTCAAGGTGCCTTGGCTTGTAGAAGCATCAGTCCCGTCTCTGCCTCTGTTTCTACATGGCCTTCTTCTCTGCACGTCACTGTGTCTTCTCCCTTTATGTCTTTTTTAAAGACACCAGTCGTTGGATTTGGGGGAGGATAATCTCATCATGACATCCCTAAATTTATTCCATCTGTAAAGACCCTGTTTCCACATAAGATCATATTCACAGGTTCCAGGGTCCAGAACTTGAGCATATCTTTTGGGAGCCACTATTCAACCCACTAGAGCACACCAAAAAAAATGCCAAGAATTTTGTTCTACCTCACACAAATCAGGGTGGAATCTCCAGCAGTGAAGACCAAGGATCTGCAGTTCTTGAATCCACCCAAGTGATGGCCACATACAGTTAGATGGTAAACCCTGGTCTACACCCTGCATAAATGCTGCAGTTGTCCTAGAAGCCGATGGCTTTGGGGAAGTCAGGGTCACCCCATAACGTGGTAGGCTATCTATAAGGGGCCTTGTCAGCCCTTTCATCGGGATATCCCATAGTCTCACAAACCACAGAAGCTCATACACACCTAGCTGCACTCTCCACAGAGGTAAGTCAATCAAGACACAGGATACTCACAAGAAACAAATAGCTACAGGCCAAGGGCAACCATGCATCCAGACCACACACATGTCTACAAGTTTAAAAATCCCAAGAGAGCCCAAAGCAGGAAACACCCCAGATGTCCATCACTGGATGAACAGATCAATAAAACATGGCTCAGCCATACAACAGAATATTATTCAGCCTTAAAAAAGAAGGACTGAATCATTCGACAACAGGGATGAACATTGAAAACATTATGCTAACCAAAAGCAGCCAGTTACCAATACCATACATTGCATAATTTTACTGATGTGAAATATCCAGAAAACGGAATCCTGTAGAGACAGAAAACAGATTAGTGATTTCCGGGGACTGGGGGGAGGGCAAGATGGGGAGTAGCTCCTTAAGGGATTCAGGGTTTTATTTTGGGGAGATTAAAATATTTTGGAATGAGATCGAGGTGACGGCTGTACAACACTGTGAATGTATTAAATGCCACTGAATTGTTAACTCCAAAATGGTTAATTTTATGTTATGTGGAGGCTGCCTTTATTTTCTACAGAAGACTTCTAAAAAATTCCCAGCAGACTCAGACTTCTATCCCTCCCTTTGTGCTTTGACCGTATTTTTTCAAATAAAAATAAATATATAAAAAACCACAGATTTCTACACACATCTGTACAATCAAAAGAAGCTTTCCTCTCCATGCATCTCAAAAGCCATTAAAATTAATAGGGTCTGTACCAGCAATGTCTAATACAATTGCCAATTCACTGAATCAAGAAACAGGCCCAAGCAGTAACAGAACTACAGTCCCCGGTGCAATGGGAACTTCCATCTAAAGTGAGTGGGGACTGGTTAACAACACCCAGCCCTCCTCTCCCATCCGTGTCACAGGGACAGCCTCAGACGCCTGAGGGTAACCACACTCAGGAGACAATGACCCACCTGCCTGTGCTGCCACGCGAGGGAAGAGTTCCAGAAAACAGAAGCTGAAGGGGGATAAAAGCCAGCCTACCCTTGGTCTCTGTGCCCTTGTGAGGGAACTCACAGCATGAAAAATCTCCATTTGCAAGTGGGCAATGGTATCAGAAATAGACGTAATGAGACAAGGGAAGACGGAACATCAAGAAGTCTTGGCAAAAATGCTGGGAGATGCAGCTTGGTGATAAAGGAGGGCATTAGTGATGCAAGATGAAACTCGGACATATTTCTGGCTCAAGATGCTGAACACAGCACTCAAGTTTTCCCAAGGACAAGAAGAGCAGGGGAGCTACAGAAAGAGACACGGATTATTACAGAAGCTCTTGCAAAATGAAGTTGGGGAGAATGGCAAAACAAGCGAAGTGTAAAATAAATACTTACTGAACGTAATCACAAGGGAGAACACTAAAATTAGGATGTCTGACAAGGGCTTTTTATTCAATCTGCCCAGGGTTTCCTCAGGGCTCCTGAGAGAGGAGTTGTCAGTAACCCACATGACATCACAGGCCACTGATACAGAAATGGGATAGTTGGAGCACGGGGTACTAGGCAGGCTGATTAGAGGGACGTGGCCCAGACTCGGTGGAACCAGGAATGGCTGGCACAGCCTTGAGCTCCCTGGGCCATTCCCGGAGAGAAGTCCCTCCAAAGGAAGATGGCACCACCAGACAAACTACATGGCAGAGGTTCAGGCCATGGGCTCTAGACTGGGGCAGCCCAGCATTGAAGATGCTGCTGTTTATTTCAGCAGACTTATAACCTTGAGCAGCTCACTCCATTTCTCTGAGCCACAGTTTTCCCCTCTATAAAATGGGGCTAACAGCCTACATCATAGGACAATCCTAAAATGAGACAATCCTAAAAGCCCAATAAATCTTAGCTCTTATCGACCCCACTTTACAGAGAGGAAACTGAAGCCCAGCCCAATGTTAAAAGAAAGCTTCAGACAAGTTCATCTTGATGGAGTTTAATTGAGCAAATAAAAGAAACAATTCGTGAATCAGGCAGCCTCCAGAATCACAGCAGATTCAGAGACACTCCAGGGTTGCCTCGCGGTCAGAACAAATTTACAGACAAAAAAAGTAAAGTGACATACAGGAATCAGAAGTGAGCTTGGTTAGAGCTCGGCATTTGTCTTATTTGAACGCAGTTTGAACACTCAGCAGTCTACAAGTGGTTTAAGTATGGCCGCTGGGATTGGCCAACACTCAGCTATTATTACAGATACATACTATTAAGTTAGCTTTTCATTGTTGTCTGCCTATGAAGCTAGGTTACGGTTTGTCCCCAAGAACTCAAATATAGAAGTATGGAGTCCTTCTAAGGCCATATTTAGTTGGCTTTAACAACAGTTAAATAACATGAACGGATGTTCATAAGTATTGGCTTTTGCCGCACATGGCATATTCTATGGCTGTACAATTTTTTGTTTGAACGTATTTGAGCTCTGCAACAACCTGCAAGCCAAATTGCCAGGGTTCAAAGTCAGGCTCAACCTCTCCCTAGCTGTGTGAACTTGGGCATGTTACGTTTTTGTGCCTCAGTTTTCCCGTCTGTTAAAAGGAGGACAGAGTGAGAAGTTAAATGAGTTAATGTCTGTAAAGGTCTCAGAATAGAGCCTGGCCCCGGAGTGCTCAATATTATCACTGATTTTTAGCTCATCTCACAAACAAGGCCCACAGAGGGTAAGCCTAAGGATACACAGCTGAATGAGAGGCAGAATCTGAAATCTGACTGTCACCCAGGCTCTTCTGCCTTCTGTACTTGGGGCTGAACTGGTAACCACCTCCTCAATGAACTTCCCAGGGTCATCCGAGGCAGGGCAGGAGGCAGAGGTTAAGATGATGGGCTTTGATTTGCCGAGCGTGGGTGTGATGGCTCATGCCTGTGGTCCCAGCTACTTGGGAGGCTGGGGCAGGAAAATCACTTGAACCCAGGAGGCAGACGCTGCAGTGAACAAAGATCACGTCATTGGCATTCCAGCCTGGGCAACAGAAAGACTCCGTTTCAAAAAAAAAAAAAAAAAGTGACGTGCTTTGAAAATGCCTGGGTTCAAGTCCCAGCTCTGCTCTGGCTTTGACCTTGGAGGGCTGTGTAACCTCTCTGGTCTTGGTTTCCTCATTGTTAATGGGAGCACTGTACTTGCACCTCAATTCCACAATACCTGGCAATGCCAATCACGATGGCCAATGTGGTCCATGTTTTCCACCGGCTCCAGTCCAATGCCCTGTGTGGAAGGTGAGTCCAACTTCGCTAAGCCGTGTCACTGCACTCTTTAACTCAGCTTGCTCTGAAGGCCCGTGCAGCCCGAGTCATGCCTCAGATGCTCCTAACTCCCCATCAGCCTGTCGCTACCCCAGCCTCACTTCCTGTGGTGCAACCTCATGGGAGTGAGGTCTGGTACTCCCGGGGCGAGAGTAATACAAGTCCCTGGGATTAGGGCTCCCTCGAGACTGCCTGCCTGCAGAAGAGGGAGCTGTCAGCTCTTTTAACAGTGAAATAATTGCAAGTTTGAATGTGGATTCTATGCTGAACATCTGCAATTAGAAGCCACCTTCTGTTCGAAACAACTGCTGCTTAAATGTAATCCTGCATTGTGCATAAACCCCAAAGGAGTTTCTCAGTTTTGCCTTCAACTACACTTACTCATCTACATTACAGCGTCCTTGCTTCTGTTCCTAAATCTTGCATCACTTCCTACCTCTCAGAGGCCTCTCTTTGTCCCTAGATAATATCCTAACGCCTTACCTGGGCCCACCTTGCATACGGTCTGCCTCCCACTCGCTCCTCCCTCCTCTTTCACTACTCTGGCCCCTGTCATGAGCTGCAACTATACAGTGTTTCTTTTTGACCCTTGCATCAGCTGTCTGTCACCCTGGCTTGGAGAGTTCCCTGTTCCCATTCTGCAACTTAACTCCTACACATCCTTCATGTCAAAGTCCAGACATCACCTCCTCCAGGAAGCCTTCCCTGAAGTTCCACACTAACCGTGAGACTCCTGTAACATGCTCTAGCAGCATCGTGCCCATTAGCCCTGTGACACTTCCTAAAGCTTGTAATTAGTTACTTGCGTATGCATAATTACAAAGTAGATGGCTGCCTCCACCACTGACTTGTGTACTCTGTTCCTGTTCCAAGGTTGCTACTGGATTCTCCCTCCAGGAACCAAGCACAGCCCCACTGACACACATAGGTATTGGACAAAAGAGTGTTTAATTACACAAATGCCTTATTCCTCCTAAGGAGAGCAACTTGCTGGAGTTAGGACCTGTGTCTCCGCCCAAAGTCTATTCCTTGTAGAACTTAGCACAGTCCCTGGCACATGACAAAATACTCGGTCTGAACTGGCAGAATTTTTAAGCAGACTCTTGCTTTAGCTTCTAGTTTCTTTTCTGTCAGAAAAAAAAAAATGCACATAGGAGTCCAAGAAAGCCCTGCCCCCTTCTCCTCTGGATCTGTCAAGTGCCATCTACAATGGTGGCTACGTGGATATTTGCATTTACCTAAGAAGACAGACAACACTTTCAAGTTCATTAAAAATCCATCCCAGGTCTGTGCACACTGACAGCCCTTGAATCATCCCAGCCTCTCCTGAAGAGTTGAGATAAAGGAAAACTGTTTCCCTTGTCTTAGCCTGTCACGTGGTCATCATTCCCATAGAATGACTGGGAAGGACCAGCGTGGATGCATGTCATTCCCAGCTCTGTCTTTTGAGGAATGGGATCATTAAGACAGGTGACCATGTAAATGCCATCTGCCCTACAGCTTCCTGGGTCTGGGTTGCCCTTCGCTGGAATCCCACCAGTTTGCCTTTAATTAAACCTAAGTGTAGGAGTCCCCACCTCTCGGCCTCTATCTGCAGACGCAGGGCAGTGTGAGATGCCGTGAAAGGTAACGTTTGCATCCTCTCCCCAAAGGTATCCAGTGTGGGGAGCTCAGAACCCACACAAAGCAGATGTTTGAAGGCTGAAGCCTCCCAAAGGGAACAACCAGCGTTGAAGCAGGATCAGCTGGAGCTGGCACCTCAGCCAAGCAGCCCTGGCTCTGAGCTAAGGCACACCCAGCTGGTCGCCTGGCAGCAGGTGGCATCCAAGTCACCCAGGGGGTGAAGTGGGGCCATCCGTACAACCACTTCTCCCACTCCTTGAGAAGCTCTGCAAGCTCAGTGGGCACTTACCCCTCGGAAAATGGTGCCGGGCTGAGACCCACGCAGCTGAGGATGTTTTCCCACAAGCTCAATTACCAATCAGTCCCTGCAGCTGCTCCCAGATCAGAGTGGAATCCAATCAGCCGGCGCTCCCAGAACCCAGAAAAGCCAGGCTGCCCTCACTGGCTCTTCAGGCCCAACTGTTATTCATGCATCCATTGTTGGGGTCCCCCTAGGTACCATCACTACGCTGGGCCAAGGGAGGCAGCTGGGAACGAGGGAGGCAGAGTCCAGGCCCTCTTGGGGCTTACAAGCTGTTGTAGGTAATGCTGAGCAGATAAAGAATTAACTGCCGGCTGGGCGCAGTGGCTCACACCTGTAATCCCAGCACTTTGGGAGGCCAAGGTGGGTGCATCACCTGAGGTCAGGGGTTCAAGACCAGCCCAGCCATGTTGGTGAAACCCCGTCTCTACTAAACATTCAAAAAAAAAGAAAAAAATTAGCTGGGCCTGGTGGCAGGCACCTGTAATCCCAGCTACTTGGGAGGCTGAAGCAGGAGAATAGCTTGAACCCGGGAGGCGGAGGTTGCAGTGAGCTGAGATCGAGCGACTGCACCCCAGCCTAGGCAACAGAGCGAGACTCCTTCTCAAGGAAAAAAAAAAAAGAAAGAAAAAAAAGAATTAACTGGGCAATGGCTGTGTGATAAGTGCCATGAAAGGAAAAGTCAAGCGAGCTTCAAGACCTTACCTGGTGCACCCAGTTGGGGAAGGTTTCCCCTAAGAATGGCAGGAGTTGGCAGAAGGAGCAGCTCCAGCAAAACAGGGTCACCAGGGCGTGGTTTCAGCAGCAGGACGAGCTGGAGAAACAGGTGGGCTAGAGGATTGGGGGTTTTAAAGGCCACGCTGTGAGCAGCAGGAGGGTTGAAGCAAGGTCAGGTGTGTGTTTGAGAGGCTGGGGCTGGATTCTACGAGTGCACACATGGATGCGGGGAGCACAGTAATAGGCCACAACGGGAATCCCAGAATCAAGGATGCTGGGGGAGGCACATAGAAGAGGAGTGATGAGAAAGAGGAGATTAGGAAGTAGATTTCCTAGGACTGGGAAGTGAAGGTGGGTGGGGAGTGACGGACGGGAGGCAAGAATGCCTGGAGGGTTTCTGCATAAGCACCTGTCTGGCTACTTGCACTATTTACTGAGCCTGGCGATCCTAGTGGAAGTGCAACTTGGGTGGGGCGATAGCAGGTCCAGTCTTGACCAATTTAGAGAATTAGGGGTGTGGCCAGGCGTGGTGGCTCATGCCTCTAATCCCAGCACTTTGGGAGGCTGAGGCAGTGGGATCACCTGAGGTCAGGAGTTCCAGACCAGCCTGGCCAACATAATGAAACCTTGTCTCTACTAAAAATACAAAAATTAGCCGGGCGTGATGGTACAAGCCTGTAGTCCCAGCTACTCAGAAAGCTGAGGCAGGAGAATCACTAGAACCCAAGAGGCAGAGGTTGCAGTGAGCCAAGATCAAGCCACTGCACTCCAGCCTGGGCGACAGAGTGAGACTCTGTCTCAAAAAAAAAAAAAAAAAAAAAAAAAGGGGGTGTGTGTGTGTGGAGGTTTCATGCGCTAGTACTTTTGGGATTGAAGTGCAAAAACACCCCGGCCCGGTGGAGATATTTTATCTTCATTTAGCCTTCATTCCCTCCATGGTTCATTACTGATACTTCACAGAGGAGTTCCTGAGGATGAGTTTCATTTTTGCCGAGAACCTTGAAGGCCCTAGATCTAACAGCTGTTGGCGCTAAATTAATAGAACAACAAGGCAGGCTTTTTCCCTCATGCCAGGAGTCACTGTGTGGGAATGTTTGCAGGAAGTACCTGATCTCCCAGTGGTTTTTCGTGTCTTGAAATTGACAGTTTTTTTATTCTAGCCAATACATTTCTAAATGTCAGACCGTGGATGGGGTTTTTCCTGGTGCGCTTTAGAGCCCAAGGTCCTTCTTGGGATTCAGGGAGGATAAGGGAACTGAAACAAACCTCTCCTTTCTCCACTCCACCCTTCCTTCCTTTTACATACACATACCCCACCCAACAAGTAAATCTTGGCTGCCAGAAAGACCAGACGCCAAGGTGCCTCCTGATGAATGAGGCTAGGTGAGAAGCCCAGGACAGAAACCCCAGGGCAGGCACGGCAGCTCATGCCTGTAATCCCAGCACTTTGGGAGGCCGAGCTGGGTGGATCACGAGGTCAAGAGATCAAAACCATCATGGCCAACATGCTGAAACCCTGTCGCTACTAAAATTACAAAAATTAGCTGGGTGTGGTGGCACGCACCTGTAGTCCCAGCTACTAGGGAGGATGAGGCAGGAGAACCGCTTGAACCTGGAAGGTGGAGGTGGCAGTGAGCCAAGATCACACCACTGTACCCCAGCCTGGCAACAGAGAGAGACTCTGTCTCAAAAGAAATCCTCAAACCCCAGAATCTCTCTACAAATTGTAATTTCCTTCTTAAATTTGACTTGGCCTCATCCCCTCTGCTCTAACATGAGGCTCTTTATATTAGGCTGCACCAAAAGAAATCAACCTTTGACAGTTTCCAACCTAAAGAAGAACCATGTTTTCCGCTTCATGGCTTCTATTATGCCACCTGGTGTGAACACGACTTTTTAGTTTTTTCAGGAATATTAACGTGCTTGATCATGGCACACTGCCCCAGACCTCACTGGGGCTATGATGTAATGCACAGCACAGTCACTGCCTTGCCATTTTAAAATTTTGCAAATGATCAATTCGAGACCACACCTGGCCTCAAGATTGCAAACATGTAGTAACAGAATAGTGGTTAAAATCATTTATGGGGCACATTCTGGCAGCACAAGGCCCCGTGCTGGGCACATAGATTATTCATTCTGGGGATAAGGATGAGTAGGGGGGGGAAAAAGCTCACAGGTGTTCATTATATGAACTCAAATAAGGCACCATTTTTTCCATTAAAAATGCCATCTGATGAGGTCACTTACTGTCCTAACATAAAAATGTTGAGGTGAGGAGGTGAGACCCCCCCCCAAACAGGTCTATGCCTCCCTAACACCCACAAACTGAAGGAAGAGCTTGATCCCACTACAATGCTGCTAGTTACAGAGCCAATCAGACGAACAGGAGCCTCAACAGACCCGGAGTCTGCTTGTTCTTAGATCGTTGCAAAAGTAATTACACTGCTGTCTTCTGTAAGAGAACAGTTTGCATTAATTTGGGGAAATGTGTGATTTGATAAACACATCCCACATGGGGCTCCTAGGGATAGTCCATTAAGAGAGAGAGACCAACTTGGAAAATGTCCTGACAGTATCCTGCATTAGACAATCTGGAAGACAGGGGAAGAGGGAAATTGGGGAGAGAGGAGCAGAGGAGGAAAAGGGCCTCCGCCGAGGGTTCTGAACTTTAGCAATGGCTCCCAAAGGATATCGACAGCTTAACTCCTCTTTAATCTTGGCCCAAGTGCTGTAATAAGCCACTCTGAGAACTTAATAACTCCTCAGCATCCAATCAATAGCAGATCTGAAAAATCTCTTCTCTCTGTTTATTTAGTTCTCTAGCGCTGAGACCCTTCAGCTTCTTATTCCCCAAGATATCTGAAGCTGAAGTTTTCCTTCAGGAACAGGCAGCTTGCTGACATCCACCCAGAAGGTGGACCTTTAAGAAATGGGCTTTGATGAGAATTCTCTACACTGGAAAGGCAAGAAGCACCAAAGAGACAAATGAGATGGCATTCCTGCCATACCTCCAAAACCAGCGGAAAATGGACTTTGGCACTTCTCCTAGTTCCCGTTAATGCAAAACCTCATTAGGGTCTACGGGGGAAAGGGGCAGGATACACATCTTTATAGGATTCATCTGGGAAATTATCACTTTCCAGTTAAGCAATTGCAATACACACAGATGAAAAAAAGAAAAATACTTCCACTCTTAGGTGGGTGGGAGGGGATTATTTGCCTTGATTTTTTTAAACCACGCTTCTTGGTGAATATAAATTTTGGATTCAATAGAAATACAAGTAGGGAGGGACTGAAGGAGAAAAGGAAAAAGGATTATGAAGTAATCTTAACAGGAACCCATCAAAAAATGAAAACTTCTGGTTAGGCGTAGTGGCTCACGCCTGTAATCCCAACACTTTGGGAGACCACTGCACTCCAGCCTGGATCACTTGAGGTCAGGAGTTTGAGAACAGCCTGATCAACAAGGTAAAACCCCATCTCTACTAAAAAAAATACAAACATTAGCCGGAAATGGTGGCAGGCACCTGCAATCCCAGCTTCTCTGGAGGCAGAGGCAGAATTGCTTGAACCTGGGCAACGGAAGTGGCAGTAAGCCAAGATTGCACCACTGTACTCCAGCCTGGGTGACAGAGTGAGACTCTGTCCCAAAAAAAGAAAAAAAAAAAAGATGAAAATTTCTGCAAATCTCTCTATCCCTCCCCCCAGCCAAAGAAGCAGATGTCTTCACTTCTAAGTGCAAACATGCATGACCCATTTGCTGCAAACTTCATATCATGCCAGCTTTTGATGCTATTTTTTTTTTCGAATGAGAGAAAATTCAGTGTCCTGGCACCAGATTCTCTGGGCACATTCCAGCCCAAGAAGAGGTTACATTTTATGCCAACTAAAGATAGAGTTATCTTTTCTTCCTATTTGGACAGGGAGGCATCAGCCCAATTAGATCAAGCAAGGCAAATGGATTATTCACTGTTTAGGTCCACACTCCACACAATGTAGCACTTTCCTGCCTGTCTCATGCGCCTCTGGAAGCTTTGTTTCGGAGACAGGTAGCTCCAACCCTGGCTGGCATGGGATGTGTGTTCACTTCCGTCAGGTAGGAGTAGATGCCAGGCAGTGTACTGTCAGAAATTACCACTTTCCAGACAGACTGTGATGGCTGTGGGCAAGGAAACTCACTTTTCTGCATTCTTGGTGTATCATCCATAAAATGACAAAAGTTGAACCTGCCTGACATAGAGCTGTTAGGATGATCACCTAAGACAGAGGACACGCAGGGCATGTGAACTCAATGATGGCTGAGCCGTGATGGCAGTGATGATGACGCTAATGAAGATGATGATGATAATGAAGATGATGATGATAATGAAAATGATGATGATGACGACGATAATGATCAATGGTTTGCTTTTCTTTAACTTCATCCATTCCTTAATACCTGATTTCTCAGAGTTAAAATTAAGAAACAAACTATTCAGAGACAGCAAGTTAGGGTGTGTTTAGGGTAAGAGAAGCATCATAGTTGTAATGAAATCCATCCCCTTCATAACACAAAGGCACTTCCAAGGTAATAAAATAATCCCAATGGGAAATCCTTCAGGAGATGCTGTTATATCACAAGGTGAATGGCCCTGATTATCACAAAGTTGTTCAAGTATCCATTTGTTATCTGGTTAGCCAGGGGACAAGGCCAGAAGCCACTTAGCACAGTGGCTTCTGTGCAGCCTTATCAAGCTGCAGGGTATGAAAAGCTCAACTCACAGCACAGTGTCTGGGCGGCCACCATCCCTATAACTTACCTGGGTTATAGAACCATCTCCTTCTGGAGCCAAGCCTTTCCTGCAAAATGAGACAACAAAATAATGCCTTTCCAGAGTTCACTGTAAGCCCCCAGGTTTCCCTAGAAATGGAGCTCAGAGATGCACAGACTAAAACAGGGAGGAGTGAGAGAAGCATTGACGTTTAAAAGCATGTAACGCATTTTGGGAGGCCGAGGTGGGCGGATCACTTGAGGTCAGGAGTTCAAGACCAGTCTGACCAACTTGGCGAAACCCCATCTCTACTAAAAATACAAACAAACAAACAAACAAAAAATTGCTGGGCGTGGTGGCAGGCGCCGTAATCCCAGCTACTCGGGAGGCTGAGGCACGAGAATCACTTGAACCTGGGAGGTGGAGGTTGCAGTGAGCCAAGATTGCGCCACTGCACTCCAGCCTCGGCGACAGAGACACCGTCTTAAAAAAAGAAAAAAGGTAACAATTTTCTTAATTTATAAAACAAAAGCAGTTATTGAGATGTGGCAAGCCGGGCTTGGATGAGAATCAGAAACCTATACAGAGGGTTAGGAGGCTACAGACAGATACAGCGCAATCAGATCCTCATTTTCCAGGCAAGTGCTGCCAGCAGCATTATCACTGCATCAAACTGTACGAAATCACGGCACTTTCTGAGCCTTTGTTTCTTCACTTGGAAAAAATGAAACCAATGAACTCGATGCCCTCATAGATCCTCATAGGCATAAAAATTCTGCCCTTCTAAGATTATACATCTGCCTATCGTACAAATTACTCCACGTTCCACCAAAAGCAACAGATAAAAATCTCAAGAGCTCATCAGAAGAATGGCATCAGGGGGCAAATCCATGAAGCTAAACATAAACAAGATATGGTTTCGGAACAGACTTGTTTCATTTTTTCTTTTTCTTCTTTTTCCTTTTGAGACAGGGTCTCATTCTGTTGCCCAGGTTGGAGTGCAGTGGCGCGATCACAGCTGACCTCAGCCTTGACCTCCCAGGCTCAGGTGATCCTCACACATCAGCCTCCCAAGTAGCTGGGACTACAGGCACACGCCACCACACCCAGCCTATTTTTTGTAGATATGATATCTTGCCATGTTGCCCAGGCTGGTCTTGAACTCCTGGGCTCCAGCCATCCTCCCACCTCGGCCTCCCAAAGTGTTGCAGTTATAGGTATGAGCCACTGCGTCCAGCCAGGTCTGTTTCTTAGAGAGGAGCCTTGGGATGCCTGGACGGGGAAAGGGGGGATGCACACTGGGTCCAGGACTGGGACCCAGGGAAGCAGACAAACAAGGCCTCCTTTAAAGGAAGCTCAGGTTGATTTCTGGTACATTCCGTGGAGCTGAAGCTCTCAAAGTTGGCAGTGCCCAAGTCACCTGCTGTGCATACTACAATACAATGTCTCAGGCTCTGCCTCCAGTGATTCCAATCCAGTATATTCAGGTGGGGGTCCAGGAATCTGCATTTTAAGAAGTACCCAAAAGTGATCATGACATAGGCAGGGGAAGAGGTAGAACAGCTCAGGTCAAAGCAGTGATGAGAAAGCTGGAGAAGAACCACCTTTGTGGCCTTCACCTCCCACCCGAGGCCGTGGGGAAGGGACAGCATCCCCACCAGCAGCCAATGAAACGTGGACACTCCCTTTTTGCATTGCTCACACCTGATGCCTGGAGTCAACCCTAACAGTCTTCCTCCAAACCTCCAATCTTCATTATGTCCTCCCAACTTGAGTTTCATAACAGAACCAGAACCTCCCAATTCTCGTCATCTCCATCCCACCATCCGATCCAGGGCACCATCATTATGACAACTGCCTAAATGTCCTCCCTGCCCCTGCCCCATATGGCCCTCTGTACATGCAGTGGCTGGGGCAGCCTTCATCAAAGGTCAGGTCACGCCATTCTTCCACTGAAAGCCCTTCAATCACCCCCCAGTCTCCCTCAGAGAAAATGCCTTCTGTCCCCGTCTGCCCTGGCTCCCACCATTATCTGTCTGGCCTCAACCCTGAGTACCTTTGCCTTTGCTCATTCTATTCCTACATAGTCCACTGCGCTTCTTCCTCCTTCTGCCCCATCCCGATTGCCCTAAATATCCACAGAGTACATTCCCTCACCTCTTTATGTCTTGGCTCAAATATTATCTCTGTGAGGCTCTGTTTGACCACCTTTTGTAAAATGGCCAACCCTACTCTTCAAGGATTCCTCTCTCCCCTGCAGATTTTCTCCATTATACTATTTCACAGATTCTCTCTTCCCGCTGCACAGATCAGGGGTTCTCAACCTCAGGTGATTTTGACTACCAGGGACCATTTGGCAATGCCTGGAGGATTCTGGTTGTCATGACTGGGGAAGAAGATGCTGCCATGTATCCAGTGAGTAGAGACCTAGGATGCTGTCAAGCATCCTTCCACGTACAGAAGAGCCTCCCACAACAAAGTGACCCAAAATGTTAACAGCGCCAAGATTGAAAAATCCTGCCCCAGAATATACTGTTAGTGGCCTCAGGGATTTTTGTCTGCTGTGTTCATTGCCATGGACTCACTGCCTAGAAAAGCATCATGAACATGGTATGCACTCAATAAATACCGTTCAAAGATAAGAATGAAGAGATAAATGGCTGGATGCTTCCCAGAAAGCCTGGAGAGCTTCTGAGCCACAGAAGTATAAGTCTCCCTTATCTGATCCAGGACAGACTCCATAAAGGGCTTCTATGGCTCCACGGACCACCTAGATTAAGCCATTCCATTCCTAACAAATCATGTATTTAAGGGACCACAAGGGAAAGAGCAAACACCTGAGATGTGCTACAAAGCTTGTTCTATGTCAGGAGGGCTTCTTGTGTTCCTCTTTGCAGTGTGTCTAATGGAGAATAGAGGAGGCTGGTCTCCTGGGGCCCCACATAAGAAAAGGTCCATTATCTTAATTATGAAAGTCAAAGATGGGCCGGGCACAGTGGCTCACGCCTCTAACCCCAGCACTTTGGTGCTACGGACCTTGGTGGACTGAACAAAGGAGGATGAATGCAGAAATAAAGACAAAGACAAAAGATTATATTTGGAAAAAGAGGTAAGGGGGCTCCTTGCTTCTAGTGAACAAGGACCCTGAGCTTCTAGTTCCCTTCGTATTTATTGAGTAGAAGAGATAGCGAGGAGGAGGTGGTTGTCAGTCAGCTGCTTGACTCGGTGCAGGCCTGCATGATTGCATTCTTTGAACAGTAGTCTCCAGGTGTTCCAGTAGATAACCTCAAGAAGCACAGCGCCAGGGAGTGACTGCACTCAGCATATCTTCTGGCGGTGGGTGCAGATGTGAGTTCATGATAAACAGTTTGTTGTTTGATCGTACAGCCTTCAGTGGAATGCTGAGTTGGCCACGACCCTCAGGCCTTTGGCTCTCTATACTTTGGGAGGTCCAGGCGGGCAGATCACTTGAGGTCAGGAGTTTGAGACCAGCCTGGCCAACAGGGTGAAACCCCATCTCTACTAAAAAAAACAGCTGGGCGTGGTGGTGTGCACCTGTAATCCCAGCTACTTGGGAGGCTGAGGCAGTAAAATCACTTGAACCCAGGAAGTGGAGGCTGCAGTGAGCTGAGATCACAACACTGCACTCCAGCCTGGGTGACGCAGTGTGACTCCATCTCAAAAAAAAAAAAAAAAAAAGTCAAAGATGGGTCACTTCACTACCAGGGGACAAGGGAGTAAGAGAGTTACAACGTTTCTGTCTCAGGACTCTGACTATAGACATGGGTAGAATTACATGAAGGGCTGGGGGAGTGATCAGGGGATCTTCAGTGAACAGACATCAAAAACAACTAAAGGAAAGAAATCTCACCAGCAAAGATCCAAGAGATTGTGTATATGAGAGCTAAATATTAATATTATTTTGAGAAGAAAATAAAATAGGCAATACTGAGAATAAAATCCCCTTCTAGCTAATATCAAACTCAGCATCTGGACCTTTTACTCACTGTCTTATTTCTCTAAAGATCTCCAAGAAACTTAAGAAGTGTAATCTATGAAATGCTTTTTTTTTTTTTGAGACAGAGTTTCACTCTGTTGCCCAGACTGGAGTACAGTGGTGCAATCTCAGCTCACTACAACCTCCGTCTCCCCGGTTCAAGCAATTCTCATGCCTCAGCCTCCCGAGTAACTGGGATTACAGGTGCCCACCAACAAGCCCAGCTAATTTTTGTACTTTTAGTAGAGTCGAGGTTTCATCATGTTGGCAAGGCTGGTCTCAAACTCCTGACCTCAGGTGATCCTTCTGACTCGGCCTCCCAAAGTGCTGGGATTACAGGCGTGAACCACCACATCCAACCCGAAATGCTTGTAATGTCCAAGATTCGTTTGTGCATCAGAGGCTGACCTGACCTGACCAGCTGTTAAGCACCCAGAATGCTCAAATGGCTACAACTTAACAAATGCTTGCCAGGGACCTAAGCATTCTAAGGACTGTCAGGTCCTAACTAACATGAATGAGTCCCATGCACTAACTCGTATTCAAACCTCACAACAACCCTTATAGGGTTATTGATCATTTGGCCCATTTTATGGATGAGTGAATGGAAGTTCAAGGAACACAGCTTGCAAATAACAAAAACAGGATTTGAACCCATACTTTCTAGTACAAACCCATCATGTGTGCTATGTGCAAACCCCTGCTGTATGTACTTTGAGTTAGAAGAGGAAAAAAAAGAGAGAGTGAGCACATAAGGAAGAACCAACAATAAACCTCAGAATATTTGGTCACCTACTTGTCAGGTGTGGAAGACTCACCCAGGCTGTGACACTGTGTGTATTTCCATGTTTATAAAATGCTCTTCTGTAAATGTCACTGGGTGTTGTTGCCATGAAAGGGCTGATAAAGTTTAAACTCCACTCCTAATGTGAAAATCTTTAGTTAGATGCTGAGTTCCCATCATTATGGGTTTTTAATCTTTATGATATCTGCAATATGACTGACATTACATCTTGTTGTTTGACTAGGATCTTCTTATGTCGCAGACAGAACAAGATGAACCCTAAACTATCCAAACAGGAAGACCATGTCAGGAAAGGAAGAGGAGAGAAATAACCCTTATGTCGTATCCCCACAGCAGGATGTCCATCAGAAAGATCAGATGGAGGGGTAATGAGGAAAGGAAAAGGGGGAACTCGTCAACTGAATACTCCCCACTCTACCAAGCTGAGTGGTTAAGAGAAATGGCTTTGGAGTTAGACTCCTGGTTCCACCATCTAATTGACTTTAGGGACTTTATTTTATCTCTCTCTAAATCTCAGCTTCCTCATCTGTGAAATGGGGATGGTAAGTATACACCGCATAGATCTGTTCTGAGAATCTAATGAGATGATGAGCTGAATTTCCTAGCGCAGTGGCCAGAACATAGAGAGTGCTCCAAAAAGAAAAAAAAAAAAAAGTTACTTCTTATCATTAACCCTTACCAAATGTCTGAAAAGAGCATCATCCATTCTGTTTCACAGAGAAGTAATCAGAGCGTTAGCCAGTGGAAGTGATTTGCCTGAGGTGAGAGAAAATCAGAACCAAGCTTCAAATTTGTCTTTTTTCAAAGCCCCTCTGCTGACTCCTCCAACATCTACACTGGGGTTGGTCATTCCCTTGGAGACATTTTACCCTGCTCCACCAATGCCCTGACTTTAGGAGAGCGGTGTCCACCCCACGTGAAGACACATACAGAACCAATGTCAGCCGGGCATGGTGGCTCACACCTGTAATCCCAGCACTTTCGGAGACCGAGGCGGGCGGATCATGAGGTCAGGAGTTCGAGACCAGCCTGACCAACATGATGAAACCCTGTCTCTACCAAAAAAAAAAAAAATACAAAAATTAGCCGGGCGTGGTGGCATGCGCCTGTAATATCAGCTACTCAGGAGGCTGAGGCAGGAGAATCACTTGAACCCAGCAGGCGGAGGTTGCAGTGATCTGAGATCGCGCCACTGCATTCCAACTTGGGCAACAGAGCAAGACTCCATCTCAACAACAACAACAACAAAAAGAACCGATGTCATGATTTCCCAAGCCAGGTTGAGTCATTTGGTGGGAGGAGTGAAAAAACAAATGTTTTCAAAGGTGACTTCAAACTTCAAAGCATGGATTCTTAAGACCATCACGGGGCAAATCTGAGAGCAGAAGAAGAATACAGATGAGAGAGAAAGCCCGTGCTGGCATAGGTGGAGAAGGAACTGCAGGAAAACATGGAATTTATCAAATTATGCCAGCCCACTGCAGACAACAGAAGCAGACAGAGTGATGAGTGTCACGCATCCTCACATCCCTGCGTGCCTAGCTCTCAAATTCCAAACCCCTGCGCGCTTATCTTGGTGACCTTTACGCTGCTCTCTGCTCCATCTTGACGAACACTGATGGTAAAATTACCAAAAAATACAGGAAAGGGGGAAAGAGAAGGAGCTTTGAGGGAAGGGATCACAGATTATACGATGTCCAATTATAGACATCCCATCAGGTATTAAGCAAGGAGGGAAGTTCAAGGAGGGAAGAGGAGGATCACGTGTCACAGGGAGGTCTTGGACTATGAGTGAAGCAAGAGATCACAGGGAATACACAGCTTGGGCAAAGGCAAGGAGGTGGGACTGTGCCACGTGCACAGAGAATGCAGCACAGGCCCCCATACGCTGCAATCTGAAGTGCAGCGTGGTGGGGATTCGAGGAAGGAGAGGGCACAGGGGAAGGCTGGAGACATTTGAATGCAATGCTGAGTACTTCAGATCTCATTGTTTAGCAGTGGGTAGCCAGTGAAGGTTTGTGAGCTAGAGAAGGATGGGATCAGATCTGCATCTTAGTGAAAGTGCATCACTGGGTACTGGTGTCAGGCTATAGAGCAGATCAGTTCAGAGTTTTCATGGTGGAATTCAGAGGACACTGAGTTCTAATCCCAGCCCCTCTGCCCCACTACAGTGCAATTTTGAGCCAGTTACTTACCTTCTCTAAGCCTCAGTGTCCTCAAACATAAAATGGGGTAACAACTCTACTTCCTTAATAAGAAAGTTGTGGGAATTAACGAATATAATGATCAGGACGTGCTTGGCAAGATATCTGGCCCATCAACCTAATCAGTATAGGTGACGGTGATGACAATGATGATGGTAATGACAATGTTGATGGTGGCAGTGAGGATGATGTCAGCAATGACAGTAATTTTGTCTAAACATAGACACAGCCCTTCCATCTAGGAGGCTTTTTTTTTTTTTTTTTTTTTGCCTATAACCTGAATATCCCCCAACTATGGTTTAAGCTGGCTTCTCCTCCATTCACAGACATAGAAATTAGCCCTGTTTCTGATGTAAAGCCTAGTACAAAAAACCTGCACCACTGCTGCCTCACCCTATGACCAGGGGCAGGTGATGACCCGCTGGATGCTTCATGCTTCCCAGTCTGTAAAGTGGAGATTATACGGCTACTCGTCTACCCAGAGAGATTGGCTGTGTTCAGACTTATTACTGTACTTAAGAGTGAGCTTGGCACATTGTACAGAATGATACACATTAGCTAGTAACTAATATTCGCCGCTTAACCTGACCAAAGTGCTGCAACACACAGCCACTCCAAAGTGACGCAGTCCTGAGCTGCACGTGTCCACATGGGATATCCACACAGGATACGTCCCACATGTCTGAAAGGCCATGGGCTGTGGGATACAGCTAAATGGTGCATCTTTCTCTCCTGGGCACCAGCTTTATTTGTTTCCCTCGGTTGTTCACAAGGCCTTTCTGTTTCAACATCTCCAATTCATCTGAGGGTCTTTGTGTGGCATTTCCAGCCCCACTAATTGTGAGGCTTAAGACCTGAGGCAGAAAAACCAAATGTCTTTTTCTGGTTAAAGTGAAAACAGAAATGTGTTAGGGTATTTGGACTCCGAGCCGGTGAAGCCACTTCATTCTGATGAATTGCGACACATGGAAATCAATCCAGGTCACCTAAAACAACTTGGTATGTGGTGTCCAGACCAGTCACTGTTAATTTATTATGGGCTATTTGATTAAATACACAACAAGGGAGTGAGTCGATGCGGTGTGTCTGCAGGTGAATTGTCTCGTGGCTCATTTGTGAATGTATCTCTAATACTCAACAAAAACCATTCCAAAGCATTCGAAATCTCTCTAGGTAGTTTATCCATATTAGGATATATATATATATGTGTGTATATATATACACCTATATATACATATACATACACATATATATACCTATATACACACATATACATATACAGACATATATACACATATACACACATATATACACATATATATACACATATATGCACACACATATATATACACACATATATATATACACACACACACACACACATATATATATATATATAACTACTTTCCTGAAATCTCTGGGAGATGGGGCAAGTTACAAGAAAAATCAGCCAATATCACGAAACTGACCAAAGACAAAATATAACAACCAGAGGGAGCGGGTTCTACACATTAAACTCCACTTCCAAAATCTCTTTTTCCAACCATCCATCTACGGTCAATTCCATCACATTTAATATTCTCTATGTACCGTGCCACCATTTGCAGCCCGATGTTTGTTTGATTATACATCAGTGGTCTATCTTCCGACAGTGGAATGCCGTTACAGCGCTGAGATAAGCCAGTCCAACTATGTTAACACATGAACCCTCAGCAGAAAAACAGGCAGTGACTGGGAAGGAGGAGACCAAGTGTGGCTGGATTCAGATCCCCATTGTATTCGTCCATTTTCATGCTGCTGATAAAGACATACCCGAGACTGGGTAAATTATAAAGAAAAAAAGGTTTAATGGACTCCCAGTTCCACATGGCTGGGGAGGCCTCAAAATCATGGCAAAAGGCGAAAGTCACATCTTATATGGCAAAGAGAATGAAAGCCAAGAGAAAGGGGTTTCCTCTTATAAAATCATCAGATCTCAGGAGACTTATTCACTACCATGAGAACAGTATGGGGGAAACTGCCCCCCATGCTTCAATTATCTCCCACCGGGTCCCTCCCACAACACGTGGGAATTATGGGAGCTACAATTCAAGATGAGACATGGGTAAGGACGCAGCCAAACCGTATCACCCACCCACCCTTAGGAGCCTCTCCTATTTCCCATGTCCACATAAAACTAGCCTCAAGTAGACTGGCTACTAGAAAATATCTCAGGATGGCTACAGAGGAGATTCCAGGAAAGCTTTACTCTATTGCCTTCACAGGTTATCATAAAAGAGGGAAAACAACTTGCAAATTATTGATTGATTGATTGACTGATTTAGGTAAGGCAGAGTTTCGCTCTTATTGCCCAGGCTGGAGTACAGTGGCACGATCTCAGCTCACCACAAACTCCACCTCCCGGGTTCAAGTGATTCTCCTGCCTCAGCCTCCCAAGTAGCTGGGATTATAGGCAGGTGCCACCACGCCCAGCTAATTTTGAATTTTTAGTAGACACAGGCTTTCTCTATGTTGGTCAGGCTGCTTTTGAACTCCCAACCTCAGGTGATCTGCCCATCTCAGCCTCCCAAAATGATGGGATTACAGGAGCGAGCCACTGCGCCCGGCCATGACTTGCAAATTCTAATGTAGTGGTATGTGAACATGCATGCACATGAACACACGCACGCACGTGCACACACGCACACACACACACTTTTCCTTCTGAAATCTGGAATATCATGGAGATAGCTTAGCAAAAGGTAAGGAAGAGGCACCTTATTAGTTCTGAACCCTGGTGCTTTGGATGATCCAAGCCATGTCTGCCACTTAGTATCCCCCTGAGGCTGCAGCCATGGTAACAAACCCCACGTGTTCCCATTTTCTTGACATCCTCACTGTCTCCTGCTCACCTGTGATGGACAGAGCAACTGTTGTCATGTTTTAGCTAAACAATGTGAGTGGCTAGGGCTCTTTGAAGTGCCATCCCTCATCCAGCAGGAACTAAAAAACCAATCCATGTAAGAAACTACATGTGGCTGCCAAGGCTGAGGTGTGTTCCAGCGGCATCTCACCCGAGGGACAGCTGTCTCCACCTCCTCATCCAAGAGGTGAGATGCCCAGCCACGATGATGGCATCCACCAGAGAAGTGCTGGAGAACCGTGAAAACTGGGTTGTTCTTCTAGGACCCACTGCCTAGAAGACCATGATGAACTTGATATGCACTCAATAAATACTGTTCAAAGATAAGAATGAATAAATAAATGCCTGGATGCTTGCCAGAAAGCCTGGAGAGGTTCCAAGTCACATAGGTATGAGTCTCCCTCATCTGATACAGGACAGACTCCATAAAGAGATGCTACAGCTCCAAAGACCACACAGATTAAGCCATTCCATTCCCAGCAAATAAGGTTTTAAGTGACCGCAAGGGAAAGGGTACACACCTGACACGTGTTATGAAACTTGTTCTATGTCAGGCGGGTTTCTTATTAGACCAAAAAAATAAATAAATAAAAGAGAGAGAAATAGATAATCCAAGAAGATGGTAGAAGGACAAATTCAGTGGGAGGAGACAAAAATTCAGCCCAGAAAGACAACATCATCAAATGGCAGAAGGTGAAATAAAATGACGGAAGAGTAAAGAAACTCTCTCCTCGATCGGGTGTGGTGGTTCATGCCTGTAATCCCAGCACTTTAGGAGTGTGAGGCAGGTGGATTACCTGAGGTCAGGAGTTCAAGACCAGCCTGGCCAACACAGTGAAACCCTGTCCCTACTAAAAAAAAAAATACAAAAATTAGCCAGGCATGGTGGTGCGCACCATAATCTCAGCTATCTGGAGGCTGAGGCAGGAGAATCGCTTGAACCTGGGAAGTGGAGGTTGAAGTGAGCTGAGATCGCACCACTGCACTCCAGCCTGGGTGACAGAGCAAGACTCAGTCTAAAAATAAAAAAAATTTAAAAAAAAAAACTCTCTCCTATACACTGAGTACTTGGAGCAGTAGATAAAAATGACGTGGTTCCTAGCCACATCTAGGTCATAGTCTCATGTCAGTGACAGACAAGAAACTTAAGAAAATAAATGATGGTAACAGACAGCAGGTTAGTGGCTACCAACAGCTAGAGATGGGAAGAAGAAATGGGATGTGGCTGCTAGAAGGTACAAGGTTACTTTGGGGGTGATGAAAATGTTCCAAAATATGCTGTAGTGCTCATTGCACAACTCTGTGAATATATGAGAAGCCACTGAATTGTACACCTTAAATGGATGAATTGTATATCATATGAATTATATATCAATAAAGCTGTAATTTGAAAAAACTACTATCATCATATTATAAGTCAGGATTTCAGGGCTGTTCAACTACTTATTGAAAGAATCAAGCTTCAGCACAACTCAACAGCATCAAATTTGATGGCCAAGGTGCGCTAACTGTAAAATGTTTCCTGAAATTAAACTACCAGATGGTTTATATTTAGTTTTGGTGTACTTCATTCTCTCTGGGTTATTTCAGAAAATAAAATATTCCAGAAAACTATTATTTCAACAGTTTAAGCATTGTAGTTCAGTAGATAACGATACCATCAGCAAAGATGAGGATATGTGACTCCTTTGCTTTATACTTGGAGGACAGACAGTTAGTTCACCTAGGAGGTGTTTTGAATCAGTGAAATGGAAATGGAAATGAATATGGGTCAGGAGATGCAATAATACAGCCTCAGCTGGGCGCGGTGGCTCACGCCTGTAATCCCAACACTTTGGGAGGCCAAGGCAGGCAGATCACCTGATGTCAGGAGTTCCAGACCAGCCTGACCAACATGGTGAAACCCTGTCTCTACAAAAATGCAAAAATTAGCCAGACATGATGGCGGGTGCCTGTAATCCCAGCTACTCAGGAGGCTGAAGCAGAAGAATCACTTGAACCTGGGAGGCAGAGGTTGCAGTGAGCCGAGATTATACCACTGCACTCCAGCCTGGATGACAAAGCGAGACTCCATTTCAATAATAATAATAATACAGCCCTATTTTACATAGTTTGGGATTCCAAGACCTCATCTGCATATTCCTCCTGAGACAGCGGCAGTATGAAGCCAATATCAATATCACAGGTTTATGGTTAGCAGATAGTTTGCCTAAAGGTAGTTCCTCTTGTAAAATCCCAAAGGGCTCATCAGAAAATGGCAGAGAATTTTTCACTTTTAATTCTTGAAAAGATTGAACAGATCAGAAAAAAACAAAAATATAGGACAGAGAGGCACCCATACCAGAAGCAGGGGAATGTGGCCAGATGCCTACTGGACCAGCTCTCTTGCACTCAGAACCTTAAGGAAGACTCCCTAGCACTTACAAGTTGGAGGAACCCCATTTCTATCCTAGAAAACTGAGGCCAGTTCTGCCATAGTGGGTCATCCTCTGATCCCAAGACCAACCCCTGGGGTCTTCCTGTCTCCCTCAGGTCCTCCCCCTTCTTCTCCTCCTGGCCCTGGAGAATTGCTCTATACATCCTGGGTATCTCACTGCAGCCCTGGCCCCAGCATCTTCCATCAGAGCCCTGATCTAACACATAACCAAAAGTGACAGGACCAAGAGGTTCTTCACTGAATCCTGACCCCAGCAGTTCCAATATCTAGGAAACAAGCAGCTTTCTCGGGCAGCTGTCTGACTTCTAAGTAGGACTGCTGGAGGCTCTGGGTCCTACTTGACATATAACTGCAGACTTCCAATTTCCACACTTTGCCACGGATGGTGTCCTCGGAAATAAACTTGGATGGAGCAGAAATAAATCTGTTCTATCAAATCTTTCTTTTTCCTGAATGATGAGAGGTCATTCTAACCTTGCCATGAGCTCAGGAAGAACTTTGCCTTTAAGCTAGAGACAAAATGAGTGCCGAGATTTCAAAGCTTCTCACCCTGGAAATAAAAGACGGCTGACAAAAGACAAGTTTCCCTGTGTCTTCACACCCTCTAGCACCATATTGGATGAGCGAATAAATTAACCAATGAATGAACTGATGACAGGGGAAAAGAGGCCCTGGAAAGAATTATCTTGGGTGGACACCATTTCTCAATGGATGGGATGCATTTGCAATAAAACTTCTCATTAATTCCAGGGTCATGACCCTAAACTTAAATTGCAAAAGGAACCAAGACCATCGTCTTCAAGTAACTTCTGCTAAAATACATCTGAGGGCAGACAAGTGACCCTCTCACCCCAAAAGAAGGGAGCAGATTGCCCAGTAAGTCCTGGGGACCCTCCTGGAGATAAGAGAATTAAGAGAATCCCTAGGGTAAAGAGGATTAAGTCATATTATTAATAATCATCATCATACAAAGGTCTAGTATTAAAACAGGATTGGAAATGTATTTAAAACCTTATATCATCACCCCTTCCCTGGTGTCTGATATGGCCTGACTTTTGCATAATGGCTTTCTTTTGTACATTTTCTTCCCAGCTAATTAAGTTAGAATTACTTTAAACAGATCTGCTTCCAGAAGTGTCTATAAGGCAGGAAAGAAAGAGAATGTCTGTGTCCCACTATCTGGTATTCAAAATACAGAATTATGAATTTTGGGGTTTTTAAAGAAAAAAATAAATGAAGCTATAGGTCCCCTTTTTAGCCAAGTTTGCTGACACCTAATTATAACTATCTGAAATACTTATTAATTCCAACTAATTATAGGTCCTCATTCAATTTTTTTTAAAGAAAGTTGGTTTTAACCATGGGCCATAATAGAGTCTGCTCATATTTCTTGGAAATATTAATGTGCAAGACCCCCTCCCATGGATGAAGGATCAGGCAGCAAGCCATGTCTACCCATTTTCCCACCCCTCCTGCCCTGAGGATGGACATAGTCACAGTGTTGTATTGGGAGGAAGACACAACAGAGGGAATCCATTTGGGAATTGATAAAACCCAAAGTTGCAATAAAATCTTTAGGAAATTCCTTTTCTTTGCATGAGGTTTAGTCCTGGCATTAACCATTTCTCCTGCCACAAGGGTGTGCCAGGTAGCTAATGAAATCTCCTGTTACCTGCTAGCCAAAACGCCTCCATACTGCAACGCACATCACAGCAGGACCTAGGCACCAGGGCTGCCTTCAGAGGCAGAGTGTCAAGGAGGATGGGTGGACAGTGTGAAATGCCACAAGGAGGATAAAAGGACTGCAAAGTATCTGTTAGATTTGGCAGCATGGAGCTCATAGGTATCTTGTCCAGAGAAGTCCAATAGCACGTCCAAGAGTCAAACTATGGTAGGTTAAGAAAAAAGATGTGGAGCACAGACTACGCTGAGACGTTTGGATAAAAATGAAGGAATAAAAGCACAAGGTGAAAAATCATTTATTCAATAAATACACACTGCACACCCACCAAAAACAGGCACCACATTTGACCTTGTACAGTGATGCACAGACGACAGGAGATTCAAACAGACAAAGGAATCCAGGGGCCTTGCCCTCCTAGAGTTTACAGTCTACAGAGAAATAAAATACATAAATGGGTGATTGCAGTGCAGTGTAATAACACCGGAGTGGGGGGAGAAGCCATCTCAAACTTGGGGAGTCAGGTTATCCTTCCTGAAGGAGGTGATTTAGTGCTTCCTGGAGGAAGTAATTTAATGGTTCCTAGAGGAGGTGACTAAGTGCTTCCTGGAGGAAGTGACTAAGTGCTTCCTGGAGGAGGTGACTAAGTGCTTCCTGGAGGAAGTGACTAAGTGCTTCCTGGAGGAGGTGACTAAGTGCTTCCTGGAGGAAGCGACATATGAGCTGAGAATTTAAAGATGCCCAGGAGTTAGCAAGCAAGGTATTTCACAAAGCGTGCACAAGGGAAAGAGACTGTCAGGCATATGCAAATACTCAGAGGAAAGAGAAGAAATTTATTCTATAAATAATGAATATGTGTTGGCCATTTTCATAAGCACTGTTGACAATCTGGGAACACAGCAATAGGTTATAAGACAGACAAGGGGCCTAAATTCACTCGTTTTTCATGCTAGTTAGGGAGACACATAGAATATAGACAAGATCATCCAGACAAAAACAGATCCTGTTAAGAAAGTCCCAAAGCGGAGGGTGAGGAAGAATGAAAGGATCTCAGGATGGCCGGAGTACAGCATGCTACAGTTAAGGGTATGATGTGAGCTTGCAGAAGTAGGCAGGGGCTAGTCCGTGCACATCCTGGAAGCAGTAAGAAGTCCCTGGGCTGATGTTAAAAGCAAGATGAGGAGAGCGGTTATCACTGAAGACTTTTTAACGTTGCACAAGAGAGAATGACCTAGGAAGAAAGAGATTTGGGGAGTTGATTTATACTCCAAGGGGAAAAAGGAGAAAATTGATAGAGCAGCTTCCAAGAAAAGAGTGGTATCAAGGTCCCAGGTGGAGGGGCACCTTTAGGACAGGAGAACCAGGCCAGGATCAAGGAAGGAGGTGTGGATCAATCTCCCCTGATCCATATGGCCAAGCCTCAATCCTGACAGGCCTTCCCAGTGGTGTGGGCTTCATTTACCTACAAAAACACTGTAGCCTTGTTTGGCTTGTTTTGAGAGTATGTAAATAAGCCTATTTCCTCATGTATTAGCCTATTAGCTGCCATATTTCAGATTTGAGGATCACAGCCACACCAGATTACAAAACAAATGGCTTCCAGATCAAAATTAACTATGATCCTTAAGATGTACCTCATGGAATTTATAAATCAAAAAATATACAAACCATGCTTAAACAAACCAAGAACCAGAACAGGGGTATGCCATTGCCCCTGCTGGGTGGCAAAGTACTTTTCCAGTTTTCTCTACACTTGACTTTTTTTTTTTTTTTTTTTTTTTTTTTTTTGCCTAGGGGGATTCTGCTAGCTATATAAACCCCTTTTGCTACTATGGAGGAGCAAGACAAAAACTGATCACATATCAAAATCTCAGGTTTCCTCAGGCAAACCCCCCCAGCCCAGCTCTGTACCCACGTGAGCATAACTGCTATGGTTTCAGGGTATTTCAAAAAGTGTGAGAGTGTGGGATCACCTCCCTCTGACCCACCTGGCATGCCTCACACATCTAGCTCAAGGCTTGTGGATTCCATGTCTAAGGGGTGGTCCCAGACACTGCACATTTTAACAAATTCTCCAGGTGTCTCTCTTGTACATGGACCTTTGAGAACTCCTGTTCTAGTGTTCTGACACCTTTGCATGCTCATGATGCATTGAGTGAATCCAAATTACACACCTTGATCTGAATTGGGGGCTTTGGCCAGAAAGCTACAAAGACAGACCCTCTGCACTCTGAGGGAGCTGACAGTCTCAGGGTCCCACCCCACACAAGACTGAGATGATAGCAGGAACAGAGCCACAGAGCTTGCTCAAGACTGAAACTATTCTCAATGCCCATGTTCAGAATCCCCTTGACAAGGAAAGGAAAGGGACCAATTCAGATTATCTACTTTGTACCAGGCCTTTGTAAGGATCTCAGGAGTGTCTCTGGTCACTAAGGTAGTTTGTACAGGGTACAAGTGAAACGGGAGAGTTCCCATATCCCCCTGGCAGGATGTGTCACAGGGCTGTGGCTCGCTCCTTCAGTCTCCTCGATGCTCAAACCTCTAAGTGGAACTTGCAGATGGGTAGGTGGTGAGGACATGGGGACCGCTTTTGGGCTCTGCCTCCACAGCTGCATCTAGGGTTGGGTGTCTAAGAACTCCCAAAGCCCAATAGGCGTGTGTTACAGTGTGCTCTTTCAGCTTTGCATGCTGCAGACAGCTTGTGTGTTAATCAGCTCAACAGACCCTCGGCCTTATCACAAGGGCAGGGGGGCTAGTGTGACAGCCTTCTGTATCCCAAGTTCTCGCCCAGCGTACCGGAAGAATTGGATCACTCGTGGGCTGGGAGGATGAGTACAAGGTGTTATTGAGTGATGGGAGTGGCTCTTAGCAAGACGGATGGGGAGCTGGAAGCGGGGGATAGAGTGGGAAGGCAGTCTTCCCCTGGAGTTGGGCCGCCCAGTGGCGAGTCTCTTCTCTGACCACCACCAGCTGAACTCCCCTTGGCATCCAGACATGCTTCCTCTTCTCTCTTTCTCTGCCATGTTGTTCCACTGTCACTGTTCTGGTTCTGACCTTCAGCTGTTTGTGGGTGTGGCCACTAAGGTCTTGAGTTTATACGGGGCCAGGACGAGGGGCATGGCAGGCCAAAAGGCAACTTCTATGGGTGTGAAAACAGAAATGCCTGTCCTCACTTACAGCCATGGGTCTTCAGGTTTGGGGGTGGGGCCTTTGCCCCACCTGGGTACCACCCTCTTCTACCAAGTAGTTCCCTGTTTCCTGTCTGCACCACAAGCCTACAAGTGTTTCTAAGAACTAGATCACACAATGCCTCAGGGCCTTTGCACATGCTTTCCCAGCTCTTTCTCCCACACTTTGCATGTCTGCTTCCTTCTCATGCTTTGGTTTTCAACTAAAAGTTGCCTTCCTGGAGTGATCCCTGCTCCCCATCACAGTCACCCCTCTGATACCCCTTACCGCAAGCACCCCACCTGTTTCGTCATATTATGCATCAAAATGTATATTCAGTTTTGTTTCCCTGTTTATTATCTCTATATAAGCTTCATATGGGGACCCAATGCCCATGTGTTTGACTCCCATTGTACCTCTCAAATGTCTGCCTTGCACAGTGCCAGACAGACAGCAGGAACGCAAACAACCTTTCGGAAATTTTTATTTATTTATTTATTTATTTATTTATTTATTTATTTATTTATTGAGATGGAGTCTCACTCTGTCACCCCGGCTGGAGTGCAGTGGCGCAATCCCGGCTTACTGCAACCTCTGCCTCCTGGGTTCAAATGACTTTCCTGCCTCAGCCTCCTGAGTAGCTGGGACTACAGGTGCCTGCCACCACGCCCAGCTAATTTTTTTGTATTTTTGGTAGAGATGGGGTTTCACTGTGTTAACTAGGATGGCCTTGATCTCCTGACCTCATGATCCGCCTGCCTCAGCCTCCCAAAGTGCTGGGATTACAGGCATGAGCCACCAAGTTCAGTCCCAGAGAATTTTAAAAATTCAAATTAACATGAGGAAATTCTAGCTTCAGCAAAGCTGAAGGAGTTTCTTGCCTGCAGAAATCCCCAGAGCCTATAAAATAGACATAAACTGTGTGTCAATGAGAGGGAAGTAATAGGGTACACAGTGGCCTGAAAATACTGTGGCCTCAAACTTATGTGGCCACAGAACAGTGTTTTGTTTTGTTTTCGTGGCATCTTTCTTTCCATGGGGACATGTCATGTATCTCATGTCCTAAGGAACATTCTTCAGAAAACATTGCTTCAAAGAGTATCACATGGAAGGTGCCCGAGGGTGAGAGTCAGTCTGCAGCCGCTGGTTCTCCCAAGAGGGAGAGGGTTGGCATCCTCTGCAGCTCAGCCAGCAACCCCAGTAAACATCTCCCCTCAAACATCAGGCAGCCGTCTTGGAGAGCTGTCACTTCCTACTTATCAACAAGCATTGAGCATTTCTTTAAGTTTTAGAAAAAGGGGGGGAAAAAGATAAATACTTTCCCATTCTCTGAACTAATGTCAAATGACCTGGAAACGTTGCCTCTGGGAGCTCAAGCCATAGAACAAAGTAGCATTTCATCTTCCTCGGCTGACAGCTCAATTTCAGCAGCTGCTGGGGAGGGTAGGCAAGGCCCCACCAGAGCCAATCACGAATACCACCGTTTACATTGAGATCCCTTTGATAGTGCTTTCTACAGATGGCAAGCTTGGAATTAGCCTTAAAGCAAAGCAAAGCCTCATTAATATGACCAAGGCTCCTCTGCAGACCGAATGTATGTAACCGCAAGAGGGAAATGTGTTCCTTAATTAACATGTGTGTTCATATTTCCTCAATATAAATTCTAACACGCTGGCTTAGGCATAAATCATAGCAGTAGAACACAGGGAAAGGGTGTTTTTTGGTGTCGTTGTATGTCTTTGTTTGTTTGTTTTTTTGAGACAGAGTCTCACTCTCTTGCCCACGCTGGAGTGCAATGGCAAGACCTCACCTCGCTGCAACCTCCACTTCCAGGGTTCAAGCGATTCTCCTGTGTCAGCCTCCCAAGTAACTGGGATTACAGACATGCACCACCACGACCGGCTAATTTTGTATTTTTAGTAGATATGGGGTTTTCCCATATTGGTGAGGCTCGTCTCGAACTCCCGACCTCAGGTGATCCGCCCACCTAGGCCTCCCAAAGTGCTGGGATTACAGGCATGAGCCACTGCACCCAGCCGAGGGAGAGGGTCTTTCAAATGAACCTGTCCAGACTTAGTGAAACACTTCCCCGTCTCTGCCCTCAATCCTCACTTCAACAGAGCTACACATATGGCACATGTTCCAGATTATGGTAACTTTCACGGTCTCTCCAACTATAAGGTTGGTGCAAAAGTAATTGTGGTTTTGCCATTAAAAGTAATTGCAAGGCCCCGTGCAGTGGCTCATGCCTGTAATCCCAGCACTTTGGGAGGCAGAGGCAGGTGGATCACCTGAGGTCAGGAGTTCAAGACCAGCCTGGTCAAGATGGCGAAACCGCGTCTGTACTAAAAATACAAAAATTTGCCAGGCCTGGTGGCTCATGCCTGTAGTCCCAGCTACTCGGGAGGCTGAGGCAGGAGAATTGCTTGAGCCCAGGAGGTGTAGGTTGCAGTCAGCTGAGATCACACCACTGCACTCCAATCTGAGCAACAAGAGTGAGACTCCATCTCAAAAATAATAAAAATAATAATAATAAAAGTAATTGCAAAAACCGCAATTACTTTTGCACCAACCTAATAGTTCCATTCTATCCACTGAATCAAATCCACCAACATCCATAGCGGAGGGTAGCGAGATGCAGGCAAGGGGGGCTCTTGCCCTGTGCCCCGGGCTTTAGAGAGCCCCACATGTCACAAACACACAAAACAGTACATTTATTAATTAAAGAAAACTTCTGTCTTCTAGGATTTGGTTGTCAGAGTGACCCAGTGCAGTCTGTGACCATAAACATCCACTCCTATGACTAACACCATTCAAGCCCCATGGAAATACAACTCTGCATCCTGTCCTTGAATCAGAAAGTGGTCACTTCTAATTGCACTCAAGGTCTGTAGGTTGTACCACTGCCCGTGACATTGGAGACAACTGCTCAGAAGGTAGGAAGAATGTGAGTAAGAAAAAACACAAATGAATTAATTAACTTGTCAAATCCATCATCCACCAGTGTCAAGCATTCATTCCTTGCTTCTCTTTGTTGATCAATTCATAATCCCTGAGACGTTTGTGAATAGAGCCTTTGGTGTCTGGGAATAGGTTGCAATACTAACCAATTCATTTGTCTTAAATTTGTGTAAGTGCAGAATCACGGCCCCAAGATAGACATTACATTGGCCCCAAGATGGACATTGAATGCAAAACTGTGCATTTTCATTATAGAAATATACACTATCTGATTGAAGTTGCTAAAATTAAGTAAAATGGTCAGCTTTATTAAAATGTTAATATACATTTTTATATGGTTTGTATTTTTCCATTTACTCTTAGATACTTTTTAATGTTTTAGAAGAAACTCTTTTGAAAATATAGAAAAATAATTTTAATTTTTTTATTTTTAAAACATATAACTTGCATTTTTACAGAAATATACACCAGTTTTATAACTTTCGCATATAATTATTTTAGGTTTTATGCTTTTAGGTCATTATTGTCAATAGAATACGTAGAAAAAGGCCAGGCATGGTGGCTCATGCCTGTAATCCCAGCACTTCCGGAGATCAAGGTGGGCAGATCACTTGAGGTCAGGAGTTCTAGACCAGCCTGGCCAACATGGTGAAACCTCATCTCTACTAAAAATACAAAAATTAATCAGGCATGGTGGTGGCCACCTCTAATCCCAGCTACTCAGGAGGATTAAGGCAGGAGAATCACTTGAACCCAGGAGGCAGAGGTTGCAGTGAGCTGAGATCATGCCACTGCACTCCAGCCTGGGCAACAACAGCAAAACTCTGTCTCAAAAAAAAAAAAAAAAGAATACGTGTTATAAGAAAATATTGATTATTATAAGACATGTCTGTTGTTTGCCAATCGTCCAGACATCTCTGATCCATCCACAGGGTACCCAGACATATGCAATAATAATTAAATTCAATCATGTAGGATATTTTGTTGACCTTTAATTATATAAAAACTCTATAGTAGTATACATGTATTTTCAATATTGTGGTATGAGGTTTCACATGTATATACATAAATACACACATATATACATATATATGTGTATATACACACATATATAGAACATTCTATCTGATGGTTTTAGCTTACTGCACAGTTTTAAAATATTCAGACATGGCCGGGCGTGGTGGCTCACGCCCGTAATCCCAGCACTTTGGGAGGCTGAGACGGGCAGATCACGAAGTCAGGAGATCGAGACCATCCTGGCTAACACAGTGAAACCCTGTCTCTACTAAAAATACAAAAAATTAGCCAGGCGTGGTGGCGGGCGCCTGTAGTCCCAGCTACTCGGGAGGCTGAGGCGGGAGAATGGCATGAACCTGGGAGGCGGAGTTTGCAGTGAGGTGAGATTGTGCCACTGCACTCTGGCCCGGGTGAAAGAGTGAGACTCCATCTCAAAAAAAAAAAAAAAAAAAAAAATTCAGACATATGGCATACACCTTACTTTTTTTATTCTTATACTTTAAGTTCTAGCGTACATGTGTACAATGTGCAGGTTTGATACATAGGTATACATGTGCCATGTAGGTTTGCTGCACCCATCAACTTATCATTCACATTAGGTATTTGTCCTAATGCTATCCCTCCCCCAGCCCGTCACCCCTCGACAGGCCAGGGTATGTGATGTTGCTCGCCCTGTGTCCAAGTGATCTCATTGTTCAATTCACACCTATGAATGAGAACATGCGGTGTTTGGTTTTCTGTCCTTGTGATAGTTTGCTGAGAATGACGGTTTCCAGCTTCATCCATGTCCCTGTAAAGGACATGGACTGATCCTTTTTATGGCTGCATAGTATTCCATACACCTTGCCTTTTGAATTCTTGCCCCAAGCTGTTGAGGACCTGGAGATGGGTATCAAGATGGGAACACGCTGACCTTCTCCCTTTTCCTCGTTTCCCAGGGGCTGTATCTGCTTCGAGGCCTGGGGGTAGGTTTGTTTAGCAGCAGGGACTTCATTATCTGACTGTGATCAGAGCAAAGGGAAGCCATTACTCACCACTGGGTCATGGGATCTTCCCGCTCAGAAGCACTGTAGAGGGAAGGCTGGCAGAATAGAGTTTCTCAATGTGAGTCGGTTTCCAATTTTTTTAATGACCAACTTATCTACACTTACAAATAAGATGCATACCCTGACCTCCATCCTCTGAGAGTTTGAAATCCCTGTGAGTGGAGAGAAAAGCCAGGCTTCTAACCACTTCTCTGCCCCTGACTATCTGTGTGGTTTTCAGTAAGTTACTAAACTTTCCTGGTCTGCAGTTTTCTCACCTGAAACATGGACTAAAACGTCCCGCACCTCTTGGGCTATGTGAGCATTTAATATAGAAACCTTTGGGAAGTCACTAGCCCAATGCCTGTCATTGAAGAGCTCAATAATTGTGAGCAAATACTGCTGGAAAAATAAGGCAGAAACACTCTGTATGTTAGCCTCATAGGAGGCAACATATGATGGAATGCTTAAGGAGGGATGGATAATAAACCACTCTTAACCCAGGGGAAAAGAATCATCCCCAAGGGCTGGGAATCACCAAGCAAGGTTATCTCAGAGAAGCGGCACTCCTTTTATGGTGAGAGTTCGCTTGCGTTAAGTCCTGGCCACGTACCAGACTGGGCTGACTACATTATCTTAGTTCAATTTCACCGTAACACGACACAGTCTGTTTCATTATTATGCATATCCTTAGATGAGGAAACCAAAGCTTAGAAAAGTTTAATGACTCATCCACAGCTAATAATAAAAAGGAGCTGAGCATAAAAAAGAATGAGTTCATGTCCTTTGCAGGGACATGGATGAAGCTGGAAACCATCATTCTCAGCAAACTAACACAGAAACAGAAAACCAAACACCGCATATTCTCACTCATAAGTGGGAGTTGAACAACGAGAACACATGGACACAGGGAGGGGAACATCACACACCAGCACCTGTCGGCGGGTGGGGGGCGGAGGGAGGGACAGCTTTAGGAGAAATGCATAATACATGTGGGGCTTAAAATCCAGATGATAGGCTGATAGGTGCGGCAAACTACCATGGCACATGTATACCTCTGTAACAAACCTGCACGTGTATCCCAGAACTTAAGGTAAAAAAAAGAGCTGAGATTTGAACCCAGGCCCAGGGGACACACACCGAATCACCGTGCTGAAAGCAAGCTGCTAGAGAACAGGCATCACCCCTGATGGAACACAGTCCCAAAGCAGAGTGGATTCAGAGGCACTTTGTAAATTTATTCCTAAATAACCTAAGGAAGCCGGAACTCCCTGGCTGCAGCAGGCAGCACAATTTAGTGGTAACAAGAGATGCTTGTTGGAATCGCCCTGTGCATATGCTAGCAGCTCTGGCTGTGTCCCGTCCAACAACCCAGTAGCATCTGGGGCTTCAGGGAGCCTTGCACATGTATCCCACTCTGGGCAGACCAGCTGCCTCCATGGATGCTGAAGTGTTCGATAAGTAAGTAACTATAGTACAAATAGCCCCTGTTGAAAATTCAGCCTGGGAGGATGGGGAAGGAAAGTGCTTGCTGGGGGAAGTCACGGAGTAAGAGCTCCAGAGACAGTTACTTATCTCAAGCCAGAAGAAAAACACCTCAACTCTCAAGAGGTTAGAAGGGAAACTGAGGCAAGAGTGGCAGGAGAAACCTCCCAGCAAGTAAGAACCATGCAGTGGGTATTTAGGACCCAGGGTTGCCTCCCCACAGTTCCCTGAGCGTTTGATATGCAAGAGACACCCTTTATTACGGAGAGTTATGGGCTAGAAATAAGACAGTTGGATCCTTCTCAAGGCTTAACCTTCCCTTGCCCATCAGCTGTGGTTTCCAAGACTCTGTATGTGGATATACCATTTTCTTTAAAGATCAGCCCTGCATTCTGAGATTACATCAGCCCTATGCACCTGGTGTAAAGACGTCCTTTCAAAAATAAAGGTGACAATTCTTTTTTGAAATGAAAGCATGAATTGTTATTGTTATTGCTGACTTGTTTATTCTCATGTCCTTATTCAGAAAAATAACACCTCATTTATCTGAGTCTCTCCGGAATATAAATGCCACAGGGACAGGGAGCTTTGTCTGCTTTATTTGCTAACATACCATAAATGGGACCTGATACATAGTAGGTACTCAATAAGTCAATAACAAGCTGGTGATTGAATTGACAACATCATGTCAATGAGTACATTTTTTTAATGTGACAGGTCTGAAATAACAATGTCTGGGCATCTGTTTCTGTACAACTCTCTCAGTTCTGGGTCAAGGGACAGCTGGCTCCCCTTCCTACTGCACCCCTGGGCAGCCTCAGCCTTCTTTGGTGGCTGATGGATCCAACAGAGCTGTAATCAGAGCCCAGGGTGGCTCACGACAGCCCTGAAGAATGAGCTGCCTTTCCAGTTCCTTCCGTGTAGCAACAGTGGTGGGTAAGACAGGGAAACATGGATTCACAGACACTTGGTTTACTAACAGTAGGTAAACAAAGGCAGGTGCCACGATTGGGTGTTCTTGAGATCCGACAGTTCAGTCCTACCCTACACTGTCCTCCAGAAACCTCCTTTAGAAAGCTTCTCCACACAGCCCCTCTCGCAACACTGCACAGTTGGTTCTGCAGTGATGCTTGTTTGGAAGATGTGAATTTGTTCCAGTGTAACTGATATATTAGGGAACAATCTGAGCATAACATTTTGCATTTGCTTATGCATGATTTCATCTGCGAGAAACACTAGGTAAACACAGAAAGCTGTAACCAGCTGGGCTGAGACATTGAGCAATATGCAAAATACAAGCATGTGTGCACATGGGTGCACACATACACATGCAAACATCTACCAACCTCAGTTCACTGTGCAAGTTATGAGCCACACTCATCCACACCTGGGCCTGCAAGATTCCCTCCCATCTCAGATGACACTGCTTCCATCCTTCCCAGTAACTCACAAACTACATTCCTTCAGACATCCACTTCCAAACCAAACTTCAGGTCTTTTCCAGGGTGAAATGAGATGTTTATTTTACTATATATGCATTTCTTAACCACTTAACGTATGTGAAACCATGCTATGATTTGTATTAGGTTTCTACCCTTTTTAAACATCTCACTGATGAAGTTTTTGAATGCTGTGCCCCAACCCAATTTTTCCCATCTGGTTTTACTGTGCAATTCTGCATAGTATAGTCATGTTTAGGAAAATACATGTCATGCTATCGCAGAAGTGACTGTATCATCTTCCCCTTTATCATATCTGCCTATCTAAATATCTTACTCGCTATGTCATTTCCCTCTTCCAAAGCATTCCTAAGTATTCAAAGCCAATAAATATAACTCTGAAATAGAAAAATTCCTTCTGATCAACGTCACCCACCAGATTATGGCTACTGAGGGTCCCACAGCTTGAAGAAGCAGATCCAGTTACAAGCAGGGGACCCAGGAGAGAAAGCAAAGTTCAACCAAGAACAGTCAAGCTCAGGGAGTGAGACAGACAGAAGTGTCTGCAGACCAGAAGGAAGGCTCCCAAGCTCTCCCAGATGCTGACCACATTTCAGCTCCTTCTCAACAAGTTTGCCACTTGCTCATGGCTGCCTCAGGAACAACCATCTGCAATGTTCAGGCAGGGGAGGAAGTAAGTACAGTGAGCTGCTCATAGGGTCATCTTTGGAAGCTGCGGTCCTCCACGAGGGTGTCTCTTTTCAGGTTAGGATCTACAAACCACTGCCTTGCGGCCAGTATGAATTGTCATGAGCTGTATCAGCATCCACATCCAATAAAATCACCTTATCTTCATTACTAATAACAGACAATTTTCAGAAACAACAGAGAGAGGATGTATAATGTAGAGGACTTGTTTTTTTGCGGAAGTGCCCCTGTGCCCCGTCCATCTTCTTCCTCAACCTTGGCCCCAGCCTTCTCTTACTTCATCCATGGAATGCTCAGGTGTTTTCACTGAGAGAAGGTTGAATTTAGTGTTTAAGTGCGCCGCTTGATAAGTTTTGACATATACATACATCCATGAATTCTCACCTCACTCAAGACAGTGAAATATCCATCATTCCCAAGAGTTTATTTGTGCTCCTTTTTAAATTTTTTTAGTTTTTTTTATTTTTAATCATTTCGGTACATAGTCGGTGTATATATTTATGGGGTAGATGAGATGTTTTGATACAGGCATGCAACGTGAAATAAACACATCATGGAGAATGGGGTATCCATCCCCTCAAGCATTTATCCTCTGAGTTACAAACCATCCAACTACACTTTTACGTTATACTTAAATCTACAATTAAGTTATTATCAACTATAGTCACTATATTGTGCTATCAAATAGGTGGTCTTATTCATTCCATTTTTGTGTGTGCTCCTTTTTTTAATTGCAACTTTTATTTTAGATTCAGGGAGTACATGTGCCGGTTTGTTACTCAAGTATATTGCATGACACTGAAGTCTGGAGTACAAATGATCCCATCACCCAGGCAGTGAGCATAGTACCCCATAGTTAGTTTTTCAACCCTTCCTCCCTTCTTCCTTTCTCTCCCACCAGTAGTCCCCAGTGTCTATATATATATATATATATATATATTTTTTTTTTTTTTTTTTTTGACAGAGTCTTGCTCTGTCACCCAGGCTGGAGTGCAGTGGCACAATCTCAGCTCACTGCAACCTCCACCTCACTGGTTCAAGGGATTCTCCTGTCTCAGTTTCCCAAGTAGCTGAGATTACAGGCACAAGCCACCACGCCCGGTTAATTATTTGTATTTTTAGTAGAGACAGGGTTTCACCCTGTTGGCCAGGCTGATCTGGAACTCCTGACCTCAGGGGATCTGCCCACCTTAGCCTCCCAAAGTGCTGGGATTACAGGCATGAGCCACCGTGCCCGGCCTATGGTTGCCATCTTTACGTCCATGTGTACCCAATGTTTAGCTCCCACTTATAAATGAGCACATGTAGTATTTGGTTTTCTGTTCCTGTATTAATTCGCTTAGGATAATGGCCTCCAGTTGGATCCATATTGCTGCACAGGACATGATTTTGTGCTTTGATACGGCTGTGTAGTATTCCATTGTGTATATGCAGCACACATTCTTCACTCAAGGCACGGTTAATGAATTTGTGCCTCTCTGTAATCTCTCCCTCTCATCCTTTCCCACTTCCCATCCTTGTCAACAGGCAACCAATGATCTGCTTTCTGTCACTATAGATTTGCATTTTTTAGAATTCATATAAATAGACTTATATAGTATGTAATCTTTTTTATCTGGCATCTTTCACTGAGCATAAAGCTTTTGAGACTTACCCATATTCTTGCATGTATAGATAGCTCATTCCTTTTTACTGCTGCATAGTATTCCATTATATGCATGTGCCACAAATTGTTTTCTACATTCACCTGATAATAGACATTCGGGTGGTTTCTAGTTTTTGGCTCTGATAAATAAAATCACCATCAATGTTCATGCACATGTGTGTTGTTTGAGCACATGCTGCCTTTTCTCATGGATAAATACCTCTGGACATGAAATGGCTAGATGACATGATAGGTGCATGTTGAACCAGTTAGAAAACTGTCAAACTGTTTTTCAAAGTGGTTATACCATTTTACATTCTCATAAGCAATGTATGAGGGTTCCAGTTTCTCTTCATCCTTGCCAAGACTTGGTGTGGTCAGTCTTTCTACTTTCAGTCATTCTAGAAGATGTATAATGGTATCTCATTGTGGTCTTAACTTGTATTTCCCTAATGATTAATGATGTTGAACATGTTTTCATGTGATTAATTGCCATGTATATCTAATTTGGTAAAATGTCTGTTCAAATATTTTATCATTGTTTTATTGGGTATTGTCTTATTATCGAGTTTTGAGAGTTCTTTACCCATTCTACACATAAGTCCTTTATCAGATATATAGTTTGCAGACATTTTCTCCAAATACATTGCTGGTCACTCTCTTAACTGTTTTTCAAAGTAGAGTTTTTAATTTTGATGATGTTCAATTTGCCAATTTTAAAATTTATCCATTTTTAATAGGTCTTGTTTTTGGCAACATATCTAAGAAACTTTTGCCTAAACCAACATCACACAGACTTTCCTATGGTATCTTCAGAAGGTTTACAGATTTAGGTTGTATATCTGAATGTATGATGTATTTTCAGTTAATTTTTGTATATGCCACAGATAGATTGGAATTCATTTGTTTGCACATGGATGTCCAACTATTTCAACACCATTTGTTGAAAAGATGATTCTACTCCACTGAACTCTCTTTACTGTTACATTGACCCAAGAATCTACCTTGATGTCAATAGTACACTGTCTTGATTACAATAGCTTTGTAATAAATCTTGAAATCACATCATGTTAGCCCTCTAACTTTGTTCTTCTTCAAAGCTGTTTTGGTTATTACTGGTCTTTCATTGTCTGTATAAATTTCAAAATCAGCTTGTGAATTTCCACCCCGCAAAAAAGCCTAGATGAGATTCTGGTTTGGACTGCATTGACTCTGTAGATCAATTTGGGAGAATTGACACCTTAACAATATTCAGTGTTTTCTGACTTGTAATCATCTCTCCATTTATTTAGTTCTTCATTAGTTTGTCTTATTAATATATTGTAATTTTCAGTGTATGAATCATACAAATTTAGTCAGACTTATCCCTACGTATTCCTTATTATTTCATTTGATAGTATTATAGATAGTATTTTTTACTTTAATTTTCAGTTCTTTATTGTTATTATATAGAAATACAATGGCTTTTTGTATAATTATCTTACTGTTCTATAATCTCACTAAATTCATAGTTGTTCAGCAAAAAAAAAAAGTTTTTAGATCTCACTGGATTTTATAATAGATCTTGCTATCCGTAAATAAAGACACATCTATTTTATCCTTTACTTTCTGGGTTTTATTCATTTCTCCTGCCTTATTAAAGTGACTTATTCCACTATAGTGTGAAAAAAGTGATAAGAGCAGACATTCTTGTTCCCGATCTTAAGCAGAAAGCATTCAGTCTTTCACTATTAAGTAGAAAGAGATTTTTCATAGACATATTTTATCAAAGTAATTTCCTTACATTCCTACTTGATGAGAAGTTTTTTTTAAATTGAGACTAGATGTTAAATTCTTACATATTTTTTCTGTATCCATTGAAATGATCATGTGTCTCTCACTTTTTATTTCTTAATATGATGGATTCTATTGATTACATTTGAATTTTAAACCAACCTAGCATAAACCACCCTTGACCATGATATATTACCCTTTTTATATATTGCTGTATTTGCTTTGCTAAAATTTTGTTTAGAATTATTTGCATCTATATTCATGATAGATATTGGACTTCAGTTTCCTCTTCTTACAATTTCTCTGTCAGGTTTTGCTATTAGGGCAATACCTGTCTCCTAAAATAATCTTTCCTCTTCAATTTCCTGGAATAGTTTGTACAGAACTGATATTATTTCTTTCCTAAATATTTGTTAGAATTTAACACTAAGGGCAGGGTGTGCTCACAGCTGTAATCCCAGCACTTTGGGAGGCCAAGGCGGTTGGATCACCTGAGGTCAAGGTTTCAAGACCAGCCTGGCCAACATAGTGAAACCCTGTCTCTACTAAAAAATACAAAAATTAGCCAGGCATGGTGGCAGGTGCCTGTAATCCCAGCTACTCGGAAGGCTGAGGCAGAAGAATCACTTGAACCCAGGAGGCAGAGGTTGCAGTGAGCCAAGAATGCTCCACTACACTCCAGCCTGGAAGACAGAGCAAGACTCCATCTCAAAAAAAAAAAAAAAGAATGTAATAGTAAGGCCATCTATACCTGTATTTGTCTTTGTGGGAAAGTTTTTAACTACAAATTCAATCTCTAAAACTTGATACAGGGTTAATACGGTTACCTAGTTCTTAAATTAGCTTTAGCAGTTTATATCTTCCAAGGAATTTATCTATTTCATTCATTTTGTCAAATTTATGAGCATAAAGTTGTTCACAATATTCTCATATTATCTTTAAGATATAGTTATGCCTCATTTAAGATATAAGTATGTACTATACAAAGATATATCTTTAGTATTTGATATCATTTTTTATCCTGATCATTCTGGTTAACTGCTTCTCAATTTGTTGATCTTCCCAAAGAACTAGCTGTTGGTTTTATTGAGTTTTCTCTATTGTTTTTCTGTTTTTCATTTCATTAATTTCTCTCTGATCTTTATTATTTTTCCCTGCTTACTTTGTGTTGATTTTGTTCTTTTCATTCTAGTCTCTTAAAGTGAAATTGGAGAACTTTATTTTTCTCTAATGAGTGCTATATATATTTCCCTTTCTAATAGTATCCCACAAAATTTTGATATGCTGTGTTTTCATTTTCATTCAATTCAAAATAGCTTCTAATTTCTCTTTAACCTCTTTCTCCATGCATGAGTTACTTAACATGTGCTGGTTTCAAAAAACCTGAGAATTTCCCAGAGTTCCTTCTGTTGCCAATTTCCAGTTTAATTCCATTGGGACCAAAGAACTTACTTTGCAGGACCTGAATCCTTCTGAAATTATTGAGACTGGTTTAATGGCCCAGAAAATAATTTATTTTACCAAGTAAACTTTGGGTAAATGCTCTGGGTGCACTCAGAAAGAATGTGTATCCTGTTGTTGGGCGGTGGGTTCTGTAAGCTTCAATTAGGTCAAACTGGTTGGTGACATTGTTCAGGTCATTTGCATACTTTCTATCTACTCTCTATATCAATTGTTGTAAGCAGTGTATTGACATTCAATCATAATTCTGGATTTGACTATTTCTCCTTGCAGTTATTTCAGGTTTGGACTTTCTTTTTGCACTTACATTAGTGTTTTTATTTTTGTTTTGTTGTTTTACTCCCTGTCTTTGCACTTGAATTATTTCTGACCAAAAAATACACTGTCACCCTTATCTTTGTGGCTCTGTAAGTAATCTGTCTTGTTTTTCCCTCTAGATGCTTTTAAGTTTTTATATCACTAAGCTTGAACACTTGATTATGATGTGCCTAGAGTAGTTTTCTTCGTGTCTCTTCTGTGTGTTCATTGAGTTTCTTAGGACTCTGGGTTTGTTATTTTCATGAAATGTGGAAAAATTTTAAGCCACTATCTGTAAATATTTTTTCTGTCTCTCCATCTCTCTCATTCCTTTAGGGACTTCATCTACACATATATTAAATTCCTTGAACTTGTTCCAGAGATTACTAATGCTGTTCTCTTTTTCACATTATTATTGTTCTCTATGTGTTTAATTTTGGACAGTTTCTGTTGCTATGTCATCATGTTCACTCATCTTTTTTGTGTATGGGCAATGTCTAATCTGCTGCTGATTTCACCCCATGAATTTAAATCTCAAATATCACAGAGTTCTATCTCTAGAGTTTTGATTTGGGTCTTTTTTTGTCTTCCATGTTTCTGTTTAATTTTTTAAACATGTCCTTCTCTGCTAATTCTAACATTTTTGATACTTCTTTATTAATTCCAACTGATACATGTTTCTACTCATTTTAGGTTGTATTTTCACGCTTCTTTGCAACCTCTTTGGGCTTGATATTATGGCATTCTAATAAATATCCTTTACCTTTGTTCTGGGATACAGTTAAGTTACTTGAAAACAGTTCGATCCCTTTAAGACTTATTTTTAAGATTTGTCAGCTGGGACTAGAGCCATGCTTAATCTATGATTAATTATTCCCCACTCCTGAGGCAAGAGCCTTCTGATTACTCTACCCAATGCCTTATAAACTATGAGGTTTTTCAACTCTGGCTGGTGGAAGTTGGCACTATTCTCAGCCATGACTGAGCACCAGGTACTGGTACTTCTAATCCTTATAAGCAGCTCTTAAAATAATTTCTAACTGCTGAATTATGTTCCCTGGAACGGGTCATTGAGTGGACACTGAACCTTAGGGGACTCTGCCTTATTAATGAGTATGGATGGTAAAGTATCAAATCACAGAACCTACAAAGAAATCAAGCATAATTTTGGCCTTCTTACTTGAAAACTCAAGAAATTAGTATTTCAAACTGACAGTTTTCATTCTCCTTGCTAAAACTCCATGCATCTCTAAATAACAATGGAAGTGTTGCGTGGTCTTTTTGTTTACTTAAAATCCATCCTTTCATTGTTGTACTACATTGAAATGCAAGGTAGATGTATTCAGCAAAATCAATAACTATGGCTCGATGCAGTGGTTCACACCTGTAACCCCAGCACTTTGGGAGGCCAAGGTGGGTGGATCACAAGGTCAGGAGTTCGAGACCAGCCTGGTCAATATGGTGAAACCCCATCTCTACTAAAAATACAAAAAAAAAAAAAAAATTAGCCAGGCATGGTGGCGCATGCCTGTAATCCCAGTTACTTGGGAGGCTGAGGTAGGAGAATTGCTTGAACCCGGGAGGCAGAGGTTGCAGTGAGCCGAGATCGTGCCACTGCACTCCAGCCTGGGTGACAGAGCAAGACTCTGTCTCAAAAAAAAAAAAAAAATCAATACCTGTGTTATTAAATTGAAATGACTATAAGCAATTCATGAGTGCGCATAGAAGGGGAGGCGGAATTAAGCTATACAGAGTCGATTACTCTTGAAAAACATCCCATGCTCTGGACCTGACGGCTACCATCATGTTCATAAATCTACAATAAGATCAACCCTCAAGAGGCTGTTTTCTTTGGCCAGTTTAAAGAAAATCAGTATATATTTTGATCACAAGTGAACAGCAATTCCTTTAAATAGGCCCCTGGTGACGGTGCACCAAAATCTCAGAAATCACCACTAAAGAAATCATTCATGTAACTAAAAACCACCTGTTCCCCAAAAAACTACTGAAATAAAATTTTAAAAAATTAAAGAGGCCCCTGATCTGAACAGCAATGCTTTCCGTAGAACAGCCAACTAAGAGAGGAATAACCAAGCCTATCCTTCCAATTACGATTTTGTTTTAGCTAAAATACAACTCCTTGTTTAAATAGTTTGAAAAATGAAATAAATAATTAGAGCAAGATGTAAGGATACTGTGAAAGGAAAATAAATCTTAGGGCCCCCAAATCACTAAGCTAAAGGGAAAAGTCATGCTGGGAACTGCTCAGGGCCAACCTGCCTCCCATTCTATTCAAAGCCTTCCCTCTGCTCACTGAGATAAACGCATATCTGATTACCTCCTTTGGAAAGGCTAATCAGAAACTCAAGAGAATGCAACCTTTTGTCTCTCACCTACCAGTGACCTGGAAGCCCCCTCCCTGCTTGAGTTGTCCTGCCTTTCCAGAAGGAACCAATGTACATCTTATCTATATTCATTAATGTCTCATGTCTCCCTAAAATAAGTGAAACCCAGGCTGTGCCCCGACTACCTTGGGCACATGTCATGAAGACCTCCTGAGGCTGTGTCATGGGCGTGTGTCCTCAACCTTGACAAAATAAACTCTCTAAATTAACTGAGACCTGTCTAAGATTTTCAGCATTCACAATACAAAGCATTAGAGCAAGATATATAGTAAAATTCGAGGCTTTATTCTCTACTCCAGTGCTTCTTATCTTAAACATACACATTAATCACCTAGAGCTCTTCTTAAAAATGTAGATCCAGGCCAGACATGGAGGCTCATGTCTGTAATCCCAGAACTCTGGGAGGCCCAGGCAGGTGGATCACTTGAGGCCAGGAGTTCGAGATCAGCCTGGCCAACATGGTGAAACCCCATCTCTACTAGAAATAGAAAAATTAGCCAGGCGGGGTAGCACATGCTTGTAGTCCCAGCTACTCAGGAGGCTGAGGCAGGAGAATCATATGAACCAGGGAGGTGGAGGTTGCAGTGAGCCAAGATCACACCACTGTACTCCAGCCTGGGCAACAGAGCAAGACTCTGTCTAAAAACATAAAATAAATTTTAAAAATTGCAGATTCAGATTTAGATTCAGCGCAATTGGGATGGAGCTGAGATTCTGCACTCCAAAAAGCTCCAGGTGATTCTGACGCTGCTAGTCCACAGACCATACTTTCAGCAGCAAAGACTAGGGTGTTTTTAACAAGTCAGAGTCTGTAATGTCAGTGCCAGAGATTCGTATTCAATAAATCTGAGATCAGACCCAGAAATCTGGATTTTTAACAAACGCTTCAGGTGATTCTGACACAGGCAGTTCATGAGCCACAATTTGAGAAATACCACTGAAGCTCCGTTACTGTGGATTTCCCTGGGTTATACTAAACCACCTCTTTCAAATTCGACTAAATTTCACCATAGAAAAGTGTGTAATATTCCCCAAACTTAAGTTTGGGAACACTAAGAGTTAACTGGTGTGCCATACATCAGACCAATCAACAAATGAAAATTCTGTGGTCAAGTAAGTGTGAAACACTGGCTACTTTATCCCACTCTTGATATTTCATAGTATACATAATCTGTCTATGCCGATTTTTTCCAAAAATATATGCACATGTAATCTTCTACCTCCCTTCTTTAAAGTATACCTATTAAGACCCTGCAAGCTGCAGCCAATAACTTGGAGAATTCTATGCTCAAAGGTATAAACAAAATGATGTTTCAGCAGTGCCACATGGTGTCTAAGACCCCAGATCCTTTTGATTTTGCAAAAGGCTTCGGCTTCCTTTGTTTTTCTGTTCAGCACACTTGCTATTTAATATCTTCATTCTTAACTGTCTCTTACCTTTAGAAAAATAATTGTCTTCCCTCCCAGAAGATTGGCAGAAATCAGAACAGAAGAAAAAGAATGCAAAAATCTTGGTTAAATGCTAAAATGTACTTTTTCCAATCAAAAATAATTTTACCCTGTCAAAGCCAAAACCCTCCTTGTAACATCCATAAAATACTTGTTTACCTCTTAAATGTTAAATTCCTACTTCACTTGTGACCAAAATAAAGTCATTTTAAAGATTCCATGTCACTCTTCCAATTCAAATCCAACTTTCCAAGATGATAATGCTTAAAAAAATAGACATCTAAGCAGAATTTTAGTTTCTTTCATATGGCCCAACATGAGAACACGATGGTGTGGGGGAGGGAGACGAAAAATGGGAAAAAATTCTTACAATCTCTCACATTTACAAATTAACTATTCCCATCACTCCCTTGGTTTTTGTTGTTGTTGTCATTTTGTTTTGTTTTTTGGGATTTTTTTTGAGACAGACTCTAGCTCTATTGCCCAGGCTGGAGTGCAGTGCTACGATCTTGGCTCACTATAACCTCCACCTCCCAGGTTCAATTCTCCTGCCTCAGCCTCCCGAGTAGCTGGGATTACAAGTGTTTTTTTTTTTTTTTTTTTTGTATTTTTCCACTACACCCGGCTAATTTTGTATTTTTAGTAGAGACAGGGTTTTGCCATGTTGGCCAGGCTGGTCTCGAATTCCGGACCTCAAGTGATCCACCCGCCTCAGCCTCCCAAAGTGCTGGGATTACAGGTGTGAGCCATCATAGCTGGCCCCATCACTCCCTTGGAACAAGGTTTAAAAACAAACGAGTAGTGACACAAGGTGATTCCCCTGCATTCCTGTGAAGCCCCAGCCTCCCATGCACTTTGTAGCTCCCTGGGACCTGACCTGGACCCATTCTCTCCCAGCACTTCCTGCACTTGCCCTGAACCAAGCACCTGGAAGCCCAGGTGTCTAAGAATTACGTGCCCTCAGAAAGACACAAGAGAGTCTGAAAGGCAGGTCTTGTCTGTCCTCAGAAGCATTTCAAAAATCAACATACATCTCCCAACCTCTTTTTCAAGGACCCTCCTAAAGCCATCCTTGTGTGTGGGAGCGGTGCTGCTATGGGTTTCACACGATTAGCTCTGCTGAACCGTCTCCCAGCAGTTACCCTAGATGTAAGAATTGTGCAAGGTGTCAGAATCAAAACGGAGCCACTGGCTGAGGTGGGTGGATCATGAGGTCAGGAGATCGAGAACATCATGGCTAACACAGTGAAAGTCTGTCTCTACTAAAAATACAAAAAATTAGCTGGGCATGGTGGTGTGTGCCTGTAGTCCCAGCTACTCGGGAGTCTAAGGCAGGAGAATCACTTGAATCCGGGAAGGCGAAGGTTGCAGTGAGCGGAGATCATGCCACTGCACTCCAGCCTAGGCAACAAGGGTAAGACTCCATCTTAAAAAAAAAAAAAAATGAAGAAATAAAGCCAGAAAAGGCCAGGAAGAGAGCATTCTGATATATAAATGCCTGATAACAAAAACTATCACAGAAGACTCTGTGAAAAACACAACTGCTTGTCCAACCTCAAGCCAGTGTTACCCTTGTGTATTGATCCTTGAAACATGTAATCCTCCTCATTTTTCGTCTAAAAGCCTTAGTCTTCTTTCACCTCCCTGAACAGTAGCTTATCAGGGCATGCATAGTCCCATGGCAATGCCACATTCCCAAATAAATATTTTCTTTTAGAAAGCCTCTCTCTGTTCTTTTGGTGGATGCTATTTTCATTACCTCCATTTTAAAAGCTAAGAAAACCAAGGCTCAAAGGCCTTATTGACTTTTTCAATGTCAAGTGTAACAGGTGTCATTTGAATCCATATTGATCTGACAACTTCAGGGTCTTGGCCTCTTGGCTCTACATCTCCACACCCTCCCCCTAGATTACAGACCTTCTAGTTACCGATGTCTCCTCAATGTTCCTGCTCGAGTCAACCACAACTTTGTGCCTGTGGGGTCAGGATATGACTGCTCTGGGGCTCCAGGCTCGTGTGTCACCAAAGATCTGGAGAAATTCATGGTATCTCTGTGGTTCTTATGCTGAACTTATTATCTGGGAGTCACACCTCCTAGTGAGTGTGGGAAAAATGTGTAACTCTTGTGCGAGGGAGAATAATGCCCTCCAAAAAGATACCCACTGCTTTATTTCCAGAATCTGTGAACATGTTACCGTATGTGGCAAAACAGACTTTGCAGATTAATGATATACAGCTTGAGAGAAGGAGATTATCTTGGATTATCCAAGTGAGCTCAATCTAATTACATGAGTTCTTAGAAGCAGAGAGCACCTTTCCCAACTGGGTCTGAGAAAAGTCAAAGAAATGAAACATGAGAAGGATTCAACAAGCCATCATTGGCTTTGAAGATGGAGGCAGGAGGTTACTAGCCAAGGACTATAATGGCTTCTCCAGGCTGGGAACAAGCTTCAGTTTACAGCCAGCAATAAAAGAGGCACCTCAGTCCCACAACCACAAGGAAGTGATTTCTGCCAACAACACATGTAAGCAAGGAAACAGATTCCCCCCTCCAGCCTCCAGTAAGGAAGTTCTGCCAACACTGTGACTTCAACCCAGTAAGACCCATGCCAGATGTCTGGCCTACATAACTATAAAATAATAAATTTTTTGTTGGCATCAGTCACTATATTTGTGGTAGTTTGACACAGCAGCAATAGAAAACTAATACCTATTTCGCTTCCTAGAAGTGATGTGCTGCTGTAACAAACATCTAAAAATGTGGAATTGGCTTTGGAATTGGGCAATGGGGAGAAACTAAAAGAATTTTGAGAACCATGACAGAAGAAGCTGAAATCGCCTTGAACAGATTGTTAATAAATATATGAACATTAAAGATGCTGCTGGTGAGGGCTCAGAAGGAAGTAAGATTACAGAAAACCCTAAACTGCCTTAGGGAATACCTAAATCAACATGAACAGACTGCTAGCAGAAGTACAAGAAACAGGGACATTAAGGATGCTTCCAGTGAGTACTCAAAAGGAAGTGGGAAACCTGTTACTTAAAACTGGGGAGAAGATGATCCTTGTTATGCAGTGATAGAAAGCTTAGCAGAGTGTGTTCTGCAGTTATGTGGAAAGAAAAATATGTAAGCAATATAAGCCCGCCCATTTTCCAGCAAGCCAGATGCCCACAGAATGGAAGCTTGAGTAAACCTACATTTGTACGGTACAGGTACAGATGCACCTGCTGTCTGTTGACCAACTCCCCCCTTCCTTACCCCTCCCTGATTCCTGTTTTCCCCCACATATTACAATAAGATGTTACATCCCTCATTCAACCACCTGCTCCCTGTTGACCCATTTCTCTTCCTTGTTCCATTTCCCTTCTCTGCTATATAAACTCCTAATGTTATGGGAGTGGGGATCGAATTTCAGGCTTGTCTCCCATTTATGCAGCTGACATCACCCATAACAAACCCTTCGTCCCTGGAAACACTCATTGTCTCAGTGATCGGCTTTCTTTGTGGTGTGCAGTAAGACCTAGACAGGGCCAGGAGCGCTGGCTCACACCTGTAATCTCAGCACTTTGGGAGGCCAAGGCAGAGAGATCACCTGAGGTCAGGAGTTCAAGATCAGGCTGACCAATCATGGTGAAATCCCATCTCTACTAAAAATGCAAAAATTAGCCGGGCATGGTGGCGGGCACCTGTAATCCCAGCTACTCAGCAGGCTGAGGCAGGAGAATTGCTTGAACCCAGCAGGAGGAGGCTGTGGTGAGTCAAGATCATGCCACTGCACTCCAGCCTAGGCGACGAGCAAGACTCCATCTAAAAAAAAAAAAAAAAAAAGACAGGAGATTTCCAAGCAAAGCACTGAAGAGCAGCTTTGTGTTTTCATAACACTCATAAGAAAAATATGAGAGGAGAGAAATAAGTTGAGGTAAGAACTGTTAAATAAAAAAGAAAAAAAAGGGGGGGTGGGGGCTTGATGACTTGGGGACTTCTCAGCCTACCTGGCAGGCAAAAGAAGCTAAAAGTAAGAGATTCCCTGTCAGGAAAGGGGGCTAGAGAAAGATTTTGGTGTGTGGCTGTACAAACTTTTACTAACTCATCGGAAAGATCAAAACTTCAGAGTACCCACTCAACAAAAAGGCTCTTTGAAGCATTAAAGGGTGTGACTCTTACAGTACGCCCCTCTTCAGCCATCTCAGCAGTAGCCCAAATTAGATAGTATCTCAGAAATGTCTGTTGACAAGTCTTTTGTCGAATGTGGTGAAACCTGGTGACATACATAAGAGATGCACAAAGTTCTTGAGGATGTTATACCAGCAGAAACACTGTCACTTGGCTTGATAGGGAAACAGAAAATACAAAATGAAAGGAGGCTCTTGGTCTTCCCAAATTCTGCAATCAAGAAACAGACTGAAACAAATCAGTTGCAAAACACAGGCTACCTTTCACTAAAAAGAGAAGCATGACCCAGTGGGGAGAGCTGTGAGCCCAGAAGTTTAGAGCTGCAAAACAGAGGATTATTCCTAGGGCTGGAAACTAGGAAATTTTGCCAGCTGGATTTGTAAACTCCTTGGGACTGGGGACTGCTTTTCACCTCACGTTTTCTTGGGTTTGGAATCAGAATGCCTATCACTTTTATCCTGTCCCTATCCCACTACTACATTTTTAGAATCTGATAACTTGTGTATTGAGTTTCACAGGCTTACAACTGGAAATGAATTGTGCCCCAGGATGGACCTTACTCCCACCCACTTCCACACCAAATGTGGATACTGTAGATGAGCTGATGATATTCAGGTGAGATTTTGGAGTTGATGAGCTGTTCATTGCAGTAAACACTAGCCACACGTGGCTATTGAGCACTTGAAATGGCTACTGTGACTAAAGAACTAGATGTTCAGTTTTAGTTAATTTTAGTTATTTTTTTCAAACCTAAGTAGCTGCATGTGTTTATCAGCTACTGTATTGGTCAATGCACCTCTATAACATTTTTTGTCTCTCTCCAGTAGGATCTAAGCCCCATGAGGATAGTTATTTTTGTCTGTTTTATTCATTGTGATTTCCCAGGCATGCAGAACTAACTCACAGTAAGCCTTTGGTAAATATTTTCTGAATGAATGGATGAATGTCTATTCCTCTATTCTGAAAATTGGTCATTTTATATGGCCACCCATATCTGTAGCATCTTTCTTGTGTTTAATAAATTCCCTACTGTATGTGTGATAGTTGATGTTAGGTGTCAACTTGATTGGATTGCGTAAGATAACTCAGGATTCTTAGATCTAAGGATGCCTACATAGCTCGTGAAGTATTGTTTCTGAGTGTGTCTGTGAAGGTGTTCCCAGGGAAGGTTAACACGTGAGTCAGTGGACTGGGAAAGGAAGACCCACCCTCAGTGTGAGTGGGCACCATCTAATCGGATGCCAGCATGCTAAAAAGAAAGCAGGTGGAAGAAGGTGGGATAAACTGGCTTGCTGAGTCGTGTGGCTTTCATCTTTCTCCTGCGCTGGTTGCTTCCAGCCCTTCCACATCAGATACTCCAGGTTCTTCAATGACCTTTTGACTCTTAGATTTACACCAGTGGTTTGCTTGGGTCTCTCGCACCTTCCACCACAGACTGAAGGCTGCAATGTTGGCTTCCATGCTTTTGAGGCATCTGGACTCGGACTGAGCCACTATTGGCTTCCTTCTTCCACAGCTTGAAGACAGCTATTGGGGGACTTCACTTTCTGATCGTATGAGTCAATTCTCCTTAATAAACTCCCTTTCATGTATACATATATCCTATTAGTTCTGTCCCTCTGGAGAACTCTAATACAGTATATGACTTGGTAGATGACAAATCCCAACACCCACCACTAAAGCTGAAAATGCCCAATTCCCCCTTTCCCAGCCACCCTTGCACCTATGACACCCTAGGCACCTGACTAGGCTCAGTGAATCAGACACACCCACGCCAGACTGTGAATTGAGAGCCAGTGCACAAAGCGGCAGCGACTGGCAGGTGGCAGCAGTAGATGTGGCCAGTCCCCATGGCAACCACATCCTCCCATATTTGGCTCAGTGGTGTGATTTGGGGACACTGACCCTGGCAACATAGCCTCCGAATGTGTGGGCTTCTCATCACCTTCTCAACAATTCCTGCTCCCCTTAAATCACCCCCAGTCACTTTCTGTTGCTTGCATCTTAGAATTCTGACCAACACCCCTGCCCACCTCTCTTTGGGAGAAGGTAATCCAGCTCCATATGAAAGCCGCACCATAAACCAAATCAAACCTACCAACAGTACAGGCCACATCACGCTCAGGGAGCCAGTCACTTTGCTGACTTCAGATTTCCCCAGTAACCTTGAAACACACTCCACATGGTCATTTTACAAGGCTGACTAATCTAATTGATTCCCAGAATTAGGATCCTTGACAACCCAGTTACTTTAAAATCAATCTTCATCAGGAGTGATAATATCTCATCCATGCTGAGATGTCTACTGGGGCCCAGGAGGGATTTCAGCCAAGCCTCTGTTTGAAGTTGTCACGGAGTCTGCTCAGACTTTAAATGTTCCTTGCATCTCTGTAATACACACAAGCACTCATGCCACCATCAGAAAAAAATGTGTGTTCAAGCAAGAAACCCCTCTCAGTGTGCCTGCAGCTCATCACCCCTTCCCCAGTGATGAAACTATCCACACTGAAGATTAATTCTTATCTCTGCCATCAAGAATATTTACTGGGGGCACCTTTCCTTTTGAAATTAGCCCAGCACATATCATAAGCCCTATTAAAACATGACGCTTGTTACTCAAAGCATTAGAGTTCAATTTCTGCAATTTCACTTGTGTGAATCGCCTTTGCGCACAAATTCCAAAAGTCCCCAGCCCCTAGCCTGCATAAACAGTATTTACAAACCTTCTAAATACGTTCTTACCCTCTTCTTTGATTCCTTCTCCCACCTGTTATGACGGATAACTCCTTCTCTTGACCTAATTTCCTCTGCTGCACTTTCAGAGGCAAAACAAGAAAAATCCTGAAGCTTCCTCCAATGCATTCTCATATAACTCATTGCAATGCTTTTAAAAATTAGGAGGGTATAATTTATTTTATGTGCTCTAGCCCCCTCAGCATTACTATAAAGATGTAGGAAGCATTTTAAAATCACTAATGTGAGATCTCCACCCTAGGCCATCTCCATCAGGGTCTCCAGGCAGAAAGGGAAGGAGAAGAGTCTATTGGAATACATTGCACAGACTTCACAACTCTGCCCACAGCTATTTCTCTCTGCCTCACAACCCACCACCCCAATTCACCCCAATCTAGGAGGACCTGGATGAGTGAAGATTCCTGGGTGAAGCCACTTTTGATAAAGCACTGATCTCAGGCCTGGGTATGAGCCAGCAAGCTCAGAGCACAGCATTGAAAAATGTGGTTAACTGCTAGAATCTTAAGCAAAGAACCTCTATCTTTGCCACAATTCATTTATTCATCCATTCAACTAATAACCCAGTGCTGCTCTGTGCTGTACTTTATAGATTTAGAGACTAACCTAAATGATATGACACTATCCATTCTCTAAAGCCCAGCCCCTTAAACTTTAATACGCATCTGACTCACCAGGGGGTCTTGTGAAATGCAGGTTCAGATCAGTGAGTCCGGGTCATGGCCTGAGATTCTGCATCTCTAAGAAACTTCACGTGGTACTGATGCCGTGTTCTACACATTGAGCCAAAAAGCCCAAAGGAGCTTATTATCTAGAACAATGGTTCTCAAGTGATGGCGATGTTGCTCCCCAGAAATGTTTGGCAAAGTCTGCTTGTCACAACTAGAGGAAGAGGCTGTTACTGGAAGATAATGGATAGAGGCCCTGGGCGCTGCTCAACATCCTGCAAGGTGCAAGACAACCCCAACCATGACCAAGAATTTTCTAAACCACCCCCGCTGCCACATCAATAGTGTTGAGGTTGGGAAGCCCTGATCAAGAAGAACTTGACAGTCGCGCATGGTGGTTCACGCCTGTAATCCCAGCACTTTGGGAGGTCGAGGCGGACCGTCACTTGAGATCAGGAGTTCAAGATCAGCCTGGCCAACAAGGTGAAACTCCATCTCTACTAAAAATACAAAAATTAGCCAGGAATGGTGGCGGGTGCCTGTAATCCCAGCTATTCAGGAGGCTGAGGCAGGAGACGCTTGAACCCAGGAAGCAGAGGTTACAGTGAGCTGTAATCGCACCACTGCACTTCAGCCTGGGTGACAGAAGGAGACTCTGTCTCAAAAAAAAAAAAAAAAAAAAAAAAAAAAAGACCTCTTGACATGTCATGTCCCTTTGACCTATCTACCTCCACCACTAGAAATGAGACTTAATAGAAGTTAAATACTTAATGGGCTCTTGCTATGTGCCAGGCACTGCTTTGGGTACCTTAAACACATTGATTCATTTAATCCTCATGGCAATGCTTTAAGGCATGGGGTATTGCTAATCCTATTACACAGATGAGGAAACCGAGACTTGCAGATGTTAAGACACATTCCCAAGGTCCCTTGGTTAGAATGTAGCAGAGCTAAGGCTCAAACACATTTTTTCAACAGTCCCTCATTATTGCCCCACGCTAAAAGGTACTTAACAAGTAAAGAGTAAACTTAAAGAAAGAAGCTAGTTCTATTACCCCTACTTCTAAGCCTTTGTGAGTTCTCAATTTTCCACAACCAAACTTTAAAGATCGGTAACAACATGGACAAACGGTAATCAAAACTGGCCATGGAACCCCAGCCTCAGTTTCCCAGGATTTAACAATGTGAAGTGCCCCTGTCTGCTGCAAGATACATGCTCCTTCCCACCCCATCCCTTTGCTGGAGCCACAACCCACCCCAGAGTGCCTGAGGTGCGCTGATGAACAAATCCTCTGAGCATCCCCTAAATTATCCCACCTTCCCAGACCACCTGGACTGTGATTATTTATTTTATTTTATTTTTGAGATAGAGTTTTGCTCTTCTCACCCAGGCTGGAGTGCAGTGGTGCAATCTCGGCTTACTGCAAGCTCCACCTCCCTGGCTCACGCCATTCTCCCGCCTCAGCCTCCCAAGTAGCTGGGACTACAGGTGCCTGCCACCAAGCCTGGCTAATTTTTTTTTTTTTTTTTTTTTTTTTTTGTATTTTTAGTAGAGACAGGGTTTCGCCATGTTGGCCAGGCAGGTCTCGAACTCCTGACCTCAGATGAACTGCCCACCTCGGCCTCCCAAAGTGCTGGGATTACAGACGTGAGCCACCACGCCTGGGCTGGACTGTGATTTTAAAAGGGACTCCCCTAGAGCAGTGGTTCTCAACTGGGGATAGTTTTGCCCCTCAAGGGATGTTTTGCAATGTTTAGAGATGTTTTTGGTAGTCTCACCTGGGAATGGGTTGGGAAGAGGTGGCTGCTACTGGTCTCTCACAGGTAGAGGCCAAGGTTGCTGCTAAACATTCCACAATGCACAGAATATCACCCCAACAACAGAATTTTCTAGCCAAAATGTCCACAGTGTAGATGTTAAGAAACCCTGTCGCGGAGAGTAACACCTACTGAACACCAATGTTTACAGTTTAGCTTGAAGACTTCACAGGGTAAAGTTGAAATGCATGTCTTATTGTCGAGTGGCCTGGGTTTACATCCTGACTCCCCCATCTAATAGCTGCTTGACCTTGGGCAAGTCACTTCACATCTCTGAACCCTGATTCTGTATCCTTAAAATGGGGTTCTAGAAGCTTACCCCACAGGGTCGATAAGAGCAATAAATGAGAGAAAGGCCAGGCACAAAAGAAGCAGTTAAGAAGTAGGAGATAGTGGTGTTGCAGCCGTCCTCAGCATTATCACATCAGGATGTTGTCTTGCTGTACCTCGGACTGCTGGGAATAAGGTTCTTTCAATTATGCTCAAGAATCAGAGCTCTCAGGCTCTAAGGGTGTATGAGACCCCTGGGGCTACCATAGCAAAGTGCCATAGCCTGGGTGGCTTAAACAAGAGTGATTTATTGTCTCACAGCTCTGGATGCTAAAAGCCTGAAATCAAGGTGTCTGCATGGTTGGTTCCTTCTCAGGGCTGTGAGGAAGAATCTGTTGTGTGCCTCTTGCCTCGGGTTCTGTGGTTTCTTGGTGTTCCTTGAGTTGTGGCAGCATAACTCCAGCCTTCACTGGTGTTCTCTCCCTGTGTCTAAATGTCCCCATTTAAAAGGACACTGAGGACAGGCACGATGGCTCATGCCTGTAATTCCAGCACTTTGGGAAGCTGAGGTGGGTGGATCACTTGAGGTCAGGAGTTCGAAGACACCCTGGCTAACATGGTGAAACCCCGTTTCTACTAAAAATACAAAAAATTAGCCAGGCGTGGTGGCACTAGCCTGTAATCCCAGCTACTCGGGATGGTGAGGCAGGAGAATGGCTTAAACCCGGGAGGTGGAGATTGTAGTGAGCCAAAATTGCATCATTGCACTCCAGCTTGAGCAACAAGAGCAAAACTCCATCTCAAAAAAAAAAAAAATACATAAATGAGCCAAGCATGGTGGTGCACGCCTGTAGTCCCAGCTACTTGGGAGGCTGAGGCAGGAGAATTGCTTGAACCTAGGAGGCAGAGGATGCAGTGAGCTGAGATCATGCCACTGCACTCCAGCCTGGGCAACAAAGGGAGACCCTGTCTCAAATTAAAAAAAAAAAGACACTGGCCATACTGGATTGGGGTCCACCTCCTCCGGTATGACATCATCTTAACTAATTATACCAGAACAATCCAATTTTCTCACATTCTAAGACAGCTGGTGTTTTAAGACTTTAACAAATGAATTTGGGAGGGGACAAAATTCAACCCATAACAAAGTCACGCACCCTCAGGCAGGTAAATAATGATCATTCCCATTTTATAGATGGAGCAAGTAAGACCAAGAAAGGTGAAGTACTTTGCACACAGTTGCACAGCCTGAGAGTCCTCTATTAATGTGACTTGTGCTGAGGAGGAAGATCTTATGGGCACTGATGAGAGAGAAAGCAGGTCTTGGCACAAGCAAGAGGTCCAAGAAGGGAGGAGCCAGTGGTTACTCCACTGCATGCAACTAGACGAGAATCAGCTTTGTGAGTAACAGAAAATTAGAGAATTGGTGGCCGGGCATGGTGGCTCACACCTGTAATCCCAGCACTTTGGGAGGCCGAAGCAGATGGATCACTTGAGCTCAGGAGTTCAAGACCAGCTTGACCAACATGGTGAAACCTCACCTTTACTAAAAATACAAAAATTAGCCAAGCATGGTGGTGCACACCTATAGTCCCAGCTACTCGGGAGGCTGAGGCAGGAGAATCGCTTGAACCTGGGAGGTGGAGATTGCAGTGAGCCGAGATTGCGCCACTGCACTCCCGCCTGGGCGACAGAGTGAGAGAAAGAGGAGAGGAGGGGAGGGGAGGGGGGAAGCGGAGAAGAGAAGGAAATGAAGGGAAGGAAGGAGAGAAGGAAAGATAGATAGAGAGAGAGAGAGAATGAACTGGGGATCGGACAAGAAGCAGCCAGAAAAAAGAAAAAAAAAAAAGAAGAGCTGACGGGGGAATATGCAGGACCACAAATTGCTTTGACCTATAATGCCATTGTCGCTTTAGGCAGTAAGGGCCACACAGGCAACAACGTGGTCTGCTCTGTGCTCAGATGTAGCCCCGGTGCCAAGCACAGAGTTAACACAACGTGAATGTGCAACACATACTCCTAAGATGAATGGTGTGCCTTTAAAAATGGGCATTCTAAACCCAGATCTACTGAGTCACGCTCTCTAGGGTGGGGGCCAGAAATCTGCAGGTCCTACACTCCCCCACGGAAAACTGATAGGCACCGTAGCTTCAGCACTCGGCAAAGAGGAATGCCTCTGTGGATCATCGTCAAGGAAGTTCACGGGAATGTCTCGAGCGGAACCTTAGGACCCAGAAGTGCAGCCCTGGGCATATAGACAGTATTTAGACACTCTGAAATCATGAATTATTTAATCAGAAATAGGTCCTCCAGGACGACTAAATCCAGGCAGTAAATAGGTGTTTGAATGTTGAGCACCCTTAGTGATGTATAATGACTAGGAGTGAGCTATTAGGTGCTCTGAGGGGCTGTTTCAACATCCTGACAGGCAATTCACACTAATACAATTTCTCCTAAAGGTAGAAGTCACTGTGAGTGCTCTCCAGGGAGCCTCCATGTTTTACAATTAAACTGATATCTAATATTTTCTTAGAGTGGCCCACTTTGTTACCTAGGGTATCCAAGACAAAACCCAAAGGTCCACAATGATGGGTTGTCATTTAGGAGGCCTCTCAAAGATCGTCCCTTAGATGCAAGGTACAAGGATTTCAGAAGAGATCTGGAGCTACTTAGAGGGTTTAAATCTCCCGCAGCCCTTTCCTAAGTCTGCAGCTCAAGCACAAGACCCAAAAAATCATCCTAAACCCTGCCCTCCAGTGGGAAGACAGGGAGGAAGAAGGGTAATAATGTACATGTTAATTAGAGGCATCACCAGCTGCTGTAACAAACAAGCCCCTACATATTCAGTGGCTCAAACATAGAAAATTACTTCTTGCTCATATAAAAAAACTCCAAAACAGCTGTTCTAAATCACAGAGAAGCTCTTTTCATCTTGCTTCCAACTTTCCAATGCCATCCTCAATATGTGGCTTCTAAGATTCCCATCCTCACCTGCATTAAGCGGGTGGAAGAGAAACAGCATGGAGGACGCTGTATGGGGGAGGAGTCTATGAACTCCATTTCCCAGTGTTCCTTGCAGGTAGGTGTCCTTGTGTACAAGCAGCTTCCTTGTGGTCAAGCTGTTGGTAAAAAGGACATGCTCACATGACTCTGGAATTCCCAGGGCCCATCGCGGGCCCTCATCAGGACAACACAGCAGAAATCAAAGAGGAGAGGAAAGGAGCACTCAATCTGGCCAAGCCTCAAGCCTTCATTTTCCACCAGCCTTTCCAATATGTCGCCACCTAATTCTTTCCAGACTGGTGAGAGTTGGGTTTCTGTCATCATTATTGAAAGAGCGCCACTGACACATGGCACCGTCCCAAGCACTATGCTGAACACTTCACACTCATTAATCCCTTTAAGGCTCCCAGAAATCCCAGGAAGGACCATTGCTGTCATCACTCCCATTTTGCATAAGAGGAAACCAAGGGTTAGAGAGGCGAGCAAATGTGCCCAAGGTCACACAAACAGCCAGCAGTAGATTCCCATGCAAGCAGTCTTACTTCAAAACTCAAACTCCTATGCACAATAACACGCTTGCTGCCTACAAACACGTTATGGACACTAGTGTGTGCCAGGCAGTAGGTCACGTACTTTACAGAATGTAAGTGGATGCAGGCTGGGGGAGAGGGGCACAGCAGGGGGGTTAGGTGTTCAAACTCTGCAACATAACAGACCTGGGCTGGGATGCCAGCTTGTTTCATTGCTTGTGTGTCCTTGGGAAAATTACCTAGCCTCTCTGAGCATCATAAAAGGGAGTGGAAGCCAGGTGTGGTGGCTCACACCTATAATCCCAGCACTTTGGGAGGCTGAGGTGGGCAGATCTCTTGAGGCCAGGAGTTTGAGACCAGTCTGGTCAACATGGTGAAACCCCATCTCTACTAACAATACAAAAATTAGCCGGACATGGTGGCACACAGCTGTAATCCCAGCTACTCGGGAGGCTGAAGCATGAGAATCACTTGACCCCGGGAGGCAGAGGTTGCAGTGAGATGAGATTGTGCCATTGCACTCCAGCCTGGGCAGTAGAGTGAGACTCTGTTTCAAATAATAATAATAATAAAGAGAGTGGAAACAGTTTCTGTTGCTTAGGGTTGCAGTTAGGGCATGAAAGATCCTGGAAAGGAGGGGAAACTACAGCTTCCTTCGACAAGGATAACAATGAAATTAACCCATGAACATCAGGGAAGAGAGAAGCAAAGTCACTCTCGAGACAGAGGCCTGAGCAGCCAAGGAGGCTGAGAAAGTAAAAGAGAGGGGCTGGTACTGTCTACACATGCACTGCCTGGGGGTTGACATGTTTCACCTGTGACTGCCCGTCTGCCCCTGGGACCGCAGACCAGACTATCCCAGCCTTGATACCAGCTCCCCTCTCCCTGAAGCCATGCTCCTAAGTAGCTTCACATGATGTGAAGCTTGCCTTCAAGTAAAGAGGCACTAGCCTTGGATGTTTGTATATTACTATAAATTAATATTAAAAATTTGCCACTTGGTGCATGCAGCAACAGGGAGCTTTGTTAGAGGGAACTGTTGTGTTAAGAGTGTGGGCTGTAGGCTGGACACAGTGGCTCACCCCTGTATTCCTAGCACTTTGGGAGGCCAAGGAGGGTGGATCACCTGAGGTCAGGAGTTCAAGATCAGCCTGGCCAACATGGTGAAACCCTGTCTGTACTAAAAATACAAAAATTAACAGGGCTTGGTGGTGGGAGCCTGTAATCCCAGCTACTCAGTAGGCTGAGGCAGGAGAATTGCTTTCACCTGAGAGGTGGAGAATGCAGTGAGCTGAGATCACGCCACTGCACTCCAGCCTTGGCAACAGAGCGAGACTCTGTCTCAAAAAAAAAAAAAAAAACAAAAATAGTGTCGGCTCTAGAGCAAGCCTATCTCGGTGTGAGTCTGAGCTCTGCCCACCCTGTGTGACCTTGGATAAACCACTCACCTTCTCTGCATCTGTTTCCCCCACTATAAAGTCAGAGTAATAAAACAACCCAGCTCACAGAGCTGTTGTATAAAACAAGAGGAAGGGTGCCTATAAAACTCTTAGAAGCACTAAATAAATCATGGGGCGTGATTATTACTCCCCATGTCTTCTCAGCTGAGAAACAGTGATCAGACCAAGTTCCTGACCCTGCAAAGATGAAGACCGGACCCTGGGCCACCCTGACAGCTCTCCCTGACAAGCCACTCTGCCCTGGGAGCATCACAATCCTCTTTCCATTTACTCAGTCAACACATCTATTGAGGAGACCTGCATTAGACACCAGAGGAGCAGTGTTGAGAAAGAAGGAATTATTTGCCCTAATGAATGTTAAGTTGTGTTGGGGAAGATGGACATTAATCAAATAATCACACAAACAACTTTAAAAGGATAAAGTAGATAAGGTGCTTATTAGAAATGCACCCAGTGGTGTAGGAGGTGAGGGTATGGTGGGGAACTTGTGGGGCTGGGAAGTTAGAGAAGGCTCCCCTGAATAAGTAGCACAAGCGTTTAAATCAGAATGATGAATAGGGGCCGGGAGCGGTGGCTCACGCCTGTAATCCCAGCACTTCGGGAGGCCGAGACTGGCAGATTACTTGAGGTCAGGAGTTCAAGACCAGCCTGGCCAACATGGTGAAACCCTGTCTCTACTAAAAATACAAAAATGAGCCAGTCATGGTGGCACGCGTCTGTAATCCCGGCTACTCGGAAGGCTGAGGCAGGAGAACTGACGGAACCCAGGACACAGAGGTTGCAGTGAGCCAAGATCGCACCACTGCACTCCAGCCTGGGTGACAGAGCGAGACTCTGTCTCAAAAAAAAAAAAAAAAGCAACTACTGTTCAACCAAGCAATCCCACTACTGGGTACTACTGGGTATAAACCCAAAGGAATATAAATCATTCTATTATAATGATTGCCATCCTAACTGGTGTGACATGGTATCTCATTGTGGTTTTGATTTGCATTTCTCTGATGGCCAGTGATGATGAGCATTTTTTCATGTGTTTTTTGGCTGCATAAATGTCTTCTTTTGAGAAGTGTCTGTTCATGTCCTCATCGCAAGAACAAAAAACCAAACACCTCATATTCTCACTCATAGGTGGCAACTGAACAATGAGATCACATGGACACAGGAAGGGGAATATCACACTCTGGGGACTGTGGTGGGGTGGGGGGAGGGGGGAGGGATAGCACTGGGAGATATACCTAATGCTAGATGACGAGTTAGTGGGTGCAGCGCACCAGCATGGCACGTGTATACATATGTAACTAACCTGCACAATGTGCACATGTACCCTAAAACTTAAAGCATAATAATAATAAAAAAAAAGAATTAAAAGGGAAAAAATAAATAAATAAATAAATAAATCATTCTATTATAAAGAGACATGCACACATATGTTCACTGCAGCACTACTCACAAATTCACACATTTTTAAGTGACTTACTGGGCTTCTCCCCCCAAAAGAATTTCAATAGAAGTGTCTCTCAAGGGCAATGCTTAACCCAAAAGAATAATGCTTTAATGGGGATGGGGAGAAGTTTCAGAGCATGGTTTCCCTCCAGTAACACGCCACGGAAATATGTCCACAGTCTCCTGAGTTACTCTGGTTTGCACGTAGAGCACAGTCTCAGGAAGCCAAAAAGCTCGGCTTTGTTTCAGCTCTAGAGGATCACCCATCTCACATTCAGTTTTCTTTAAATAGGTCCTCCCTGAGTGTGTCTTTACTGCATCCTGTGAGGCTGGTGGAAGGAATCTGACACTTTCTCAACCACAAACCCTTTAAATTGCAAACAGCACAGTTTATGAGGTGCTGGCGGATCATCTAGCTTTGAATGAGTGGTATGTTTAAAGACCATTTGTCTTGTCCTGGGCCGGGAGGAGGCAAGGGCTGGGGGAGGGTGCGGAGGGGCTCTTAACCTTCTGGTCCGTCCCTGTGCAGCAGAACCAGGATGGATACAACAGCCTCTCCATGCTGCCCCAAGGACACCTGGTCCTCCAGGGGCCACTGCAGCTTGTTCTCTCCCTACTTCCAAATCCTCTCCCGACCTTGGAGGCAGTAAGAGGAAATGTTATGAAAAAGAGTATAGACATTTCTCAAAAAATTGAAGACAGAACTACCACTTGATCCAGCAACTCCACTACTGGGTATTTTTCCAAAGGAAAGGAAATCAGTGTATCAGGTTTTTGTTTCTTTCTGTTTGTTTGTTCGTTCGTTTGTTTGTTTTAGACAGGGTCTCACTTTGTCATCCAGGCTGCAGTGCAGCGGCATGTTCGTGGCTCACTGCAGTCTCAACCATCCTGGGCTCAGGTGATCCTCCTGCCTCAGCCTCCCTAGTAGCTGGGACCACAGACACTCGCCATCACACCTGGCTGATTTTTTTATTTTTTGTAAAGACAGGGTTTCACCATCTTGTTCAGGCTGGTCCCAAACTCCAAGGCTCAAGTGATCCAACCGCCTCAGCCTCCCAAAGTGCTGCGATTACAGGCATGAGCCACCGCGCCCAGCTGGAAATTGGTACATCAAAGGGACACCTGTCCCCTCTCGTGTTTTTTTTGAAACAGAGTCTTGCTCTATCACCCAGGCTGGTGTGCCATGGCGCGATCTCGGCTCACTGTAATCTCTGCCTCCCAGGTTCAAGCAATCCTCCTGCCTCAGCCTCCCAAGTAGCTGGAATTACAGGCATGCACCACCACACCCAGCTAATTTTTATACTTTCAGTAGACATGGGATTGCACCATATTGGCCAGGCTAGTCTCGAACTCCTGACCTTGTGATCCACCCAGCTCAGCCTCCCAAAGTGCTGGGATTACAGGCGTGAGTAACAATGCCCAGCCCCCACCATGTTTTTTGCAGCACTTTATTCACAATAGCCTATAGAATCAACCTCAGTGTCCATCAATGGATGGATGAATATAGAAAATGTGATATAGACACATGATGGAATGCTATTCAGCCATAAAAAAAGAATGGAATCCTGTCATTTTAGCAGTTGGGATAGAACTGGACATCATTATGTTCAGTGAAATAAGACAGGCACAGAAAGACAAGCGTGACACATTCTTACTCCTATGTCAAAGCTACAGCAACTCATCTCATGGAGGTGGAGAGCAGAATCATAGATACCAGAGGTGGGGAAGGTTGTGTCTGGGTGAGGGGGAGTGGAGAGATGAGAGAGACTGGTTAATGGGTACAAACGAAGAAGGAATAAGATCTCATCTTCCATGGCAGAGTAGAGTGACTATAGTTAAGAATGTACTGTATATCTCAAAATAGCTAGAAGAGAGGATTTGAACATTTTCCAACACATCGAAATAATAAATGTTTGAGGTAATGGGTATCTTAGGTACCCCATCCTGATCACTGTACATCCTATGCATGTAATGAAATACTACGTGTACCCCTTAAATATGTGCAAATACTATGTATCAGTTTAAAAATGTGGTTTCCTAAAAGATGCTCCACTGTTTCCTCAATGCTTCTCAGGACCTATCTATGTATGCAACATGCTTTATGCACATCACAACACCAAGATGAGCTCTATTATGAGACGCATCTTACAGATGAACAAACAGAGGCTCAAAGAGGTACATGGACTTGTCCACGGCCATGCAATACAAAAGTAGAAGAGTTCATATTTGAACCTAGATCTTAATTCCTCCATGGGTTTAACCCTTCAAAATGGAGAGGAGCTGAGCTTACTCCTTAAAAGTGAATGAAGGAGCATGAGCTTACTCCAGAGAGCCCGGCTGCCTCCAGCATGTGGTCACATATTCACTCAAGAAACATTTCCGGAACCCCAGTCGAATCCCGGGTGCTGGGAATACAGAGATAAGGAAGTCACAGCCCCTGTGTATCTTAACAGCCTAGTAAGTCTTTCCCCTCCTCAGCCTCCTCTGTAATCTGACTCCTCCAGGGCATCCCCATCTCCATCCATCCATCTCAACATGTCCTGGGCACTCATGACTCGTCAAGTTCTGGAAAAAAGCTAGGGATATGAAGAGGAATAAGATGTGAACTTCCGGGGTGAGAGACATGTTGGAGAAGGATAGCATTGCAGTGCAGTTTGAAATGAGATGCATACCTGGGGGTATTGTGTGAACAGGAGATGATTGTCCCTAACCAAGTCTTGGGCTCAGAAATAACTCCCAGGGAGATCTGTAGCAGACCTGATTGCTTACAAACCCAGAGGCAAGTTTCTCGTCCATGATGGCAGAGCCCCAATTGCCTTCTGGTGTCCACCTGTCCCCTGTGACTCTGGGAAATTCTCATCTGCAGAGGCCAATCATGGTGGCCTCACTCACTGACCAAAGCAATAGGTTTACAGACAGGTTCGTTGACAGGTTCGGGTCAATAAGACACTGGGGAGATGGAGGATACAAAGAGATATGTGCCAGAGCCTTCTAAGAAATGATTTGGGATCCTAAAATCAGATGTACAAGGCTGGAATAATCTTTTTTCTTTTTCCACCCCCCCACCCCACCCCCCCGCCCCACAGCAAAAGCTGCTGAGTCTGCATGAATTGCACGGACCTGGGGCAGCAGTTGTGCAAACTTGAGGGGCCTCCCTTGAGAAAGCACTGGGCATGCCAGATGGAAAGATAAAGGAGTTGGGGACCCTGGTGGTGACACTAAACCTCTGTGTCAACCAGCTCTGTGACTCCTCATCTCAGGGAGGAATGCTTTCAGCTGCAAGGGTTGGAAAGCCAGACTGCAACCACCCAAACAGATAGGGGCTTATTTTTCTCATAAAATAAAAGTTCCAGAGGTTAGGGGCTGGTTCAGTATCTTCTTCATGTCCATTAATCTCTATTAACCTAACAGATGTCCCCCAAATCTCTGTGGACTTTAACAATATGCTTTTCTTACTCAAGGGACACACACAGGCTGCAGTTGGCTGTGGCTGTCCTCGGGTAACTTCACTCCAGGACCCAGACTGAAGGAGCAGACCCCATGTGGGCAATTCCCATTCTACCCAGAGAGGGAAACTTGATCAAAGAGGCCAAGTCTAAGCACATAACTGCATTTAGACTTCTGCTCAGATAACAAAACTGTCATCTCTGCTCACATTCTATCGGACAAAATTACACAGCCTAAGTCTGACAATAAAGAGGGGAAGTATGTTCCTCCCACATATGAGTTTTGCAAGTCATATGGCGAGACGAGCATATACAGTCCCTTTTCAGAAAAGAGAGCAAATAGCTGTGATCAAGAATGTAATCTACCACACAGCCTTTCCCTCAATGTCACAAGATGGTTTCTGTAGCTCTAGCCATTGCATTGCATCCCAGTCTCAACAGAAGGATATAGGAAGGGAGAGAATTGTGAAAATGTTTTCCCAGAAACCCCAGAACAGTTTCATTTCCAGTTCATCAGCCAGATGTAGATCACATGGACGCCCAAGTCTGAATGGTGGCTGAGAAGACAGGGGGTGAGTTAGCCATCTAAATGAGTCAGCTGTACCACTCTGCCTCTTGGTTGCTTGTTAGGTAAAAGAATAAATTTCCTTATTGCTGGACTTCAAGCCATTTCAAGCTGAGATTCCTACTACCTGAACATGAAAATTTTCTAATGGGTAAGAATTCCAAAATCTTTACTTCAGCCTACAAGATCCTAAGTGAAACAGCCCCACACTCTCCCTTTCCTGTCTTCTCTCCTTCACTCATCTCTCTCCAGCCACAATAGCCTCTTCCTCTTTCCCCTCTGGGGTTACACACAAGCCGTTCCCCTCCCTGGAATGATGCTCCCACATTCTTTAAATGATTCCATCACATCCTGTACCTCTGCTTCATCGCACATCCTGCATCATTTAGTTATACGTTTATCACTTTACTCCTTTAATATCCACTTCCAATAGACTGGAATCTCCCTGAGGGCAGGACATATATCTGCCTTGCTCACCACTATAACTATAGCACTTATTCATCACAGTAAATGGCTTCAAGTATGGGCTCAATAAAGAATTATTGAATGAATGAATGCATTCGTGAATAAATGAGAGAGATGAGCCTCTAGATAAGTTTTAAAGAAAAAACAAGGCACTGAGTTCTCAGGGAACAAGTCGCCCAGGCTGTCTTATCCATAAATAATAGGTCTACAGTATTTAACAGCCATTTTTTTTCTGAGACACTATCTCACTCTATCATTCAGGCTGGAGTGCAGGGAGATAATCTTGGTTCACTGCAGCCTTGACCTCCTGGGCTCAAGCAATCTTCTTGCCTCAGCCTCCAGTGTAGGTGAAACCACAGGTATACACCACCACACCTGGATAATTTTTTTTATTTTTCATAGAGACAAGGTCTCCCCTGGTTGCTTAGGCTGATCTCAAACTCCTGGGTTCAAGTGATCCTCCCATCTCAGCCTCCCAGAGCACTGGGATTACAGGCATGAGCCACCATACCCAGCTCAGCCTATTTTAACAAATTAAGTATGGGTGAGCATACCTTCCTCCTACCACATTTATCCCATAATGATAACAGAGAGCACTTACAGACCCCCCATCTCAGAGAAGGTTAGTCAGGATAGTAAAAGTACTGCCCCAGGACATGAAAAACAACCATGCTAGCATGGGAACCCAGATATTCTACTCATGAACTCGCTGGCACTCAAAACTTGCCAATTTCACCACTTTATTACTTTGCTAGGGTTGCCACCACAAAGTATCACAGCCTGGGTGGCTTAAACAACAGAAATTTACTTCTCTCACCATTCTGGAGGCTTGGAGTTTGAGATCAAGATGTCCACAAGGTTTTCTTTTGGAGCCTCTCTCCTTGGCCTGAAGATGGCTTCTCCCTGTGCCACACGGTTCTCCTTCTGTACATTCGTGTTCTCATCTCCTCTTCTTATAACAGCAGCAGTCAGGTTGGATGAGGGCCACCCACCCACCTTAGTTACCTCTTTAAAGGTCTTATCTCCAAATACAGTCACATTCTGATGCCCCCAGGGGTTAGAACCTCAACATACGAATGTGTGGGAGTGGGGGTTAGGGGGATAGGGATGCGGTTCAACTCATAACAGCCATCATCTTGAATTTGTCATTTTCAAAGCATTTTCACATACTCTGTTTCTGTGTTCCTTATAATACGTTTGTGCCTCATGCAGGACAGGGACCTTCGCTTCACAGTTGAGGATGTCAAGAGATAAAAGGACTCCCTAGAGTTGCACCCCTGGAGAGGAATGGAGGTAGAACCAGAACCCACTAATCTGAACCACTAATCCAGATCTGGTCCTGGACTTCAAACATGGACATATCCTTGCAGATTTATGGATTTCCTCTCATTTCTTAAAAATTTTAATTCTTTTACATTTTAATTTCAAAGGTAATCAATCTACTCTAAATTAACACTTCCATTTTTGGCATCACTGGTTGACCCACTTAATTAGTTTATCCTTCAGCATGCTTGAGCACATGTGGTTGTATTTACCATCTCCTTGTTGCCAAGTAGTAAAATCTGAATAGTCTTGAGCTGATGGGAAAAAGCAGAGGGGATCTTGACACATCAGTGATGAAGGGCAATGGTGAGGGTCCAAAAAAATGTCACTTTGGAGAGTGAAAATGGTGGAAGAATGGGGCTTTCATGTGGCAAACAGTTGTCCATGCTCATCTAACTCAGAAGAACCCACACTCCAGCAGTCAGTACTCGATGCACTTTACGAGAAGTGATTTAGTTTCAACCAAGGAACATCATCCATCACATTAAATTAATGTTTCTAATTTGGATTTTATTGGTTTTGTAGGTCTGTTTGCATTTAATTTAAAAATTTGTTTTAGCTTTGCAGCTGCATAACAGCAACAAGCATAAGGCATTTATAGGTTGTTTTATGTTTGCACTCTTTAAATAATATTAATTTAAGTTTAACATTAGTTTTGAATAATTTAAGTCAACAGTGGGGCTCCATGAGAAAGTTTTTTCCCAATAAAAGCCACTACACACACACACACACACACACACACAGTAGCTTTTGCATATTTTATAAATATACACATATATATGTAAAATGTGTAAAAGCCAGTATATGTACGTATGTGTGTGTGTGTGTGTATACATATATGTAAAATAGTCAATTTTGAGAAAATCTACACCATATATCCAGCACCACTCTCTAGTTCTTGAGCTCTTGGATATGAATTACAATGTGAAGGGAAAGTAAACAAGGAAAGAAAAACAAGTCCTTCTTGGTCTACTTCTGATCTGGATGGTTCCTCATTCCCTTAATGGGTTTGTAGAAAGCCCAATCTATTGGAGATGCCAAACATTATATCCTCAATCACACATCTTAGGAAACTCACCTTGTCCAAACCCTGGTAGAGATCAAATCACCATTCACAGTGGACTGGACCAGGGTTGGACAATTGTGCATATCTGGTCCAATAAAATTCTCTCTTCTGGGATTTTAGAATTAGTACATTCAGAGACTGAGCCAAAAAGCTATTGGAAGCCAAGCTGAAAAGTCCCACAGACTCAGAGAAGAGGCTACCATCTGGAAAAGTCAAGGGCTGGACAAGGGTAGATGAGTAAACAGGGAAAGCCTATAGTGAGAAGACAATAAAGTAGCTGAGCAGAAAAACAGGGATGGCAGTCCACCCAGCCCCTGAGAAGGGGCCTGAACAATTCTGCGCAATTCTGCTGATTTCCCAGATCCACATCCAGGCCTTGGAGACCTGCTGTGAGACACACCAATCTCCTTTCAACAAACCCCTTTGACTTGAGCTACCCTAATGGAGTTTCTGGTCCTGGTGACCACAGCAGCATCCTCTTTCTGACCATCCACTTGCTTCTTACTATAGGCCTCCAACCACTAGAGGTCTTCTAAAAGCCATTTCATAGTTATTTTTATGACCCTGTATGCACCAACTTGCCCAGGAGACTTTTGATTGAAAAAAAAAAAAACAGGAAGAAAGTCAGGAGAAGAGTCGTATTAGTTTGTTCTCACATTGTTATTAAGAAATACCTGAGACTGGGGAATTTATAAAGAAAAAAGGTTTAATTGACTCACAGTTCTGCATGGCTGGGGATGCTGCAGGAAACTTACAATCATGGCAGAAGGCGCCTCTTCATAGGGCAGCAGGAGAGAGAAGAATGAGTGCCGAGCAAAAGGAGAAAAGCCCTTTATAAAACCATCAGATCTCATGAGAACTCACTATCTCGAGAACAGCATGCAAAAAAACCCACCCCCATGACTCAATTACCTTCCACTGGGTCCTGCCCATGACATATGGGGATTATGGAAACTATAACTCAAGATGAGATTTGGGTGGAAATACCACAAAACCATATCAGGAATCAAGATTTATTGAGTGCCTACTATAATTAAAAAAGAATCACTGTCTTGAATAAGTAGTTCATGTACATAATCATACTTAATTCTCACTATTCTTCTGAAATGTGGACATCATTATGCTTATTAAACAATACAGAAACCAAGACTTAGAGAGGTCAAGTAATTTATGCAAGATCAACAAGGAAGGAATGGAATATAAGAGGTGATGGGAGACAAGAAATAATGTGAGACAGGAAGTGATGGGAGACAGAAAATAATGGGAGACAGGAAGTGAGGGAGACAGGAAGCTATGGGACACAGGAAGTGATGGGAGACAGGAAGTGATGGAAGATAGGAAATAATGGGAGACAGAAAGTGATGGGAGACAGGAAGTGATAGAAAATAAGTTGATCTGATTTTACAGCCTATTCATTTTCCATCAAGCTTGACTCCCTTTGGAGGAGTGGCATCTTTGTCTCAGGACCAGACACAGGACTCAGAAGGCCACCAAGCTTAATCAATGCTCTTTGCTGACCATTCCCAGCCAGAAGCAGGAATACTCACTGTACTAAGACTAGCTACCTTGGGAAAAAGTTGAGAGGGAGGCAATATTGTGGCTAAGCTCCCGGGCTCAAATATGCTCTGGTGCTCTCTGATTTGGTGGCACTATTTTGGGCCTCCGTTTCTTCATTTACAAAATGAAAATATGAATAGACTACCTCATTGTGTTACTGTGAGGATTAGGTGAGAAAATGCACACAAAAGGGCCTAGCACTGTGCCTCAGAATCTACTTAGGGAGCTGTACGCATCATTTCCTGCTCTCTTAGAAGGCTGAATGGCATGGTACTTTTCAAGAGGCAGCAAGTCTCACCAGTCTTGATACTTTCTAAAGCTTCTCTGCAGCAGAACTTGCCATATTTCCCAAAACTATTGGATATTGGTTTTTAACGAGAATAACCTTAGATTAATCTAATTTATAGCAGTGACTACTTCAACCCTACCCAAATTGATCAGACACAAGGATTTTCCATTAGGTAGTAATTAAGGAAATACATCTTCCAATATCTCAATTAAAACAGCCTCCATTTTGCAAAGGTAGAAGCTATTGATTTCATTTTAGTGCCTGGGGAACCATTTTGTTGGACAAGGAGATTAATAAGATAGAAGGCTCCTGGGAGGACAAAACACCTCTTCACAAACAACCTGCCCCCTCTCAGAGGCTGGATTCCAAGCTGGGTTCCTTTCCTGGACTTGATCCAGGCACCTGCAGTTGACAGTGAGGTGGGGGCTTTGCAGCAGGTGCTGGGGCCTCCCCAAAGTGCTGACAGCTAAAGGAAAAGGTGCCAAAACCCACTCTACCCAGACCACTTGCCCACATGGAGCTGACAGTAGCCACAGGCCACGTGATACAATCTGGATGTTTGTCCTCTCGAAATAACATGTTGAAATGTAATCTCCGGTATTGAAGTGGGAGGTGTTTGGGTCATGGGAGCCGAGTCCTCATGGATGGCTTGTTGCCCTCTCTGCTGTAATAAATGAGTTCTTGTTCTGTAAATTCATTAGAGAGTTGGTTGTTAAAGAGTCTGGGACCTCACTCCTCCCTCTGACACCATGTAATATTCCTGCTTCCCCTTCACCTTCCACCATGAGTAAAAGCTCCCTGAGGTCCTGACCAAAAGCAGACACTGGCGCCATGCTTCTTTCCAACCTGCAGAACCATGAGCCAAATAAACCTCTTTTCTTTATAAATTACCCAGAATCAGGTATTCCTTTCTAGTCATACAAAATGAATGAAAATGCTTCCTGAAAGGCAGAACTATATTATCTCTTTTTTCTCCTCCCTCTCTCCCTCTTCTGATTCCCCCTCTTCCCCTTCCTCCTTCCCTCCTCCTCCTCCTCCTCCTCTTTCTTCATCTTTTGCTGTGGACATCATTGTCATTTCAATGTGAGCTTCCTATGGGCAGAGATGTGCGTCTGTTTTGTTCACTGATATATTCTCAGCACCTAAAACAGTGCCTGACTGTGGCAGGCTGACAGTGTGAATGGCCCCAACTCTCTGTTCCTTCGTGTACCCACACTATGCCTTCTGCCCTGTCACTCATGGTTCCTCTCACTAAAGAGGCAGGTCTTACTACCCCTTCCCCTTAAATCTGGGCTGGCCTTATGATGAGGTTTGTCCAGGAGAAGGCAGCAGAAAGGAAAACTCACCATTCTGAGCCAAGACCTCCAAACTTTACACCTTCCTACTTCCTTTCTCACTCTTCTGCCACCATCATGAGAAACACATGCCCAGACGAGCCTGTCTGTCCCAGGACAAGGATGAGAGACATGGCGACAGAGCCACACTGCCCTGGCCATTCTAGCTGAACCCATCCATGGTCAGCCAACAGTAGACCCTCAGACATACGAGGGGGCTAGTCAAGCCAGCAGGATTGCCAGCTGACTCATAAACTTGTAAGATAATCTGATGCTTGCTGCTTTGAACCATAAAGTTTTGGGGTAGTTTATTACCTAATGTGATTAGACAACAAGTCACTAACATACTAGCATATCCATATGAATTGATAGCTTCAGTCCATTAAATACATACTAAACACCAGGTATCTGGGTAAATAATTTATAGACACGACAAAGCCTGCCTTAACATGTTAGTATTTTATTCATCATGAAATTCATTTCATTCATTCTATCTTCTTAAAATACTGAATTAATGTATTATTTACCTCAATTACTGAATTTTGGCACCCCCTTAAATTTTGCACCACTCACTTATGTCACATTATTTCTAGCCCTGATGATCACATTTATACCTTATAAAAATAAATCCATCAAAAAAAAACTAGGGCCCAGATGAATCTGTCACAATTTGAGCAACAAAATAAATAATGTAGTATTGGATTATAACTCAAAGCATACAATAAATATCCATGAGTCCCACAGTGATGTAAATAAATGGTTGAATAAATAAACAAATGTGGAAGAATAAACAAATATCCCATAGAGAAGAATTCCAAATAATTTATGTAGATACTCCTCCATCAATGAAAGCAAACAAAAATCCCCACTCTTCAAATGTGAGCTGCTCAGACTGACTTCCTCCCAAAGAGCACAGAATGAAGAGGTGGGTGTGGTGTGCGAAGAGCAAATTTACAGCAGAGGAACCTGACAAACACAGCTTCAGGCAGGTGGTCAAGGCCAAGGTTAACAGCGATAGGCATGTCGGTAGTTGGCACCCTTGATATGACATGATGAAAGGGGCACTTTATCTCCACAGTCTTCCTCCCAAAAACATACATCCCTAGTCTAATCAAAACGTCAGACAGATACCACTGGATGTATGTTCTACAACATACCTGACCAAGATACCCTGAGCTTAAAACCATCAAGGTCATTAAAAACAAGGAAAGTAGCCGGGTACCTTGGCTCACACCTGTAATCCGAGCAGTTTGGGAAGCTGAGTCCAGAAGATCACTTGAGCCCTGGAGTTCAAGACCAGCCTGAACAGCATAGTAACATCCTATCTCTACAAAAAATAAAAAATAACCTATGCATGGTAGTGCACGTCTGCCTTCCTGGCTATTTGTAAGGCTGAGGTGGAAGGATCGTTTGAGCCTAGGAGATGGAGGTTGCAATGAGCTGTGATGGCGCCATTGCACTCCTGCCTCGTTGACAAACTGAGACCCTGTCTCAAAAAACAAGGAAAGTCTGAGAAACCATCACATCCAGAGGACCTTAAAAGACATGTCAACTCAATGTAATGTTGTGTCCTGGATACAATCCCAAAACAGAAAGCAGACATGAGGCAAGAACTAAAGGAATCCTAATAAAGTGTGGACTTTAGGTAATAACAATGCATCAATACGGGTCCATTAGTTATGACGAAAGTGTCACAGGAGTATAAGATGTTAACAATAGGTAAAGCTGAGTTGGGGGGGGTGGGTATGCAGGAACTTGCTGCACTGTCTTTGTAACTTTTTATAAACTTAAACCTATTCCAAAATAAATGGTTTACTAAAACAACAGCAACAACTAAGGCCCAGAGATTAAGTAAATTGCCCCAGATCACACGGCTCATAAATGACAAAGCTGGGATTCTAGTCCATGATTGTGATGATTGTGTTTAAACCAACACCCTATAGCTCACCTCCACACACACACTTATCCACATAATGAAAGAAGAGAGAGAGAGAAGGAGAGAGGAGTAGGAGGAAGAAGAGAGGAAAGAAGGAAAGAAGAAAGGAGGGAGGGAGGGAAATTGATTGCAATACATTTGGGCAGTAAATCTATGGAGAAGGCTGGTCTTCCGCTATTTGATGAAATTGGCCACCTCCAGTGCCTTTTGTCTCTTCTCCTCCTAAATGCATATTCAGCAGTTTCAGCTGCACTGTGTGCCTCTCACCCAGCTGTGCTCACCCTCGTGCAAACTCCCATGCAATCAATAGCCCACATCCATCATTTTATCTCCACCACTTAGAAGAAGCAAAAACCACTTTGCCAAAGTACCCTCCTCCGGACAAGACATATCACCCCATTGCCACCGTGTGCATCCATCTTGCATGCAATTGTTTAAGTGGTTTGGGGTCCTTTGAAATCAGAGATTTATTCCTGCTTCCCTTACATTTTATTAGGGAAGGTTTATCATCAATATGAAACTTTAATTCCTCTGAAGCTGTGGATTAATAGACTCATAAACTTTAATATCTGGTGCTTTATACACTTCATGCAGGATGTACTCAACTCTGTTGGGCAGTGACAACTCAGTCACCCTTCTGGTCTCCCCTACTCTGCAATTCTGAGAACTTTGGGGACATAGTTACATTCACCTTGATAAAGCATCGCATGGTGAATAGGAGGTTGAATGCTGGAATCAGGCCAACATGGGTTCAAATCCTGGTTTCATCACTCACTAGGTGTGCGACTCTGGGCTAGTTGCTTTAACTCTCTGATTCTTCTTCTATAAAATGGGGATAAACTGGAACCTACTCAAAAAGTTATTGATTATCATATTGAGGGGAAGGAGGCACAGAGCCCAGTGGCATCTAGGAGGAGGGAGAAAGAAAGAAGGGGAAGGAGGGAAGTAACAGATGATGCTGGTAAAGTTATTAGTGTTGTTCTTCACCATGTTTGGTGTTGAATAAACAATAGCTATTACCTGACTACTCTTGACTTATCGACAAAGCACAAAATGAAAAAAGAGAGCCTTTTATATGGCAAGGAAAAATAAAGGCACCCCCCCACCACCATCCCTGCAGAGAAAACAGAGCCCAAAGACCAGTAACCTCAGCTCCTCTTAGCTTTGCACATTCCTCTTAGCTTTTGAAAAGACCTCAAACCAGAGCTCTGAAGTCATGTCAAGCATCTGAGTTCCGCCAGCCAAGCCATTGTTTAAAATGCAGCCACTGCTGCTTCTTGGGGCAAGAATCGCTAGTCTGCTCTTGCACAGAAATCTTCAGGGGCCAGGGCTTAGGCTGAGTTCTTTGTAACTTTCTAATTCCTTTGAAGACAATCTGGCAAAACAAACCACACTGTTTTTTTCACGGCCAATTGCATCATGCTGTGACTCTCCTTCCTTCCAAAGGACCTCCTCACTTTCAGCAACGATGTAAGTAAAACAGTAAAGGAAAAATAATAGTCATGTGGATTATACAACGCACAGGTGATTCAGATAATAATAACAACTAACCCTTTACAGCAGTAGTTCTCAACCTGGGGATACGTGGCCATAGCTGGAGACACTTCTGGTTGTCAGGACAAAGAGGGTGAGATGGCATCTAATGGGTGGAGGCCTGGGAGGCTGCTCAGCATCCTGCAGTACTCAGAACAGCCCCGCCACACTGAATTATGTGGCCCAAGGTGTCAATAGTTCTGAGGCTGATACACCTGAGTTTTACTAGGTACCAAGCTTGGTTCCAAGAGCTTTAAATGCAGTAGCTCACAGGCTACCTACAAGGAAAACCCTGCTATTAACCTACCTTGCAGATTGAATTGCTAGCCCCCATTTTTCATCTCCCCCTAAGCCCTAGCCTTCGCCCTGGCCTCATTCCAGGAAGGGTGGTCTTCCCTGCCCGGTGAGCCTGGACTCAGCCATGCGACTTGCTTTGGCCAATAAAACTTGGTGGGAGTGATGACATGCTGGTTTCAAGACTTGGCTTTGAGAGGTCATGTTTCTGCTCCACCAGTGCCAACTCCACGAGATCCATAGGCCCTGCCTATCTCCCAGTTCCAAACGGATGAGAGACACAAGAAGCAGAGACACCAGGCAGACCCCCTGACCTACAGTCAGAGGGAGAGCGGCCCCAGCCAACCCCAGGCAAGATCTGCTGAACCCCACGAAACTCACAGCTGCACCTGTGACAATAAGTGACGGCTGCTGAAGCCACTGAGGTCTGGGATGTTTCTTCCTCTGCTATAGCAGAATAGACCCCATTTTAGCCATGAGGAAACTGAGGCACAGAGAGGTTAAATAACCAGCCCCAGTTACACAGCTCGTAGGTTCAGCCTGCATCCATTCTGAGACAAGCTCTGTGCTCGACGCTTTGGGACCATTCTCCAAAGGAGGCAAAGGAGCATCAGAACTGATGCGCCCAGGGGTAGGGCGTGGCTGAGCTCTGCACACAGGTGCTCTGGCTCCAAGCCCAGAACTTGTGCCCTGACATCACATGGCCACCTGCTAAAACCAAAGGCATTCAAGGACAAGCAAACTCTCTTCAAGGGATCCTCCACTCGTCTGCGCCAAGGTTCTTGGGCACCATCTGGGACTCCCCGCACTCCCTTACTTATATACCCATCACTAAGCCCTGTCAACTTTGCCTCCAAGAGTACCTCCTGGGTCCATCCACTCCCCTGTGTATGCGCCCATCTTGCCCTTAACGTCCACGCCTGGCCCAAGCCCCGAAAGCTCTCCCTCCTCCATCAGCTCTCCTGGCACCCACTCTTGCCGCTCCAATCCACTGTCTGCGTGGTGATATTGGAAATGCCTTCCATGGAAAATGAGGAGAATTTGCAAGGGCCCCTCACTGCTCTCTGAATAAGAGACAAAGACTCTAACAACACCTACACCCTCTGGGCCGCCAGCCACTTCATCTCATTCCACACTCCCCTTTCTCTCTTTGCTCACTTTGCCAACTACAAGCCAGCCACAGTGCTTGTCATTGGAGACACAATTGTGAACAGAAATGGCTGAGGCCCCTGTTCTCGGGAAATTTACAGTTCATGGATGAAGGAGATGTAGGTGGTGGAGGGAGATCACCAGCTTCTCCTCATTCACAGGGAGTACCATGGTTCTGGCCAGCTGTGGGACATCCCCCGTCTGTGATTTCACCTGCATGGATTTGCCCTTCTTCCATCATTGCCAATTCATCTCTCCTCATTCCCCAGGGCTCAGTCATATCCCAACACTTCCTGCTCTTGCACCACCCTGCATGTGGGCATCAAAGTACAAATCCCAGTGGGGGATCGCATGTCGGGAAGTGTGCGGCTATTTCATGTCTACATCTCACACTGTGCCTCTGAGACCCAGTTTTCACTCCATGTTATATTTCCAGCACCTGAGACACAGCTAGTGTCCAACATGACTGAGTAAGGGTGTAAGTGAGAAGGAAGGAAGTCCAGTTAACAATAGGACCCTGGAGTTTAAGTACATCCACTGCTTGAGATGAGTGGGCAAAGACGTAGAGGGTTCCTATGCTGGAGAGAAGCGGCAGAACCCCCAGGTGGGTGGTTGCCATAGGAACAGCCTCCGGGTCCACTTGACCATGAGGAATACAGTCCCACCACATTCCAGAGGCAATGTCAGCTCTCGACTTCTGCCATCCTGACTGCAGGGACATACTCTGAGCTGGCCCTGTGATCCCCACCTTCTGGTGGTCACAGTCTGTGCAATCTCCCCCACCCCACCATGGGTATGGCACTCTGTGCAATCGCTCTGTACAGTCCTCCCCACCATCTTGGGTGTGGCACTCTGTACAATCGCTCTGTGCAGTCCCACCCCCCAACATCTTGGGTGTGGCACTCTGTACAACTGCTCTGTGCAGTCCCCGCCACCATCTTGGGTGTGGCACTCTGTGCAATCACTCTGTGCAATCTCCCTCCCGACCTCGGGAGTGGGCAGGACCTGTACTTTGTTTTTAATGAATAGAACACAGCAACATGTTCTATTCATGCCCACATGAAGGTTGCAGCATCTACCTTGCTAGGAGACTCTGTCTCTCTCTCACCCTTGCTGCTAGCTGGGATGCAACAAGTGGCCGCATTGGAGTGGGGAGATGCAGGTAGTTGGCAAGGAGCTGAGGGTGGCCCCTGAGCAATCTCAGTGGATCTCAGACTTACAGACACAAAGGACTGCATCCACCCAGACGAGCCTCAGATGAGACCCTCGCCCTGGCCAATGCCTGCATTGCAGTCTGTGAGACTCAGAAGCAGATGATGCAGCTAAACCACATCCAGACCCCCAGCACACAGAAACTTTACTATGTTGTATTAGGCTGCCAAGTTTGCATACTATTGTTCCATAGCAATAGAAAACTAGCATGTCAGAGGGGCCGGGGACTGTCCATGGGGGTTTCCCTTCTACATTTTTTCCCCACTCCTGATGGGACACCTTGCTCATGGGTCAATGCCATGTGAGCTTCCCAGGGCTGCCATAACAAATCACCCCAAACCAGATGGCCTAAAACAACACATAAGCATTCTCATGCTGGAGGGCAGAACTCTAAGATGGAGGTGTCAGCAGGGCCACACTCCCTCTGAAGGCTCTAGGAAGAGACCCTCCTTGCGTCTTCCCAGCTTCTGGTGGTTCCAGCGATCCTTGGGGTTCATTGGCTTGTGGCTGCACCTCTCCCACCTCCGCCTCTGTCTTCACATGGCCTTTTTCCTCTGTGTGCGTCTGTTTCCAAAGTTCATCTTTTTATAAGGACACCAGTCACTGGATTAAGACCCACCCCACTCCAGTATGACCCCATCTTAACCGGATTATACCGCAAAGACCCTATTTCCAAATAAGGTCACATTCACAGGCATGAAGGGTTAGGACTTCAACATATCTTGTGGTGGGGGACACAATTCAACCCACAACAGATGCTGTCTTCAGACCCAGAAAACAGAGTACATGGCTCTCTGCCAATTCCAGCCCACTGGGAAGCTGCCTGCTAGAGAGCAGCTTCCCATTCTCACGCCAACCCCCATTCATGCACCACATGTTTTCTGAACACCTATGTGTGCCATCCACTGATGGAGAAACTGGGGGGAACAAAGCCAAGACAATCCCTCCTCGCACGGAGCTTGCATTCTGCTTGGGGAGCAGTGAGAGAAAATCAACAGCAACAAATAAAGGAAACCATCTCCAATCATGGCAAATGGTATAATAATAGCAACAGCAGTGATGACAGTCATGGTGGCTGCAGTGGTTGGTGTTGCTTATTCGGTGCCAGGCATCATTCTGATTCACACACCCGAATTTGTTTTCTTCATCCTGACCACAACCCAAGTAGCTACTTATCAACCTCACTTTACAGGCAGGGAAACTGAGGCACAGAGAGCCTGCACAAAACAGCAGAGCCTGGATTTGAACCCAGGCAGCCAAGCTCCAGGGGTCCATTATGAAGAAAACAAAAAGGTAGAGAACAGAATAGGCTTTGAGATCTGGTGGTCTCTGAGACGGGGCTTTTGAGTCAAGACTTGAAGAAAGACTAGTAGGGGGGACTCCAGATTGGAGTGGGTGGAGGGGGAAATGCAAATGGAGGGTATCAAAATGCTAAAAGGATCTATAGTTGGAGAAGAGTTTAGACCCCACTCCCAAGGTGGAAGCTCCTGAATTATCCAGTGGTCGTGCCCAACAGAGCACACTGGTAAAACTTTCAACATTTCAAGAAAGAAGGGGTCTTGGAGATCAAGATGTCCCTGGGGAAGCTGTAACCCACACCTCACTCCCTTCTCTGTGGCGTCATCTCCAATCTATAGCCCACCTTCTCTGGGTCAGGCCAGCCCCACTGCCTGGGGTGATTAATAGGTTTAATTTATCATTAACTTCCATGGAGCTGAGCTAGGCTGGCTGCACCTCCAGAGCAGTGTGTGGGCAGCTGCAGGGTGAGCAGAAGTCTTTGTGTACTTATTTATATTCATTTTGCACTGGGGACATTCCTAATTTGTTTGTTTTTCTCTGGTCTGGGTTCACGTACCTGAACTTGGAAGGCTGGGACTAGACCAAGAAAGGATGGGGGTTTAGAGTCCATGGAGTCAGAGAAGGACAGAGAGGGAGAGAAAGGACAGAGGACGACCTGTGAGGAGCTATCCCCGACTTACGTCTCTGTGCCTGCAGGCTGCCAAGCATCCTATTCTCGCAAATGTGGCTGGAGCAAGTTGCTGGTGCAGGCATAGTGCTCAGTACTGGGGTAGGAGAGGTGGGAGGACACTGGGAACCCTGCCTTCAGAAAGTTCCTGGAACACTGTGAAGACAGGCACATTAATGATTTCAAAGCAAGCTTGGCAGACCAGCAGGAGGAGGTGTGTGAGGCAGTGTGGGCTCAAAGGCAAGGGAAGGGCTCCTCATTTCTGGTGAGGTTTCAGGGTCTAGGACTCTGAGAGATACCCTGAAATCCAAGCATCATCTTTCCTCCTTCCCTAACTGATATACACACAATCTGGGTCAATGCGGGAGGGGAGGGTAAGAAAAAGTCTATAGCAGAGAGATTTTGAGCAGTGATGGAAGGGTGAGAGTGGGCTCTGTTTGCTGGTGGAAATGTCATGGCAGGGTGAGGCTTCATCCCTCCAGACACACATGCAAACCACGGTCTAGGGAGAAGGTACCAGACAGCTGCCAGGGGTATCCCCAAGCAGCCCCCCAAAAGCCATGGACTTCACAAGTGTGGCAGAATGGGTCTCTCTTCCCTCTCCCGCTTCCTGGACAATGTAAGATGATATCTTTTGTCACACAATTCAAGGCTGGAAAGGAGAGACATACTCTGTATGTGATAAGACACAGGCACTCACCCAGGGAAGACAGTATTCAGCACAGTGCCTGATGTAGTTGCATGTAAGCTCCTCCCAAAAACCAGACCAATGTGAGGGGTAAGAGGGGCTGCAGGAGATAGGGCTTCTGGTGGGACTCTCTGCCCACCCACATAGGGCACCCCTGGAATCTCAGGCTGCAAATGTTGCTCAGACACTAAACCCACCCCCAATTCTCTACCACCCTATAAAAATGTGTAGCTGGAGTCTAAAATATGAGATAGAACAAACTCTGGGATTCTATAAGCAGCAATAGAAGCAGAATAAGATGACAGGCACCAAGCAGGGAAAATGCAGGCTTTGGTTCAATGGTTTCTGCCACCTACAGTTCAGGGTTATCCCAACGCCCCCTGGGTTAAGCACAGAGGTGGAAATTCCAGGTTTTAACTAGAGGATAAGGGGGCAAGAAGGGGTCACACAAGAGGTTTATGCAGCCTACAATGTCAAGCTTTCATTGCTTGCTTTAATAACAGCTTTACTGAGCTATAACTCATACACTGCACAATTCCCCCACTGAAAGTGCCCATCTCAGTGGTGTTTGGTATATCCACAGGGCTATGCACCCAGCGCCTTGACCAGCTTTAGAACACGGTCATCACTCCTCAAAGAAACCTGCACCCTTCAGCTCTCACCTCCCAAACCCATCGTCCCCAGCCCCTAGGACAACCACTGATTCACTGTCTCTAGGGATTCACTGTCTGTCTCTACAGATCTGCCTAGTCTGGAAGTTTCCTGGAATGGCCTCCTTCCTTCTCCACAGGGTTCAGCAAGCCCTCATGCCAGCTCCAACGTCACCGCTCATGGCCAGTTACTCCCTTGGTCTTCCCAAGCCTCCGCATCCTCCTCTGAAGGTGGGGCTGGTGAGGGTTCCTTCCCCACAGAGCTGCAGGGAGGATTATGGAAGTTAATGCCTATGGCAGTGTCTGGTGTCTAGCAAATGCTCAGCAAATGGTAGACAGTACATCTGCTCTTGTGTGCTTGTGCCTGGTTTACTTGCTGGGAGCCAAACCGGGCCCTCCCCTTTGATGATAAGTAACAGACAATGCAACCCACCAGGCGCGTGGAGGGCGTCAGCAGAGCCTATCTGTGAATGGAGGCATTTTTATGATCGTGCGTGTGTGGACAGTGACTGCCTCAGCTCTTGGTCAGAAAGGTCAATGCCATTGGCCCTACTGCAGGAAACTGCTTCTCAATGGCCTGAAGACAAAAGCCCCAGGCTTCCTTGTTATCCAGGAGCCTGGGCCAGGCTGGGCAAGCATTTCAGAGCCAAGTCCGAGGCCCAGCAGGCTCCTGGCAGGCCCTGCCTCAAAGTTGGCAGCTGTTGGGTCCTGGGAGGCTGCCTGCTCTGTGCTCTGGGCTCTCAGGGACCAGGGAAGGGGTAGGAATAATCAGGTGACATGCTCCAGGGGTGCTGCTGCTCTTGGCAGAGCCTCAAATCGAGTTTGAAATGAGTAATCCCAAGCCAAGCTGCTTGTGCTGTGAGCAATGAGGCTGGTTGGCAAGTTCCCTCCGCCCCCAGCCATCGCCCTCTGGAGATGCTGCTCCAGATGCCAGGAAGGGGCTGGAGTGGCCCCAAACCAGCCCCCCAGAGACAAAGGGTAAGCCAGCTCTCCTCACCATGATGGGAAGAGGGGCATGGCTGAGCCTCAGCAAAGAAGAAAGGAGGCTATTTATATGAAATGGCCACAACAGGCAAATCTGTAGAGACAGAAAGTAGATGAGTGTTTGCCAGGGGCTGGGAGGACCAGAGAATAGGGGTTTGATAGCTTAAGAATAGGGAGTTTCTTTGGGGAGGGGATGAACATGTTCTAAAAGTGATGGTGGAGATGATTGCACAACTTTGAATATACTTAAAACCATTGTCTTGGCCAGGTATGGTGGCTCATACTTGTAATACCAGCACTTTGGGAGGCCGAGGCAGATGGATCACCTCAGGTCAGGAGTTCAAGACCAACCTGACCAACATGGGGAAACCTCATCTGTACTACAATAACAAAAAGTAGCCTGGTGTGGTGGCTCACACCTATAGTCCCAGCTACTCAGGAGGCCAAGGCACAAGAATCGCTTGAACCCAGGAGGTAGAGGCTACAGTGAGCCGCGATTGCGCCATGCGCCACTGCACTCCAGCCTGGGCGACAGAGCAAGACTCCGTCTCAAAAAACAAAAACAAAACAAAGAAAGAAACCATTGTCTTGTACACTTGAAATTGATGAATTATATGGTGTGTCAATTATATCTCAGTAAACCTGTTCCAAAAAGAAGAGGGGTGAGGGAGATTCAACAGTGGGGGACAGTGGTGAAATTACTTCCCACGGGTACAACTCTCTGCCCGTAATACCAGAGGTCCTCTTGGATCTTCCTATAAGAACAAAAATAAGTGCAAAGATACATGGGGTACTGCACAGAGGAGGACACTGTGGCACAGAGAGGTTAATTTTCTTGCCGGAAGTCACACAGCAGTCAATGGCAGAACTGCGGCTCCACCCTGGGGGTGTGGTTCCAGAGCCTGCACCCTTCTCTCCTGTGCCCTGTTTCCCCAGCTGAAATGCAGCTTCCACACTTGCATGGGGCATCTGAAAAGCCCCAGGGAAGAAAGAGGAAATATTTTAGGAGAGATGTGTATTGGACACGTCTAAATAGAATGATCCAAGCAATCGTTGTAGCAAGATCAGAATTTCCTCTGCAGGGGGAGTCCATCTTTCCAGGGACTGTATTGTTCAAGATCTCAATCAGAATTGCTCCTGTGCTCTGGTCTCCCTGCCCTGGCTATTTCTCAGGGTCCCCTGAGGCACAGAAGAGTCTGGAACTGACGGGAGACGGTCTGATAAAGATCCAGCCTTCGGGGGCAGGCTCTGGTGCACTGCAGACTCTGCAGACATCTGCAGACAGACTATAACTCAATAGAGGATTCTGTTAATATGGTTGCTGCCTGTTCTAACCCCTTCGACTCCCAGCCTAACCACTGCAGAGATAACAGAGGCTGGAGGCGCCTTGGACCTGATTGCATTTTCTCCCCTCTCGCTGCCCTGCAAAGATGGACTTTGTCAGGCTTCTGCTGCCACCTACAGTAACAGCAACAAAAGGCAGGTCTCCAGCCAGACCCAGAGAAGCAGAGCAGGGGGCTTCCAGAACAGGGACACTAGGGGCCGGAGCCTGAGGTCCAACCTCCATGTCCACCCCCTGACCCTCAGGCAAGCCGAGGAAGAATGATCAGGAGCCTTCTCCACATCCCACCCCTACAGTGTCCACATCCCACCCCTACAGTGTCCCCATCCACTGGGACACACCAGCACAGAAGTCACACAGGGACGGGAGGACCAGCTCTCCATTTCATGGGGTGAAAGGCATCCCTGCCGTTCTTCCTAAAGATATCCTGAGGATATTCTAATCCTTCTGCCCAAAGCTGCTGCCTCCACGCCATCTCATTCACCCCCTATTCTAGGAAGCCTCTCTTGATTTCTTCCCCTAGTTTAGCTAACCCTACAACCACTTTCTGCCGGCCATACTGGTCACTCTAAATTGTAGCTGCTTACCTGTCTCCTCAGTAATCATAACAATTAATAATAATAATAATAGTGACCTGGGCATGGTGGCTCATGCCTGTAATCCCAGCACTTTGGGAGGCCAAGGTGGGAGGATCACTTGAGGCCAGGAGTTCGAGACCAGCTTGGGCAACATAGCAAGACCCATCTGTACAAAAAAAATTAATAAATAAAAATTAGCTGGGCATTGTAACAAATGCCTGTAGTCCCAGCATGTATTGGGAGGCTGAGGCAGGAGGATCACTTGAGCCCAGGAGTTTGAGACTGCAGGGAGCTGTGACCGCACCACTACACTCCAGCCCGGGTGACAAAGCAAGATCTTGTCTCTAAAATAATAATAGTAATCATCAGATTAACATTCACTGGGCACTACCCACACACCATGAACTGTGCTTGGAGATTTGACGGCATCATCTCATTTAATATTTGAGCAACTTAGGAGGAAGATGCTATAATTGCCTTCATTTAACAGAGGGGAAAAACGAGACTCCGCAAGGTTAAAGTAATTTAGCCAAAGCCAGCCTGGGATTTGAATCCAGCCCATCTGCCTCCAGAGAGAAACCCTCTTCCCCCAGGATTCAGCCTGCCTCCCCACCACTCCTCACCAACCCTTCCACTAGATCGACAGGGCGTCTGCATAGTTTGTCTGCTATTCATTCATTTAGAAATGTGGGAGCCTGCTTGGCTGGGGAATAGATAATTGATAATTGTATTTTTTCTTTTTTCTTTTTTTTTTTTTTTTGAGACAGAGTCTCGTTTTGTCATCCAGGCTGGAATGTAGTGGAGCAATCTCAACTCACTGCAACCTACGCCTCCCGAGTTCAATCGATTCTCCTGTCTCGGCCTCCTTAATAGCTGGGATTACAGGCACCCACCACCACACCACACAGATAATTTTTTTGTATTTTCAGTAGAGATGGGGTTTCACCATGTTGGCCAAGCTGGTCTCAAACTCCTGACCTCAGGTGACCGGCCCACCTCGGCCTCCCGAAGTGCTGGGGTTACAGGGGTGAAACACCGCGCCTGGCCGTGTTTTCTTTTTTCAGGCTCATGGAATGTTGAAAGTCATTGCCGTAAAACTTCAAAATTATGATGCCTGCCCATGAAGAGGCACCACTGGGCTTAACTTCTCCCAGCCATAATTCCTTGTCCTTACATGACATCTCTCTGGAGTTTGGGATCTATGTGAGGTAGACTAGAGAAAAAACTATAATCTGAAAGGCAATTCGTAAGTATAGGATGAAAGCTGGGAGACCAGTTAGCCTCTGAGTCAACTGTGTGGTGAAGTTACCATGCAAAGAGCTTATGGAATTAGATGCTGCACTAGGAAATGCTGATAAGACACTTTGCCCATGGGACCATATCTGAAGCATTCAAGGTTGGGACCCATACACTGAGGCTGCTGGCTGAGGATGGTGTGTCTGCATAGAGTGACTCAGGTTGAGAGAGAACTCTAGGTCCTGACATAGCTGATGGCAGAGACAGAAAGTGCATGGGGGAAGTTTAGCAGCTGCATATAAACATTTGAAAGCCTGATACTTGGCCAGGCATGATGGCTCACAACTGTAATCCCAACACTTTGGGAGGTGGAGGCGGGACGATTGCGTGAGTCCAGGAGTTCAAGACAGCCTGGGCAACATAAGGAGACTTCATCTCTACAGAAAATTAAAGAATTAGCCAGGCATTGTACTGCATGCCTGTAGTCTCAGCTACTTGTGTTGCTGAGGTGGGAGGATCACTTGAATTCAGCAGGTAGAGGCTGCAGTGAGCCATTATTGTGCCACTGCATTCCGGCCTGGGCAAAAACGAATGGAACGGAATGGAATGGAACGGAACGGAATGGAATGGAATGGAATGAAGGGAGGGAGGGAGGCAGGGAGTGGGAGGGGAGGAAGGGAAGGAGGAAAGGAGGAAAAGAGGGAAGGAGGGAAGGAGGGAAGGGAGGGAATGGAGGGAAAGCAGGAAGGCAGGCTGATGATTAGGAGAGAGCAGACCTCATGGGTTTGCATGGATCACAGATCTAGGCAAATGCGAGAACGGGAGAAAGGAAGAGAGAAAGAGTGAAATGCCTCAAATGTAGCAGATACAAAATAAATATCTGCTGAATGAAAGATTGAAATGTTGAGTGACCATCAGGAGTGTGGATTTTGGAGTCAGAAAAACCTGGGCTTGGCCGGGCACAGTGGCTCATGCCTGTAATCCCAACACTTTGGGAGGCCAAGGCAGGTGGATCACCTGATGTCAGGAGTTCAAGACCAGCCTGGCCAACATGGTGAAACTCCCTTTCTACTAAAAATACAAACATTAGCCAGGCGTGGTGGTGGGCACCTGTAATCCCAGCTACTCGGGAGACTAAGACAGGAGAATGGCTTGAACCTGGGAGGTGGAGACTGCAGTGAGCTGAAATCGCACCACAGCACTCCAGCCTGGGCGATACAGCGAGACTCAGCCTCAAAAAAATAAAATAAAAAAATAAAAAGGAAAAGAAAAAGAAAAAGAAAAACCTGGGCTTAAATCTTATAACATTATAATGGTGCGGATTTGGTCAAGTGATGTAGCCTCTCTAAGCCTCTGTTTGTCCATCTCTCAAGTGAGGCTGAAAGGACGGGTGAAGAGTTGATGTTCACACTGGAACCTGAAAGGTGGGTCAGGATTGGCGAGCAGAAGGGAGACAGGAATCCGAGACCTGGACAGAGAGAGTTCTATCAACAGGGGCAGCAAGAGAATGTCACCTGTGCCAGGACAGGCTGACCAGCCACACTACAGAAGTCAGTCATTCCTCTAGGATGTTCTACCCAAAATAAGACAGATATTTGAGTGTCTCTTCCACGTACAGCTTGGGACCCAAGCACTGAGAGATTACGAACATGAAATATAGCCAGGTTCTACCCTCAGAGCTTATGACCTAGAACGGAAGATGAACAAAAAGCTGAGGGAAATGGAGAAATGGAAAACCAGAGCCGGCCTGGCCAGCCAGCATCAGCACCACCTGGGGCACTTGTGCATATTGACATCCCAGGCCCTGCTGGGACCCATAAGCCAGAATTCCTAGAGACTGGGGTTCCAGAATCCACACCTTACCAACCTGCCCAGGACCACTTACACACCAACAATGAGAGCCTGACTTAGCACCTCTGAGAAGGACGGACCTACAGACCCACGATGGCCAAAGGCCTCACAGAGGAGAGATCCTGGTGCCAAGCCCAGGGACATATGGATGATAATAGGAGGGGAAGGAGTGATGGGTGCAGGGCATGAAGGCCCAGATGCAAAAATATAATTGCCAGATAATGTACAGTGTACGCTGCAACTGCCTATCAGATAATGTCTGCTGGGAAATAAGAGATCAGGTTGATGTGTGAGTATCCATCTCTCAAATGCTTATCCCCATCTTCTCTCCCAACAGCCTAGCCTGAGGTACCATCTTCTCCTGCCTAAACAACAGCCACAGCCTCCTAAAACATCTCCCCAGTGCCATGCACACCCCTTTCCTCCCACCACCCTTTATTCTCCTTGCAGCAGGCAGTGTGATCTTCTAGAAACACAAATCAAAGAAACTGAACAAGAACAAACACCCACCATCACTACTGCTGCCAATTAGAATTTCCCCAAGCTTTGTTCTTAGACGCCTATAATCCCAGCACTTTGGGAGGCCGAGGCGGGTAGGTAACTTGAGTTCAGGAGGTTGAGACCAGCCTGGGCAACATGGTAAAACCCTGTCTCTACTAAAAATACAAAAAATTAGCTGGGCATGGTAGTGCATGCTTGTAATCCCAGCTAGTTGGGAAGCTGAAGCAGGAGAACTGCTTGAACGTGGGAGGCAGAAGTTGCAGTGGGCCGAGATCCCGCCATTGCACTCCTGGGCAACAAGAGCAAAAACTATGCCTCAAAAACAAAAACAAAAACAAAAGAATAAAATGCAATCCCCTTACTAAGACCTTCAGTGACCTCCAGGGTCTGCCCTCTGCCCCCTCTCCCTCAAGCTCACTCACTCCAGCCACTCTGGAATCTTCTCTCTTCCTTGAAATGACAGCTTTCCCCATCTTCCAGCCTTTGCACACGTTTTTTCCCTCTGCCTGATATTTTCTTTCCCCAAACTCTCCATGGCAAGCTCTTCCTCATCTTTTACGTATCCACTCCAAAGCCACCTCCTCAGAGGGACAAACTACCGAAAGCATCCTCCCTGCAAGCCTTTGATTTCATCACTTTGTTATTCTTGGGGACAATTATCAGAATCTGTAAACTTTTTGTTTGTTTGTTTTGAAACAGAATCTCACTCTGTTGTCCAGGCTGGAGTACTGTGGAGCAATCTCAGCTCACTGCAACCTCTGCCTCTTGGGTTCAAGTGATTCTCCTGCCTCAGCCTCCCAAGCAGCTGGGAGTGTATGCCACCATGCCCAGGTTTTTTTTTGTTTTTTTTTTTTTTTTTGTATTTTTGTATTTTTAGTAGAGATAGGGTTTCACCATGTTGGCCAAGCTGGTCTTGAACTCCTTACCTCAGGTGATTCACCCACCTCTCACCCTCCCAAAGTGCTGGGATTACAGACATGAGCCACCATGCCTGGCCAGAAGCTGTAAGCTTTCTCTTGGCTAAAAGTGCTTCTTTCTTGTCTCTCTGGGTCACTGTTGAATACATAGCACATAGTCAAGGCTCAATAAGCATTTTCTGAACCCATAAAAGATGCATCTGTTGTGTGAGGCCTTGAATGCTGAGTTCAAGAGTAGAGAGATTCACCGAGAACTTCACAGCAGGGCAATACCCAGCATGATGAGAGAAGTGCTTGTGTTATCTGAGAAAAAAAAAATATCCCAAAGGATTTCAAAGATAATAATAGCAAAGTAAATTTCAAGAGTGGATCTAAATTCACCAACCCCGGTGAAAGCTGAAAATTATCATCCCAGCTGGTGGAAATGTCAATTCAAACTTCGTTTATAAAACCATTTCAGGCTCTGATTGCTAAATTATTATTTCATATGAGAAGGGGCATTGTCTGGATAAAAAACGATGGTGAAAGTAAAAAAAATTCAATTTACTCAACATCCCCCTTCGTGAAAAAAAAATTCTTTTTAACACTAAAAGTTACGCCAGATAATTGCAGATATAAATATCACTTAGTGCAGATGTTGTGTATAAAATGTAATTATTACTCATAGAAAATCAATGGTGGCAAATGATAAAATCCATGATTGGAGTCTTTCTACTGAGCAGAAATGGATTAGCGCTTGGGCTGTGGTTTATGCACTTTTTAATTGGAAATGATCTGTAACTAGAAATGGATCTCGACACAGGGATGAAGCAGCTGATTGCAAATAAAGATGTAATAAAAGCCAAGCTATCTGGAAATGCAGGGAGTTCACAACAGAAACCATTTCCCCATCCCATCCCAAACACGTCTCCTCCTCACTGTCCCTCGTTTATTGGGCGTTTGCCTGCTATGATCCAGCCCTGTGGACGACATCTGTGACTAAGAGAGAGAGAAAAGCAAGCTTCCTCCTAAATGATGCCTGATAACAAGTGAGTAAGTGGGATAACCACGGAGTACGACCGAGAGATGAGGAAAGAAGATGTGACTACAGAGGCCACTGCAGATGGAAAAGGCCTCTCTGAGATGGACACATTCGAGATGAAGCTGAATAGTGAGAAGGAGCTGGGCATGTAAAAATGGGGAGAGAATAGGCAAAGGCTTATTATGGTACAGGAGGGCTAAGGGAGGTCCCCAAATGCCAGTGGGACCTTGACCCCAGTCAATGTCCAGGCTCTTGACACCAGCGTGAGAAGAAATTAAGAAAATAGTGACAGTACAGAGATTTATTGCAAAGGGAATAGTATGCACTCAAGAAAAGGGATTGGAGGTGCACTCGAGAGAGATGTGCTCAGCGGGGTTTGGGGCTTCCATTGTAATGGGTTTCTTTCTTTTCTTTTCTTTTTTTTTTTTTTTTTTTTGAGATGGAGTCTCGCACTGTCACCCAGGCTGGAGTGTGGTGGTGCGATGTTGGCTCACTGCAACCTCCGCCTCCTGGGTTGAAGCAATTATTCTACCTCAGCCTCCCGAGTAGCTGGGATTACAGGCACCCGCCACCATGCCCAGCTAATGTTTGTATTTTTAGTAGAGATGGGGTTTCACCATGTTGGCCAGGATGGCCTCAAACTCCTGACCTCAGGTGATCTGCCCGCCTCGGCCTCCCACAGTGCCGGGATTACAGGCGTGAGCCACCACGCTCAGCCCTTAATGGGTTTCTTTAGCCAAGGGATGGAACATTCATGAAGATGCCTGGAGAAAAAGGTGAAGATTTCTCAGAATTGTGCTGCCACCCATATTAATACCAGATATGGGTGTTTCTGGATCTGTCCTGGTACTGATGGGTGTGTGGTTTAGGATGTTAACGAGCATATCATGAGGTCCTGCCTGAGACCTAGGTCAAATCCAGCACCATGTTGGGCCCGGTTGGTCTTAGCCAGCTTGGCCCACACTCCAGTTTTCAGGGTTTTATCAGCTGCTAGCTTATGCAGCTATTGTGACAGTTTCCTGTTTGCTAATTGATATGGATTGGCTTTGTGTTCCCACCGAAATCTCATGTTGAACTGTGATCCCAAGAGTTGGAGGTGAGGCCTGGTAGGAGGTGATTGGATGATGGGACTGGATATTCCTCTTGCTGTTACCATGACAGTGAGCAAGTTTCTCCCGAGATCTGGTTGTTTAAAAGTATGCAACATGTTCCCCCTCAGTCTCTCTCTGCAGATTCAAGAGGCAAGATTCTAGAATCGCTGCAGACTCTAGAGGCAAGACTGGAATCCAAAGTTTTGCTAGGCTGATGGAGGCAGGGTATTTTGTGCTTCAAGGTGGAAGTTAATTCTTTCTATTTCCAACTCATTACACCTTAGATCTCCTGCTCTGCCATGTAAAGATGTGCCTGCTTCCCCTTTGCCTTCTGCCATGACTGCAAGTTTCCTGAGGCCTCCTCAGCCATGCACAGCCTGCAGAACTGTAAGTCAATTAAACCTCTTTCCTCCATAAATTACCCAGTCTGAGGTATGTCTTTTATAGCAGTATGAGAACAAACTAATACACTAGTCACATAAAACTGATGCCTGGGATTTTCTATTCTCCTGTGACCACGCTGTATTATTGCTATTTCAGTTACAGGAGCCAAAAGATACTCTAGAAGGTTTGGAACATAAAAAGAAGGAGTAAACAGGGGTCCACTGAAGATCATATTTGCTACTGGCCCTTTCAATCATCGTGATCATTTTCATCTCTGAGGGTCCCTTAGTTGATCCACCCCAGATGCCCAGGCAGCGAAAGCTATTAAGCATCTAATTCCAAATGGACCACCATCTGGTTGGCTTTCACCCTAATCTCTGTTTCTAGTCTTCAGTAACCCCACAGTGCCATGCAAACCTGCCCACCAACTGCCAAGCATATATGGCTCCTCTGCCATCGGCCCACAGGCTCCAGGAACACCTGCCTCCAGAAGACCTCGTGGGAGAGGGCAGTGAACAGCCAAGACCTCCCTCTTGCTCCAAGACCTCCCTCATACTTGGACCACAGCATCTGCCTTCACCTTTTCAAAGCGGGGGCTCAGACACAGACCCAAGATCCATCAATGCCCCCAGAGTAATTCATCATTGCCGAATTCCAGGCACGTGCGAAAGAAAGCCATGATGCATCTCACGCTTATTTAGTGTTCTCGTTCTTTCCCTGACACATGCAGGTCAGAGTCTGACAACTCTCCTTAGACACACAAGTCTAGTCTCTGGCTCAAGGTCACATACGCTCCAGATTCTAGAGGCAAGACTGGAATCCGAATGTCTAGACTTTGGGAACAAGGTTTCTGGATGAGGGTAGCGTCCGCCAAGGAGACATCATAGAACTGTCTGGGAAGAAGGCATATTAAGAATTCAGACTCAGTTTCCTTCTGGAGCTCTGACAGGGATTCATACCCCAGCCTCAGGACAGCAAAGCATGTGAGCAAGGACAAAGCAGAAAGGAACACCCCGTCATTGAAATGGGACCCCACCTCCTGCTCCATTAAGAAGTAAATCACCTCGTGAGTCTTCACAAAGCCCTACAAGAAGGCTGTTTATCTCTGTCCTTCTGAAATCTCTTTATTTTCTATCCTTTTTGTTTTGTTTTTTCCTTTCCACTTTCATTGCCTGCTTTGAGACAGCTACAAATGAGACAGGGTGATTAATTTCATATTTTGGCTACCGTTGCAGAAACACCTTCCCTCCAACGCTGGTAAAAAAGGAAAGATTTAATCAGTCTCCAGTGTGGTTACCTTGTGCGTTCCAGGTCTCTGATGGGAAGTGAAGACGAAGTTTTCAAACATTAAACTTTAATGAGCAGAGCAAGCAAGCATATTGCTGTGTCAACACTCGGCTTGGCCTCACTGGGGAGAATCCCAGGCTACTCCATCAATCTCGCCAGATCAGTATTGTCATTCACTCTCAGCTCTTATTACATTTGCCCATGTTAGGTGTGTATGGAAAATATTCTGTCCTATCAATCAGCACCGGGGTAAACCAATGGGGACAGGGACTTTGCAAAGTTTTGCTAGGCTGATGGAGGCAGGGTACTTTTTGCTTCAAGGTGGAAGTCAATTCTTTCTATTTCCAACTCATTACACCTTAGATCTCAGGTAGGCCTTTTTCACAGGAGGAAACACACAGAGGGTGCGGAGGGTTTGTCTTAAAGATTAAGATCAGGGCAACAGACAAGCATGGTGGCTCATAGGACTTTGGGAGGCCGAGGTGGGAGGGTTGCTTGAGGCCAGGAGTTCAAAACCAGCCTGAGTAACAGTGAGATCCCGTCTCTACAAAATGTAAGAAATAATAACAAAAATGAAAATAAGCAAATAAAAAATTTCAGGGCAAAAATGAAAGCTATGTCTTGGGGATCTGAGTTTCAAGAACCATCTAAGTAAGGCGTCAACACACTTTTTCTGTAAAGGGCTATACAGTCTCTGCCACACCTTCTCAGCTCTGCTACTGTAACATGAAAGAAGTCACAGACAATATGTAAGTGAATGCCATAGCTGCATTTAGATAAAGCCTCATTTAGGAAGACAGGCAGTGGACCAGATTTGGCCTATGGTTTCCCAAATCTTGGTGTAGGCTCTAGGGTCAAAAGAAGTGAACAGGATTCCACAACGAATATGAAGAACATCAAAATCAGATTTCCTCTCCCATAAAGGTCACTCTTAGAAGGTAAGAAAAGCGCCAAGTCCCCGCACTATTGATGGTTTGATGGTTTAGAACACTAAATAAGAGTGAGATGTTCATGACTTTCTTTCACACATGCACGGAATTTGGTAATGATGAACTATTCTGGGGGCATTGACGGATCATGCACCTGAGTCTGAGCCCTGCTTTGGAAAGCTGAAGACAAGCACTGTGGTAGATGTCATTTCATCCAAACGACTCACTCACAAAACTAATGCAGCATAGACAAGTCCTTCTGGCCACAGGACCTTTGTACACACTGTACTGCCTCTGCTTAAAATGTTCTGTCCCAATACCTCTCCATTAAACCCTCTTCATCTTCAGGTCTTAGCTCACAGGCTGCATCCTCCAGGGATAAACACATCCTGTATTCTGCTTTTATTGCACTCATCGCGGTTTGTGATTGTGTCTTTGTATCTCCAACTCTCTCCCCTCATTAAACTGCAAACTCCCTGAGGGCACACCTAAGCTGGGTACCATGGAGCACAGGACCTGGCGTGCAGGAAGTACTAAGTGAATATGCATTAAATAAATAGGCCTGAAAGGTTTTAATTAGAATTGGGAAAAACAGGTACCTGTGACCTGTGGGTTTCCCCTCATCAGCAAATACTTACTGAACAGCCTCTGTATCTGCAGAGAGGAGTAGGTAGTTCAGGGTTCTTACACTTTGAGCATGCACCAGCATGTCCTGGAGGGCTTGCTGAAACACAGATTCCCAGGCCTCAGCCCTGGTGTTTCTGACTCAGTAGGTCTAGGACAGAGCCCGAGAGTGTGCAGTTCCAACAAGCTCCCAGGCAACGCTGATACTGCTGGTCTGGGGCCTACACTCTGTAATTCTCAACCCTGGCCACACATTAGACTCAATGCAGAGGCTTTAAAAATACCAGTGTCTGGGCCCCACCCCAGACCAACTTACATCAGGTTTTCTAAGGATGTGAGGCCTGGACATTGTTGTATGTTTGTCTGTTGTTACGTGTTGCTGTTGTTTTGTTATTTAAAGCTCCCTGGGTGATTCTAATGTGCAGCTAGGCTTGAGAACAACTGAGTTAAAAGACGTTTCTAGCGCAAGAGCTGTCTTTAAGGGCCAGGCTCCAGCACTGGCTTGGCCCACAGAAGCAGTCTGAGAACATTCTGGGGTATCCAATGCAAAGTCTAGCTCATGGCTGCTGGGCCAGCTCCTGGTGCACATTTGAAAGGCACATGAACACTATGTAAAAATCACTGAGGATTCATCAGCATTACCACGCACAGCAGTTGTTAATCTATTTTGATTGCTGTAAGAATCCTGTTGTATAAATATTCTACAATATATTTACCCATTCTCCTGTTGATGGACATTTGGGGCTATTACAAACAGTGCTGCTCTAAAATTCTAGTACATGACACTTGGTGAACATATGTATGCATTCTTGTCGTCAAAGGAAGCCAGATAGAAAAGAATACACACTACTGTGTGATTCCATTGATAGGAATTTCCAAACAGGCAAAATTAACCTTTGGCCATAAAAGTCAGGCGGCGCTTGGGAGGGTGGGTGCCGAGTCGCTAGGTGGGTGGCTCGGGGTGGCTGGTAATATTCCAGTTCTTCATGTGGGTGCTGGCGTCCTAGACGTGTTCACACGGTGACAATTCATCCAGCTGTACTCTTGCGTTGATTGCTTTTTTTGTATGTTTATTACATAGTCACACACCATGTAACGATGTTTCGGCCGATGACAGACTGCAGATATGACGGTGGTCCCGTAAGATTATAATGAAGCACGTACAGAAACCTGATATATGGAATTTGATATTGGCCACTGCAGATCAAATCGGGGAGATGACTGAGATTCAGTAATAGCGCATTTGGTTTTCTATATGGAAAAAATATATAAATAAATGTATATACATTATCTAGGTTTGTGTAAGTACGCTCCAGGAGGTTCAGATAATGAAATCACCCAATGACGCACTTCCCAGAACGTATCCTTGTTGTTAAGAGATTAATCATTGTACTCAATGTGAAAGAAAAAAGTTTATTAAAAACAAAAACTCCCAGTGCAGAGGCGGATGCACTTCTACCCAAGGCCTGCAGGGGGCGCGGCAGCTTCATGATCTCTGCTCTCCCACGCGGCTGCTCTGGTCCACGGGAATCCGGCTGCCCAGGCCTCCTTGAAGTTTCCGGGCGGTCTGCAGAGATGCTCGGAGCTCACAGATAGGAGTGCCCAGAGGAACCAAGGCAGGGCTGGGCCACACTCATCACCCCCTCACCCCGCCCTCGGCCAGCACCATGGAGGGCGGGGGATTCCATTCTCAAAAGCTCTCAGCTATCCCAAAGTAATTCTTCCTGAAAGGGCTCCGGATAGCAACGCCGGGTTCCCAGGACGCCTCTCTCTGCCTCCACAAGGCCGAGCACCTAGAGAAGGTCACGTTGCAGCTATGAATAGCAGGAACCTGGGTTCAAGTCCTGGTTCCAGGTGCCCCTGAGCAAAGCTCCTAATCTCCATTTCCTGTTCTGTAAGGGGGGCAGGTGATACCACCCACCTCGTGGGGTTGCAATGAGGACTTAATGAAATGAAGCATGTATGTCACTTACCAGTGTCTGCCTTGGGATGTAACTGGTAGTTGTAGCCCTTCCCAAAATGAACGAGATGAGCCCAAGATAGGTGGTCCCTACCCTCTTCCACCATCACTGGGTGGCCACAGAGAGAAGGGGAAAATAAAAGTCACCCTTTCTCCATTTCCCTAGATTCATCAAGCTCTGCCACAGTAGAAGCTGAGGACAGGTTCAGACCAGGTCAGTGGCTGTGGCTCACAGGCCTCTAACAGTGGCCGAGGTCAGCCTGCAGGCAGCACCAAGACAGACAGCAGTGAAATAACAGGCCAGGCCTGGGTCTGACCTCCTTCCAGATGCTCTAGGCTGTGAGACATCCTTGGATTCAGCGCTTAAGGTGCCAAGAAGGTTGCCAGCTACCTGGAATGCCCAGGTCTGCTGGAGGGAAAAAGACAGCTTGGGAGTTCAGACAGAGATGCACATCCTAGCCCTGGCACTATATGAGCTGTGTGACCCTGAGGAAGCTATTTGCCCTCTTGGAGAAACAGCTATTCCTCAGCAAAATCATCCATCTTTAGGACTGTTGGCAAGGCCGAGAGAGGTCATCATGTCAAGCACTGGGCACACCCCTTCCTCTGGGTGGCTCTGAACTCCTGCAACAATAATTATAGCAACAATAATACCACCAGCTAATATGTAAGGACTTACTCCATGGCATGGCAGCACTAGGAATAGACACGATGGTCCCCATTTTACAGACAAAGAAACCGAGTCAAAAAAGGAAAAACAAGGACGTCATCCTGCCCAAGGTCAGACAGCTGGGAAGGGCTAATAGATGAACTTGAATGGAAGTCTATCCAGTTTCAGAACTGTTCTTTTAACCTACCTGGCTGATCAGAACTTAAACCAGTGTCTCAGAGCCCAGCCCTTTGAGATGAGCCCTGGACATTAAGGATGTTTGTGCCTAATTCTTTGCCCTTTATCCTCCTTCCAAGGAAGCTAATAATTCTCAATTCACCCACATCATGTGCCCTTCATGTGTAAGCACAGGGTTAGCCACAGCCAAGGGAAGCATGAGAGGAGAACAGGAAAGAAACTTGTAAAAAGCCAACTGCGCCTAGGAATTCCTATCATGCAGAAATGCCCCGACCTTCCCTCTGCTGCCCACAGAGACTTAGTGTCAGGCAAAGCTGGATAGGCAGCGTCTGACACTGCTGCTTACTTGCGGTGTGACTGTGGGCAAGTTAGGACATTTATCTGTGCCTTGGCATTCTTATGTATGAAAATGCAGAAAATGCCAGAAAGGGAATTTACCAGAACACTTGCAAAGACTAAATGAGATGTATTTAAACTGCTTCCCAGAATACTGACATGTAAGTCAGCACTCAAGTTTTAGCTATTGTATCACCATCATATTCCATCATCATCATCTCCATAATCCTCCATTATCATCACCATCACACCCCACCAGCACCATCATCTTCCATCATCATCATCACTGTTATCTTCCATCACCATCATCTCCCATAATCATCATCATCACCATCATCACTATAATCCTCCATTATCATCACCATCACACCCCACCAGCACCATCATCTTCCATCATCATCATCACCATCACCTTCCATCACCATCATCTCCCATAATCATCATCATCACCATCATCACATAATCCTCCATTATCATCACCATCACACCCTGCCACACCATCATCTTCAATCATCACCATCATCACCAAAATCCTCCATTATCATCACCAACACACCCCGCCACACCATCATCTTCAATCATCACCATCATCATCACCATAATCCTCCATTATCATCACCATCACACCTCGCCACACCAGCATCTTCCACCATCATCATCACCATCATCTGCCATCACCACTGTCTTTCATCTCCATCATTATCCATCATCATCACCATTATCTTCCATTATCATCATCATCACCACCACCACCACCATGATCACCATAATCCTCCATTATCATCACCACCACACCCCACCACACCATCATCTTCAATCATCACCATCGTCATCACCATAATCCTCCATTATCATCACCATCACACCCCACCACACCAGCATCTTCCACCATCATCATCACCATCATCTGCCATCACCACCGTCTTTCATCTCCATCATTATCCATCATCATCACCATTATCTTCCATTATCATCATCATCACCACCACCACCATCACCATCATCACCATAATCCTCCATTATCATCACCATCACAACCCACCAGCACCATCATCTTCCACCATCATCATCACCATCATCTGCCATCACCACCATCTTTCATCTCCATCATTATCATCACCATCTTTCATCTCCATCATTATCCATCATCATCACCATTATCTTCCATTATCATCATCATCACCACCACCACCATCACCATCATCACCATAATCCTCCATTATCATCACCATCACACCTCACCACCATCATCATCATCACCACCAGCACCACAACCATCATCATCATCATCACTATTATCTTCCATCATGAGTACATCATCTTCACCATAATCTTCATCTTCTCCACACCACCACTACCATAATTATCATTATCATCACCATAAATCTCCATTATCAACAGCTTCATCACCACTACCACCACCATCATCATCAACATCACCATCATCATGCCCATGACCACCAACTTCATCATCATCACTCCCACTACTATCATCATCATTATTTAATTTCAGGGAGATCATGCATACCAAGGGCACAGCATACTGAGGGCAAGCAGAGGTGTGACAAAGCTTCCTATGCCTGGAAGATAGACATGAGCTCCACCATCTTGGAAGACATAACCATTAGTTGTGCCTTGCTTTTTAGCTTTCATCTTCTATGGTCTCAAGTACATTAAAGCATCAAGTACATTAAAGATAGAAATACAAGTCTCAATGCCCCGATTTCCTCATAACATTGCCTCTGTACCTTCAAGAACAGAGACCAAGACCAACCAACCTTTCCAGACTTGAGTTTTCTGCAACAGAGAAAAGAACCCAAGTCCTCACACTCAGGGTCCACTCAACAATCTAGGGTAACCCAAAGCCAACTCGTGCTGTCAGCTCCTGCAAGATCTGAAACTCTCACATCATCTTTGGTTCCCTCTTCCTCTCTCCTGTTTTCTCATCATTCCCCCATTCATTGAAAAAGAAGAAGGCATCTGCTCCATCACAGACCCCGTGCTACGAACTCAAGAAACAATAGACAACACGATGGTTCTTCTCCCTGGCCTCCGGAATGCTTCAGTCCAGTAGGGCAGCTGGACAATAGTCAGATAATTATGTAGTGACAGCTATAATGGGTCCCAGGAAGAAAAACACAAGGAGCTTGGATAGCATAGAATAGGGGGTGGACATTGTCTGGAGAACTCCAGGAGGGCTTCCCTGAGGAAATGACACCTACACTGATCCCTGAAAGAGGAAAAGGAATTCTCACAGTGATGAAACGGGGAGAAGTTAAGCAAAAAAATTCTGGGAAGGACACTTTGTGCAAAGGCCTGGGGGTATTGCAGGGGACCAGAGTCTCCACTGAAGTGAGCATTGAAGAAGAAGGGAATCAGATCTGAGAGAGGCTGCTGAGGTGAAAGGGCTTCTGACGTTGCTGGGTCTTACAGGTCAAGTAAAGGAGTCTCAGGTTTTATTCTTAAATCTCCAGCAAGGTATTAAAGAAAAATTTAAGTTAAAAGAAAAAAAAAACACTCAGTTTTATCAGTGATTGCTCCAAGCTCAGAAATGGGAAGGTCAATGAGTCCTGATGAGTGTCTTCTCCATCTCCCAGGAGTGATTCAAGTAGACTTGCATTCCTACATAGACAGGGCACAAGAGTGAGACCTGATGGACAAGTCAAGCTAACGGGGGAAGAAAGAGATGTTCTGGCATGTCCCTGTGCTGAGTATCATTTCCCCCAAATCCAGAACATCTGTCAAGTAACTGGCAGGTGGAGATTCCAAACACCTGTTGTCACTGCACAGCCCTTCTTCCATCCGGCTTCCCCATCTACCCAAGCCAAGGAGTCCACACTGAAAACAGATCACTCTGTACAATGACAGAGTTGAATACTGATGTCTGCTGGGAAAGCAAGTCCTCATTGGTCCCCTTGGCTCCTCTCCTCTTGCTCAGAAGGCAAGACATCCAATCTGAACTTCAGATGGAGAACAGGAAGCTGCATTGAGCCCCCTTGTCCTTCCCACCAAATGTTCTCTTCTTCATGGGTAGTTTCAGGACATGAGATGACCCTTGATGGAACCCTAAACTAATCTATCACTTTGACAATACTGGAGTCAAGTCTCCATCACCAGGACTTCCTAGGGGAGGCAACCTGAATTGAAGAGCATTTTTATAGGGTTTTAAGTCTTATTACTTTAAGGAATGACTGGAATAAAGCAGTTCTCAGAGAAGTGCTTCAGGGGAGAGAAAAGAATTGTCAAAATTAGAATAAATTATTGGGAAGCAGGGAGAGAGGAGGCGAGCTCATACTGAATTCTGACTATGAGCTGGCTGCTTTGCAGAGCCTGCCTCTTAATTCTCACAATAATCTTATGATGTGGGAACGATTATCATCTCCATTTTGCAGATGGGGAAAATAAGGTTCAAGAGGATAATAACATCCTGAAGATCACAGTGTTCAGTAACAGAGAAGGAACCTGATTACAGATTCTATCTCAGTCCCAAACCCATGGTCGTTCTCGTGCTCCCAGACAGGGTGCACACTCACAAGCACTTTTGAAGTTCTGGACGGTGTTTAAGGAAATGCCCTAAAATAGACCAAGGGTAATAGAATCTCTTAGTTAAAAATCTGGCCTTTAGACTCAGGCTGCCTGGACAAGTTATTAACCTTGCTGAGCCTCAGTTTCTTTTATCTGTGAAATGAGGACAATGGTGAATTCTCCTTGAGGTATAATGAGGAATAAATATTAAAATCCATTTAAGTCCCTAACTGTGGTACTTCGCATTTAGTATGGCCTTCATATTTGTTAGCCATTTTCACTGTTACTAATCACATCATCATTTATCTAATTGTGGTAGGTAAGCTCTAAAATGGTACCTGATGATCTCACCTCTTGGTATGCATGCACTTGTAGAGTCCTCTTCCCTTGAGTAATAGCTGAACTTATTGACTTTTTTTTTTTTTTTTTTTTTTTTGAGACGGAATCTGGCTCTGTCGCCCAGGCTGGAGTGCAGTGGCGCAATCTCGGCTTACTGCAAGCTCCGCCTCCCGGGTTCACACCATTCTCCTGCCTCAGCCTCCTGAGTAGCTGGGACTATAGATGCCTGCCACTACGCCGGGCTAATTTTTTGTATTTTTAGTAGAGACGGGGTTTCACCATGTTAGCCAGGATGGTCTTGATCTTCTGACCTCGTCATCCGCCCACCTCGGCCTCCCAAAGTGCTGGGATTACAGGCATGAGCCACCGCGCCCAGCTTTAACTTTTTTTCTGAGACAGGCTGTCACCTAGGTTGCAGTGCAGTGGTATAATCATAGCTCACTGAAGCTTCAAACTCCTAGACTCAAGCGATCCTCTTGCTTCAGACTCCCAAGTAGCTGAGACTACACGTGTGTGCCACAATGCCCTGCTAAATTTTTTTTTTTTTTTTTTGGATGGAGTCTCACTCTGTCACCCAGGCTGGAGTGCAGTGGCACGATCTCGGCTCACTGCAACCTCTGGCTCCCTGGTTCAAGTGATTCTCCTGCCTCAGCCTCCTGAGTAGCTGGGACTACAGGTGCCCGCCACCACGCCTGGCTAATTTTTTGTATTTTTAGTAGAGATGGGGTTTCACCATGTTGGCCAGGATGGTATCGATCTCCTGACCTCATGACCCGCCCGCCTCAGTCTCCCAAAGTGCTGGAATTGCAGGTGTGAGCCACCACACCCGGCCATTTTTAAAATTTTTTGTACAGACAAGGTCTCGCTATGTTGCCTAGGCTGGCCTTGAACCCCTGGCCTCAAGCAGTCTTCCTGCCTCAGCATCCCAAAGGGCTGGATTACAGGCATGGGCCACTGTGCCCAGCCTTAATTGTTTCTAATTAAATGAATAAAGCAGAGGGAATGGGGTGTCACTTCCAAGATTAGGTTATTTTGAAAAATCCTGTGACTTCTGACTTGGGTGCCCTCTCTCACTCATTTGCTGTCATTAAGAGAAGCCAGTTGCCAAGATGTGAGCTGCTTACTGGAGGGGTTTGTGTGGCAGGAAACTAGCATCTCCAAATGACAGCCAGAAAGAACTGAAGGGCTCTGTCCAGCCAGATTCATGGGTGAATTGAGAAGCAGATCGCCCCCAGTCAGGCCTTGAGTTAACTGAAGTTCTGGCTGGCATCTTTGTTGTTGTTTTTATTTTTGAGATAGGATCTTGCTCTGTTTCCCAGGCTGAAGTGCAGTGGCAGGATCACAGCTCACTGCAGCCTCAACCTCTTTGGTGCAAGCAATCCTCCAACCTCAGCTTCCTGAGTAGTTGGGACTATAGGTGCACACCACCATGCCCAGCTGTTTATTTTTATTTTTGGCAAGACAGGGTCTTACTATATTGCTCAGGCTAGTCTCAAGCTCCTGGGCTCAAGCAATCCTCCTGCCTCTACCTCTCAAGGTGCTGGGATCACAAACATGAGCCGCCATGCGTGGCCCTGGCAGGCATCGTGATTACAGCCTGTGAGAGATTCTTGAGGCAGGGCACCCCACAAAGCCATTGCACAAATGCCGACACAGAGAAACCATGAAATAATAAATGTCTGTTGTTTTAAACCGCTAAGCTTGGGGGTAATTTGTTACACAGCAATAGATAACTAATACACTCATCCATATCTGTATTCACCCAACAGTGCTTTGCTTTATCAGCAGATCAGAAGGCGAATTTCAGCTGCAATCCCGTCTACAGCATTAGAAAAGACAAATTGGCATATCCCGAGGTAGCAAGTTCACCGTATTTCACACTTCAAAACGCGGAGCCTGACAGCTACGGCGGCTGGGATAGACAGGAAGCTATCAGTCTACAAAGTAAAATCAGAAGCGTGTGGAAATAAGACACAATTAGATCCGGAAGGAGCTTTAGAATTCCAAGGCAACTCCAGTTTCCATCTTACAGATGGGGAAAAAGTGCCTAATGGGATTAGTCAAGCAGTACTTCCTCTGGGGGCAAGCGTGGGAAAGAGCAGCAGTCACAGACAGGCCGAGACCAAGTGTGTCTTGATCAACTAATGATGTGTGCCAAGAGCACGAAGAGCGTGAAGTGGGAGTACGTGCCACATGTCTGCCATCCTTGCTACTGGTGCTTCTAGAACTGCAGAAGAAAAAGTGGCTGTATCCCATTGTGGAAATCCAAGCCATCAAGGACTCTGGACTCCGAGGATGAGAATATTTGCATCAAACCCCACCCCAACCCCGCAGACATGCTTTGTAAAATGTTTTTAGGACTCCCCTACCCAGGGCTACAGACTTAAAGGCACTCTGTGGGGTTAGAACTCTGTGACATGAATGTGTTTTATTGACTGTGATAGATGACAGTTTGTATCTGTCCTATAAGGTCCCTACTCAGAGAAAATTCAAAGGGATAGAAAGAAGGACTTCTAACCCATAAGCTGCTTAGAATCTCTAAAGAATAAGGATTCTTTTCTTTTTGTTTGGCCTTAAGGATCTTGAAAATATCCCCTTCCCAGAGCAAGAAATGAATGCCCCATTTTATTTACATCAGGCTGATGATATTTTGCTCTCCCAGGAAAAGCCGTTTGCCCAAAGGCAATACCAAGATGGTCCACCAGTACCCCTTCTTTGTGCAAAGTAGCAGCACGTTTAGAAGCAAGGATGGTAGGTACAGATCACACACACCTCCATTCTCTGCCTCATGCCCATAGCAGGCATCCTTAATCAATCAAGACATTCCTTACTAATCAACCTGAATGCAGCCTCAGAACCTATGTAAACACAGCACTTCAAGCAGTCCCTACAATTGATGGGCATCAGCATGAAAAATTAGATTTGCATTAAGTGCCTGCTTTATCTTTCTCCCTGGCTCAGACGCTGACTTCTGCACCAGGCAGCCCTGGCTGTCTTCCCTATTCAACCTTCACCCATGAAAATTTGCACCTCGCCATTTGCCAGCCCCGCCTGGGCTGCAGGAAGCAGGAGAAATAGCCAAACATACATCTTTCCATCTTCCCCTTGGGCTGAAAGGCAAAGTCTCTACCTCCCAGTACCGAATGGTGTGCATCACACTCCTTCAGCATGCAAGAAACTGATGAAGAGAGTTATCCACATCTGCAACTGGAGAAATAAGAAGGCCTGAGCTGCCCGACCCTAGATGCTCTATGGCTCATCTGGAACAAAAGGTCTTACAAATCCTGGGACTTGAAAGAGAGTGAAAAAAACATTCTCACAGTAAATGATGGCTCATGTGTTTATCACACGATTCGCCATGGTGAAAGTCCCTAGTGTAGGATCCTTACTTGGACAGGGTCCCTGTCATCACTACCTAAGAAGAGGCTGTTATAGGCTGAACTGTATCCCTCCAAAATTTGTGTGTTCAAGCTCTAAGTCCCAGTACTTCAGAATGTGGCCGTATTTGGTGATGGAGTCTTTAAAGAAGTAACTAAAGTGAGATGAGGTCATTAGGGTGGGCCCTTATCCCATCCTACTGGCATCCTTTGATTAGGACACAGACACACAGAGGGAAGACCATGTGGAGACACGGTAAGAAGGCAGATCATCTACAAGCCACAGAGAGAGGGCTCAGAAGGAACCAACATGCTGACACCTTGGTCTCATACTCGCAGCCTCCAGAACGATGACAGAATGCAGTTCTGTTGTCTAAGCCACACGGGCTGTGGTACTTTGGGATGGCAGCCCTTACAAACTAATACAAGAGCTGACTATGACATTTTAGGAAAAGGGAAGCACTTGGTATCTTCTGTCCCAGGACAGGACAAATAGCCATGATCAAGCATCTATGCATCATGTATAGATGAAAGAAAACAACAACACAACTTTTATCATTTCATTTCTCAAAAATACAGACAAGTATTAACAAGAAAACAAAAAATGGTCCATGAACTTACTACCATAATAAACCCTGCTGACACTGAAAATACACTGGGTTAGACAATTCAAATGGTATTGAAAGATACAAAATGCCCTGTTCTCCCAGTCCATCAGCGCAGCCTATTTCAGTTCCCAATGGCTTTCTTAATTCCTTCTAGAAAATTCCAAGCAAATAGGTCATGGGTGTCAACAAGAAACCAGACATTATGGTGGGGTGAAGATGCTCAATAGAAGACCCCAGTCCTGCCTTGGATTACACCAATCTAATGAGGAAGCCAGACATGAAAAGAAAAATCAACTCAACATTTTGAGATATGAAAAGTGCCTCCGCAGAGGTTGTGAAGATCAATCTAAGTGCAAAGAAGAGGAACAAACTAACTCCTTCACTTCCAACAGTGAGAGTCGGAGTATTTTTAGAGCTAGTAGACTTGTGTGGGATAACAGGCATTCACATTCAATGTTCTGATTGTGTAGGTTGCTACAACCTGCATGAATGCTCAGCTCAGACTTTAGACGGAGCATTCCACCTCCAGGATATACACTACATAGATTGCCTTGCAAAATATGAAAATATATGTGGCAATAACGTTTCAGTGAAATATTGCTTCTAAGAGCAAATCAGTGGAAACAACCCAACTGTCAAAATCAAACAAGTCATGGTACATCCACATGGTGACATATTATGCAGGCACTGAGAAGAAAGGCACAGAACTGTTTCTGCTGATCTGGAAGGGACTCCAAGATACAAGACAAAGGGAAACAAAGCAAGTCACAAAAGAGTGTGTTATGAATGGCCACTCTGGTATAAATATTCAAGGCTACATGTGCACACTCACATACACACTAGCATAGCCATGGGTGAATTTTCTAGAAAGAATTAAGAAAGCCATTGGGAACTAAAATAGGCTGGGCTGGTGGACTGGGCGAACAGGGCATTGTGCATCTTTCTATACCATTTGAATTGTCTAATCCCATGCATTTTCAGCGGCAGCAGGGTTTATTATGGTAGTGAGTTCATGGAACATTTTTTGTTTTCTTCTTAATACTTGTCTGTATTTTTGAGAAAGGAAGCTGTAAATTGTGTTGTTTTTTTTTTAAATAATCTATACATGATGCATAGATGGGCGAGGTGTTTATGGATGTGTAGTACATGTGGGTGTGCTTTTATCTCATCCTCTTTGGGACCTTGGAGAGAGATTAGGAGAAAATCCCCCAATGGCTTTGACCCCTGGTCAAAAGCTTCAACACACATCATTAGCGATTCTACAGAGCACAGCAGGGATTTCTTTTATGCATCTCCGGATGAAAGAAAACCTAGATCACAAGTCATTCTGTGAATCTGAGATAGCTTCCCTCTCTGCGGAGGAGACCTCCCACTTAAGAATGTGAGCCACCCTGGACTGGAGCCCAGCAAGCCTGGATGCAGAACACCACTTTCTGACCCTGACCAGGAGAAAGCCACGCCTGTAGGCAAGGAGGAAGGCCAAGCTCTAGACCTCCTGTGGGCTGGGCGGGAGGGTAGGAAGAAAGAAACCAAGGAAGGGAAGGACCCTGGACACTGAAGACCAGTCTCTGCCACTGCATCTGAGCAAAATGCCTGGTGGGAAACAGGAAGCAAATTGGAGCTTAAGGAATGTTTTAAGAAGCCCAAGGACACGTCTGTCCACCATGAATACAGGTAGCAGGGGAGAAATAATTCTTTTTTTGCGGGGGGTGAGGGGCGGGGATGGAGTTTCGTTCTCGTCTCAGGCTAGAATGGCGCGATCTTGGATCACTGCAACCTCTACCTCCTGGGTTCAAGCGATTCTCCTGCCTCAGCCTCCCAAGTAGCTGCGATGACAGGCGTGCACCACCATACGCAGCTAATTTTTGTATTTTTAGAAGAGACGGGGTTTCACCATGTTGGCCAGGCTGGTCTCGAACTCCTGACCTCAGGTCATCCACCTGCCTCAGCCTCCCAAAGTGCTGGGATTACAAGCATGAGCTACCATGCCTGGCCGGGGAGAAATAATTCTAAGGAAACAATACTCTGCCTGAAGCTCAGCCTCGGCGTGGCTTTGCAAAGGAGGCCTTTGGAATCAGAGAGGGTTCAAACCCCATCTCTAATCTCTCCTAGCTGTGTGGCCTCAGGCAAATCACCTGACTTCTCTGTGCTTACAGTCCTTGTTCTAGGGACAGAGATGAGCAATGAACAGGGCAAACATGTCATCTGATTGGCAACAAGGCTTGTTGCCAATCAAATGACAGCACCAAGATTTGACAAGGGCCATGAAGAAAATCAAACAGAGGCCATGACAGAAGATAATGAGGGCCGAGGAAGTCTCTCTGCAAAGGCGACATTTAAACTGTGACTGCATTTTTATGTAATGGAATAAGCCGTCTCTCACCCCTTGTGGCCGCCAGGGTCCTGGAAGGGAAGAGATGGCAAGTTCAAATTAAGATAATTTGTGAGGAAATTAATAAAAGGACTATTCATAAAGGTATGGGTAGGGGGTAAAGGAGCCACAAGTTATAATCTGGTGCCCTGCAGCTAGTGATAGTGAGGATCCCACCTCTGCCCTCATCCCTAAACCCAAATACAGACAGAGAGGGTTGCCTGACAGCAGCAGAGATCTTAGCTTCGGAATATAGCAGCCCATGGGAGGGAGTAGGGCCTATAAATGCCCTCTTCTCTCCTGCCTCCTCCTGTAACATACTATGGCTCCCTATTGCCCAAACCCAATGAGAAACCAGTGGGAAAAGGTGCCTCATGCTGGGGTTTACACAGGAAAGCCTACCAGGGCACAAAGAACAGTGGAGAAGAGCAGAAAGCGGGTCTGGAAAGGTAAGCAGATGCTACCCATTTGTTCCCCTTCTGCACATCGGAATCTTGGGGGGTCATATTAGAATTTGTTAGTGCTTCTAATCCTGCATTCATAAGGCCAATGAGAATTACCTTGTATGTGTTTTATGTGTATGTGTTTAATTCTAAATGCTTGATGATTTGCTATAGATGCATTTCTTGCAAGGGGCTTTCACTGTCCAGAGCTTTAGATGTCCCAGGTAATCAATAATGCTGCAGCTCTGATTCCAAATTAAATAACTGCACATTCATTACCCATTCCTGGAAGCACACCAGGGACTCCCCCTCCAGAAGCACAAATCCCCATGCTCAGAGCCTTCCTTCTCCTCTGCTAGCCCACTCTAACCGTCTGGCAGCTTGGATCGGACAATGTGAATATCATCCGGCTTTTAGAAATCAAACTCCCTTCGCTGGTCTAACCTAAATTGGGATGAAGAATGCCAAGGCTCTGAAATTTACTCCGCCAAGCTGAGCCCCAAGGGAGGACATAACATTTGGCTGCGGAATCGGGGAATGTTTGGCTGCTTCCCTGTCATCTGCTTCTCCAAGGAAAGTGGAGGAACACAGAATTTCAGCTCCATGGTGTGTGGATCCCCTGCTCCCTCCCTACTGAGCTGCCAAAACAAAAGGAAGGGTTACCTAGAAGTGGGGAGTGAGGTGGGCCACGGTGATGTGTAATGAGAACCAAGGAGAACTGCATTTGGGGCTGAGCAAGTTGAGTTTCACATCACGCCCTTTCTGTCTCAGCTAACGAAAAACATCACGCTAACTGGCCAGGGAAGAACAATAGTGTCTGAGCCAGAAATTTCCTTCAGTGAGACAACACATCATTTTGCAATTACGCATTTCTAGGAGGTCTTTTCTGTGATCAGAAAGCTATAAAGCACCCATAAGAGAAATTCATCCTGACATACATGCCCATCAGGAGAGAAGAAAGACTGGTGTTATATGCACCCCAGCCCCCAGATAGGAAGATTTGCAATGAGGGTAAGCAGTAAGATACTGACTATGGATCAAATACCGTCTAGACAAAAATCAGAACGAACCCTATTAGTTGTCTCATCCCAACTCAGCTTCTTGTAGATTAAGAGAAACAGCCCATGCAATTACTTCAATAACTTATGCAAAGTAAGATCGTTTCCCAAATTGGAAGTGACAGTCTGGGCCACCTGGTAGGAAAGGCAGCCTGTCCCCAGGAGGGGCTGAGCATTTCTCTCCTAGCTCTTTAGGTATTTGCTTGGTCGTGAGATAATCATAATCAAAATCATTACCTCCTTCCCCAGCACCATCACCATCATCCATCTGCCAATGTAGCAGGGCACTGAGTGCAACTTTTCAGTTCCCCTGAAACCAGCTCTAAGGCCTGTGGCTAGGAAAAAAAAATACAGGCATCAAAAATATCTTCAGCCTGGGCAACAAAGCAAGACCCCATCTCTACAAATAATTTTTAAAATTAGCTGGATGTAGTGGCATGCGCCTGTGGTTGCAGCTACTCAGGAGGCTAAGGTGGGAGGGATCGCCTGATCCCAGGAGGTCGAGGCTGCTGTGAGCCTTCATTGTACCACCACATGCCAGTCTGGGTGACAGAGCGAGACCTGTCTCAAAAAAATAAATAAATAAATAAACACCAAAATAGTTTACCAATGTGTGTTTTCCTAATCTGTATATACAGATAACATCAGTTACAAAAAGTTTAGTATGTGCTATCATGGCTAGATGGAGAGGTAGACATTTTTATTTGAATAACTGGGAGGACTAGATTGAGAAAGGTTAACTTGGAGGGCTGCCTGGAAGACGCAAGACTCTAGCCATCTTGAGGAAAGGATTTGTGCCCAGAAAATAGAAGACACTTGGAAGTTAAAGGCAGGGTCTGCACAAACCCAGAGGTACCCAAGAGGCAGGGAAAGGAGCTGGTGGTTTGTGCAGCGATAAATTAAAAGGCGTCCATGGAGCAAATCATACTAAACATATATCTTGTCTTCAACAAGTAAATTCCAGACACTACTCAAAACACTTAATTTATCTTACTTTGCTTGAACTCCACAATGACTCGGTAAGATGGACACTGTTAAACCTGTGAGTGCCAGGGCTGAGCTTCAAATTGAGGCAGTTGTCTTCAGAGTTCACTTACTTGACCACTACATGAATGAGTAATGAGCTCACGGTCCAATTAAAACTATGTCAATTAAGTAGGGAGAATGACTGTGTTCTGGAGTAATGGAGAATCCTGCAATCACATGGAGGCATTAGGAACAGCAGCCTCAGCCTCTCCAGTTTGGAGCATATAAGAAATGTCTGGTCTCATTCCAGATTTACCGAATCAGATTCTGCACTTTATTATTTTTTTAATTGACAAGTAAAATATGGCATATATTCATGGTATATGACATGATGTTTTGCGATATGTGTACACTGCAGAACAGCTAAATCAAGGTATGTAACATGCATTGCCTGATTCTGCATTTTAACAAGGGTGCCCAGGGTCTCCCTCTATGCATTAAAACGCGAGTGGTGCTGGTCTCAAAGTCTGGGGTCAATAACATAAGTCTAAGAGAAGGAGGGGGCACTCTGGCTGGAAACAAGGCAGGTAGGAGCCTGGATGAGCTGCTTGGTATAAATACATTTTTCAAAGCCACGTACACTTGGCAGCCGTAATTCTGACAGAGGAACAAGACAGTCATGGTTAAGAGCTAGAGCCACACTGTGGAGGCCAGGGCAGGAGGATCACTTGCACACAGGAGTTTGAGACTGCAGTGGGCTATGATCATGCCACTGTACTTGCACTTCAGCCTGGATAACATAGCAAGGCCTCATCTTAAAATAAAAATAAAAATAAAAAACTACAGCCAGGTCCAGGCACTCTTGGCTCTGCCACTTCCTCAGGTATGTGGCTGTGGGCATCTTATGAAACCTCAAAGACTCACCTTCACCATTTAAACAGTGGAAGCAAAGGACTGGCTCCTGACTAGGTTGTCACAAAGATTAGGTGAGAAATTCTATATGTGGTGCTTAAGCACAGCACCTGCTAAATATTAACCCTCCACATAAATATTACCTATTACTATACCTATGTCAAAATTATAAATTATTGACATTTAGCTGGCTCTGAAGGTCCCAATTATAGTTGACAATGCCTGGGAAGAGGTTGGAAGAAGGTGCAGAAAAATGCAAAATGCAGCTCAGCTAAATTTCCTCATCCTATCTGGACACAGTTTAAAGCTGTCATCTCATTCTTGACTTTGAATCTTAGAGAAGCAAGCGTTACAGCAGCCTTTTCAGAAGAACTTCAAGGCTCAACTTAAATCGCATGTAGAATTAATAGCAGGATGCCTACCTTCAAATCAGCAGGTAAGATAAAAGCAAATTTAACAGACTCTACAGAGCAAAGAACAGAGAAAACAAATGAAGCAGCAAGGAAAGTCTTTGTAATAAATACTTTTTTAAATGACAGAAGATCAAACATATCTATTATGGCAAATATATTTGCACTAAATTCCTCTATTAAAAGACTAGGATTCTCAGACTGGCTGAATAAACAAAATCCATCCATGTGCCACTTCCAAGAGACACCTACAACAAAAGGAAATCTTACAAAACGAAGGGTAGCATGCCCAGGCCTACCCATCGGAACCAAAGGAAGAATGGAGAATAACGCTGGTTTCAGAAAAACCCAAGGTACGATGCATCAGCCAAGCTCAAGATGGTCATTTTCTGTTAATAAAAGGTTCAATCCATAGCCAATGCTAGTCAATAAATAGCCTTTGTGAGTCAAATGGCATGGGCTCAGAATATGTACAGCACAATATTTGGCCAGTACCAAGAAAAACAAACAGAAATAAACTAACTCTGGAAGATCCTAACCAACCTACCTCATATGAAAAATAAAGAACACCATGCTACCCCATGCTTATAAAATAAATAAGGTTTGTCATACAGAGAGAACACCTTTACAAATGTCCGGGAGTATTTTTTTCTTTTTTTTTTTTTTTTGAGATGAAGTCTCGCTCTTGTCCCCCAGGCTGGAGTGCAATGGCGTGATCTCAGCTCACTGCAACCTCTGCCTCCTGGGTTCAAGAGATTCTCCTGCCTCAGCCTCCCAAATAGCTGGGATTACAGGTGCCCACCACCACACTTGGCTAGTTTTTGTATTTTTAGTAGAGACGGGGTTTCACCATGTTGGCCAGGCTGGTCTCGAACTCCTGACCTCAGGTGATCTGCCCACCTCGGCCCTAAAAAGTGCTGGGATCACAGGAGTGAGCCACCGTGCCTGGCCGTCCAGGGGTATTTTTTAAACACACATTAATGAACAAGTTAAGCTTTAACGAAGTCCCCTCAGTAGGTTCTGTACAATCTACTTTCTCAGCCTATAGTGTAAGTGGAAATTAATTTTTAAAACTCCTGTTGTGGACAAGTTCCTAATGCTTAGAAGTTCACGAGCACCTTGACTAACGCTGTAGTTGAATAATGGGTAGGGTTTGAATAATCCAAGATGGAGTAATGCCAAAGAAATTCTTATTTGCTTTGGAATATGGTCACAAACTCAGGAAAATTCAGCCAGACTTGCCCACTTGTCTGTCCATCCACCCATTCATCCTTCCTTCCTTCCTTACTTCCATCCATTCACACATCTACTCATCCATCCATCCACCCATCCATCTATCCATCTGTGTACCATCCATCCACCCATCACCCACCCACACATCCATCCATGTACCTACCCACCCACCCTTCCTTCCTTCATTCCATCCATTTACCCACCCCCCCTTACATCTGTCTTTCCATCCATCTACCTTCCATCCATCTACCCACCCACCCTTACATCTATCCTTCCACCCACCCACCTTCCCTCTTTCCATTCATCTATCCATCTACCCACTCACCTTTCCATCCATCCTTCTGCCCATCCTTCTATTCATCCATCCATCCACCCACCCACCCACTCATCCATCCATCCATCTACCCACCCATCCTTCCTTCCTTCTGTCCATCCACCCACCCACCCTTACATCTATCCTTCCATCCATCCACCCGTCCTTCGTTACGTCCATCTTTTCATCCATTCATCTACCCACTCTTCCATCCATCCATCCATCCACCTACACACCCATGCAACGTGCATTATCTACCCTCTACTAAGTACTACACAAGGTACTGGGAATGGAATAAAAAGGTGAGGTACTGCTTATTAGGAATTTTATAGATCCATAGCCATGCAAAAAAGAAAAAAAGAAAAAAAAAACAGGGTAAGTACAGAAAGTAATTAAAAAGAGGTATGATGATAAGCAATGAGACATCACAGTGTAACAGGAGTAATGAGGTGTCAGGTAAGGTCTGTTTCTCACCTAACAAATATTTATCAGATGTTCATTATATGCCATGCCCAGGAGCTATCACAGTGAATGAGACATATTTCTTGGGGAGCATATATTTTTGTGGGAAGAAATCACGTAAATAAACATGAGAACAAAAAAGGAATATTATTTCAGATCATGCTGAGTGCCATGGAAAAGACAAAACAGGGCAAAGGAAAGGGGCATGTTTGAGCCAGGGCAGTCATCAAAGTCTCCTCGGGAGGAGGGACATCAGCTCTGAGAGCCTCATGGATCAAGGCAGGGGCAGAGGCAATGTCAGAAAGGTGAGTGGAGCCAGCTCGTGTCAGTGTCAGACTGTCTGGACATAGTCTGCTAACAACGGTAAGCCTTGGGACTTTGAGCAGGAATTCCATGTGATTCTGCTGGATCCCCTACGACAACCTCAGTTCCTCTGGAAGTCAGACACCCTTCTACGCCAAAGTTACCTATGCAGACAGGCGTGCAGCTTCCATGGAGGATCAGATGGCAAATCCTGCTCTAATTACGCTGGTAATTATGAGCTGACACTTGCAGAGCAAGAAAGAACATTCCTTCTGTTAGGAAATGATCAACTGGGAAGCCAGTCCCAGCCTCTCAAACAGGGAAGGCGCTGTGAATTTACAAACAGCTGATAAAAGGAGGTGAGACCCAGTCCAGGAGGGCAGCACAGAAATCACTCTAAGAAATAATTAAGAAGCCTAGAAGACGAGAAGAAGATTTCGTTCCAGCATGCACACGGACCCTCCTGACCCCTGGGGTAGCGTTAAAAAGAGCAAATACTCCTCAGTCAGTCTGACCAAGATTTTAATCCTTGCCCTGTCTGTGGTGAGCCGGGAGACCTGGTAGCCTGGGAAGGTTATTTGCCTATCTAATCCTGACGATCCCCCCTGCTGCAAATGGGTTTAATAATAATCTTTCTTGCAATGGGGGTTGGGGGGACAACGTTGGGAGGATTACACGAGATCACATTTGTAAGGTGCCTGGAACACAGTAGGTGTACAAGCAATGCCAGGCCCTCCTCCCCAGGCTTCCCTATGCCTCGTGGGTGGAAGCTCTGGAGTGAGGAGGAAGCGAAAGAGAATAAAAAGGAGGGTGCTGCCAACCACAGAGGTTATTATGCTCCCTGGTGATGCTAGAAGGCAGGGAGAGAGCCGTGATAATAAGATTCTCACCCCGTTTTCTGTGTGATGGCAAATAACAGAGACATGAGAAAAGAGCATCCGTCAGAACTCACAGAGAAGGCAGACAAGGCAAGGAGATCAAAGGAATAAATCCACCGCAATCTGAAAAACAGCCTGCCTGCTTTCATCTGTCTGGGAGTTGACACAAGGACCCACACTCCAGCCAACAACACACTTTTTTCCACCCATGCTGCATGAAGTGGGGCTGAGGGCATGGCAGCTTCCAAAACACACCCCCTTCAAGGATAATAAATCTTCTCCTTGGTCTAGCCACACCTCGCCAGGACCTTGATCCCCACTCTAGGCTAAGCTCTAGAAATATACCGCTGCCAAGGAGATTTATCCATTTAAAAGGTCAGAGAATTATTGCCACTGAAGCTTGGGCTCACAGCAGGTGTAAATACTCCCGAGGTCCCACGAGTGCTTTATCACACTCAGGAGTGAGGACCTGGGGGATGTTCTGCCTTGGGGAAGTTCCTTCCCAGGCAGACCATGTAACTGCCCTGGTGCCTGGAGAGACAGAGGGTTCTCTGGGGGTGGGTACCTACATGCCCATGCCACCTTTTATCACTTTCTTCTCCTTCCCACCTGGGAAGGGTCTCATCTTCAGCTTCCTGGGCTGCCAGCAATGGTAGGGACCTGCATCCTCTCTGTTCAGTTTCATAGAGCATCTCTCAGAGGGAAAAAGGATACCACTCAACAGATTCCTACCTCAACCCAGTCACTGAAATATTGAAAAGGCAGAAATGCAAGGCCAGTTAAAAAACATCTCAACTGTAGAGACTAGATCACCTATTTTTCAATACGCTGGTTCCTGAGCCTCTCTTCAAAGAGGAACAGAATGTCATTTCCTCAATAGGAATTCCCATTTTCTCACATCCGACTAAGAACTTTTTAGCATCTAAAGATGCTCTGGGGGCTGTGTGGATCTGGGAAAGCCGAGACCGTAATGAGTTTTTAAAAGTAATCAATCAGACTGGGCACAGTGGCTCACGCCTGTAATCCCAGCACTTTGGGAGACCGAGGCCGGTGGATCACCTGAGGTCAGGAGTTTGAGACCAGCCCCGTCTCTACTAAAAATACAAAAAATTAGCCAGGCGTGGTGGCAGGCACCTGTCATCCCAGCTACTTAGGAGGCTGAGGCAGTAGAATCGCTTGAACCCAGGATGCGGAAGTTGCAGTGAGCTGACATCGCACCACTGTACTCCAGCCTGGGTGACGAGAGCAAAACTCTGTCTCAGAAATAATAATAATAATCACTGCACTGGTATGAAAAATGCTGATGCTTTCAGGGAGCCTGGAGAAGCCTCTAGATGCAATGGGAGGGTTCCAGGCTGCAGAGGCGGACAGACCAGGGTTCAAATCCCAGCTCTGCCACTTACAAGCAGTGTGACTGTGGGCAGGTTACCTCAGCTCTCTGGGCTCCTGCACTCCATGGTAGAAAAAGAGAGATGATGAGACCCAGTTGCTCAGATGCTGCATGGATTTAGGCTGATGGGTTATCATATGGCTCATGGGTGATGCCCACTGAATTGTTATTATTTTGTCAAGTTGCCTTTGACAGCCCTGAGATAGAAAGGGAGAGGGAGAGAGATGAATAGAGATTGAGAGAGACAGACAGAGAGAATGTGTGCGTGTGTATCTGGGTTAAACAACCTATCAACAAACCAACGCAATCAAATGACCCAGCAACTGCACAGACTTCCCAAAGTTTAGAGGTTAAGGGGCTACAGTGGGAAAAGGGGGTATACCAGGGACCAGGAATAGACACATTTGGTCCCTCTAGGTGAGAAGAGCCTGTCTCCCCTTCCCTCGATCTCCTACCCCTTCTTTGCCCAAGCCCAGTGCACAGCCTAGAACATGCTACCCAGGGCTGATGTTCCACATGCAGGACAGCGTGGTGGGTGGAAACACGGGTGAAGGCCAGCCTTGCAGGCTTGAGACCTTGGCTCTGTTCCTCACTCTGGAAGCTCTGGGAGAAACCCTGCTGAGTCTGTTTCCCTTTGTTAAAAGATGGTGACAGTCTGGCAGCTCCTCAATAAGTTAAACACAGAATTACCATATGGCCCAACAATTCCACTCCTAGGTATATACCCACAAGAACCAAAAACAGGAACTTAAACAAGTACATGGGCACAAATGTTTGTGGTGGCACACTCTTTGCAATAGACAAAAGGTAGACACAACCCAAATTTCCACCCCTAGATGAATGGATACTCATGTGGTCTTGCCTTCCAATGGAATATTATTCAGCCATAAAAAGGAGAAAATGCTACGATATGAATAAACCTCAAAAACATTATGCTGAATGAAAGAAGCCAGATATGCAAGACCACATACTATATGATTCCATTTATATAAAATATCCAAAAGAGGTAAATCCACAGGGGCAGGATGCAGACTAGCAGTTGTCAGGGGCTGGGGGATGGAGGAAGGGGGAGTGACTGCTTAATGGTCGCAGGGTCTCCTTTGGGGGTGACAAAAATGCTTTGGAACTACATAAAGGTATGGTGGCACCACATTGTGAATGCACTAAAACCCAGGGAGCTGCTTACTGTAAAACACCTAACTTCATGTTATATGCATTTCCATTATAAACTGATTAATGAAGAGGGAAACAATGGTGCCATCACTCAGGCAGTGTAGACAGAAGCAATGAATGCACGTGAATAAGGCACCTGGGATAATCCCTGGCATGTTATAAACTGCTCCCCCACCACAACAAACACTTCATTAGATGCTTCCTTGCTCTGTTGGCTTTTAACAGAGCCCACCTCCCAAACACCCAACTAGTCATGAAATGACTTGTCCACATGGGGGGTGTGCTGAGGAATGAGCACAGGTGCTGGGATGATACTCCCCACAAAGAAAGAGGACTCTGAGAAGTTCCCAGCAGTACAAAATGCCTGAAGGCAGCTGCACCTGAGAGAACCCCTCCACCACCTGCTCCATGCTCTCCAAAGCAGTAGATGAGGAGGCAACAGACAGGCCAGAACTTGCCCGCTCTAGTACCCACCTCCCAAGAAAACCTCTACTGGTCAGATCCAGCCATCCCCACCAGGTCCTGCAGAAAGCAGAGTGGTTCAGGGTGACCACAGCACGGGCAGACACCTACCAAGAGCAAGGGAAAAGGTATAAATATGTTCTGTTCTCAGTTCCCAGCCTCAGAAGCTAGAATTAAGCTAAGGGACGGGGTGGGAAGCCAAGCGAAGAAGTAGCGACCTCTGTCCTGAGATGGATCCAATTTCCCAGGATCTCACAACTTGTAACTGTGTTTCTGATAAACCAGCCAATGTCAGCACAGAGAGGATCCAGGTCAAGCAAAAGGGAGCTACTCAGCATAATGGGTTCAAGATTCATCCAAGTTGTAGAATGGATTGCTGCTTCCTTCCTTTTTATGGCTGTATAATATTCCACTGCATGGATAGACCACATTTTATTTGGACATGTCAGCTATTTCTCCTTTTGGCTTCCATGAATAATGTCACTGTGAAGTTGTGTGTCCATGTGCTTGTTTGAGTACCTGTTCTCGGCACTTTGGGGCATATATGTAGGAGTGAAATTGCTGGGCCATATGGTAATTCTATGTTTAACTTTTGGAGGAACTGCCAAACTGTTTTCTTGGTAAAAGAAGCCAGACACAAAAGGCCACTTACTATATGATTCCACTTATGTGAAAAACTCAGAATAGGTGAGCCCAAAGAGACAGAATGCAGGCTGGTGGCTGTCAGGGGCTGAGGGGAGAGGAGAACAAGAGGGGAGACTGCTTAATGGGTACAGGGCTTTACTTTGGCAGGATGAAAATGTTTTGGAAGTACAGAGAGGTAGTGATTGCCCAACACTGTGAAGGTACTAAATACTTCTCAATTGTTCATTTGAAAATGGCTAATATTATGCTATGTGAATTTCACCTCAACACAATTTGTTTAAAAAGCAGCTACTCAAACTCTTCTACCCATAACTGGCAGCCAACAGTAGGAGCCTGGGGAAGGGTGGACAGTAACAGGGGTGGGAGGAGGAACAAGAGGGCACAGAGCATGCCCTAATCACCACTTAAGTGAGAGCAAGCATAGATTCCGCCTCCCCACAAAGCCTCCTTTGCCACTTAAACCATCTCCAATCCACTCAAGGGCCAGCCATGCAATCCTCTTCAATCCTATTACACAGGAAATTTACATATATAATAAAAAGATGCTATCTTGACACTAATCTTGAGGAAAAACATTCTTACATTTGTATTAATTTTCCTTCTCAGGTTTTAATTGAAGAGTGGATACAACATCGTGGAGGAAATAAAAATCTTACTTCCTCTATCCAAGGGCCATGTGGCTTCATTAGAAATTACATTAGTTCCTTATCAAGCAACAATAATAACGTAGAGTTGAAATCGATTTAAAAAAATGCATTGCCCTAAGGTATAGATCTGTTTGGTTCAATTATATTCTTACATGGCTAAGCTCTGGTACCTCCAGTGCTAATAAAATTGTGGCATAATGCAAGGATGTGCGCTTCACTCACCTTCAAAGCTCAATGATGAAATATAGGCAAGCACCCTCATTGTTCCCATTAAGAAGCTGTTTAACTGCCTGCCTACCCCTCAACCCTGGCAAAAATGACTTCATTTCTGGAGCTCATACATTAAAGATGCTAAGTATGTTTGATCTCATGAGCCTTCCCTGATCAATTAGTAGTGACCTTCTTGCTAAGGGATGAACTGTGCTGTGGTTGATTACAGATGTCTGCCCTGGGCAGTGAAGTTGCAGGGCTGTGACACAAGACTTTTCTATTGCTTTCATTTCCACTAGACTTCACAGACATCCTAAGTCAGGACAAAATGAGCACTTACCTGACCCTCAACCAGGCTGTATGGCAGGGACAGTAGATCCTGCATTAAAAAAAAAAAAGAGAGAGAGAGAGAAGAAACATTGAGTCTACATTGAAACAATTGCTTTGGCTTTGTTTTTCTCTTAGATTTAAAAAAGAATGTTTTATTCATTCATTCTAAAAATGTCCATTAAATGCCTAACATGTGACAGGCTCTGTTGTAGGCTCTGTTTTTGACAACAAACAAGATGACAAATGGCTGCCATAAGACAGAAGGAAGATGGGGGAGAACATGGTAAATAAGGAAGCTAACCAATAACTATTAATAATAAATGAAGATAAGATCAGAATGATAATTCCTATGATGATAACAAGATGAATTACGGGGTGGAGAGTAACTGGTGCTACTTTAGACTAGGGGTCAAGGAGCACTGAGAGTGGAATGACAAGAAGGAGACTTCCATATGGAGGGATGGCAGGTCACACTCCCTGGGGCAGGGACAATGGACAAGCTCTAGGAGGCAGCCTAGAGCAGCCAGAACCATCAAACTGAGTGATGGGAGAGGCAAACAGATGATGTCAAGGAGGCAGGCAGGGACCAGAGCATATCTAGCCTTGCAGGTTGAGATACAGGGTTCAGGTGTTTTCCTAAGCAATATGGGAAACCACAGGAAGATAGCATTTCTTTCTTAAAACACCCCAGCTCCTGAACTAGGATTCCCAGAGGGCACCCACAGAAACCCTAGCTGCCTTGAGGAAGACCTCACTCTGTGAGTACTCTCTGATTTCAGGGCCCCAGGAGTTGAAATACCCCCTCTGCCCCCACCAGGCTCTGAACTCAGCCAAGCACCTCTGTTGGGTCAGAACCCAACTCCTCCCCTCACCAAATGCAGCCCCCATGGAGGAGATCAAACCCCACACATGCTCCCCTTGGTCTCAGAAGGCTGAGTCAGTTGCTTGCACAGGAGGGACCCTGGCTTAGTCAAAATGGCAAGGGCCCGCTGCACAGACACTGTATGGAACATGAATCTGAGGGCCAGCCTGCCCCGAGCCCAGCACATCACTCTTCAAGCCAAGAACACCTTCTCTTTCTTTCTCTCTCTGACCTAAGCTTGCACTTCTGCTGTATTCCAGAATTGAACAAGATGATTTCCCACCTAAAGTGGGAGAAGATACCATAGCTCCCCTTTTTTCTTGCCAAAACGTCAGACCTTTCAGTGTCCCCATGAACTCCACCAGCACCTCCTCTTCCTGCCCAGCCAAGGAAATTGCCCCAAAACCAACTGGTCCCGTCAAGGGCTCCAGACTCAACAAGGTGCCCCTGGGAGCTTACCCACTGCAGCACCGTGGACAGAGACCAGATGCAGCTCTGTTCTGCTGCCCAAGGTCTCAGGCACAACATATCTGGCCATTCTGGAGAAAGCCACATTCAACCCTTGCAGTCCACGGGATTCCACCTGCTGAGTCTCAAATTCCTCAGCCTACTTCATAGGGTGACGATTCAATGAGGCCACGCATGCCTGGTCCATGGAAAAACATCCACTGAAGGCCTGAGTGTTAACAGCTATTATTAGTATATTTGTTATAGTTCTTAGATGAGCCCATGACCATGAAATTAACAACGAACATGGGCTAGGGTGAGTCAGCTCCAACTCAGCTGCATGAAGAGGAGTCCTGGGGGACAGGACTTTGACCTACAGTCACAATTTGAAAACAGGTAATCCACAGAGTAGATGCTGGATACACACCTGGAGAATGAGCTGTTTCTCCCAGCCTTGCTCAAAGGCTGTGTTTTAAGCTGAATTGCACCCCGCCCCACAAAACTCCTGTGTTTGCAACCCCAAACCTAGGACTTCTGAACGTAATTGACTTGCAGACAGGACCTTTAAAGAGGTGATTAAATTAAAATGAGGCTGTTAGACTGGGCCCTGATCCAGTCTGACTTCTGTCTTCATAAGATGATGAAATTTGGACACACAAAGAGGTGTCAGGGATGCAGCAGCAGAGAAGAAAGGCCAGGTGAGGACGCAGCAAGGAGATGGCCACCTACAAGGCAAGGAGAGGGGCCTCAGAAGAAACCAATCCTGCTGACACCTCGATCTTGGACTTCTGGACTCCAGAACTGAGAGAAATAAATTTGCTGTTTAAGCCACTCTATCTGTATTACTTTGTTACGGCAGCCTGAGCAAACACACACACACACAGGCAGATATGGCTTTTCTCTCCCCTCTGAAAGGTGCAAAGGAGACGGTTTGTGGTTTTCAAGGTCCTCTCCTCCCAGTCTCCAGACCCCTGTGCCAGCTCAGGTGGGTCTCTGCCCTCAAGCTCCTAAAGGAGGTGCCTGCAGACCAGGGTCTGCACACAGGGGCTGAACAGATACAGACCTTCCTCCTGGGCTCCTAGAGCCACACCCTGTGCCTCCCCAGCCCCTCCTCCATCCATCATGCCTCCCCTTCACAGTCTCCAAGCCCTCCTTCTCTATTGCCTCCTTTCTTGGAACTCAGAAACGCACCCAAAGCTCACCACATTATCAACTACACAGCTCTGTTTTCTTTGCTTCTTGCCATCCACCCTCCACAGCTGGGCTGAATGCTGGAGACATGATGGGGCACAAACAGAGGAGGCCTCTCGTGGCGCCTACAGTCTGGGGAGAACACTGTACTGAGAGAGCTGCAAAAAAATCCACATAAAGCTACAGCTCTGAAGAAGGAGATGATGCAAGGACCCTTGGTCCCCTGTCATCTACTCCTCAGTGCCCGGGTTCCCCGCCCACCCAGACAGCTTAGTCCACAGCTAGAATGCTCTCCAGTGACTCTCCCTTCTTCAAGCTCTGTCATGTCCCCTCTCTGACATCTTTTCCTGAGGCGTTTCCTCCTTTCTCTATGCCTATCCTAGGAATGAAGACATCCCATAGGGTCTGCCCTTTGCCCTCCCAGAGAATCATTTACCATGGCATCTGGACCCCAATGTCTACCTCACTGGGGACCCCTGACTGTGCAGTTCTAGCCCCAACTGCTCTCCTGAGCACCAGACTCAACGGACCATCTTCTTGGCCTCTCCACATGGGTGTCCCACGGACATTATCAACTCCACACAGCCCAAGCCCAGCTCTCCTCTCTCCCCAGCTGTGCCTCCTTCCCCTCCTGGCACCCAGAAGGCATCCCCGTTCTCCCAGCCCATTGAGCCTGAAGCCCTGGCACCTCCTGATTCCCTCCTCCTGCTGGTCCATCACGGGGCTATTGATCCATTGCAGCTGTGCACAGCATGATTCTCCCAGGCCTGGTTATGGCAATGAGAAGCTCCTCAAAGGTTGCTGGACACCTCTCTTTGTTCTGCTGAACACAATTTGGCTGAAAGCAAATTTGTTCAAAATAGACCTCCCACAGTGGTTGCATTTCTGGGTGTTGTAATCTTGCTGTTGCCATGAAGTGGATTTTTTTTTATTATTTCTTTTTTTTTTTTCGAGAGAGAGAGTCTCACTCTGTCACCCAGGCTGGAGTGCAGTGGTGCAATCTTGACTTACTGCAACCTCCACCTCCTGGGTTCAAGCGATTCTCCTGCCTCAGCCTCCTGAGTAGCTGGGATTACAGTTGTGTGTCAGCATGTCTGGCTAATTTTTGTATTTTTAGTGGACACAGGGTTTCACCACGTTGGCCAAACTGATCTCAAACTCCTGACCTCAGGTGATCTGCCTGCCTCGGCCTCCCAAAATGCTGGAATTACAGACATGACCCACCACGCCCGGCCACCATGAACTGGTTTAAAACACTTTTATGCATCTTTAAGCACTTGGATCCATTTATTTCTCTGTATTACTTTCATTTTATTTTTTCATTTAGAAACTCAAAATCTAGTATTGCTAAGCTCAATGGTAACTAACAGCAGACAGAGGAGAATAAAGAGATCAGCTTCATAGAACAGTCCCTTGAAAAGCAACGCACTTCATGCCACTGCGCTGCCCTGCAAAAATCCATTTTCAGTATGTGTGATCCCAGAAAAGTAAGGTGTCAGTTGGATTTATAAAAAACAAAATCCATGTTATGTTACCAACCAATCCTCTTTGAATTATAAAGGAAGAGAAAACTCCCTACTACTCTCCAAACTCAACCCTGGAAGTACAACCAGGGATGCAAGGTTAACGTGTATTCTTCTAACCATTTTCCTAAAAATGCAAAAAATATATCTATCTATCATCTATGTATACATACATACACAAACATACTTTCATTTTTTAAAAATGGACCAAAGCTTAGATGTTGATCTGCACACTTTCTTTTCATAAATGTATCAATTTAGTCTGAACACCTTTCCCAGACAAATCGTGGATAACTGGGTTTCTTAACTTCAGCAACATCGAAAATTCAGGCCAGATTATTCTTTGTCGTGGGGCTCGTCCCATGCCTGCAGGACATTTAGCAGCACCCCTGGCCTTTACCCACCGAATGCCACTCTTACATCTCCTCCTCCAATTATAACAACCAAAAAGGACTCCAGAAGAGGCCAGATGTCCCCAGGGGACCACAGTCCAGAGCCCTTAGTGTGGAGACACCAATTCCTTCTTTCCTAACAGGTGCGTAGAATTCCATGCCGTGGATGCATCATAATGTATTTATTTCCCTACTGATCAGAATCCAAAATTTCTAAAAATACCACATTTTTAGGAATTTGGTAGTTCAAAACTATCACAATGTACAAAGTAAAGGGCCACTTTATACTCTGGTAAAACTTGAGTTATTGTGTATCCTCCTTCTTTAAAACACACAGGTGCTCCATGTGCATTAGAAACTCACTGGGTTTCGGCCGGGCGCGGTGGCTCAAGCCTGTAATCCCAGCACTTTGGGAGACCAAGGCGGGTGGATCACGAGGTCAGCAGATCAAGACCATCCTGGCTAACATGGTGAAACCCCGTCTCTACTAAAAATACAAAAAATTAGCCGGGCGTGGTGGCAGGCACCTGTAGTCCCAGCTACCTGGGAGGCTGAGGCAGGAGAACGGCGTGAACCCGGGAGGCGGAGCTTGTAGTGAGCCGAGATAGCGCCACTGCACTCCAGCCTGGGTGACAGAGCGAGACTCCATCTCAAAAAAAAAAAAAAAAAAAAAAAAGAAACTCGCTGGGTTTCTTTTATGCTTGCTCATGGGATGTAGGCAAGCACAGCATTCCACCTTTTGTTGAAAAGAGATGCGTAATCTTTAGTGCCAGTGATGGTGTGAGGAGCTGGCACCCTCCTACACCACTGGTGGGAGTGGAAATTGGTGCCACCTTTCTAGTGGGCAACCAGGCAAAATAGATCAAGAGCCATCTGCCCTGTCTAGCTATACATTTTTTGTTCAGTAGAATTGGGTGGATAGCTACCCCTTGTCCCTTCCCTTTTCTTTAGACTCGATGAGCTCAGTGAAGCTGGATGGCTCTCAAAGATAAATGCCTGGCCCTTCTCAGAAAGACAATTAATGAGCTCAGAGACTGCTTAAACTGAGATGAAATGTGAGATTAACAGACACAGGGCCATCCATCCAACCTGCCAGCAGGCTATCTCCTCCTCGCCACACTGTTTCATTAGGTTCTGCCAAGGAAACCCACCAAATGCACCGTGGCCACCAGGTCTATTTTTGAGATAATTACAAGGCTCGGGCTTGAATCCACTTAAAGGCAGAAATATGGGACAGGCAAGGATTAAGGCAGACTCTGCCCCTTTTTCCTCAGCTGAAAATGTCCCAATAGGCTTTAAAGGGAAGAAAAAACTGCCTGAAACTTTCATCAGAGCCTGGTTGGTTGCAGCTGCAGGGCCCAAAGTTTCAGTTCTGAACAGTGCCCAGCACAATAATTAGGTGCCTGCCCTCCCTGCCAGCCTACTGGTTTCCTCAGCCACCCCCTCGCCTCTCCAAGTCTAGAAATGAGTGCCTCGAGGGGAAAGGAGGCGTGGGAAACGCTAGGAGAGGCAGAGGCGGCAGAGTGCGGGGCAGATCATCGAGCCTCTAATTGCACTCTTGAATTAACAAACCAGTGAACTCTCCACAAGTTCAGATGTTACCACTCTATGCACCACTATTAGAGATGCAGCCATTCTCTGCTGGTCTAACCTTGCAAACGGCAAGACCACGACGGGGTTCAGTCACCTTGGGAGCTGGCTTTCTGTTTTCCTCTCCAGTCTGCAATCTCATAGAAGGCACACCAAGAATGCAAAACTGAAGGAGCCCCTTGGAAATGACGGGACCCCCACCCGAGTAGAGAAAATGAGACAGGAAGTATTTCTGCAGACATTCCTTTCCTTGTCATCCGTTTCATGAGCAGAATTTCAACCTTGACATCTGAGCACATCCCTTCACCACCCACCCCCCTTCCTGATGACAAGTGACAATATTTGTAATCGCTACTACGCGATGCCAAAACAGTGCGAGCCAGGTGATGCGCTCTGCTCCTGCAATGGGATTAGGACTCAGATTTATCTCTGTGCTTTTCCTTTGTGCCTTCCTTGAATGTGAATCTTCATCACCCAGAGGCATCTTCCTTGCCTCAGGGAAGATTAGGATTACTTTAGCAGGCATGAAAAGAGGAGGAAACAGCAGTCAGCCCTTTTGATATCTAAAGGAAGCTACAGAACAAATGCCTACAGAACATTCCTCACCCTTCACTGGAAAGCATGTTGCTGTGACAAGGAGCACTGTCAGCCGAGTCCTCACCATCATCTGGGAAGAGTCCTTCACAACCATCAGCTGCCCAAGGACTGTGGGTACCACAGAAGTGTTTCTCCTGGGCCCTGAGCCTCTGCAGGACCCCAACAAAACTCATCTGTGTGATGTGCCCCTCTTTTCAATGGTGCCCTCTCCTTATTCAAAGGAAACTTACAAGTCCCTTAAAATATGAGGGAGGTGCAGTGGTGTAGATGGGATAATGGTAAATTCCATCCCATTATACAAGAATTAAAACGTTTAGTCCTTATGATAAGACCACAAGATTATTACTATTCCTGCTTCAACAATCATGAAAACCGAGAAGTAAAGGTCTGAGGGTTGCAAAAGTCAGTGGGTTGGGATTCAAACCTTCTCTGTCTGATTCTGGTTCCAAGACCCCTCTTGTCCACTGAGTCTCTCATATACCTGAGGTTCTCATTTGGCATCGTGCAGAAATAAGGACTCACTTGATGTCAATAGCTTCCAAGTGACTCAGGAAAGCGACCCTCAGAAAACAAACTGAAAACCACTAAATACTAACATGAGATGCTGACACACAGCAGGAATGCAGAGAAGAAAAGGCAGTGAAGGAGTCAGGGAACGTTGGTGGAGTTCCTAGTTGGCGTTATGAGCAGAACTTGGATAACTGAAGAAGATGCAAGCATGAATGAAGATTCAGACACAGGCATGTCTGTGGACCCTTTGCAGAGGGCACGGAGAGCTGGAGAGAAGAGGACAGAGTATGGTGGGTCCAAGCCCTCACACAAATGACCCTATACTGTGCCCCCTCATTACCCCTTGATGGATAAAACATGCCGACTTTACACTCCTAGCTCCTCACCTGTCTCCCCATCCAGAGACTCATCATTGACTTTTAGGAAAAAGAATCAGACAAAACAGGAAAACTAAACATGCAAGTGTAGGAAGGAGGCCATGGAATGTCTTTGCAGCTGAGAATAAATCAAACTTTGTCATAAAGAACTGGGAGTGGGGACACGGAGAGGCAGTGAAGATTAAGCTGTTGGTGGAAGGGATGAAGAGAAGGAGAGAGACTCGAGAAATATTTTGGAGCTGTTAATCTCACATTTCATCTCAGTGTAAGCAGTCTCTGAGCTCAGAATCAAGAGGACTTGCTGGTAGGTCACGTCGTGAGTGTGTATGCAGGTGCGTGTGTGTGCGTGCATGTGTGTATGTGTGCTGTGAGTCGGGGAGGAAGGGTTAAGATCATGACCTCTCATTTCCCGACTTGCTTTTTTGGTAAAGGATGATTCTTATTAATAAACTGAAAAAGATTTGTGGGGGAAGGAAAAATTGGGGGATCGTGAGAAAGTGTTGCACAGACATGAGACAAGTGGACATGCGGCATTTGAGACGGCCTTGAGACATCCAGTTAGAGTGGTCAGGCGGTTGGTCACGTGAGCCTCGGATTCAGAGAGGAGGTCTAAACGGAAGCATGGATCTGGGGACCTGAGAGCCTTTCCAGGCGGTTTAGCAAAGTGCTAAGTGTCTTCTCTCTGTGTCAAAATCCACATGGGGTCCCACACAACCCACCACACTGCATGGGATGCAGTCAAGCCTGAAGACCCATCTGAATAGGTGAGCTGGAGCTATATCTGCCATGCAGATGGGATGAGGAGCAGCTGATCTGAGATTAGGATGAGGCCCTAAGCACAGGGGACAAGGGTCATATCTGGCTTACATGCCAGTGCATGTCCACCTGTGGAGATCATATGTCATTACTGCCTAGAATGTGGGAACTCCATCACCAAGAAAAGACGACGTTCACCAGAGACTGTGAGAGTCACCAAGGGGCCAGGGCATGGTGAGCAACAAGGAAGCAGAGATCTCCCTTAAGGGAGCATCTGCCCTGGCTCTTCAGAGACATGGGATATGGAACATCACATGGGCCAAGAGTGGTACAGAGATAGAAGCATCTTGATGGAGGAGAAAAGAGCCTGGAAGAGTTGAAGCCAGGTGCTCTTGGCTTCTGCCACAAGACTATGAGATCCATTAGCAGACAGATCATATCTACCTTGTTCTCTACTATATCCCCAGAGTTGGCCATTCCTGGTACCCATCAGGAACTCAGTAAGAACCAATACTGTGGAAGGGTGAATGGATGGATGGATGGATGCATGAAGGCAGGGATGAATAGGTTTAAGTTGTTATATTCTCCTGTTGTTAGGAATACAGATAGCCAAAACTTAAAATTCCTTAAAACCCAGTAGTCTATTTGGATTCATGGCAACCTGAAAGCACTTCCTTCAAGAGCAGTAGAGGGTCATAGTTAAGAATGTGGCTGGGATGCCCCAGTCTAGGCTGTGAGGCCTTGCCTAACCTTTGAGGCTCAGTTTTCACCTATGTAAGGCAAAATAATAACTGTACCTATTTCATTTATCTCTAATGAGAATTAAATGAGATAATCCATGTAAATTGCATAACACAATACATTATATAGCTTCCCACTTCTTCTCTTTTCTTCTCAATCCTCAAATCAACTCTCGCTGTGCTATGGCGCCCTCCCGGCTACACCACCCATCCACAGACCCTCAACCCCCTTCCTCCCCACCGTTTTTTTTCTTATTCCCATGAGCTCTAATAAATCATTGATTCATCGATGACATAGAAAATGACTACATGCAGCACATGCTGGGCTGATTGTGCTAAAGCCATCATAATCCAACTCCAAAGCAAAGAGCATCTAGTACTTAATTTTTAAAATGTAATATATATTTAATGCAACATTAATATTTAATTCACTTAATGCAATATTTAATTTGATATCCAATGCAAATAAAAATAGTAAACAGATTAATGATTTACACAAATGATCTCCTATTCTGTTCTTAAAGCATTTTTCTGCCCAGAAGACAATTTTCTACCCCTAAGACAGCAAAGAGGGGAGGCTATTCAAGTTGGTTCTTGTAAGTGGGTCAGAGTTCTCATCTTGTGAGTGGGCTTGGCCAAGAAATGGCAGTCATGGCTTTCGTTTATTCATATAGTTAAGGAGGGCATGTTATGTGTAGGGCACAAGGCTAAAATCTGCTGGGAAGAAAGAAGGAACCCTACTCTCACAGAGCTCATGGTTCAATGGAAAGAAAGACAAAATTCTGCAACAATTAAAATAAGTACCAGGAAGTGAATCCACACAGATAGTCACACTGGGCCCCAGCATGGCGCCTAACCCAGTTACAGGGGTGGGCGCATGTTCCTGGAAGGCTTCTTGGAGAAAGCAGTATCTGCACTAAGCCAACTTAAGAAAGAGGAGAAAGAGTGCTCCATGCAGAGGAAAGAGTTAACTCAAAGGCTGCTATGGAACTGAATGCCTGTGTGGCCCCAAAATTCCTCAGATGGAGCCCTAATCCTCAATGTGATGCTCTTCAGAGGTGGGTCCACTGGGAGGTGATCAGCTCATGAAAGTGGAACTCTCATGAATGGGATTAGTGCTCTTATAAAAAGAGATAGATGGGCTGGGTGCAGGGGCTCACACTTGTAATCCCAGCACTTTGACAGGCCGAGGCAGATGGATCACCTGAGGTCAGAAGTTCGAGACCAGCCTGGCCAACATGGTGAAACCCCATCTCTACTAAAAATATAAAAATTATCCAGGTATAGCAGTGCATGCCTATAGTCCCAGTTACTTGGGAAGCTGAGGCAGGAGGATCTTGAACCCGGGAGGTAGAGGTTGCAGTGAGCCAAGATCATGTCACTGCACTCCAGTCTGGGTGGCAGAACAAGACTCTGTCTCAAAAAATAAATAAATAAAGAGACAGATGATCTCTCTCCCCACCATGTGAGGACACAGTGAGAAGACAGCCATCCACAAACCACGAAGCGAGTCCTCCCCTGGAACCAAACTGGCCGGCACCTCAATCTTGGAATTCCCAGCCTTTAGAACTGTGTGAAATAAATTTCTATTGTTTAAGCCACTTCACCTATATTTGTTATAGCAGCCCAAACGGACTAAGATAAAGGCCTAGAGGTGGAAGGTGCTAGAGACAAGAAAAGTTTAAAATGGCTGGAGAAGAGAAGTGGGGAGTGGCTTGAGGCAAGGCTGGGTCTCAGGAGCCATGTGAAAGGGGTTAGGTGTTATTCCAAGGGGGATGAGATTCAAGCGTTGGAATTACATGACCAGGGCTGCCCTTCACAGGGGCCATCCTAGTTGGAAGACAGTTCCCCAGCTAACAGCTATTAAAGAAATCAAGAGAAGAGAGGTATCCAAGGAAATGGGAAGAAAATGGGCAGATTCAAGAAATATTTCATACACTGACTTGACAGGTCTTGGTGACTGTGTGTGGCAGGTGAGAAAAAGGAACAAAGCAAGGATGACGTGTAGGTCTTTAAAATGAACATGTGGGTGGGCATATTAAATAAGTAGTATCAATCAGAAACGTGATTGCTATCATGACTATCATCATCATCACCATCGACCCATCACTGACCCTCAGGGACTACACAGAATGATTCTATTTCCACAACACAACCTTTCAAATCCGTTCCCCCAAATGAAGGTAACCCATGGGAGGTGGAAAACATGATGATAGACAAGGCGAGTTTCACTTTTTTTCACCCTATATGAGTCAAAAAACCCAACACAACCTTGAAATAAATATCCAACATTTGAGGATTGGTTAAATGAAGTATAGCACGTTCATATCATTGAATATTATGCAAGCTGTTGAAATTGACATTTCAACATTTTGTCTAGTGGCATGGAGAAATGGGCTTAAGCTATTGTAAGTTTTTTGACTATAGATAGAATAAGCTCATGTTAAGCATGTTTTTTTAAAAAAAAAATGATATATGCCATAATATTATCATTAGTTGTCTTTATTTCTTCTTGTGTATTTTTCTCCATTTTCCAATTTTTTCACAATGCACACATATTACTTTCGTATTCTTAACATTATGAAACTCAACAAAAATCATGAGATTTAATTTATTTAGAACAATGCCTGATAAAAACACTGGAAGCCTTAGGTTAATGCTCTGAATTGCCACCCCAGCGTGAAGGATATAGTCAAAGGTTAATTTTAATGTTCCAACACCAATCACCTTTATTTCAAGGATTTCTCGAAACCAGGGTTCTCTAGCCAAGCACCCTTCACCCTGCATTTCACTTCTTGGTCAGTATTGTGTCCATGCTGCCATCTTTCTATTAGGAGAATGGGCAAAGAGAATGAAAGTGACTACTAAAGGGCCGCCTGTCTATGTTGCTGAAAATCAGATGCATGGAGAGTAAAAAGGGAAATAATGGGTCTGTGTGGGAGAAGGGAATCCAGATGAATAAAACATCATAGAAACCTAAGGGAGAAAAAAGACATACAGAAAATGTATGTGGTTACCTTAGGTAAGAATGAAAGAAAGAATCTTAAATATTCTCCAAAGCCTCCTTGGGGTGGTTTTGAAAACAAGACCCTAAATGATTTGATACCCCTCCTATCAAGAGGTGGGTTGATATACCTTCCCTTGAATCTGGGAGGGCTCAGGACTGCTTCAAGCAGCAGAGTATGGCACAAGTGATACTAGGCGGTTTCTGAAGCCATATCATAAAAGGCCATATATCTGCCTTGGTCTCTTGGGAAATTCACTCTCTGGGCACTCCCTCTGGGAAACATGCCACTGTGTTATTATGGGGAGCTCAAGTTATACAGAAAGGCCATGTGAAGGCACTCTGGTCAGTAACCCCAGCTGGGCCTAGTCTTCAAGTCATTTCAGATGAGGCCCAAGACATGTGGAGTAGAGTCAAGTCATTCTGATTGTGGCCTGTTTTATCAGTCAAGGTACTTTAGAGAGAAAGAACCAATAGGAAAGGGAAGAGAGACATAGGGAGAGAAAGAGACAGAGAAAGAAAGAAAGAGAGAGAGAGAAAAGAAGAAAGAAAGAAAGAAAGAAAGAAAGAAAGAAAGAAAGAAAGAAAGAAAGAAAGAAAGAAAGAGAAAGAAAGAAAGGAAAGAAAGGAAAGGGAAAGAAAGAAAAAAAGAAAGAAAGAAAGAAAGAAAAAAGAAAAGAAAATAAAGGAAAGAAACAAAGGAAAGAAAGAAAAGAAAAAAGAAAGAAAGGAAGAAAGAAACAAAGAGAAAGAAAGAGAGAGATTTTAAGGAACTGGTTTACATAATTATGGAGGCTGCTAAATCCTAAATCTGCAAGATGGATAACCAAATAGAGACCCAGGTACAGTAGATGCCATAGTTCAAGTCCAAGGGCCACCTACTGCAGAATTCCCTCTTGCTCAAAGGAGGTCAATCTTTTCTTCTATTCAGGCCTTCAACTGATTGGATACAGCCCACCCACACTGTAGAGGGCAATTTACTTTACTCACCACCTACCAATTTCAATATTAATGCCTTAGATAAAAACACCCTCACAGAATAACATGTAACCACATATCTAGGCACTGTGGTCCAACCAAGTTGATAAACATTAATAAAATTAACCTTCACACCTGCTCAAACTTCTGACCCACAGACCCTAAGAGTTTAATCAGATAGTTGTTTTATGCCTCTAAGTTTAGGGTGGTTTGCTATACAGCAATGCAACATTGGAATATCTCTTGATAGACACTACTCCCTCCAGAGGGAAGTGTGAAGGACTTCGGCCAGAGATCTCTGTACCTAGGAGGCTGGAAGTGCCTGTTCTCTCAGAGAGAAACTGCATTTCACCTTGAGTCAACAAGAACGAGGAATAAAATCCAAACTTCAAATAAAACCCAAACTCCTCATACAGGCTGGCACGATTTGGCCTCAGCCACCTCTCTGGCCTCATCTTCTATGACTCTCCTTTTCCCTCCCTCTCTTTGGTCACTCTTCCTGGAACACACCAACCTCTTTCAATTTCTTTTGCCTAGAATGTTCTTCCCCCATCTTTTTCATACTTGGGAACTAAGCTTAAGTACTCCCTTCACCAACCACCCCAACAAAATCTCCCAGTGGGCAAAGAAATAACAAAACCCTTTCTCCTTCTGCATGAGAACTTACCCTTCGGCTAACTTCCTAGCACTGTCACCCTCGTACCTAATTAGTCAGGATATCAATTATATTATTAGGCAACATTGCTTACAGTAAAGCTGATCTCTAACTGGTGTTTTGCACCTGGTCTGGGAAGAAGTACAAATGAATGATAAGTACCTGATGGGGCGCTGTGCTTTGGATGCCATTACTCATAATGGGATGCTACTTGCAGGGATTCTAAGAGCTCTGCCTATGGTGTATTAAGAGGATATATTGGCTCCTATGATGCATGTAGCTTCTGAGCCAAGGCAGAACAACACCTGCCCCATGTGGGGTCATTTCCTTACACCAGAGCATGAATTGTTGATGAAGAGGGGTGCCTGGTGCTGCCCTAGTGCTGGGCTAGGTGTCCTATCCTCTATCCTTCTACAGTATGTGATGCTAAGAGTGTGCCATGGTATTCTTATGAGTCTAAATGTTTAGTTGAATCTAAGATCCTTAATGCACTTCCCTACTCCCATCAATGTCTCTCATATCACCCTGGATTTTCTTCCTGGAACCCTTCACACTTAGTTATTGGTTGTCTGTATATTAACAGTCTGTTCCCTAGACTATGACCTTGAGGAGGTCAAGGACCATGTCTGTTTTGTTCCTCACTATAAACTCAGCTCTTATTCTAGTGCTGGGACACAGTAGGAGCTTGATAAATATGGATAGATGGAGTGAGAAAAAGGAGGAAGGTAGGGATAGACTGACTGACTGATTGATCAATCGACTGAAAAGATTAGAGGAGGGAATTGCTAGAAAGTTGCAAGGGACAAAGTAAGAGAGGTAAACAGAGTCCCAACTGCAGAAGGACATACTGAAATGCCCAGGAGCAGTGAATCACCCTAAGGGCCTTGAAAACATGCTGAAACATTTCAAGTAAAAAGTCAAGGTTTGGCAGAGCGTGGTGGTTCACACCTGTAATCCCAGCACTTTGGGAAGCCGAGCAGGTGGATCACAAGGTCAGGAATTCGAGGCCAGCCTGAGCAAACCCCGTCCCTACTAAAAATACAAAAATTAGCCAGGTGTGGTGGTGCATGCCTGTAATCCAAGCTATTCAGGAGGCTGAGGCGGGAGAATGGCTTGAACCTAGGAGGCGGAGGTTGCAGTGAGCCAGGACCATGCCATTGCACTCCGGCCTGTGTGACAAAGTGAGACTCTGTCTCAAAAAAAAAAAAAAAAAAAAAGTCAAGGTTTATGGTTTACTTTTCAAAAAGGTCACTGGGTAGCAGTGTGGATGAGGGACAGGTAAGGCAGGGCAGGTGAAAGGGAGAGGAACAAATGGGAATTGTTGAAATGGGTGCTAACAGTCCTGGCGAAAGGCAGTGGGAATGAAAGGAGAAACCGGTCTCAAGAAATGTTTAAGAAGTGAAATCTGTAGTATCCGGTGACAATCAGATGTGAGAGGCAGAATAGAGGGCTGAATCAGCCCGGGTGTGGTAACTCACCCCTGTAACCCCAGCACTTTGGGAGGTCGAGGCGGGTGGATCACTTGAGGCCAGGAGTTTGAAACCAGCAGAGAAAACCTTATCTCTGCTAAAAAAACAAAAATTAGCTGGGTGTGGTGATGCATGCCTGTAATCCCAGCTACTTGGGAAGCTGAGGTGGGAGGATCGTTTGAACCCGAGAAGCAGAGGTTGCAGTGAGCTGAGATTGCGCCACTGCACTCCAGCCTAGGCGACAGAGCAAGACTCTGTCTCAAAGAAGAAAAAAAAAGAGAGAGAGAGAGATAAATCAGAATCAGGAATTAAGACTTGGGGGCTTGGGCCCATGGGGCTGGCATTAACCTGGGAGAGGAACCCAGAAGAGGCAATGGGTTTGGGGGTGGAGGGAGATGGTGAATTTGATCTTCAATTTCATGGTGAATTTGATTTTGATCCCCAGAGAGACAGTCAGACAGCTGGAGCTCAGGGAGAAGCCCAGAGGTAGGGAAGGTAGGTATCAGAACACATGGTGGGCAGCTGGGAGTTGTAGGCATGACTAAGCCCACCCAGAGAGTATGCAAAGTGAAACTTGAAAAGGCTGGAGAGAAAGCTCAGGTAGCCTGGTACAGGAAAAAGAGCAGAATGAAGGAGCTGAGAGGTATCCGTATGTGGAACCCGGATACGATAAGAGACACTGCCTATCATTAAAACCAGGGACGATGTCTCTCTCCTTCCTTTGAAGCCTCATGACATTGTATTTAGACTTCTACTGTAGAATCGATTTCTTTCTTAAATAATAGTCATTTCTGTTTCTATCTGCTCTTTCTAAAGTACAGGAAGCACCTTCCCGACAAGTGGAGTTCCTTCCATCTTTGAGTCCTCTGAAGTTCCTGCACCTAGTAGGCCCTTAATAACCTCCCCCATCAAACCATTCAAAGGCAGGGTTGGGGTACTAATTAGTTTTCAACGCAGACTAATTGCTTTTTTAAATTCTCATATAAATCTGACTTTTAATAGGTTCTGAGAATCGATGTTTCATTATTTTTCGCCACAGTGGAGATTATCCCTGTTGATGGGTCATTACAAATCATCGCTCTCTGAGAGGTCTCCTTTCTATCTCTCATTTCCTGATCCTTCCGCAGGATATCTTTGTTCTTCAGAGTGAAGTGGGGGTGGAATTAAATGGGTCTTAGAAATTAACAACTGGAACCAATCAGAGCAGAGGAAGAAGAGCTCTGGTTCTCTCACATCAGACAGACTCCATATTGTTCAACAGTAATAAACAGGAGGCTGTGGTTCAGGGATTCAATCCGTTGGATATTTTCAGTGTATATCTGCCATTCCTCGAGTGCCCACTCTGTACCAGGCACTGGCCAACCAGGTTACATGTGACCTAATTTAATCATCACAGTCATGCTGACAGGTATGGCCCGTGATCAGCCCCATTTTCCAGATGAGAACACTGAGGCTCAGACAAGCTTACCCTTGAGCTTGCCCAGGTCACAGAGCTATTGAGCTGCACAGGACTGCCCCAAAGCCTGGACATGTTACCCCAAACTGGGCTCCTGTGTGCATCTGGTGCGCACCTCCAGCTCTGAATCCCTGCAGTCCCAGACGAGGCTACCCAAAGTCACAAGGGGGCCTGGAGCATCTCCTGCCCAAAGTCCCACTCCCAACAAGGCATCAGAACCGAATTCCAACATGGAGCGGTTGTGGTGGCAAGTTTCCTCCCTGACTCTGACCTCAGAGAACAATCCTTTCTCCTTTCCTTGGCACTGAGATCCCCCTGTGGAGCCATTTGCATAAATCCAAGCAAAACAGTACACTCCAGAGAACAAAGAAAGAAAGGGACGTGCTCAACCTCTCCTAGCAGCATCAACGCCTTTTGGTGCCAAAGAGGTCCTCCCCACACACAGCCCCCCTGGTTGTACCGCAGCAGGGTTCGAGCATGAAAGAACCATGAGAAGGGGCCCTCCACACTGGCTCAAATTCCCTGTGGTCCGTATGTGCCCAGGCCAAAGAAATCCATGAGTAATAAACCTGCAGCCAATCGATCACTCTTCTTCCTGGAACCCTTCATAAATCTCAGGGGCTGTTTATGTAAGCAGGACCCAGAGCCTCAGGCTTGCCCCCTTGTTACCTCATTTGCATTTTTCTTCAAGGTGGAATGTGTCAGGAGGGAGACAGAATTGAAGGTGCAATGCCACAGGCTGGAAATTCACAAGGATCGGGCTCAAATCCTGCCTGTGAGAGAGACTTTGAGCATGCCACCTCTCCTGCCCAACCCTTTCTTATTTGCACAATGAGGTGAATTACATAGTTCCTGCTTTCTCAGATCCAAGTGGTCAATGCATGCAGGGCACTTACCCCAGTACCTTGCAGATAGATCTCAGCAAATGGTAGGTGCTATTATTATTATCTTTACACCACTAAATGCATGTAGAAAGCCCTGCATAGCTTCAGTAAATTAGAAGGGGAGATGTACAAAGCTAGAGGTGGGCTGGGTGCAGTGGCTCACCCCTGTAATCCAAGCCCTTTGGGAGGCTGAGGTGAGACGATCACTTGAATCCAGGAGTTTGAGACCAGACTGGGCAACATAGTGAGACTCTGTCTCTACAAAAAATAAAAAATTAGGCAGGCATGGTGGCATGCATCTGTGTTTCCATCTACTCAGGGGGCTGAGGTGGGAGGATCACTTGAGCCCAGGAGTTTGCGATTGCAGTGAGCTGTGATTGTGCCACTGTTCTCATCCTGGGCAACCGAGAGAAACCCTGTCTCAAAAAACAAAGCTAGAGGTGAAACACGTAGTTCTATATTTCCAGGTCAATATTAGACTGCACAGAAAGCATGGGGCCAGATAGATGTGGGTTCAAATCCTGACTGTGACCCTTTAGATCTTGGGCAACTTACTTAACCTCTCCAAACCTCGTAGTGTTTAGGGTCTGGTATGAGGGAATGGCAATCAAAGAATCATGCCAATATACATAAACAGAAACTGAGGTTTGTGCTACTGTGAAGGAAAAAAGCACAATTCTGAGAATGCACAATAACAAAGCAACCTGAAGAGATGAGGGGCAGCTGTGGGGGTGACTTCCCTGAGGAAGCTCAGATAAGGAGGCGTCATTAGGGAAAGCAGGGCAGGGGAAGCATTTCAGGAAGAGGAAAGGCCAATTACAGAGCAACTAAGCTGCAGAGGACTGCAGGGCTCTGATGCCTTGTCGGGAGTGGGGCTTTGGGCAGGGGATGCTCCAGGCCCCCTTGTGACTTTTGGGTAGCCTCGTCTGGGACCCCAGGGATTCAGAGCTAGAAGTGTGCACCAGATGCACACAGGATCCCAGTTTGGGGTAACGTGTCCAGTCTTTGGGGCAGTCCCGTGCAGCTCAATACCTCTGCGACCTGGCCACGTGCAAAGGCCCTGTGGTGAGAAGGAGGACGGTGGGGTTATGGCAGCCAGGGGGTCTGCAGTAGAGAGTGGGAGAAGACACGTATTCCAAGCTGAAGAGGCAGGTAGCAGGCGGATCATGCCAGCTTTAGGAATAAAAATGTCTTCGAGGAAAGAGATCTTTATCTGCTTTCCTCCTAAATGTATCCCAGATGCCTAGAGCAATGCTGGGCACCGAATTTGTGCTCAAAAAACTATCTGCTGCACTTACAAAATGTGTGCTCAGCTAATTTATTACCAGCAAGTTAGTCACTTAGGGCTGGGTGTATCTCGCATTGAGCTCTGCTACACGGTAGCCAATGCCAAAGGGAGGGTCCAGGATCCTTGGTTTTCAACAGCTATGAAACGCTGCAGCCCTAGAGTACCCACTCAGTGCAGTTCCATGGGGTCTTCACCCCAGTCTCCTGCCTGCACAGAGGAGACCCAGAAAACAGAGTGTGTCTGGCTTGGAAAGTGAGAAGATTTCTTTGTAAGGTAATTTTCAGGGAAATGCTCTGTTTAACAGCCCACATAGGAGAGATAGTTATTTCTCAGCTGTTCATTATATTTCAATGAATAGCCCTATTTTGTGGCATAATGTCCCAAACATACCTTATTCCAGTTTTTTTGCCTCTGGAACACAGACGGTGTTTCCTTTCTCTCTTTGACCCAGCTGGGAGGTAAGTTTGAGGAATAGTTTAGAGTCGAAAGCTTTGACAACCCCGTATGTGGGTCTAGTGAAGGTGAAAACATGTAGCGTCCAGGTCTAATTTTACCATCCCTCACAGTTGAAGATGCGGAGGCTTAGCGCTCAGAATTTCCAAAAATTAGGCTGCCCCTATTGACAACCAGATGACCCCTCAATTTAAGAACAGGATGTCAAAAGACATATCCAGCCCATTGTCTAAGAACTGACCTCGATTCACTTCCCACGATAGCCTGTTCCCCCATGTGACTCCACCCCCAGATTCAATTAATTGAACAGGAAGTGAGAGCTGACCCAGAAGGACCCACTCCATTGGCTGATCAACAACCAATGACAGTCACTCTACACAGAATGAGTGGGAAAAGGCCAGAGCAGCATGGAGGCCACCTGAAATGAAAAGTGTCACAGGAAACAGGGGTGGTGGCCACTTTCGGCCATGGGTATCCATGCCATGCCAAGCACAGAAGAGGCTGAGCAGTGGGCAAAGCTAGTTCACTGCCATCTGCCGAGAAAAGTGGGAGGTTAACATCATGTGCTGAGAGAAGCTGATGAGAGGCCACACAATCTAGAAAGAGAGAATGGCAGCCGGGCACGGTGGCTCACGCCGGTAATCCCAGCACTCTGGGAGGCTGAGGCGGGCACATCACAAGGTCAGGAGTTTGAGACCAGCCTGGCCAACATGGTGAAATCTCGTCTCTATTAAAAATACAAAAATTAGGGGGGTGTGGTGGCGGGTGCCTGTAATCCCAGCTACTCGGGAGGCTGAGGCAGGAGAACCACTTGAATCCAGTTGCAGTGAAGTGAAGGCTGCAGTGAGCTGAAAGCATGCCACTGCACTCCAGCATGGGCGAAACAGCAAGACTGCGTCGAGAGAGAGAGACACAGAGAGAGAGAGAGAGAGAGATTGACTGATTGACACTGAATGATGAGAGAGAGGGAATGGCTCAGAGAAAGTAAGTAATAGGTTTAAAGTCACACAGCTTATACGTTGCAGAGCCAGGATTTGACCTCATGCCTAACTCCAGGCTCTGAGTTCTTATAATCACACACACTGCCTTCACCAAGAAGGTGGCAGGACAATACTCCTTTGAGGGGAAGGTTATTGTAGGTGGGGAGGGGGTGGCTGCGAAGTGAAAAGAGAAATTACTGGATGCAGAGACCAGCCAAGGGGCTCATGCGGTAGTCACAGCATTACCTCTTTTGTTGATCGTGATGGTTTGTTTGCTTAGAGATTAGCATTTATTGGGTGCTTCTACATACCAGGAAATGTGCTGGTATGGATTCAGATCACTTATCCCATTGACTCCTCACAAGATGACTGTGTGGGAGTTGTTAGTAATCCATGCTGCAGATGAGGAAACGGAGCCTCAGGGAGAAAAGACCACTTCCTAGGGAAGCTGGGATGTCAGCCTACATCTTTGTGGTACCCAAGACCACATGCCACCTAATGCACAGTGCCCTCCGCCATGTGGAGCCCAGCTGTGAGAACTAGACTGGCATCTTGGCGGTGGGGATGGACAGGAGGAGGGACTTGAAGAACTTAGTCTAAGCTACCAAGTCACTGTGCTTGGAGTACTGCAATACTTCCTACAGGGTCTTCTGGAATCACAGCGATCCCCTCTCACACCCCCATCTACCTGCCAGAGAAATCCAGAGGGGTCTTCAGAGTACAAATCGGATCAAGCCACCATCCTGTTAAAGCCCACCAGAAGAAAAACAGGAGGAGGAGGAAGGAAGAGGACAGGGTGTTGATTTCCCCAGAAATACAAATATATCCAGAGGACCATTTAGGGAGACAACCAGGTTTAATCAGCAGGCTAAAGAGGTAGAATCTTCCACAATTCTTTCAGATAAATTGAGGACAAAAAAAAAAAGAGGAAAGAAACATTTCCAGTGAGCATGTTTGAATCTAAGTTTCCTGGATTTGTCTATACTGTCTACCACCTTCCATGAGGATGCATACCTTCCTTTTTCGGGTCTTCTGCGTGTTTTGAGGTCACTGCACCATTCCTGGTGTTTTGCCCACAGAAGCCAGCAACCAGATCATGGTCCCTTTTGCCTGAAAAATGTCTCCACGTGGGTGTCAGTTTCTAGACTCCTATTGTCCCTTTGAGAAATTCATCAGCTGGAATTGTTACTTCCATGGTAAAATTTGTCTTCCTTCATTCCCCATTAATGTCCTACAAGACTGCAGTACAACCCTGACATCTCCAAGTGGGTCTTGCCCAGGGTAAAAATTTACTTCCAAGACCATTTACATCCATCAACAAAAAATCAATGTGATTGTTAAAGGGTCTTTTACTTGTTAGAGCAATAAAGATTCTTCAAACTCAATGTTCTTCTTACTCCTCACATTCCCACTCAAAGCATACCTGGGGAGTAAAAAAAGAAAGAAAAAGAACTAACCCTGAGGAAAGATGTTTTATTTTGCAGACGACAGAACTTCTTCGCTTGTTTAAAAGCGATTTAGCATATAGTATGGGTCAGCGTGTTCCTCTTTAAGTCATCTAGAAAAATTTAGTGGCAATGATCCAAATTAGCTGACTTAAATGAATAAAGATGCTCTGAAAATGTGAACATTGAGTAACAGGCTGCTAAGTTCCAGGCAGCCCCACCAGAGTGACTGAGATGATGCTACAGAAATAAATTGGGAGATGAGTATAGCGTAGCTCATGGGGATTATCCTCCACCTCTGACTGTCCTCACCTAAAGAAATCCAGAGTTAAGGAAATGGGTGTCCAATGCTACAAGTAGGAGTGCATTGACTTGTAACTGATCGGTTGTTTTAAATTCTTTTGTTTATCCAACAAATATCACCTACTATATATTGCACACTATAATGGTCCTAAGGATAGTCATAAATAAGAGACATGATCCCCACCCTTAGGGAGCTTACAGTCAAGCAAAGATGCCAAAGGCAAACTCCAGGGTGTTGAGTTTGTAGAACATGGAACATTCAAGCCAGGATTTGAAGAGTGAGGAGGAAAAGTCAGAAAGATAAGCCACCTTCATAAATACCATGTCCTGTTGATTTTCACCTCTAAATATATGTCATATTAGTCCCCTACTCCCACCTCCCTCACAATATCACTCTAGTCTAAGCTACCAAGTCACTCTGCTTAAAGTATTGTAACAACTTCCTAAAGGGTCTCCTGGAATCCATCCAGATCCCCTACCACATTCCCACCTACCTGCCAGAGTAACCCAGAGGAGTGTTCAGAGTGCACATCTGATCATGCCACCCTCCTGTTAAAGCCCACCAGAAGAAAAACAGAAGGAGGAGGAGGAAGATGACAGGGTGTTGATTTCCCCAGAGCTAACCATGTCTTGCCATTAGCTTTCTGGCCTGTGACCTTGGGAAAGTTCACTTTCATTGGCTGCAAAATAGGGCTAGTAAAAGCATAGAGTAAACTAAACCGAAGTGCTGATATTCAGCTATCCTGGACCTATAAGAATGGCAGTTTCATACAGTTCAACCTAATACGTCCATCACAGGGCCATTGTTAGATGAAGTGAGGTGAATATAGTGCCTGGCACACAGAAATGCTCTGTGCATGGTGACTGTTATCTTCCTCATTTCTCCCTTTACCCAGCCCCATATTTTTCCCTTGTAAAAATTCCCTCTGGCCATTCTGTATAGCCATGCCACTAGCTCCAGAGACATCTGACCATGAGATCCTGTAATCTCTGGGGCTGCGATGTGGGAGAAGGTACCATTCTCCTCCCCAGGTTACAGCCCATCGGTGAAGCAATCTTCATTAATGGCCAGTTCTGCAGAGCTGACGTCTGCCTAGCACAGAAGAAAATTGTTTCTGCCACATCCTCCAATAAGAATGATTTTCTTCATGCTCCGTTTGTCTACAACTGTCTTTCCGATCATTCTTGCTATTAGCACATGGTTTACATGCTTGAAATTCAGCCAGAGGAACTGGGTGAAATTTATGACCCACTGACAACTAAAGCTCTGAGTGATCAGATTTGAATATAAATGTTGCAATGAGGTCATCAGAAGCAACAGGTAGCGAGGCAGCCAATCTGCAGTTTTGCCACATCAACAATCCATACTTTAATCTGCTACCAACTAAAAGCATTGATCAGATCACCTATGTTCATTAATAGAACACAAAACATGTTCCAGCCTCTTATTTTGAGATTATAATTTTCGATGGAGTTTCAAATGCCTCAGTGTCACTATTAACGTCAGCGTTTTTGCCAATAATGCTCTGCTCAAACAGAACAATTCATTAGTGCTAAAACCAATTCACTGGAATGGGCTGAAAATCACCTCAGCTTTCTCTATTAACGTATTACAAGATGAAATGTTTCATGAGCCGATGGTTGACATGCCTGACACTTCCTCTCGTACTGCTTAGCTCCTCAAGGTGGAAAATCTCCCCTCGGCAAATAAGATGCCAGGGTCAAGCTTTAAAAAGAAGGGGAAAAAAAGCCCAGACTTTCAAAAAATTGTTAACCATTCTTCTAAGTAGCGATAGTCCTGTTCATATTTTCAAATGAATGTGTCTTGCAAGATAATCCTTAAGATAAATGAAATAATCAAAGCAAAAGCTTAAAGCGGTCCCTGACCCAGAGTAAACACTCAGTAAATATTAGCTATTATATGGGGGAGGCATAAAAATTACAGTGGTTAAGAATTCAGATGGGCCAGGTGTGGTGGCTCAAGCCTGTAATCCCACTACTTTGGGAGGCCAAGGTGGGAGAATCACTTGAGGCCAGGAGTTTAAGACCAGCCTGGCCAACACAGGGAAACCCCATCTCTATTAAATATACAAAAATATTAGCTGGGCGTGGTGACGTGTGCTTGTAATCCCAGCTACTCAGGAGGCTGAGGCATGAGAATCACCTGAACCCAGGAGGTGGAGGTTGCAGTGAACCAAGATCACAACACTGCACTCCAGCCTGGGTAACAGAGTGACACTCCATCTAAAACAAACAAAAAACACCAAAACTCAGATGGTAGGTGACATGAGGAGTTGACATCCCTGCCCGATGATTTCCTAGTCAGGTGACCTGGAGCTTAGAATATGCCTCCCTAAGCATTAGGTTGGGTTTTTCCTATCTCTAAAATGAGCACGGCTTAGTCTCCTGGGACTACTGCAACAAGTTATGACAGACTTGTTGCTTTACAACAACAGAAATTTATTCTTTCTCTCAGTTCTGGAGGCTAGAAGTCCACAATAAAGGTGTCAGCAGGCTACCCTCCCTCCAAACGCTCTAGAGGAGGACTGTTCCTTGCCTCTTTCAGTCTCTAGTGGCTCCTGGCACTCCTTGGCTTGAGGCAGCATCACTCCCATCTCTGCCCTTCTCTTTCCATGTTTGTCCCCCTGTGTCTGTGTCTTCTTCTCTTCTTACAAGGACATTAGACACTGGATTTCAGGTCCATCTTAAATGCAGGGTCATCTCAAAATTCTAAGCTAACCTAATCACATCTGCAAAGACCTTATTTCCAAGGTTGCATGGGGGACATGAATTTGGCAGGGAAGCGACAGTATTCAGTCCACAACAGGGAATAATGACAGCACCTGCTTTTGGAGGACGGTGAGACAGATTAAATGGAAAACATAATGCTAGGTGTGTGGCCAGGTGATGGCACATAGCGGGGCTCAGTAAAGGGATCTAGAAATAGATACAACCACTCTAATTTACACTTCCCAAGCCCACTTGGTTTTTAAGAGCTGCATCCTCCTCCTGGAAACACGGCTGTCCTCCCTTCCCTTGGGGATTTGGTTTTTCTCTCCCCACTGCCATGCCACTTTAGGACATTATCATCCTCACCAGCCTCATGTACACAACTTGCTCAGTCACCTCCCTGCCTCCACTCAGCACCCTGTGCTTTTCCCCATAGCAACCACAGTGGACTTTCCCACATGCAGATAGGCTCACATTGAGCTTCCAGTCCTTCAACTTTCCCAGAGCCTGCAGGACACAGTCCAGGCTTCCTTGGCCTTGTGGTCTGGCCCTGGCTCCCTCTGCAGCTCCGCCTGAATGGGCTGCTGCTCCCACCACATGCAACATCCCTGTGCAGTACTACTCCCACTGGACGGAATGCCCTTCTACATCCTCCCCCTCAAATGTGTTCCCACTAAATCATCTTCTACTTTCCAGTCTCAGATAAGGCACTGCCTCTTCTAGGAAGTTTTCTTGGTCTGAGCTTCCAAGTCTGAATTAACTACCTTATTGTATATTCCCTGCCTACTTCTAGCAAAGCTCCCCAACTCTCTGCACGACGACTGCTTGATTACATGTCTATCTCCCCGGTCATAGGAAGAGTTTCCTACATTCAGGGATACTGTCTTACTGATTGATATGGTTTGACTGTGTCCCCACACAAATCTCATCTTGAATTGTAGTTCCCATAATCCCCATGTGTCGTGGGAGAGAACAAGTGGAGATTACTGAATCATGGTGGCAGTTTCCCCTATCTGTTTTTCATGATAGTGAGTGAGTTCTCATGAGATCTGATGGTTTTATAAGAGGCTTCCCCCTTCACTGGGCACTCATTCTTCTTCTCCCTGCAGCCATGTGAAGAAGGACATGTTTTCTGCCCCTTCTGCCATGATTGTAAGGTTCCCGAGGCCTCCCCAGCCATGCTGAACTGTGAGTCAATTAAACCTCTTTCCTGCCAGGAACAGTGGCTCACACCCATAATCCCAGCACTTTGGGAGGTCAAGGTGGGTGAATCACTTAAGGCCAGGAGTTCAAGAGCAGCCTGGCCAACATGGTGAAACCCCATCTCTACTAAAAATACAAAAATTAGCCAGGTATGGTAGCACATGCCTGTAACCCCAGCTACTTGGGAGGCTGAGGCAGGAGAATAGCTTGAACCTGGGAGGTGGAGGTTGCAGTGAGCCAAAATCAGGTCACTGCACTCTAGCCTAGGTGACAGTGCGAGACTCTGTCTCAAAAAAAAAAAAACCCTCTTTCCTTTATAAATCAACCAGTCTCAGGTATGTCTTTATTAGCAGCATGAGAACAGACTGATACACTGACCACTGTATCCCCAGAGCCAGGCCCATTGTAGAAAACTGAATGAAAGAAGAGTTAATGAGTAAATCCTCATAGCTCTATCTACAATAACCTGAAAAATATGACACTGAAATTATGCGTATCTTTCAACTAGGGACCCACTACCCAATTTTCTTGCAGCTCTGGGCACAGCCAGACTAGTCCAAACCACATTATTCTAGGTCTGAACCACGGCCCAAGTCAAGGCACTGTGACCCTGGAGACAGACCTTCATTTTCACGATCAATTTGTTCTTGAAAAGCTACTTCCATTAAAATGTATACATAAGGGTACATAGGAGCTTGCTGCTTGGGAGAAGTATGACAAAGTGAGTCTGGAAAACATAGTTCTAACCAGGTGCATGACCTTTCGAAAATCACTTAACCTTTTTGGACCTCAATAGCCTCAAATAGTAAACTAGTGAGTTGATCTAGAAGACCAACTCATGGGAATCCCTCCCAGCTCATGAGAATCTCATTCTGTGTTGTTGAAATTCAAATAACTACCCTTGAATTCATCCCTATCACCACCACTGCTGCCCAGCTAAATCTTGTAAAATATATACTCAGCTTCCTTGAAAGGGGATTCATTTGTCATGTGGCTCCTGGCCAGGTAGATCACAGCCTCCAGCCAGTCTTGCTTCTAAATCATAATCTCCAGAGCATCACAGGGATAAAATATTGACTGTTTACCTAGAGCCATGGAGAGTTCCAATCTGGCCTCAGCTGAAATTCTCCTGGAAAAATTAAATGCCATACATTCTCCAAACTCCAATGCAAGTCAGAAAAGTCCTAGAGACTTTAGTCCTTTTGGGCTGAGGCTAAAACAACACCGTGGAAATTTTTTTTCAACCAAAACAAAAGATAACCCATAGCTTTATCCCTGTTCTCTAAACTTGTGATACTTGGCAGAAATTCTCTCTAAAGAAATTCTTTCTAGTCGAAGTTGAAGGGCAAGCATCTTCTAAGAAACTTGGATGTGAATAAATAATTGGAAGGAGATTTTGTACCTGGAACGATATCTAAAGAACCAAAGATCCCAGAATTACCAGGGCTGTGGGAGGCCCAAATGTTATGGCGGTTTGAATAGAAACTGCATTTGCACAATGCTTCTTAGTTTTACAAGTGGTCTTATGATACATTATCCCACTGATATAGTCAACCTTATATCCAACATGACACTCATTTCAGGAGGATAAATCATCTTGAATATTTTATCATCTCCCCATATTATTCAACCAATTTAAATACTATCAAATGGTGTTAATGGCCAAACTAATATCTTTAGCTCTGGCATTTATCCTGAGCTATATAAAGGCACTTCCAAGCTGCCAGCTTGACATCTCCACTTGAATACTTTACTCAGATCTTACAAATTCTAAACCACTCAATTTTAACCTCATGCCCTAACCCTAACTCACCTGCTGCCATGTGAAGAAGGACATGTTTGCTTCCCCTTCTGCCATGATTGTAAGTTTCCTGAGGCCTCCCCAGCCATGCTGAACTGTGAGTCAATTAAACCTCTTTCCTGGCCAGGACAGTGGCTCAAACCTGTAATCCCAGCACTTTGGGAGGTCAAGGCGGGTGAATCACTTGAGGCCAGGAATGAGGCCCGTCTTTCTCATCTCATTAAAGGACACCACCATGTGTGCAATCACTCAAACCAAAAACCTCAGAGACGTCCTTTCTCTGCCTTTCTCATTCCTCATGCCCAGTTCACAAACAAGTCTCCCCGGTTCTACCTCCGAGATACCTATCATGGATTTGTTCGTTCTTTCCAGTTCCATCCAGTCCAAACCTCTCTCATTTCCCACTGGAAGTGCTGTGACAGCTGAGCTATTTTTACTTTTCATTCCCCATGATCCGTTTTCTACCCAGGTACCAAAATCATCTTTTAAAAATATAAATCATAGCATGTCACTTCCGTGCTTAAAGCCCTTCCATTCCCCCATTACATGTAAAATAAAGTCTATTTGCTTTCCTGTGGCTTCCAAAGTCACGTGGATCCAGTCCTCACCTACCTTTCCAAGATTCTATCGCAACCTGGAATGACTCACATTCCATACCACATCTTCTCCTTTCGACTCACCAGGGCCCAGCTGCACAGATGAAGCCCTATCCCACCCTGCTTGCTTTTCCCAAATCTCCCCAAGGCTGGCTTCTTCCCAAGATATAAGTCTCTACTTAAATGTTATCTCCCCAGAAAAGCCTCCCAAAACAAAATCACTATGCCCCACCCCCCATTATTCTCTACCACATCATTCTGTTTCCTTCACAATATGCAGTATAAGTGGTCACATGATTATTAACTTGTTACCTCCTTACCACCTCCCCATCCACACAACTACTAGAACATTAGCTTGAAGACAAGAGAGACCTTCTTCACCTCCCTTATTGTCCTGATCACCTCCTACTCAACTCGTGGTGAAGGCGGGATTTTGACCCTAAACAGTACAAGATGGCTGAGCACGTGACACCCCCACAGGACGGATGAGTCAACAGCAGCTTATGAGTCACAAATACTCACAGGCCAGGGTAGAAGGACACTGCATGACATTCAGGGAGGAGGGGGTGTGCTCCAAAACAGAGTGACCCTTGCTTCCCATAAGAGGGTGCAATTGATTTTTCGTATACTTCCACGGGCCAGCAGAGAGGTAAAACCCGTGTGGTCAAGAATCAAGTAGGGGGCTGCAACCAGGCCAGCTAATAGGAGAACTAGCTGGGTGGGGAGCCTTTCCTGCAGAACAGGGGGCATATCTGGTGAGATCAGGATAACTCAGTTGGAATGCTGGGCCCTTTGAGGCTCAAAGATGTCAAGACAGCACTTGAAGTGGTAGGCCATACATTACACTTGTCCACTGCTTTATGTCCAGTGTCTCTAACAGTGCCTGGCACAAAGCAGATGCTCAACAAATACCTGAATAAATGAACAAATGAATCTGAGCCATAGATCCTCCCTCTTTCCTACCTGTGACTTGACTGCCTAGACACACCCACAACCCTGGAGGTAACTTAGGTGATGACTGGATGGGAGTGAGGGTGATCACAACTTCCCCACGTCCTATAAGTGAGCCTTCCTCTAGTTTTGTCGCCTAACAAGCTTTGTTTCTTTAATATCCCCTGTGGTTGGAACTGTAATATCCACAAAGATCAATACAATGTTGTGTTTAAACTACAAATGTGCCAATGTTATAGATGAACAATGGGTCATCTACCCAAGCACCTGTTCAGCTTTTGCATTTATTTTTCATCTGAACCCTTTTACTCAAAGGTGTCCCCTTGACAACACAGAGACATGGTCAGATCCTTTCTTTTTTAATATTCACTCATTTGCCCTAGAAGGAAAAATATACACACAAACTCAATCTTCAACAGCCAATCGACAACGATATGTCTTATTCAGAGCTTCTAATATATATTTCAATGGTTCTTTTCATATTTTTAATATGAAAGAAGACCATGCTCATTAAAGAAGATGTGAAAAATACAGAGTATAAGAAATAATGGAATAATTGCTCAGAGCCTCATTATCCAGGCACAGCCATTGCAGGATAGTTTCTTCTGATAATTTTTTCTAGGCATAATTACTTTTACCATAGACAGATTTACACTACATATGTAATACTGTGTCTTAATTTTGGTTAATATCTTAATACCACTCTTTTGGCATTATACTCTTTGAAAACAATTTTTAGTGCCATTTTTAAGTTTGCATCCATTAGATATTAAGCTTCTTAGAGATTCATCTATGGTTGGATATGCAGGTTGCTTTCACTTTAGGTAGTTTGCAATATAACAGCACTCAGTACACTTTTGTTCTTCATGTTTTTATGATACTTAGGATGATTTCCTTGTGAGAATTTCTCAGAGTCTCTGGTTCAAGGTCTCTTTAAGGTTTTCGGTATATCATACCAAATTGTTTCCCAAAAGAAAATGCCAGATTACCTTTACAAAAACAAAAAACAAAAGCTGGTTTGCTTTTGTGCAGAGTGACAATGACTTTGGCTTTCTTCTGTTCCTGAAGATTTCCTGCCATAATTCAAGAAGGTCTTTCAGTGCCTGCCTCACCTTTCATTTCTTTCCTATGATATTTTCACCCCTGAATTTCCTTTTATCGCCTCAGAATTCCAAGTCAATGCATTTTCTTACTACAATTTATAGAAGTTCACAATGTGATCATGCAATATAGCCAAAAGTTCACTCTACACTCTAGATATGAGGATTAACCCATCAGAAAGCCTGTCTCTTGCAGCCTGTAGACATATCAGAGTAAACAACAGCCCTTTCTGCCAGTCATGGGGTCAGGTACAAATCAAAGACAGGAAACCTCTCTCTATGGGGGAGAAGACTCTTGAGATTGACATATGGATATGGCTTGGGATGAAACTAAATATTCAAGGCAAAAATTTAAGTTATCTGACAGAACTTTTTTTTTTTTTTTTTTGAGGCGGAGTCTTGCTCTGTCACCCAGGCTGGAGTGCAATGGCACAATCTCAGCTCACTGCAACCTCCGCTTCCTGGGTTCAAGTGATTCTCATGCCTCAGCCTTTCAAACAGGTGGGATTACAGGCACCCACCACCACACCCAGCTAATTTTTGTATTTTTAGTAGAGATGGCGTTTCACCATGTTGGCCAGACTGGTCTGAAACTCCTGACCTGAAGTGACCCACCCTCAGCCTCCCAAACTGCTAGGATTACACGAATGAGCCACCATGCCTGGCCAGAATGATTTTCTTCTGGCATTTCAAATGAAACTTAGATGTAAAAAAGATGAGTTCTGAGGATTCCCTTGTCTCTGCAAAAGAAGTACTTCTTAGTAATGTGGCCTGAATGCAAAGAGCTTAGAGAATAGAAGACCAGGCTTTGTATGAGTGTAAAGCACTCAGCCATGCAGAGTGATGGTGGTTTTCTCATCCTGTCTCTTCTGTAGCCCCTGATCTAATCCACCAAAACCAGTGCCCACAACTTGGAACCAAGGGCACCAAATGACCAGATGGTTTATTTGTAGTTGTCACTGTTGAAGAAAAGGAACACAGGTAAGTCTGAGTCACTTTTTGAGGCCTCCTAGGCAGGGATCAGAGCATTGAAGTGTCTCTCCCCAGAGAAAGGCATGAGGGAGCAATGGGGGTCTCCTTGTGCCATAATACCTCTAGGACTGCCCCCTCCCCTCCTGGATTGCTCCCACTGGCAGGCCAAATATGAAGACAGGCTTGTTTTAGTTTGTATCTCACCTTAGACTTCAATCTTTAAAATTCTTCCCTATGAGGGGCAACCTAGAGCTATGTGCTTAAAATCTTCAAAGACTTCAGATTCCTAAGGAAGTAATCAAAGGTGTGTACCTAGATTTTAAGCAATCGGGTTGTTCACCGCAGCTCTGTTGATAGTTGAAAATAATAGAAACAACCACAAATGGAGGACTAACTGAATAGATTATGCACAGTTATCCATACAGTGGAACGCTATGTGATCTTAAAAATTATGTGCCAGAGAATGTTTAGTGACATAGATAAAGCAATTATGCAATTGCTCTGACCAGAGAAAGAGACTAGATACTTCAATATGGCAGCTTGAGATCACATGTTTCCCTTCCCTGACTTCCAAATCCCCTGGAAACCATAAACATGGGACCTAGGGTGATACAAGAACTAGAAAGAGTGAGGTGGCCCTACTAGGTCCCACTTGTGTCTCAGTGGGTGGTGACGACATTTGCCCGAACACTGGAACTGGAAAGATGTCTACTGAAGACATTCACCCATCTTCCGGAGGGAGAGCCAGGGATCCTAGGGGGGTGTTTTTTCCCTTCAGGATAGCCCTACTCGTGTTGGCGTTGGGAAGGGGTCGACCAGTCTCCCTCTAAGCTCCACTCCTACATATTCTAAAGCAAAGCCTCACAGATGACACCCCCAACACACACACACCCCACAAACATCCCTCCAATTCAGAAGGGAGGTCTGGTGGGGAAACAGATCCACATGCAGCAGAGGAAACCCACACCAGCTGTTTGCACGTATCAATTTAACCTTTTCTTCATAGACGCATATAGAGAAGCACCCATCACCAGCTACTTGAGAAGCTACAAAGAGCGCAAACAAGGGGAACCACAGGGAAGAATCAGGTGAGCTGCTACAGAAGAAACCGATAATTCAGGGTCATTTCCTACTCTTCAGTCTAACTGAATTATTTATTCTACAACAAATATCATTTACTGCTTTTGCAATTTTTAAAATCAATCTATAAACAAAGCTTGGGTGGCAAGGACAGTTACAGGAGAAAATGGGAATGTTGTAAACCTTGATAATGTAAAATTAATAGCAGGAGGAAAGAGATGGAGGGAAATGCTACAGCCTTAATTTTTTTTTTTAATCTTACCTTAGTGGGGAATCAAGACATGCTATGTAAAGCCAGTGAAAACTGGAGTCTTAAGGTCACTATTTAACATTAGGCAGGTAACCAAGAGAATAAATGATATTAGTTATATAACTATGCAAAGTCAGGGTATAGCCAGATAAGACAAAGGACAAGGTATTGCAAATAAGCTAAATCCCTTACATGTCATGACAGAGTCAAGAGATGCAGGATTTTAAACTGATAACGAAGAAATAAGGTTATTAGCACACAATTTAGAGGCACGAAGGAGAACTCACAACAAGGCCGGGCATGGTGGCTCTTGCCTGTAATCTCAGCACTTTGGTTAGGCTATGTTGGGAAGATCACTTGAGGTCAGGAGTTTGAGACCAGCTTAACATGGAGAAACCTCATCTCTACTAAAAATACAAAAATTAGCTGGGCATGGTGGTGCATGCCTGTAATTCCAGCTACTCAGGAGGCTAAGGCAAGAAAATCGCTTGATCTTGGGAGGTGGAGGTTACAGTGAGTCGAGATCATGCCACTGCACTCCAGCCCGGGTGACATAGTAAGACCCTGCCTCAAAAAAAAAAAAAAAAAAAAAAAAAGGACTTTAGCAGAGATGGCTCCCTCTGATGCGTGGGTCTGGGGATGGAAGCCCAGGGGAATATTTCTCTTCTAAGGCCTCATTTTCCTAAGGCCTCATCCTTCTCCACTCCTTGATTTGCACAGCAAATGAATGTTTTACTCTTACAACAATAATGTAATGTTAAAACAAAACGGAGCTATGACTGGCAGGACAGGCATCAGAGGTTCTGTACAGGTCTGCAGATTATAGTCAGCTGAGAGTTTTGCAAGGCTCTGATGTCAGACACCCCCTTCTCCCCGCCCCTACCCCAACTCAAAATTCAGACTGGATAGGTCTGGGGTGGACCCAGGAGTGGTTAACAAACTCCCCCAGGTGATTGGAACATGCAGCCTGGACTGAGAAACAGTGACTCTGCACAGTGGAAGCACAGGGTTGTTGTCTTCTCTCTAACGTCTTCGGTCTCCTACGTTTTCCATCCATCCATGGAATAACCATGTATTGAGTGCTTACTGTGCTGGTAAGCACCATGCTAGATGCTGGGGAAGCAGCAGTGAACAAGAAGGGCCTGACACCTTATGCTACGCAATTTCCCATGGAGCAGGGAGGGGAGGAAAGGAGAGGGAAAGCAGTTATTCAGCAAATGACTCATTCATTTATTCGTTGTAATTCCGACAAATGCCACACACAAAGAAAGGGTGCAATAAATGCATACATTATTGTTGTAATTGGGATAAAATAGATGCTATTTTTAAAATCTCTTTGTGTCCCTCTCTTTGTGTCCCTCACTTACTCTGCCTCCCTCCCATTTGCAAGAGACTGGAGGTCAACATTTCTGCCCTCCTCAAAGATGCCATCAGGAGCTATAATCCTATTCTCAGGCTAGGGTTGGAATCTTGCCACTCAAACAGTCTTAAGCTACAGCTGGCCAGAGTGACCAAGTGCAGCACGCATGTGGCTTCAAATTCTCACCCCCAGCCAGGAGCGAAAAGAGCAGGCAGAGAGCAGGAAGGAGGAGCCCCCAGAACATGCCTGCTGTGAAGTTCTCACAAGAGACAGGCCTGCAGTCAAGGGGCCTCCTTTCAAGGTGTCCATGGACTCCTCCTGCACCACAACAGCTTCCAAGAGAATCAAGGAGGCAAAGAAAAACATGGGCCTCAGCCACGCACAGCGGCTCACACGTGTAATCCCAGCACTTTGGGAGGCTGAGAAACAGTGACTCTGCACAGTGGAAGCACAGGGTTGTTGTCTTCTCTCTAACGTCTTCGGTCTCCTGCGTTTTCCATCCATCCATTTAATAAACATGTAACCTGGAATAACCTGAGGTCAGTAGTTCGAGACCACCCTGGCCAACATGGTGAAACCCTGTCTGTACTAAAAATACAAAAATCAGCCAGGAGTGGTGGTGTGGGCCTATAATTCCAGCTACTCAGGAGGCTGAGGTGAGAGGATCACCTGAGCCTGGGAGGTGGAATTTGCAGTGAACCGAGATTGCGCCACTGCACTCCAGCCTAGGAGACAGAGTAAGACCCTGTCTTAAAAAAAGAAAAGAAAAGAAAAGAAAAAAGAAACAAAGAAAAATACGGGCCTCATTAATCTGTGGGAACGACAGGAGAACACTGACAGCTGAGGAGGGCCCCCCATAAACTCGGAGCCTGGGCACCCACGGTCAGCCCTCTTTGACCTGCCATGTCTTCTCTGATACCAGAAAAAAGCGAAGTGATTTTTTTTTTTACCCATTTATTTTTGCTACAGAGGAAAAAGAGTGGAAAAAAAAAAAAAACAGTTGTAAGGTAAGACTATAAATTGGGAAATCATAGAAAATCAGAGGCTTTAACTTAATCCAACACCAATAAAAAGCAATAGACAAGGGATAATGACGGACAATAAATACGGGTGCGTCTTCTAGTTAAATTACAGGGGCCGGCGGAGGCGCGGAGCAGCCGAGAGCTTCACGCCAGGGCTATTACGATGACTAATTTGGTTAGCGGCAACAACAGGCTTCTTGCGGCGAGGCCTGCCTTTTCCCATTTCATCTCATTTTTACTGTAACCATGTTTTTATTTTTACAGGCCGATTTGATTCTGTCCTATGCTTTCAGAATTGTGTTTTTCAGATTTCTAATGCTTTCTAATGGTTGTGATGTCCACACCCCACTGTGCCAATCCTGGTGGATTTTCCCTACACAGAGACCACCCATGGCCCTAGAAGGGGCTGCCTTGGCCTGAACCTCAAAGTCTCAGGGCTGTGCAGTCCCCAAAAGGGGCGTCTTTATTACCTCCAGGAGAGAACCAACTGTGGCCACAATTTACCTCCTTCTCACCCCACTAGGCCAACGGACTTGATCTGCAGACACCCCCCTCAACACCCCCAAAAAGTCTCTGTTGTCCATCAGAGGATTCGAATCCTACTGGAACTGTGGTCCTCAGCAGGGAAGGTGCCGCTCCATGAAGGAAGCTCTGGAAATTTGTAGGGACGATTTGGGATGTTAGGGGGACAAATAGCACTGGGTGTTGTGAGGGACTTAGAGGCCAGGCTTCCTGCAGCATAAGAGACAGACCCACACAAAAAGCAAACTTTCCATATTCTGCATGACTATGGGTAGTCCCGCAAGACACTCACAGTGGCAAATAATAAAAAATAAACCAGCGGCTGGGCACGGTGGCTCACACCTGTAACCCCAGCACTTTGGGAGGCTGAGGCGGGCGGATCACAAGGTCAGGAGTTCGAGACCAGCCTGGCCAACATGGTGAAACCCCGTCTCTAGCAAAAATACAACAACTAGCCGGGCATGGTGGTGGGCGCCTGTAATCCCAGCCACTCAGGAGTCTGAGGAGAAGAATCGCTTGAACCCAGGAGGCGAAGGTTGTAGTGAGCAGAGATCATGCCACTGCACTCCAGCCTGGGTAACAGAGCAAGACTCCATCTCAAAAATAAATAAATAAATAAATAAAATAAGCCAGCTTAGAATTATTGTAACCCAGACCCTAACTTTTAAAATTTTACAAAGTATTTTTGCACGGTTGAAATAGACACTGGATTTTTCACATGCGAAAAAAGAAGACTGCAGTTTGTGCCATTCAGAACTTTACGAAAGGCTATTCAGCATTTTTGGAGAATCGAATTATGTCCGGCAACACAAGCCAAGTCATCAGGACACCACCACAACAGCCTCGGTAGCTGTCACACTCAGGGTGACTGCGGACTTACACGTTCCTATAATCTCACAGCACTCTATGGTGGCTCCAGTCCCAAAATGTCACTACGGAGAAAGAGTGTCACTAATTCTCAGTCGACTCCTGCCATCCTTCTCTTAACTCCCCATATCCATTAGCAGTAGATGGGGGACCAGTCATCTTATTATGCACTGCGGTGTTACTGAGCAGGTCCCCACTGAAGTATGTAGGATTCTATTACAAACTGTCTCCTTTTATTTCTCCTTTATACCAGGGCAAAATTTCTTTGGAGGCTATGTGTAAAGGTTGGCTGTTGTATCTGTATGTTTCTCAGAGCAGTAAAGACTATTGCAAAATACTTCGCCTTTTGCAAAGGCTATTGCAAAATACTTATATTAATACAATGAGGCGTCTGGTCTGATCATTTTGGCGCAGCAGGAAGTTTATACATAATACTGCTTACACCTAAAAATACCTTGACCAGGCCCTGAGCTGGCCCTGAGCTCTGATCACTGAGTGTCTGGAGTCAACCTAACTGATAGTCTGCACTTCACACCCGCAGGTGGGCTTAGCGTTTAAATCCTGGACAGGTTCATGAACCGCCTTGCTCGCCGCAAGATGCTCCTTCCGTTCCTGGGTGCTCTTCCCCCACCCCAAGGCCTCCCAGGCTCTGCCTCCTCCAGCTCCAGCCCCAGCTCTCTCATGTCACCTGCCCTCCCTGTCTCGCCATGTTTCAGCACCTCTCCCTCCCACTGTTTCTCAAATGCCTCCCTTTCTACTACAGGGCCTTTGCACATGCAATTTTCTCCTACTGGCCTGTTCCCAGCTAACTCCCATTTATCTTTCAGGTGTCACTTTGAGAGGCCTCCCCTGACCCCCAGGTAAGGCCCCACCACCTGGTGCCATTTCCTGCAATGGCCACTGTTGTAACTAGCTGTGTCATTATCTGCTTGCCATCGACCTTCCTGGCTGGTCCGTCCATAAAGAGAGGGACTTTTTCCTGCTTCCCTTCTCCCTATATCTCCCCAGCTGATGGTCAGTGGAGAATTTGTCAGAGGAGTTCAATAAATACTTACTGATGAATGAGTGAATGTACGCTTGAAGCCTCTACACATAAAACCAAACTCCTTTTGCAAAGTTCTTGAGATAGTAACAGCCTCCTCTCTGCCTCCTTGAGTGATAAGCAAAATGAGAAAGTGCACCACAAGCCTTCAGAGTGAAGAATTTTTAGGAAAACCTTCACAAGGATGTCAGCTTCAGGAGGGCAGGTATTTGGGACTGTTTCATTCACTGACACAGCCGGAGCCCCTAGCACAGGCTGTGGGCCACAGGAGGAGGCCAAAAGACGATTACTACATCACTCCATCAGCCACAGCAGGCCAAACACTGCCACTGGCTTATTGACAACAGCAGAATTATGGCATAGTGATGTATTTGAGACGGTTTTGAAGGAGGGATAATGGCCCGTCAGAGGTAGGGTTGAACTATCCAGGCCTTTGTGCCACCCACACCTCATTCTGGTAGACTCAGAGCTGAACCACACGCTGCGAGCACAACTATTGCACCTGCGAGCCAGCTAGGAAGGCTGGAGCTGTTATCAGAATGGTCCCTGTCTTGGCTGTGCTTTGGGTCCCTCTCCCAGGACCCCACAGGCCCCTCAAAATCAATCAGATGCTTGAGACCAAGGAGCCTTACCATTTCAGAAGAAACCCTTCCACAAATGTCAAGTCAATCAGAAACTCACTCTCCCCTGAGTCCCACCTAAGGCCTGAGCCTCTGACAGCTGGGAGAGTTTATGCGGCAAAGTGAACTCAATGTGGACAAATCCTTATGAACCCAAACCGCAAAGGCCTGGACTCTCAGAGGGCCAGCAGTCCCAGAGAGCTGAATACCTGCCCCACCTCCAGCTCACTCCGAGTCACTGGCTTAAGCAAAGAGATTACTGTGGATAGATCATTATGTAAAGGCTCTGGCTGGAAGGGCCTTAACAGAGTGAAAAGAAAACACTGCAGGGCTGAGTCAGGCAGAGAGGCAGGAGGGAAACTGACCCAGTGCAGGGCTGGTTTTCCTGGTCCCCTTCGCCACCAGAGGGCCAGGAGAGCCTAGCAACTTCGTAGCAGGTGGAACCTCCCTGGTACTTCCATTTAAAAAGCCACAGGTCGGAGGGTTGTTAGGAAGAGAGGAAAAGCTCCTGCACTGCTCACATCGAGACAAGCCATAAAGATCACCTTATACCTTATTGAATAAATATTTGAACAAAACAGTGACTGTCCTATGGAAAAAAAGGCTTCCATATGCCTCTGCCTGAGCACTTGGTCCCCAACTCAGCTACAGTCCCCAAAAAAATCATATGTCATTACAAATTGTCACATACCAAGTTATACTCAATTTCTCCAACCCAGAAACCTCCTGGCCTCCTCTCCATGTAATGTACCATCTGTCTACACTTTCCCCCAGATGTCCACTGGCCAGCTCCTCCTCACCCTCCAGGTTTCAGCTTAAACATCACCTCCTCCAAGAAGCCTTCCCAGATCTCCCCGGCTAAGGTCAGTCCTTCCTGGTCTCCTCTTTCAGCTGCCTGTTTGTCTCCTTCGTGGTGCTCAGGACAATCTGAAAGCATCTTACCTATTTGCCTGATGACTTGTTTTTCTGTGCTTCCTCTACTAGAATGCATATCTCTCAGCCACACTGCAATGCCCCAGGGGTTTAGCTTACACTAGCACCTGGCACTTAGTGTCCACTAGGCCACTGTTGAAAAAGGACTGTTGGGGACGCCTCCTACTTAAAAAATCTTTCATTTACCCAACTCTACATGTGTAACCATTGTGTGATAGGAACTGTGCTGGATGCTTGAACCTCATCATGAATCATTTTATAGCAAGCAATAGCAAGTTTGTGCCTCTCTGGCTTCTCAAGGTGTGCCTGGGGTACATTTCTGCCATGGGGAAGTTCAGTAAGGACTCCAAATGCATGCATTGTGTTTGTGTGTATGCACATACACACATACATACACACACACACACACACACCCCTCCAGAGCCACCCCCAGGGGTGCTTTCTATTGCCTCAGGAGACAGGGCCCACAGGGCAAAGCTACCTACACAGTGTAACAATTAATACCGCAGCATCCAGACCCACAATGTCAGTGTGGATGGCAGCAGCTTCTGGTCAAGAGTTTCCAGCGGCTGCTGACTCTACCTGTGATGGTTAATTGTGTACATCAAGTTGGCTGGGCCACGATGCCCAGATAGTATTCTGGATGTTTCTGGGAGGGTAGTTTTGTATGATATTAACAGAGAAATCCGTGGACTTTAAGTCCAGCAGGTTGACTCTCTAATGTGGGTGGGCCCCATCCAATCAGGTGAAGGCCTGAGCAAAACAAGACTGACCTCTCGGGAGCAAGAGGAAATTCTTCCAGCAGATGGCCTTTGAACTTGAATCGTAACCTTGGCTATGTCCTGAGTCTCCAGCCTGTCCAACTACCTTGCAGGGTGTTTTGTTTTGTTTTGTTTTGAGACAGAGTCTCACTCTGTTGCCCAGGCTGGAGTGTAATGGCAAGATCTCAGCTCACTGCAACCTCCACCTCCTAGGTTCAAATGATTCTCCTGCCTCAGCCTTCCCAGTAGCTGGGGTTACAGGCACGTGCCACTATGCCTGGCTAATTTTTGTATTTTTAGCAGAGACAGGATTTCACCATGCTGGCCAAGCTGGTCTTGAACTCCTGACCTCAGGTGATCCACCCACCTCTGCCTCCTAAAGTGCTGGGATTACAGGCATGAGCCACAGTGCCCAGCCACGTTGCAGGTTTTAGACTTGCTATTCTCCTTAACTGCATGAACCAATTCCTTAAAATAAATCTCTTTTGATGTACACAGGTACACATCTGATGGTTCTCATTCTCTGGTGAAACCTAATTCTCTGGTGAGCCCACTCAAGGGCTCCAACCTTACTTCCAGAACACAGCATCTGCGGACACATCAGGATGACAGGGAAGGGACAGGGGATGGCAGGGGGCCCAGGCCTGCTGTATAAGACACCACGAGGTAAAAGCCAAAAAAACAGAGGAGGTAGCATGAAAGGAGCTGGGTGCTGAGGGCCCTACACTCAGCTGGAAGCCGATATGAATTTGAACCCTGCCTTTACCACTTACAAGGGAGTTATCTTGGGCAGGTGACTACAGGGCTCTGGGCTCCAATTTTCTCACCTGTAAAGCAGGGATGGTTGCAGCCCCTGCATCACTAGGTTATTTAACCACCTGGTCTGATCCCCAGATGTCTGTTTTTACTGTTGTTATATTTAATGGTAGCCAGCACCTGGCCAGCAAGTAGCCTCTCTCTCCCCTGGGGTCAATCAGGAGAAGTTTCTCTGCCCTCTTCCCTGGAGCGAGAACAGAAAAAACAGCCACAAGAAGCAGCTCTTCCCTCTCCAGAGAGAGTCGATTTTAGTAGGAAACAGGCTGGTAAAGGGATGGCTCCGGATTAAGTGCTGAGCAGGTAACAGCCATTTCCTCCAGCAAAGAAATCAGTAACAAAAAGAGGGAAAGTGTTTTTGCACAGTCTGTGGCATCCCTGGAGAGAAGCACGTGGCTCTGTGCTGACCTGAGGGGTCACCTCTTCCAGACCCTCCGTTATTGACAGACACCCTGGCGGTGGCTGCAAACGCTGGGTACAGTTTTAGTCTTTTAGGTTCAATGGAATTGGTGCTTTTATCTAATGCTTTTAAATTATTTATTCATTTCCAAAAATAAAAAATAAAAACATTCAGCAACCCTCCTGCTTACAGACATCCTGAATCAGATCACGAATGGGGGTGCTGCATACATCCCATGAAGATGTGGGTCTCTGCCAGCTCCTTCCAACACCTACTTTGAGTGGGACCCCTCCACACAAGTCCAAACGTGCCCCGCAACTGCACCGGGCAGGTTCAGAGTCATTATTTCCTCTTCCATGAAGAACGGACTCACTTTAGGGAAAACAGCATCTTTGGATTTCACCTGAACGTTAAATCGGTTTGGAAGGAGATTCAGAGAATTTCATTTCAGTTTCAGTTTTGTGTTTTGGGTTCCGTTTCCATGCCTTCCACCAGCAGCACTTCCACTCCAAACTTCCTGTCCCTGCACACTCTCTCCTTCCAGGGGTGAAAGGAAGCTAAAGCCGCTGTTGTGTTTGCCTTGGGGCCTATGAAAGGCACACACTGCTGCAGACATAGGATTTGAGGTTTGGGGTTCTACCTGGAGCAGAAAGCTTACCTCTAAGAGCTGGAATGAGCCCGCCCAACTCTCGCCAAGCCCAGCTTTCAGGGACGTGGGGGGTTCCAGGTGATCTGGAAGAGGTGGGAACCTGAGGACAGTGTGGACCAGCAGGTGCATGGGTCTCACTCCATGAAAGACCTCTTGCCACTCTCCCCTGCCCCTGCACCATCCCTTCTTCTCCACAAATCTTGCCCTGCTCAGCCAGACTTATTTCCCAAATTCAAAGAGAAAGGACACATTCTCTTTCTCGGATGTGGGAATCCAAAAGAAAGGAGGGGAGTCACATGGCTGATTGTGCACGATGGCCCAATTTGGTAAATAGCATCTCTGGGTCCTCTTTCCCTGGAGGTCATCAACTTACCAAGAGACTTGGGGGCTATGGCAGGGAGGAGATCTCCATCATCCAGTACGTTTGGGGACTTAGCATAGAAAACACACATGCTGGCCGGGTATGGTGGCTCATGCCTGTAATCCCAGTGCTTTGGGAGGCCAAGGTGGGCGGATCATGAGGTCAGGAGTCCGAGACCAGCCTGGCCAACATGGTAAAGCCACACCTCTACTAAAAATACAAAAATTAGCTGGACGTGGTGGTGCACGTCTATAATCCCAGCTACTCAGGAGGCTGAGGCAGGGGAATCACTTGAACCAAGGAGTCGGAGGTTGCAGTGAGCCAAGATCGCACCACTGCACTCCAGCCTGGGCAACACAGTGAGACTGTGTCTCAAAGATAGATAGATAGATAGATAGATAGATAGATAGATAGATAGATAGATAGATAAAAGGAAAGGAAGGAAGGAAGGAGAGAGAAAGAGAGAGAGGGAGGGAGGCAGGAAGGAATCAAGAAAGAAAAAGAAAGAAACAGAAAGAAGAGAGAAAGAAAGAAAAAGAAAGAAAGAAACAAAGAAAGAAAGAAAGAGAAAGAAAGAAGAGAGAGAGAGAGAAAGAAAGGAAAAGAGAGAGAGAGAAAGAAAGAAAGAGAGGAGAGGGGAGGAGAAGAGAAAACAGACACCATGAGCCTGGACTTCCTACTTACCTGGGTGATGGGATCATTCATACACCAAACCCCAACAATATTCAACTGACCCATGTAACAAACCCACACGTGCGCCCTCAGAATCTAAAATAAAATAGTTAAGTTCCAGGATACACGGCAGGATGTGCAGGTTTGTTACATAGATAAACGTGTGCCATGGTGGTTTGCTGTACTTGTCAACCCATCACCTAGGTTTTAAGCCCTGCATGCATTAGCTATAAAATAAACGTTAAAAAAAAAAAAAAAAGTAAAACGCCACCCATCTTAAGAATCCTCGTAAGTGCTGGGCCCCTGGCCTATCTTTTCCTTTGCTTCTCACAATGTTAGCACGTCCATTTTACAGACTAAGGGTGGGGACAGAGTTCAGAAAGATTAAGCAAATTGCCCAAGGTGATGGAGCTCCCCCAGTCTTGTTCCAAGACACCACACTGATAAACTACACAGCCTGTCAATGAACTCTGAATCACTGAAACCTGCATGGGCAAGTTATAATAAACACGATTTTGATCAAAATTAGGTGGCACTGTCTCTCAATGCAATTCAGCAGATGTTCACTGTTCACAGTGTGCTAAGAAATTCAACAAATGAGAGAGGACGAGAGAGAGAGTGCACACTCTCCAGCTCTTCAGTTTATTAACCATGAGTGATTACTGACTGAATAGCTACTGAGAGGCACATAGTGGGGAGAAACAAATACATAAATCTGAAGGTGGCCAGGGAACACAAGGGGTCCCTAGGACAGTGAGGGTTGGTTGATTTCTCCTTCTTTATCCTTAGATTGCTGAGAAATGGGAATTGCAAAGACCCGAGCTTCGGGTAATAATGCCCAGAAAACCTCACAAGGTTGTCAGAGAAATGCATTTTATTTTCTAAACTACTCTGAGATGCTTGAACAAAAGGCAATGCCTGGCCTCAATGAGCCTGGCCACTGGAGCTCGAGAAGACAACAAGAGCCCTTTATGCCAAAATCAGGTTGGATGCAACACGAAACAGGGAGAGGATGATTTATAAAAAGAGCCAATTTCACAAGATGATTCTATGAGCCACTCAAAGGTACAATTGTCAATGGAAGGGGGGACAGAGAAGACAGCGAGATAGATTTGTAAAAGAAGATATTATATCAATAAGACAGCAGCACAGGCAGGATGGGCCGCCCCTGCGCACAGACAGGCAGCAATGGCCTCACAGACATGCAGCAATGGCCCCAGAGACATGCAGCAACAGCCCAGGGTAGGCCTGGCATCTGTGGCCCCTTCACCATGAGACAGGTGGTGGTGGAAGCTCAAAATGCTCCCTGTTGGATGGTGTAGGGAGCCAGGATAAAGGGATATCACATGGTAGTTATTCTGTGGTGATCGAACATTTCTGAATCTTGGTTGCATTTGTTACATAAATCTATACATCAGAGAAAACCACAGAGAACCACACACACAAATATGTGCAGGTGAAAACCAGTGACAGTGAACAGGGTCTGTGCTTTAGTGAACAGATGGCACCAATGTCACTTTCCTGATAGTGATACTGGGCTATAGTTGTACAAGATGTCACCTTGGGGGAAGCAGAGGAAAATATTCATGGGACTCTATTTACTACTGTTGTAATTTCTTGAGTCTATAATTATTTAAACCTTCTCCCTCTCCCCCTACTCCCTCCCCTTCCTCCCTCTCCCTCCTCCCTCACCTTCCTCCCTCTCCCTCCTCCTCCTCTTTCCTCCCCTCCTCCCTCTCCCCACTCCTCCCTCCCCTTCCTCCCTCTCCTTTCTCCTCCTTCCTCCCCTCCTCCCTCTCCCCACTCCTCCCTCTCCCTTCTCCTCCTCTTTCCTCCCCCTTCCCTCTCCCTCATCCTCCTTCTCCCTCCTCCTCTTTCCTCCCCTCCTTCCTCCTCCCACTCCCTACTCATCTTCCCTGCTCCTCCTTTCTCCTCCTTCTCTCTGCTCCTCCCTCCTCCTCCCACTCCCTCCTCCACCTCCTCTTTCCTCCCACTCCCTCTCCCTTCTCCCTCTCCATCCTCTTCCTCTTTCCTCCCCATCCCTTTCCCTGCTCCCTCTCCCTCCTCCTCTTTCTCTTTCCTCCCCATCCCTCTCCTTCCTCCTCCCTCTCCCTCCCCCTCCTCCTCTTTCCTCCCAATCCTTCTCCCTCCTCCTCCCTGTCCCTCCACCCTCTCACTCTTCCTCCTGTCCTCGCTTCCTCCCTCTCCCCCTCCTCCTCCCCTTTCTTCCCCCTCCCTCCCCCGCTCATGCTCTCTTCCTCCTTTCCTCACCTCCTCCTTTCCTCACCTCCTCCCTCTCCCTCCTCCTTTCTTCCCCCTCCCTCTCCCTCATGTTCCCTCTCCTTCATGCTCCCTCTCCCTCCTCCTTCCTCTCCCTACTCCTTTTCCCTCCTCCTCATTTCTCCTCTTCTCTGCTCTTCCCTGCTCCCTCCTTCTCCCTCCTCCTCCACCTTCTCCTCTTCCCCTTTGCTACATTCTCCCTCCTCCTCTCCCTCCCTCCTCCTCTCCCTCCCTCCTCCTCTAACCTCCCTCTCCCTGCTCCTCCTCCCTCTCCCTGCTCCTCCTCCCTCTCCCTCCTCTCTCCTCCACCTTTCTCCTTCCTCCCTCTCCCTCTCTCTCTTCCTCTACAAACAATGCCATACTCAGCATCCTAAAACATACATCTTTGCTTACTAGTACTTTTATTTGCATGGGCTAGATTTTCAGGAGCAAGATGGCTGAGTCAACAGGTTTTTGTTATTTTCAGTTAACAGGTACTGCGTAATTGCTTTTAAAGAAAACCCTTCACTTTGAGCAAGTGTATAGACACCCTTTCTCCCTTATTCCCACTAGCGGCAGGCATCATGGCTCTTTCCGTATTCTTGACACTCACACAGCTAAAAAATGATATTGAGTTTGGGTTTTCATGTCCCTAACCACGAGCATGCCTCCACGTGTGCTGGTGCCATCTGGATTTGCTCACCCAACAACGGCCTCTCCATATCCATTTTTCTATTGGGTTTCTTAGGCTCATCTGGATGAGTAAGGGTTATTTGCATATTCTTTGCAAAATATCTTCCAAGACTATTATTCAGCTACTGACTTTGGGATCTGTTTTGCCACTCAAATGTCTTTTTTAATAATTAAAGAATCAAATAAGCCTGGCTCTGGAGCCTCTGTGTTCCCAGGCCCTCCCGGGGTGGGGGTGATTGATTTTCTTCTTGGGCTCCCTGGGCCAAGGAGCCTCACTCGAGTCCCCCTGCAGGGCCTCCCTTACCTCCTCAAGGCCAAGATCCTCCTGAGACTCATGACATCCTAACTCACCCCATTCTCTCTACTGGAACTGGAAAAGTCAAAGCCACACTTGCACATGGACACCCCCAAGGCCAAGCTGCCATTTGGCTCAGCAGAGGTGAGTGGATTAGGTTTAGAAGTAGAGGAGAAAGAAGCCAGACTCAGGCTGCTGCCTTCACAGAATCCCATTCTTTCATTTAAGAAGAAGGTGGATGATAGCCGGACACAGTGGCTCAGGCCTGGAATCCCAGCACTTTGGGAGGCTGAGGCAGGGGATCATGTGAGGTCAGGATTTCGAGACCACCCTGGTCAACATGGTGAAACCTCATCTCTACCAAAAACTACAAAAATTAGCCAGGTGTGGTGGCCCATGCCTGTTGTCCCAGCTACTCTCGAGGTTAAGGTGAGAGAATCACTTAAAGCTAGGAGGTGGACGCTGCAGTGAGCTGAGATTGCACCACTGCACTCCAGCCTAGGTGACAAAGCAAGATCCTGTCTCAAAAAAGAAGAAGGAAGAAGGAGGAGGAGGAGGAAGGGAAGGAGGAGGAGGAAAAGAAGGAGGAGGAAAAGAAGGAGGAGGAAAAGCAGGAGGAGGGGGAGGGGGAGGAGGAGGAGTGGAGGGAGGGAGAGGAGGAGGGGGAGGGAGGGGGAGGAGGAGGAGGAAGAGGAGGTGGTGGTAGATGGTGGCTGGGCATGGTGGCTCATGCCTGGAATCCCAGGACTTTGGGAGGCTGAGGCAGGTGAATCGCTTGAGGCCAGGAGTTTGAGACCAGCCTGAGCAACATGGTGAAACCCCATCTCTACCAAAAGCATGCAAAAAATTAGCCAGGCATGGTGGCGCAGGCCTGTAGTCCCAGCAACTCAGGGTCCTGCAGACTCAGGGTCGGGGGACGCTGAGGTAGGAGGATCGCTGGAGCCTGGGGAGGTCAAGATTGCAGTGGGCCATGATTGTACCACTGCACTCCAGCCTGGATGACAGAGTGAGACCCTGCCTCAAAAAACAAAAAACAAACAACAAAAAAAAACAAAGTGGATGCAGTCTGTGTGTACATGAGTGTATGAGTGTGTGTGTATGACTGTATGACTGTGTGTGACTGTGTGAACCTGAGAGTGTGTGTGTGTGTATATATGGGGGTGGTAGAGAATATTTATTAAAAACCTTCGGTGTTATTTTGAAATTGTCTTCCAACAGGATGGAAATATGCATATTGAATAGTTTCCATTTTTCTTACTATTCCCTGGTTACCTAAAACAACCAAACTACATTAAACAGAGGCAGAACATAAATCCACCTTGTTTGTTTAAATCTACTTCATTGACCCCAAACCAGCATTGCATTATTTTGGGTATGACTCTTGTCAGACCAGGCCCAGTATATTAGTTTGCCGTCACTGTATAACAAATTACTGCAGACCTGGCAGCTTGAAACAGCACCCGTCTGCTCTCTCACGGTTCTGCAGGCTGTATGGGCAGGGGACTCAGTTGGACTCTCTTCCCAGGGTCTCACAGGCCCAAGTCACAATATCGGCTGAGCTGGGCTGGTATCTGCAGACACCAGCAAAGACCCTGCCTCCAAGCTCACGTGGGCTGCTTTTCCTTGTGGCTGCAAGACCAGGGTCCCTGTCTTCTTAGTGCTATCACCCAGGGTCCCTCTCTGCCCCCAGGGGCCACCCACACTCCTTCTCCATCTTCAAACCACAGCAGCACTTTGAGCCCCTCCCAAGCTTCACATCTCTCCAATTTCTCCTTCTGCTGGCAGCCAGAGAAAGCCCTCTGCCTTTCAGGTCTTTTGTGTTCAGATGAGGCTCACTGGGAGCCCTGCCACAGAAAAGAACTCAACCATGGGAGTGTTGTCTCATCGCATTCACAGCTTCTGAGTATTGGGGACATGGGATCTCAGAGACTGTGACGGTTAATACTGAGCATCAACTTGATTGGAATGAAGGATGCAAAGACACACCCATTGTTCCTGGGTGTGTCTATGAGGGTGTCACCAAAGGAGATTAACATTTGTGCCAGTGGACTGGGAAAGGCAGACCCACCCTCAATCTGGGTGGGTACCAGCTAATCAGCTGCCAGCATTGCCAGAAAAAAATCAGGCAGAAGAATGTGAAAAGACTAGATTTGTTTAGCCTCCCCTAGCCCACATCTTTCTCTCATGCTGGATGCTTCCTGCCCTTGAATATCAGACTCCAAGTTCTTCAGCTTTGGGACTCAGACTGGCTTCCTTGCTCCTCAGCTTGTAGACGGCCTACTATGGCACTTCAACTTGTGATCGTGTGAGTCAATACTCCTTAATAAGCTCCCCTTTACATAAACATCTATCCGATTAGTTCTGTTTCTCTAGAGAACCCTAATACAGAGACCATCCCTAGAAATCCAGCCTTCCACACCAGGGAACAACGGCACACTCTAAGAACCCACTGGGCTCAGGTAAGCTGGTCTGTCATTGCTCCAGCCTGGTCTCTGACTCTGTAAGGTACCTTCCCCACCTTGCTCTCTCTGGCCTACCTGGCCCTCAGCGCCCCAATCCAGTTCAGGCCTCAACTAGATACTCTCCTGGCTGCCTTCACCTCTGAGCTGGGGCACCACCCTTCCTGCATTGTTTGCTTGGAATTCTGTAATTGTCAGTTTGGGTATCTCTTCCATAGACCAGGTTCACAAGGACAAAGTCTGAGTCTTTCTCCTTTGCTAACCAAGGTATCACACTATTGTAGGTTCTCCATAAATGGTGCAGAAGGAAGGAAAGGAGAGAGGGAGGGATGAAAGGAAGGAAATAAAGGATGAAGGAACATCGGGAGAGGGAGTTGAATGAAAGCCAGAAGAGGGAGGAAAGAAGGGGGAAGGGAGAGAGGAGCGAGGACAAGGGAGGTATGGTGGGGTGGTTAGGAAGTCATCTTCGTCCTATAAATCCATAAACTGGTTCACATTCCAGCTCACAGACAAGGACCAAACACCCTCTAACAACAGCCTCTCTCTCTTTCTACACCAAAAGAAATATCCCCTGAATTCAGGCCTGCCCTGTGTCCTGTAACCAATAATTTGGTTTTTCCTGGCGTAATTCAGTCATTACATTTGGGCTTGATCACGTCGGACCTGATGCTTCACACAACACCCCGGTCCTCCGTGTTTCCCCTGTGCATCTTCTCAGACACCTGTGACCCCACCTGCCTCCCACCGAGATGCCCCCAAGGGCCAGGGCTCAGGCTGCCTTCTCTATCCCCAGCTGCCTTGCCATTATCACTCAACACCATCGTCATAAACAGCTAACACTCTAATATACTTGCCAATAACTACACTATTGACTATTAATTATTCCTGCTTTTAAAGATGGGCATAAGAAAAGGTTTTAATGCAGTGAGACCACATGGCACATTCAAGGGCATTTCTGCATAGTTTACAGATTTTTTTTTTTCTTTGAGATGGAGTTTTGCTCTTGTTGCCCAGGCTGGAGTGCAATGGAGTAATCTCAGCTCACTGCAACCTCTGCCTCCTCGGTTCAAGTGATTCTTCTGCCTCAGACTCCTCAGCAGCTGGGATTACAGGCGTACACCACAACACCCAGCGAATTTTTGTATTTTTAGTAGAGATGCGGTTCCACTATGTTCGCCAGGATGATCTCAAACTCCTGACCTCAAGTGATCCACCCACCTCGGCCTCTCAAAGTGCTGGGATTACAGGTGTGAGCCACCACACCTGGCCATTTTACAAATCTTAGTAGGGGGACACCCAATAGTCTCTGAAGACACAGTCACCTCTCTGGACCTATTCATTCAACATACATTTATTAAATGCCTGCTGTATTCCCAACCAGGCAGACTTCCTGAAAATGGCAGGCCTTCCCCAGATCCAACCTGAAAACGGCTTGCAAAGGGTATCCCATTGATACCAGCCCATGCCTGCCCACCTTTGCTCTCTTCTGGTTGTTTTCCTTCTCTCAAGCCAGGGGTAAGAATTCCACGATTGATAATCTTTGTCCAGAAGCCACACACGGTGGGGAGGGGCACCTTATCTACACCACCTTTAATTCTCACTGTGCTCTTTCACCACAAAAATCTTAAGTCATCTTCAGAAATGTGCTTTCTACCCCCTCGGTGGAAGAAATGACTTTGTCAATCATGCCTGTTTTGCCAGACTTACTGAATTACCTAAAATGTCAAGATAATTTCTCCCTAGCCTGTTTTCACTGTGGAACCAGCTTCTTCTCGTTAAATCACATTCGGACACATTGACTTCCTTCAACAGGGAGTAGGGGAACCCTGCCAGAAATTAACACTAATCTTCTAATTCAGTAAGAATAAAATATGCGATTGATTAAATCTTAATTAACAGTTCACAAAAGGCTGCTTAATGTCAGGTGGCATATGCATCTTAATTATCCAGCAGTGCTACAGCTCTTGCCAAATGAAGAAGGGCTGTGAGACTTCGGTAGGATTCACTGGGTCATTGTTATTGTTGTTGTTGTTTTTCTACTGAATCTTCTTCCTAGCTCTCTCTACACTTTTTCCTTTTCAGCGGGCTGGGTTTTACACAGAAGAACTTTTCATTGCTGTGCCCTGTTCCATAAGCCATCCCCTTGGTTTCCATCTGAAGGAGGGCAGATAGTCTATCAGTTAGGCAGGATGGGCTGGGTTATGCCACAATAACAAACACTACACTTCCCTCCTCTTACTGAATGTAGATAGGAACAAGTAACTTCAATTTGCCAAAGCAAATTGCTTGGTTCCTATGTGCATGAATGAGACAAGGGGAGTTGTTGATTCCAACTCTGGCCCCAAAAGAGGAGATACAGAGAAAATCTTGAAGACAACCAGAGGAAAAAAAAAAAAAAAGACACATTACATATAGGGAACAATTGTAAGCATTGTAAGAGACTTCAAATCACGCAGTCCAGAAGAAAATGCAGTGAGATCTTTAAAGAGCCATAAGAAAATTTTTTACAAGGTGTCAACCTGGAATTCTATAACCTATGCAATTACGTTTTTAAAATGAAGGAGGTATTTCCAGTTTCTAGCCCAGTATGGAAAAAGCTTGGAAGGCATCACTTCTGCCCAACCGACACGGGAAAAAGTTGAACTAAAAATCAGTGATTCTTCTTAGATCCACTAGATCACTGAGGTCAAAAAAGGAAAGATAGATATGTATATAGAGCTAATGATTAACTATAATGCAGGGCTTAAGAGAAGGGACTCTGGAGTCAGGATCTGTGTATGTAAGTCCTGGCTCCACCATTCACAAACATGCATAAATGTGTGACCTTAGACAAATGACTCACTTTTTTCAAAGTCTCAATGTCCTCATCTGTAAAATGGGACCATAATGTCCAGGAGTCGCTGTGAGGATTAAATGAGATGTGAAACAAAGTGTCTGGCACAGAGTGAAGGCTTCATGTCAACTCTCATAAAGGAGATGTACAGGTGTTTCCCAGTGTAAGACTTAAATTTCAGGCCTGTTCCTTAGCCACAGTCAAACCTCTCCTTTCTACCATGTTCCAGAGAAACCTCCCCTATGTAACACTATCACTGCATTACAGCTCTCAGCTCCACCACAGTGGTCTCTGAGTACACACACATGCAGAGGGACACTTGGCATTTCTGAGTGCCCCTAAGATTCATCTATGCTTCCCTTTGCCCTGGGAAACCGGCCTTTATAACCAACAAATATCCCTGTGTCTCAGCCTTAACGGGAGATACAGGACATTCTTTCACCACTGTCATTATTTTTGCTATATCCATACCACATTTACAGTTCCTTAATATTTTCTCTTTAAATAGAATCACCTTTTTACATAAACACATTTACTTTTAGAGGAAGTTTTTATCACTACTATGAATAGAAAACCAGTATCATTTCAAGTAAAAATAAATGCAATGAAAACCAAACAGTGATATTAAATTCTGGCTAGGTGCTATTGCCTGCCAAGACTCAGAGCCTAAGAGCTAATCTTTTAAGTGTTTTCTGTTGAAGATGTACAATGAGGGGAGCAGGTCCTGGAGTTGGATCCCTGAGTTTGCAACCCAGGTCTAAGGCTCCATCACCGTGTGATATGGTTTGGCTCTGTGTCTCCACCCAAATCTCATCTCTAATTGTAATCCTTACGTGTCAGAGGAGGGAATCGGTGGGAAGTGACTGCACCATCAGGGTGGTTTTCCCTATGCTGTTCTCGTGATAGCAAGGGAGTTCTCACGAGAGCTGGTCGTTTTAAAGTATGGCACTTCCTCATTCATGCTCTCTCCTGCCACCTTGTGAAGAAGGTGCCTTCCTCCCCCTCACCTTCTGCCATGATTGTAAGTTTCCTGAGGTCTCCCCAGCCACATAGAACTGCAAGTTAATTAAACCTCTTTTGCTTATAAAATACCCATTCTCAGGTAGTATCTTTAGAACAGTGTGAGAAAGGACTAATACACGGTGTGATTAGACATTATCTCAAACGTCTGATCTTCAGTTCACCCATCTGTAAAATGGGAATGATAAACGGGGTCAACCTTACAAGACTGTTAACATATAACCTGGCACATGGAAAACACACAAAAACTGTAAGTTATGAAGAAGCACAAAAGCCTCCACCAAGGGTAAAAAACAGGCATGGACTATTTCCCCTGCACCCATATTTATTGGATGAAGCTTAGGATCTCCATCCCTGCTGGCTCCTTAACTTCCTCAAGAAGAATCCCACCCAGGATGGTGACTGAGACAGCCTACCCCCAACTCTTTATGTCACATTACGTCCAGCCAGTTGTCAATTTCACCCTCAAGTTCCAACCAGTCATTCTAGGCTTGGACTGATGGTGAGTTAGTGGCCAGAGGTCATTTTGAATTTCAGCATTCTAAGCCTGGAGACACTATAAAATTGAATCACATGGAAATATTGGGAGAAGCCATGGAGGTCCAGCTGTCACCTCTAGCTAAGCTTTCTGGAAGCTGGACACCAACCCACGATGCCTATGAAGCAATGATGAAAGCCATAAGGCCTAGAGCAGCCCCCCAAATTGACCAATCCACATCCAGGGTCTACCTACAGGCAGAGGCTCATAGCACTTCAACTGCCACCCTCCATTCTGTTGGTTAGAGGGAATAAATCTCTCATAAAGTGACAACTAATTGGCATGGCCATTTCTGCTTTAAGCAAGCCCACAGAGAGGAAAATACCCACCCACAGTGTTGGAGGACGGAAGTGGATCAAACACTGAATCTGGACCCTAGCAGCTGAGTAATAACTGGGAGAGAGACTTGTGCTTTTGCATACAGACTCCTTTACAACAACACTCTCTCCTCCACACCAAGAGAAAAACCAGGCATCCTGGCTTCCCCGGCTTGTAGCCAATCGAGTGATCACCCCTGTTTTTCCCTTGGCGCAATGATTGTTAGAACCACGGTGTGTTCAGGTCGGGAGTGCACTTGCAAGTCCCCTTTATCTCATCATTGAGTGTTGCACAGCCCCCAAGAAGAGGCCACCATTCTGGGGATGTCCTTCTTTATCTCCCTGCAGTAGACAAATGACTCGCACCTTTTCAGAGCCTCAATGTCCTCATCTGTAAAATGGATGAGCAGGCAACCAAAAGGGATTTGATTCCGTAAGGTGCCTAGAGTCATGAGCTTTTGGGAACATGGACACAGGAATTGGAAGGGCAAACATCAACACTCACCTTGGGTTTGCCTTCCCCCAACAACCCTACCTAATGTCCCTCACTCACCATTACCCTCCACACCTCACCCCTACCGGTCTCCTTTAGGACTCTTTTCGTAATTCTGCACCTTCTACTTTTCCTGTCCCACAACCAAGGTTATACCACGAGAAAGAGATTTGCTTTAATTGTTGACCACTTATTTCCCAGAATAACAATGCCTGGCACATAGCAGGTCCTCAGCAATGAGAGTTAAACGAATGAATAAATGCCCTAGACAGCCACTGTCCAACAGAACCTCCCATGACAATGGAAATGTTCTGCGTCTGTGCTGTCTGATATGGTGCCCACAGCTCCCTGATATATGATCAGCTGTGGTAGCAATGAACACGGGAGTGGTGGCTACTGTAACTGAGAAGCTGAATTTTATTGTATTTTAATTATTTGAATTTAAATAGCTACGTGGATACCACGGATATGTACTGGATGCTGCAACCCTAGGTCAAGCAGATGGAGTTCTTTCAGTAGCCAGTAATGAGGAGAAAGAAAATAAAGCCCTTTCTGGGAAACGAAAGAAAGAAAAAGGGCCATGGTGCTCTCTGGAGAATGCTGTGGATGCCTTGTTAATATTATAAGAAGCTGTAACCATTGGGGCTGTTGGTAGAAAATGCCAGCTTTTTTTTCTTAGTTAAGAGGCACCCCACTTTCTGGAGCATGAAGCAATTTGGCAGCTGCACTGAGGACTCCTGAGGCTCAGGGACCAGAAATAAAGAAACCGTAAGCATCGTGATGGGAAACATCAATACAGCAGCCTTTCTTCTGCACACCCCCTAGGGCAACCTCACTTCAAAACATGCCAGAGTGGCTTTATCCAGAGCTGTCACCAGGAAGGCATGGCCAGCTCCACCCCACCTGCGTCCTTCAGCGAGTGAGATGTGTTGTTTCAACCGTAACGCTCATGCAGCCATGTCCTGGGTGGGTGGTGCTTCTCGCTGGGGAATTCCAGCATTTGCTCACGGTTGTCTGCTCAGGACTCCTGGATCCTTCCCAAAAATGTGAAGCCCTAGCTGTGACAGGCTTGGTGGATATGTGTGTAGGTGCCAGCCCTAGGGCGGGCTGATTAGCCTCCGTGTGCTTGATTTTTTTCCTTGTCATATAGGGATGCTAATTCCCACTCCTCTGAGGAATGTTACGAGAAATAAATCAGCAAATGCCTGCAAAGCCCTTAGCAAGAACCAGTGCACAATAAGGACTCAATGTGAGTTCTCGCATCTGACCACCTCCCTCCCCTACTCTAAACCCTTCCAGGGGAGTCTTCATGCCCATCCCACTGTAATGACCTGCAAAACAAATCTGTGTACCTGTGTGCTTTGTGGAACAGCAATCTTTGAGCAATAAATCTTGGACTGCTTCAGATTCCAGCATCCACAGTCCCTGAAAGCCCAGAAATTATCTTACAACCATCACAAGCCCATAATCATATCAGAATAACAAGAAAAATATCATTAGTGATAACAATAACTAATATTTGTTGAGTATTTACTTTGTGCCTAGCATGATGCTAAGAGTTTTACAGGTGTTGTTTCAACTGCTCTCAACCATAACTCTGAGTTGGTGTTCCTAACTCAGAGATGAGGATTCTAAAGACTGGAGACAGGTGGTCACTGTCCCAAGTTCTCATAGCAAGTCAGGAGCCTGGCCAGGGTTCAAACCCAGGTCTGTGTGCGTCCAGAACTTGGGCGTTTGACCTCTGTCCAGAGAAAAAGCCATGTCAGACTCAGTGGTCCCCATTATCCAGGCTACCTCCTTCAGGAGGGCAAGACATTCTGCATCTTGGTGGCAAATGGTACTCAAAGAAACTGCCCGTGACTCATAACTAACCGATCTAGAAATATTAAACAGATAGGAATAGTCTCAGTGAGATCTGTCGAGTTTAACAAAGGAAGAGGATGAATCACTTAAAAAGGAGAAGGGGGGTTCATTTTCTTTTCTTTTTTTCCTTTGAGACAGGGTCTCACTCTGTCACCGAGGCTGGAGTGCAGTGGTGCAATCAGAGTTCATTGCAGCCTCCACTTCCCAGGCTCAAGCAATCCTCCCACCTCAGCCTCCAGAGTAGATGAGACCACCATGCCTGACTAATTTTTTTTTTTGTAGAGATGGGGTCTTTCCATGTTGCCCAGGCTGGTCTCAAACTCCTGGGCTCAAGCAATCCCCCCACCTCGGCCTCCCAAAGTCTTGGGACCACAGTGTCAGTCACTGCACCTGGCCAACTACTAATTTTCTGTTGCTGCTGTAACAAACTGCCACAAACTTAGTGTCTTCAAACAACACGTTTGCTATCTTACAGTACTGCAGGTCAAAAGTTAAAAATAAGACTCACTGGCCTAGAATCAAGGTATCGACAGGGCTGTGTTCCTCCTGGATGCTCTAGTGGAGAATTCGCTCCCTTGCCATTTCCGACTTCTAGAAGCCACCTGCATTCCTTGGCTCATGGCCCCTTCCTCCACCTCCAGCCAACAGCTCAGCATCCTCCATTCAGACTCTGACTCTGCTACTTCTCTCTTACCGTGACTTGTGATTTCACTGCACTCACCCAGGTAATCCAGGATGACCTCCCGTCTCAAAATCCTAAATTTAATCATACATGCAAAGTCCCTTTTGCCATGCAAGGTGACTTGTTCACACTTTCTGGGGATTAAGGTGTTGATATCTTTGAGGTCCTTTTTTCTTCCCACCACAGTCTGCCCTCTGGCCTCCGCCCAAGAATTATATCTATCCCACATGCAAAATACTTGACTCCATCCCAACATCCCCAAAAGTTTCAGCCCACTATGGAGGAGGATAACAACTCACATTTAATGAGCACTTACTAGGTTGGAAGCACTTTGTTGTGTTGGCCCGCCTAATCTTCACGCTAACCTTTGAGACAAGTGCTTTCATTATCCCCAGTTAGAGATGAAAACAATCAAGATGTAAAGAGTACAAGTGGTTTCCCAAGCTTACAGCTGAGCCAGGATTTAAATCCATGCATATATGACTCACTCTGATGCCTAGTTTCAAGTACTTTCAGTTGGGGTTTGAACAGTGGAAAGAATTTTAAAAGTCAGAAAGGAGAGGACAGGGCATTGTAAACAGGAGGAACAGCTGGAGCAGTGGCTCAGAGGCAGGAAGTATGCACATGTCCAAAAGTCCATACATAGATTTTGTTTGACAGGAACACGGAGCTTCAGAATGGAAGCAGTGGGGATAAGACTGGGCTGACTGTGCAAGTCACTGTAAAGACCTTGAGTGACAAGCTACAGAGACTGACGTTTCTCCCGCAGGAATGTGCAAGACTTGAATTTCAGACCATGCCATTCCAGTTGCTTTACAAGGTATATTTCATTAGAATGAAGCAAGACGAAATCTTGAAATAGTCTTATTTGTACCATTCTGTTTCAATTCTTTCTCTTTGTTGGGAAACCTTTCCCTGGTCAACAAGAGACATGCATAATGATTTTTTATTCTTTTCTTTTTTTTTTTTTTTTTTTTTGAGACAGGGTCTCATTCTGTCACCCAGGCTAGAGTGCAGTGGCCCAATTACAGCTCATTGCAGCCTCAACCTCTGAGGGCACAGGTGATTCTCCTGCCTCAGCCTCCTGAGTAGCCGGAACTACAGGTACACACCACCATGCCCAGCTAATTTTTGTAGTTTTTTTCTTTTGTAGAGACAGTGTCTTGCCATGTTGCCCAGGCTGGTCTCGAACTCCTGGGCTGAAGTGTTCCACCCACATTGCTCTCCCAAAGCGCAGGCATTACAGGCATGAGCCACCATTCCCAGCTGCATGTTGATTATTGTTTTTTTTTTTTTTTTTTTTTGAGATGGAGTCTTGCTCTGTCACCCAGGCTGAAGTGCACTGGCGTGACCTCGGCTCACTGCAGCCTCTGCCTCCCGGATTCAAATGATTCTCCTACCTCACCTTCCCAAGTAGCTGGGATTACAGGTGCCCGCCACGATGCCCAGCTAATTTTTCTATTTTTAGTAGAGACAGGGTTTCACCATGTTGGCCAAGCTGGTCTCGAACTCCTGACCTCATGATCTGCCCACCTCGGCCTCCCAAAGTGCTGGGATTACAGGTGTGAGCCACCACCATGCCCAGCCTGCATGTTGATTTTTAAGAGATTGGAATACTTAGAGCAGGGACACACCATCTCTCACTCTACATGTTTATTTCTCTCTCTCTCCTTGGCTGGAATGAATATACGCTTCCTGGAGGCAAGGAGGCTGGCCAGTTTGGTTCACAGCTGTACTCCCAGCACCTAGAACATGCCTGGCACATATGTGCTCAATAAATATTTGTTGAGTATGAAGAGAAAAATAAAGATTCCCATTTTATAACTTTCAAAGAAGGCTTTTAAAGGAGTATAAGAATCAATGATTTTGAAGCTTCAAACTTCTAGTTTGCAAGAAGACATTGTTGTTAAGAGGGAAAAAGCCTCCGGAGACCTAAAAGTCTATTAAGAAACAAATTAGAAAGGGTCTTTTAGGCTGGAAGAGGGTAGAGAAGAGGATGAGACATCATCTTGAAGGACGTCAGTGAGCTCTAGGAGTGGACGCACCTGGGGGGCTCCCCTAGGGGCTGTATGCAGAACAGTGAACACTGTCCATCGCAGCCACACACAGGAAGGCCAAGCCATTGCCTTCTGATCGTCTGTGGCCACTTAAATAGACCTGCCACACATCGCTGTGCTGAGGACTATGCCAACTACTGCTGTCTGCATTCTCTCTGATTCCTGTTTCTTGCTGCCTGGGCACTGTCCTGCAGAAATTATGCCCACCCTACCTTAACACTTAGCACAGCTCCATCTGAAATTCCAACAGCGTGAGATAGCCACAGGTTTCACCCGCCGATATAGTTTGTATATTTGTCGCCACCAAATCTCACACTGAACTGTAATCCCCAGTATTAGAGGTAGGGCCTGGTGGGAGGAGAACGGATCATGGGGGCGGATTTCTCATGAATGGTGTAACACCCTCCTCTTGGAACAGTCTTCGTGACTGTGAGTTCTCACCAACTCTGACTGTTTAAAAGTGGGTAGCACAATCCCCAACCCCCAACTCTCTCTTGCTCCTGCTTTTGCCATGGGAAGTGCCTGCTCCTGCTTCACCTTCTGCCATGACTGAAAGCTTCCTGAGGCCTCCCCAGAAGCTGAGCAGATGCTGGCACCATGCCTACGCAGCCTGCAGAACCATGAGCCAATGAAACCTCTTTTCTTTATAAATTACCCAGTCTCAGATACTTCTTATGGCAATGCAAGAACGGACTAATACAGCAGCCACACACCCGAAGCTGAAAGCACTGTCGCTGCCATCCAGAGGAATGGTCCAGGAGAAAGAGAGATCCCTCAGAAACCAGACGTGGGCTGGGGGGCACAGTGTGAGAACCCACTCCCAGCACAGAGTGCAGACTTCAGTTTAAGGCCTCTGAATAGCTCAGACTCTATTCATACCGCGGTACCCTCCCATGCTGCCCCCAGCCTGCCTTGCTTAGTTTCTGACAATAAAAAAAGGAATGTATTGATTCATATAACATGAAATTGGGAAATCCAGTGGCGGAGCTGAGTTCAAGCACTTAAAACATGTCATCTCTCTCCAATCTTGGGTCTCTGTATGGCCCCTTTCACTTTCTCTAAGCTGAGGTTTTGCCAAGCTGGGATAATAAAAGCCTCCTCCTGGCTCTTAGAACATTCATTCAAACACCACGAGCAGCTGAAAATGCACCGCCTTGCCCCACAACTGGACAGGAGGAGGAATGTGTGTCAAATCAAAGATAATTCACTACCTTTAAATAAGCAACCGAATTAAACACATCAGCCTGCAGGGCCCTCAGCGGGGGCCACACGGAGGTGGAGGACACAAAGCCCTGCCATGATTTCAGAATGGCCAGAATCTTCCTAAGGCTTTTCAATCCAAATTGGGTCCTGGGCAGTGATCTTGCCAAAATGTAAATCTAATCCCATCACCAGCTGCTTAAACACCTCCCACGGGTCTTGGGTTAAAGCCCAAAGGCCTGGGCCATGTGCAGTGGCTCACGCCTGTAATCCCAGCACTTTGGGAGGCCGGGGCAGTTGGATCGTTTGAGGTCAGGAGTTCGAGACCAGCCTGGCCAACACAGTGAAACCCCATCTCTACTGAAAACACAAAAATTAGCCCAGCGTGATGGTGGGTCCCTGTAATCCCAGCTACTCAGGAGGCTGAGGCAGGATAATTGCTTCAACTTGGGAGCCAGAGGTTGCAGTAAGCCAAGATCATGCCATTGCACTCCAGCCTGGATGACAGAGTGAGACAAAAAAACAAAAAGCCCAAAGGCCTTGCTATGACATCCAGCAATCATGGCGGCCAGTGCTGCCAGTGCCTTTCACTGTCCTGGCACTCCACACTCTGTCCACAAGCCTTCCTCACCTCCAAGCTCCCCAGTTCCCTCCCAGCACAGGGCCTCTGCTCTTCTTTTTCCCTCCACCTAGAACACAGCCCCTCCATGCCTCACTACTCATCTAATTTCTACTCTTCTTTCAGATCTCACTTGATATAGTTGGGCATTGTGTCCCCACCCAAATCTCATCTTGAATTGTAATCCTCAGGTGCTGAGGAGAGACGTGGTGGGAGGGGACTGGATCATGGAGCAGTTTCCCCCATGCTGTTCTCATGATAGTGAGTGAGTTCTCAGAGATCTGATGGTTTTATAAATGGCAGCTTCCCCTGCACTTTTCACTCTGTCTCTCTCTTGCCTGACACCAAGAAAGATGTGCCTGCTTCCCCTTTTGCCATGACTGCTAAGTTTCCTGAGGCCTCCCCACCCAGGCGGAACTGAGTCAATTAAACCGCTGCCTTTTATAAATTACCCAGTCTAGGGTAGTATCTTTATAGAGCAGTGTGAAAGTGGACTAATACATCACTCAAATGTCACTTCCTCAGGGAAGCCCTCCTGACTTCCCTCCAAGATGAATCCCACATCACACACACCGCTGTCACCATGTACTCCACCTGCACAGCACTCTTCATGCTGGTGAGTGCCCACTGATCTGACTATGTGCCTGCCATCTGTCTACCCTCTACTGAAGTGTATTCATGATTGAGTTCACTATTGGATCCCCAGCCACTCCTGCAGGACCCATTGTGTAATGTACTAAATGCAAAATAAATATTTGCTGGATGTATCAGCGTTCTCCAGAAAACAGAACCAAGAGAGCACACACATATACATACATATTTATATATATACACACATGCATGCATATACACGTGTGTGTGAATATATATACATATATATAGAGAGAGAGAGAGAAAGAAAGAGAGAAACACAGAGAGAGGGAGAGATTTATTATAAGGTATGACACTTAGAGAATTGTGGAGATTAAGAAGTTCCACAATCCATCATCCACAAACTGGAAACCCAGAAAAACCAATGGGATACATCCTAGTCTGGGTCCAAAGGCCTGAGAACCAGAACACTGAAGGCACAAGAAGATTGATGTCCCAGCTCAAGCAGTCAGAGCTAACTCTCCCCTCCTCCACCTTTTGTTCTATTCAGACCTTTGACGGATTGGATGGCACTCACCCACACTGGGGAGGGCCATCTGCTGTACTCATCCACCAATTGAAATGCTATTCTCATCTGGAAATCCCCCCCGCCATCACCCCAGAGACAATATTTAACTAGCTATCTGGGCATCATGTATCCCAGTCAAGTTGACACATAAAGATGACCATCACACTACATGAATGAATAAATGAATGAAAGAATAAAAGAATAATCAGATTTCAAATACATATTATAAGTTGGAATGCTTTTGGTTGCAAGTAAGAGAACTCCCAGATAAAAGTGGCTTCAACAACAGTGGCTCATTATTTTATGTAATAGGAAGTCCAGAGAGAGACAAGTCCAGACATGCTTCCCTGTCCCCGATGTTCTCTCTTCCCCAGAGCCGTCTCCCTACTGACTCCTGTCCTCAGCCTGAGGGGAGATGACTTGGATCACTCTGCCCTCACTTCCACACACAACTACACTCAAAAATAGAAAAGGAAGAAAACTTTTCCCGGGAGCCTAAGCAGATGCCCCCCAGTCACACTCCACACCCAAAGCAATCACTGGCCCAGGGAAAGGGATTACCGTAACTGGCTTAAACCAACAATAACTTATCCCCGCAAACCAAGTCTGCCTCCCATGAGCATCCTGCCACCCAAGATATGAACCCAACTCAGCCTCTATGAGCACCGATTTATTCATGAACTCATTTTTTCACATTTGTTTTTAGCATCTATGATGGAGTATTCTAATGTCCAAGAGTATTACTCTGTTCTCACGCAGCTAATAAAGACATACCTGAGACTGGGTAATTTATAAAGAAAAAAAGGTTTAATGGACTTACAGTTCCACATGGCTGGGGAGGCCTCACAATTATGACAGAAGGCAAAAGGCACGTCTTACATGGCAATAGGCAAAAGAGAGTTTGTGCAGGGGAACTCCTTTTTATGAAATCATCGGATCACGTGAGACTTACTCTCATGAGAACAGCATGGGAAAGACCCAGTCCCATAGTTCAGTTACTCCCCACCCGGTCCCTTCCATGACATGCAGGAATCGTGGGAGCTATAATTCAAGATTATCTTTGGGGGTGGGGATACACAGCCAAACCATGTCACCAAGGAAGCGCATGGTCCTGGCCCTCCCAGCTGGCCCACCCTGGGCACACCACACAGCAGTAAGGTGCCCTATGAGCCAAGGTTCAAATCCCCATTCTGCCACTTAATAGCTGTGTGACGATGAATGAGCTGCTCAACCTCTCTGTGCACACATTCCACATCAGTAAGACTGGAACAATAACAGTACCTAACTCACAGAATGAATTATTGCATGTAAAATAGTCCATGGCATGCAGAAAGCTCTAGAGAAGTACTTCCTATGATGATGACTCCAAAAGTTCCTCAGACCCAGAATGAACTCTTTACTGATCCTGAAGACCAAGCTGGAAAGCTTTCTTTTCCTGGTGGTTAAGGCTTTGGTGGTTTCATGGCTTTGTCGCTCTCTCTCAACTCCTTTGGAATCTATCAAACACTTCTGACAAGCTGTCTTATCTGATTCCTCATCTTTCTAAATGATGGGACAGGATCTTGCCCTGCAGGCTCCAGACAGCATGCACCACAAAACTGCCATGCGTGGGTTTCCCTATCCCCCGGGTATGCACAACATCATCTGTGCAAAGAACAGGGGTTCGGGGCTCTGTGATGAACTCAGAGCAAACGTGGGAACCATCAGGTGAAGAAAGGAGCCAATGGGTGAGAAACCAGCTCTGAAGATACAGCTATCCTGTGTCCTCAGCCCAGTTACCTTCACACTCAATTTGCATATAAATGACTTCCTGAGACCTACAAGGTGCAGTCCACAGAGATCACTGATCAGGGGAGACTTTCTCTAAGTGACAGTGGCCTCTCAGATTTGAAGACATCAAAGACAGAGCTCCTCCTCCCTCCCTAGCCTTCAGGGGATTCATCATTTGGAGGGAGTCCTGCTAATTCGATAAGGTTCAATGCTCCCAGAAGGTTGGCACTTCTTTTAAAAGGTGTGCAAATGTATGGGGTACACGTTCAATTGTATTACATGCACAGATTGCATAGTGGTCAAGTCAGGGCTTCCCAGGCACTCATCACCTAAATAACTAATTCCTCACCATCCACCCCCATATCTCCTCACCCCTCCAAGTCTCCATTGTTAATCATCCCCATCTCCTTTGTCATCTCCCTCACTGCCCACCCCCACCCCGCCCCCATGACTCAGACAAGCCAAGCTGGTTTCCACCCATTCTGTCCTCTGCACCAAACCTGCTTCCCACCACCCCATGCCCAGCCCCAACCTTCCCATGGCCAAGTCCTTCTTGTCATTGCATGTCCCTCCCCAGAGGTGTCTTCCCAGGCCACCTGACTCCAGTAGCAACCCAGTTACTCTTTCCCTTATGACTATCTTTCCCCAGTGTATTTCATTCTCCGTGTTCTTGAAACTGCAAGTTGGGACCCAGGAGTGAGGCAGGAAATCACTGAATAGAGCAGTGGGGATTTTTCCTTTCTTTAGCACCAACATAGAAGACATCAGAGCATTGGCTGGGTGTGGTGGCTTATGCCTGTAACGTCAGCACTTTGGGAGGCTGAGGCGGGCAGATCAACTGAAGTCAGGAATTCGAGACCAGCCTGGCCAACATGGCGAAACCTCGTCTCTACTAAAAATACAAAAAATTAGCTGGGCATGGTGTCATGCACCTGTAATCCCAGCTACTCGAGAGGCTGAGGCAGGAGAATTCCTTAAACCCCAGAAAGAGGAGGTTGCGGTGAGCCAAGATTGTGCCACTGCACTCCAGCCTGGGTGGCACAGTGAGACTCCGTCTCAAAAAACAAACAGAAACAGAAACATCAGAGCATATTACAAGCAGTGCATTACATATAGCAAGGGTTTTGGGGTTTGTTTTTTTTGTTTTTTTGTTCGTTTGTTTTGAGACAGCGTTTCACTCTGTTTCCCAGACTGGAGTGCAATGGCACGATCTCGGCACCCCGCAAACTCCGCCTCCCGGGTTCAAGCGATTCTCCTGCCTCAGCCTCCCAAATAGCTGGGATTACAAGCATGCACCACCACGCCCAGTTAATTTTGTATTTTTAGTAGAGATGGGGTTTCTCCATGTTGGTCAGGCTGGTCTGGAACTCCCAACCTCAGGTGATCCGCCTGCCTGGGCCCCCAAAGTGGTGGGATTATAGGCATGAGCGACCGTGCCCCGCCTGTAGTAAGGGTTTTATGACACCTTTGCTTCCATGCATTTGTGTATACGTGTGTGCGTGCATGCATGCACATGTTGGGAAACAGTATAAAATCAGTTTGCTACTGTGCGATGAATTCCAAAAAGTTGATAAATGCTGCACTGATATTTTACTGTTTATTTTCTGCTTGTTAATTATCTCTCTTGTTTACTAGTATGCGCTGGCACTTAATGTATCTATATTGCATGGACGGTTGGAGGGAGGAACAGAAAGAAAGTGAAACAGAGGGAAAAGGAAACGAGGAACCAACCCACAGATTTCTCATGATTCTAAAGGGCTGAGATTAACACACTTAAGAGGGTCTCTTTAAAACCACATCAGGTTTTAAGGAAGGCTCAACACGTGTAGCAGCAAGTAAAATAAGAGACACAACCACGGGAAGCAAGAAGACGAAATAATTACTTGCGAATCATATGACTGTATACTTGGAATTCCCAAGGGAATCAACTGAAAAGTTTTTAGAATTTGGAAGAAAGCAGGTATTTAGAAAATGTGTGATAACAAAAGGAAAACAGTAGCCTCCATTGTTTCTGGCTATGCTGACAAATACCAGATGGTACATATGTCAGGGAAGAATAGAAAATAGGGGAGGTTGTGAGCTGGGGATCTTCCACTGCCCTCTCACATCTTGTCTCCACTCTTCTCCACCCATCCACAAGGCTGGCCTATGTGCATGCGTGCATGGACCCCCAGCACTATGTCTTCCAGGTGGGCCTAGGCAATGGGGAGCACCAGCAACATGATAGAGGTGAGGAGGAGAGCTCTGGGTATTTATCCTCCAGTTCCTTCCTTCCAGATCTTCTCCAGTATGCTGGGGTGTCTTAGCCAAGTGACCCAGCCTGTCACAGAGTCCCTCTCCACATGACCCTCCTCTTCCCGCTCCTGGTCTCTGCCCCTTCCTCTTGCCTCTGAAGCCTGGGACTGGTAAACGCCCCCTTGTTCTTAGCCCGGGAGTACTCTCCAATGCCTTAGGACTTTTCTGCACACTCCTCTCCCACACCCTGGAAATAGGCCATTTACTAAACTCTCTTTGAATTATCCAGTTTCGTTGTGTGTCTTTTGTTTCCAACCAGGACATCAACCTATTTTGGGTGGAGAATTCTATTCCCAACAGCAGTAAAAATAGAGAAAAGAAAGAGAGACAGAGACAGAAATGACGACGACGATGACGAGAGACAGAGACAGAAATGATGATGATGAAGCAGCAGCAGGAGAAGGAGAAGAAGGAGGAGAAAGAGGAGGAGGAGGAGGAGGCAACAGTGGCAGCGGCAGAGGAGGAGGAGGAGAGAGACAGGGAGAGAGAGAGAGAGAAAAAGAGACAGGGAGAGAGACAGGGAAAATACTAACAAGAAATGAAAACAACGAAAGTGTGAATTTCCAAGCTTCCCTGGATGGAAAGATTAATATGTAAGAATGTCAAATCTTCCAAAATAATGTAAACTTATAGTTTATGCCAGTCCCAATTAATATTTGAATCATTTTTAGGGGAAGGGTGTCAAAATTATTCTGAAATCCCCTGCATTAAGAAACAGACAAGAATCCTTCAGAAGCTTATTACAAAAGAGGACTAACGGCAGGAGGAGGGGCCCCATCACAAAGCTGCAGTTGTTCCAGCACATTAATGCCATAAGACCTGATGGGCAAACCAAGTCACAGCACGGACATCGCGGAACCACACCGGAGCATAGACAGGAACATTGATCATACGCTAAAGCAGGCATCACAAACCAAGGGGAAAAGGAGAAACACTGACAAAACGGTTTCTAGGAACTTGTATATTTATGGGAATAAAATCAAGTTAGATCCTCAAACCTACACAAAATGAATTCCAAATATATTTAGGATCTAAAAAGTAAAAACTGACTATAAAAATTTGCAGAAAGTATAAATAAACCTTTAGCCAATATTAAGATAGAGAAGGCTCTTCTAAGCACAAACTTGATAGGGAAAAAATCACAAAGAAAAAGCCTGAGATATATTGATGACCTTAAAATTTTTTAAAAATCTCCTTTGAACCATCATAAAAATATTTAATGACAAATGACAACCCTGGAAAATATCTGCCTTAACTATGACATGTTAGGAGTAACTTCTTTGATATATAAAGAATCTTCCAAATCAATAAGAAAAATATTAATGCCCAAATAGAAAAATGATCTATGAACAAAAATGGAACATTAGTGGAAAAAATATAAATGGCAAATAAACACATGAAAATATGACTACTTCTCCCCTATCAAAGTGGCAACATTTTTTTAAAAAGGCCTTTTGGGGGTGGGGAATATAAAGGGAGGCAGGGAATGAAAGTTTTTACAATCTTCCTTAAAAGGAATTTAACAAAATATACTGGGAATCCTTCAAAAGTTTTCACAGCATTATTTGTAATAGAAAAAAAAATCAATCAAAAATGCCCAACTGGAAGGGGAAATTAAACTATGGCCCAGGCATAATATGGAATATTACGTAAGTTTTAATTTTCTATTTTCGGAGACTTTTTAATGAGAAGGGAATATGTTCAAGAGATAATATTTTTTAATCAGGATAGAAATAATACATGGTATGATTTCAATTTTGTTTTGAAAGAGAATAACATATATGCATAGATAAAACTAGAAAAATAAGTATTTATGCTTTACAGAACTACATAGAGATGTACAAAGAGAAAAGCAAGCAGTGGCCGGGCGTGGTGGCTCACGCCTGTAACCCCAGCACTTTGGGAGGCCAAGGTGGGCCTATAATTAGAGGTCAGGAGTTGCAGACCAGCCTGACCAACATGGTGAAATCCCATCTCTACTAAAAAATAGAAAAATCAGCCGGGTGTGGTGGCAGGCGCCTGTAATCCCAGCTATTCGAGAGGCTGAGGCAGGAGAATCGCTTGAACCCGGGAGGCAGAGGTTGCAGTGAGCCAAGACTGCACTCCAGCCTGGGTGACAGAGCAAGACTCTGTCTCAAAAAAAAAAAAAGAAAAGAAAAGAAAAGAAAAAAGAGAAGAAAAGAAGAAAAGCAAGCAATGGAATGATGAGTGTCAGCTCCAGGTGATGAGCAGCTGGATGTGGAGGATGGGGTGAAAGGAGGGTAAACATATGGTTAGACAGAAGTTATTGTCAAGGAAAAAGCTTTGGCTTGGGTTGTTGTGTTCACGAATTCTTACCATCAAAAATAAAATCAACAGTAAGATAAACCAAAATTGCTGATAAACCACTGCTTTTGATCTTCAAAACCAATCATCTTTAACAGTTCACCTTAAGGGATAGATAGACAGATGGACAAAACTAGGGGTGAGATTATGTCATGACTTAGAACTGCAAATGAGCCACAAAAAAAAAATTTTTTTTTTTAAGACAGGATCTCACTGTCACCCAGGCTGGAGAGCAGTGATGCAAGCATGGGTCACCGCAGCCTTGATCTCCTGGGCTCAGGTAATCCTCCCACCTCATCATCCCTTTCAGTAGCTGGGACTACAGATGGGCACCACCACATCCAGCTAATTTTTGGATTTTTTGCAGGGTCTTACCATGTTTCCCAGGATGGCACTGATCCAATTTTTAAAAGAGAAAAAATAAGGAACCCATTCACCAAAATGTTAATGGTGTTCATTCTCCCAATGGGGTGATTAAGGGAAATTCTTACTTTCTCCTTTATTTTCCATTTCCCAAATTTTCTACGAGAAAAATTAAATGCATTTATATATTTCAAAATACACATTAGTTTTCTTAACTTCTATCCTACTCCAATATCTACTTTTGGCTCAAAAACAGATAAATCAAGGTGTGAGCCCTTGACCTCATCCACGGCTAAGGTCCAAACCCCAGAGTTAATAATGGCAATAATGGCTCATGATTACTGGGCATATCACGTGCCCATTTATCAAGCGAGGGAGGGACTCTAATTTTCCCCATTTTGCAGATAAGGAAACTGAGGCTTGGAATTCCTCCCTGACACACACAGCTATTAGTCCTCTGAGAATAGATTTAAGTCAAAAGCCATTTGTTCTCACCAATCACCAAGCTAAGAAGGGGTCTGGAGGAAAGGCTTAAACTCCCAGGTAGCTGCTGTCACTGCAGCCCTCAAATGCGGGATGAGAAGGAGAAAAGCTGGGACTGGAGAGCAGAGTGCAAAGTCAGACACCAATCACAGCCACCTTTCTGGTTCACAGCCTCCGCTGCTGTAATGAAGCGTTTAATAGGGTCCCTGGATGCTGCGGGTTACGCCTCAAACATTTAACTTAAACTAGACTCAAATTCAATTCCTCTGAAATGAGCCCAGGGTTTCCAATGTGCTGCTCACCAGAACTGTCCCAAATACCTTCCCTCGCTCCCATGGAATCATCACTTACTCCCAACCCCTTCAAGAGACCCACAGCTCATCAGCCTCCTTCCTCCCCCACTGTCAACCTTGCTCTCCTCCCACCGGACTCCCTTCAACTCCCTTCAACCAGGCAAGTGTGCCTGGTACACTTGCACAGCTGTTACTCTATTTCCTTGCCCTTCCCAACACACACACACACACACACACAAAGTACAGATGCACACACGAACTCGTGCATGTAAACATTCACACTCATGCATGCACACCTGCTCATATGCACACCCACAAGCACAAGTGCCTGCAATTCACACACATGCATACACATACACACACACAAGCACAAGCATACAGACATACCTACAGATACACAATCACACACATGCACCCTCACATGCATACACACAAGCACATGCACACTAAAACAGCTGCTCAAACACCTGCACACATCAACACATATGCACACGAGCACACATGCACACACACCAGCACATGCACACCCACATCCACACAAAGACATGTCCATGTCCACAACATGTACACACATGTACACACGGGCACACACTTGCCCAAGCTGCCACCCTTCAGTTGTCAGCTTAGGTGTCCCCTCAGGAAAGGCTTTCTTGATGGTCTTGGTCTTCCTCTAGGTTGAATCTCAGTTATAACCTCTCACAGCCCCGTGTGGTTTTTCTTCGCAGCACCAACCACAATTCAATTAAATGCTTCCCTGGGCAAATGTTTATTTAACATCTGTCTCTTCCACCAATCCATGAGCTCCATGGGGGCAAGGACCTCGAATGTCTTGTTCAGCAAGCACGTGGCACATAGTGTTACCATAATTGGAAGTCCCTAAATATAGAACATAGGACAATTCAGTGTGCATTCCTAACAAGTAAGTGGCTTTAAAACAACCATGTCATTATCACCCCAACATAATAGTAATTCCTTAATAAAATCAAATATCAAGTCTATTTTCATTGACTTCAGGTCTCCAAAATATCTTTTAATGGTCTTATCATGTGTGAATCAAGACCCAAAGAAGGTCCACGTAGCATTTGGGTGATGTGTCTCTTAGGTCTCTTTTAAACCACAGCAGTTCCTCTCTTTTCTTCATGCCTTTCAACTATTGAAGAAATTGGGTCTTTTGTGCTCCTATATTTATTTCTCAGAAATGACTTCTCTATCTTGAATCAGTGTCTTTAGCAGGGCCCTGTAATGTGGTACAGAGGGGAATGGGGTTGCAGATATGGCACACTCCCCCGTCTATAGACTTGGCAAGTACCACAAACCTCACATGCAGGCATGGTCTCATGGTTTCAGGTTGGCTCAGTGCACAGAGCACCTGCAAGGTGGCTGCCTGATCCTGTTCTAGTAAATGCTGATCCCAGCACTCAGAGCCCAAGACCATCCAGAGCTTTTCAGGACCCAGAGGGGCTGCCACTCCAGAAGGAAATGTTTGGAGCACCTGAGTTCAAGAGGATACCATGAAACCAGAGGGGGCAAATCCCTTTAGAGAAGCCTTTCAGCCTCCTCCACGTTTCTCTACCAGGGATTGGAGAGTCACCTCCAGGGTGACTTTAAATGACCAGACACCTGTGGTTTCACTTTGCTCTTGCTTCTGCCTTTGGATGAGCTGATTGTTTTAAAATGTCTCTGCTCTCTGCTAATTTCCACATGCTCTTCCCCAGAGCCTATTATGACCTTTGGTAGGGATGGCCCCTATAAGCCAGACAACCTGAGATCTTCAAAGGCAAGAAACTGGTCTGGCTACAGGAAGGCTGGGAGGTGTAAACATATCCAGAGGTGTCTGATAGGATTCTGGACAAGGTGGATCTCCAAATTCCCCTCCAGCTGAGAATCTCTATAAATCACGGTAACAATTTACCACTTTGAGACAACGAAGTTCAAGAAATCAATCTACTCTCTCTGCTGGAGTTTGCTGGCTTCAAGGAGATAATAAAATGCTCCATCTAAATAGAAATCACATTTATCTTCGATCTTTCTAGGTTAAGCCACGATACAGATGAGTCCATGACTGATAAGGTAGGGAGGGGTCTTGAATCTTGATCTTTCCTCCTCCTTTCATCTTTTTCTTTTTCTTCGAGACAGAGTCTTGTTCTGTCATCCAGGTTGGAGTGGAATGGCGTGATCTCAGCTCACTGCAACCTCTGCCGCCTGAGTTCAAGTGATTCTTGTGCCTCAGCCTCCTGAGTAGTTGGGAATACAGGCATGTGCTGCCACACCCAGCTAATTTTTTTTATTTTTAGTAGAGATGGGCTTTTGCCATGTTGCCCAGACAGGTCTCAAACTCCTGGCCTCAAGTGGTTCACCTGCCTCAGCCTCCCAAATTCCTAGGATTACAGGTGTGAGTCCCCATGCCTCGCCCCTCCTTCTTTCATCTATTCAGCCACCTACTGACCCATCTTGATTAACTATTACAGGATAAGGTCTAGGGAGATGTAGGGATATTGGTGAGAGCAGTAACATCTAATTTTCGTGCATTTATACCTTGGTAACATTTCAGATGCCTTGTTTCATGTAACCATTGCAAAGAGGATTACCTATTTAGCGTAAGTATTAATATGCCCATTGCGTTAGTTACTGATTTGCTACATAATAGATTATCATAACCCTGGGGGCTTAAAACAACACACATTTGTTATCTCACAGTTTCTACAGGTCACAGGTCTAGGCATGGCTTAGGTGGGTTCTCTCCCTCAGCTCTAACCAGGCTACACAATTCAGGCAACAGTGGGGCTGTTGAGCCCAGAGGCTTAACTGGGGAAAAATCTGCTTCCAAGCTCCCGAGGGTTGTCAGCAAAATTTATTTCCTGGTAGCTACAGGACCAACGGCTTCAGTTTCTTTCTGGAGACCACCTCCAGCCCCTAGAGGCTGCCCACAGTGCCTTGCTACATGGGCTTCTCCCAAATGGCCGCATACTTCACAGATGCCTGCTTCTTCACTGTCAGCAGTGGAAAGAATGCGAGTCTGCTGGGAAGATGGAGTTTTATTTAACATAATCAGAGGTGCAACAGAGCATCCCTTTTGCCATATTCTGTTGGCTAAAAACAAGTCACAGGTCCCATCCACATGCAACGGGAGGGGATCACACAAAGTCACAGACATCAGGAGGTGGAGATCCTAAGGACCACCTGAACGTCTCCACCACATACATTATATGTAAGTTTTAAAAACCTAAGGCTAGAAAACCTAAAGAGTAGAAGAAATTTCCCTCAACCACGCAGCCAAGCCACAGTGGAGGACCTGGAATTAGAAGCCAAGTCTGAAAAACTCCAAGGCCCATGACCTCACCCACAACTGCGTTATTCACAGAACCCATCACTGGCCTCTAGGAGTCATGGTCTCCCTCATCTACAACAGAGGCAAAAACAAATCTTCCGATCCAAGTTGGCAAGAATCTAACAGAAGAATGTACAAAGAGCCTGAACTTCCTGGAGGAGTTGCCTTGCAGCCACCCTTTGTGCCTGGCCTTCAAGGAAGAGTTAGTGAGATGGAGAAGAGATGCACAGAGACCACCAGGTGAGGTCATGACAGATGTGAAAGTGCAGTGCTCTGGGATGCTGGCATGCCCCAAAACTGGCAGGTAGTTCCCTGTGGCTGAAACCTAAAGAAAACGAACCATGCTTGGCAAACCACAAGGCTGAACGGGTAGGTTGGGAAGAGATGCTGAAGGGTATCGAGCACCTGGCTTGAAATTTGGGACTCCAAGCAACTGGGAGCCAATGAAGGTACAGGCCAGAGGGCAACACCATCAGATTAAGCTTCAGGAGAATAATGCCGGCTGGACACAAGGTGGCCAGTTAGGATGTTACCACTTCAGTCCTAGCAAGAGATGAAGTGCAGATGCCATAATAAGGAAAAAAAAAGACAGGCCAGGCATAGCGGCTCAAACCTGTAGTCCCAGTATTTTGGGAAGCCAAGGTGGGGCAGACTGCGTGAGACCGGGAGTTCAAGACCAGCCTGGACAACATGGTGAGACCCCATTTCTACAAAAAATACAAAAATTAGCCAGGTATGGTTGTATGCATCTGTAGTCTCAGCTACTTAGGAGGATTGCTTGGGCCCAGGAGGTCGAGAATGCAGCGAGCCATGACTGTACCACTACACTCCAGCCTGGGCAACAGAGCGAGATCCTGTCAAAAAAAAAAAAAAGACAGAAAGAAAAGAAGAGAGAAGAGAAGACAAGACAAGAGAAGAGAAGAAGGGGTAAAAAAGAGATTTGAGATATGTTTCAGGGGTCAAGTCCAAAAGCGAAGAGCCAGATGATATAATGAGAAATGGATCATCAGAAAAGCACAATGATTTGGGGAAGATCAGAAAATCAAAAAAAGGCAGGGAATAGAGCAATGTGAGCTGTCTTAAAATTTTCCAGTAAACATTGTTAAAAGAAATGGCTGGCTGGGTGCAATATCTCATGCCTGTAATCCCAGCACTTTGAGAGGCTGAGGCGGGCAGATCATGAGTTCAGGAGTTTGAGATCAGCCTGGCCAACATGGTGAAGCCCTGTCTCTACTAAAAATACAAAAATTAGCCGGGTACGGTAGCCTATAATTCCAGCTACTGGGGAGGCTGAGGCAGAAGAACTGCTTGAACCCAGGAGGTGGAGGCTGCAGTGAGCTGAGATCACACCACTGCACTCCAGCATGGGCAACAGAGTAAGACACTGTCTCGGAAAAAAAAAAAAAAAAAGAAAAGAAAAAGAAATGGCTATGCTAAGCGAAATCAGCCAGACACGAAAAGACAAATACGGTACGATTCCACTTATATGAGGTGCCTAGAAGAGGCAAGTTTATAGAGACAGAAGGCAGAAGAAAGATTACAGGGTTTAGGGGGAAACGTGAATGGGAAGTTAGTGTTTAATGGGTGTGGGGCTTCTATTTGGGAAGACGAAAAAGTTCTGGAGATGGATGGTGGTGATGGTTGGACAGCACTGTGAATAACAGACTTATTGCCACTGAACTGTATGCATGGTTTAGACATGGTTAACATGATTACATTTTAAATTACATATATTTTACCATCATGTTTTTAAAAAAACAAAAACACAGAATAGCTCCTTTTTTTGAAAAAAGCAACAGGATGACACATAAAGTAACAACACAGCAGAATGTCATCACAACACCAGGCCCTGGTCTGCTCCATGCTAAGAGAAGCCATTGAGCAGGACAAAACCCTCAGAAAGAGCCATTCATCAAAAGTGACAGTCTAATGGATGTCCCTGGTCATCAGTTCCCTACCCACTCTCTTCCAACTTTGTCAACATCACAATCAAGGCATATTTGCTTAACCACTGAAAGGGTAGGAATAAAAGCAGAAGGGATCAACCTTCTTGGCAGATCCTTCAGGCAGGGCTGCCTGGACACTGACAGATACACCCAAGCTGCCAAGTATTCGGCTTGAGACAGCTGGATCCAACCCCCAATCATCCATGTGATGAATGACTAATTGTGGAGCTCCTAAGTTTTACAGGGCACCGTGTCCAGTGCTGGGGTACAGTGACTCAGAACAGCCACAGCCCAGCCGTGATGGCACTCACAGCCATCAGAGAAAGGATGAGGGGGCAGGGACAGAACAAGAGTCCATTTCCATCACTCTAGGTGCCATCCACCTGCTGAGGCCCTGAGCCACAGCCCCACCCTCGCCACTCTTCTGCCTCCAGGTTCCCAGGCTCGGATGTCGTTTAGCCACCTCTTCTCAAAGGTCTAATGTCTATTTCAGGGGTACCACATCCCACTCAACACCTCCCTAGGGCTCCATAAAGATATGTGGAATGAAAAAATGAGTACCATCTGACCCATGTGTTGCAAAATGAGCAGGTAAGTGCCAGGATGTAAAGATTCTGAACAGCCCAAGTTGCAGACAGAGGAGACAGGAGTCCGTGTGGTCCCTGAGGTGCTCCTGCTGCCCACAGGGTCAGCGGCGAGTGCACAACAGACCCAGGGATGGCAGAGGGCAGGCTTTACTTGCCTAGATGAGCACATTTGTTTCTACATCTGCATTTGTTTCTTTCCCAAAGGTACGATACATCTAGGTTTGAAGAAGCTTCAAAAATCTCCTTGGACATAGGAGGAGCATCACTTCAACCCAGGAGGTCGAGGCTTCAGTGAGTCGTGACTGCACCACTGCACTCCAGCCTGGGTGACACGATGAGACCCTGTCTCAAAAAAAAAAGAAAAAAAAAATATATATATATATATATCCTTAGACATACTCCATCCCACATTGGGTAGACAGAGTAATGCCCCCTAAAATGTTATGTTTACAATTTTGCACTGCCTAAAGATATCCAAGTATTACCTCCAGTACCAATGAATGCGACTTTATTTGGAAGTAGGGCCTTTGCAGATGATGAAGTTAATAAGAAGTCACCACGCTGAGTCCTAACATGATGTGACTATGCCCTTATTTTATTTTTTAAGTAATTTTTTTTATTTCCATAGGTTTTAGAGGAACAGGTGGTATTTGGTTACATGAACAAATTCCTTAGCGGTGATTTGTGAGGTTTTGGTGCACCCATCACCCAAGCAGTACATAATGAACCCAATTTGTAGTCTTTTATCCCTCATCCTCCTCCCATCCTTTCCCCCTGAGTCCCCAAAGTCCATTGTATCATTCTTATGACTTTGCGTCCTCATAGCTTAGCTCCCACTTATGAGTGAGAACATATGATGTTTGGTTTTCCAACCCTGAGTTACTTCACTTAGAATAATGTCTCAAATTCCATCCAGGTTGCTGTGAATGCCATTAAGTCATTCCTTTTTATGGCTGAGTAGTATTCCATTGTGTGTGTATATATATGTGTGTGTGTGTGTGTATATATATATACACACACACACACACCATAGTTTCTTTATCCACTCATTTCTTTATATATGGTGTGTGTGTATATATATATACACACACACCATAGTTTCTTTATCCACTCATTGATTGATGGGCATATGTCCTTCTTTTAAGAAAGGAAATCTAGATATGAAAACAGACACGTACAGAAGGGAGATGACATAAAGACACAGGGAAGACACTACCTGTGATCCTAGGGACACCTGAGCTCTCCTGAAGTTGGAAGAGAAAGAGCCTGGAACAGACAGCCTTCAGGAGGAACGAACTCTGGAGATAGCTTGATTTCAGAGCCTTGGCTTCCAGAACCGGCACACGGAAGAATTAAGCCACAGATGGAATAAAGGCTGCTGACCTTAAAATAGGGAGATTCTCCTTGGTTATCTGGGTGGTCCCAGTGGAGTCCCAAGGGACCTTACATGTGGAGTGTGAGAAGAATTTAACCCTTTCTGGCTAGCTTTGAAGATGGAAGCAGAAGCCACTAGTGAAGGAATGCAGGCAGCCTCTCAAAGATGAAAATGGAAGGAAATGGATTCTCCCCTAAAGCCTCTAGGAGGAACATAACCCCACTGATGCTTTGATTTTAACTTCATAAGACCCATGTAGGACTTCTAACCTCCAGTACTGTAAGAGAATAAATGTGAATTGTTTTAAACCATTAAGTTTTGGGTGATATTTTACAGTTGCAAGGAAACTAATGCCCCAAGTTTCTTTAAGACTTCATGCAAAATGGCTTTCCTAACACAACCTAATGTGTATGTCTGGTTTTGCTTCCAAGGAATGTTCCTGCTGTCTCACTAGAGATGGAGTGAAGTTTCAGAGGATGGGAAGTAAGAAGACACTGTACCCTGTTGGTTGAGCTTCTCACAAGCCGGGATGCTGGAATGAAAGCATCGGGATTGGTCTAGCTTCAGGAATGGCTTAATCAGGCCCTCAAACGCACCACCGGCATCTAGTCTTCCCTCTCCAAGCCTATACTCTGCTTCCTCTGGGTGGGTCCTAGCTTTCCCTTATGGTGACAAGATGGCTGCCACACCTCCAGCATCACATGCACTCTCCTTCAAGCCCAGTGAGGAGAAGAGTCAGCTTTGAGCCACGTGCCCATTCTGGAACAATTCATTTGATCCAGGGAATAATGTGAACTGATTGGGCTTAGGTGTGGGTCATCCTGGAGATGGGGTAGAGGGGTAGAGCTTCATTCCAGCCACCTTCAAAGATGAGGGAGATTCGCCTGGCTAAAACATAAAAGCATCCATGATATATTGTGACATTAAAAAATAATATATGAGGCCAGGCGTGGTGGCTCACAGCTGCCAACCCAGCACTTTGGGAGGCCGAGGCAGGTGGATCACTTGAGGTCAGGAGTTCGAGACCAGCCTGGCCAACATGGTGAAACCCAGTATCTATGAAAAATATAAAAAATAGCCGAGTGTAGTGGTGGGCACCTGTAATCCCAGCTACTCGGGAGGCTGAGGCAGGAGAATCGCTTGAACCCAGGAGGCAGAGGTTGCAGTGAGCTGAAATCATGCCATTGCACTCCAGCCTGGGTGACAGAGCAACACTGTCTTTAAAAAAAAGAAAAAGAAAAAAAAAACTACTTTTCGATATTTACATACTATATTTTACATACATATATATTTTATAAAATAGCATATCATATAAACACTATATGTAGTGCATAAAAATATATTGTGAAATTAAAAGTTGTCAAGGGCAAACTTCCCTAACCTGGGTGTGACTTCATCGGTGTTACAATTCATAACCCATGCCCTGATTATCTGTGCATTTCTTCTGTAGGCATGTCATACTTCAATAAAAGATTTTAAGCTACAGAATAAAAATGGAAAGTACAGCCCTATTTTTAAAAAGAAAACCAGGCCGGGCATGGTGCCTCATGCCTGTAATCCCAGCACTTTGGGAGGCGGAGGCAGGGGGATCACCTGAAGGTCAGGAGTTCAAGACCAGCCTGGGCAACATGGTGAAACTCCATCTCTACCAAAAATACAAAAATTAGCTGGTTGTGGTGGCAGACACCTGTAATCCCAGCTACTCGGGAAGCTGAGGCAGAAGAATCGCTTGAGCCTGGGTGGCGGAAGTCACAGTGAGCTGAGATCACGCCACTGCACTCCAGCCTGGGCGACAGTGCGAGACTCCATCATAAAATAAATGAAATGAAATGAAATGAAATAAAATGAAACAAAATAAAATAAAATAAATAAAATAAAATAAAATAAATAAAATAAAATAAAATAGGAAGAGAAGCAGCAAAAAAGGATGGAAAGAGAGAGGGAAGGAGGGAATTGCAAGCAAACAGAGAGAGAGAAAAAAAGAAAGGAATGCCCAAAGGATACCCCCAATGATTGAGTGGTTACATACACAGGAGTATGTCAATTTTCAGCTGGAGTGACTTTGCCTCCCAGAGGACATTTGGCGATGTCTGGAGACATTTGGGGTTTCACAATTGCGGGGGTGGGAAGTGCTATTTGCATCAGGTGGTTGGAGGCCAGGGCTGCTGCTCAACATCCTATGGGGCACAAGGCAACCCCCACAACAGAATGATCCAGCCCCAAATGTCCATAGTGCCAAGGTCGAAAAGCCTGTTATGCAGGTAAAATTGGAGGAAGAGAAGCTGAGAAGGAGGATTTCCATTTTCTTCTTTGTGTCCTTCATTCTTTGAACTTTTCACAAAAATCATACCTTACCTTTATTTATTTATTTATTTATTTATTTATTTTTGAGATGGAGTCTCGCTCTGTCACCCAGGCTGGAGTGCAGTGGCGCGATCTCGGCTCACTGCAAGCTCCGCCTCCCGGGTTCACGCCATTCTCCTGCCTCAGCCTCCCGAGTAGCTGGGACTACAGGGGCCCACCACCACGCCAGGCTAATTTTTTGTATTTTTAGTAGAGACGGGGTTTCACCGTGTTAGCCAAGATGGTCTCCATCTCCTGACCTCGTGATCCGCCCACCTCGGCCTCCCAAAGTGCTGGGATTACAGGCGTGAGCCACCGCGCCTGGCCCCTTACCTTTATTTTTAAGAAATAAACACTTCTGGCAAGGCGCGGTGACTCACGCCTGTAATCCCAGCACTTTGGGAGGCTGAGGTGGGTAGATCATCTGAGGTCAGGAGCTCGAGACCAGCCTGACCAATATGGTGAAACCCTGTCTCTATTAAAATTACAAAAAAATTTAGCTGGGCATGGTGGCATGCGCCTGTAGTCCCAGCTACTCAGAAGGCTGACAGGAAAATCGCTTGAACCCGGGAGGTGGAAGTTGCAGTGAGCTGAGATCACACCATGCCACTCTAGCCTGGGTGACAGAGCGAGACTCTGTCTCAATAAATATATACATACATACATACACACACACAGAAACACACACTCCTTAAAGTGGCCACAGCAAACCACAGGCCAAATCCAGCTCACAGTATGTGTGCAGCCCACCTACTAGCAATCACTTTCACGTGTTTAAAGGATTGCATTGAGACGGTAACCTAAGAACCTACACAGCATCCTTGACTGTACCTACTGGACCACAAGGCCTGACATATTTAGGACCTGGCCCTTTATAGAAAAAGCTTGTTGTCGCTTGGCAGAGATCAGCCTTTGTCCTAAGCCTCCCACTATAAAGAAGCCCCCAACCCAACCAAGGGATGTGCTATGTCTTCTGAGGTGTGTTCTAGAAGCACGGTGCAGCAGAGACCCCTGGCTACCTCCACCAATGTGCTGGTTTCCTGCTACTGCTGTCACAAATTCATGCAAATTAGTGGCTTAAAACACAAATGTACTATCTTACATTTCTGGAGGTCAGAAGTCTGACATAGTTCTCCCTGAGCCATAATCAAGGTGTCAGGAGGGCTGTGTTCCTTCCTGGCGTTTCTATGGGATTATTCATTTTCTTCTTCATTTTCTTATCTTTCCCACTTTCTAGAGGCCACCTGCATTCCTTGGCTTGTGGTCCCCTCCTCCACCTTCAAAGCCAAAAGTGGACCATGGAGTTTCTCTCCCATGACATCACTCTGATTCTGAGCCTGCTGTCTGCCTCTTCCAAATGTAAGAACTCTCATGATTACATCAATCCCGCTGGGACAATCCCAGATACTCTTCCTATCTCAAGGTCAGACAATAACCAACCTTAATTCCACCCACAACATTGATGCCCCTTTGCCATGGAACATAACATATCCACAGGTTGCAGAGATTAGGATGTGAATATCATCAGGGAAACATTATTTCGGGGAAACATTCCACCTTTCATGCCAGACATCCACTCCCCTGCCTCTCTCAGAGAATCTCAAACTCCCTTGCCACTAGGTGTGGCCATGAGATTATGTTTCAGTCAATGCAATATAAATCCAAGCACTTATATAATATCAGGAATTCCCTTTAAAGGCAGTCTTTTCATCACACCAATTCTACTGTCTCAAACTCCGATGTGATGACTGGAGCAGCAGTAGCCACACTGGGCCATGACAATGTCCCTCAAAGGCATAACAGAATGAATTGCCAAAGGAGCCTAGGTCTGTGATGACTTTACAGAGTCACCATGCCAACTTGGAGGGCCTCTCCTGGACTTATTTATAAGGGAAAACAGAAGTGTGTGTGTTTAAATCTCTACAGGTGGGGATGGAAGAATTCTATTACAGCAAAATGAAACTCCCAGCAGATTCTGAAAATGAGAACACTGCCTTACTTATTCATCCCTCAACATGCGTATACCAAGAGCCTGTTAAGGGCCAAGCACAGTACTAGATGATACAAACAGAAACCTGTCACAGTCCTTACACCCCAAGATTTGAGCCTTGTGGGGAGACAGCTCAAGCCTAAATTGTAATACAAGTAGTAATGCAACCAAACTACATTTTTATTTTTTATTTATTTTTTTGAGATGGAGTTTCACTCTTGTTGCCCAGGCTGGAGTGCAATGGCACAATCTCGGCTCACTGCAACCTCCACCTCCTGGGTTCAAGAGATTCTACTGCCTCAGCCTCCTGAGTAGCTGGGATTACAGGCACCCACCAACACGCCCAGCTAATTTTTGTATTTTTACTAGAGATGGGGTTTCGCCGTGTTGGCCAGGCTGGTCTCCAACTCCTGACCTCAGGTGATCCGCCCACCTTGGCCTTCCAAAGTGCTGGGGTTACAGGTGTGAGCCACCACGCCTGGCCCAAAGTACATTCTTAGAAGTACGGCTGGTGAGCTACAGAGGCATCAACACCTGCTGGGGGAATCAAGGAGGTGGCCGTGGGGAAGTGAGGATGTGTGGGAGTCTGCCGGGGGTAAAGGTGAAAAGAGCACTCATTCCAGGCAGTGGGGCCTCCAGGACAAGTGTAAGGTCATACAAGGGTTAAGAGAGGGTGGGGCCGCAGTGAGATGGCCAGTGAGTTAACGTCTGAATGCAAAGAGTAGGGAGGGCAGGAGAGGAGATTTACCGGGGGAAAGCAGAAAACATCGGGAATATGAAGCTGACAGCTTTGGCTTCTATGCTGGAGCACTAGGAACAGCCCTCTTGCGTGGCTCAGCAGTGAGGATGGGCCACGTGCATTAAGCACCTGAGGCCGTCTACCTTTTCCCCTGGGGCCCTTGAGATGCAATGCTCTCAGGACCCTTCTCCATACACACCTGGTCATTTCCCTGAGGCAGAAGAGAAGCCCAGTCCCCACTCCATCTACCCACCCCCAGCCTTCTCAAGCCCAATTCTAACCTCCACTCCATCCCCATCAAAGCTGCCAATTTTAGTTCCTATTTTCTTTTCTTATTGCTAGCTTTGACCTCTTAGTGGGTGATCACTAATAAACCTAAATAAACTCCCCCTCCAAAAAAAAAAAAGTTGCAAACTTTCCAAGCTCAAAACAGGATTATAAATTATTCCATCTTGGCAAACACAGTCCTTTCCCTAGGCAACGTGAAGTGTTGGCAGAAGCTTAAAAGAGGCATTCATTTCCTCCTCTCTTTGCATCTGTGGTTTAGATGTACAAAAAAATACGGTTCAGCATTTTTACTGGAACGCAGATTTATCCACACTCCTGCCCCCACTTGTCTCTCCAGCAAAAGACGAGGTCAATCAATCACACATTATATCAGTTGCTTCACCTCTTGTCAATTTCAATATTGGTGCTGATTGAGGGATTCATGGAAAACAGACAAGGCCACTGCTCGAGTGCAGAGTGAAGGGTGGTCATAACAAATAGCCTATTAAATGGGACTCTGCTCACTTCTCCCTGAGCAGAGGCTGCAAAATTCAGGGAGAAGTTGAAACTTACAGAGACAATGGGATGGAGTGATGAAGAACCTTCTGGCAAATTCTGTAATGACCATGTCACTTTGGCACATAAGGGACACTGACAGCCCGTTAGGCGGCTGATCTAGGTCATTTAAGGGGGAGAAAGCCATGTCATTCTTTGAGAGGAATGCTCCCCGAATTATTCTGTTTCTTTATCATTCACCTTCTCATTACTAATTGTTGTTGTTAAGCACTCTCTGCTCAAAGTACACGTTTCATGTCCCAAAAGATACACTAAGGGTGGAGTGAGATTTTAATCCAATACATTAGGGAAATATTTTACATCCTCTCCGCCTGGACAATGGGCATTACAAGTACACAGGTAAATAGTAAAGGCTCTGAGAAGTCCTGCAGAAAAAGTAATCAGTGCAGCCTAGAAGGGAGTAGCTTCATATCTGGATTGAGTTGCTTCTAGCTTTTAATCCTGGCCTTGCCACTTTCCAGTGTGTAACCCTGCAGGGCGGTGGTGAGAACTGAATGAGAAAAAAAGCACGTAAAGCATAGTGCCTGGCCCCTGGTAAGCACATAATACATATTTGCCACAATAATAATTACTAATGTTGAACCAGGCATTTACCAAAATACATATGACTATTCTGTTCTTCTTTTGTGTTAACACCCATTATGTCCTATGAAAGTGGTTTTCCTCAAAACACTGAGGGGGAAAGATTGCAGTAAGCGATTTTGTTTTAATTTGACCAACAGTTAGATGAGCCACATTCTGAGCCAGGCACTGTTCTGGGTGCTTTATACACATTAGCCCATTTAATCCTCACGACCACCTGATGAGGTAGGAATCACTACGATGAATATGCACATTTATACATGAGGCACATTTATACGTGAAGCAACCTGCCCAAAGTCACACAGCTAGTGAGTAGCTGGCCCTAGAGTCTCTAGTCCATATCTTTGATGTGGGGGTCAAAAAGCCCAACCCCTGAGAACCTCCTGAAACTATTTTCCTATAACCCATTTGCTCTTCTCCCAAAACTATCATAAAATTTCATTTTTATCAACTACTTCTTCTGCTCAAAAACCTAGAATGCCTCCTCATCACCTTTGGAGTCAAATTCAAATTTCTTCTGTTTCTAGGCTCTTAATATGCTCTACCTTGATTGTCCCTCTGCCTGGCCTACTCTTGCTCTATCTGGTAAACTCCTATGCATCCTTCAAAACCCAACTTAAAACTTGCTGCTTCTAGAAGGCCTCTCTGAACACTTCTGTCCAAGGTGGAGTTAGTGCCTTAAATTTTATCCTTTCTTTCAACTTTGGGAGAACCTCTATGGACTGACATTTGCCAGACTGTATGCCCATTATACCCACAGTAGTCAGCTGAGATGACTCGCTGCTGCTGCTGCTACTGCTGCTGCAACAAGCCTTGACTTTCCTTCCCACTTTCAGTCCAGGTAGGGAGTGAGATGACTCCACCCTGACCTCTGCAAGAAGCCTGTACCCATGCGTGGCCAGTCAGAGCAATGCACCACCCTTGGCTACAGGAATTGCTAAGCAATGATCACATGACCCAATCAAAGCCAGTAAGACAGAACCCCAAGACTCCTGATGGAGTGGCCTGGACACATAGACTCATTTCTGCAGGACTTAGAGCTGGTTGCTGGGAAGCTGAGCACCTGATGCCACTGGGACCACCCTGTGGAAAGGGACTTCTTGATAGTGAAGCCAGCATGGAAGAGAATGCAGAATAGGAAAAGAAGAAAGAGAACAAACCTGAGTCCTGATGACACTGGCCAAGCTCCTAGATCAACCCTTACCTGAAGTAGTCATATTGTTAGACATCTTAATTATGTCAACCAATAAACTCTCGTTTCTACTAAAGAAAGTCAGAGTTGGAGTTCTGTCACTTGTAGCCCCAGGAGCCCAGACTAGTGCAATCTCTAGGGAATGGCTGAGGTCCTCTAATAAAAAACAATGTCCAACTCATTTTCCCAGTGCCCAAATCATAGTGTGAAACATCCTATAAACATGTGTTGCAATGAAATTCAACTTGTAAGTTTCCAAATGCTTTTATGAGCACCTGCTCAGTTGATCCTAGGGACTTACTATGCATTCCTACCCCCATTTCACAAACAGAGAAACTGAGGCTCAGAAAGTTTAACCAGTTTCCTCTGAATATTCTATGTCTTTGATATGATTCAACTAGTGTTTTGCATAGCATGCATGCAGTTGGTGCTTAACAGTGCCAACTAACCAGGCCTAACAGACCCAAATGTAGTGCCCGTGCTGCCATCCTGCTGCCTTGGGTTAGAGGAGACCCAGATGAGTTTTGGCAAGCAAAGTGGTGCCAACTCAGGTCTGAGCGGCTCTCAGTAAGCCATCTCACCCTCCTGGCAGACCCACAGCCCACCTTCTCCCCACACAGATGGGTGCCACTTATACATTCATGAATTTCAGATCTTGCCAGGCCCTCAAGGTTGCCCCCTACTCCTCCTGTTTCCCTACCAGTAAGTGAAGACTTGTTGGCTGTGTCTCCACAGCTTTGAAAATCCAGCCATTTCTCAACAGTTGGAGTGTGAAATTAGGCAGATGGAACATCCAAATAATGGACTGTGCCGCATCTGGAAACTGTGGCATCAAGCAACAATCAGAGTTGGTCGCTTTATAGCATGTGAACAAGGGAGGAAATCAATGCCACTTTATTCTTGATGGCTAAATTCAACCCAGCAAAGCAGTCAGAGTGTGCACACTGGGGTCTGAAACCCAAATCCCACCTCTACCATTTATTCTCTGCGTAATCATAAAAGGAGACTTAAGCTTTGGATTTTCCTACCCATAAAATGGGCATAAGTTATCTCCAGTAAATGTTTAGAAGATTCAGAGAGATAAACCACAGTGGCATATTGTAAGCACTCAATAAATTATCTGATGTTTGCTCTTTAATTTCCTTAAACATAAAAAGATACCGAAAACCTTGCCAACTGAATCAGAACACGGGTTTTACAAATAATTAAATGAGGTCAGCACAATTTCATTGAAGCTGTTCAGGCAGCTTTAGTGACAAATGAAGCAACATTCTGCAAGTACATCTATTAGAACCTTAAATTAGTCAAACGTAAGGTAGCATGCAAGGAAAGTACAGATGAGGAGGTGAATCCTGTTTGCAAATCAGAACGCTATAGAAATGGCCACAGATTGCAAATCATAAATTCTACTTTCCAGAAGTTCCATTATATGTAGATACCAGAAGGCAAATAAAAGCATACTTAAAGATAGTGTTGGCAACATCTCTTTGAAAAAAAAAAAAAGATGAAAATGGCATGATTTCATAGCACTAAATGCAAACAAGTGGTAATACATAATATCAGCCCGAATAGTTTTCAAAGAGCAGAATAACAGTTGAATAACAGCTGAATTGGAACTATTTGAGCATTTTTTAAAAACATAAAAGATGTGGTACCCTTGATCACAGCATTAGAGACAATGTTCTCAATTACTACTGAAGCCTCAGTTAACTCTTAGATGGCCTGAATGACATATTAAGTTTCTGTGAAGCCTGGAAAAACAGACTGCCCCATTGGAGGGACACCACCTTATAAAGTTCTGCAGGGCTTCCCAACCAGGGGGTGATTCTGTTCTCCCAGGGGCATCTGGCAATGTCTGGAGACATTTTTGGCTGTCCCAGTTTGGGGAGATGAAGATGCTACTGACGTCCACTGAGTAGAGGACAGGGATGCCACAAAAGCTCCCACAAGCACAGGACAGACACCACAGCAAAGAATGATCAGCCCCAAATGTCAATAGCGCCAAGACTGAGAATCCCACGCTGGAGTTAGCCAGCCTGTTTTTTGGTTGCAAGACCTTGAGGGAGCTTTTAGCCTCTCTGAGACTTGGTTCTACCATCTGTCAAATAAGGGGGCATCCCAGGACCTAACTTCCAGAGTTGTTGAGAGATTATGAAGCGATATTAATCACCATCATCACTTCCATTCAACAGGCTCTTGCTATGCCTTGGGCACCATGCCAAGAGTCTGCCTGTGCATTATTTGATTTAATGTTTGTAACAACCCTATGGGGGAGGTAGCACAGCTAAGGTCCCACATGGAAGGGATGCAGGCTCGAGCCCCAGCAGCCTATGCCTTGACCTCTTCATCCTCACTACCCAGTGTGGTCTATGGGCCTGCAGCCTCAGCTTCACCAGGGAGCTTGCTAGAAATGCAGAATCTTGAGCCCTGCCCCAGACCTACTGAGTGCCAATCTGCACGTGAGCCAGATCTCCAAGTGATTTATGTGCCTGTTAGGGTTTTAGACACAATTTGCTAAGGACAGCAGCTGGCCCTAAGTAAATACTAAATAAATATTAATTATTTGTATTGTCATCACTGTAGCTTATGGAGAGATTTGCTAGGATAAAATTCAGACTCGGCATAATATGCATGGATGTGATGATGACTCACCCAAGGGCATGGGGTCTGCCCTGCCTTTTACAGAGTCTCTCTCTATAAAGATAAAGACCAGGCTGTCAAATACAAAGAGCCAGGACCCCATACTAGCTCTTCTGATTCCTCAGTCCCTCTTCCTCCTTCAGCATCCTGTCCTCTCCAGTGGCGTATCTATTTCACACTATGGTGTAAATGACTCATGGTCTATGAGGCCTCTCCCAGGGAGTTCCAAAGCTCAAGCCATGCTTTCCGCCACTGTTTGATAAAAAAATCCAGATCTTTATTGCCAAACCTCAAGTGATGGGCAGTGCCATTTTAGTGCATAAAAAGGTGACATCACAAAGCATTCTTTATCTCTTTAAAATTTCCTACCTTATTATACAAGTCATGCATGAGTACATCCTCAGGATAAAATATTCAAGTTATATATAAGTGCATAGGGTACAAAGCAAAAGTCCCTTTCATCAGAGAGGCGCTGAAGGTTTCAAAGCAGAGACTCCTGAGTTTGGATCTCAGCTCCATCCCTTACTAGATGTGTGTCTTTGGACAACTTACTTGGGCTCTCTGTGACTCAGTTTCCTCATCTGTACCTCAAATATCTGTTTAAGGATTAAATGTAATAATGCCTAAAAAATGCTTAGCTCTGAGCCTGCACACAGTGGGAATTAGCAATGCTTTCACACCCTAGTCTTGTCCCCAAAGGTAAGTCCTATTCGCAGCTTGGCATGAAGACTTGGAGACCCTCTGCTATGCATTTACTTATATAGGTACCCAACAAGTACAAGTGCACATTCAGTATAAAGACGATCACAGCAGACCTTAGTTCTCCAACTTGCTTGCTTTAGAGTTCAGCTGAGTTGTGGGGATATTTTAATGCCCATCACACAGATGTATCTCTTGTTCTAACCGCTCTGTACGTCTATCCTTGGGACAGAGGCACAATGATAGATTGAAAAATTCCCCTATTGTGGACATTTAAGTTTCCACCATCTACCCACTGAAAGTCGACCGTACATGCAAAGGCAGCCAAACTCCAGCATGTCAGACGGAGGAAGCTGAGCAGCCAGGAAGTGGAGCCAGGCGGAGGATGCTGTCATCAGAGCCTCTGCCAAGGACGGGAAGGATGACGACAATCTGGGGCACACTCAAAATAAATAATTGTCCTTAACCCTCTCAAAATTGGGAAGCACATCCTTAGTCACCGGCTTCCTGTCACAGCTGGGTGCTGTGCCCTCACACCGCCCACTGCAAGGCTGGGCCCAGGCTCCTAGGTTCCCAGCCAACAAGGGCACCTGCCCGGGATGATTCCTCCAACGCCCCAAGCACTTCTCTCCAGCAAGGGGGCCAAGTGAAAGGAGTTACCCTGGCCGAAAAGGACCTAAAAAATGACCCAGAAGAGATGTTTAATGACTTGGGTAGTATCAAAACCCTGAAATGTTACCCAGACCACTAATCTATAAAGCAGATCAAAGGGAGAGGCCTGGTGGGACCAAGCTGGTTGTTCAGAGGGGGAGATAGAGAGCCTCATCTTTTCCCCTGAGACCCCCAGCGTCCTCCAGAATACAGTTGATAAACCACTGATCTATCTGGTCCAGTTGGTTTCTCAGATTTGGTGGCTGGAGCTCATGGAGAGGAAGTTACTCACCAAAGACCACACAGAGATTAAGTAGCAGAGCCCAGGGAAGGGCTCTGGTCCCCTGACCCCTGACTCCCAGGCCACTGTGCTTTCTGTGAACTTCTAGAGCATGTGCTTGTTTAGACTAAGGTGTGAATGACTGTGTCATTCAGAGATGATTATGTTTTCAGACACACTTTCCATTAGAGCCACAGCTCTCCACCCCAGGTAGGAATGGCCCAAGTGTAACTCACAAGATAAACAACACAGAACTTCCTGGGCTGGGGGTGTGTTTCTCTGAGAGGTCTGAATGTGGAAAGATAAAATAACAACTGAGAAAAAAACGATAAAAACTGCTTTCATATTTTAAAAATGAATTGAAAATGAAACCAAATATGAAATTCACCTAAACTTTTACGATTAAATTTTAGACTTAAATTCAGTGTGGTCCCCGTCAGTGCCTTGAGATGAAGCACCCGCATGACCCTGGCCCTGGCTCCTAACGGCATGAGGTCCGTCTCTTATGCTGTTGATGCATTAGGTTGATGCAGAAGTTATTGCACTTTTTGCCATTACTTTTAATGCCAAAAACAGCAATTACTTTTGTGCCAACCTAATACATTGGTGGAAAACTATGAGGGGTCCTGAGCCCAAGGAAGGACTTCTTAATGGAAAGATAATTGGCAGCAGAGTAAGGGAATGGTTTTCAGTGGAGAAAAGGTCATCCCAAGCCCTTGAAATCTCTCTATGTATACAGTCTACTCTGCCTAATCCGTAATCATAAAATGAACATTTATTGTGCAAACATTTATTAAGCACCTACTGTATGCCCAGCACTATGCTAATCACTTTACAAGGATGAGATGGGCATTAACATTATCTCCCATTTTACAGATGACAAAATTGAGGCTCAGGAAACATAAGTCATGGGAATATCCGAGTCCGTCGGTAACAGGAACAGGATCCAGAAACTCTTCCTCTCCAGCAGTGTGATCAACCATCCCAGTTTACCCAGGGCCATTCTCGTGTTAACATGGAAAGTACCACGTCCCAGGAAGCCTGCATTCCCAGGTATAACTGGGACAACTCGCTGCCCTAGTGGAGGCTCTGCTGAGGCTATTCACAGAACGAAAATAGTTAATATTGACGCTTAAGCTCCTTGCTAGGGTGCCCCTAGGAAAGTCACATGGTTAGCCAGGACTCTTCCTGGAGTGTTCAAAGGGAGGCTAACTCCCCGATCCTGGGCGGGCTGGGTGGAGTGGAAACGAGGACGGCAAGTATGGATGCAGGTGTTGGAGAACGAGGGTCCGACTGGGTGGCCAGCAGAGGCAGGACATCTCTGACACATTCCTTTGGGTTGTTTGGATGAGGGTGACCCACCAGTCCCACATCCCAGGAGATCCCTCAATCCCAGATAATCCAGAACAGCTGGTTACCCTATTTCCCAATGAGAACCTGTTGCTGAATATTCCAGAAAATGCACACACGTTCAACAACTGCAGGCTCCACATCTCTGTCTACTTATTTGCCTTTTATTCCCCACTCCTCTTTCCCTCAAATTGGCAGGCAGTGCAACACTGTGCTGTTGTCTTGCTCTCTCCATGAATGACTACAGAAAGAAAAAAATAAAATGGAAAAGGTCATTGTGCTTTAAAAGGAGCCTTTAAAAAAATAATAGAAAGAAAAGAAAATTACCTGAATAGGCTCCTATTAGTGGGAAGTAAGAAACGGTTTCAAATGGAAAACTGTTCTCAAGAGAAAGCACATGTTGACCCTGTGATTGTGTTTTAAACTTGTGTTGGAAATGTTCTCACAATGTTTCAGAAGGCTTTTTTGCATATTTATTTTCCTTACCCTGATGAGAGGTGCAGCTCGGAGCACTTGTTGACAAGTGTGGAGACAGACGTTCTGTCTTACAGGCTCCCTCTCCTGGGCTGCACGCCTTCCCCTGGGACCTCTAGGTCCGCATTCAACTTCTGTCTCTGCCTCCGCCTTCTCTCATTCTCATTCTCGTTCTCGTTCTCTCTCTCTCTGGCTCTCTCTTGTTCTTTCTCTCTCTCTCTCCCCATCTCCTCTCTTTCCTTTCCTTCCTTTCCCTCCTCCTCCCTCACCTCCCTCCTTCTTCCTCCCCTCCCACACCCATACTAGCCTTCAACTTACTCCTCCTCCTCACCAAGCTCACTCAAACTCTAACAGCCTTTGCACTTTCTGTTCCCTCTGCTCGAACACCTTTCCCTTTGTGATTTGCCTGGTCAACTCCTTCTCATCCCTTGAGTCTCAGCTTACATGACCCCATCTCAAGGGGGCTTTCTGGACTTCTCCATGAAAAGTAGTTCCATTCCTCCCTCCACCCCTCCGCATCCTGCAGCTTCCTTCAAAGCACTTACCCTACTCCTTGTAGCCCATTCCTGGACATACTTGCTGTGCATGGGGGAGGCAGATGTCATGTCTGACTATTTGCACTTGCATCCCCAGGCTTATCCCCATGTCTGGCAGATATTCAGCAGGTGCTCAACCAGTGCTTTCAACTGCATGACTAAGCCAATGACTCCCACACACTTGACTGACAACTCTCTGGATGGTTTCTGGTTCCTTGGTTTGGGCTCCCCCAGAAGTGGATCCTGAGATGAAGATTCAAGTACAGGTAGTTTATTTAGGAGGTAAGCCCCTGAGTGCGGAAGACACTTGGAGAAGGGAGGGAAGCCAATGCAGGGTGTGCTATGAAGAGACTGCCAATGCAGGCAACAGGGGCCTAGTCCCAGGGGCCACTTGGAGATGATGGAGAACCTGCTCCCCCTGCCATGGGGCAACATCACTGGCTGAGGCTGCTACTGGGGACTTTATCTCTGACACTTCTGGTCTACCCCAAGCTTGGAAGGAAAGAAAGTACTCAGCAGAGAGTCATGGGTGCTGCCAAAGGACCCCACTAGAGTGGACCAAGACGATGAGTACCAAGGGGACAAGAACCAATGGTACCCACAGCATCTGCCACACCTAGTAACCACAGCCAGCAGCTGCACTAGTGTCTTAGAGCTCCTCATCCTGCTGAAAATGTCTCCCGGCAACACTGCTTGTGTGGACCACCCCTTCCTTCTTCAACTGCCTCCTCTGCTGCCTTTCCCGACTCTCCCACTGCCCTGTCTGCTCATCCCTGGTCTCCATCCCTAACCCTTCTCCTGTCCTTCTTAGTGAGCAGGGTCCCCACCCACCGCTCCTTCCCCTGTACACCTTTCTCTGAGAAACACAACAGCAGGTGAATCCCAACCTTGGGATCCCCTCACCTGAGCTCCTGTCCCAACAAACAACCACCTGCAGGAATAACAGCAACAACAGTCACAACTGAGGGTAGGACTCAGCAGCACTGGGGTGTCAGAGTTCCGCGCACGCTCTCAGAATGCACCGTCTGGGCTCCAGCACTGCCTCCAGCCCTTACCAGCTGTGAACTTGGACAGATTACTAACCTTTTTTTTTTTCTTTTGAGACAGAGTCATGCTCTGTCACCCAGGCTGGAAAGCAGTGGCACAATTTCAGCTCACTGCAACCTCTGCCTCCCAGGTTCAAGCAATTCTCCTGCCTCAGCCTCCCAAGTAGCTAGAACTACAGGCACCCAACACCAAGCCCGGCTAATTTTTCTATTTCTTAGTAGAGACGGGGTTTTGCCACGTTGGCCAGGCTGGTCTCAGACTCCTGACCTCAAATGATCCACCCACCTCAGCCTCCCAAAGTGCCGGGATTACAGGCATGAGCCACTGCACCCGGCCAGATGACTATCTTAAAACTTGTGATAAAGAAAGTCTTATCGGGAAGGGCACTTATGAGCCTTTAGTTAGTTTAACAACAGTATATTAAAGCGCTTAGCATGGTGCAGGGACGAGCGCACTGCAGCTGGCAGGCCAAATCCGGCCCACCACCACCAAAGATGTTTCCCATTTGGTTCTCTGCAGAGAACATTTGGCAACCCCTGGCACAGTGCCTGGCACATAGTTGGTGCTTCATAAATACTGGATATTACAACATTAGTGTTAGTGTCCACGTCAGTATCAGTGTCCATATTCACATAGAATGTGGGACTCTTCTTACCCCATTTTGCAGATGAGAGATCTCCATGTACACACCTCACAGTCCTCTCCCTCCCCTGTCCCCTGGCCCTCCCCACAGAACACCCGACTTATCATCGTCACTATCCCAGACTCTCAGGCTAGGATCCTTAGAGTCCTCCATGATGCTGTTTCCTCCCACAAGCCCTGGAGATTCAGTCTCCATGCCCCTTGGCTGCAGCCACAGTTTCCTTTCCAACCTCACTGTCCTCTTCACTCCCGCTCCCTAGAACAGTTTTCCCTATGGTGGGTTCCCTAGAATATGGATCCCTGGAAAACAGCTTCCATGGTGAATTGATTTTAGAAATGATCACATGTCATCTTCCCCTCTCCAAGAGTCACAATGACCATTAAAGTGCTAAAGGCTCTGAGAAGTCCCTCAAAGAGATCTGTTTAACTCTATGTAACCCAGCATTTGACAAACCCGCACACCTATTTTTTTTTTTTTTTTTTTTTTTTTTTTTTGGCCATTTAAAATCTGTTTCTACCACAGGACACAGATCAGGAACTACTGCCTGTGTCTGGCACAATGGTGGCCTCTCTGGAATTCCAGACCAGTCTCTCTTCCCTTTCACCTATCCCAGGAATTTATAAACATTTTCTTTAGAAGGCTGGATAGTAAACACATTAAGCCTTGTGGGCCAAGTAGCAAAACTGAGTATATTATACAGGTACTTACATGATAAGAGAGAAAACAAATTTCTATCAACATTTTATTGATAGAATTCAAAACTTCATTCATGGGCACAGAAATGTGAATATTATATCGTTTTCACACATCATGAAATAGTGGTCTTCTTTTGATGTTTTTAGTCAATTCTTCAAAAAAAAAACACATAGAGATAAATCACATCTTCTAAAACCCAGCTCTGATCACCTCTGTGTTAAAACATGTTCAAAGACTCTCTAATGGATTAAGTCCAAGCTCATCCCCCAACCATTCAAAACCCTCTTAGCCGGACCCTGCCCATCTGTAATTCCACCCCACTCTCCCCTTCCCACTCCCTGTGATTCTTCCAGATAAAACTGCTGCCTGCTCCCATATACACTCCATCCTATTCTGTTCTTATGTCTTTTCTCACAGGGCTCCCTCCTCCTGGAATTCCTCTCCACAATCTCCATACATGCAAATTTAAGGACTAACTCAAAGGCCACCTCCTCCAGGAAGCCTTCCCTGATCTCCTCAGGGAGAGCCTCTATCTCCTTTCTCCAAACTTCCAGGTCTCTTTATCTCAATATCACATACAGCACTTTTATTAGTTCATTCTTGCATTGCTATAAATAACTACCTGAAACTGACGAGCCAGGTGCAATGGCTCACGCCTGTAATTCCAGCACTTTGGAAGGCCGAGGTGGGTGGAACACCTGAGCTCAGGAGTTCAAGACTAGCCTGGCCCACATGGTGAAACCCTGTCTCTACTAAAAATACAAAAATTAGCCGCACATGATGGCAGATGCCTGTAATCGCAGCTACTCAGGAGGCTGAGGCAGGAGAATCCCTTGAACACAGAAGGTGGAGGTTGCAGTGAGCCGAGATCGCACCATTGCACTCCGGCCTGGGTGACAAAAGTAAGACTCCGTCTCAAACTGGGTAACATATAAAGAAAAGAAGTTTGGCTGGGCACAGTGGCTCATGCCTGTAATCCCAACACTTTGGGAGGCCATGGCAGGTGGATCACTTGAGGTCAGGAGTTCGAGACCAGCCTGGCCAGTATGGTGAAACCCCATCTCTATAAAAAATGCAAAAATTAGCTGGGTGTGGTGGTCGGCACCTGTTATCCCAGCTGCTTGGGAGGCTGAGACAGGAGAATAGCTTGAACCCGGGAGGCAAAGTCGCAGTGAGCCGAGATCGCGCCACTGCACACCAGCCTGGGTGACAGAGAGAGACTCCATCTGAAAAAAAAAAAAAAAAAAAGAAAAGACGTTTAACTGGCTCACGGTTCTGCAGGCTGTGCAGGAAGTATGGCTGAGGAGGCCTCAAGAAACTTACAATCGGGGTGGAAGGCAAAGAGGGAGCAGGTGCGTCTTACATGGGCAGAGGAGGAGGAAGAGAAAGTGAAGGGAGAGGTGCTACACACTTTTCAACAACCAGATGTGGGAACTCACTCATTATCACAAGAAGAGCAAGGGGGAAATCCACCAGGGAAATCCCATGATCCAGTCACCTCCCACCGGGTCCCTCCTCCAACATCGGGGATTACAATTCGACATGAAATTTGGTTGGGGACATAAATCCAAACCACACTCACTGGCCCTATCTCTCTAAAATTGGGGTCCATATCTTTCCGACCCAGTAATACAACACCTAGAAGCCGTAAAAACAAGCTCCCACAAGGAATGCTGCAGCAGCTGTGTGTCTCAATGGGCCATGGTTCTGCCGAGAAAATCCATTCCACATCCTCCTCCTCCCCACTCCATCCTTTCCACACTGCCTCCTGTGGGTCCCCCACCAGTCCATTCCACATCCTCCTCCTCCCCACTCCATCCTTTCCACACTGCCTCCTGTGGGTTCCCACCAGTCCATTCCACATCCTCCTCCTCCCCACTCCATCCTTTCCACACTGCCTCCTGTGGGTTCCCACCAGTCCATTCCACATCCTCCTCCTCCCCACTCCATCCTTTCCACACTGCCTTCTGTGGGTTCCCACCAGTTTCAGAAGTGAGAAGAGGTGATATCAAGATGTGAAAGCTATTTCTTTAAATTCTGAAAGACTTTAGAGGTTTAGATGGAGAAGATGAGACAGAAGCTAGCCTGTGTCTGGAAAGGTCCTCACCTGGTAGCTCTTCTCCCCATCTTCAGAAGACCAAGAGAAGCTGAAGTCATGCTAACATGCAGAGTGTGTTTTGATTCAAAAAGGATCACAAGTGTGTTTTGATTTCAAAGGATCATGAGATGGTATTGTGCGGGTCAACGCGACCCAGAATGAACAATGTTCTCATTTACCAATCTCCTTATTTGCAATCAAACTAATAACAGTTTATCTCAATCTCAGGGGAAACCAACCACATAGAAATACAGCAGCCTTGGAAAAAACAGCTCCTTGCAAAGCCGATTCTGTTCTGATTGACAGGATTGGATGAAGTTGCCACGATAGTAGAGAGACCTGAGCCCTGCTCCCCACAGGGGCAGTCAGCATCACCTCCACGGCTAAACCACCCCCGTTCCCAGCAGAAGTGTAGGCCAACCTGTGTGCCACAGATGGAGGAATCAGAGTCTTGGAGACTGAGCATTTCTTTTTCTCTTCTTCTTCTTATTTACTTATTTATTTTTCATGACCAAATAAAAATTGTACATGTTTGAGACTGGGTCATTTCCATCTTCTCTGTTCTATCCACACACCCAATACATAGACCTCACTCCCACCACCATCTTTATTGGGGGAGAAAGAGGTGGGTATTGAAGAGGGTTTCACTGAGTTCACCCATGTGGACGGACTCACCAAAGACTGAGATCAGGTTCTGCAATTTGTTGCAGTGAACCCATGAAACCCTTCCGAGACAGAACAACATCCCAGCTGGCCTTGGCTGCCTCCCGCCTAAGCCATCAAATCTTGACCTAACCTCCCTTCAAAGGCAGTTCAAGAATGCCTCCACAATCCTTCCTCTTAGGGCTTGTTAGACCCACTGGGCTGCAAAGGAAATATCTGAAGCCGGCACGGATATCTCCAGTCCTTTTGCTCTCACAAAATCACGAGCATCTTAAAAGAGGATTCCCCCCTTATGAGGACAGCTCTCTTTGCCACTTCATCCATTAAAACGCGGCATGAAAAAAAGCCTCACTGCTGGGTTCAAGGTAGGAAGGAAAGATTACTGGTCGGAAACCTCCCGTTTACTCGGGAGGGCATTGCAGAGGCCAAGTAACCATGGATTAAACACAGGAGAAGTTTCTTTCTCCCTCAGGTGGGAGCATCAGTATCTGCAGCCCAGGGCTAAGGTGCAACCCAGGGCCAAGGTGCAGCCCAGGGACCATCTCCGGAAATGCCGGTCACCCTCACCACATGGCCAGCAGGGCTGATTACCAAGCCTTCATTCCCTCAAAATGTGGGAAAAGGAGAAGTGTGTGAATTGCCCCTGCACCACTCAGAAATGTACACATCACCGGCTCACACCTCCTAGACGAGGATTCAGTTCATAAGCACTCATTACAACGGAGGTAGATACAGCAGTCTGCTAGGGCTGCCATAACAAAATGTCACAGGTGGGGTGGCTTAAACAACAGAGATTTGTTTTGCACAGTCCTGGAGGCTGGAAGTCCAAGATCAAAGCGTTGGCAGGATGGGTTTCTCTTGAGGACTCTCCTGGACTTGCAGGTGCCTCTCTTCTCCCTGTATCCTCCCAGGGTCTTCTCCGGCATCCCTGGCATCGCTCTGTGTACCCTATTTTCCCTTCTTATCAGAACACTAGTCAGATTGGATGAGGGCCCTTCTTGAGGGCCTCATTTTAACCTAATGCCCTCTTTAAAACCACATTCTGGCTGGGCACAGGGGGCTCACGCCTGTAATCCCAGTACTGTGGGAGGCCAAGGTGGGTGGATCACCTGAGGTCAGGAGTTTGAGACTAGCCTGACCAATATGGTGAAACCTCATCTCTACTAAAAATACAAAAATTAGCCGGGCGTGATGGCGCACACCTGTAGTCCCAGCTACTTGGGAGGCTGAGGCAGGAGAATCGCCTGAACCCGGGAGGCAGAGGTTGCAGTGAGCCAAGATCGTGCCACTGCACTCCAGCCTGGCGAAAGAGCAACAATCCATCTAAAAAACATTCTGAGGTCCTGCGGGTTAGGGATTCAACATGTGAATTTGGGAAATGGACACTGCTCAGTTCATAACAACAGGGAAACATAGTCTTGATCCTGGGGAGTCATGTGCCTGCTAAAAATTGGGGGATGGTGGGTGGAACTGCTGATAAGAAGGAAAGGAAGAGGAAGAGGCCAGGCATGCTGGCTCACAGCCATAATCCCAGCACTCTGGGAGGCCAAGGTGGGAGAACAGTTTGAGTCTAGGTGTTAAAGATCAGCCTGGGCAACACAGAGACTCTGTCTCTACAAAACATAAAAAAAAAAATAGCTGAGTGTGGTAGCACGTGCCTGCGGCCTCAGCTACTTAGGAGGCTGAGGCAGGAGGATCACTCCAGGCCAGGAATTAGAGGCTATGCTGAGCTGAGATTACACTGCTGCATGGCATCCTGGGTGACAAAGTGAGACGCTATCTTATATAAAATAATAATAATAATTTTGTAAAAAGCCAAAAAAAAAAAAAAAAAGAGGAGGAGGCTGGATCGAGGAACAATTAACCATCTTTGCCCCAGACAGTGTCCTATCCTGGTTCAGAGCATCCACAGCTCATAGCATCTGGCACCAGGGAGGAAGTCAAACAGCTGAATGTCTAAAGAAGGGAAGAGGACACAAAACTCATGGAGATGCCGTCTAGATCTCATGCTTGGGGGCTTGTCTGTTACAAGTCTGTTGTGCTTTCAATGCCAAGAACACAGCTGACCCACCATTGGGTTCTGCAGAAGTAGCCTGTGGGGTGTCAGGAGAGAAGTTTCCAGAGTGGGCAGGAGTGAGCTTTGCAACTCCAAAAAGAGACTGAACATGCACAAGAGCAGGTATTTCTGTACAGTTTGTTCCCTGATGCATTCTATCATGGAGAATGGTGCCCAGCACATAGTAGGTGCTCAATACATGGAATAGATGCAGACAAGGAAGCTCAGAGGAGGAACTTTGTCTCCATCCAGGGCAGTACTGGCAGGAAACCACTCTAAGCGATGCCTCCCCATGACCCCATCATGCTGTCTTTCCTAACATTCTCAGACATCTATAGGTTGGTGCAAAAGTAATTGCGGTTTCTGTCACTAAAAGTAATGACAAAACTGCAATTACTTTTGCACCAACCTAATATATTTCATTATTTTAAATGACAGCGTCTAGAAGCAGGGCCTGCTTTCCTAATGAGTAGAGCAGGTGAGGTATAAGGGAAGGGAAAGGGTGGCTTCAACCACACAAAGGATCCTGACTGAGACCCACCTCTGAAAGCAGGTGTGCTTTGGAAATACGTTTAGTTTTTATAAACAGCCCAGAAGCAAGTTTGCCTAGCATAGCAGAGGAGGCAGCTCGACCGCTGCTCAGGAGCGTGTGGGGCATGATGCCGAGGTCTCCTGTGCCTGCTTCTTCACTGTAAAGTGGGAGGATAGCAGCAGGTACCACAGAGAACGTCCTCAGCATTAAATGAGGTGATGCCTGAAAGCATCTAAGTGCAGTGCCTGGTACCGAGCAGGTCTTTTGCAAATGCCAGTGACTGGGAGACGACTATGTCTGTCACTGCTGGTCCCTGGCTATTCCAAGGGCCTTAGAGACATCACGAGGATAAAGACGGCTAACGGACAGGTAGAAATGTTGCTCATTTTACATTTTAAAAGACTATGGGCCAGGCACGGTGGCTTATACCTGTAATCTCAGCACTTTGGGAGACCAAGGTGGGTGGATCACTTGAGGTCAGGAGTTCAAGACCAGCCTGGCCAACATGATAAAACCCAGTCTCTACTAAAAATACAAAAATTAGCCAGGCATGGTGGCACATGTTTGTAATCCTAGCTACTTGTGAGGCTGAGACAGGAGAACTGCTTGAACCCAGGGGACAGAAGCTGCAGTGAACCAAGATGGCGCCACTGCACTCCAGCCTGGGCAACAGAGCAAGACTCGTCTCAAAACAAACAAACAAAAACCACTGCGGTCTTCATTTCTTCAATGCTTTTGAAAATAATACCAAGAACGTGAGCTAAAGTTAGAATAGTGAGAATTGAGGAGAGAGACCCACAGAAAACCTAACTCATATCACATAAAAAGTGGAATGCACTGCCAGAGGGTGGCCTCTCTTGACAAGAGCCAGCCATGCTTGGAGGTCTCACAATAAACAAGGAGACCCCAGAAGACCCTGGATTGGAGGTAAAGGGAAAAAATCAACGCTGAGACCCCCTGCTTAGAGAGGTCACCATGAAACCATGTCACTAAGGGCCAGCCCCTCCTGCCCCCCTGAAAGGCCAGAATTTTTTTTAAAGGATGGCCTCTGAGCTTTTGTTTCTTAAAGAGCTCAGAAATGTGCATAAGGGCAAGAGTTTAAGAAACCGTGTAGTGCAGCTTGTTAAATCATTGGAAATAAAAGCTAAGCAAGAGTTGCAGAATTAGGTTACCCAATATGAAGGAAACATACTTTCATCTCAAGTTCCTCTAAATAGATGTTATTTTCTCTTGCTGTAAAGGTAGGCTATTTTCCTTATTATTCTTTACTGAAGAAAAACAAGGAAGTGGGAGGGTGGGAGACGAAAACCCACATTGGTTAGGTGCCCCGACATTGCAGAGCAATTCTCATCAACAATAATATTGCAGTAGCCCAGGAAAAAGAACTGGGAGGTTTTCATTGTACAGGAACAAAACCTAGAGATGAAAATGCAGTCGCAAGCGTAAAAAAAAGTTATTAAGAAATCTGTTCAAGCCTCATGCTTCTCCAATGATTCAAGATAACCACATGAGCAGCTTCAAATATTATGCATTGACATCATTCAAACAGATAGCTCCCAGAGGTTGGATATGACATCAGGGAATTACCATTCATCATACATTTATGACAAATCTAATGGCCTGAACTGATTTGTGACTGGTTAGAGCTCATGTGGGTCTCTCCAACTATGGCCACCTTGCTACTTAATGATCCTCCTTGCTTAAGAAGAACCCCCGTGGAACCCATAACATCTCATTGGAATAAGGAACGGGAAACTCCTCACAACCCAAGGTCAAGTGCATGAGGTGTGGATCTTCTTAACGTCCAGAGTCCTGTCATTCAAAGAGCAAATACAGAACCTCCACTTGCTGGAGGTTAACTCCAGCAAACAGACAGACAGACCCAGGTTTAAGAGTCTACTGTGTTACTTTCTGGATGTGGGACCATGAGCAAGGCATCTCCCCTCCATGTGCCCTGTCTCATTTTCAATCTCAAGATTATAATGGCCTCTACCTCTTAGGGCAGTTATGAAGATTAAGTAAAATCATGCATATAAAGTATTGAGCACAATTCTTGGCACAGAGCAGGCATTTAATAAATGTTAGCTAGAGTTGCTGTTACGCCCAGTACCAGTAAGATAATGAAGTAATAGTATCCACTGGGGAAGGTTTGTAAGAACCTAACACTCCAAAGACAGTAATGGTGCCACTCTGGGCTCCTCCTTCCCTGTTGCCCATATGGCAGATGCAGTGAGAGCCCACGTCCCCTGCAGCCAACTCGGCTGTCACCTGCAGCTTGGAGAGACAGTTCCCTCCCACATCAGTGGGTCCCTTATTCAAGCACCTGCGTCTCTCTACCTAGGAGTAATCCTCCAGCCATGGGAACCTGCTCAGCCTGTGTTCTGGGCAGGTCAGGAGTTGCAGAGTGAGCAACTGCATCACTGATTTCTAATGCTGCACACATAAGATACCCACTTGTGTGCAGAAACTATCTTCCTTTAGGCTTGTAATGCCCTTCACATGAAAGATTAAAAGGGAAATAATTATACTCTGTATAAAAACCAGATCAAATTTATACACAAAATCATTTGTCTAAAAATTTAAGTTGTTTTCAAATAAAAATTAAAATGCATTTCTGACATGCAAAATAAATTTTAAAAATTGAGAAAATCACCTATGTCATACCATCTTTGTTTTTATTAAGTCAATAGAAACTGTGCTACTTTATTAAAATACTGAGTTTTATTTCACATGTATATTTTTGTCTCCCCATCATTTCCATGTCTGACCACTGCTATTACTATGTCCTGTCATCACATTCCATTCATACTTAAAACCAAGCAAAGGGTGAAGCTCCATCTTTAAAAACTAAACAGGCATTTTGGACAACACATTCTTGGCAATGAAACCTGGACCACATTTATCAAACACGATAGGGAAAGTTATCACTCTGCATTACAAAAAGGACAGCCAGATATCACCTGCTACAGGAATGAAATAAGATGGAAAATTTTTAACAAATTGTTTAAATGATTTTCTTAAAGAGACTTCCTCCACTGCCAGAGATCTGGAATAGCCTCCTGGTCAGTCATCCAGAAGCAATTCTTCACATAATTGATGAACTTGACTTCCTCTCTGGGAAAAGAATCACCTTTTTCTATATTTCCTTGCATTTTTGCTCTAATATCTTCTACAGAACTAGGTCCTTTCGGTGTTTTAGCAGTTTTTTCCTGTTTTTTGAAGGATTCTTGCCCTTTTGATCTTGGTGTTGATGATGGTTCTGAGTCTTTTCATTTTGATTTGACTTGTGTGCATTTTTGGCTGGAGTATCTCGTATAGATTTCTTCACTGGTACTTTTCTTCAGTTTTCTCATTATCAAAATCATCATCATCATCAAAATCATCATCATCATCTTCATCATCATCAAAATCATCATGACCAGCATCATCTTCATCGGCAGCAAGCTTTACTTTTTTCTGTGGAACCTTGCTACCACCTCCAGGGGCAGCCTGCTTCCCGGATATACTTAAGAGTTTCATATCCTTGTCTTCGTCTTCTGACTCTGCATCTTCCTCCATAGGTACAAAGTGCTGTCCACTAGCATGCACTTGCCCTGAACCACACTTCAACCGTAAGAGCACTGGTGGTATGATTTCAAAGCCCCAAGGGAAACCGTTGCTGTACAGACATTTTCAAAGCTGCCAGTGTTACTTTAATTGGACTGCCTTCTAATTCACTGCCTCTGCTTCCACAATGTACAATTCATCCTTCGCACCAGCCCCTAAACTGACCATTCTTAAAGATAACTGGTGCTCCTTTTCATCATTATCCACCTTGAAGTGATAATCTTTGTCAGCCTTGAGTTCACACCCGAAAAGACAGTTCTGGGGCCTCAGGGGGCTCATGTCCATGTCCACTGAATCTTCCATTGGGTGGCAGCATGCACTTAGGTGGGAGAGAAGGCGGACAGAGATAAATGACCACTGCTCAAGAGAACAGCCATGCAGGACGGAATCACACCAGGGAAAGCTCTTTTTATTTTTTTTACTTATTTACTGAGACAGGGTCTTACTCCGTCACCCAGGCTGGAGTACAGTGCACGATATCGGCTCACTGCAACCTCCACCTCCTGGGTGCAAGCGATTCTCCTGCCTCAGCCTCCCAAGTAGCTGGGACTACAGGCACATGCCACCATGCCCAGCTAATTTTTGTATTTTTAGTAGAGATGAGGGTTTCACCAGGTTGACCAGGCTGGTCTCAAACTCCTGGCCTCATGTGATCCTCCCACCTTGGCCTCCCAAAGTGCTGGGACTACAGGTGTGAGACACTGTGCCTAGCCGGTAACACTTTTCTTAATGCCAGGATCTTTAGACTTTATGTGTTGGGTGATGTGTGACAGGGAGGAGATGTGTGGCTGCATATGTGTTTGCTCATTTTTCAAGAGAATCTACACTCCAAGTTGATCAACATTAAATTTTGTGCATTCAGTGTGACACCTCCCAGAATGACCCTCAACCAGTGGGAAATGGGAACAGGCGGACCTCCAGGAAGCGGTACTTAGGGATGTTCTGGGCCAGCCTCCGGAGTCCACCAGCAGGCCTGGGTGCCAGCTGCCCACAGCAGTAAGTAGGTCATTGAAAGACCCTTCATCTCTTCCCCACTTCCTCCCTGTGGGAGTACCTCAAATAAGTCTCTTGCATTCATAGGTCATTGAAAGACCCTTCATCTCTTCCCCACTCCCTCCCTGTGGGAGTACCTCAAATAAGTCTCTTGCATTCAAATCCATGTCTCAGAGTTTGCTTCTTGAAGAAGCCAAACCACTGCAACCTAGACAAGGCTTCCTCCTCCTCAGCATCCTTTAAGCTTCTTAGGCGACCCTACTGTCCAGCATGACATCATGGAGGGAGCCCAAGCAGGTGCGTTTCACAGATGGGGTTCAAATCCCAAATCTGCCCTTGCTAATTATGTCAACAAGCCAAGCCCCATTGCTGGTCCCCATCTCCCCATCTTTAAAGCAGCACCTGCCTCACAGGGATGTGATGAGGTGTCTGCCACAGAACCAGCTCAACCTTTGTTCTATTCACTGTTTGGAGCTTCCTAAAGAGAAGCAGGTACCCAGAGTTTTCAGAGATGCGTGTAGAGCACAAGTGCTTGGCATAAAGGAATGGGTTCCAAAAAGCAGAATGTAAAAAATTCATTAGGGAGAGATTTTTAGATAGAGAATGGAGTAACTATCATCACAAAGAGAAAAATCTTTTCTACAAACATAGAAGGATGTCCCTATTGCCAGATCCCTTGCATCGGGAACCAAGGAAGTAGTTCCTCTTGGCTGAGGCTGTACTTGCCATTGGCAGCCTGTAATTGGAACCGGAATATTTCTTAGGTATTGCCAAGTCGATTGGCAACTGGCTTGTTTTCCTAGAAAATGAGTGACAGCTGCACAACAGCTTTGAAGTCATCAAGAGAGAGAATGAAGAAAGCCTAGCCAGGGACTCTATGCGCCTTCTGTGCACCCCTGGGGGACTGTTGGTGCATTCACGTCTCAAACCAGCACACATCCAAGTTAAAACTTAGCACTTGGCTGGAACTTCTAGGAGAAGTTGTTCCTAAATGTGAAGGAAACTTAAAAATTAATAAAGCAATTGGCAACCTGTATACTGACTTTTTTGTTTCAAAACCTCCTTTGACACCTTCCTAATTAAGGGGACCTGGCTGCCAGTTTCTGCTTCTGATATCCAGAGTCGGGGAATCGCTGAGGGAGAGAAGGAGTAACTATTAACTCTAGGTTGGTTTTTCCTTCTCTTGGAAACTGATTGCACACACTGGATGAAGGATCTGACTAGATGGCAAAACAGAGACCAACTGGCGTTGTGGTTCCAGGGGAGAGCTCAGTCAGCACTGGTCGTCCACCAGGGCAAATGCCTTGGCAGAAAAATGAATAGACAGGAACAGCCACGCACTCAAGAAATGAAAGATGCTGGGAACCCCAGGAAGCTCAAGAGAGATCTCTCTGACCCTTCTGGCCCTGGTAATACAACAGTGAATAAGACAGACACATAGTCCCCATCCCAAGGACACTGACTTGGGGGTGTAGGAGACAGACAAGCAAATAATTTCACAAGCAATTTCCAAAGTGTGCAAGAAGGGTCATGATTCATTAGTACAAGGTGCTACCTACCTAGTCTGAGGTGTTGGGAAAAGTCAGGTCAACTGAGCCCTGGGGATGAGGACTTCCCCAATCAGGGGGAGAAAGAAAGCTTGTTCCAGAGAGAAGAGCCTGCCTGGAAGTCCTGAAGCCCACGGGACTTTTGAGAAAATGAAATAAGCCTCCTGCAACTGAAGCTAGAGAAGGAGGATAAAATTAAACAAGGAAAATAGTATGCAGTTTCCTCAAAAAGTTAAAAGTAGAACTACCATATGATCTGCAATCCCACTTCCAAATATTTATCCAAAATAGGCTGGACACGGTGGCTTATGCCTGTAATCCCACCACTTTGGGAGACCAAGGAAGGTGGATCACATGAGGCCAGGAGTTCAAGACCAGCCTTGCCAACATGGCGAAATCCTGTCTCTACTAAAAATACAAAAAAAAAAAAAAAAATAGCCAGGCGCTGTGGCACATGCCTGTAGTCCCAGCTACTCAGGAGGCTGAAGCAGGAGACTCGTTTGAACCCAGGAGGTGGAGGTTGCAGTGAGCCGAGATCACACCACTGCACTCCAGCCTAGGTGACACAGAGATACTCCATCTCAAAAAAAAAAAAAAAAAAAAAGAATTAAAATCATCATCTCAAAGAGATATTTGCACTCCCATGTTTACTACAGCATTATACACAATAGCCAAGGTATAAAAACAACCTAAATGTGCATTGATGGATAAATGGATAAGGAAGCATGGTATATTCATACAGTGGAACATTATTTAGCTTGAAAAAAGAAGGAAATCCTGCCACATTTGACAATATGGGGAGACATTATGCTAAGTAAAATAAGCCAGTTACACAAAGACAAATGCTATATGATTCCACTTACAGGATGACTCTCAAACAGTCAAACACACAGAAACACAGCAAAATGGTGGTTGCCAGGGGCTGAGCGGAGAGGGTGGGGAGTTGCTATTCAATGGGTATAAAGTTTCAGTGATGTGGCCTGGTACGGTGGCTCACGCCTGCAATCCCAGCACTTTGGGAGGCCAAGATGGTTGGATCACCTAAGGTCGGGAGTTCAAGACCAGCCTGACCAACATGGAGAAACCCCGTCTCTACTAAAAATACAAAATTAGCCAGGTGTGTTGGCACATGCCTGTAATCCCAGCTACTCAGGAGACTGAGGCAGGAGAATCGCTTGAACCCAGGAGGCAGAGGTTGCGGTGAGCCAAGATCGCGCCGTTGCACTCCAGCCTGGGCAACAAGAGCGAAACTCTGTCTCAAAAAAATAAAGAATACAAAAACCAAATGGGTGTGGTGGCGTGCACCTGTAGTCCCAGACACTCGGGAGGCTGAGGCAAGAGAATCACTTAAACCCAGGAGGCGGAGGTTGCAGCGAGCTGAGATCGTGCCACTGCACTCCAGCCTGGGGACAGAGCGAGACTCCATCTCAAAAACAAAAAAAGTTTCAGTGACACAAGTTGAGTAAGTTCTAGAGATCTGCTGCACAATATTATGCCTGTAGATTACAATACTGTATTATGCACTTAAACATTTGTTGAGATGACAGATCTCATGTTAAATATTAAGTTAAATGTTCTTACTACAATTTAAATAAAAACATAACTTATGCAATGCAGTTGGCACAATTAATATCTCAAAATCAATTCAGATATTAATTGTGGTGGTTTTTAGCTCTGTTAATGAAATGCTATTTGAGCATTATCTGCCTGCTGTCCAAACCATTCTCAGAACATAAAGATGATTTTTGTCATTACCTGTGAGCAGCAGGCTATAAAGAGGCCCATAGACTAGCCTCAGAAGTACTTTCTCTATGTCTCCCACTAACTTTTCTTGCTGTGTGTGAAAACCAGGCAGGCTCACCTGAGACAGCTGGGTGGCCTGAGCAAGAATACAACTTGGCACAAAGTGGAGGAGCCTTGCAGGTACCTGGAATTGTTTTTCTCAGTTGACTGCTCGGCAACCATCTACCTTCATTCCAACCCCAGGGCCAGCTTTATGGGCTTGCAACGTTTGCAATCACACAAGGCCCCACACTCAATGTTCTGCTGTCACTGTCTTGAAATTCTTAACTTTTTAACAAGTGGCCTCACAATTTTATATTTTACTGGGCCCTGTAAATTATGCAGCTAATCTTGCCACACCCTGAGTAGTTTATCAACATATTTTTCTTTACAGTCACTGAGAGTTTCTTTTACAAGAGAAATAAAATGGTCAAAAAAACAAAGCTTTATCCTTCTAGTGATATCTCCGGTGCTGTTTTAGCACTTCTTATAACCTGGACCTCTGGGTAACTACCTAGTTGGCCCACTTCTTAACCTATTTCTGGGGCCAAGAACTGCGGGGATCCTTGGACAGCAACTATACCCATGTTTACAGCTCCTCCTTTCACCTTGTTGGGCAAATTGGCAGCAGTGGAAGACAGAACCATATCACCATTAAGACCAATGGCACTGGACCCAGATAAACTTGGGTTCAAATCCCAGCTTTGCCTTTTACATCTGTAAACTGAAAAGACAATAGAACCACAGGATTATTGCAGAGATTAAATCAGATCATGAATATACAGTGTTCCATACCAAGTAAGCACTCTCTGTTGTCTATTAGCATTTGTAGAGTTGACACTGTCTCTCCCTGCATCGTATGAAGCCTTGGTATGGTTATCAATCAGGGTTACACACCTCCTCACCGCAGAAGCCATGGGCACTGGAGGCTTCTCCCACTAGATCTCCCTCTTGATGTGCTTGTGCTGCTAGGAAAGCAGGTTCGTGCTATAAGATCAGCCAGTCATACTCTCCCCAAAACTGGGCAGGAAAGAGGCAAAGATGGAAGAAATTTTTGTACGTTTTCATTGAATCCATCAGTAGTCCTGAAAAGACAGTTTCAGCTGTTGACATTTCTGCAGCTGTCGAGATCTCTAGCCTTCCCTTCAACCCTGCCAGTTTCCCTCCGTCCTTACAATAAGCCCTCTTCTTCCTCACATTAGTCACAGCAGCTTCTGTCGCTTGCAACCAAAGAGTCTAATTTATACCCCCTCACTCAGGGAGAGTGGATACACATCCAGATCTTTCCCTTAAAGTATCAATTCACTCAATGCATTAGACTCAGCCCAGGTAGCTGATACTGGTATAACGGGAAGGTGCACTCTCTCCCATTACCTGTGCATGTAGGTGATGCATGTGACCCACAGGAAGCCTCCCGGCAAGCCAGCCAGCCTGGCACCTTTTCTCCCACAGGAAACCACGTGCACATTCAGTTTCAAGAAGCAGAACACAGAAAATAGGCAGAGCTGCCTGGCGCTGATATACTCCCTCAGCAGAAGGGCCCTGGAGTCTCTAGAGCTGATCTCAGGAGGATGCCTATCCTCTAATTATCCCTCGCCCTCCAGCCTTCCCACAACATGTCAGCAGCACACAGAGCTAGCCAGGCAGAACTCTGCCCGGGCCTGCGTGTCCACGGATGGAGTAGGCGGCTGCAGATGTGGGATGATCAGGAGCCTATGGAGCAACATCCAGAACTGTCTCTGTCCTCAAAGGAACAGGACAGTGATTTATTCCGCAAGACAGTGACTACCCAACCTTTGCAGGGTTCTCTGAACAAGCAAATGCTCATGAGAAGACATCTTACTAACCTCCAATGTAAATTTATGTTTTGGATTGTTTTCGCTCTGGAACAAACATTCTGAGGTGAGGACAGAGAAAAAACATAATCAAGAGATGTTAAATGTGAGAATCGGCAAGTCCCATAGAGATCACGCACTTCAGCATCCCCATTTTATGAGTGAGAAAGCGGAGGACCAGAGAGGAAACCATTAACCACAGTTCCCTGTTAAATGCTAAACTATGACTCCCCGAAAATTCATATGAAAGGCAACCAAAGCAAAAATGGACAAATGGGATCACATCAAGTTAAAAAGCTTCTGCACAGCAGAGGAAATGATCAGCAAAGAAGCTCAAACGACTCAATAGAAAAAGTCTAACAATCTGATCGAAAAAATAGGCAAAAGATTTGAATAGACATATCTCAAAAGCAGACCTAAAAATGACAAACAAGCATATGAAAAGATGCTCAACATCCCTGACCATCAGAGAATGCAAATCCAGACTACAGTGAGATGTCATCGCACCCCAGTTAAAATCACTTTTATCCAAAAGACAGGCATGAACAAATGCTGGCAAAAATGTGGAGAAAAGGAACTCGTGTACACTGTTGGTGGGAATGTAAATTAGAAAACCACTGAGGGGAACAGTCTGTAGGCTCCTCAGAAAACTAAAAGTGGAGCTACCATATGATCCAGCAATCCCATTGCTGGGTATACACACAAAAGGAAGGAGACCAGTATATCAAGGAGATTTCTGCACTCCCATGCCAGGTACAGCACTGTTCCCAATAGCCAAAATTTGAAAGCAACCTAACTGTCCATCAACAGATGAATGGATAAAGAAAATGTGGTACTTATACATAACAGAAAACTATGCCACCATCAAAAAAGAATGAGGTCCTGACATTTGCAAAAATGTGGATGAAACTGGAGGTCACTATGCTAAGTGAAATAAGCCAGGCACAGAAACACAAACATCACATGTTCTCACTAATTTCTGGGATATAAACATCAAAACAATTGAACTCATGGAAACAGAGAGTAGAAGGATGGCCACCAGAGGCTAGGAAGGGTAATGGAGGGTCGAGGGAGAGGTGGGGAGGAATAATGGGTATCAAAACACATACAAAGGATGAATAAGATGCAGTATTTGATAACACAATGAGGTGACTATAGTCAATATGACTGAATTGCACTTTTTTTCTTTTTTTTGAGATGGAGTTTTGCTCTTGTCACACAGGCTAGAGTGCAATGGCGCGATCTCGGCTCACCGCAACCTTTGCCTCCCAGGTTCAAGTGATTCTCCTGCCTCAGCCTCCCCAGTAGCTGGGATTATAGGCATGCATGCGCCACCACGCCCGGCTAATTTTGTATTTTTAGTAGAGACAGGGTTTCTCCATGTTATTCAAGCTGGTCTCAAACTCCTGACCTCAGGTGATCCACCTGCTTTGGCCTCCCAAACTGCTGGGATTACAGGTGCATTTTTAAGTTTGCAACACAAAGGATAAATGTTTGAGGGGATTTTACATGATGTGATTATTACACATTGCATGCCTGTACCAAAACATCTCATGTAACCCATACATATGTACACCTCTATGTACCCACAACATTTTAATTTAAAAATAACTTTTAAAAAATTTTAAATGCATGTGTTAAAGTCTTAACCCCTAATACCTCAGAGTGTGATTTATTTGAAAATATGCAGGCGTAAAAAGTTTACAGTAGATCATACTGGAACAAAATGGGCCCTAATCCCATAAAACTATGTCCTTATAAAAAGGGGAAGCTTGGACACAGACACTCACACAGGGAGAAGGCCTAGCTAATGTGAAGGCAGAGGTCAGGGTGATGCATCTATAACCCAAGGAACGGCAAGCCAAAGGTTGCCAGCAAACCACCAGGAGCAAGGAGAAAGATATGGAACAGATGATTTCCCACAGCCCTCCAGTGGAACCCATACTGCCGACATCTCGGTCTCGGAGTCTAAGCCTCCTGAACAATGTGAAAATAAAGTTGTGTCATTTAAGCCACCCAGTCTGTGGTACTTTGCTACAGCAACTCTAGGAAACTAATAAAGTCCCCCAGCAATTTTTAATGTACTCCAAACTCACTATTAGTATTCCTAATCGTCATTTTTATCTGGTTTACATTTCATCTCATTCCATGGAGGATTTCAAACAGCATTTAAGGAACACATAAAAAATACACACAGATAAATAAGCAACAGATTGGTTGTAAGAAACAGAAATTCCCTGTGATGTCTTAAGCAAAGGGGGAGATTCTGACTAAGAGAACAGTTGTGTCCTCTCCTGACGAATTCCAAGGACAGGGACACAGCCAGGCCTTAAGACTCTGCTGAAACCAGAGCCTGGGGTGTGGTTCATGAGCCAGAAGCATCAGCATCACCTGGGAGTTTGTTACAAGTTTAGAATCACACGCCCTACCTGGACCTGCTGAATCTGAATCTACATTTTCACAAGATCCCAGCTGATTCCTATGCACATTAACCTTTGAGATCCATTCTGTTGGGGAATCCTGAAGTCTTCTCTGTGTGGCTCTTCTCTGTGGGACTCAGTCTCCTCTCTCCCTGTAGACTGCGTTGTTCTGTTCTCTTGTGAACAACGCAGAAACCATGGCTATCCTCTGCACCTGCATTTACACCCCAGAGCAAGAGGTGGTTCTTTTTCTCAGTTCCAAGTCCATATTCCTGGGAGAAGTCTCTGATTGGGCCATATTTGATTACAGGTCTCTGACTGGTTCAGCCATAAGCCAATCAGCTATGGCCAAGGAGCATGCCCCAGTAGAACAGACATGGCTGTGGCAACCCCACTGCTACATCATGTGGCAATGGGTGAGAGGTACAGTTCCCAGGGAAGGGCTTGAGCAGTGAGCCCAAGAGGTGCACTCAACAAATGCTCATGAGATTACACATTTTGCCAGTTAAGAGCAGCACCACTCCTAACTCTACTGCTGTCGAACTGTGTCATCACGGGCAAGTAGTTTAAACTCTCTAAGCCTCCATCTCCTTATCTACTGGATGGAAATAAGTAATAGTACCTACTTCACTGGGTACCTTTGAAGCTTCAACGAAACTATGTATGTAAGCAATTAGCCTAATGCCAGGTAACAAAGCAAGCACCCAGTGACTATTAGCTATCATTGTTATTATAAACATTATCAATAGTATTACTATCAGCAACAAAGATAAGGACAATGACAACAACGATGTCAACTAGACATCAAAGCAGTCAAATAAATTAATTTCCTCCTCAATAAGCCTAGTGATTTCCAAGTCATTCTAGGCCACAATCTTTGAATTAACCTCATAGTACTCACTGTTTGCCATTTCCCATCATAACTTTGACTGATACTATTAATTTCCATTTGGTGTTCGCTCATTCATTCAAGAAGTATGTTTTTCATGGTAAACCTGTGCCTGACACCATTCCAGAAACTAAGGACACAACAGAGAGATAAAATCTTGCCCTAGAAAAAAACTGACAATCCGGTCTATCCTTTCCCCCAAAGCACAGGGCAGGGCACAGGCAACCACTGGTCCTCAAGGCGACTTGAAGAAGGTGACCTTAAGGAAAGGTGGGCATAGCACTAAACATTATCGACTCACGAAGAAAGTTTACTCCCTATAGAGTTTCCTAGGGCTGTCATTACTAGTTACCACAAATGCGGTGACTTAAAACAACAGAAATGTGTCGGCTCACAGTTCTGTAGCCTAGAAGTTCAAAGTCAAGGTGTCATCACGGATGATTCCTTCTGGAGGCTCTGAGGGAGCATCCATTCCACGCCTCCCTCCTGGCTCCTAGTGGCTGCCAAAAATCCTTGCCACCCCTTGGCTGTCAGATGCGTCGCTCCAGTCTCTGCATCCACCTGCACACGGCCTTCCCCTCTGTGCCTGTCTGTGCCTCACGTCTTCCTTTATTTTTACTTGAGAATGAGTTTCGCTCTGTCACCCAGGGTGGAGTGCGGTGGTGTGATCTTGGCTCACTGCAACCTCCGCCTCCCGGGTTAAAGCAATTCTCATGTCACAGCCTCCTGAGTAGCTGAGATTACAGGCACGGGCCACCATGCCCAGCTCATTTTTGTATTTTTTGTAGATACGGGGTTTAGCCATGTTGGCCAGGCTGGTCTCAAACTCCCAGCCTCAGGCGATTCACCTGCCTCGGCCTCCGAAAGGGCTGGGATTACATGCATAAGGCATTGCACCCAGCCTCTTTCCTTCTTTTAAGGACACTAGACGTTGGATTAGGGCTTACCCTAAATCCAGGACCATCTCATCCTGTGACTCTTTATTATATCTGTAAAGACCCTATTTCCAAATAAGGTCACATTCACAGTTACCGGCGGTTAGGACTTGGACCTATTTTGGAGGAGACGTTCCTCAACCCACTACAGTCCCCTTCTAACGCTCTTTCTGTCTTCCTAATTACATCAAGGAAGAAGTCTCTGTCTATAAATAAAACGTCATTAACCTCTCTTTGAAGCTGACCAGTCTCCATTTTTAAACCCAGCTTCAGCTGACCTCAGGCCCCAGGCCTTGAGCCGGCAAAGGTGCCTCCTGACCCAGACATTAACTTTGACACCTTACATCAAGAGGCCTCCTTGTCCTCAGGCTTCACGATGCAGACAGAGGGATGGCACATACACGTGTCCTCCAGGAATCCACGAACTGCTCCTTCCTCATCTCTCCTGGCCCATATTCCCTGCGTCCTGCCACACCTGCGTTCAGTTGTGAAACCTTCCTTGAACTATCCTGCTCTGAGTGTGCCATCTGCCGTTTCCTGCTGGGGCCTGAACTAGTGCACAGAATGATGCAAGTTTGGGAAACTCACAGAAGCTCCATTTCTCCAAAATTCAACACAGTCAAAGCCAAGAAGGACACACCTCTTCTGAGCTAAGATGACCCTAGTATTGAATCCCTCCATCTCTCTCTTTTATTCTCTCTTATTCCTCTCTTTCTCTCTCTCTCCCTCTTCTCTGTCTGTCCCCTTCTCTATAGCTGTGTCCCTCTCTCTCTCCCTCTCATATACACATACACATCCCTTCACCCCTTCCAACCTCTGCTGATTACAAACCAAGCCACGGGACCCTTAACCACCCTCAGGCACCCTTAGCTGAGCAGATAAGACCTCTCCAAGAAGGCCACTGGAACCAAGCCAACGCCCTCCACAGCTGCCTGGCACATGGTGACAAGTGGCTGCTGCCATCAGGAGTCTCAGAAACTCCCCTGAGATGCAAGTGGTGTCTCCACTCCCTCCAGCCTCCCCTGGTACCTTCAAAATGAATAATGCTGCCTGAACGTTTATCCTATGAGAAGGACCACACTTAAGACAGCATGCTCTAGAAAGAAAAGAGCTGCCCTACACAAAGAGAGGGTTGGAATAAAGGAGCTGGGCAGAGAGCACTCTGTGCAGAGCACAAGGCCTGGAAAAGCGGCTTAAGATTAAAGAGAAAAATCCTAATAGCTAGAATGTATTGATCTCCTTCTCTGCTGGGCCCCACATTGCGGGCACCACCTCATTTAACCCCCAAGCAGCCCTGTTGGGGGAGGCACAATGATAACTCCATTACACAGAAGAAAACCGGGGCTTGGCAAGATCAAGTGACTTGCCTAAGGTCACAAGGCCCATAGGTGGTGCAGTCTGGGTTGTAATTCAAGTCGGTCTGTCTTTCAGGAATATTGGGTCAGACTACAGATTGACAAGGAGACACTGAAAGACAGTGAATAGAGAAAAAAAAAAGTGGTCCATCCAATACAGTTCTCTTCAAGAAAAAGAGACACAGACACAGAAAGACCAGAGAGACTCACCCACTAGTGCTCAGGAGACATCAGCCAAGGCCGACAGGAACAGCTCCCGCAAGTGCACCTGCCTGGCTCAAGGAGACAAGGAAAATGTTCCAGGACTTGAGCTCAGATGGAGGAGGGGATCCTAACTCTCACAGGTAAGGGGCCGGTGGAGACTGGCCTCCCAGCAGCCTTTCTGGAAAGGAATTGTAAGTATTCCAAATGTCTCCTCCTCCGGTAAGTCATCCCAGCCTTCTCCAGCTGAGCTAGTGGCCCCTCCGTTCATCCTGCTTGGTTTCAACATTTACCACACCGCCCTAGGCTGATGTGTTCCAAAGCTTCTCCCACCAGATACAGCAAGACCCTCTGAGAGCAAAGGCCATGTCTTGTTGATCTCCGTATCCCAGCATCTTGTGGACCCCACAGGAGACCGGACGTGAGCAAGCGCACAGTAGCCCCTGAGACGTCCTAAGGGAGCACTCGGCAGTGTCTCACAGGGCATGGCGAGGTTTGTTTTTTTTTTTTTTCCTCAATGGGAAATTAGTTTTCAGCCTAGGTTTCAAGCTGGAAGTGACTCTTCTCATCAAAGTGACTTTAAAATATGTCTCCCTTAATACCACCAATGACATCATCTACCTCTTGATGTGATGCACCAAGGAGGACTTATGTAGTCCTCCTGCCAAAACGACCTCACCAGAATCTACCAGGCTGCGACAGTCACATAAATCCATCCTGCATTTGCAAATGGGATATGCCACCAAATATCTGAACTGGACTGTTTAAAAATGCCAATGTCCTAACACACACACACACACACACAGAGGGGCAGAGGAAGAGGGGAAGGCTGGGGAACTCCTCCATAGTAAAGAAGTCTTTTTTTTTCAGACACTACTCTGTTGCCCAGGCTGGAGTGCAGTGGCATGATCTTGCCTCACTGCAACCTCCGCCTCCCGGGCTCAAGCAATACTCCTGCCTCAGCCTCCTGAATAGCTGGGATTACAGGCATGTGCCACCACACCTGGCTAATTTTTGTATTTTTAGTAGAGGTGGGATTTCACCATGTTGGCCAGGCTGATCTTGAACTCCTAACCTCAGGTGATCCACCCACCTCGGCTTCCCAAAGTGCTGGGATTACAGGCATGCACCACCACACCCAGCATGAGCAAAGAAGTCTTTAAAAATGTGAAACCTAAATGCAATGTTTTATCTCTCAACACTGGATTTCTTTTTAAGCCATAAACAATAGTATCAGAAAAACTGGGGAATTTGACTACGAAGTATGTATCAAGTAAGGATATTTTTGTTTCTACAACAGGTTCTCATTTCATCACCCAGGCTGGAGCACAGTGGCACAATCATAGCTCACTGCAGCCTCAATCTCCCAGGCTCAGATAATCCTCTTGCCTCAGCCTTCTGACTAGCTGGGACTACAGGTGCATGCCACCATGCCTGGCTAATTTTTATATTTTTTGTAGGGACAGGTTTCTGCCATGTTGCCCAGGCTGATTTTAAACTCCTGGGCTCAAGCAATCCCCCCACCTTGGCCTCCCAAAAGCTGGAATTACAAGTATGAGCCACCGTGATCACCGAAGAGTATTTTATTATCATTAAATTTCTTGAGTGTGCTCATTACATTTTGGTCATGTAAGAGAATGTGTTTGATCTTAGGCCATACGTGATCAAACGTTCAGGGTGAAATGTAATGTCTGCTACTGACTCTCAAATGGGTTCAATAAAATGTGAGCCTGTGTGCATAAAGAGACAGAGAGTGCAAGAAAAAGCCAACGAAAGAAAATGTTTGACAACCGGTGAAGGGTAGATAGGGTGTTCATTGTAGATGTCTGCAACTTTTCTGCAGGTTTGAAATTATTTTAGACAAAAAGTTGAGAGTAAAGATACCTAGGAATGCAATTGCTGGGTTACAGGTTAAATGTATGTGAACCTTTTTAAAGTTGGATATAGCTGCTCAGCTTGGGGGACAAGAGTTCATAGCATCTCCCAGCCACTCCCAGGGTGGACAAGCGCAGGAGGCAGACAGCATTCGGAGGAGCACATGAGAGGGAAGCAGCATCCGCTGAATAAATAAATTGAAAAAGATCAAACAGACCATACTGGGGAAAAGTACAAAAATAAGAATAGAGACTGGTTGGGCGCAGTGGCTCAACCCTGTAATCCCAGCACTTTGGGAGGCTGAGGCGGGTGGATCACCTGAGGTCAGGAGTTCAAGACCAGGCTGGCCAACATGGTGAAACCCTGTCTCCACTAAAAATACAAAAAAATTAGCCGAGCGTGGTGGCGGGCACCTGTAATCCCAGCTACTCGGAAGGTTGAGACAGGAAAATCGCTTGAACCCAGGAGGTAGAGGTTGCAATGAGCCGAGATTGTGCCATTGTACTCCAGCCTGGGCAACAAGAGTGAAACTCTGTCTCAAAAATTAAGAAGAAGAAGAATGGAGACTTAGAGCCTAAAGCTTCAAGCAAACATCCGAGACAGATAACCAGGGTCACTCACAAGGAGTCCTCGGGCTAAGCGATATCAAGGGTCCAACCTGAATTCCTCCCTTGACCACTCTAGTTAAATGCTCTCACCAATTCCTAAGCTCACAGGCGTTGAGTACATTGCATGCGGTCTCCATAGAGAGGAAAGGCTCAAATGTTCGCAATGAAATTTTTTGTCACCTTCATAACACCTTGAGTTGAATCTTATGCCATTCATATATGCCTGGGGGCCATGTGACCCTCCTCCTGAGACCCATCAATAGGCATCAGTTCAATGATATGGTTAAAAACCTGGAGTGAGCCAGCCTGAAGTTCAAATCCTGCCTTTCTCTCCCACTAGCCATGTGCCCCTAATCACTTAACTATTCCAACCCTCACTTTCCTTAACTCTAAAGGGGGTACAGTGAATGTATCTACCTTCTAAGTAGTTAGAAGACGGAATTCTATCATGTATGTCAAAGCCCTGGCATAGCGCTTAACAGCTGACAAACATATTATTTATTGAAGCAACTCTGGCAAAGTGCTTCGGGCAGTGTCTGGCACATAGTGGGGTTAAATAAATCAATATGGCATGATCAATACAGTCAACAGTCTGACTCCCATCGTGGGCAGAATGAGGGTATCAGATGGGAGACACATCCTTAACAAGGCTTAGACCTATCTGGGGTCAACCTGGTTCCACCAGTGCAATACCTGGTTCACAGTTTTTGCTTAATAATTGGTGGGTGGGTGAACGATTGCCTTCAGTACAAACACTGAGAGTAGCTAACATTTCTACAGTTCTCACCAATTAGGCAGTTGGCTGGGCTCATGCATTCCTCTTCACAACCCTGCGAGATGCATTATGATTATGATTATGATTATGATTATGATTACGATTTTCTTGAGATGGAGTTTCACTTTTGTTGCCCAGGCTGGAGCGCAGTGGTGCAATATCGGCTCACTGCAACCTCCGCTTCCGGGTTCAAGTGGTTCTCCTGCCTCAGTCTCCTGAGTAGCTGGGGTTACAGCCGCCCGCTACCATGCCTGGCTATTTTTTGTATTTTCACTAGAGACGGGGTTTCACCATGTTGGCCAGGCTGGTCTCAAACTTCTGACTTCAGGTGATCCGCCCGCTTTGGCCTCCCGAAGTGCTGGGATTACAGGTGTCAGCCACTGTGCCCGGCCTGCAGTGTGCATTTTAAAGGAGGACTGAGGCTCTAGAAGTGGGAGTCAAATGCAGAAAGACACATACATCCAACAAAGAGCAAAGGCTGACACGGGAACTAAATGGTACTGGACCCAAAACCACACTGTTAACCATCACTCTGACTAGGGACCACCTCACCTCCCATTCCTGCTATGTGTCAGCCTGACACACCCCCGTCTATCAACCAGAGCCAACAGCCGTTTCCCAGAACATCCCCACAGAGCAAACAATTCACTTTCTGACCACCAGGCAGCCAACAGTATGCTTCATGCCCCATTTGCCTCCAAAATCATGAGCTTCTTGTCAAGACTTAAGAGTCCATCTGAGTTTCTCATGGCAAAGGGGCTCCCACACTAACCTTCTTACCAGACAGCTGCTGTTTCCCAGTTAATCCTGACAGCAATCACATACATTATGCACATGCAGGGAACCGAAACCCCCTGAAAAAATTATTTTTCTTGAATATTAAAAGATCCCACTTCTACCCCAGGGTTTCATTTCCTCTCACGCAAGCGCCAGTTCTATTAAAGCCAAATTACACCATAGAAATGAGTGTGAAGTGTACATCAGCAGATCAATTTATTTAATTAGCCTGGGTAATTATAGAGGAGTGAGAAATGCCTTGTGCTGGGAAGGAGCACAGGGAGAGTGGGAGCCGGTGGATGGTGCGCATGTGTTTCCTGGCCAGGGAGAGACTCTGCTCAGCAGGGCTGCTTCCTGGGGCCTCAGTTCAGAGCAGGGCGAGGGCCAAGGTAGCCCCAGCACAGCCCGGCTCCTGTGGTCCCCGCCAAATGCAGGGATGGCAGCAGCTTCCAAATCATTCAGGGGCAATGAGGTTTTAAGAACAGGTAAAATAAAATGTACTTTCTTGACAAGTTTTTTTTTTTTTCTTCCCAGACACAGTTTTGCTCTGTCACCCAGGCTGAAGTGCAATGGCATGGTCTAGGCTCACTGAAACCTCCGCCTCCCTGGTTCAAGCGATTCTCCTGCCTCCGCCTCCTGAGTAGCAGGGATTACAGATGCATGCCACCACGCCCGGCTAATTTTTTGTATTTTTAGTAGAGATAGGATCACCATGTTGGCCAGGCTGGTCTCGAACTCCTGACCTTGAGGAATCCGCTGGCCTCACCCTCCCAAAGTGCTGGGATTACAGGCTTGAGCCACCGTACCCAGCCATCTTGACAAGTTTTTAAGTGCACGGTGTTGTTAACTATGGGAAAATGTTGTACAGCATTTACAACACATGCATCTTGCATAACTGAAACTTTGCACCCATGAACAGAAACTCCCCCGGCAATCAATACTCTATTCTGTTTCTATGAGTTTGGCTATTTTAGATATCTCCTAGAAGTGGACTCATATGGTATTTGTACTTCGGTGATTGCTTTACTTCCCTTAGCATAATGTCCTTCAGGTTCAGCCATGTTGTTGCATATGTCAGGATTTCTTTCTTTTTTAAGGCTGAATAATACTCCATTGCAGATAACAAGGGCTGACCAGTATGTGGAGAAATTGGAGCCCCTGCACATTTTGGATGGGATTGTAAAATGACACAGTTGTTCTGGAAAACAAGATGGAGGTTTCCCAAAAAATTGAAAACAGAAGTACCATATGATCCAGCAATCCTACTTCTGTGTATATATCCAAAAGAAACGAAATTAGGATCTCAGAGAGATGCCTGCATGCCCAAGTTTGGTGCAGCACTATTCACAACAGTGAAGATATGGAAGCAACCTAAGAGTCTGCTGACAAATTAATGCATAAAGAAAATGCAGTGAGGATTTCAATACAGCATCAGGTATAGGAATTGTCACAAACTGAAACTTTTCCCAGCAAAGGGGTCCTCATTATTAACCAACATTCAGAGAGTACACATCTACTAAACACATAAATTGAGAGCCTACTATTTATATAAATTCATGTTCCATGTCGGTCTTTCCTGTTGGGCTGTGAACTCCAGGTGAGTTGAAATAATGGGGGGTTAAGAGCAAGTATGATGGGGTAGCCAACCTAGGTTTGAACCCAGGCTCCTCCACTTCTTAGATATGTATTCCTGGGCAAGCTGCTACCCTCTCCATGCCTGTTTCCTCATCTGTAAGTGGAGATGTGATAATAGTGCCTACTTCATATGACTCTTAAAAATTGAATAAAATATTTGATGCAACATTCTTAACACAGTAGGTAGTATGTAGTGAGTTTTTGTTAATTTTCACCTATTACTATTAGTCATAAATGTTATTCCAATGCCTAGTAATCACTATGTATTCAATAAACATTTGTTGGATGCATGGATGGATGCATGGGGAACAGGATGGATGGGATTCAATAGATGGGTGGGTAGATGAGTGGATGCATGGGTGAGTGGGCGGGTGGAAGAGTAGATTATTGAGTGGAAAGACAGGTGGATGGGTGGATGGATACGTGGGTGGATGGATAGGTGGGTGGATGGATGGACAGAAGGGTGGGTGGGTGAACAGTGGGTGAGTGAGTGGTACAGAGGGTGATTGAGTGGAAGGGTGGGTGGATGGGTTGATGGGTGGGTAGGTGGGGGGATGTATGGATGGATGGATGGGCAGGTAGATGGATTGATGGGTTGGTGGGGAGTGGATGGGTGAATGAGTGCATGATTGAGTGGAAGGATGGGTTGATGTGGGGGGGGGTGGATGGGAGGATGAATGGGTGGGTGAGTGCATTATTGAGTGAAAGTGTGGGTGGATGGGCTGACAGGTGGGTGGAAGGGTGGGTGAGTGCATGATTAAGTGGAAGGGTGGGCGGATAGACCAATGGGTGGGTGGAAGTGTGGGTGGATGGGTTGACGGGTGGGCAGGGGTGGATGGGAGGATGAATGGATGGATGGGTGGGTGGAAGGGTAGGAGAGTGCATGATTGAGTGAAAGCGTGGGTGGATGGGTAGATGGGTAGATGGGTGGGTGGATGTGTTGATAGGGGGATCGGAGCATGGGTGGGTGGATGGGTGGGTAGACGGACAGACAAGTGGAAGGATGAGTAGGTAGGTGGATGGAATAGTGATTTTCCAAGTGTATGGTGGAAATAAGAAGACACATGACATGATCCTTGCCTTCAATGATAATTATTATCTCTTCTGCATATTTAGTGCTTTGTCATTTCTAAACAGGCATCTTGTACACCACCTGACATAGGCTAATAGCTCCATTTCACAGAAGAACAAAGTACGATTCAAGAAGGCTGAGTTCATGCATTCATTCAAGTATTTGTTGAGCAACGACTATACGTAAGACACACTTCTACATGCATATATACAGCACTGAACGTATAAGCAAAAATCCCTGTCTCTAAGAAGGTCATATTCTGGTTAGAAGAGACAAGCAATAATAAATAAGGAAAACATATAGTATATAAGATGACAAGAAATATTATGAAGAAACATGAAGCAGGAAGGGGAGATATCAGGTGCCAGGAGGAGGATGAGCAAGATTGGGATTGTCAATAGAGCAGCCAGATAAAGTCTTGCTGAAAAGGTGTCCCTTGAGGAAAGGCCTGGATAAAGTCAGGAACAAGCCAAGTAGGTGTGTTAGCAAAAAAAAAAAAAAAAGTTTCCAGGCAGACAGAGCGACCAATGCAAAAGCCAGATATCAGTGAACAATTACAGGGCACTTAACACAAGCCAGGGTCCATTCTGAATGCTGAATATACATCAGTTATTTAAGCCCCACACCAGCTTTTGAGGGAGGTGCTGTTATCATCCTCACTTTGCAGATGGGAACACTGAGGAGCACAAAGACTGAGTTACTTGACTACAGAGCTGGGACTGGGCTGAGACAGCTCAGCTCCAGAGGCCATGCTCTTAACCGTTACATCCTTCCACAAGCGAGGGTCATGCCTTAGAAAACAGCAAAGCTGTTTCATCTCACTCCACTCCCACAGCACACTCCTCTCTCCTGTATTGCATTGAAAATTCCCAGGAGGGGATAAGACAAGACGTGCATACAGGAAAAAGCAAATGACAAATGCAAGAGCCAACTGGGAGCCCCAGATGTAGGGTGATATAAAGGTCCTATTACCCAGCCTTTTGCTCTTGCGGTTTTCTCTCTCTGCAAATCACCATCTCCTTCTCATCCATCCTGTGAAATCCCATGCATCCCTTGAGACGTGGTTCAAACATCATAACTTCTCTGTAGTTTTCTCTTAATTAATTGCTCCCTCGTTTTCCCTCTCCTGACAATTTATATAATGACGATGATGATTTAAATCTGACATTTTCTGAGTGCTGAAGATGTGCCAGGCAAGTGCTCGGTCATTCTCACCACAGCTCTATAAGACTTTTTTATTCCCTGTCTTATAGCTGGGCATACCGAGACTGGAGAGGTGGATGTGCACAATGTCACACACATAGTAAGGGTCCACTGTAGGATCGAAACTCCCCTCTGCCTCCAGAGCCCAGGAGCTCCACGGAGGTGATGCAAGCTGCCATACTTCTCTGTGTGCTTGTCAGTCTCCTTCACCAGGTAGTGGGCTGCTGGAAGGCAAAGAGCCTTTCAGGTTCCAAGTCTCAGCACAGATCCTGAAAGGGATTGCTGACAATCCCCCATACCATGTTATTCCATGAGCATGGGGGAAGCAAGTTTCCCTGGTAGATTCCTAGGGGCATAATTAGCAGGGTTTCTTCCCCACAATATGGTTGGGGAGCTTCTGGAGGGTGAACCTATCCTAAAATATCTCCCCACCAGCCCACTAATGGGCCATCAGCATCATTCCTTTAAGTCCAGGCATTATGTACAGAAGGCTCCTTGTTAAAATGAAAACCTGGAAGCTGGAAAGGGGTGGCGTCATGTGCCTTAACCCATCAGGTGCCACCACTCTCTCCCATGCATCGGAAAGAGATGCCTTCTGCTCAGCAAGTGGCTCCTGGGTGTTTAAGAAGCCCAACGAGCACGGCCAAATGCAGACTCAATAATTAAATCTTCTTACTTCTACTGTTTCACATGAACAGAAATCCTCAGTTGAGAGGTAAGGAGCCAAATGTAGCCAGCACCCACACCAGTGCCCCAGGGCTTGGGGGCTGCTAAGATCTGCCTGCAGTTCATTTTGACCGCTGATGGAAGTGGACAGCGGCTGATCTCCCTGGTCACATGTCTGCATGGGTGGGCATGCACGAGGGCTTTAGTTGGGTTTGAATGGGGTGTTTTGTGTTACCTTGTTTTCAGGGGCACAATAGAGAGGAAGGAAAAATGGGAATAGGGTAGGGGCATGGCACCTGTTTCCCAAGGGGCCCCTTGGCCTGACTTGGACATGACTTGGACAAGAGGCCTCTGGGGCTGCTGTGCAGCTTGGGCCACAAAGCGCAATGAGAACTAAGGAAGGGACTGGCTTCCACCCAGAACAGAGCACAGCCCTGCCTCTCGCTTCAAGGACAAGCAGTTCACAGAGGGTCAAGGCAGCCCCCTGGGGATGAACAACGATGTCTTCATGACGGGCTGCATGACTCTGAGGATCCTTGACAAAAGGGGGAGGACGGGAGCAGAAGAACTAGACAGATGCCACATGGTGCCTGCAAAGGGCAGGGAGATGAACAAGCATTTGCAAAACCCAGACACTGCGGGAAAGAAGAATTTTACAAGGTGGGACCTGGATGTCTGGTGTATATAGATAGAGGCAAAAACATGAATTTGGAGTTATTGATATCAACATGCCTTCATCAGATCATCCATGATGAGACCTGAAATGACCTGCAGTGGCCCTATTTTCTCAAAGCACGTGCTGTTCATAAACATTTTAAATAACGTTGGATAATTTTGTTTACTTTTTTCATGAAGTTATATTTTTTCCAACCAAAAATGTATCAAATATTGATGGATATAATTTGGAATGCAGATAAAATCCATGTTGAAGTTCAGAATTCCAACCAGGTTTCCCCTGGCACAAACTACTGTCAGGATGTCCTCACAGCCAGGGGAGGGGGAAAAAAAAACATCCCAAGAAGGAAAATGGCCTTTTGGGTATGGAATCTGTAAACCTAAAGGGAAACCAAGTATCACAGGGCACTGAACTGGAAAGTTTTGAATTGGGGAGGGAGGTGAGGTAGTTAAGAGGGAACAAAATAAGAAGCATCCAGTGAGTGTAATTCAATTGAGTGTGCCATGATTTTACCCCGAGAAGGGATTACTATTTTAGCTTGATCCCCAATCAGGTTGTTTTTAAAGCAAAACAGAGGGAGACTTACCATCCCTACCAATGACACAGCTGATGTAGAAAGAGGGAGCTGGGCAAAGGACTGGGACCACATGGTTTAGCAGGAGAGAGGGAGCTGCAGGACATAGGAGAGAACCCAAACCTAGGGCAAGAGGCCAACAGCTCAACAGTAGCAGACATTTGCAGAGTGCATTCAGGGAAAAAACTTCCACAGAAATACCAAAGGTAAAGACTCAGTTCTGAAGGCAAATGTTTAAACCCATTACTGATGTAGATACCTTTATTTCTCTGAAAACGAGAATAGGATTCTGATATAAACATTTGCACCCCATCCCAGCACAAAGAAGCATAAGAGGCATAAGCAGAACACCCCAGCTCAGACCCAAAGAAAGTCTAGTCTCTTGGTTACATATGCTCAAGCGTTCTTACCATATCCTGAAAGAGACACAAGCATACATTTATACCAGAAATCCACTGCACAGTATACATACTGCAAAAATAAGAGCTCCTAAGTGAACTATTTAGTAATACATAAAGGCTATCACTCCAGAATACAGGTGTCATCATATCAAATAACCCTGTTGCCTTATTCAAAAAGTTCTAAGTTAAATAATCCTCCTGATACTGTTACATACGGACATAGTCACCAGGTCAACCTTCTTTCACTATTCATTTGAAGAATTGGCACCCAGAGTGTATTCGTATCAGAGGGATTCTTCTGAAAGAAAATAATCGTTAAAACTTCAAAGAAGTGGCCGGGCGCAGTGGCTCATGCCTGTAATCCCAGCACTTTGGGAGGCCAAGGCAGGTAGATCACGAGGACAGGATATCAAGACCATCCTGGGTAACACGGTGAAACCCCCTCTCTACTAAAAAAAATTAGCCTGGTGTGGTGGTGGGCACCTGTAGTCCCAGCTACTCAGGAGGCTGAGGCAGGAGAATGGTGTGAACCTGGGAGATAGAGCTTGCAGTGAGCTGACATCGCACCACTGCACTCCAGCCTGAGCAATGGAGAAAGATTCCATCTCAAAAAAACAAAACAAAACAAAACAAAAAACTTCAAAGAAGTGAAAGTTTCAAAGGAAATGTAATGACTTTAACTGAAAAGTACAGAAGTAGGACTTTAGGTATGGTTTGATCAAGCAACAATGTCACCAAACACTCTATCTTTGTCTCCCATCTTGAGTAGCCAATGAATGTTGAAAGCAACAATGGTCACATGCTTCCTTACTGATGTCTACTGGCCAAAGAACAAAACTCCTGAGCCTTACACTAATCTAACCATTCTAGGTTGTATGACCACTCCTTATTGATTAATGTGGTAATGGAATGCCACTGACTTAGTCTTGCGTGGTATGCCCAACCCTGAACCGATCACTGGAGTAAAAGAAAAGAAATTACCCAGATGGCTTAGGTCTAATTAGAACTCATCTTTGCTTGTGGGGTAAGGGTTAATCTCCCTATACCCCACAAACTGCATGGCTCTGCTGTACAATAGGGAAAGAGATGCGGAAAAACAGTCACATGTCCATAATAAGGAAAACTAGGTAAGCAGATGCTTTTGCTGACATGTTGCAATACCAATCTTAATGAAGGTTTGGATGTGCACCAAGGAAGCCAAGAGGTGAAATGAGCTTTGGGGTACAGATAGGAGACTGCTCGAGGCTTCCTTTAACAATGCAGTCTAAGACCAGCTCTCCTACCCCAGCACAGAAGGAAGAACTGTTCTCAGTGGTAGTTGCAGCATTTAGCATTTTTGAGTCCTTTCCCTGTTTCACGGCCCGAGCTAAAAGTTCTACATGAATTGCCTCATTTCTACATTGCAAGAACTTTGGGAAATAGAAAATATTATTATCCTCATTTTACTAAGGTCCATGGAGATTAGATGACATTCCCAGGGTCACAGAGCAGGAAGAAACAGAGTCCAAGCCCTCTGTACCTAGAGACTGAGGCATTATTCACCAAGACTGACTACCTGCAGGACTCTGCTCTGTAGTCCCCCAAGGCTTTCTCAGCTCTTTGCCTCTAACAGAGTCCCCTGGAATCACTTGTACAATGATGGGTTCAAACTTCTAAAGCCAGGGTTGCTCAGTCACCTCAAATCTCAACAGATGGCTGCAGAGGCCACCTTTGGAACTGGTGGTCACCCTAGGCTGAAAGGTAAGAGCAAAACAACTGTGTGAGAAGAAAATGAACATATATGCAAAGCAATTAGAAGGTGGAAAATTATGCCTCTCCAATAGGTCAACAGGTACGATCTGCCTCAAACTCTGAAATAAAAATTTAGACAAAAGCTACACTAAAGGATTTACCAGCATTGTCCCACCACTGACTCTTTTTTCCATGCAGAAGGAGGGGAACAAACTTGACATGTTCTCTTCCCAAACGGGTGATCCAAATCTCACCTCTTTCAGAATGTATCCCCCATGGCTCCAGCCCTGGCAGGGAGGCTTCCCGTCTGAACACTCTACCAGGTGACTTACACAGCAGCTGTGCTGGGATGCCTAACTCGCCCCTCAAACTTAACATGGTCCGAAGAGAACTCCGTGTTCCCCTTCCATAAAGTGTTTCTCTTCCAGTCTCCTCCATCCCCACAAAAGGGGCCACCATCCACCCACTGGCTCGGTCAAGGCAAGCTGTACGATGCATGGACCTAGAGCAAAATGAAGATGCCCTCACCCTAAAATGGATCATTATTTCAAGACGGCAAAAGCAGAGCATTAAACCAAGCTTAGGACCCTACTAAACAAGGGCTTCTTAGTGACTGCTCACGTTGTGTGTCCATGAAGCTGGGCCATGGCTCAAATAAAAAAAACTCAGGGAATACCTCAATTCTTTTCCCCACCCCACATCCAATCCATCCCCAAGTCCTGTCAGCTCCAACTCTAAAGATATCCTCAATCCAATCACTTTTTTCCAACTCCATTATAGCCACGACATTCTACCCACCATGATCTCTCTCCTAGACTAGTATAATTGGGCCAGATGGATTCCCTGTTTCTTTCTTGCCTCTCACCAACCTATTCTTCAAACAGGATCCAGTATTACTCAATATAAATCAGACCATGCCATTCCCTATCCCAAAATTTTCCAATGGTCTTCCATCAGGTTTAAAGCAAAATCTGAACTTCTCACCATGAGCTAAAATGTCCTGCACAATCTGGTCCCTGCTACCCTCTCCAGCCTCCTCTCCTCCTACTCCCCCCTTACTCATCCTGCACCAACCCTGCTGGCATCCTTGTTCTCCTGCAAATTCACCAAGCTTGTTCCTGCCTCGAGGCTTCTGCACTGGCTAGTCTCTCTGCCTAGAATACTCTTCTTCCTAGGCATCCACAGGTATCTGGGTTATTCAGCTCCCTCATATCACACAGGTCTCTGCTTAAATGTCATCTTTTTGAGGAAGACTGCCCCGAACCCCTTTTCTACAGTAGCCACACAGTCCCTCACTCTCCTCCCACTTACCCAGCTGTCTTTCTCTCCTGAGTCCTCATCACTGTCTGGAACTGTAGGACTTGTCTGTTGTGCTTGTTTACCATTTTGTCTCCCATGTGAGAATAGGAAATTGATCTGTCTTAATGTATTCATCACGGTGTCTCCAGCATTTTGGACAGTGCTTGGCATATGGCAAACACTCTATAAATGAATTGATTACTTGCTACTTTAAATTATTAGCTGCTGCTCCATGTCTATATGCCTTGATTTATATTAACTTCACTGGAAGTTTCCGACCAGCAAAAGCCAGTTCATTTCCTAAAATCCTCAAAACACTAAGCTCAGTTCCATCCAAAAACTAAATGCTCCATGAATGTGTTCTTTAACTGTTACCAAAAACTTCTCTCCTCCTACTTCAGGAATGACACATGCCATCACTCCCAATATGTGCCCATGGCAGCAATCCCTGACAGATCATAGAATTATTTCTTGCTAAGCAAGTCTCAGAATCCTCACAACAGTTTTCCAGAACACCTCAACTAATGATACAATTTTATACTTAAAGCAGTATCATTATGGCACCAATATACTAACTTAATGTGAGGAAATAGCTCTGAAAACCACAAACCTGGTCCAAATTCCTCCCCTTTCCCCAGTATTTAACATATGGTCTTAATAGGCAGAGGACAATGTGCTCTGGCTTTATGGACAAACAAGAACAAAAGCCCCAGATGTAAGCAACTGTCTTTTGTCATAATTCAGCCTTAAGCAAGTTGGACTTTTGCTGAAGAATTTCACTTAAAACAAAATGCCAGGAAAAAAGAAATGGATGAATTATAAAGCTAAGACTACTTATGGTAAGGAAATTCAAATCTGGCCCATACTGATTTTGCTGGTGCTGCTCACTGGGAGAACGAACCACTTACTTTTGTCCACTTCATTCCTCAACAGCTTGGAATGTCAAGGTGGCATCATGCCTCAGACTGATGGGACTCCCAAAGCACCCGAGCTTTGGGAATGGGCCTCCCATGACCTCTGCAGCCAACCTGGATTCTATGGCTCCTGCTCAGTCCCCGGGCTGGGAAAGCTCTCCCACCTGGCTCCCAAGAATCCTTGGCTGCACTTCAGTCTGCCATGCTGGAAGGCTTGTGTTCACCCCTGACCCACTTGCTCGATCCACTTTGCTCTGAGGACTTGAGGCAGGTGGATCACCTGAGTTCAGGAGTTCGAGACCAGCCTGGACAACACAGTGAAACTCCATCTCTACTAAAAATACAAAAATCAGCCAGATGTGGTAGCACATACCTGTAATCCTCCTCAGGAAGGTGACGAAGGAGAATTACCTGAACCCGAGAGTTGAAGCTTGCAGTGAGCTAAGATTGTGACACTGCACTCCGGCCTGAGTGACCCAGCAAGACTCCATCTCAAAAAAAAAAAAAAAAAAAAAAAAAACACGGAAAAAGCAGCTTCTAGCTTTTGGCAAAATCTAAATTCTTCACCATAAACCAGCATGAGTTTGGTCTCATAAGGACCATTGCCTTTGTTAAGGCCAGTTTGGTTGAAAGTGACGGAAACCCACTGAACTAGTTTAAATTAGCATGTTACTATAACAGTACAATCATATCTCATGCAACCAAGCGGCAAGAGGGGCAGACAGACCTCAGGGAAACTGGAATATCATGGATATGTGGAATCTAAGGAAGTCAAACTCATAAAAATAGAGAGTAGGACAGCGGTTACCAGAGGCTGGGAGTTTATGGGGACTGGGGAGATGTTGGTCAAAGGACACAACATTTCAGCTATACAGGAGGAATGAGTTCAAGAGATCTATTGTACATCATGGTAACTGTAGTTAATAAGATAACGTGTACCTGAAAATTATTGAGAGATTTTGTGTTCTTGCCATAAAAAAAAAGTGAGGTAATTTATATGTGGAACTGACTTGATTTAGTCATCCACATGTATACATATTTCAAAACATCATGATGTATACCATAAATACAATCTTGTCAATATAAAAAGAAAGAAAGCAGGAGGATTGCTTGAGGTCAGGACCAGCCTGGGCAACATAGTAAGACCCCAACCTATACAAAAAAAATAGGCAGGTGTGGTAGCACCCACCTTCAGTCCCCACTACTCAGGAGGCTAAAGTGGGGATTGCCTGAGGCCAGGAGGCAGAGGCTCCATTGAACTATGATCACACCACTACACTCCAGCCTGGGTGATAGATTCTGGCTGGGTGAAAAAGAGATCCTATCTAAAGAAAAAAGTTTAAAGTAAAATTTTAAAAATCTTTTCTAACCTTAAAATTGGCCAGTTTATGCATTTTTCCTTAATAATAAATGTATATTGTTCAGTCATAAAAAACATGAGGAACTGGAAGATAAAGCTGGAAATCTGTCAAGAAGGTTACTTTCAGGATCTCTGGTCTTCAGACGGCCCTAGTTTCTGATTCTCTCTCCAGATCTTCTTCATTTTCTCTCTGCAAACCAGCTGTCCTGCTTCTCCTTGGCAAGAAAGGTCAACTCACAGTTCCCAAGGTCCCACAGACAGGCAACAGCAAAGATTAACAAGCATCTCTACTTCCCAATTATAAAGTCCCAGGAGAGAGAATCTGACTGGTCCAGCTTGATCATGTGTCCATCTCTGGCTCAATCAGCTATGGCCAAGATTCTGAGGTCATGGAATAAAAACATGGCTCCCAAGGCATCCATATGAGATCATGTTCTCATAGAAGACAACCTGTGGCCTGGCAGGTGCCTCAATAAGGCTCAGTAACAACCACAGTACCCAGCAGCAGCATCTCAAAAGCCTCTCTGCCTGGGATCACCCTCTATCCTTAGAAGAAAGCCATAAATTATTTTCTTTTTCTTTTTAGAGACAAGGACTCACTTTGTTGTCCAGGCTGCAGTGCAATGGTGCAATCATAGTTCACTGCAGCCTCAATCTCCTGGGCTCAAGCAATCCTCCAACCTCAGCCTCCCAAGCAGCTGGGACTACAGATATGCACCACCATGTCCAGCTAATTTTTTAATTTTTTGTAGAGATGGGGCCTTATTGTGTTACCCAGGATGGTCTTGAACTCCTGGGCTCAAGCAATACATTAATTTATATTCCAAAAGTCCAGTTCCTTCCTTGCCCTCTCAGAGTTTCTACCTTCAGTCAATGGCCACAACTGTTTCTCAACTATTTGTACAGGCACAGAGCTCAGGAGCTTGAATGAGGATTCACCTCTTCCAGATTTACATCACCAATTAATTCTGTGGTCTTACATACCTAGAGGTAAGACATCACAGTTTCCAAACCAAACATTCAACAATATTTATTTTAAAAATATTTATGAGCGTTTATTTTATGCCATATATTGTTCTAGGAAGTAGGAATACAAGAAAACTGACAGTAATATTAGGTTATGTAGTCTGAGAAGGGACAATTTCCAATTTCTGCATTTACTTAGGAAAAAAATATTTTAGAGGGTCTATAAACTCATTCATACACTAAGCAAATCACCTTGTCTGAATATAAAGTATGAAATCAGAAGGAACTGGTTATATTTGACCCATGAACTCACCAATACCCACCAGGAGAGTAGAGTGGTCTTTGGGAAAACTCACCTGTACACTTTTACAAAATCAAAAGTGCCTTATACACATCCCAATAGGCCATCATCTCTGCATGATAAAAGCAGAATTTCTCACAAGCCCAGCCAATGGCCCCACAAAGCCAAAACCACAGTGAGGGGGAGGTTCTTTTGTCACCTGAGCCATCTGCTCTGTCTAAATCCCAGACTGCTTGAAGCAGCCGTCCCCAGCCGGCCATCTCTTCAGCTCCGCAGAACTCGCCTCTGCTCCTCACCCACTTAGAGAGTAAATACCAAGAGTGCAGCTGCCATTCTCCAGGGGAGCTTGGAAAGCAATTAATTGGCACCTCTTAAATCTCCCTGAGCTCTAGCAAGGAAGGTACTTAGGGCTGTCGGATGCAGCCAGGAGGAGAATAGAAGGTAGCTCATGTGTCCCCAGTGGGAGAGGAACCTACAAATCCATCAGCTCTGGCATCTGAAAGGATAAACTAGTCTTTTAAAAAGCCATGAGCACCATTTAAAGTCCACCTGAGAGTTGTGAGCTGAAGGCAAAGCTAGCCCTGGAGCTCACCAGAAGGAGGGGGGCTGGAGGGGCAGTTCCTCCAAACCCTGTCAGCTTCTAAAGACAACTAAACCCAGTAGAAGGACCACTCTCTTCTTTCAGCTTCATGAATGGGTCATCACTACCTATCTCCAAGGGCAGCCAAGCACACCCTGCTTCAGAGAGGATGCCAAGAGGTTCTCCTTCCCCTGCACCTACTCCAGAGGATACAGGACCAGGGATCAAGTTGTCCACAGGTCTGACCATACCTAGGACGGCTCATCCACACACAGATAATTCTGAGCCTGGAGAAGGATCAGCACCCCCATGCATGATCTCATTCAATCCCCGGCAATGGAAGTCCTGTAAGGAGACTCTAGCATCATCCCTGTTTTACCAATGAGGATAGTGGGGATTCAGAGAGGGGTGCCAGCTTGCCCAGTGTAACAGAAATAATGAGGAACAGCCTGTCTGAATTGAGAATGTGTGCCCTTGACCACTACAAGCAAAGGAAGTGCCCAGGAAATGAACCAGCCTCCCTAATATGTGCCCATTTCTAGGGTCTCAGTGCCATTCCCCTTTGACAGAGAGCAGCAGACCTGGCTTTCTGTCCACTGGTCCTTTGGCTCCCAAGTTGGAAACATTCTGCATCTTGAAAGACAGATGAACTCCAAGCCAAAAAAGCACAATGATTTGGAGTTCAGACTCTACAGCCACACCTCCTAGAGGTTAATTCCTTGTTATGGTACCTTGAGGAAGTCACTTAACTTCTCTAAGCCTCCATTTTCTCACCTACCAAATGTGGCTAATAATAATTCCTACATCCCAGACTGATTGGGAGGATTAAAGGAAACAAGAAATGCTTGGCCCAGTACCTGGCTCACAGAATCCATATATGGCAGGTATAATTACCATCACCATGATCACCACCCCCAAAGAGTCGGCAGTCTGAGAACGTCTTTTGATAGGATCCATTCACTTATGCACACAACGAATATTTACTGAACACCCACGAGGTACCAGGTGGTTATGCTGGCTTCTGAAGATACAGTCATGGGACAAACGCAGTCTCTGCCCTCAGAAAGCTTATGATCTACTGGGAGAAATCCTTCCCACCCCCACACTGTACCACTCCACACACAAAAAACCAACATTAATACCTTTCTGTTTTATCTCCTAATCTGCTCGCTCATGTGCAATGGAGAAGAGGAAGGACATAGCAAAGCCTATCAAAGTCCCCTAATCCCCCAGTGACGGGAAAAACTCTGAACACAAAAAACCAACATTAATACCTTTCTGTTTTATCTCCTAATCTGGTCACTCATGTGCAATGGAGAAGAGGAAGGAGACAGCAAAGCCACTGTCCCCCAATCCTGCTGATGACGGGAAAAACTCCAGCCCCCACCTTTCTCCCTTTTGAATCTGAACTCCTAAAAGGTTCAGGAACCTTCAGATCTTCACCTCTCTCCCACAGAGGCAAGCCTCAGGCTCCATCCAACCCTTTCAATAAACTCTTTATGCAGTGAATGAACCAAAAGGCTAATCTCTGTGATGTATCATGAATTCCTTTGAATCAATAAGAAAAAAGATAAAGAACCCAATTTTTTAAATTGCAGAGAGGTGAACTGGCAATTCAGAAGAAAAACAGCCAAAGAGATAAGAAATTTATAATATCCAGTCTTCGCAACATTGTGAAGGAAAAGGCACCACAAACACACTGCCAGTGAGCACAGAAATTGAAACAACTTTTTTTGGAATCACTTTGGTGATGTTTATCAGAATTGAAATTGGGCATACTCTTTGGCCTAGAAAAATAAGTCTACTTGAAGTCTATACTACAAGAAGATTTAAACAAGCGAACAAAACTATTCTTTCCATGCTACTCATTACAGCCTCACTGATAACAGCAAAACTAAAACAGGAAACAGGCTAAGTGTTCAAGCTTAAGGATGTGTCCACGCTTAAAGATGGCCAACTGTGGTCATTGTCCAACTTTAAGCTTAAGGACAATGACCACGGTTGGCCATCTTTAACGTTGGACAGTGTACCACATTGCCCATGGTACATTATTCCTATGAATCCTATAATTATATTGTAAAGAGAACAATCGTTTTGTATTTATTATATATGTGCACATGTGAACATCCTAAAAGTTTAATTTGTCAAGCACACACTTGAAAAATATACCATAGCTTTTTAAAATCCTGTTAGGGTATTATTCCTCCTCCTCTTTTCTTCTCCTGTTCCTTCTGTTCCTTCTTCATCTTCCTTTATTTACTAGAATCCTCCAAAAATGAGCAAGACCCAACCATCTCTTTTCTCTTCTGAAAAGATCTGGACCTGAGACAACCCCAGAGAGAGAATTCCATACAGTCTGATAGAGCAGGAACATAGCCATCTTGAACAAGCACTGCCATTTTAAGGTTCCCCTTAATCAAAACCTGCCTAAATCCAACCCAAAGGGGATCAGCCTAATGGCTAACATCGGCATGACCATAAACCACAAATGACATCTCTGACCAGAAACATTCCAAACCCCTCCCTGAGCAGAGACATATCAGCCCTGAGATAACCTCTCCTCTGGCCGGAGAGATGTCAGCCCCAAGATATCCTCACCTCTGACCAGAGACATTCCAACTCCACAATAAACTTCTCCTCCACACAAACATTCCAAGCCTGTGATAAGCTCTCGCCCTAAACCCTTAAATACTCTTAGTCTGTAAGAAAGAGTACTCCTGACCGAAATCGGCCAGAAGCACCTCTCAGGTTTATTCACCAAAATAAACCCATCTTTGACTGTTGAGCCACTTTTTGTGTTCCTTTCCTCTGTCTTTAACTCTTACAAAGTCATGTACTGCATAATGCTGTTTCAGACATCTCCAGAATGCACTTGCAATGGTGGTCCATAAGATTATAATGCTGTATTTTTACTGTACCTTTTCTATGTTGAGATATGATACACAAATACTAACCACTGTGTTACAAATGCCTACCAGATTCAGTAAAATAACATGCTGTAGAGGTTTGCAGCCTAGGAGTGATAAGTATACCATAATATAGCCTAGGTGTGTAGCAGACTATACCACCTAGGTTTGTATAAGTGCACCCTGTGATGTTCTTACATTGACAAAATCAACCGACTATACAATTCTCAGAACACGTCCCCGTCATTATGCGACATATGACAGTACACTGAAGCACTTGCCTCCAGGAGAGAAGCTCGGGCCCTGTAGAACTTCTACGTCTGCTGTGCTTCAAACCAAACCACAGGGAAGGAGAGAAGGGGCCAACTGTGTGAGGAGCAGCTTTTTCATTGTGTATATAATCGGGGGATCTGTAAACTCTTCCTATTAAGGGCCAGGTAGAAAATATTTTCAGCTGTTCAGACCTGACAGTCTCTGTCTCAATTACTCAACTCTGCCATTGTCTCCTAAAAGTGAAAGCAGACACACAATATGCAAACGAATGGGCGTGACCATGTTCTAATAAAACCTCATTTACAAAAGCAGGACTTGAACCAAATTTAAATCACAGACCATGGTTTGTCAGCCCCTGCATTTAATGATCAATCTTATCTTTCTAGTGTAGTTTGGTTTTTTGTTTGTTTGTTTTTTGAGATGGAGTCTTGCTCTGTCGCCCAGGCTGGAGTGCAGTAGCATGATCTCGGCTCACTTCAACCTCCACCTCCTGGGTTCAAGCGATTCTCCTGTCTCAGTCTCCTGAGTAGCTGGGACTACAGGTGCCCGCCACCACACCTGGCTAATTTTTTTGTATTTTTAATAGAGACAGGGTTTCACCATATTGGTCAGGCTGGTCTCAAACTCCTGACCTCAGGTGATCCGCCCACCTTGGCCTCCCAAAGTGCTGGGATTACAGGTGTGAGCCACTGCACCTGGCCTCTAGTGTAGTTTTTAATGAAAGATAACTTGTTCCTACCTGGTGACTTGGGAACAGAAAATAATAGGGCTGGTTTATTTCTATATATAAAGTATATTTAATAATGTGTATTATAAGTTAAATATATAAAACTGTCCTTGTATTTTCTTTGATTTCTCTTGTTACAAAAATAATATCTACACATGGTAATAAAAATTCAAATGATATAAGGGAGTGAAAAATGAAAATAAAATGCATACATTCACACACACATATGTAAAAATATAAATATATGATATATAATTGTAATATATATATTTATTTGAATCTTAAAAGGTTTTCTGACTTTTAAAAGTCCCCTTGGCCGAGTGCAGTGACTTACACCTGTAATCCCAGCACTTTGGGACGCCGAGGTAGGCAGATCACATGAGGCCAGAAGTTTAAGACCAGCCTGGCCAACATGGTGAAACCCCATCTCTACCAAAAATACAAAAAAATCAGCTGGGCATGGTGGCATGTGCCTGTAATTCCAGGTACTCGGGAGGCAAGAAAAATGCTGGAACCCAGGAAGCAGAGGTTGCAATGAGTCGAGATCACACCACTGCACTCCAGCCTGGGTGACAGAGGGAGACTGTCTCAAAAAATAAAATAAAATAAAATAAAATAAAATAAAATTTCCTTTGAGGCAAATGCCTCTGCATGGGTAAAAAGCTAACTGTTATCATTAGGTGTTAAATAAACGAAACAATAAATAAAACCACACTTGGTGGTTTTCTTCAAGAGAAGCCAAGGAGAAAGGTAGAGAAGATTTGCCAGAGTCTGAGACATAAGAAGGAAAACAAGAAACCGAAAAGATCCACTGTTCCCAAGCCATTATGATTAAAGCTGGCCCTGATGTGAGTCTACTTTTAGGCTTTATTTTACAATCAGAGACTAGAAATAGGTCCAGATTCGAAAACCCCTTCTGTCTTAGGACTTGACACTATGGGATAAGAAGCAGGTCTCACCTGAAGGGTCGAGAGGCTTTTTGATGGAAGGGAAGAACATGCAGACCCCACTGGAACACAGGGGTTGGTGCCCAGGGTGGGCATGGTCACCAGCCATGAGTCAAAAGCCCCTCCCACCAGGTAGCTCTTTCATCAGTGACTCCTACAAGGCTATCACCTGAGCTGCTGAGAGCCCATAGGGAATTAGAGGAATGGTCCCCACCTCTTACTGCATTCTGCAGCCATACCCTCTGGCCATGTGACTTTGTAGTTTCCTTCAGTAAAGAGATGAACCCTATTTCTCCACCCTTTGATTTTTGTTTGGCCATGTGACTGGCTTTGGCCAATGTACCGTAATAAGTATGATGCCTGCAAAGGCTCAAAGAGTTTGAGTGTGCTCTGCCATTACCCTAAGAAGGACATGCCTGGGCTAGCCCACTAGTTCCAGAATTGGTAAGACAGACATAAAACAAACCACCCAGCCAAGCCCCATCTAAATCCTTCTACCTCCACCTGACCTCCAGACACATGAATGAGTCTAGCCAAGATCAGCCCATTTTCAACCGATACACAATCCAAGAAAACATAATAATTATGAAGTTTTGAGGTGATTTGTTACACTGCACTTCTGTAGCATTTGTTGACTGATACGAAGCCCAAAGCATATGAGATATATGACAACCATCTGGTGATGAACGAATTTAGCAAGCCTTCCCGAGCTGGGCCAAGCCAAGCCAAACAGATTAAATAACCAATGTCCAATTCCAGGCTTACCCTATCCGGAGGAGTCCATGTAAGTTATACAGTGGACCAAAAATGCTCCATGGTAATGTGTGGGTTTACCTCCCTCTCTCCCCTTTTTCCTAGAGCCACATCACCTCCAGATCCTCAGAGTTTGGTGCCTGATACCAAGGAGGCCTTTCATATAGAGAAGTTGACTTAAATTTAACTGGAAAAAACCACCAGAGAGCCTGGGTACTTGTGCTTTGCTATCTAAAGAATATCCCTGTTCTGAGAAGGGAAAAAAAAAACCTGAATTGGACCAGGCTTGAGTACACAGGCAATGGAGAAATTTTTAGCAGCCTCCACCTTGCAGAGTTTGCTTTGGGGACTTTTCCTCTCCACATCACTCCTGAAACAGTGCTCTTTTAACATCCTTAAATGATGCTCCTTGTCTGCTGTGGCCACAGGATTTCTCATTTAAAAAAAAAAAAAAAAAAAAAAAAGGCTGGGCAAACTGGCTCACACCTGTAATCCCAGCACTTTGGGAGGCAGACGCAGGCAGATCACCTGAGGTCAGAAGTTCGAGGCCAGCCTGGCCAACATGGTGAATCTCCATCTCTACTAGAAATACAAAAATTAGCTGGGCATGGTGGCATGCGCACCTGTAGTCCCAGCTACTTGGGAGACTGAGGCAGGAGAATTGCTCGAACCTGGGAGGCAGAGGATGCAGTGAGCCGAGATCATGCCATTGCACTCCAGCCTGGGTGACAGACTGAGACTCTGTCTCAAAAAAAATTTTTTTTAATCAAATAAAATAATTTTTAAAGTCATCTAAAAAAGCAAGAGGGGATAAACCAATTTATAATTTTTATTCTAGAAAATTCCAGAAATAAATAGAATTTAAAAGAGCTTAGCATAGCAGTTAAAAGAAGGAGACTAAGGTTAGATTCGCTGAGTTTGCATCCTGGTTCTTCTACTTACTAGCTATGCAACTGCAATGGACTAATGTTTATATACCCCCAAAATGTATATGTTGAAATTGCAACCCTGAAAGCGATGGTATTTGGAGCTGTGGCCCCTAGGAAATAATTAGATCTCATGAATGAGATCAATGTCCTTCCAAAAGAAGCCTCAGAGAGTTCACGGGTCCCTTGTACCATGTGAGGACACGGCAAGAAGGCACTCATCAGACACCGCATCGGTCTTTTTTTTTTTTTTTTTTTTTTTTTTTTGAGACGGAGTCTCGCTCTGTCGCCCAGGCTGGAGTGCAGTGGCATGAACTCAGCTCACTGCAAGCTCCACCTCCCGGCTTCACGCCATCACATCACATCACTACAGATGCCTGCCATCACACCTGGCTAATATTTTTGGACTTTTTTAGTAGAGACGGGGTTTCACCATGTTAGCCAGGATGGTCTCGATCTCCTGACCTCCTGATCCGCCTGCCTCAGCCTCCCAAAGTGCTGGGATTACAGGCGTAAGCCACCGCGCCCGGCCCACATATGTCTTGATCTTGGACTTCACAGCTGCCAGAACTGAGAAATGAATTTCTATTGTTTATAAGCTAACTAATTAATGTTATTTTGTTATAACAGTCCAAACAGACTAAGACAGTAAACTTGAATAAATTATGTAAGTTTTGCGGACCTCAGTTTTTGAGATGGTTCGGGTCTGTGTCCCCAGCCAAATCTCATGTCAAATTATAATCCCCAGTGTTGGAGGTGGGGCCTGGTGGGAGCTGACTGGATCATGGGGGCAGATTTCCCCTTTGGTGCTATTCTTGTCATAGGGAGTGAGTTATTGTGAGATCTGGTTATTTAAAAGTGGGTAGTCCCTTCCCCTTTCTCCTCTCCTCCTGCTCTGGCTATGTGAAGACATGTCTGCTTCCCCTTCACCTTCCACCATGACTGTAAGTTTCTCGAGGTCTCCCCAGTCATGCTTCCTGTACAGCCTGTGGAACCATGAGAAAATTAAACCTCTTTTCTTAATAAATTACCCAGTGTCAGTTATTTCTTTAAAGCAGCGCAAGAACAAACTAATAGGGTTTTCAACTTTAGTTACGTAAACTTTGTGAACTTCAGTTTCCATTTATAAATGGAAATAATAACAGAAACTACTCCATGGGATTCGTGAGAATCAAATAAAACAATATATGTAAAACTTTTAGCATGGTGCCTGGCTACATTTTAGCTGTTGTTATTAAATAATATTAATAAACTAGCTTAGACCAAGAGACAGATTTATGGGAAATAAAGTATTCGGAAGCATCTCCTGGAAACTAAGGGTAGGAATAGCATCAGGGGTACTCAGGAACTGGGTAGGACCCGGAATCAAGGCAGCCTAATGGTTAATTTCCCTGTCTGGGGCCATGAGGTCTCCCTTCTCTTTGTGAATTTCACATTCTCGTGACTGATTCTTGCATGTAAAAATCTGATTGGCTGAGCTTGAATCGGATGGCCACTTTTGGGCCAATCAGCTGTGCCCAGGGGGTGGGCTTAAATGGTCCACTGGCAGCTCCGCAGGAGGCTGGGACCAAAAAGGGCATGGCAGGGCTGGAGAGTACCTCATTAGATCTGCCACGTGCAGACAGGCATGGGGCTTGGTGGACCTCAAAAAAGGTATGTTTCATTGACTCATATGACCCAGAAGAAGCTCTGCCTCTGTGTCTGGGGCATTAGCAATGCTTTGTCATCGAGGCTGAGTTATTCTTGAAGGCATTCCATCAGTTTGCTAGGGCAAGCATAACAGAATCACACAGACTAGGTGGCTTAAATTACAGAAATGTATTTCCTCACAATTCTGTAGGCTAGAAGTCCCAGATCAACGTGTTGGTAGATTTGACTTTTTTCTAAGGTCAGAGCGTCTCCTGGCTTGCAGACAGCCTTTCCTCTATGCATGCATCCTTGCAGTCTCTTCGTGTGTCAAAATCCCCTCATAAAAACGCTGATCAGATTGGATTAGGGGCCCCTTTAAAAGCCTTATTTAACTTAATTGCTTCTTTATAAGTTCCATCTCCAAGTAAGTCATATTCAGAGGTACTGGTAGTTAGGGCTTCAACATATGAATTTGCAGGGACACAATTCAGCCCATAACAGGCACAAAAGGGCTTTCATTTTGCCCAAGAAATCCACGTCTCCTGGTGCCTGGACTCCTAAGCAACATGGGGCTGCATTTGTTTTAGGACTTTCAGTCACTACACGGGGTCTTCAGCTCTTCCAAAATACCTCTCCTTTTCTCCTGGGATTCTCCTCACTCGTAGAAATAATCAGAGAAACAATATGGAAAGCCAGAAAAGGATACAACCATTTTTAAGCCTTACTTCCCATCCCTCCCAGACCACAGAACCATTCAGCTTACAAAGAGATGTTTTAACTATGGATGAGTCTGCTGGTGGCTTTACAAGGGGTGCTAACAGGAAAATTATCTTTGTGTAATTCGTTTTCGCTTGGCTTAATGAGGTAAGAGACTCTCATTTTGCAAAGTAGGGCAGCTCACTGCTGAGGCCAGGGAATCGGGGAGGGGGATGCTGCTACATTCTGTTTCCAAAGTTAGGAAGCTCTGGCCCTTGGCATATAGTGGGGAAGTAGGGGAGGATGTTTGCCAACCAGGGTACCAGAAACCTATTGTGAAGATTGGGGCGTTTCTCTCTGAGGGCTAAAATTAAGCAGCAGCTGCTGCAAAGTTTACATTTGCAAGTTTCAAAGTCAGGCAGTGTCAAGACTTGAACGAGTGAACACGCTTTTAATTGGACCCAGTTTTAGACGATTTTGATCATTTCCTGGGACTGAAAGCATGCATCCTATTTTAAACTTGCATTCTTAAGAGTGGTCCTGAAACTTCAGGGTGCTTCACAATCAGGGAAGTTTGTGGGCTACACAGATTCCCCAAGGCCTCTCTCCAGGGATACAGACTCAATAGAGAGGCAGGGACATGGGGCAGGGTCCCATTCAGCAGATGGGTGCAGGGTCTGGCCAATTTCACAGGTCTCCATGGCATTTTGATGCAGGGGATCTATACACCAAATTTTTGGAATCTCCAGGTGAAAACCTATTCAATGATCACTCAGAAACTGCCATTCCCAGTTGTTCCATAAATAATAAGTATTCAGCTCCTCGGTCAGAACTACCAATCTCCTTGTTCTACTTTACTTTTCCCATAGCATTTTCTGGCTTTCTAACAAAATCTAATGATCAATACCTCCCTGAAGCAGAACTTCTGCTTTGCAAAGCACGGATGTTTGTGTTTTGTTTGCTGTTTACCCCCAGTTCCTAGGACAGTGCCTGGCTCGATATTGGACAAATGAATTAATGAATTAATATCCTGAGCTCGTGCTGGGCTTTCTGCTGAGATATAATATCAATCATTTGGACGTCTGATATTAAAATGGAATTAGCAGATAGTGCCTAGCAGGCAGAAGGCTTTCTGATATGTTCCCTCCTCCATTCATTGCCAGACATCATCATCATCAAGGCTGCCAGGTTTTGAATTAACAGCCACCGCTTAAAAATGTTTCTCTTTTTAATTGGAATGGATAACCTCTGCTAAATAAAGATGCCTACAGATCTTGGATGAGTCACAGCCCTCTGAAATCTAGCTAGGAAAAATGAAGAACATCTGCTTTCCAAGTTCTGTGATAATGAAGTCTAGAATGGGCAGGGAGTGCATGGCACCAGGGGACACACACTCTGGTCACAGCCTATCTGAAATGCCAGAGCTCAGAAGAGGTTATTATTGAGCAAATGAATGCAACAGAAACACTGTTCTCCTGAACTCTCCCCAGCCTCAAGTGTATGGATGGGGCTGAAAATAGTAGAAGGGGACTTGGACATGTATTTTATTATTTTTTGCTGCTCACATGACCTTTGAGTAAACCTCTGAGTCTGTTTGGTGGGGAGAATTACCTGGCTCCCACATACATCCGAGAGCTGTTAGTTTGAGGCTCTGCTAGCCACATTGGCTCTCTGAATTTACAATATCCCACCTATAGAAGGAGGGTAAGTCTTACAAAATAGAAAAGGTTAAAGAGGTTACAAGATCCTAGGACATGCCTATCAGAATGGCTAAATTAAAAATGCTGACGATACCAAGTGTTGACAAGGATGTGGAGCAACTGGAACTTTCATACACTGCTGTCTGACGGGAGTGTAAAACTCTGATGCCAAACTCTTATATAAGTAAGTAAGCTAAATTATATAATGCCAAGCTGTTTAAAGACACTTAAATACTTCAATAAGCACAATAGGACCTAGCATTTCCATTTCTAGGTATTTATCCTTAAGAAATGAAAACTTATGTTTAAACAAAAACCTGTTCATGAATGTGTATAGAAGCTCTATTTCAAATTGCCAAAAACTGAAAACAAACTCAAATGTCCCTCACAGGGTGAATGGATAAACAAACTGCAGTATATCCATACAATGGAATACTAGTCTAAAGGGACTAACTATTGGTACACACAACCACTTGTGTGATTCTCAAGATGTTACACTAAAGGAAAGCAGCTAGTCTGAAAAGGTTGCATACTACATGGTTTCATTTATAGGACATTCTTGAAAAAAACAAAACTATAAGGACAAAAAACAGATGAGTGGATCATGAGTGGGGCAGGATATGACTTCAGAGGGCTATCACAGGGGAGTGTTTGGGGGTGGATGGAGCTGTTCTTTACCCTGACTATAGTGATAGATATGGAAATCTATATATGTGTTAAAATTCATAGAACCGTACATCCAAAAAAAGGCAATTTTACTGTATGTTAATTTAAAAATAAAATTAAAAACAAATGTGGTAGAAAATTTACTGGATTGAACTAAATTTAGTTTTCACACAACTGTGCAGGAATAGGATCTTGTCAAAGAAAAGTAAGTGCAGATACAAAGGACAAGTGAGTCTCGTGTTTCCATGTGTCAGAGCCATGCCTGTAAACCTGCAGCTATTACAAGTAGTTGGGGAAAGGAAAAAAGAGGTGACAAACAGGGAGGAGAGAAGAAGAGGGAAGGGGAAGAAAGAAAAGAGGAAGAGAAGAAGGGCCAAGCACACAGGAGGGAGACAAAGGGAAGGTGTTGTAGAGCAGTGCTTCTCAAGCGTCAGTGAGTGTGTAAATCATCTGTTCCAATGCAGGTACTTTTTTTAACTTTTAAGTTTAGGGGCTCATGTGCAGGTTTGTCACATAGGTAGACTTCTGTTTGTTGTACAGATTTCACCCAAATACTGTACCTTGCTGAAAGATCTGGGAACACCTGCCCATCACCAGGGTTCTGTGGCCAGCTGGCTGAGTGTCCCCGTGACAAAGACTGGGGATAAATGGGTTTGGCAGTGTAGTACCACTAAGTCTAGTAACTGATAGTTATTTTCTCCAATCTTCTCCCTCTTCCTACCCTCCCATTCTCCACCCTCCACCCTTCCAGAGGCCCCAGTGTCAGTTGTTCCCCTCTATGTGTCCATGAGTTCATCATTTAGCTCCCACTTATAAGTGAGAACAAGTGGTATTTGGTTTTCTATTCTTGTGTGAGTTTGCTAAGGATAATGGCCTCTAGCTCCATCTATGTTCCTGCATAGGTCATGATTTCGTTCTTTGTATGGCTGCGTAACATTTCATGGTATATATGGACCACATTTTCTTTATCCAATCTACCACTGATGGGCACTGAGGTTGATTCCATGTCTTTGCTATTGTGAATATTGATAATGTAGGTTCTAATAAGATTTGGGGCAGGGCTAGGATTCTGTATTTTATTTTACTTTGAGACAGAGTTTCACTCTGTCACCCAGGCTGGAGTGCAGTGGCGTGATCTCGGCTCACTGCAACCTCTGCCTCCTGGGTTCAAGTGATTCTCCTGCCTCAGCCTCCTGAGTAGCTGGGACTACAGGCGTGCACCACCATGCCCAGCTAATTTTTGCATTTTTAGGAGAGATGGGGTTTCACCATGTTGGCCGGGTTGGTTTCGAACTCCTGACTTCAAGTGATCCACCTGCCTCGGCCTCCCCAAGTGCTGGGATTACAGGCATGAGCCACCACACCCAGCAGAATTCTCTATTTCTAAGGAGCTTCCAGGTGATGTCCGTGCTGCTGATCCAGCCCCCGCCCCCTCCCCCAACACTAGGAGGAGGCAGGTGCTGGGCAGAAGCACTGGCAAACACTTTGCAAAGAGACTCAACACTAAAAGAGACTCATGTGATGCCCATGTGAGACAGTGTAGGGGAAAGCACTTTGAAAATCATTAAGCACTATACACGTGTAATATGACAGCTCACCAAAAATAACATCATCTCTGTCAGCATTACAAAACTCAGTTCCTAATTAAGGGATTTCCCATTGTCCCTGCCATCACAATGCTGCTGAACCCATTTATCCCCAGTCTATGTTACAGGGACACTCAACCAGTTGGCACAGAACCCTGGTGATGGGCAGATGTTCACAGAACTATCAGTAAGGCCAACCGTCACAGTTGTGTAGGAATCGGTTTTGTTGAAGATGAATTCAAGAAATGCCAGAGCTCATCAGCTGGCTTTTGAAGCCCGGGTTAGCTTATTAACATATAAATAACTAAGTTTTACTTTTCAGAGCTTCCAGCACATCCATGCTAATGAAGCTATTGCTTTAAAAGTCGATCTCTTCTGAAATGTCTAATTAATCTGATGCTAGCAAAGGTGCACAGAGCAATGCATCTGCAGAGCCCAGTGGGACAGAGAGAATGAGGCAAGGCCGCTGATGTGGGGCCAGATGTTTCAGATGCCAGAGAACCCACGTAATTAACATGAGCAAGGCTGGAGGCCAGGGTCACTGCAGCAGAGTTTTTCGAACTGCGGGTCACGACCCATTCATGGGTCATGAAATCAATTCGTTGGGTCATCATGACCAGCCAGGCTTTTTGGTAAAATGGTAAAAGAGGAAGGGGAGGAGAAAGGAAAGAAAGAATGTGCATCGCCCATAGTAAAGGTAAGCACCGTGAGAAAGCCACACATTCCACCCATCTGTACATTTTACTCATACGTACTGAGTCGGCAAGAAATGCATTTCTCTTAATACATACGCATATAGCACTTTGTCATATGTCCAGACTGTGCTAAGCATTTTGAAAGCATTAAATCACTTGATCTTTATCAGGGAGATGTTCCCATTGCATTTTGCAGGTGAGGAAACTGAGGCACAGAGAGGCAGAATGACTTATCCAAGGAGATCCAGCTAGGGAGTGGGGAGTCAGGTCTGACTTTGAAGCCCACACTCATCTACACAACTCCATGCCCCCAGGACCTCAGACTCTGAGGACAAAAGAAGTTCTGGAGACAAAACCACCCATTCATGCTGGAAGAGAAACCACTGAAAACGATCAGTATGACAGGTGAGTGATTACCGCTCTGCTAAGTGCCCCAAGTGCATTATAACATTTAACTCTCAAAATAAGTAGAATAAGGTGGGTACAGTGAAACCTTCTATTTTTCACATTGTAAACTGTGGGTCAGAGAAAGAAAATGATACATTAGAAGTCGCACAACTCATAAGGAGATCACTGGGGGAGGTGTCATAGGAACCACGGGATTTGAGCTGACCCTTGAAGGATGGGGAAGATTGGGGGCTCCAGTGTCCCCTTGCTCTAAGAGAACAAAAGGGCTTCACCAAGAGGATTCTCACAACTACATCGGTTCAATCTGACTTGGAGACCTAGTCTTGCTAGAGGATTAAAGAAGATCCCCAAGAAAGGATGGATGCCATCATGAGAAACTGGCAGCCACAGAGGCTAACAGTGCACCTCTGGCCATGCCCAGGGTGCCCGGCTCAGCACCCAGACCAAAAGGCTCATCCTACCCCAAACCCCTAGGCGTGCACACACCCAAGCCAGTTCCTAGAACATCTCTGCTGTCCCCCAGCCCCAGGAACAGGCAGGTTGAGTGAGGAACGTATCTGAGAGGCAGTCTGAAAAATCCTCAGCCATCTACCCTTGGGCTTACTTAAAAGCTTTCTACTGCTTCTAGTTTTGTGTTTATTACGTTTTTCTCTCAGAAGCTCCCAGAACTGGAAGGAACCCAAGTAGCTTTCTGTTAAGAGCCAAGCAAGACCTGGAAAATATGATTAAGAGCTTGAGCTTTGGAATCAGATGCGTCAGGGTTCAGGTCCCAGTTATATTTTTGAGGCCTTGGGCAACATGCTAAAGCCCCCTAAGCCTCAGCTTCTTCATCTGTAAGATGGAGACACTCTAGTATCTACCACAGATGGTTAGATCTGAAGGTGAGATGAGAGGGAGTCTGTAAAGGACACATCAGGGTAGCAAGAGAGCAATTAGCAATCAGTGCCCCGTAAGGCCGTGCAGCAAGGTGTGGGTCCCTGCTCTGTGCTACAGAGGTCACCTTGGATGAAGACAGGCTCAGAATCTTCTCCCCAAACTCTGGTCATCATGAGAATCACAGACACCACACGCCGTGCACATTCTCTTCTATTGCCAGCAATCCAGGTTTCCATTTACTCAAATCACCACCAGTAGCCCCAGGTGTGGAAGGAGGAAGATGGACCATGACGGCCACGACCACTTCCCCTATCTACTGCAGAACCACCCACCCAGAACCTAGTGGCTTTAAAAATGTGATCTCTTGGCCAGGCGCGGTGGCTCACGCCTGTAATCCCAGCACTTTGTGCCAACATGGGCAGATCACGAGGTCAGGAGATCGAGACCATCCTGGCTAACACAGTGAAACCCCGTCTCTACTAAAAATACAAAAAAATTAGCCAGGCATGGTGGTGGGTGCCTGTAGTCCCAGCTACTCGGGAGGCTGAGACAGGAGAATGGCATGAACCCAGGAGGCGGAGCTTGCAGTAAGCTGAGACTTCGCCACTGCACTCCAGCCTGGGTGACAAAGTGAGACTCCATCTCAGAAAAAAAAAAAAAGTTATCTCTTATCTCTCAGGTTGTAGCACAGTAATGATCATCCAGTGTCAATTTTGCTTCTCACTCCCACCCCTCAGGAGACATTCAACGTCTGGAGACATTTTTAGTTGGTGGTATTACTGGCATCTAGTGGGGAGAGGCCAGAGATGCTGTTCAGCATCCCACAATGCCCAGGACCTGAATGTCTATAGTACCGAGCTTGGGAAACTGGGTCCAGCTAAAACGTATTCAGTCTCCAGTGCTTGGATGCAAACGGTACAGTTTCCCTGAGACCTAAGTCCAAGAGAAACTCAGGACCAGCAGCAGCAACATGTGGAAATAAAAGCATCTGACTATAGACAGAAGAGCCCCAGGACAGCTGTTCTGTGGGCAGAGGGCAGCCCACAGCCAGGGTCAGCCAGAGGCAGGGCCGCCCCTGGGGCAACAGCAGGAGACAGAATGTAATGGTGGGTTCAGCTGTGCACACACAGCCCAGAACCCCCTCGTGCCTAGGGCTTCCTGGAAACTCCCTGGAGCCCCCAGCTCTCTCTACTCAGACCATGGAGCTTCAAGCTGTGGTCCCGATATCAAGGGTGGCCAGGAAACCCTACTGCAGACTCCAAGCCACCTGCTGAAAATCAGTCACACAAGGAGATTCCCGTGGCTACACCTGCCTGAGCACATCATCTCTACAAGCTCTCCTCTCCTGAGATTCAGAACAAAAGCATGTTAAGAGAACCTCTCTCTCAAGATGCATTGCACAGACTCAGGCAGCAGAAAACACGGCAGCTCTGTGTCTGTGAGACTTGACGAATTTTATGGAGACTCCGGAGCCTTCTAAAAGACTTCCAAGAAAAATAAAACCAAGTCCTTCGAGGGTCTTCTTCTTGGACCTACTGTTTTCTATTCTGAGCTTTTTGTAAACTCCAGCAAAACACTAAACTCACTCATCACAATCTCTCCTGCTCCCTGCTCAAATGCTGGGGTACCCTGATCCATACCCACGTACTTCCCAACTCTGCACCTCTGTCTAGAGTTATGACCTCACCCATTCTTAGCTCATTAAATTTTACTTTTCCTTCAAGATACAGTTCAAGCACCATTTCTCTCATAAGCCCTTCTCAACTAACAGAATGAGCTAAGTGATTTTTCTCTGTGCCTCCATAAACCTGTTTACACACACGCCTATGCACATAAACACATGTTCATACCTATGGCACACCTATTGGACCTGTGCACACCTATGGCAAAAAGAGAAAACAGCCATGTGTTTGCCAAACCCCACTTGCTTTACCTCCTGGGCACATAGCTAAACTACATTTCCCAGCCTCCCTTGTAGTAAGGTCAGGCCATGTGACTGCAACCTGGCCACCGAAATGTTGGAAGATGTGATATATGCCCCTCACAGAGATGACCCATGAAAACCTTCTGCACTCTCTCCTTCCCTCTCTGCTGGGTGGATACAGAGAGTCTAGGAGGGAACACCAGGACCCAGAGCATGATGTAGTCACAGAGTTGAAGGAGCCTGGATCCCTGAATGACTGTGTGGAAAGCCATCCAACCAGCATCTACCATAAACTGTCTTGTGGACAACAAACTTCTATTGTGGAAGTTACTGAGATTTTAGAGTTGTGATTGCAGCCTCTAGTGTGACTTTCCCTATCTAATAAAATAAGTCTGTCTTTGAACTTAATATATGACACTGAAACGGTCAGTCTTTCCCCACCAGGCTGGGAACCCATCCAAGACAAGGTCCACGTGGCCTGGATTGTCCCTGGGCCCTAGCACCCAGCTCAAAGACTGACATTGGTGCTCAGTAAAGGATTCTTGGAGATGGCTCCTGAGACTCCCAGATGGAAGATCATCTTCTAGGGATAAAAACAGCCCTGGAGTGGCTGTGGCTGGAAGAGAAGGGAATGAAAAGACCAGTGGGAGGGCAGACAGTCAGAGACCACTAGAACAGGGCTGTGAACCAAAGACAAATTCAGAGCAAACTCCAAGGACAGTGACTAGCTTAGGAGTGAATGCTTGGCTCCTAGTCATCCATCAGCCAGGGACCACTCTCAGCTTCTACAGGTCACTCACAGTCCTTACCACGTGGCCCTCTCCATCACAAGTGGGTCAAGTACTTATGCTTCGAATCTCTGACCTATTCTGCAATCAGAGAAAACTCTCTAGTTTTTTATGTTTTTTTTTGTTTTTTTTTTTTTTTTTGAGACAGAGTCTTACTCTGTTGCCCAGGCTGGAGTGCAGTGGCATGATCTCGGCTCACTGCAACCTCCACCTGCCAGGTTCAAGCAATTGTCCCGCCTCAGCCTCCCAAGTAGCTGGGACTACAGGCGCATGCCACCATGCCCAGCTAATTTTTTGTATTTTTAGTAGAGATGGGGTTTCACCATGCTGACCAGGCTGGTCTCAAAGTCCTGACCTCATCATCTGCCTGCCTCAGCCTCCCAAAGTGCTTGGATTACAGGCATGAGCCACCATGCCCAATCCCAACTCTCTGCTTTTAAAGGGCTCATGCAATTAGGTCAGGCCCACCTGGAAAATCTCCCTATGTTAAGGTCAGCCAAATTGAAACCTTAATATCTGCAAATCCCTTTAGAGCAGTACCTAAGTTACTGTTTGGATAATTGGGACAAAGTATACACATCAGGGCTGAGAATCTTGAGGGACCATCTTAGAAGTCTGTCTACCACAAGGAGGAACCCTGGGCTCCATATGATAAAGTGTTTTGGTTTTTTTTGTTTGTTTGTTTTGGCATAAGTCAATGCAAATAGGTTGCTCTTATTTCTAACTCAATAATTCCAAGCAATCCACAGAGTGCAGGGAGGGGACAGGCATCATTTATTCCTAGTGGGCAAACATGAGAAGGCAAATTCATGGGTAACGGCTGGATTAGATATCAGTAGGTGGGCTGGGCATGGTGGCTTATGCCTGTAATCCCAGCCCTTTGGGAGGCCAAGGTGGGTGCATCACTTGAGGTCAGGAGTTTGAGACCAGCCTGGCCGATATGGCAAAACCCCATTTCTACTAAAAATACAAAAATTAGCCGGGTGTGGTGGTGAATGCCTGTAATCCCAGCTACTCGGGATACTGAGACACAAGAATCGCTTGAACCCGGGAGGCGGAGGTTGCAGTGAGCCGAGATCATGCCACTGCACTCCAGCCTGGGTGACACAGTGAGACACTGTCTTAAAAATAATAATAAAAAAAAAAATCAGTAGGTGTAAACAACCTGGTTATAGTGTCTTAGCAGGAGACACTTTAACTCAAACCTACAGACATCCACTCTTTCACTTCCATGCTGAAAGCCCACAGCTCCCTTCCTGCAACTGCATTCCCCTGCCTCTTCAGCAGCAGCATTTAGAGGCAGAAAGTAGAACAGAGGTTACCAGACACTAGGAACAGGGGAAATGAGAAGTTATTGCTTAGGATATAGAGTTTCTGTTTAGGAAGATGACAAAAATTTTGGAAATAAATAGTGGTAGCTGTCACACAACAGTATGAAGGTGCTTCACGCCACTGAATTGTAAACTTAAAATGGTTTAAATGGCAAATGTTATGTTATATATACTTAACTACAATTTTACAAGAAGAAACACAAAGCAATGCCTGATCACGAAAAGAAACAAAAGAAAACAAATATTTCTTGAGTAATTGTCAGGCACTGAATGACGCACTTTCAGGAATGCTTTTTTTTTTCTTTTTGTTCGCTTTTTTTTGTTTTTCACTTCAAGACAGTCTCAGTCTTTCGCCCAGGCTGGAGTGCAACGGCGTGATCTCAGCTCACTGCAACCTCCACTTCCCAGATTCAAGCGATTCTCATGCCTTAGTCTCCTAAGTAGCTGAGATTGCAGGCGTGTGCCACCACGCCCAACTAATTTTTTGTATTTTTAGTAGAGACAGGGTTTCACCATGTTGGCCAGGCTGGCTTGAACCCCTGGCCTCAAGTGATCAGCTCACCTCAGCCTCCTAAACTGCTGGGATTACAGCTATTAGCCACTGCGCCTGGCCAGGAATGCATTTTTATTTAATCTTCACAGTAGATCTGCAGAGTAGGTGATTTTGTCAGGGTTGTCCAGAGAGACAGAACCAATAGAAGATACACATACATGTATCGAGAGATTGAGAGAGAGAGAGAGAGAGAGAAGAAGGGATTTATTAAGGGAATCGGTTCACTCATTTATAAAGGCTGAGAAGGCTCACAACAGGCTGTCTACATACTGGAAAACCAGGGAAAATGGTAGTGTGGCTCAGTCCAAGTCCAAAGGCCTGACAGCCCAGGAGGCTATCAGTGCAAGTCCCAGAGCCCAAAGGCTCCAGAACCTGGAGTTCTGACATCCAAGGGCAGGAAAATATGGGCATCCCAGCTCCTCCAGAAAAGACATAGTAAGAGTTCACCCTTCCTTTACCTTTTTGTTCCTCTGAGACCCCAGCCAATTGGACGCTGCCCACCCATATAAAGGAGGAATCTTCCCCACTCAGTGCACCGGCTCACCTGCCAATCTCCTCCAGCAACACCCTCACAGATGCACCTGCGGTGGCCCAATCATCCTAACTGAATGCCAAACCACCTGGGTTTCCCTTTCAGCAGAAGAGAGATGGACTCAGTGTGTTGAGAATAATTAATGCAATGATTTAGAATACAAAGTGCTTCACCAGCTATCTGGGTATCCCCTAATTAGTCAATTTGACACCCAAAATCAACAATCACAGTAGGTATTCTTATACTAGTTTTTACAGATGAGAAAAATGAGGCTCAGCAACGTGGCTAAGTAATGTGCCCAATGTCCCCCAGTTAATGGTACATGGCAGAGTCAGAAATCAAGCACATTTACCGTTGTGGAGGGGGTGTTCTTATAGCAATGGAGGAGAGTATTCAGAAGCCTCTGGCCTCAAGCTGCTCCATGCCAACCATCTCCACCCATTCACTGGAGACTGCCCATGTTCTGGGCAGTGTACTGGGCACTAGACACACAGGCACACAGTTAAGCAAAGACAAACATGGCCATCACATTACAAAAAGTGCAATGCCACATTGAGGCAAGTGTCCTGAGGAAATGCAATAAGGATATCTGAGAAGGCATAGATCTTTCCCTAGCCTGTTGAGTCACAAAAAGCATCTGAGGGAAGTTGTGCTCGATTAGAGATGTGAAGAATGAACAAGAGTTAACTAGGTAAAGGAGGAAAAGTGGGAGAATACCAGGTAAAAGGCCACACATGCAAAGGCCCTGTGGCAGGGGAGTGTGGTTTGCTGGGAGCTGAAAAGCAGCCAAAGTATGGCTGAGAGCAGAGACAGCAAGGAGTGGAGTAGGGCGGGGGAGGTCTCTGCTGGTGGGAGGAGACCTACTGCAGGTGGGACTTGAGACCACAGGGGTCAGGTGGCACCTGTCAAAAGTTCTGTCTTATGCACTACCAGGTGACTCTCCAAAGACAGGCCTATGAGAATGTATGATGAGTCTGATACTCTGGCATCAGGGTGCGTCTACAGGCTCTAGACAATGTGAGCACAGAGATGGACATCCCAGCATGCCCACCCTATGTGTTCTTCACCAAAGGGAGAAGAGCTCACCTTCTTCCCAGCCTTCAGAAGGGAGCAATGCAGGACTGAGACTCCCATAATGACCTTCCTGGTGCTCTTACACACAGCACTCACCAGCAAAGCAAATTTAAAATGGCTTAAATTAATTCCTTGCAAAAGCACTTTCTGTACGTGACAAACAGAGTCCCTGCTAAACAAACATCAGGTATAATTGGGATTCTTGTCCCCTGCCTCTTCGCCTGGCCCCTGAAATGAAGGGGAGCCCTCCCAGCACAAAACACCTGCAGAGACAGCTTGGGGTGCAGCTACGCAGACCCCGTTCCCCGGGAGCTGCTCCAAGAAACTCCAGACTCAGGAACTGAGTAAAATCACAGCAGTACCCTTTTTCACTGTTGATTTAGATCCTGCAAGATGTAAATTCTAAGCACATCCCTGTCTCCATTTAATCACCGGTGATTACGTGGCCTGTGGGGCAATAATAGTGGAATTAAACATGGAAATGCTAATTTTGACTTAAGACATTTCACCTGGACAGACGGACGGCCTCCTCCCCCGTCCCATAGCAGATGGGCCTCATCGAACCTTCCTCTCTGGCATCTTCCCTCCGGTACAGAGCCATTTGCCCCATCAGCCCACAGACTCCACCAACAACGTGATCTGTACATTTCACTTTATGCGTCTTCCAAATGGTTCCATCATGATTCATAAGGCTCCAAAACTAAAATAAATTTCCAAGGCAGATAAACTGGTTCCTCTGAACAGCTGGCACAAGGGCATCTCACAGAGGCCCCCAGTGCCCTTTCCAGGGTCACATTATGACTTCTGTGGTCCTCGGGCACTTTCACTTTTGTGGGCTCCTTTCCTCCATTAAAAAAAATTCAAAACGGTATTTTTTGTCTGTGTTGGTATAAAGACATATATATCACTACTTTAAGTTTTTTCTTTGACCTGAAAGTTCTTTTTTTTTTCAATATCTTCTGGTTTTAAAAGAAATGAGGCCAGGTGTGGTGACTCATGCCTCAAATCTCAGCACTTTGAGAGGCCAAAGCAGGAGGATTGCTTGAGTCTATAAGTTCAAGGCCAGCCTAGGCAACATAACAAGACCGTGTCTCTACAAAAAATGAAAAAATTAGCTGGGCATGGTGGTGCATGCCTGTAGTCCCAGCTACTAGGGAGGCTGAGAAAGGAGGGTCACTTGAGCCCAGGAGATCGAGGCCTCAGTGAGCTGTGATTGCACCACTGCACTCCAGCCTGGGCAACAGAGTGAGATCCAGTCTCAAAAAAGAAAAATAAGTAAATAAAAGAAATGAAAGCATTTTCATGAGGCACTGTGCCTGCTGCACCTAGTGAAGAGGTCAGCCCTGGTGCTGCTTCTCCCAGATCCCTCAAGAGAAGGAGATAGGCTGCTCACAGCAGCTCCAGAGGCAGAGCTCACCTGTGCCATGGGGCACGGGTCTACCACTCCCCCTCTCCACACTCCACATTTCCCTCACAAACAACAGCTACACATCCACACAAAGGCTGGTTATCCGTTGGGTCTGCAATACATGCATTCCCAAGTTGGGTTGCCTAAGCTTGGACTCCAACTCCATCCAATACCCACTGCATGACCTGGGCCAAGTGACTTATTTTTTTCCTTGTATGCAAGTGGAGATAATACAGCACCCAGCTCATCAGATTGTCAAGAGGGTCTCATGAGATAAAACTTGGAAAGTGCTGCATAAATGTTAGCTCACATTATGCAATCATTATTATTATTTATTACTATTATTATGTGTTGTTCTTTGGACCCCTCTTGAGAATCTGATGGCAGCTACAACCTTACCCAGAAAAAGGACACACAAAACATCCCATACATTTCATGGGAGCTCAGGCTATCACCACCCACCCACCCACAGCCTCCAAAGCCCACCCGTAAGTCTTTGAAATGGTTTGGCTGTGTCCCCAATCCAAATCTCATCTTTGATTGTAATTCCCACCATTCCCACGTGTTGTGGGAGGGACCTAGTGGGAGGTAACTGAATCATGGGGGCCAGTCTTTCTCATGCTGTTCTCGCAATAGTGAATAAGTCTCAGGAGATCTGATGGTTTTAAAAAGACGAGTTCCCCTACACAGACTCTCTCTCTTTGTCTGCCGCCATCCATGTAAGACATAGCCTTGCTCCTCCTTGCCTTCCACCGTGATTGTGAGGCCTCCCCAGCCATGTGGAACTGTAAGTCCATTAAACCTCTTTCTCTTCCCAGTCTCGGGTAAGTCTTTATCAGCAGCATGAAAACGGACTAATACAGTCTTCTTGTAAGTCATGGGTCCCAGATTAAGGAGGTCATATGTAGATGACCCTGTTGGTTCTACAGGAAAGGACCTGGTGAATAACATAAGCCACTTCCAGACTAACCTCCCAAAGACACAACGATGGCACTAATGCTAGGAGTCACATCACTGTGGGAAAAGCCATATCTAGAGCTGTCTTGTCACCTGGTCCTTGCTCTCCTCATCAACTGCCATGATTTGAGACCATCCCAGAGGACTTTGGGGAGGGGGAATTAGAGGTCCTAAGGGCTGCAGCAAATGGAGCAATTTGCCCTGCTTCAACAGGCTGTGCATGACTTTGAGTAATGAGCATCCCTGCCCGGGCTTTCCTTCTCCCATCTTTAAACTGGGGGCAACGGTATCCACCTTGCAGGGTGGCTGTGAAGACAAAATCAAACAGTTCACAGAAAGTGCCCAAGACAGCACATGGCACAAAATGGAATTACATCTCATCACTGAGCCTGCCATTCTCAGTGGTGTGCCTGGAAAAAAAAGTCACTAAGCATCATTAAACAAATAAGCGCCTACTGCTGCTCATGCTGAAGCAAGCCAAACAGAGGCACCATGTGAGAGGCAGCAAGACTGCAAATCAGATCCTGCAATCTGCAGTGTCCGCCTCTCTATTTTGAGCTCATATCTGAAGACATTCTTTGGTTGTCTCTGTCCAAGGATCTTACGAAGTTTCACACGGGTCCCTCATGCATCTGCAGCATCAGCCACTATAGGTGATGAGTGATGTTGAGAATTTTTTCCTATGTTTGTTGGTCATTTGTATATCTTCTTTTGAGAAATGTCTGTCTCTTGGGTGTCCTCAGAACCCCTAGATGAGTCTAATGGATCCCATATCATCTATAATTTAAGACATGTCACCAAGCATGGTGGCTCACACCTGTAATCCCAGCACTTTGGGAGGCTGAGGCAGGTGGAGCATGAGGTCAGGAGTTCAAGACTAGCCTGGCCAAGATGGTGAAACCCCATCTCTACTAAAAACCACAAAATTTAGTGGTCACGGGCAGGCACCTGTAATCCCAGCTACTCGGGAGGCTGAGGCAGGAGAATCACTTGAACCCGGGCAGCAGAGGTGGCAGTGAGCCATGAACGTGCCACTGCACTCCAGCCTGAGTGACAGAGCAAGACTCCATCTCAAAAAAGAAAAGAAAAAGAAAAAAGACATGTCTTCCCAGTTGGGAGAAATTCCACCCAAGTTTCAACAGCCCTGGAGGATACCTGCCTACATGTTCTCAGTTGTGCTTCAGAGACCCTCTTTCACCCGAAGTAAGCTTCACTCACAACAATGCCCTATATATGACCAGAGTGTCCCAAACACGCATTCCATGTTAGCAAAGTCTACCTGGCTATTCTCATGCAATGAAATAGCAAACCGACCCTTTGCATAATACATATGGGGTTTCATTCATGCAGCCCCTCTACATCTCCTGAGCCCCTTCTAGGTATTAGGTGCTATCTGAAGCACTGGGAAATTCAGGCATTAATAGAACATGGCCTTTGCTCTTGCAAGGCTCATGATTTACTGGGGAGGATGGATTTGCCCACAGATTATTACAGCACCGTAACAAGGAGCAAGTGACCATGGGAGTCAAGAGAAGGAACAATGTCAGAGCTACTTCCCAGGCACAACTGGGGCTTGCTGAAGCTGCATCTAGATTGACAGCAACAAGAGGCCAACACATCTGTAATTATTCCCTACTAAGAGTGTAATTTGAAATCAGCAAGAAAAAGACATAATCCCATCGAAAAGTGGACAAATGACATGAATAGACATTTCTCAAAAGAAGATATACAAATGACCAACAAACATAGGAAAAAATTCTCAACATAACTCATCATCAGGGAAACGCAAAATAAAACCACAATGAGATACACCTTACTCCAGCAAGAATGGTTATTATTTAAAAAGTCAGAAGAAAGAGATGTTGGCATGGATGTGGTGAAAACAGAACGCTTATACACTGCTGGTGGGAAAGTAAATTACTACAACCTTTATGGAAAACAGTATGGAGATATCTTAAAGAACTAAATGTAGATCTATCACTCAATCCAGCAATCCCACTACTGGGTACCTACCCAAAAGAGAAGTCATGATAGCAAGAAGACACCTGCATGCATATGTTTATTGCAGCACAGTTTACAATTGCAAAGATATGGAACCAACCTATGTGCCCATTGACCACTGAGTGAATAAAGAAAATGTGATATTAATATATATATGTGTGCATATGTGTGTGATATATGTGATATGTATATATGTACATACATACAAACATACCGTGGAATACTACTCAGCCATAAAAAAGAATGAAATAATGTCTTTTGCAGCAACTTGGATGGAGCTAGAGGCCATTATTCTAAGTGAAGTAACTCAGGAATGGGAAACCAAATACTGCATGTTCTCACTTACAAGTGGAATCTAAGCTATGGGTACGTAAAGGCATACAGAGTGGTATCACAGACACTGAAGACTCAGAAGCAGGGGTAGTGGGGGTGAGGAATAAGAAACTACATACTGGGTACACTGTACACTACTCAGGTGATAGGTGCACTAAAATCTCAGACTTCACTTCTACACAATTCATCCAGGTGACCAAAAACCACTTAGACTCCAAAAGCTATTGAAATTTTTAAAAATTTTAAAGAAAAGAGTGTAGTTCGTTTGTACAAACTATGCTTTTCCTTCTGAAAAATAATGCAAATCCCAGTATTTTTTCCAAAATAAAGGAAAGAAAAGATGGATGACAGCACAACAAGAAATTAATTTCTCAGGTCTAGCAAGACACTAGTGTTTACAGTGTCACCCCAGCTGAGCACTAACCCTCCTGTTCAAGTTTTTCATAAATTGGGAATCGATTCTAACCTTACAATTGTATGTGGGTGTAACCTCTGCCCATGAATCTCTAGCCCAGCCAAAATGACCTGGACAGGTACAATTATCACCCCCTCCTCCATATACAGATGAGGAAACAAGAGACTCAGAAATGCTGAATACTGTGCCTGAGTTCACTATACCTGGAAAATGTTGAAGCTGGGATTCTAACATACCTGCCTAATTCCAAAGTCCATACTTTTTTTTTTGAGACAGAGTCTGGCTCTGTCACCCAGGGTGGAGTACAGTGGCATGATCTCGGCTCACTGCAACCTCCTCCTCCTGAGTTCAAGCAATTCTCTGCCTCAGCCTCCTGAGTATCTGGGACTACAGGTTTGCACTACTATGCCCAGCTAATTTTTGTATTTTTTGTAGAGACAGGGTTTCCCCATGTTGGCCAGGCGGCTGGTCTCGAACTCCTGCCCTCAAGTGATCCGCCCACCTCAGCCTCCCAAAGTGCTGCGATCAAAGTCCACACTTTTTACCTCTACACTCAGCCGCCCAAGCCAGGGCAGATCAGGAAAGATTCTGGGAAGGAGGTAACATTAGAGCTGAATCCTAAGAGAAAAATAGGAAAAGTGCATCCATGGCTAAGCCAAAAAAGGTTTTCAGGCTCCCTGTCAGTTCACAGTGTACAGAGAGGAACAAGCAGCTCTCTCTAAATCAAAGGACCAGAAAAAGCAGCTTTGGCTCCAGTTTAAATTTGAAAATGACCCAAGGAACAATGCCAGTGATACATCTAAAAATGCCAGGCAGGGAAACAAAGTCTTTGAGGGTCAGATGAACTGTGGTTTTCTGTGTCTGTGAATCTCTATACACTTACGGTATAGTTTAATAAAACTGCTTCTCTTGGATTTCATTCCTTTATAAAATTATACTCTCTATAATCATAATTGAAAAGCACTAAATGACATTACCAAACCAGAGACTCAGAAGGGTGAGAGAGTGGGAGGGGAGTGAGGAATGAGAAAAGACTCCACAGGTACAATGTACACTATTCAGGTGATGGTTACACTTAAAGCCCACACTTCACCGCTATGCAATATATCTATGTAACAAAATGGCACTTGTACCAAGTTTATAAAAATTAAAAAAACAATTTTAAAAAAATTAGGAGGTTTAGACACTTAAAAAGCATGGCATGGCATTATGAACCTCTAGGTAAACTTCAGGATGAATCAACTTTGGTGTTACTTACTGTGGCATATAACCACTAAGTTCTACCTAGTTTTGTCTGAGAGGAGAGCTACTTCATCTATGAGAACTGTTATCAATGACTAGATATCTCTAAGTGAAAAATAGTAGAGAGAGAAAGAGAGATAGCAACAAGAAATAAAAAGAGACTGAGAAAAACCTTTTAAACACTAAGACTTCTGGTTTAAAGGAGAAGACGTTCCAAAAGTAAAACCATTTATCTCCTCCTAAAACCCAATAAAATGACAGTAAAGGAATTTTAAGTCAGGGATCTGCAAGAATTATTAGAAAGAGAGGGAGCTGTCTTGTTAAAGACAGATTTTAACAAATTTGTGGAGTGTGTTTAAAGAAGTTGACAGGAAGTGGAGTAGAGGAAGCTCTAGCCAAGACAACATTAGAAAGGAAAGGGATCAGCCAAGGAGAAAGCTGATCCCCTTCAAGAACCCCACAAGGTCTTAAGACCTAGAACTCCCAAGCCCAGGGGAGGTGAGAGAGAAACACAGAGCTGAAAACACATTGCATTTAGCAGGGAGGTCTCAGGACAACAGCGGTGCCGTGCAAATTGGAGCACTGGGAATCTGCGAGAGAGATCTCCAGAAAAAGACGCAAGAGAGGAAAACTCGACTGTATACTTAATGTAAGACAAATATTGAAAAAAAATGTAACACATAGCAAAGGCAAATAGTTGAAAGTAAAAATAAAGGCAACTATAAACTCCAGAAGAAAAAAAAAGGTCATCTTACTACTATCGGCTCTGAAAAGAATAATATTTACATAGCCAAAATAATATAACTCTATTTATTATTTTACTAAATACAGTCAAAATAGCAATTTGTTGAGGTTAAAGGAAGGGGAGACATGGGTTTGAGATGAGGCTAAATCTCATCTATCACAGCCAGAAATCTGAATTAATAATGACTGAAATTGATCAGTCAGATCAGTCAAGAACTGGCAATATATAAATATTATCTGAGCCTTGGTGATCACCACCACTGGGGTGTCGAAGCTAAGAATTCAAAGTTGTTGCCTCTTGGGAGTGGACAAAGGCAAAAAGTGATTTTTTTCTTTGTTCTTTTTTTTTTTTTTTAGACAGAGCCTCACTCTGTCACCCAGGCTAGAGTGTAGTGGCGCAATCTCAGCTCACTGCAACCTCTGCCTCCCAGGTTCAAGTGATCTCCTGAGTAGCTGGGATTACAGGCGCCTGCCACCACGCCTGGCTAATTTTTTGTATTTTTAGTAAAGATGGGGCTTCACTATGCTGGCTAGGCTGGTCTCGAACTCCTGACTTCAAGTGATCCGCCCACCTCGGCCTCCCAAAGTGCTGGGATTACAAGCGTGAGCCACTACACCTGGCCAGTTATTTTTCATTGTAAGCCTCTCAGTACTGCTTTATTTTTTAACCACAAGCATGACTATTTTAAATTACAGCTATTATAGTCAGGCACAGTGGTTCAAGCTTCTAATTTCAGCACTTTGGGAGGCCAAGACAGGAGGATTGCCTGAGGCCAGGAGCTCAAGACCAGCCAGGGCCACATGGTGAGATCTCATGTTTACAAATAAAAAATTACAAAATTACCTGGGCATGGTGGTGCATGCCTGTAGGCACAGCTACTCAGGGGGCTGAGGTGGGAGGATTGCTTAAGCCCTGGATTTTGAGGTTGCCGTAAGATATGATGGTGCCTGCACTCCAGCCTGGGTGACAGAGTGAGACCGTGTCTCTAAAAAGTAGTAATAAATCATAATAAATAAATAAAATCTAAGACCCTCAGACATGTATGTATGTGCACATGTGTGCACAATTCCCTGTGTGTCTGAGATCAGGTATGTGTTGGTGACTGCATCAAAATGTCTGGAATAAAGCACCTCACACTATGAACAGGGGTGAGGGTGGCACCCTCAGAAAATAGTGGCATAAGGAGGGGAAGTGGTAAGAGAGAATCCATTTTTCTTCTACATCCTTCTCTGCTGTTTTATTTTAACTTCACCACGAGCATGTGTTTCCTTTGTGATTATTTTTAAATGGAGGGAGGGAGGGGAAGATGGCAGGGAGAGAATCAGTAGTCCAGAAAATACTGGGCAGGTGGGTGTGAAGCACATTCATGAGAAGTAAAACCAGGTCTGCACACCTGAGTGCCAGAAAAGTCTCCTGGTCTGAGCACAGAAATAGGACTTGTCAGATGTCTCCCTAAACCATGCAAACATGAAATGCAAGCAAAGCAATGACAGTGGCTAGCCTGGGGACCCACCAACTGAAATGTAATAAGTGAGTAGCCAACTCCATTGCCAAGCCCCAGGAACAGCCAGGTTGGTGGTGGTTTACTTGGTTTTCCTGCTCCCCCACTCCACCCCCCGCCATGGAGAAGCTTAAGTTGAAGTGAAAATAGTAATTTCATATTTCTGCACTAACCAGCCAGCAAAGATTGCCAAAGTTTTGCTGAGATGCCTGCCATGGGGAAGGTGAAATAAGCCTCACCCCCACTGGCTGCTGCCTCTAGACATGATTCTCCTTGACTTAGACCAAATTATCCTTGAAAATCCTGATGATAGCAGAGAACATGGAGGAGGCTGAAACTTGTTCTGACCCAGCGGTGATGTGATACTTTGCCTTACGGTCCTGCAAGACGCAGAACAGAGCAGACTGGGACTCTAACAGATAAAAGGCATAAAGTGATCCGGTTGATGGAGGGCAGGGCAGCATGGGCGTGCTCTCTCAGAAGCAACCTTACCTTGCTCCGCAGAGCATTGCTGTGCATTTAACTCGATCTTTCTTGATAAAGCTCTAATCATCAGAATTCTACAAGACCCCGGCCAGGCGTGGTGGCTCACACCGTAATCCCAGCACTCTAGGAGGCCAAGGCAGGTGGATCACTTGAGGTCATGAGCTCAAGGTCATGGTAAAACCCCGTCTCTACTAAAAATACAAAAATTAGCCAGGCATGGTGGCATGCACCTATAATCCCAGCTACTTAGAAGGCTGAGGCAGGAGAATCACTAGAACCCAGGAGGAGGAGGTTGCAGTGGGCCAAGATCATGCCACTACACTACAGCCTGGGTAACAAGGGTGAAACTCCATCTCAAAAAAAAAAAAAGAATTCTAGAAGCCCTCTTCCTTGGAAAGGGAGTATCTGGAACATTAGTAGGGACTGTTATCCAAATCACTGAAGGTTCTAAGTCTTCTTTACTCACCATTACCTTTATGTATTTAGTTTTTTGGAGACAGGGTCTTGCTATGTTGCCCAGGCTGGAGTGCAATGGCATGACCTTGGCTCACCGCAGCCTCAACCTCCTGGGCTCAAGCAATCCTCCCACCACAGCCTCCCAAGCAGCTGGGACTCCCAGTGCACTCCACCATGCCTAGTTGCTTTTGTGTATGTGTCTAATTTTGTAGAGGTGGGAGTCTTACTACATTGCCCATGTTGGTCTCAAACTACTGGACTCAAGCAATCCTGCTGCCTCCGGCCTCCTGAGTAACTGGGACTACAGACATGTGCCACATATCAAGCTAATTTTTTAATTTTTTGTACAGATGGGATCTCACTATGTTCCCAGACTGGTCCCAAACTCCTAGGCTCAAGCAATCCCCCCACCTAGGCCTCCCGACGTGCTGGGATGATAGGCATAAGCCACCGCATGTGGCTTACTCACCATTCTAAAACTGAAGTATAATTCCCTGTTTAAAACCTTAAAAGGCTGCCCACGACCCAGAAGTGTCCATCTGCATGTGTGCCACCTTGCTGCTGCATGTGTGGGATTTCCCATTTCTTCTTCAGCAGACTTTATTTTTCACAAGAAAAGAATTTCACAAGACATCTCTTGCAAGGGCAAGAAATATGGAGAAGATTCGATAAAATCTCACAGATCCTAACAGCAGGTTTCTGAAAGCCACTTTGTTTTGCTAATCAATAGGGTAAAACATGGTCTTTAAAGAAGTCAAGGGAAACATCTGGAATTATAGAGATGAGATGAAAACAGCCCCCCATCATTTCCTACCAGACCTCCTCCTCAGTCATCCTCCGTAGATGTAAGTGACCCCCAGCAGAAGACAGAAAGCAGGTATTTCAGAAACTCCATGGGAAGAATCTCTACCAAAATGTTGCTGATCACAACAAAAGCCTGTGTGGTGCCAGGCTCAGAATAGGAACACTTGATCTCTCTTTAACATGAGCCCCAGCTTCTGTAATGAAGTGTAGCAGGTGAAACCGGTCCCTCACTGATTCTGAAAGATGTGGTACTCAACTTGGTCCCAGGCTGATCTGACCAAACCAGCATTCTGTAAGGCTACCCGTTCAGACTTCTCGACAAACGCCATCTTCCTTCAGTATCTACCCCCTTGCAAAGCCCACCTGAGTCACTACATCACACAAGCTGCAGGTGGATGAAAACCTACCTGTGAAAGCCAAGACTCCTCCAAGGCAATAAGCAAAAGACAAGGAACTGAAAAACAGGTAAAGGACATGAATAGGCAAATTTCATGAAACAAGATTCAAATTGCCAGTAATGTCATGAAGAGGTTCAAATTCGCGGGGAATAGGAGAAATGCAAATGAAAACATTTCTCTATATTGTTTGGGGGGGAAAAATCACTTTATCTGGCTAACTTCTACCAGTCCTCCAGGTCTTAGCTCAAATTCCTCTTCCACAGAGAAATTATTTCCTTCATCACTCTCATGACCAGTTATGATAGATTTAGTTGTATGTTTATGAGTCTTATTTCTCCTGTCTTCCCTGTTAGCCCATGAGCTCTATGAACAGAGTCACAATATCTGATTTATTCACTACTAATGTCCCCAGGACTTAGAAGAGTATCTGGCAATAAAAGGAAGCTTAATAGATATTTATTCAATGAATGAATGAATGGGTGAACAAATGAACGAAGCAAAGTTGGCTTTCTGCCGCAATGAGACAGGATTTTGCGTCCATGTTCAGGTCACCAAGACAGACTCAACTCCCCTAAAGTGCGCAGGTCAGAAGAACACAGTTGCCCCAATCAGGTTCAAAAAGTAGGAGGTAAAAGAGCTGTTCCAAGGCCCATATACCTGTGATATAAATATGGGAGGATTACAGAACACCCTTCTACAGGACTACCACTGAGGAGCCTCCTGATTTAATGTCCCTAAAAGGTATGGCAGAGGATGCTACCAATGTGTAAATCCTCCCAAAACTTAAGCCTTTAAATTCTACTGCACAGGAGCTGTCAGAAAGCAATATTTTGTGAGCTACAGATTCCAATAAAACTCACTCTGAGATGATGAAGCCTTCCTTGGTAGCCTAAGGGCTGATATATGAATAATCTGCCAGCATTATGCTGTGTCACTTAAATATTCCTTTGGAGATTTGTCAGAAGGAAATTTAAGTAAAATTAGAGTTCAAATGGAAATGAAAAATTAAGTTATGATCAAAGCTATAATCTCATATTAGATCTTTAAAAAAACATAGAGAAAAGTTCCATTTAAGATTTCCTGTTTTGTATTTATGGATACAAACTCAGGTACTCCCACTGTGCCTTGTTTGAAAGGCTGATATGTAGGGTGTGGGCCTCCTCCCTTATTTAGATGCTGAGCCTAGCTCCAGGGGAAAAAAGGCATCTCAGCTTCTATGGGCAATTCAATTTTAATCATTTTTGTTTTATTGGAATTTTCACAGGAGTCCAGGTACAAGAGATTCAGAATTAATCTAAGTCATAAACAAAGCAAAAAAAAATGAAGAGGAATGGAGTGAATAATAATTCAACACCTATAAGGCCTGGTTCCTTTTTCCTATAACATGCACTGTGGTGGGGGAGAGAGGAAGGGACCCAAGCGCTGTTTGGAATCAAGCACCTCAACATCAGAAGCATGTCTGAAGTTTATCTAAAACACTGGCATCTGTGACTCCCACAGCCAGCTTTTCTCCAGGGTTTCAGAATGTTCCCTGCCTCCTAACAAACTGAGGGAAGCAGCTGTGATGGAAAAAGAGGTGACAGCAAACAGAAGTCTGGAAGCCCCTAGAGAGAGACACAGCTTGACCGTGGAACTGAAATACAGACTCCAAAAGACTAGCATTTACTGCAGATGGAGGCTTGTATGGTTTATCTGCAAATAATCCTCTGCCTGTGCAGCTCATATGCCACAGCCTGACAGAAAATCCCAGGGAGAATAGGGATAATATCCAATGTGCCCTGTGCTATAGGGACCCATCAACACTATGATGATAATATTAATAAAACCAGTGAGGCATCCACTGCAGTAAAGACCAGCAGCCTCTGTGAGTCTAAGCTTAAGACAGCTGTATTCCTGAATCATAAATAATACAGGTCATTTTCTAGCTTGAAGTTTTCTTTATCAACCAAAGCAACACCCCAAAAAAGCACACACAAAATACTAGGAAAAAAGTATTAACCCAAAAGAAGGTGGTAAAAGAGAAACGGAAGAACAAAGAATGGAGGATACAAATAGAAAATAAAAGCCAAGAGAGACTTAAACCTGACCATACCCATAACTACATTAAATATAAATGGCCTAAACTCTCCATGTACAAGGCACAGATTGGCAAATTAAACCAAAAAAAGCAAGATTAACTATATGCTGTTTATAAGAAACACAGTTTAAATACACAACACATAAAGATTAAACTAAAAAAGGTGGGAAACACTTTTTAGATACCATGCAAACACTAAGTGTTACAGAGCTGGTTTGGCATGAATAATATCAGACAAAATAAACCTCAAGACAAAGAGCATTACTAGGGGTAAAAATGATCATTTAATAATAATTATGGTGTCAATTTATAAACAACACAAAATGACCCTAAAAATGTATGCTGTACCTATTAACAGAGCTTCAAAATATATGATGCAATAATTGAAAGACAAATTCATTGACCGTACTTTAAGATTTTTAACACTCAATTCTGAGTAACTGATAAAGCAACCAGAAAAAATTAGTAGGCATATATTAAATTTGAATGACACAATCAACCAGCTTGACCTACTTGATATTTATAGTATGACAGACCCAAAAACTAGAGAATACACATTCTTTTCAAGTGCCTGTGGACCATTCATTAAGAGAGACCATATGCTGCTGCTGCTCCATAAAGCTAGTCTCATTAAACTTAGAAAATACTGAAATCAAAAAGATGATTTATCTGACAACAGTATTTAATTAAAAGTCACTAAAAATAAGTTATCTAGAAAATTACCAAATATTTAGAAATTAAATAACTCACTTCTAAATGCCCAAAGACTAAAATATGAGGGAAATTAGAAAATACTTTGAACTGTATGATAACCAAAAGACAATATATTGAAATTTGTGATATGCAGATAAACCAGCACTAGCCTAGATGTTTACTACATTAAATGCCTATATTAAAAAATAAGAAAGCTGTAAAATGAATGATCTAAACTGGAACCTAAAGAAGCTAAAGAGGAGCAAATGAAGCTTAAAGTAATTATAAGAAAGAAAATAAAAATAAGAGAGAAATCAGTGAAATAAAAAAACATGAACAACAGGGAAAATCAACAAAAGTTGGTTTCTTAAAATAATGAATAAAATCAATAAACACTATATTAGCTATCTATACCTGTACAACAAATTACCCTAAAACTTAGTGACTTAAAACAGCAAACATTTTTTATCTCATAGTTTCTACAGGGTTTCATCTGGGTGGCTGTGATATGTGGTTCCTTTATAAGACTGCAATCAAGCTGTCAGCCAGGGTGGCAGTTATCTCAAGGATTTGCTAAGGAGATGGAGCTCTGTGTATCCAAGCTCAGATTTTTGTTTTTGTTTTTGTTTTGAGATGGAGACTTGCTATGTCGCCCAGGCTGGAGTACAGTGGCGCAATCTTGGCTCACTGCAACCTCTGCCTCCTGGGTTCACGCCATTCTCCTGCCTCAGCTTCCTGAGTAGCTGGGACTACAGGCGCCTGCCACCATGCTTGGCTAATTTTTTGTGTTTTTAGTAGAGATGGGGTTTCACCATGTTAGCCAGGATGGTCTCAATCTCCTGACCTCATGATCCTCCCGTCTTGGCCTCCCAAAGGCCTGGGATTACAGGCATGAGCCACTGCGCCTAGCCCTAAGCTCACTTATATAGCTGTTGGAAGTCTGTAAACACGTGCAGGCTATTGGACTGAGGGTCTCAGTGGCTGCTGGCTGCAGGCTTCCCTCAATTCCCTGCCATGTGAACTTCTCCATGGTGGTAGCTGGCTTCCATTAGAACAAGCAAGTAGGAGAGCAAGAAAGAACAAACAAGATGGAAGCAACGGTGTTTCTGTAAACTGGTCTCGAAGGTAACATCCCATCGTTTTCTCCATGTTCTATTCATTAGAAGTGAGTCACTAGGTTTAGTTCACACATGAAGGGAGGAGATTACACAAGGATGTGGATATCAAGAGGCAGAGGCTTTTGGAAGCCACTTTGAGGGCTGTCTACCAAAAATAAACCTAGAAAGAATGATCAGGACAAAGAGCGAGAGAGAGACAGACAGACAGGCAGACAGAAAGAAACACACAAATTACTAATTCCAGCAATTAAAGAGAGGACATCACTACAGATACTAAAAGAATAATAAAACAGACAAAAATGAACGACATTTTACTTTTCAAAAATTTTGTTTTTCAAAACTGTCATTCATTTTGTGAATAAATTCAACAACCTAGATGAAAGGAACAAAGTACCACAAAGTACCAAAACCAAAAAAAGCAACTAGAAAATATGAAAAGTTTTACAGTTATCATATGAATTGAATTCATAAGTTAACATTTTCCCACAAAGAAAAGCCAAGTCCCAGATGTCTTCACTGGCAAATTTCATCAAATCTTTAAAAAATAAATAATATAAATATTACTTAAATTCTTTCAGAAAATAATAGAGATGAGAACACTTTCTTTTTATCATTATTATTATCTCAGCTGGTTTTTGGGGAACGGGTGGTGGTGGGTTAGAAGAATGAATTCATTAGTGGTGGTTTCTGAGATTTTGATGCACTCATCACCCAAGCAGTGTACACTCTACCCGTGTGTAGTCTTTATCCCTCACCCGCTCCCACCCTTTCTCCCGAGTCCCCAAGATCCCTCATATCATTCTTATGCCCTTGTGTCCTGAGATGAGGATATTTTCAACCCATTTTTAAGGCCAGCATATGTGCATACAAGAAAAAATACATCAATACCTTCATGAAAGTTAATGCAAAAATATTTAGTAAAATATTTGCAAATCAAATCTAGCAATCTATTAAAAGGATAATACAATATGACCAAATGAGATTTATCTCAGGAATGTAAGATTGGTTCATGACTCAAAAAGCGGTTAGAGTAATTCAACACACTAAGAGAAAAAAGGAAAAAAAAAACTTACCATTTTCTCAATATATGCCAAAAAAAAAAGCATTTGACAAAATTTAACACCCATTCATGATTTTTATAAAAAACCCTCAGGAAACTAGGAATAAAAGGAAACATCCTCAATGTGATAAAGTGCATCTATTAAAAAAAACTACAGCTAACATCATATTTAGCAGTAAAACAACGTTTTTCCCTTAAGATCAGGAATAAGACAAGGATACCCATTATCCCAACTTGTATCCACAATTTTACTAGAATTCCTAGTTAGTTCAACAGGGAAAAAAATTGAAACATGCATAAAAATTACAAGGAAAAGAAGAAAAACTATCAATATTTGCAAATGACATGATTGTATACATCAAAAAGCCCCATGAAATCCACAAAAAGCTCACCAAATTGAGTTAGAAATATTTCTAGATAAGAAGTCAACATATAAAAATCAATGACTGAAATGGCTGTAATCAAAAATAATGGCAAGGGCAGATGTTGGTGAGAACATGAAACAATTGGAACTTTCATACGTGGCTTGTGAGAATGGTGAAACCACTTTGGAAAACTGTTTAACAGTTTCTCATGAAGTTAAACACACATCTACCCTATGACTCAGCAATTCTACTCCCGAGCATTTACCTAAAAGAATGAGAATATGTTCACACAAAGTTTGGTAAATATTTATTCAAAGAAGTTTTATTCATAATAAGCAAAACTGGAAACAAATGTATATCCACTGGTAGATAAATAACAAATTATAAAGTATGCATTCAATGGACTGCTACTTATCAACTAGATGTGACAAAAAAAGAATGAACCACTGATATACACAGTATGGATTGATTTTTAAAACTTTTTTTGAGCAAAAAAAAAAGCCAGGCATAAAGGAGTGCATACCATATGATTCCATTTAAATAAAGCCCAAGAAGTGGCAAATTTAATTTATTGTGATGGAAATTGTTAGAACAGTGGTTGCCCCTGGAAGGCTACAGGGTTGTGTGAAAGGGCTATGAAAGAATTTTCCAGGGCCATAGAAATATTCTAAATTTTGTTTGGCATGATGGTTGTGTAGGTGTATACAAGTCAAAACCCATCAAATTGAATGCTTAAGATCTGTGCATTTTAATGTATATATTCTTTAAATCACATAGAACACACAATTCCAGCTATCTCAAACTCAGTCCCGTCTGCCCTCTGCAAAATATTCAATTTCTCAACATTCTCAGTATCATTTTTATTGCTTTTTTTCTGCCTCTTTTCCTTTGTTTCTCCCAACAGCCAACCTCTAACATACCAGGTAGTCTTCATGAATGTTTTCAGCCAAGTTGTGAAGAATCAAACTCTACATAGAAGAGAAGTGAAATGAAAGAAATGAAAGAAAGGAAGGGAAGAAGGGAGGGAGGGATGGGGAGGGGGAGGGGAGCCGAAGGGAGGGGAGGGGAAGGGAGGGGAGGGGAGGGGAGGGGAAAGGAGTGGAAGGGAAGGGAGGGGAAGGGAGTGGAAGGGAGGGGAAGGGAAGGGAGTGGAAGGGAGGGGAGAGGAAGGGAAGGGAGGGGAGAGGAAGGGAGGGGAGGGGAGGGGAGGGGAAGGGAGGTTAGGGGAGGCAAGGGGAGGGGAGGGGAGGGGAAGGGGAAGGGAGGGGAAAGGAGGGGAGGGGAGGGAAGGGGAGAGAGATGTTTATTTTGCAGCGCTCTAGAAATCAAAACGCCATCATTCTTAGACTTATTTACCCCAACACTCTCCCAAGATTTAATCTTACTATTACTTCAAAATTAAATACAGTCTCTTGTTACACCTCTCACTACAGAATTTACAAACCAACTGCCTACAATGTATTTTATTTGAACTACAATGTATTTTTTACTTGATCTAACATGTAATAATTAGAAAATTTCACATAAAAATCCAAACTTCCAAATTCTCTTAAACCATCAGAAGATCTAGCAACCATCAATGGGCACTTAAGTATGGCTGCCTTTTGTTCAAAGGGCAGCTTATCACGTCTTTTACTAAAATACGTTTCTTCCCAAAGGACTCACTGTTTACTACTATGACTGCAAAAAGTTAATTCAATGGGAAAATAACATTGTGTTCAATTCTAGCTGGACACTGTTGCCTACAAAAATGTCTGGGCTACACCTTGCTTTCTATGTTTAAAAGGGAGAATACAAAATGTTAAAGACATTAATACCTAACAGACTTTGTTCCTGACCTACTCATACAGATCAGAGAGAATTTAAAAGGGAATAAGTGTATCATAATGTGACTGAAATATTTAATACCAAGTCGGTGTAGCGCCCAAAATCAGCTATTGGTCTACCTAAAATCTTACATGCAACCAGTAACATCTGTCCTAAATTGAGAAACACTGGCCTCAAGTCTAAACTCCTTCACTGAAGAAACAGCCTATGGGATGGGAGAAAATATTTGCAAACCATACATCTGAAAAGGCTAGAATATATATAAGGAACTCCAAAACATATAAAGAACTCAACTCAATAGTAAGAAAACAACTCAAAAAATGAGCAAAAGATCTAAGTAGACATTTCTCAAAAGAAGACATACAAATGACCCACAGATATATAAAAAAATTCTTAAAATCACTAATTATCAAGGAAATGTAAGTTAAAGCCACAATGATATATTACCTGACACCTATGAGAATGACTTTGATAAAAAAGATGAAAGATAACAAGTGTTGGTGAGGATGCAAGAGAATGCTTGCATACTGTCTTGGGAATGTAAATTAGTACAGCCATTATGGAAAATAGTACAGAGATTCCTCAAAAAATTAAGAGTAGAACTACCATGTGATCCAGCAGTCACACATCTGGGTGAAGAAGCTGAAGTCAGTCTGTTGAAGAGATATTTGCACTCCCATGTTCACTGCAGCACTATTCACAATAGCCAATACATGGCATCAACCTAAGTGTCCGTCAAAAGATGAATGGATAAGGAATATATACACAATGGCATACCATTCAGCCTTTAAAAAGAAGAAAATCCTGTCACTTGCAACAACATGGATGAACCTGGAGAACATCATGAAAAGCAAACTAAGCCAAGCTCAGGAAGACAAATAACCACAAGATCTCAAATATATGTGGAATCTTAAAAAGTTGGCCAGGCATGATAGCTCATGCCTGTAATCCCAGCACTTTGGGAGGTCGAGGCGGGAGGATCATGAGGTAGGAGTTCGAGACCAGCCTGACCAACATGATGAAACCCTATCTCTACTAAAAATACAAAAATTAGCTGGGCATGGTGGTACGTGCCTGTAATCCCAGCTACTAAGGAGGCTGAGACAGGAGAATTGCTTGAACCCAGGAGGCAGAGGTTACAGTGAGGCAGGATCGCGCCACTGCACTCCAGCCTGGGTGACGGAGCGAGACTCCATCTCAAAAAAAAAAAAGTTTAACTCAGAGAAAAAAAATTGGTGGTTGGCAGAAGCAGCAGGAGGGGAAAAGAGGTTGGCCAAATAATACAAAATGTCAGAAAGGAGGAAAATGTTCAAGAGCTCTATTGCAAAAAAAAAAAAAAAAAATTTAATTAAAAAATAAATTCCTCTATTGAACTGCTGAGAACCAAGGATTTGTCTCGTTGACTTTTTCAGATCCCTGGAACAAAGCACAGTATCTGGCCCAGAACATCCACATACTTTTCAATTAAACAGACTCAATGGGTTCTGGGGATGTAAACATCTCCCAAGTGGGAAATTTGAATGCAGTGAGGATGCAGACTTACATGACAGGATGGGAAGCTGTCTCCTGCTGTTCTAGCGAAGAATCCTAAATGAGGAAGAGACCAAGTCATGAGAGGCCACCTGAAACATAGTCCCTCAAAGATGCATCTACACAGATGGAGATGCTGCTTTTTATAACATGCTACACCCAGTCTGAATGCCCAGCTAGCTTAGTGCATGCTTCAGACAAGTCAGATTGGAAAACAGATTCAGGGCTCAAGATTAGATCTCCAAGGCTGGATGAAGAAGGCGTCTGTGAGAACAACACAGGAGAAGCTCAGGGGGAACCCAGGGGCAATGGAGGGAGATGCCTTTCACAGGCAGGACACCGATGACCACTGTCGACCTGATGATATTAACAATGGTAGTAATAATAAATAACAGTGAAGTTAATATTTATGAAGTCCTTACTCTCTGATAAGGGGCATTCATGCATACTCTCATTTAATATGCACTACAGTCCTAGAGGTAAGAAGCATAATTATCCCCATTCTATGTAGAGAAAACTATGGCAACCAGATGCCTCCCATCCTGGTACTGACACCCTTGTATAACCCCTTCCCTGTTAATGTGGGTGGGGCCTATAACTTTCTCATAACCAAGAGAATATGGCATATGGCAGAGGTGATGGGATGTAGTGATTACGTTAGATAGGATGTTAAGTTGTCTTGCTAGGAGGCTGTCTGTCTTGCTGGCTTTGAAGATGTGAGCTGCCATGTCATGAGCGGCCAGATGGAGAGGCCCATGCGGCAAGAGGCTGAGGGCAGCAAGAAACCGGGGCCCTGAGTCCAGCAGCCTGCAAGGAACTGAATGCTGCCAACAACCAGATGAGCCTGGAAGCAGATCAATCACCCGTCAAGCCTCTAGATGAGAACCGAGCCCTGGCTGACACTATGGCTGCAGCCTTGCACTGAACCCAGCTGAGTCACGCCTGGATTCCCGACCCGCAGAAACCGTGCAGTGATAACTGTGTGCTGTCTCAAGCCACAAAGTTTGCAGTAATATTGTTGCACAGCAATAGATAACTAATATAAAAACTGTCTTACATCATGTACGTTACTGAGGGAAATGCAGAACCTGGATTTGAGCTCTGATTTCAGAATTATTGTCTCAGTCTCCCCAGGAAGACCTGTCCTGGGAGACAGTTATGCCAGGCTGTGATGCTGTGATGATTGTTCTCTTCCTACCCAGAAGCTTTCCATAGGCATGTCAAGCATGTGACCCCAGCTACATATACCAAATGGATTTCTGACAAATGCCAAGACATCGTGAGCTTTCTAGTTTTACTGAGAGCTCCATAAAGGAAGGACCATCTCTGTCTTTTTTTTTTTTTTTTTTTTTTTAAGAGTCTCACTCTGTCACCCAGGCTGCAGTGCAATGGTGCGATCTCGGCTCACTGCAGTCTCCGCCTCCTGGGCTCAAGGGATTCTCCAGCCTCAGCCTCCTGAGTAGCTGGGATCAAAGGCGTGCACCACCACACCCAGCTAATTTCGTATTTTTGGTAGAGACGGGGTTTTCTCATGTTGGCCAGGCAGATCTTGAACTGCTGGCCTCAAGTGATCTGCCTACCTCGGCCTCCCAAAGTGCTGGGATTACAGGCGTGAGCCACTGCACCTGGCCTGTCTTTTTTATGCCATGTCCAAGTGCAACACCCCAGTGGTCAGCACACAAAGGGGTCCAAATGTGAAAGGAAAGGGCAAACACAGGGGAAACATAGCGGTGTTCAGAAATAGTTCCCAGGTCACTGCCTGTTTCAACATGTACAGTCCTCGGCCCCGCCCACAAGATTCTGACTTGGCAGGTCAGAGTTGGAGATGGGGAGCTACCTGGTTACGAGGGATCCCAGTGCATTTTGAGGCAGCCGGTTGTTAGACTGCATTGTAAAAATTATCCCCCAAAGATGTGAATGGAAACAGAAAGGCATAAGCAGGCTAGAAAAGGACACAAGTAAAACACGAACAAGTTCATTCCAGAAGGAGATTCTCAACCACAGCTGCACGTCAGAATCAGCTGGGGAGATTTTAAAACCCCAGTGCCCAGGCTCTGCAACCCAGATCAATTATTACAGAATCTCTTGGGGATGAAACATGGGCATCAGTATTTTTTGTTTTTGTGTGTGTGTTTCTTGTTTTTTGTTTTTTGAGACAGAATCTTGTTCTGTCACCCAGGCTGGAGTGCAGTGGTGCGATCTCAGCTCACTGCAACCTCTGCCTCCCAGGTTCAACCCATTTTCCTACCTCAGCCTCCCGAGTAGCTGGGATTACAGGCATGCACCATCACGCCTAGCTAATTTTTGTATTTTTAATAGAGATAGGGTTTCACCATGTTGGCCAGGCAGGTCTCGAACTCCTGGCCTCAGGTGTTCTACCCGCCTTGGCCTCCCAAAGTGCTGGTATTACAGGCATGAGCCATTGCTCCTGGCAGTATTTTTACTGAGGCAAAATTCACATAACATACAAGTCCCTGTGTGAAAGCATACACTTCAGTATCATTAAATACATTCACAATGTTAAGCAATCATCATCCCTGTCTAGTTCCAAAACATTTTCATTAACACCCCCCGCCCCCCCAAAAAATAACCCTGTATCCATCAAGCACTCTCCATCCCCTCCCCTTTCCCCCAGCTCCTGGCAACCACTTACCTGCTTTCTGCCTCTATAGATTTGCCTATTCTGGACCTTTCATATAAATGGAATCATGTAACATATATAATAACCAAAACGTAGCAATCACCAAAATGGCCATTTGGTTGATGAAGAATAAACAAAATGTGCTATATCCATACAATGGAAGTACTGGTGCCTACTACATGTGGATGGACCTTGGAAACATCATGCTAAGTGAGAGAGAGCCTTGGTATTGTCTCATCTCCCCAGGAGATTCCAAGGTGCAGCCAAAGTTGAGACACACTGACAAGCAATGGATATGGTTGGGTACAGATGAATGAAGGCAGCCAGGGCAGGAGGGATGTCTCATTGAAAATGACTATTTATGGATGCCTAGCAGGGGTGGGGATGAGGTGTGATAACAGCAATCCCAATCTCAACACAGCATGACCGATTTTATCTTCAGCCAGATAATATGCTTCATGGGGTGTGGACACAGGACACCTCCGCCTCCCAGGTTCAAGTGATAACTCCTGCCTCAGCCTCCCAACTAGCTTGGATTACAGGCGTGCACCACCACGCCTGGCTAATTTTTGTGTTTTTAGTAGAAATAGGGTCTCGTCATGTTGCCCAGTTTGGTCTTGAACTCCTGGCCTCAAATGATCCACCCACCTCAGCCTCCCAAAGTACTGGGATTACAGGCATGAGCCACAGTGCCCAGCCTCCAAATTCTATTTGAAGTTTCACTTTCCACCTCCAGAAAATCCAAACCTTTGCCCAAGTCACAGTGGGACACCCCGGAGTTAATTTGAGAGAAATGTGTTTTTAAAAAAAACTCCAGGCTGGGCACAGTGGCTCACACCTGTAATGCTAGCACTTTGGGAGGCCAAGGTGGATGGATCACGAGGTCAGGAGATCAAGACCATCCTGGCTAACACGGTGAAACCCCATCTCTACTAAAAATACAAAAAATTAGCCGGGCGTGGTGGCACATGCCTGTAAGCCCAGCTACTCAGGAGACTGAGGCAGGAGAATCGCTTGAACCAGGGAGGCAGAGGTTGCAGTGAGCCGAGATCGTGCCACTGAACTCCAGCCTGGTGACAGAGAGAGATTAAATAAATAAATAAATAAATAAATCCCTCTGATATGAACACCAAACTAGAATCACTCCATTGACTTCCCTCCACCAATCAGGGGGAGTGATGGTGATGGTGCATGAGTGTCTATTTGCATTGGGTCTTAATGGAAAATAAGGTTATGTCACTCAACGGAAAAACAAATCACAGCCCAGACTGGAGATGTGGATTAATAACATGGCTGAGTGTTGGTACAGGCTTTCCACAGCAATATTAAAACTGAAAAAAATCAGCAATGAAGCTCCCAGACACACTTCTGCCAAAGGATTTGGGGGAAAACAACAGAGGCACTCCTCAACTTTTCCTTCGCTGCACAAAATGGGTTTGGCTGGAAATGCCAAATGTGCTTGTTGCTGGGATCTTTCAAATGAAAGCAAGCTGGGAGTCAACCTCCTGCAGCCGCAGGCCAGAAATGGGTTGAGACCAAACTATTATAGTAACACTGGTACACATCTAAACAGATTTAGCTCCCTCCCAGCAATGCAGATTAATTTAATATGCTTTCTTAATAGCATTCCGCATTTCTCATTAAAGCAAATGAACGTCCATCCCTCTGTGATAAATTAGGTCAAAAAACATTCATATGTTTAGGGCATAGGGAAGGAGGAGTTGTTGGCTGTTGAAAAAAAAAAAAAAGTAACTGCAAATGGCCTTTCAAAGTCTAGACATCTTCATCATTAACACAAACATTCCTCTTCACAAAGGGACCCCAAGGGACCTTAGGCTGGAGGGCCCACTTGAGTATGCTTTTCTTCTCATTCTTTCTTACCATCCCTCCAGCCCACCCAACCCACATTCAGTGACCAAGTCACGTGGGTTTTACCTCCTAAATCTTTCTCAGATCCGTTCACTGCTCAGCCACTCTCCTGACACCACCATAAACCAAGCCACCATCACCTCCAGCTGTTTGACTGCAAATGCCTCCTGACTGGCCTGTGTTTTCCCCTGGCCCTGTGACAATCTGCACTCCTCACAGGGACCAAAGCAATCACTTCAGAAGGTGCATCCAAACAGATCACTCACTTTCAACGACTCCCACTGCTCTGTGGGTTAACAATGATAAAACCTCGGCCAGGCGCAGTGGCACATGCCTGTAATCCCAGCACTTTGGGAGGCCGAGACGGTTGGATCACGACATTAGGAGATCCAGACCATTCTCGCTAACACGGTGAAACCCCGTCTCCACTAAAAATACAAAAAAATTAGCAGGGCGTGGTGGCGGGCGCCTGTAGTCCCAGCTACTCGGGAGGCTGAGGCAGGAGAATGGTGTGAACCCGGAAGGCGGAGCTTGCAGTGAGCAGAGATCGCGTCATTGCACTCCAGCCTGGGTGACAGAGTGAGATTCCATCTCAAAAAAAAAAAAAAAAAAAAAAAAAAAAAACAATGATAAAAGGTCACCTTTACTGAGCACACACTATCTCAGTCCATCCCTACATCAGCCCTTAATTTCACCAGTGGGGAAGCTGGGACACAGAGTAGTTACATGGGATGCCCAAGGTGGGACCACTCGTGTGAAGTTTCCACACCCTAATGTGAGACCCTCCATGACCTAGCCCCTCTCTTTCTCCAGCCTCATTTTCTGATTCTCTCGCTTGCCCTGCAGGCTTCAGACACACAAACTTCTTGAAAGTCCCTTAAATCTGGCTGAGCGCATAGGCTCACGCCTGTAATCCCAGTACTTTGGGAAGCTGAGGCGGGTGCACCACCAGAGATCCAGGACTTTGAGACCAGCCTGGTCAACATGGTGAAACCCCATCTCTACTAAATATCCAAAAATTAGCCAGGTGTGGTGCTGGTGCCTGTAATCCCAGCTACTCAGGAGACTGAGGCAGGAAAATCACTTGAACTCGGGAGGCAGAGGTTGCAGTGAGCCAAGATCACACCACTCTACTCCAGCCTAGGCGTCAAGAGCTAAACTCCATCTCAAAAAAAAAAAAAGTCCCTTAAGTCTGCTCTATGCCTATCAACCTCAGGGACTTCACTATGCTGTTCCTCGCCCTGAAATGCCGTTCCTCATTTATCCACCTAGTGAACTCATCCCACCCCATAGGCCTCTCCTTAAGTGTCATCTCTTCAAGGAAGATTTTACTTTTTTAATATAACTAATACAATATAATTCAGGTACCGTATGATTTGCCCATTTAAAGTGAACAAATCAATGGTTTCAGTGCATTCACAGAGCTTGGCAACCACCATCAGGATCAATTTTAAAACATTTTCATCACCCCAGAAAGAAACTCCGTATCCATTAGCAGGTACCTCCCATTTCCTCCTCCCACTAAGCCCTGACAATCTACTTTTTTTGAGATAGACTCTCTGTCACAGGCTGCAGTGCAGTGGCACAATCTCGGCTCACTGCAACCTCTGCCTCCCGGGTTCAAGCAATTCTCCTGCCTCAGCCTCCCAAGTAGCTGGGATTAGAGGCGTGTGCCACCACGCCAAGCTAATTTTTGTATTTTTAGTAGAGAAATGGTTTCTGTCTTCATAGATTTGCATGTTCTGGACATTTCATATAAATGAAATCTTATAATATGTGACCTTTTGTGACTGGTTTCTTCCACTTAGCATAATATTCTCATGGTTCATCCGTGTTGTAGCACGTGTTAGTACTTCATTCCTTTTGATGACTGAATAATATTCCATTGCATGGTCAAACCAAGTTCTATTTCTCCACTCATCAGTAGACAAGCATTTGTGTTGTTTTCACTTTGGCACTATTATGAATAACGCTGCTATGAGTATTTGTGTGCAGGTTTCTGCATGGACATGTATTTTCATTTCTTTCATAAACTGGAGTAGAAGTGCTGGGTCATAGAACTCTGTGTTTAAGCTTTTGAAGAAGTGCCAGACTGTGTAAGAAAGAAAGCCTTTCCTCAGCCTGAGAGACTGAGCTCCCTCTCCCCATTTATACGTTCTCTTTATGCCCTTTGCTTCTCTTTCAGAGCAATTCACGTTGACCTGGGTCACCCTCAACTTAAGGCTCATAACTCCCCTAGACCCTCAGGGTCCACACTAAATGTGATGAAATATGATGCAAGCCACATGTTTACTTTTGCATTTTGTAGTAACCACGTTTTAAAAAGTAAAACAAAAGAAGTGAAGGTAATTGGAATAATACCACAGATTTAAACAAATCTATCCAAAATACCAGGTCTACATGTATAAAATATTTTAACATTAACAAAATACTTTGCTTTCTTTTTATATTAAGGCTTCACAATCTAATGTGTATTTGATACTTCTCGCACATCTCGGTATGATGGCAGCACCCCATATGGGGGGCCCTCCCATGATGCCATTGATGGGCCCTCCTCCTCCTCCTGGGGTGATGCCAGTGGAACCTGCTCCTGGAATGAGGCTGCCCATGGGAGGCCACATGCCCATGATGCCTGGGTGCCCAAAGATGAGACCTCCTGCCCGTCTCATGATGGTGCCCAGTCAGCCCAGAATGACTCGACCAGAAAGATAAGGATAGAGGGGAGGCCTCATTACGTCAGTGTTGTTTTTTTATTGTTATTGTGTGTTTTTTTTTGTTTTTTGAGACAGAGTCTCCCTCTGCCACCCAGGCTGGAGGGCAGTGGCACGATCTCAGCTCACTGAAATCTCCGCCTCCCAGGTTCAAGCGATTCCCCTGCCTCAGCCTCCCGAGTAGCTGGCACTACAGGCGTGCGCCACCATGCCCAGCTAATTTTTTTTATTTTAGTATACACAGGGTTTCACCATGTTGGCCGCAATGGTCTCAATCTCCTGACCTCGTGACCCACTTGCCCTGGCCTCCCAAAGTACTGGAATTACAGGTGTGAGCCACTGCGCCCAGCCTATATGAGTTTTATGGTTACCTGCTCCCTTCACCAGGAGATCATGCCGCTGTGATGCTGGGTTTTCTTAACAGCATAAGGAAGACTTGCCCCCTTGCCCTATCAAAGAGAATAGTTTTGGAGGGGAGAAGTGGGACCAAAAAAGATGCAGTTTTCATTTGTATTGGGAAATGTGAAAATAAAATTGTCAACTCTTTCAGTTAAAAAAAAAAAGAAAAGAAAAGGAAACAAGATGTGGGGCTGCCATATGCAATACCAGGGATTACAAGGATCTTCTACTCTGGAGGCGAATATTATCTTTGCTGAAGCCAGACCAACCTGACACAAAGACCTTTTGTTTTTTTAATGTGACTGTGTTTTATTTTACAATGTGTAATTCATTTTAGAAGGGCAAAGTACCTGTCTGGGGAAGACTATTTAATTTCCTGCATTTATTTAGAATGTTGGCTAATGTTATTATGAAGGGAAACAGCTCTAACAAGTGAGTGCCCCCCACAAAGACACAGCTCATAAGCTCACAGGGCAAAGGAATTGAATAGCAGCCTCCTAATAGCCAGCCTTCTCTGTGGTATGCAAATAATTATCAGCATGTAAAAGACTATATATATATTCAACAATTCTGACCCCTTGTAAAATTCAAATCTACAACTGATTTGCTTCCTGGGCTCCTGAAAACAACTTTGTCAAAATTGTTCGGAAATAAAATCAGCCAATTATTGTCCCTTGCAGACGCAGGACAAAGCAAGTCAGCCATGACCAATGTGGAGTTGGCCGTACACAATTACATGCAGACCTGCAGGACATCGAGTCCCTGCCATGGTCCCTCCCCAGTCAGGCCCCCATTGCCTGGGCTGCAGCCAGAAGCATTCAGGCACAAGTGCATTCAACAAATACTTATTTAATTGTATTGGTGGTTAGAGGGTTGTGGTTGATTAAGGTACATTAATGGATCCATGTCCTCCCTGTATCCAAGACTCTGCCATTTGTCTCTGCAGTTCCTCCCACTGAAGAATCGGAGTATATTTCTTCAGCCCCTAATATTGGGTTTAGTCCTGTGTCTAGCTTTGGCCACTGGAATATTAATCTGCATGACCAAAAACTTGGAAACTGTGCATTCATTTGTGCTCGCTCACTCCTGCTATCACCATGAGAACAAGCCCAGGCCAGCCTGCTGCTTCCAGCAGAAGATAAGAGACACCAAGAGCAAAGTAGAGCTTCCCAGACATGCTCATGCCAGATTAACCAATCCTCAGCTGATCCACAAATACACGAAAATAAACGATTGTTGTATTAAGCCACTGAGATTTGGAGTGACTTGTTATGCAGCATTTTGTGACAACAACTAACTGATACAAGGGCAACCGTCCTTTATCTCTGTAGATTTTAACCAATTTTTAATAGCTAGATGGGGATCTTTGACTTGCCTTTATTTATAATGAATAAGACTGTAGAACTAGTTTGGCCTGACACTACCAATTACCTACCCAGAAATTCAGAAATACTTTCTTCTCCAACCCGCCCCAACCAACCTTTTTTTTTTTTTTTTGAAACGGGGTTTCACTCTTTGCCTAGGCTAGAGTACAACTGGAACAGTCAGAGCTCACTATAACCTCAAAATCCTGGGCTCAAGTGATCTTCCCCTTCAGCCTCCTACATAGCTAGGACTACAGACATGAGCCACCATGCTTAGCTAATTTTTTTATTCTTTGCAGAGACAGGGTCTCACTATATTGCCCAAGTTGGTTTCAAACTCCTGGCCTCAAGCCATCCTCCTGCCTCATCCTCCCAAAGTGCTAGGATTACAGGCATGAGCCACCACACCCAGCCTCTTCTTTTTAAATAGAAACCCTATTTTATTCTGACAGCGTGTTGCTTTCTTTTTTTTTTTTTTTTTTTAGAAAAAGTTGGCCCAGCCCCAGGGAATAAATTGTGACTGGTCTAAACAGGGTTGGCAAACTATAGACCAAGGGCCAAATCTGGCCCTCTGACTGTTTGTATAAATTAAATTTTACTGGAATAAAACCAGGTCCATTCATTTATGCCTTGTCTACGTGTGCTTTTAGGCTACGATGGCACCACTGCGTCACTGCAACAGAGGTTATCTAGACCAAAAGCCTAAAATATTACCGTTTGCCTCTTTATGGAAAAAGTTTGCCATTCCCTAGTCTAAGGTTTAGATTCTGAGCTTATCATTTTAGCCTAATCCCCCTTACCAGTGACTGGCTCAAAACAAGTCTGTGATTCCATTCTGACTGTTCTACTGAGGGAATTCCCCCTTCTTCTCATGCAGAGCTGTGAGGGTAAGTTGTATTAATCGGACATATGCTCAGGTTTTCTGAAAAATACTTTTATCTAGAAATGCATAGGAATATGCTGGTGCCTGAATGCACCATCTGGGGGCCTGGAGACTCACTCACCTGCCTCCAGAGCTAGTGCTCACACTTACTGCTGAGAGGCCTGAGGAAACGCCTGCCTACCCACCACCAGAACCTGCACACATCACCTGGAGAACTAGAGATCAGCCTGCCACACACACCACCCAGGAGCCCAATGGTGCACCTGCCCACCTGGCCCAGTACTGCCACAGCCAGCAACCAAAGAAGCCACCTGGAGGCCCAGGGATTGGCCCACGCAGACTGGCTATCATCAGTGCCCACATACACTGCCCATGGTCCCTAGTACTGACACACCTGGTCCACCACCACTACCAATGATGCTGAAGGACAAGACTTCCTGTCATCCCCATCCTCAGCAAAACCTCACAACAGCCTCCAATAACAACTGCAGTCTGGCCAGGTGTGGTGGCTCACACCTGTAATCCCAGCACTTTGGGAGGCCGATGTGGGCAGATCATGAGGTGAGGAGTTCGAGACCAGCCCAGCCAACATGGTGAAACTCTGTCTTTACTAAAAATACAAAAATTAGCCAGGCGTGGTGGCAGGCACCTGTAGTCCCAGCTACTCAGGAGGCTGAGGCAGGAGAATCGCTTGAACCCGGTAGGCAGAGGTTACAGTGAGCTCAGATTATGTCACTGCACTCCAGCCTGGTGACAGAGCGAGACTCCATCTCAACAACGACAACAAAAAAAAAAAACTGCAGTCTAAGCCACTGAATAACTCACAGACACCATTCATGCCAATTACAGCTGAATAAATCATATGCAGACTATACCACTGTACCTACCCACAATCAAAGCCAAAGTGTGATACCCAATGAACATTGTAGATACAGCTATAAGAAAAGGTCTTTCCCCTATAAAAGCGAATCCATAAAATTGGAAGAAGTGACGGTTATGTCAGAGGCACAGATAGTCACATAAGGATGCAAGAAATATGAAAAAGGAAACATAACACCTCCAAAGAAGCACAATAATTCTCCAGCAACAGATTCCAATGAAAAGAAAATCTATGAAATGCCTGAAAAAAATTTAAGAATAATGATATTAAAGAAACTCAGGGAGATATAAGAGAACACAGATAATGAATACAAAAAAAATCAGGAAAACAATTCATGATCTGAATGAGAAATTCAACAGAGATAGACAGCATAACAAAGAACCAAACACAAATCCTGGAAGAGAAGAAATCATTGAAAGAAATACAAAAGATAACTGACAGCTTTAACAATAGCCTAGATCAAGCAAAACAAAGAATTTCTGAACTTGAAGACTAGTCTCTTAAAATAATCCAGTCAGACAAAAAGAAAGAAAAAAGAATGAAGCAAGGCTACATGACATATGGGACACATATGTGGCCAAATACTGAAATTCTTGGAGTTCCAGATGGAGATGAAATGGGTAAAGGAATAGAAAACCTATTTAATAAAATAATAATTGAAAACTTCCTAAGTCTTGCAAATGATATAGATCCAAATACAGGAAGCTCAAAGATTCCCAAATAAATACAACCCAAAAAGGTCTTCTCCAAGGCACATTATGATAAAACTGTCAAAAGACAAAGAGAAAATTGTAAAAACAGCAAGAGAAAAGCATGAAGTCACTTATAAGAGAATCTCCATCAGGCTAACAGGGGATTTCTCAGCAGACAGGCTATGAGAAAAGGGTATGTATACTACAAGTAAACAAAAAAAAAAAAAAAAAAAAATCTAAGCCAAAACTACTATACCCAGCAAAGCTGTCCTTCAAAAATGAAGGAGCCTGGCACAGTGGCTCACATATACAATTCCAGAGAATCAGAAGACTGAGGCAGGAAGATCATTTGAACCCAGGAGTTCAACGCTGCAGTGAGCTATGATCATGCCACTGTACTCCAGCCTGGGTCACAGAGTGAGACTCCATTGCCTAAAAAAAAAAAAAAAAAGAAAAAAATATTTCCCAGATAAGCAAAAGACTGTTTGTTTGTGTCTTGTTTGTTGTGGTCCTACAAGAAATGCTTAAGGGAGTCCTACATTGGGAAGCAAAAGAACAATATCTACCATCATGAAAATACATGAAAGTATAAAACTCTCTGGTAGAGCAGACACACAAAGGAGAAAGGATTCAAATGTCACCGCTAAAGAAAACCACCAAACTGCAACCATAAATAATGAGGGAAAAAAGGAACACGGGTGTATTAGTCTCTTTTCACACTGCTGATAAAGACATACCTGACTGAGACTGGGCAATTTACAAAAGAAAGAGGTTTAATGGACTTACATTTCCACGTAGCTGGGGAAGCCTCAAAATCATGGTGGAAGGCAAGAAGAAGCAATTCACGACTCACATGGATGGCAGCAGGCAAAGAGAGAGCTTCTGCAGGGAAACTACCCTTTTTAAAACCATCAGATCTTGTGAGACTTATTCACTATCATGAGAACAGCATGGGAAAGACATGCCCCCATGACTCAATTACTTCCCACTAGGTCCCTCCCACAACATGTGGGAATTCAAGATGAGATTTGGGTGGGGACACAAGCAAACCATATCATTCTGCCCCTGGCCCCTCCCAAATCTCATGTCCTCACATTTTAAAACCAATCATGCCTTCCCAACAGTCCCCCAAAGTCTTAACTCAGTTCAGCATTAACTGAGAAGTCCACAGTCCAAAGTCTCATGTGAGACAAGGCAAATCCCTTCCGCCTATGAGCATGTAAAATCAAAAACAAGTTAGTTACTTCCTAGATACAATGGGGGTATAGGCACTGGGTAAACACAGTCATTCCAAATGGGAGAAAATTGCCAAAACAAAGGGGCTACAGGCCCCATGCAAGCCCAAAATCCAGTGGGGCAGTAAAATCTCAAAGCTCCAAAATGATCTCCTTTGACTCCATGTCTCACATGCAGGTCATGCTGATGTAAGAGGTGGGCTCCCATGGCCTTGGGAGAATAAAGGCCACAGCTCCACTCCTGTGGCTTTGTAGGGTATAACCCCCCTCCTGGAATAAAACCAGGAGGTGAAAGGAGGGGCTCCTTTCACGGGTTGGCATTGAGTGTCTGCAGCTTTTCCAGGCACACAGTACAAGCTGTCAGTGAATCCACCATTCTGGGTCTGGAGGATGGTGGCCCTCTTCTCACAGCTCCACTAGGTGGTGCCACAGTAGGGACTCTATGCGGGGGTTCCGACCCCACATTTCCCTTCTGCACTGCCCTAGTAGAGGTTCTCCATGAGTGCCCTGCCCCTGCAGCAAACTCCTGCCTGGACATCTAGGCATTTCCATACATCTTCTGAAATCTAGGCAGCGGTTCCCAAACCTCAATTTTTGACTTCTGTGCACCCACAGGCTCAACACTATGTGAAAGCTGCTAAGGCTTGGGACTTGCACCCTCTGAAGTCACAGCCTACGTTGTATCTTGGCTCCTTTTAGCTGCAGCTGGAGTGGCTAGGACTCAGGCACCCTAGGCTGCTCACAGTAGGGGTCCCTGGTTCCAGCCCACAAAACCATCTTTTCTTCCTAGGCCTCTGGGCCTTTGATGGGTGGGGCTGCCATGAAGACCTGTGACATGCCCTGGAGACATTTTCCCCATTGTCAGGGATTCACATTTGGCTCCTCCTTACTTAACAAATTTCTGCAACCAGATCGAATTTTTCTTGAGAAAATGGGATTTTCTTTTCTATTGTATTGTCAGGCTGCAAATTTTCCAAACTTTTATGCTCTGCTTCCCTTATAAAACTGAGTGCCTTTAACAGCACCCAAGTCATGTCTTGAATGCTTTGCTGCTTAGAAATTTCTTCTACCAGATACCCTAAATCATCTCTCTCAAGTTCAAAATTCCACAAATCTCTACAGCAGGGACAAAATGCCACCAGTCTCTTTGCTAAAACATAATAGGAGTCACCTTTGTGCCAGTTCCTGACAAGTTCCTCATTTCCATCTGACACAACCTCAGCCTAGACTTTATTGTCCATATAACTATCAGCATTTTGGGCAAGCCTCTAGGAAATTTCTTCCAAATTTTCCCACATTTTCCTGTCTCCTTCTGAGCCCTCCAAACTGTTCCAACCTCTGCCTGTTTCCCAGTTCCAAAGTCACTTCCACGTATTCAGGTATCTTTTAGCGACACCCCACTTCTGGTACCAATTTACTGTATTAGTCCATTTTCACACAGCTGATAAAGACACATTCAAGACTGGGAAATTTACAAAAGAAAAAGGTTTAATGGACTTACAGTTCTACATTGCTGGGGAGGCTTCAAAATCATTGCAGAAGTCAAGGAGAGGCAAGTCACATCTTACAGGGATGGCAGCAGGCAAAGAGAGAGCTTGAGCAGGGAAACTCCTCCTTTTAAAACCATCAGATCTCATGAGACTGATTCACTATCAAAAGAATACCATGGTAAAGACCTGCTGCCACATTTCAACTACTTCCCACAGGGTCCCTCCCACAACACATGGGAATTCAAGATGAGATCTGAGTGGGGACACAGCCAAACCATATCAAAAGGATATACAAAATAACCAGAAAACAATGAACAAAATGACAGGAATAAGTCCTCACCTATCAATAATAACTTCGAATATGGGTTAAATTACCTACCTAAAAGATAGAGACAGGCTTAACAGATAAAAAATGATCCAACAACATCTACAAGAAACTCACTTCACCTGTAAAGACACACACAGACTGAAAGTGAAGGGACTGAAAAAGATATACCACACAAACAGAAATCAAAAGTAATCAGGAGTAGCTAAACTTACATCAGATAAAACAGACTAAGTCAAAAACTGTAAAAAGGACAAAGAAGGTCATTATGTGGTAATAAAGGGATCAATTCAGCAACAAAATATAACAATTCTAAATATGCATGCAACCAACATAAGAGCATACAGACACACATAGCAAATATTATTAAATCTAGAGGGAGAGATAGAGACCAATATAATGATAGTTGAGCACTTCAATATCCTACTCTCAGCATTGGACAGTTCATCTAGATATAAAATCAACAAAGAAACATTAGATTTAAGCTGCACTTTAGACCAAATGGACCTAACAGATATTTTCAGAATATTTCATCCAGCAGCAGCAGAATACACAATCATCTCATCAACACATGCAACATTCTCCAGGATAGACCATATGTTAGGACACAAAACAAGGTTCAACAAAATTTTAAAAATTAAAATCATCAAGTATCTTCTCAGACCACAATGGAATAAAACTTGAAACCAATAACAAGAAGAAATTTGGAAACTGTACAAATACATGGACATTAAACATGCTATTGAATGATCTTTGCATCAATGAAGAAATTAAGATGGAAATCAAAAAAATTTTTTAAACAGAAAATGGAAACACATCATGCAAAACCTATGGCACACAGCAAAAGCAGTACTAGGAGGGAAGTTTATAGCAATAAATGCCTACACCAAAAAAGTAGAAAGATTTCAAATAAACAACCTAATGATGCACCTCAAGGAACTCAAAGAGCAAGAACAAACCAAATACACAATTACTAGAAAGAAAAAATAATAAATAACATAGCAGAACCAAATGCAAACAATCAACAAGATAAAAGTTGGTTTTTTGAAAAGTTAAACAAAATTGATAAACCACTAGTGAGGCTAACCAAAAAAAAAAAAAGAAAGAAAGGAGACCCAAATAAATACAATCAGAAATGAAAAAGGAGACATTACAACTATTACCAAAGAAATAAAAAGGATCATTAGAGGCTATTATGAACAACCATATGCTAACAAATTGGAAAACCTAGAGGAAAGGGATAAATTCCCAGACATACACAGGCTACCAATATTGAACTAGGAAGAAACAGAAAACCTAAACTGACCCAAAATGAATAGCAGGTTTGGATCAGTAACAAAAAGTCTCCCAAAAGAGAAAAGCCCTAGACTAAGCTTTTATGCTGATGTCTACCCAATTTATAAAGAAAAACAAACACCAATTCTTCTCAAACTATTCCCAAAAATTGAAGAGGAGGGAATTCTTCCTAACTCATTGTATAAGGCCAGCACTACCCTGATATCCAAACAAGACAAGGACACAACAAAAAGAGAAGACTACAGGCCAATATTCCTAATGCACACAGATGGAAAAATTCTCAGCATAATACTACTAAGCCGAATCTAATGATGAATGAAAAAGATAATATACCATGATCAAGTGGGATTTATCCCAGGAATGCAAAGATGGCTAAACATACACAAATCAATACATGTGATACATCACATCAACAAGATGAAAGGCAAAAACTATCTGATCATCTCAGCAGGTGCAGAAAAATCACTCAGTAAAACTTACCATTCCTTCGTGATGAAAACTCTCAACAAATCAGGCATACAAGGAACACTTCAACATAAGAAAAGGCATATATGACAAATCTACAGCTAACATCCTACTCACTGGGAAAAATTGAAAAGCCTTTCCTCTAAGAACTGGAACAAGACAAGGATACCCACTTTCACCACTCCTATTCAACACAGTATGGGACATCTAAGCCAGAGTGATCAGACAAGATAAAGAAATAAAAGGCATCCAAACTGGACAAAAGGAAGTCAAATTGTCTCACTTTGCAGATGACATAATCTTACACTCGTAAACAGAAAAACCTGAAGACTCCACCAAAAAAACTCTTAAAACGGATAAATTAGGCTGGGCATGGTGGCTCATGCCTGTAATCCCGGCACTTTGGGAAGCCAAGGTGGGTGGATCACCTGAGGTTGGGAGTTTGAGACCAGCCTGGCGAACATGGTGAAACCCTGTCTCTACTAAAAATACAACAATTAGCCAGGCATGGTGGTAGGTGCCTGTAATCCCAGCTACCTGGGAGGCTGAAGCAGGAGAATCGCTTGAACCCAAGAGGTGGAGGTTGCAGTGAGCCAATTTTGCACCACTGCACTCCAGCCTGGGCAACAGAGTGAGACTCTATCTCAAAAAATAAAAAATAAAAAATAATTTTAAAAAAAACGGACGTATAATTCAGTAAAGCTTCAGGACACAAAATCAACATACAAAAATCAGTAATGTTTCTATATACCACTAACAAACTAGCTAAAAAAGAAATCAAGGAAGAAATTCTATTTACAATAGCTACAAAAATAAAATACCTAGGAATAAACTTAACCAAGGATGGGAAAACAAAAACAAAAACAAAAAACCTCTACAATGAAAACCACAAAACATTGATAAAATAAATTGAGAAGGACACAAACAAATGGAAAAGCATCTCATGCCCATGGGTTGGAATAACTAATATTGTTAAAATGACCATACTACCCGAAGGAATCTAGAGATTCAATATAATTCCTATCAATTATATTCTTCACAGAAACAGGAAAAAAAACCCTGAAATTCATATGGAACCACAGAACACACCAAATAGCCAAAGCAATACTGAGCAAAAAGAACAAAGCTAGAAGCCTCACACTACCTGATTTAAAAATATACTTCAAAGCTATAGTAACCAAAACAGTGTGTATTGGTATTAAAACAGACACAAAAACAAAGGAAACAGACCAAAGAACCCAGAAATGAATGCACGTATTTACAGCTAACTGATTTTCAAGAAAGGTGTCAAGAACATACATTGAATAAAGGACACCCTCTTCATTAAATGGTGCCAGGAAAACTAGATATCCAAATACAGAAGAATAAAACTAGACCATTATCTCTCATCACTTACAAAAATAAACTCAAAATCGATTAAAGACTTAAACGTAACAGCCACAACTATGAAACTACTAGAAGTAAACACAGGAGAAACTCTTGAGAACAAAGATTGTATGGCTAACACTTAAAAAGTACAAGCAACAAAATCAAACAAATGGGATTATATTAAACTAAATACCTTCTGCATATCAAAGAAAACAATCAACAGAGTGAAAAGACAACACCCCTCCCTTACACCATATATAAAAATTAACTCAAGATGGCTGAAAGACTTAAATGTAAAACCTTAACTATAAAAACGCTGGAAGACAACCTAGGCAATACCATCCGGTACATAGTGATGGGCAAAGAGTTCATGGTGAAGATGCCAAATGCAATTGCCACAAAAGCAAAAATTGACAAATGGGATCTAATTAAATGAAAGAGCTTCTGCACAGCAAAAGAAACTATCAAAAAATAAACAGACATTACTCAGAAGAAGATACACAAATCACCAAGTTTATGAAAAAATATTCAACATCACTAATCATCACAGAAATGCAAATCAAAACCACAAAGAGATATCATCTCACACTTGTTAGAATGGCTATTATTAAAAAGACAAAGCACAACAAATGCTGGCAACTATCTGAAGAAAAGAAAATTACTGTATATTGTTGGTGGCAATGTAAATTAGTACAGCCATTATTTTAAAAAGCACAGAGATTTCTCAAAAAACTAAGAACAGATCTACCATATGATCCAGCAATCCCACTCCTGGGTATATATCCAAAAAAAAGGATATCAGTGTATCAACAGGATACCTGTACCCCCATATTTACTGCAGCACTATTTACAATAGCCAAGATATGGAATCAATCTAAGTGTCAATCAATGGATGAATGGATAAAGAAAATGGGAATATACGCACAATAGAATACTATTCAGCCATAAAAAAGAATGAAATCCTGTCATTTTCAGCGAAATGGATGGAACTAAAGGTCATAATGTCAGGTGAACTAGGCCACGCACAGAGAGAAAACTATTGCATGTTCTCACTTATATGAGCAGCTTAGGCTCCTGGAAATCAAAGCGGGGGCCATGTATCAGGTCAATAGGGTCAGGGATAGAGACCGCAGTTATGGACTTGTGTGCCCTGGAGCTATATAAAATTGATGTCATGGAGATAAAGAGTAGAATGATAGTTACCAGAGGCTGGGAAGAGGAGGGGTTTGAAAAGAGGTTGATTAATGGGTATAAAAATATACAATAGAAGGAATAAGATCTAGTGTTTAATATCATAGAAAGTGACTATAACAATTTATTGTATATTGCTTTTTTTTATTTCAATAGTTTTTAGGGAACAGGTGGTATTTTGTTACATGGATAAGTTCTTCAGTGGTGATCTCTGAAATTTTGGCACACCCATCGCCAGAGCAGTTTACCCAATGTATATAGTCTTTTATCTCTCACCCCCTCCCACTTCCACCTGAGCCCCCAAAGTCCACTGTTTCATTCTCGTCCCTTTGCATCATCATAGCTTAGCTCCCACTTATGAGTGAGAACATGCAATGTTTGTTTTTCCATTCCTGAGTTACTTCATTCAGAATAATGCTCTCCAACTCCATCCAGGTTGCTATGAATGCCATTATTTCATTCCTTTTTAAGGCTAAGTAGTATTCTATGGTATATATATATATATATATATATATATATATATATATATATATATATCACATTTTCTTTCTTTATCCACTAATTGACTGATGGGCATTTGGGCTGGTTCTATAGTTTTGCAAATGTGAATTTTGCTGATGTAAACATGTGTGCAAAAGTGTCTTTTTCATATGATGACTTCCTTTTCTCTGGGTAGATACCTAGTAGTGGGATTGCTGGATCAAATGGTAGGCGTACTTTTAGTTCTTTAAGGAATCTCCATACTGCTTTCCATAGTGGTGGTACTAGCTTACATTCCCACCATCAGTGTAAAAGCGTTCTCTTTCACGTCCATGCCAACATCAATTTTTGCTTTTTGTTGTTGTTGTTTTGAGATGAAGTCTCACTCTGTCACACAGGCTGGAGTATATCAGCTCACTGCAACCTTGCATCCCAGGTTCAAGCAATTCTCCTGTCTCAGCCGCCTGAGTAGCTGGGATTACAGGCAACCGCCACCATGCCCGGCTAATTTTTGTATTTTCAGTAGAGACGAGGTTTCACCATGTTAGTCAGGCTGGTCTCAAACTCCTGACCTCGTGATCCTCCCGCCTCGGCCTCCCAAAGTACTGGGATTACACGCGTGAGCCACGGCGCCTGGCCCTATTTTTCTTTATTTTACACATGGTATTGCATTGTGGTTTTGATTTGCATTTCCCTGATAATTAGTGATGTTGAGCATTTTTTCATATGTTTGTTGGCCATTTGTATATCTTCTTTTGGGAATTGCCTATTCATGTCCTTGGCACACTTTTTGATGGGACTATTTTTTTCTTGCTGATTAGAGTTCCCTGTAGATTCTGGACATTAGTCCTTTGTCAGATGCAGTTTGTGAAAATTTTCTCCCACTCTCTGGGTGATCTGTTTACTCTGCTGATTATTTCCTTTGCTGTGCAGGAGGCCTTTAGTTTAATTAAGTCCCATCTATTTATCTTTGTTTTCATTGCATTTGCTTTTAGGTTCTTGGTTATGAACTCTTTGCCTAAGCCAATGTGTAGAAACGTTTTCCAATGTTATCTTCAAGAATTTTTATGGTTTCAGACTGTAGATTTAAGTCTTTGATCCATCTTGTGTTGATTTTTGTATAAGGTGAGAAATGAGGATCCAGTTTTATTCTTTTACATGTGGCTTGCCAATTATCCCAGCACTATTTGTTGAATAGGGTGTACTTTCCTTACTTTGCTTTTGTTTACTTTGTCTAAGATCAGCTGGCTATTAATTATTGGACTTTATTTCTGGGTTCTCTACTCTGTTCCATTGGTCATGTGCCTATTTTTATACCAGCACCATGCTGTTTTGGTCACTATAGCCTTGTAATATAGTTTGAAGTTGGGTAATGTGATGCCTCTAGATTGGTTCTTTTTGCTTAGTTTTGCTTTGGCTATGCAGACTCTTTTATACTTCCAGATGAATTTTGGTATTGTTTTTTCTAGTTCTATAAAGAATGATGATGGTATTTTGATAGGAATTGCATTGAATTTGTAAACTGCTTTTGGAAGTATGGTCATTTTCACAATAGTGAGTCTACCCATCCATGAGCATGGAATGTGTTTCCATTTGTTTGTGTCATCTATGATTTCTTTCAGCAGTGTTTTGTAGTTTTCCTTGTAGGGGTATTTCACCTCCTTGGTTAGGTATATTCCTAAGTATTTTATTTTTACAGCTATTATAAAAGGTTTTGATTTGATTCTCAGCCTGGTTGCTGTTGGTGTATAGCACTGCTACTGATTTGTGTACATAGATTTTGTATCCTGATAAATGAATTTATTGTATATTTTTAAATAGCAATAAGCTTTGAAATATTCCCAACACAAAGAAATGATCAATGTTTGAGGTGATCAATATCCCAAAGACCCTGATTTGATCATTACTCATTGCACAAATGTACCAAAATCTCACATGGACCCCATAAATGTGTACAATTATTCTCTATCAAAAAAAATTTTTAAGAAACATGCAGGAATACACTGTACCTCTTCCTTGCTGTCTCTGGATATTGTCACATGAGGACTTGACAGGCGGATTGTGGCAGCCTCTGTGACCAAAAGCAGAAGGCAATAGCAGCATAGGAACCTCAAATGAAGAACCTAACATCTCAAGCTACTAATTTACCCAACCTTGGCATCAGCTATCTCCGGTCTTAGTACATGAGGTGATAAGCCCCTACTGTTCAAGTTGGGTGGCCATCAATTGCTGCAGAATAGAAGTTAATGAGGCTTCCTCCTCCTGGATCCCCTACTAGACCCTGACATGCCCATTCAGTCACAGGCAGAAAGGGAAACAGAGGGTAAGGAGACCTGGCTGGCTCTGCCAGAGACAGATCTTACCTGTCCTGCTTGCCCTAAAAAAGCCTGGTGCCTATGCAAGGGACTGAGAGGTGGCTCCTGCGGCCATAGTCTAGGCAAAATAACCCATCCACTAATAAGTGAACATGGCAGAAATACAGTCAGCATTTCCTCAGTCTTGCCAATAAAGCCAACTCTTCTGCTCACCAGGGAGGAGACGTATGAAAGGGGCAGAGAGACTTGGAAGCTTTCATCCTAACTCACTCTCCTTTGTTTTTGTTTTGTTTAGTTTTGAGACCCAGTCTCGCTCTATCACGCAGGCTAGGGTGCAGTGGTGCAATCTTGGCTCACTCCAACCTCCGCCCCCTGGGTTCAAGCGAATCTCATGCCTCAGCCTCCAGAGTAGCTGGGACTACAGGCACCCACGACCACGCCTGGCTAATTTTTGTATTTTTAGTAGACAAACGGTTTCACCATGTTGGCCAAGTTGGTCTCGAATTCCTGGCCTCAAGTGATCTGCCCACCTCGGCCTCCCAAAGGACTGAGATTACAGGCATAAGCAACCCCACCTGAACACCTAACTCACTCTTGAGAGGCCAGAAGTGATGCTGGAACCTTCTTCTTCTGTGGGTTAAAAAGGGAAAATTAGGAAGAACACAAGGCGTGAGAGATGCAGCGATGGATATGTCTATATGGAGCTTCTGTCTGCATCCAGTAGAAAATGCATTTCTAGGTACCAGGTTTAAGAGCGAAAACCTGCAGTCTTGTCTGTTAGCATTCTCCTTCCCCACAAACCTGAGAGGGAATACATTTTCCTCCAGCACACCCGGATGTAGGAAATGTCACATTCCTATTTCTGTAACTTCAGTTAAATCTGCTCGAGTCCCTGGATGCCTGGCAGGTGGGGAATTCAATCTTGTCATTACCAGCATTCCTTTCCCTTCTCCATTGGCTTATGTAAGAATTCTGGGCTTACACACTGTTGGAAAGCCAGGTAGGAATTACATCCCCCGAACTCTCCATTCTTCCAGCTGCTCATGATCCATCAGCCTTTTTTGGGCCATCTGCTATAACAAGACCCTCCTCACAGCATCATTCCACTGACCCACAGGCTCAGCCCCAGGGACCCTCACTATAACAGGTCTCCACTATGCATGGGAACTCACAAAAACCTTCTCTTCATCTTGGCTTCCTCTGATATCCACGACTCCCCCGCTTTTCACCTTAAACACAGATGGCAGCTCCTTCCCATCGTTCCAAACCTTGGGGATTGTCCAGCCAAATTCTCTTCAGACACCAAAGCTTCACCTGCCCTCTTCATGGAGGTGATGCAAGGGCATCTGAGATCTTTGGAAGCCCAATTCTGGCCTCTCTTAGGGGTGGGCTGAGAGTGGGAACTAGACTCTCTTTTCCAAGTGCCATGTTTATCTTGTTCATCATTATATTATCTCCAATGCCTGGCACATAGCAGGTACTAAAGACTGACACATAGTAGGTGCTATTAGTGTCTGTATAATGGGACTCTTGAGGTTGAAGCTATTAGCAGAAACCTGCCAAGCAAAAGGATGGAAAACCGACCACCAAAAAAAAAAAAAAATGAAAGCAATCGTGGCTTTGAGCTCTAAACACACAAGGCACCAGCCCAAGTTTGGGCAATTTTAATACAACAGCCATTTCACCTCCAAACAAGCTGGCACTGGAAACCTCCCTCTGCCTCTTAAACAGAAGCAGCTTCTCTTTCTCTTAGTGGGCAGCATTTCTCCCCGGTGGCAGTACCCAGCCCACTGCCACCAGCAAAGGACTGCATCCAGGAGTCAAGAGTTTGACAGTTTAAAGAATAGATTTTATAGGGAAAAACAAAGTAACATCCACATAAATCTGGAACTACCACGACTTTCCAGAGGCTGAATCCCATTTGTGGAGTCTCTTGCATCTCAAGCACCTTGCAGTCAGCTCAACTACATACTTTTGGGATGCGTTGCAGAGAAGAGTGAAGGTTATCTGCAAAATAAAGGAACCAGGGCTCAGAATTCCCAGAGCAATCCATGACAGAGGAGGTGAGCAGAAAAGGGAAGGGTGACGTCAAAGGAGAGAAGTCAATGAGTTGGCCAACACCAAGCAAGGATCATGGGAACCTTTCCATGGCCCCACATCTCAAATGAAGTCAACAAAACCCATCAATGCTTGGTGTAAGTGTTGTATGCTCCCGGAAATGAAAGCAGGGGCCACATTTCAGGTCAGTGGGGTCGCGGTAGAGGCAGCAGTCATGAACTTGTGGGCCCTGGAGGATAGGACGATTCTGAGATATTGAATCCCTACACTGATCTCAGTAGAAATCTCAGGTAGGGCTTCAACATTCGTGGACCAAGGACTCTGTGGGCCTGAGAGCAACAGCCTTGGTGCATGTTCCAGTTCCATCAATCCCAACTGGGGCTTTGAACAAGTTACTTATTTTTTTAACTAACGTTATTTTAATTGACAAATCATAATTGTACACATTTATGTGATGTTTTGATATGTGTATACAATGTGGAATGATTAGATCAAACTAATTAACATGTCCATCCCCTAATTTACTGAAAATTTTTATGATGAGACATTTGAAATGTACCCTCTTAGTTATTTTGAAAGATACATTATTATTGACTATAGTCACGCTGCTGTGCTATAGATTTCAAAGCATATAATCCAGCAACCCAACTTCTGGGTATAGACCAAGAAAAAACTGAAGTCAATATGTTGAAGGGATCTCTACATTCCGATGTTCACTGCAGCACTATTCACAATACCCAAGATATAGAATCAACCTGAGTGTCCATCAGTGGATGAAAGGATAAAGAAAATGTACTATATACACACAACGGAATACTATTAACCCTTAAAAAAGGAAGAAATCCTGCCATTTCCAACAACATAGACGAACTTGAAAGACACTGTGTTAAGTGAAATAAGCCAGGCACAGAAAGACAAATACTGCATGATTTTACTTACATGTGGAATCTAAAGAAGTTGAACTCCCAGAAATAGAGAGTAGGACAGTGGTTATCAGGGGCTGGGGTGCAGGAAAGGTAGGGGATAGGAGACACTGGTCAAAGGGTACAAAGTTTCCAATAGGAAGAATAAGTTTTGAACAAGCTAAACTCCTCTGAAAGCTCAGTTCCTCATCTGTAGAGCAGGGACACATCATCGACCTTCTAAGGACGTTGCTGTGAGAGTAAGAGATGATGTTCAGCACAATACCTAACGCACAGTCAGGTCTCCTTAAGCTTGAACCTGCATCGCCATGACCTCTACATCTCAGGACAGAAAGGCTCACAGCCAGTGTCTCAGTTCCCAGTGAAAAGTGGATCCCAGACCAGGCTGAACAGCAGGATCCCTAGGGGATATCCAGCCCTACTGAGTCAGAATCACCGGAGGTAGAGCCTGGGTATGTATGTATGTGTATGCGTATGTATGTATGCATAAGAGACAGGGTCTTCTTCTACAATCCAGGCTGGAGTGCAGTGTCACAATCATAGTTCACTGCAGGCTCAAATTACTCCTGGCCTCAAGCCATCCTCCCACCTCAGCCTTCAGAGTAGCTGAGACTACAGGCACATGCCACCAAGCCCGGATACTTTTTTTTTCTTTTTTCTTTTTGGAGAGAGTCTCACTCTGTTGCCCAGGCTGGGCTGCAATGATGCAATCTTGGCTCACTGCAACCTCTGTCTCCCGGGTTCAAGTGATTCTCATGCCTCAACCTCCTGAGTAGCTAGGATTACAGGCATGCACCACCACACCAGACTAATTTTGCTTTTTTCATTGTTGTTTATTGTTTGTTTTTCACAAATAGGGCTTTTTATTTGCCACTGTTATAAGTCTGAACTTTAAACAGATTCTTGGACTGGTGGTTCATACCCATCAGCTCATTCAACTTCAGCATGTGTCTCGTCCCTAGTGGGTTTTCCAGAACTACTACCTTCACCATGAAGCTCCATGCCTTTCAAACCCAGGGTTCTCCAGCATTTATACTTTTCTAATGAAGACATCATGGAGAGGATAAATTGGCAAGCCTTTTCTACATCTTTTCCAATGTTGTCTGGAATCAATTTATTGACCACTTCTTTCAAGTCATTTGTCTGCACCTCTCAGGTCATGATTTCCACCATCTTCTTCTGGATTTGGCAGACTGTTGGTGCTGAGCATAAGAGGTCTTCAGTATCTGATTGTTCCATTTTTTAGTAAAACCAACACAAAACAGATGAAAGAAGTAACCATCGGTAGTCTTCACATCAACATGAGCTTCAATCATTGTTGAACATTTTTCAACCATGGAACATATTTTGTCACAGGTAAGACCCATGCCATAGTAGTTAGTCAGGCAGTTTTTGCCCTGAACATCTTCAGTAATCAGCTTGAATTTTCTAAATGCAACTTCATCATTCTGCACATCAGCAAGACTCACTTCAAACACAAGACCCTTGAGACCATCAGATGCAATTTGGGTTCCTTGGGTGCTGGTGACCAAGTCTTTCCAATATTTCTTACATTGAACATAGCAGGTGCTTTTACATCATACTGATCTTTCTTAGAAAATGGATCAAGTATTTTCTTCTTAACTCCCTTTTTGCCACCTTTCATAAGGCACTTGTTCTTAACAACCGCCATGGTGCTGCTCAGAGTACCAAAAGGCTAAATTTTATATTTTTGGTAGAGACAGGGTTTCACCATGTTGGCCAGGCTGGTCTTGAACTCCTGATGTCAAGTGATCTGCCCACCTCAGTCTCCCAAAGTGCTGGGATTACAGGTGTGAGCCACTGCACCCAGCTGCTATTTATTTTTTCTTTTTTTGTAGAGACAGGGTCTTGCCATGTTGCCAAGGCTGGCCTGGAACTCCTGGCCTCAAGCAATCCTCCCACCGCAGCCTCCCAAAGCACTGGGATTTCAGGTGTGAGCCACCATGCCCAGCCTGGAATCTATTTTTAAAGACAATCAAGTGTTGAATAAAATTGCAACTTGGGCTGTTTTTCTTTGCATTTTTTACATTTCAATGGTTTTTAATATATTCAGAGATATACACAAACATTACTAGTCAATTTTAGAACATTTCATCACCTCAGAAAGAAACCTCATACCCTTTAGCTAACACCCCATATCCTCCCATGCCCCTACCAACCCTGAGCAACCACTAATCAACTTCCTATTTCTATAGATTTCCATCTGAATGAAATCATGTAGAATGTGATCTTTCATCTGTTTTGAAGCTTCATCCATGCTGTAGCATATGTGCTTTGCTCCTTTTTGTGATCAAATAATATTCCACCATGTGGGTAGACAACGTTCCGTGTATCTCTTCATCTGGTGATGGGCATTTGGATTAACTCCCTCTTTGGGTTATTAGGAGTGATGCTACTGTAATTATTCATGTACAAGTTTTTGTGTGGACCTGTGCTTTCATTTTTGAATATGAAAATACGGCACATCTCCAAGGAAGACATATAAGTGGCCAATAAGCACATGAAAAGATGCTCAATGAAATTCATCATCAGGGAAACAGAAATCAAAACCACAATGAGATACCACATCATACCCATAAGGATGGCTGGAATTGAAGATACAGAAAATTGGCCTGGTGCGGTGGCTCATGCCTGTAACCCCAGCACTTTGGGAGACCAAGGTGGGTGTATCACCTGAGGCCAGGAGTTTGAGACCAGCCTGGTCAACATGGTGAAACCCTATCTCTACTAAAAAAAGACAAAAATTAGCCAGGCATGGTGGCAGGTGCCTATAATCCCAGCTACGCGGGAAGCTGAGGCAGGAGAGTAACTTGAATCTGGGAGGCAGAGGTTGCAGTGAGCTGAGATTGTGCCACTGCACTCCAGCCTGGGCGACAGAGCAAGACTTCGTCTCAAAAAAAAAAAAAAAAAAGAGAAAAAAACAAGTATTGGTTAGGATGCAGAGAAACTAGAACCTTCATACACTGCTGGTGGGAGTTAAAATGGTGCAGCCACTGTGAGAAACAGTTTAACAACTTCCCAAACAATTCTACATAGAGTTACCAAATGACCCAGTAATTGTACTCCCAGGTATAGGCCCAACTTGGGCTCTTTTAATCTATGGAAAATGAACTATGGGTACTCGGCAAGAACAAAGACGGAGAGAGGCAGAAATGGTGCCATGAGGGCACATTGACTGGTCTCTAGTGCACATGGCTCCCAGTGCAAATGGCCTCTAAATGACTTCATCAGTTGCTCATTAAAAAAATCACCCTCTGCTCCAATCGTGGAGGAAGAAGTGTGGATTGGACCTGGTGAGCCACAGTAACACTGACTGCTAAACTTTATGAATGATGAGGGGATTTGCACGTATAATCTTGACTGTACTCGATTTTTTATTTTATCCACTGTCTTTGAAATCCTAACTCTTGACTAAGAACTGACTTTCCTGTACTTGTTGTTGACTCTAAGTAAATTTCCAATTCCACATACTCCAAAGATGATGTGCTGAGGAATCTCTCAAACAAAAAATGCTAAGAATCCAGGCACAGTTATACGGCAAATTTTGCAGAATTAACAAATTGCACTTGTAAGTACTAAGCACAAAACATTTTCATGGGTAAAGAAAGAAGTGTTCTTCATTCTAGTAGAGGCTGCAGGATGAAGCCGATCAAGGTGCTTGCCCAGCCAGACCTTGGGCTCTTACCAAATTTGTGTTAGAGTCAACTCTGATGGAGTCTGTATGCCAGTCATCTTTTTTTTTTTTTTTTTTTTTTGACATGGAATCTCACTCTGTCTCCCAGGCTGGAATGCAGCGGTGTGATCTCAGCTCACTGCAACATCTGCCTCCTGGGTTCAAGCGATTCTCCTGCCTCAGCTTCCCAAGTAGCTGGGACTACATGTGTGTGCCACCATGCCCAGCTAATTTTTGTATTTTTAGTAGAGATGTTTCATTATGTTGGCCAGGCTGTGCTCAAACTCCTGACCTCAAGTGATCCGCCTGCCTTGGCCTCCCAAAGTGCTGGGATTACAGGCATGAGCCACCATGCCTGACCTCAGTCATCTTTTTATCCTCCACACCTGGCAACTTCTGACACACTGTGGTTCCATACAAGTTTGTTGAATAAACAGGAGACAGATAGAAAGTGGGAACTCTGAAATTAGAGAAGATTCCAGAAATTGTGCATATTTCCCAGAGACTGTGGCCAAATTACTCAATCTTGCCAGAGTTTCCCTATCTCAACTCAAACCTTATGTGTAGGCCCAGGCACAGTGGCTCACACGTGTGACCCAAACACTTTAGGAGGCTGCGGTGGGCAGATCACTTCAGGCCAGGAGTTTGAGACCAGCCTGCCCAACATGGTGAAACCCCGTCTCTACTAAAAACACAAAAATTAGCCAGGCATGGTGGTGTGCACCTGTAGTCCCAGCTGCTCAGGGGGCTGAGGCACAAGCATTGCTTGAACCCAGGAGGCGGAGGTTGCAGTGAGTCAAGATTATGACACTGTACTCTAGCCTGGGCAATAAAGCAAGACTGTCTCAAAAGAAAAAAAAACCCTTATGTGTGGGCCTTGTTACAGAATTAATGTTTATATGGACAATATGTACATGGGTGTATGTTAAGAGCATGAGTCATCCACAAGATTTTAGCAAAGTCCATTTGGAAAGCTCAATGCTTTGGGCTTCCACTTGCTTTGCTGCCTGTGTCCTCAGAAGGAGGCTTCATCCTTCCATGTAACCAGCAAATCCTTTATGCAGAGATGTACACAACACACTCCTCTCCTTGGCTATGACACCTTGCAAGGCTTCTCTCGGTGGCCCCTGGTGCTCATTTCAGAGTAGTTCAAATTAAGGTGATCAGCTTTCATGCCAATCACTCTACAAATCATTCCTATTATGACCAATTTTTCTAAATGCTTTATTGAATTATTACTTAAAGAAATGTGCACATAGAAGAGGTCAACACAGTACTTTCCTTACAAACTGAACATACTGGCCAGGCGCAGTGGCTCATGCCTGTCATCCCAGCACTTTGGGAGGCCGAGGTGAGCAGATTGCTTGAGTCCAACAGCTCGAGACCAGCCTGGGCAACATAGTGAGACCCCCCTCTCTGCAAAAAATAAATAAATACAAAAACTAGGCAAGAGTGGTGGCACATGCCTGTAGTCCCAGCTACTCGGGAGGGCTAAGGTGGGAGGACTCCTTCAGCCCAGGAGGCAGAGGCTGCAGTGAGCCATGATGGTGCCACTGTGCTCCAGCCTGGGTGACAGAGCAAGATCCTGCCTCAAAAAAAAAAAAAAAAACTGAACATCTCCATATTACCAACACCCAGTTCAAGAAACAGAACATTACAGCCCCTTGCAGGATATTCCTGGGGTCTCTTCCATCTCTCCTAACCCCTGACTACCAACAACCTCCACCTATTTCACCTGACATTGTCCTTTATGAGAGCAGCAGTTCTCAGATGGGGACTATTTTGCCCCCTGGGGACATCAGGCAATATCTGGGGACACTGGACACTGGGGGTTGTCTCTACTTGGGGGGAGTTGTGTTACTGCATCCAGTGAGTCCAGGGATGCCACTCAACATTCTAAAATGCACAGGGAACCCCCATACATACAACAGAGAAACTGCTGAGCCAAAATGTCAGCAGTGTCACAGCTGAAACCCTGACATACACACAATCACACAGTATCTGCTCTTTCGTGCTCAGCATCTCTTTCATTCTAATCATTTCATAGGGAACAGAAATGTCATTTGGAGACAAAGAAAATCCACAGTTTTTTTTTAATCAGCCTGGTGCCTTTAGAGCTAGGATTTGGTTTCCATTCTTTCTGTCTCATTTTCAAGGGATTTTTCTTCAAACGGCATCTGCTGGGCTCAAGACCCGGAGATCCCCACAAAGCTGAGATTCACATGGGAATTTTGTACACACCCACACAGGTATACACTGCCCTTTACATGCAGACATCCACCCACAGATACACACATCCGGAGACCAAGACAAAAAGCAAACTCCACCATAAAAGCACAGTCCCCCGAAAAGGAGAAATGCACCATTCACTCCAGAGAGGTACCTATTTGTTTAATTCAGCCTCTGATAGGCAGGCTGTTGCCAAGCCCAGCTCTGAAAGTCTTCCCCTCTAGGAAAGAGAGATGGATTTTTGCTTTACTCAAGAATATAGATCTAAAAAAAACAAACACTTCTGCATCTCAAAGCAAGCTCTACCTCCTGAGCTACACATATTGATCAGCATTTTATTGTCAATTTTCTTTTATTTGAACTGGAGAAAAATATAATCTAATTATGTTCTTACTCATAGTTGGGAATCAGTCACACTAAATCCAATTCTCTGGGTTCTCATGATTAAGGTGTTTAATTTGGGGGACAACAAAGCAAAAGCATTGGTCATGTTTTAATATAATTAGTACAGAATATATCTAAGGGGTTCAAGTATCACTGTAGCAAGAAGCTCATTCTGCAGTAAAAGGGTGGTTCTACCACTAGGATTGAGTTAGGGTGGTTCATGGCTGTACCGTTTTATCAATGTCTCTTCAAGAGTCCATGGAATGTGGAATGGGAAAGACTGAAATAGTCCAAGTCTTGGCTAAGCTCCTATAAAGGGGTGTTAGGAGCTGATAAAATAACCTGGTCTTTACAGACTTCCCACACTGTAGTTCTCTAAGCTACAGATTCTCAGATTTTTTCTATTTTATAAACCAGTAAAAATATTTTTTTAATTTGAGAACCAACATAAGGTTGCTATTTTTTTTTCTTTTTGGTAAGAAGGAACTTTTTTAAACTACCAGTTTTACACACACACACACACACACACACACACACACAGACACACATACACACACACACAGAGAAATTCCACCATGATCAGTCAGAATAGGTTAGGTTTTGCTGCAATAACAAACAACTCCTAAATCTTGGTAACTTCAAACATCAGAAGTTGTTTTTCTCACTCATGCTACATCTGCAGGGAGGTGTGGGGTGCTCTGTTTCCCATCAAACTTGCCCTAAGACTAAGGCTAATGGGGATTGCATTACCTCGAGTATCACCAAGCAGGGAACAGAGGGAGAAGAATGCTAGAGAGCCCTGTACTAAGAATTCAATGCTCCTGGCTAGAAGTCTCACACTGCACCTCTGCCCCCAGCCTACTGGCCAGTACTAGCCACATCCCCTCCCCCACCACAGGGCAATGCATGAAGACAGGAGAATTGGATACATGACAAATTTCTACCCCATGGCATTTCATAAAAGAGAAAAAATGCAAATACAAAAATGTTTTAATAGAATAGAATATATACACTTTTAGAATAAAGAACAATCCTCCATAAAGGACAGCTGGTGGTCTTTCACCAATGGGCACATTTCTGTAACCTTTTCTCTGTTTCTCTATTTTATCCTTGACCTATGAACATTTTATACAGACGGTCCAAAGAACACCATTTGGGGACCACTGCTCTAATCAGGTGATGAAAACGGCCCCAAGAACAGAGCACAGTCTCCTTAGCAGGGCCAGGGTGACCACGTTCTCACCATCAATGCACAGACATCCACCTGCAGCATCCTCACATCCCAACATCAAACGGTGGCTCTTTATAGCTTGATTCTAATGCCCCTTAATCTTCATCATCACTGTAAAGCTCTCTGGCCCCGAGATCTAACATCGCCACTCCAGCTACATCCTGCAACTGTTCACCTCTCCTGCCTCCTCATCCCTCTAAACTTCTCTTCAGAACCTCATGTTTCCTTCTTGCTTTACCTTCCTGCTCAGCCTGGATCTTACAGTCACCTTCTTCTTGTAATGTGCTCCTAAACTCGTTCTTCCCTGCCTTCAACCACACCCACCTGGAAAATCTCCATACCCCATTGATGACTTGCCTTGCAAGTGCCCAAGGGCTGCTGAATGATACTGGAAAGAATCACAACATGGATATGGTAGTTCCACTAAATAATCTCACCATCCAACTCTTGGGTAGACTTCACTTCTCTTCAGCAATATTTTTAAGCATCACAAATAAATTCCAAACCATATTTGCTAGAACAACTGACTTTAAACCTCTTCTGTACCTCAAAGCCCCCCAAACCCATCCCTAGGGGTTTCAGAGCCCACTCAGAGTTGAGTTCTCTCAACTCACCTCCATCTCACCCCTAGATCACTGTACCTTGACCCTCTTCCTCTGCCTTTCCCATCTCATAAGGAGAATCATCCTTCTTCTTTCCCAAACTACCTTCTCCACTTGTGCCTCATTTGAGACCTGCCTTTATCACCCGTTTCCTTGGAACTCCCATGACTCACCACCTTCACTCCTCATTTCACTCATATTTTGCACCATGTATGTGCCAGGCGTTTAACATATAATCATGCTTAAGTCTCCACATGCTAACAAGAAAAACCTTGATTATCCCTGCTATGCCCTCAAGTCATTACCCTCCCTGCTCCTTTCCCGTGTCCCCAAACTTTGTTGATCTTCATCAATCCCTCTGTTGCAGATAGCTCTGAAGTTTGCATCCCATTAGGTTGGTGCAAAAGTAATTGTAGATTTTGCCATTACAAGTAATGGCAAAAACAGCAATTATTTTTGTACCAGCCTAGTATCTTTTCTCCTTCTACCAAACTTTGTCCCTGAGCCATCTCATCACCTATAACTACCTCCTCCATGCAGTTGATTCCCATATCTGTATTATTCTACTGGAAGTCCATTCCCCACCTTTCTCGGCTAGAATAGCAGAAGCCCAATTAGAATTCATGCTACCAGTTTCCCATCACCACCACCACCACCATCGTCACCCTGCCATTTTTAGCAAAACCGTCTCTTCAGTGGAGCCCAAAGATTTGTAATGATCTCCCACTCCCCAGAAAGATAACTTCAGACTCAGCCTAGAAGTAAAGATCCTCCAGATGTGGCCTCAACGACCCTCCAACCCATGTCCCCAGTGCATCCCTTTGATGCCCCCTTCAGTGGAGTTAAAATGGAGTTAGTGTTTTTCTTTTCACATTCTCCTGGTGTTCTTCCAGAAATACAATTTTCACCTCTTGAATATTTTCAAGGATTCTCCATGCTACACACAGTGAAATCCAAACTCCCCATCAGGACCCCAGTCTTCCCAAACCCTCTTTGCACTTTTCTGCCTCCATGCTTTTCCTTCGGTCATCCTCTTCTCTAATATAACCTTGTGTATTACTCTGGGTTCTCCAGAGAAAGATCAGAGAGATAGAGGTAGAGCTATCCACATAGAGAGAGACAGATTGATTTGTTGTAAGGGATGGCTCACATGGTTATGGAGGCTAAGGAGTCCTGGAGTCTGCAGTCAGCAAGCTGGAGACCCAGGACAGCCAATGATATAGTTCCAACTCGAGTCCACATCTAAACTCAGGAGAAGATTGATGTCCCAGTTCAAATATAATCAGGTAAAGAGAGCAAATTCTCTGTGACTCTACCTTTTTGTTTTGTTCAGGCCTTCAGTGGATTGGATGAGGCTCACCCACATTGGGGAGGACAATCTGCTTTATTCAGTCTACCAATTAAATGTTATCCTCATCCAGAATACCTCAGAGACACACCCAGAATAATGTGTAGCCAAATATCTGGGCACCCACAACCCAGTCAAATTGATACATAACACTAACCATCATGTCTTGCTTCTACTCTCTCCCCATTACTGCATGGCCAAATCCTTCCCTTATTTCCAGGCTTAGTTCAAATGTTACCTCTTAACTAAGCCTTCCCTGCTAACCCCAAATATTAATAGAATTGGTTGCTCCCTTCTCTGATATCTCAAAATACATTGTGTGTTTCTTTTACTGTATTTATTACAAACTCCCTTATAAATCAAGACAGTGATTCCCAGACAAATTATCAAAAGAGTATAAAAGAAGTCTTCTTTGAGTGTGAAATATCTCATGGAATATAGCACATGGCCTCTTCGTGAAGAAACTACTGGGAGAGAAGAAGACAAGATGGAAGAGGCCAGGGAAAGGGGGTTACTACAAAGCACAATGAGGCTGGGCTCATACGGTGGCTCACACCTGTAATCCCAGCATTTTGGGAGGCCCAGGCCGGCGGATCACGAGGTCAGGAGATTGAGACCATCCTGGCTAACACGGTGAAACCCCGTGTCTACCAAAAATACAAAAAAATTAGCCAGGCATGGTGGCAGGCGCCTGTAGTCCCAGCTACTCAGGAGGCTGAGGCAGAAGAATGGCATGAACCCGGGAGGCGGAGCTTGCAGTGAGCCAGGATCATGCCACTGCGCTCAAGCACTCAAGGCTGGGTGACAGGCAGAGACTCCAACTCAAAAAAAAAAAAAAACACACACACAAAATGAAATGTCAGTGGATGGGTGCCTATAATTTCTAAGGGAAACAGAATATAATCCAAGAATTTTATAGCCAACTAAATTACTGCCCAATCAAAATAGGCAAAAGACACTATCACATGTTCAAGAACTTAGAGAATACAGTATTTCAGAGCTCTTTAAAAAAAAAAATCTTCATAATAAAATTTAGTCAGCCAAGAAATTAAAAAATAAGCAACTTGTGAACTGAATGACCATGACAAAAGGCTAGTGATGAGAGGTGAATCCATTTAAAAATAGGACTATGATTGCAGAACAGAAAGAAAAGGTGGTCAACCTTAACAACAGAAAACAACCTAGAAATAACTAGTTTCCAGAGGTAAAGGGAGGGACTGTAGGAAGTAGAAGTGCTAATGCCCTTTATTAAGTCAATTAATCAGGTCTAAAATTGAAACGTGGTTTTAAATATATAACTTCTTGTTTATTTTCCTCCCTAACTACCTGAGGATCAGCCACCATGATGAATGACACAGTAACTATCTGGACCACGAAGTTCATGACCAATCCACCGCTCCAGAGGAAACAAATGGTCACCAATGTCCTTCACCCCAAGAAGGCAACTAAATGTACAAGACCACAATGGGTGTCATCTTCATATTAATATTTGGACTCAGAACCCATTTTGATGGTGGTTAAACAATGGGCTTTGGCATGCTATCTGGTTCTTTGAATTATGCAAAGAAAAATGAACTCAAACATAGACTTGCAAGACACGGCTGGCATGAGAAGAAGATGACCTCAAGAAAACAGCAAAAGGAATGCAAGGGCAGAATGAAGTCAAGAGACTGCAAAGGCCAATGTCGGTGCTGTCAAAAAGCAAAAGGAGTAAAGATTTTGCAATGGCTTTATTTGCAGTGACTGTACAAATTTTTCATGAGATGATCAGTCAACTGTAAAGACTTCTACATATATATAAAACATCTTAATATTTTTCACCACATTTGGTTTCTTAGATGTTCTAGAAACTGATTTTTGCTAAGAAAAAACTACATTTATCTGAGTTGACCAGTTCCTTCAGTTTCACTTCCATTTCTTTTTCTTCAGATAAATTTACACAGCATTCAATTTGCTACTTCTTGTTTTTAAAATCTCATTTTGTGTGATCAGAAGTGTCTCTTCATGTCTCTAGCCATCTTTGTGCATAGCAAGGAATGCTGGTCACTTAATACTAGGAGGTTTATTTCTTGGGGTCGTGAGATTTGGGGTGATTTCTCTCTCTTTTTGTACTTTTCTGTATTCATTAATTTTTTTGAGACTATGTCACCAATGTCCTTCATATTAATATTTGGACTCACAACCCATTTTGGTGGTGGTTAAACAATCGTCAACCACATTGGAGTGCAGTGGTATGATCTCAGCTCACCAAACCTCCACCTCCCAGGCTTAAGCGATTCTCCTGCCTCAGCCTCCCACGTAGCTGGGATTATAGGCATGCACCATCATGCCTGACTAATTTTTGTATTTTTAGTAGAGACAAGGTTTCATCATGTCGTCCAGGCTGGTCTCAAACTCTCGGCCTCAGGTGATCTGACCACCTCAGCCTCCCAAGTGCTAAAATTACAGGTGTAAGCCACCATGCCCAGCCTCCTCACTTACACTTTTACAGAAGATCTGATCATACCCACTCCGCAGAAGTCAGAATGGCCCCCACGTGGTGTTAAACGGGAGTGAAAACTTCAGTTCAATCAACTGAGGGTGACACAGAAACATTTCCCACAAAACGCTTTTGGCAGCTCTGCTGATCCATAACCCGGCTCCATTTCAGGGCAAGACCTCCACTTAAGCTGCACTGGCTTCCACTAGAGTAAATCACATTAACTCATGACAAACACAACTGAAGGGCAAAAAGATTCTTCTTAAAATAATTTTTGTCTCTCACTTACCAAAACACGCTGGCCTCCCTAGAGCCTCACTCCATTCAGCACCTGCTCCACTGAGCACCCATTGAAAGCTCACTTCACAAGCTGAAATGACCCAGACATCAAGGAGTTTACAATCCAGGGTAAGAACAGACCTGAATGCAAGTGATGACAATACAAGATGGAGTCAAAGAGCCCAGCTTGAAGTTTCAGCAGAATAGCACCAAAGACTAGTTCCCAACCCAGCTCCCAGAGCCAGAGCCAGAGCCAGGCTGGCTGCATGAGATCAGCTGGGAGCTTTTGCAAACATAGGTCCTAGCTGAGCCCCTAATCATCAAACTGTCTGGGACTGAGCTCCAGGAATTGGTGTATTTAATAAGCACCCACACACACATAATTCTGATGTTCCTAAGGGTTGTAGAAACATGGAACTATGGAAAACACTAAAAAAAAAAAAAGGCACTAAAAGAAACCTATAAATATTCATTACTGTCCCGGGCATCATGAGGACACTCCATGTGCACTATTTCCAATACTTACAATAACCTGCAAGGATTCATTCATGACAATGGGCTTTATCGGCATCAGAGCCAGCCCTGGGAATGCTTGAACCTGCACTGAAGGTCACCCCCTCCTCCCCACAGGAGGGGGTTAACATTAAGGAGCAGGGGCCAGATGGGAAATGGAGTGTGCTTTTATTATAAGACCACAGTGAGAGACTTCTTTTTTTTTTTCAGAGACTCGTTCTTGCCACCCAGGCTGGTGTGCAGTGGTGCAATCTTAGCTCACTGCAACTTCCACCTCCCGGCTTCAAGAGATTCTCCTGCCTCAGCCTCCCGAGTAGGTGGGACTATAGGCACCTGCCACCACGCCCGGCTAATTTTTGTATGTTTAATAGAGATAGGGTTTCACCATGTTGGTCAGGATGGTCTTGAACTCTTGACCTCGTGATCCGCCTACCTTGGCCTCCCAAAGTGCTGAGATTACAGGTATGAGCCACCACGCCTAGCCTGAGACTTTCAAGTAAAGCCACAATGGACCACAGAGCTTAGACATCAGGGCTAATGTGGAATCTCTGTCATTAAATCTTGAGATCTTATTATCTTTGCTCAAAGAAAAAAATAATCACAATTGACACTTTGAGGACAAGACATCTGAATGTAAACTCGATCTTAGAGGATATTAAGGAATTACTGGTAATTTGATTAGGTATGACAATGATCATATAAAAAATGCCCTCATGTTTTTAGAGGGAAAGTAAATTACATAGGGGTGAATATCATGAAGCAATTACATAACTACTGTAAACTATTTTTTAAATACTTCAGAAAAACAAATGGAGTAAATATTGCAAACGTTAATAGTTTTTAAACTTATGTGATGGGTATATGATAGCTCATTAAACTAGTCGCTCTACGTTTATGTATATTGAAAATTTTTCATAATAATAATAAAAAAAAACCTTGGCCAGGCACAGCAGCTCATGCCTGTAATCCCGGCACTTTAGGAGGCCGAGGTGGATGGAGGACTGCTTGAGCCCAGGAGTTTGAGACCAGCCTAGGCAACATGGTGAAACCTCATCTCTACAAAAAATAGACAAATTAGTCAGGCAAGGTGGTGTGCACCTGCAGTCCCAGCTACTCAGGAGGCTGAGGTGGGAGGATCACCTGAGCCCAGAAGGTCAAGGCTGCAGTGAGCCAAGGTCACACCACTGCACTCCAGCCTGGGTGACAGAGTTAGACCCTGTCTCAAACAAACAAGCAAACAAAAACCCTCTTGATCCCATTCCCCCCCCCCCAAAAAAATGATTTTTTTGAGATCTGACCGTCTCCCGGCTTGGTGCAGAGTAGAGGAAGTCGAGACAAAGTACAGCACACAAGGAATGGGCAGGGAGGGAAGCGTGGGGGAGGCTGACACTGGGGACTCTCCCAGCTCAGTTGACCCATGCACCTTGCTTCATGGAAGAAAGGAATGGAAGATAAGTCATGCCTTTAACACACAGTGACCTTCCTCACTAGTAAATGTGCCTCCAAAAGTGTCCAAGAACTCAGCGCCAGAGCCAGGCTGGCTGCATGAGAATCACCTGCAAGTTTTACAAACATAGGCCCCTACTGGGTCCAAATGTATTCATCTCTTGGAGAGGAGGAGAGAGGCAGAACAAGGAAAAGGATGGGAAGAAACCAGCCTCGTGCACAGGAGGATGCTGGGATTCCTCCTGCACGTTTACAGCAATGCAGCCTACTTTACAAGGTCACAGAAGCTCAGAGAGGTAAACCTGCCCAGGTTCTCATAGCATGTAACTGGCAAAACCTGCCCAAATCTCTGTCTCTAGAGATATTTCCACTTGCTTCAACTCTGGAGCTGTCTTATTTGTAAAGATGACAGATTCCACTCATCACTCACGTTTGTTTGCAGATATTGCCTAAGGTCCCTTGTGAATATTTAGGTCAGGGCTGTTTTTTTGAGTTTTCTGTTTGTTTGTTTGTTTCTTGGTGTTTTTACAAAGCAATCTTGTGGAAAGAACCCAAAGTGGCTCCCCCATTTAAGACCCTGTAAACAGGGAGACCAAAGTCCGGAGTACTGGTCTGGTTTCCACACCTTCCTTAGATTTCCCTGTGTGTAAAATCCAACAACAATCTTTGACAAATTGCCTCCCCCAGGGGAGAAATGGAGGAAGTGTTAACTTTGCTTTTTTTTTTTCTTTTTTCAGACAGAGCCTCGCTCTGTCACCCAGGCTGGAGTGCAGTGGCGCCATCTCAGCTCACTGCAACCTCTGCCTCCTGAGCTCAAATGATTCTTGTGCCTCAGCCTCCCGAGTAGCTGGGACTACAGGCAGATGCCACCACACCGGGCTAATTTTTGTACTTTTAGAAGAGGCAGGGTTTCGCATATTGGCCAGGCTGGTATCGAACTCCTGGCCTCAAGTGATCCAACCCCCTCAGCCTCTCAAAGTGCTAGGATTACAGGCATGAGCCACCATGCCCAGCCACTTGGCTATTTTTTTTAACAGACAGCTTCGAGGTCCAGTATGAGTTCACAGATTAGGAAACAACACAGGCAAAGAAGAACACTTTGCATTCAAATAGCAGAATGTTTTCATCTTCAAAGAGCTCTCACCTGCCATCTAATCTTGTCTTCCTAGCAGTCCTGGGAGAGAAGCAGATGTGGTTTCCAATCCCACTTTCCAGAAGAGGAGACTGAGGCAGAGGCTTTGCAGACACACAGAGGACATGTGAGGACAGGTGAAGGTCATGGTCATTGTCAGCCCCCTCCCCCAACTTGACATTCCCAGATCTGGTGGACTTCCAGCCAGAGGAGACAGAAGGACTGGATCACTCAACTCTGCCATGGGTGCCAGGACCCAATTTTTCCCTGGCTAACTCGGTCACATCCTGTCTGGGATCTCCAACTACTACCCATCCCACAAGTCTCAGCTAAAACAGCAATTCAATGGGGAACTTTTTTCTGAGTCTCCAGGATTGGGCCAGGCCCTCTCCATGGCTCTCTGCCCTTCCCCTACTGCAAAACTTAGCACCTGTATGTCACTACTGGTTCGAACATGTGTCTTTCGTATGCTCTCCACGTTATCTGCAGCATCTGCCAAGAATAATAATGAATGGTAAAACCTAATCTCTATTGAGTGTCAATGATGCACTTTTAATGTGACATGTTATTCAATCCTCACTATATCTGCAAGAGTAGAAGCTATTAATAGCCAATTTTCAGATAAGAAAATCAAAGCACAGTTTCTGTAACTTACCCAAGCAGCTAGCTAGGAGGCAGCTCAGTTTGAGCCCAGGGAATCATATTCCAGAGACCGTGTTCTCAATTACTAGAGCAGGTACCTCCCCGGAATCTAGCAGGTGGTTAACGAGTCTTTGTGGAATAAATGAACAGAAGTACAAGCAGATGGAAGGATAAATACATGGATGGATAGATAGGTGGGTGGATGGATAGATGGGTGGGCGGGCAGGTGGACGAATGAATGCATGGTTGAGTCGGTGAAGGGATGGTTGAGTGGGTGGAGAAATGGATAAGTGGGTGAATGGGTGGAGGGATAGATAAATGGATGGACGGGTGGGTGGATAGATAGTTAGATGAGTGAATGGGTGGACAGATGCATGGGTAAGTAGATGGATAGATGGGTTGCTAGGTGGGTAGGTGGATGATAGCTGGGTGCACAAGAGAGTGGATTGGATGGATAGATGGGTGGGTGGGTGGATAGATGAGTAGGTGGGTGGATGGATGTATGCATGTCTGGATGGATGGATGGATGGATGGATGGATGGATGGATGGAAGTAGGTGGACGGATGGACGGACAGATGAACAGGTGGACTTGAGCATTTATTCGGGGTCCTCCAAAGAACTGAGTGATTTTCCTAGGGTGTGTCATCACCCGCAGGTGGGTGGGCAAGGGGGCTTGCCTCTGTAATACTCATGATTATGGGTAATGTTCAGCCTTAGTCACCACCCTCAGGACACTTTATTGACTAGGAAAGTCAAAACTGGTATTGACAACTAATGCAAATTACAGCTATAACTAACAGAAGATGTTGATCTGATGACAGCTGGGCAACCAATAATCAACTGGCTGTGTCACGTTACTGCCATGCTGGGCAGGTAGAGCCAGCGGTTCCTTAATCCCTCCATCACTTTGAGGATGCTTACCAAGACTTCCCCAACAATGGGGACAGAGATCTTATCAAATACTTGCAGTTCACCCCAAAAGGCTCACCCTCTTCGCTCCACCTGCACATGACCGTCAGCTCAAAGACATTTCCAGTCCTCCAGGTCAGCCCTTCTTCCAGCCTTTGAATTAACCCTGATGACTGCCTGTCCATTAGGTATCTTCACCTTTCATCACACAGCCTTTTCCAAGACTGTCCTTCAATCCAGCCCTCACTAAACGCTGGAACTGTTGTTGACAAAATCCAGAACAAGCTGGGTGGGGGATGCAGGTGGGAAGCAGGCTGTAGTAATGGGGCAAATTTCTAAGCAATCTCGAACACAGAAAAGAAACTGAACAGGTAAGAGAGAGGCAGTCAAGAGAAGTGTTAATTTTGCATAACTGAAGCTGAAGAAGATCAGAGGGGCATGGCAGACCACAAGATAAATATGATATAGACTCCTTTTTTAAAAAGTGTAAACATACACCCTTTCCTACTGACAACTAAGGTCTTTACTAAAGGCGAGTCAGAAAAACTGGGTATTTTATGCAATACAGTAAGAAGGCCCACAGGCAAGTATGTTCCTGACACCATCTTCTAGGGTAACCCCTGGGATTCTGGGTACACCTGTCCTAAAGTTGTCTCTCACTCATGCTGTTGGAGAACTACTGTGAGAGAAGAACCATGGTGAAGTGGTTAAGAGTGTACACCCAGCGACCAGCCAGGTGGCTTCAAACCATCACTATCTAATACTGAGAAAGTTACATAATGTTCCTTAGCCTCAACTTTCTCATCTGTAAAATGGGTATGCCATCCTTTATTAATCAAATTCTAGGTGAGCATATACTAAACACTAGAGACACAAATGAGAATCAGGAACAGGCATGGACCTGGCCCTCACAGTGACCACAGTCTTGAAGGGGAAGGATGACATGCACAGAAGTAGGAAGCTGTACCTGAGCTAGTGTCTACCACAGAGAGGCACCTGGTCTCATGAAAGCAGATAATAGGGGGTTGCTGTGACTGAGTCAGTGTGGCCAGGCTTCCCTGAGGATGTAGTGACTCCACTGTCAGTTGAGACCATGACCAGCTGAAGAGGCAGGGAGAGGGAAAATCTTTCCAGGCAGAAAGAGCAGGATGTGCAAAGGCCCTGTGGCAGGAAAAGAGCAAAGGAAGTGCAAGAGCCTGAAAGAGGCCACAGAGAGCAAGTGAACATGTGGATAATCACAGCACCCACCTCATACAGGACTTGCAAGAAATTGAGACCCTGTCTGTAACAGATTCAGCAATGACTAAATAGAAACTATCTCCTAAAAGCACAGGATGAGGCTCATTGGTGGTATTTCCCACGTGAGGCTGCCACGGACTCAGAGGCCAAGTTCAACCTGCCTGTAGACAACCTCCAAGCCAGCTGGACACATATACACCCTCAGGCTCAGGATACCCAGGACAGAGTCCTAGATGCTTGAAGTCATGATAAGTATCCAGAATGACACAGAATTCCAGCCAGGCATGGTGGCTCACGCCTGTAATCCCAGCACTTTGGGAGGCCGAGGTGGGTGGATCACCTGAGGTCAGGAGTTCAAGACCAGCCTGGCCAACATGGTGAAATTCCCTCTCTACTCAAAATACAAAAAAATTAGCTGGGTGTGGTTGTGGGTGCCTCTAGTCCCAGCTACTCAGGAGGCTGAGACAGGAGAATCGCTTGAACCCGGGAGGCAGAGACTGCAGTGAACCGAGATTGCACCATTGCACTGCAGCCTGGGCAACAAAAGTGAAATTCAGTCTCAAACAAGAAAGAAAGAAAAAAAAAAAGAATGACACAGAATTTGCTAAAGGGGAGAAAGGGCTTTCTTCCAAAGCTGAGCCTGGTTTCTACAGAGAGTCTTTCAGATGAAAATTAAGCAGCTCTTTGCAAGCACCTCAGAGGAGAACCCCTCACCCTGATGAATCAGGCACACCGGCGGTGGATCCAAGACAATTGGCTGCGTGCATGTGAACAAGCTTATGGTGGAAATGCAGTGCTTTATTTGTTTGGGGTGGTTTAATCACCAGGAGGGAGAAGCTTCTAAAGCAGCACTCAGAGGTGGCTGTTGCCTGGGTTTTCTGGAAGGGGGAGGTGGTGGGGATGAGGGCTTCCGTTTCATCTGCAGGCCCCTTGCAGAAGGAGCTGGGGAAAGCTTTGCAGCCATCTGCACACTGTTTGCCATCTTGTCTGGCTGGGCAGCCGAGCTCCAGATGGGGGCGGATGGGATAGCTCTTGCCACCGTATTTGGAGAGAGATGGCAGGGAAGTCAGCCCCCGTGAAGAAGACAGGAGCAGGCAGGCGCTGGACAGTGCTGCCCAGGCCCCTGGGGCTGAAGTGTCCAACCCCACAGCCTCTAGGTGCCACTAAAGCAGCCCAAGAGGATCTTCTCTGTCCATCTCCATCCTGGCACCTACAGACACTTGGAGAGAGTCCTTCACATGGGAAATCACAAATGCACACTGATACCCCCACACGGAACTCTCATACGTAGCAAGTGTAAAGATAGGATGCCAGTTAAACTTGAATTGCAGATAAACAACAAATCATTTTTTAGGGTAAGTAGGTCCCAAATATTGCATGGGATATACTTGCCCCCCAAAAAAATGGTTAATGAGAAATTCAGGTTTAACTGGACCTCCTGGAAAGCCTAACCCTGCATAAATACAACCTAGAGCTTGAAACTCACAGAGAAACCACAGCCGTGCTCACACATGTGCACAAACCCATATGCCTTAGAGAGTCAAGGGCTGTGATGAGGGTCCCCACCCTTCCACACTTCCCTGTCCTCTATCTGGGCTCAGAGTAAACAGAGGGTCACCTGGCATCCAGGTCTAAGCTGGGCTTGGAGGTGTCCTAATGAAGCAGGATGCTGACCTGCACTTCCCCAGCTCAGCGGGGGCTGCAGCCAGGCCTAGCTTCCAGTCTCAGGCCTAGAATACACAGCACAGCCCCAGACCTTGGCAAGAAGGCTTCATCTCAAAGGCCACTGGTTCAGGACCTATTAGGAGCCCCACTTCTTCTTTTTTTTTTTTTAAACTTGAAGTTAATTCCATTTAATTTATAGCTTATTTTATAATAGTATTTTATTAAGGAATTAATTTACATATAGTAAAATCACAAATCTAAACATACAGCATGAGGAGTGTTGACAAATGTATGCAGCTACATAACCATCATCCAGATCAAACTACAAAACATCTCAATCACCCCAGAAAATTTCCTCAGGCCCCTTTTCCATTCAATTTGAATTCCCCGCCCTCACTCCAAGCAGCCACTGTTCTGGTATCTATCATCAAATGCTAGTTTTGCCTGGAAGTGGCTTTAATATAAAAGGAATTAGATAGTATGTTATGTCTGAGAAGCCCCACTTCTTTCCTCTGTTTCTGCTGCCATCGCCCCAGTCTCTGACCCTGCCACTCAATCACTCTATAAACACAGCAGGTACTAGGGGTGGCTCTGGGCTCGGCACTAAGACAATGCCCCTGGTAAAGCCAGTCTAGCAATGACAGTCACCCACGTATCAGCAACAGCCCTGCCCCACACGTGCTGACTGCACACAAGGCCGGTGCCGTGAACGTGCTCTCAACAGTGATCTCACTGAACCCTCACGGCAGCTCTAGGATGCAGACAGTAGCATCACATTATCCCCATTTTACTTTTGAGGAAACTGAGGGCTGAAGAAGGCAAAGGCAGGCCTCGAGATCTGCAGTAACATTGCCAGGAATGTTTGAGAAAGCAAACTTCTCCAGAGTGAGGCAGTCTGCCAGAGCTCAGAAGCCAGAGTCCCTGTTAGCAGGGGCTGGAGGGACGGTTAGCAGGGTCTGCGGGGACAAGTGGGTAGGGGCTGGGACTCCCCCCGCCAGGACACCAAGGTGCAGATTAGTGTGAATAAAAGAAAGAGGGGCGGTCGTGCCATCATCTGCAGAAGATGATGTCTACAGAGGACAGTACCATGTGAGCCCTGGGGGAGCCGGATGACTGGATGGAATTTTGCACAGGATGCAAATTGAGCACAGATCCCCCTCTGATCCAGACAGCCCACCTCCAGGAACATCTCACAGAAATGCAGGCACAGAGCACCAAGTGACGTGTGTGAGGAAATTCATCAGAACACCGTCTGTGATTGGGAAAAGGCGGAAACCATCCAAAGACGTATCGGTGCAGGGCTGGTTAAACGAAGCTTGGTGCATCCACACGTCAGAATAACTGCTGGGAGAAGAAGGTGGTACCCAGGTTCCAACGTGAGACAATGTCAAAGACATGCTGCCTGAAAAGCAGGCTTTCCAAAGAATGAATATAGCATTATTCCATTTTTATTTTTTTAAAAAGGTTACAATAAGCACTTATGTGCAAATACATGTGCTTGCGTGCACAGAGGAAAAAGGTGTGGACAGGAACAGAAAACCAAACACTGCATGTTCTCACTCATAAGTGGGAGTTGAACAATGAGAACACATGGACACAGAGAGGGGAACAACATACACCAGGGCCTGTCGGGGGTGAGGGACAAGGGGAGGGAGAGCGTTACGACAAATGCCTAATGCATGCGGGGCTTAAAACCTAGATGATGGGTTTATAGGTGCAGTAAACCACCATGGCACATGTATACCTATGTAACAAACCTGCACATTCTGCACATGTATCCCAGAACTTAAAAAATAAGAATAAAAGATGTGGGAAGGTATACCCCAACCCTCCCCAGTGTTACCTCTGAGAACCAAGATCAAGAAAAGCAAATCAAAAGGAAGTTTTGCTTTTTGTTTTCTATATAAATTCTTTTTTCTTTTGTTTTTGTTGAGACATGGTCTTGCTCTATTGCCCAGGCTGGAGTCCAGGGACACAATCTCGGCTCACTGCAACCTCCTCCTCACCGCGACCTCCTCCTCACCGCGACCTCCTCCTCACCGCGACCTCCTCCTCACCGCGACCTCCTCCTCACTGCGACCTGCTCCTCACTGCGACCTGCTCCTCACTGCAACCTCCTCCTCACCGCGACCTCCTCCTCACTACAACCTCCTCCTCACTGTAAGCTCCCCACCGCGGCCTCCTCCCCACCGCGACCTCCTCCCCACCGCGACCTCCTCCTCACCGCAGCCTCCTCCCCACCGCAACCTCCTCCCCACCACGGCCTCCTCCTCACTGCAGCCTCCTCCCCACCGCAACCTCCTCCCCACCGCAGCCTCCTCCTCACCGCAGCCTCCTCCTCACTGCAGCCTCCTCCCCACTGCAACCTCCTCCCCACTGCAGCCTCCTCCCCACTGCGACCTCCTCCCCACCGCGACCTCCTCCCCACCGCAACCTCCTCCCCACCGCAACCTCCTCCTCACCGCGACCTCCCCCTCACTGCAAGCTCCTCCTCACTGCAACCTGCTGCTTCTGGGTTCAAGCGATTCTCTTGCCTCAGCCTCACAAATAACTAGGATTACAGGTGGGCACCACCAAGCCCGGCTAACTTTTGTATTTTTTGTAGAGACAGGGTTTCACTATTTTGGCCAAGCTGGTCTCGAATTCCTGGCCCGCCCACCTCGACCTCCAAAAGTGCTGGGAATACAGGTGTGAGCCACCGCACCTGGCCTGCATTGCTTGAATTCTTTACAAATGAACAAATAATAATTTGTATTTTTAATAAGCAGAACAAAAACTAACAAATTATACTCAGACCACATAGACTCTCTCATCTGGCCCAATTCCAAGAGTCCAAGGCAGGAAAGGCAGAAGGCAGGGGCTTACCGCTACATCAGGACAACATAGAACAGAGTCAGAAAAGAAAAACATGAATGGATCAGTCAAGGGGGCCGTGCACGTCCCCTCCCAGGCACCTACACCTTGCAACTTAAGCCGACAGGCTTTCAAGCCACAGAGTCTTCCTCCCCAGAGACTAGCAAGGACACAAGCCCCGGCCAGGCCCCTCCGGGAGGACGGTCTGAGCGACAAGGTGGGGGGCACACTCAGGGGTGGCAGGAGGAAAGGGGGACACGAAGCCAAGGAAACCAGGGCACCCCATGCTTCCTGAAGGCCCCCAGAACACGGTGCCACACAGAGCCCCTGCGTACCTGTTTCTACAACAGCCTGAACACAAGGAAAAGGAAAACACACAAAGCCCAGCCTCACCTGGAGCAGGTTAAATAAAGGTGTGTGACTTTGTCTTCATGTCCTTTGGAATTGGAAATCCAAGCTTCCTCTTCCGTGCCTTTAAGGTCCTGGCTGCTGCCCCACAGCTCCCTTCTCTTCCCTCCTCCTCTTGTCCTCTTTTGTGTTTTTTTGAGACGGAGTCTTGCTCTGTTGTCCAGGCTGGAGTGCACTGGCACAATCTCAGCTCACTGCAACCTCCACCTCCCGGGTTCAAGCAATTCTCGTGGCTCAGCTTCCCGAGTAGCTGGGATTATAGGTGTCCACACATCGCCCAGCTAATTATTGTATTTTTAGTAAAGACAGGCTTTCAACATGTTGGCCAGGCTGGTCTCAAACTCCTGACCTCAGGTGATCCGCCCACCTTGGCCTCCCAAAGTGCTGGGATTACAGGTGTGAGCCACCGTGCCCGGCCCTCTTGTCCTAACTCTGCCATCTCTTTGCAGTCTCCCCCGAGCAGCTTGTCCTGGGCACACCCTGCCCCCCCTTTCAGAGCTGCACTCTCAGACCACCCCCCAAGCGCTCCACGGCCCTGGCTCCTGCCCCAGGGCTCTGATCCTCAGCTGGTGAGGTCTAGAGGGTCAGAGGGAGCCCTAGAGAAGCTAAGGCAGGAGCCCTGTGCTGGGCTGTGGGTGACCTGCCCCCTTCCAGCTGGGGCCGAATAGAAGGGGAAAGGCTGCCCCCAGAATACAGGGCTCTCAGAGGCCCTGGGGATCTGGGCTGGCAGTCAGGAGGACTGTCACCTCAGTGCAGTTGCCTGCAAGGAAGGCTGTGCAGGAAGCTGCATGTTGCTCAGAGAACAAAAAAAGGAAATTAAATGCACCATCTGGTTATTAGCAAGAGCTTTTGAGGCAAACACTTAAATATGCATGCCTAGACATTATAAAACTTGGGGGAAATGTTAATTTCCATAACGCCAGTTGTTATGCTCTCAGAAACCATTCTTTTATCTCCCTTCCTAGTAATTTGGGGGCTCCATCCCTCAGAGTGGCAGTGCCAAGACAGCTGGCCTCACTGGGTTTTGTAAGCTGTGCAAGGTGAGATCCCAAGCCCTTGCCTGGAGACCCATCTTAGGAAAATTTTAGAACAGGGCAACAAGTTGCCATTTCCTCCCTCCTTTCTCTTCCCCATACAAAAATCAGAAAGCACCCTAGCCCAGTGCCCAGCCACAGTGGTGAGGAAACCCCACTCAAAATCCTGGGTTGTGCCCCTGATACCAAAGACCTGCAGAATTGGGACTCACCTGCTCCAACCCTAGACCAGACCTGTGTACATTTCAAGGGTGGCTGGACTCATGGCCGCCTGGGATGTCAGGGTGGTACAAAGTCCTCTTAACCTAAGACTGTCGGGGTACAAGGATCAGCATTTTTTTTCTTTCTCTCGAGGGCCAGATGGTAAATAGTTCAGCATTGCAGGCCATAGGTCTCTGTCCCAACTATTCAACTCTCCAATGTAGCAGGAAAGCAGCCACAGACAATATGCACTGAAATAGGTGTGGCTGTGTTCCAATAAAACTTTATTTGTATGAACAGGCAGGGGGCTGTCTCTGGCCTGTGGGCTGTAGCCTGCCTCCTCTGCTACAGCGTGATCTCCAAGGACCGATCCATCTTGTAGACCAGCAGCTGGCACACAGGAGCTGCTCAGATACTTGAAGGAGGAATGGAGAAGGCGAGCAGCCCCCAGTGCACAGATGTGAGGGTCTCCCAGCAGCACCATCCTTTGCCATCTCACGCGGAGGGACAAAGCCAGGGCAGGGCTCTCCACCAAGGCTGGGTTCTCCTCCAAGGAAATGTGATAACAGGACAGAAAGCACCATGGAAGGATAGGGGCTTTGGAGTCCCACAAACCACAGTTTGCAAGACCAGGAGCATCCTGCACTTCCTTGCACACATCCTGGGTGGGTGCTGGAGCATCTAGACTTAGAGTGAATCTTTTCTTCTCCCCCAACTGGCCTCCATTACACTTCCAGCAACAATGTGGTGTATGTACACAATGGAATATTATTCAGCCTTCAAAAAGAAGGAAATCCTGCCATTTGAGACAACATGGATGAGCCTGGAGGATATTATGTTAAGTGAAATAAGCCAGGCACAGAACGACAAATACCAACTGATCTCACTTACATGTGGAATCTAAAAAAGTTGAACTCAGCGAGGCATGGTGGCTCATGTCTGTAATCCCAGCACTTTGGGAGGCTGAGGCCGGCAGACTGCTTGAGCCCAGGAGTTCGGGACCAGCCTGCATAACATAGCAAGACCCCATCTCTACAAAAAATACAAAAATTAGTGGAGCGTGGTGGTGCATGCCTGTACTCCCAGATACTCAGGAGGCTGAGGTGGAAGGATTGATTGAGCTTGGGAGGTCAAGGCTGCAGTCAGCCAAGATCACACCCCTGCACTACAGCCTGGGCAATAAAATGAGATTGTCTCAAAAAAAAAAAAAGAAAGAAAAAGAACTTAAAAAAGTTTAATTCATAGAAGCAGAGTAGAATGATGGTTGTCAGGGTGGGGAAGTGGGCAGATGCCAAAGGACACAGAATGTAATTTTTAGAGAGGAAGAATAAGTTCAAGAGATCCATGGGACAACATGGTACCTACAGTTAATAACAACATATCATACACTTGGAAATCACTAAGAGAGTAGATTTTTTAAGTGTTCTCACCACAAAAAAATAAGTCGAGGAGGTGATATGTTATTTAGCTTGATTTAGCCATTTCGTAATGTATACATACTTCAATCACATCATGTTGTATACCCTCTTATACATAATTTTTGTCAATTCAATAAATTCAACAACTCCAAAAAACAAGATACTCTCTTTACAAAAATAATTATTAAAAATAAAATTCAGAATTTTATTTATTTACCTATTTTGAAACAGAGTCTCGCTCTGTCACCCAGGCTGGCTGAAGTGCAGTGGTGCGATCTCGGCTAACTGCAACCTCTGTCTCCCAGGTTCAAATGATTCTCCTGCCTCAGCCTCCCAAGTAGCTGGGATTACAGGTGTGTGCCATCACACCTGGCTAATTTTTGTATTTTTAGTAGAGACAGTTTCGCCATGTTGGCCAGGCTGGTCTTGAACTCCTGCCCTTGGGTGATCCACCGGCCTCAGCCTCCCAAAGTGCTGGTATTACAGGTGTGAGCCACTGGGCCCGGCCAGAATATAAAAGATTGCTTAATTCAACTAAAACATTAAAACACAGATTATTTCTATAAGTGGTAATTTCTCTAATATGTTTTGGTCAAAATAGTCTCCTTACCCATCCACGATTAAATGGTTAATTGACATTTGACTGGATTTTGATGAAGTTTTCAAATCATGATTGACTTTTCCAATGTATAGTAAAATGTGTTTGAAAATATTTCATTAAAATTAATATTTAAAAATGGTCAGGCATGGTGGCTCATGCCTATAATCCCAGCACTTTGGGAGGCCAAGGTGGGCTGATCACTTGAGGTCAGGAGTTTGAGACCAACCTGGCCAAACCTCATCTCTACTAAAAATACAAAAGTTAGTCGGGCATGGTGGTGCGCACCTGCATTTCCAGCTACTTGGGAGGCTGAGGCAGGAGAATCCTTTGAACCTGGGAGGTGGGTTCCCCAGGCTTAGAGCAAAACCCCCATCTTGTCTGTCTCTACTCTCATCCCAGGCAATCGCAGTCATTTCCACAGCCTCAACCACTGTCTACCTGGGATGCCTCCCAAGCCGGAGTCTCCAGCCCAAACCTGCCTTCCTAGCCCCAGACCCATCTGTCCTGGCACACATTGCCCCCTGGGTCCCAAGCAACCTCAGCCAATGAGTCCAACGTCAACTTCCTGTCCTTGCCTGACACTGTCAGCCCTGAGATCAGACTTGACAATTCACCTCCAGTACCTGATAGGTCCATCAGTCCTTTGGAACATATCCCACAAACATTCCCCAAACCAGGCACCGGACTCCACACATCAACACCATCATGTGAGTCGCCTGCATCCCTGGCAGGGACCCCTGTCCCAGCCTCCAACTCATCCTGTACCTTGAGTTCTGTGTCACATTCCAGAGGCCACAAGAAGAAAAATGACCACCTTAATGAAATTAGAAGAATTGAGAAGACATTTCCCTACGGTCCAAAGTCTTTCCAACTGAGAAACACATATCAAGATCCAGCCGGCCAGCCCTGCGGTTAAATGTTCCTGAAATAATTAAAGCCCAGGGCAACACAGCCCCCACTCCACAAGTACTCCCAGCACAGTAAGACTTGCTTCCCTGCAGGGCTTGAAATGTCCAGTGTGTACCCTGCCTCTCTCTGTCATAGCTAATAGGAATGTGCTCCGTGTCTTCTTCCTTCTCAAAGGACCGTCCACCAACCTGTGCAGGCAGCACTTTCGGCCAAAGGGGGATGCGAGAACTTCCCACCATTTCCCACTTACGCACTGCATTCCTCAGGAGCCTGCCTCACAAATTACAAGAGCGCCAAGGCAGACACACCACGTTCCAGCGGGTGGCCATGTCTTCATGTCAGCTTGAAAGATCATTGCCAGGGAAATATCTATATCTCAGCAGAGAGAGCTTCAGCCTCTGTAGTCCAGCTGTGCTCAAATGGAAATCCAAAAACCCAGAGGTTGGTCCAAACACCCTATCTCAGGGAGTCGGCTCTGCAAGTCCCCAGTATGGGAGTGAACTGGGTAGGCCACCTACCCTGCCTGCCCACATCCCTGCCTCCTGGAATCCTGGACCCTGAGAACCAGGCGGATGTGGTGGGGAACAGGCAAGTCTTGTGCAGAAAGCCAAGATGCCACCCAAATCCACTCTGCAGTCTAGGTGGGTGATAGTCTGCTCTGCACCACACCAGTGCATGAGGGGATGGAGGATGGAGTCTAGACGAGCCAAATGTAAAAAGATATTGCCCAAGTATTTTGTGCTTTGTCTGTGTTATAATGCTATGCCCAGCCCAGCATGGTGGCTCACACCTGTGATCTCAGCACCTTGGGAGGCCGAGGCAGGCAGATCACCTCAGGTCAGGAGTTTGAGACCAGCCTGGCCAACGTGGTGAAACCTCATATCTACCAAAAATACAAAAATTAGCCGGCTGTGGTGGTGGGGACCTGTAATCCCAGCTACTCCGGAGGCTGAGGCAGGAGAATCACTTGAGCCCAGGAGGTGGAGGTTGCAGTGAGCGGAGATCATGCCACTGCACTCCAGCCTGGGCAACAGAGTAAGACTCCATCTTAAAAAAAATAAAAATAAATAAATGCTATGCCCAGCATTTTCCATGTACTGTCTTATTATCTCAGTAAATCCCATATAACCTTCCTATGAAAGTGTATCTCATTTATCTCCATTTTATAGATGAGAAAACTGAGGCCCCTGGAGTAGCATTAATTTTCCAAGACCTCATGGCTCATAAAGGGTACAGCAGGGACCCAAGCTCAACACTGTCACCCTCAAACATTTCCACAAGTGTAGACCAATGGCTCTCAACTGGGGTGGTTTTGCTCATGTACCACTCCCTTGCTCCATGGCATTTGAAACCATCTGGAGACATCTGGGGTAGCCATAGCTGGGAGGCGGGAATGGCACCTAGAGGATGGAGACCACAGATGCCGCTAACCATCCTACAATACACGGGACAGCCCCCACCAGCACCACGAATGGTCTCACCCCAAGTGTTGTGACGGTGCCAAAGCTGAGAAACCCAGGTTTCTCCTCAGCAAGAAGGAAAATACCTGCAACACGGATGCTCCTCTACAGGAGCCCCAGGCTGACAACAACCTTCCTGATCTCGTTTCAACCCTGGATGCTTTTATCTGGTGCGTCCATCAGGGATTTCAGTGACTCCAGTGAGTTATTACCCTTGAATGCTCGGTTCCACCTGACAACACAGAAATCTCTGCCGAGGTGCCTGGTCTTGGGGAAGGCTCAACAAATGGTTAAGGTTGATAACCAAATACCTAGGAGAGACTTCTCTCTCCCTCCAGGAACAGCTGTGGGTCAGACACACCCTGGGATCATTCACAAGCGGTCAATAAAGGCTTGGGGAGGGCCAGGTTTTCTAGGCCTTCACAATGGGGTGGGTGTTTGTGGATACACAAGAAGCCAGTGAAACTTCTCATATTGGCAGGAAATCAATGCCCCCCACCCTCCACCCCCCACCACGTCCCCACCATAAACACATGCGCTGCAGCAGGACTTGGCACTCAGGGGCTCCTGGGGGCCCGATTTATCTGCTAAAACATCCTCTAGCCACCACCGAATAAAGCAACCCCGTGCCACCCAACCACAAGAGCACAGCCTGGGAGCCACTCCAAGGGACACCCAGTCACATTAAAACCTCAGCCATCCAGAGCACCAGGCCTGGTGATGAGAAAGAACATTTTATCCTTAAAAGCATCTGAATGCCCATGCTGCTTCTTGCAGAGAAAAGTCCAAAATAATCTGCTATTAAAGAACGAGGATGGTTTTGACATTTTTACCAAGCTAATGGTCTACGTAGACAAAATATCATAAAAGGGCACTCTGTTCTTCTTGATCCACTCAGACATGGCCTGTGAGTGAAGAAACGGGCTCTCTTCCTCAAAGAAATCACTGCTGATCCTCACACCAGCCTGACACTGCTTCATGGGTTCTTCAAAGAGTATTCCCATAGAAACTAAAAAGGAAGAGGAATGTGTCTGGCGGGCATTGTGGGCAGCGGTGGGCTTTGGGCCAAATTTTAAGTTTGAAAATCAAGATTCCCTCTTTTCGAGGGGCCGCCGGACTGAGCAGATACAGACACCATGAAAAGAGGGTGGCATATTCAGATTCAGGAAACAAGGATGGTTTCTGTTCAGTTCCTGCATCATCCTTCAGGTCATGAAATTCACATTTCCCTCTGTGGACCAAGAAATTCAGTGGGATTTCTGCCTTTTAAATATTTCATTATCAATATACCATCCTTTTAGCCTCCAGAAAGCATTTTAATGGAGATTCTGGCTTAAGACACTTGTGGGTCTGTCTGTCTCTCTCTCTCTCTCTCTTTTCCTTGAAACAGGGTCTCACTTTGTCACCTAGACTGGAGTGCAGTGGCATGATCACAGCTCACTGCAGCTGGACCTTCCAGGCTCTAGCAATCCTCCCACCTCAGCCTCCCAAGTACTTGGGACTACAGGCACACACCATCATACCTGGCTTTTATTTTATTATTATTATTATTATTTTGGTAGATGCGAGGCTTCACCACGTTGCCCAGGCTGGTCTTAAACTCCTGGGCTCAAGCAATCCTCCCCCTTCGGCCTCTCAAAGTGCTGGAATTATTGGCTTGAGCCACCACGCCCGGCCAAGAACCTTGTCTCTTGTGATGCACCCCAGAACAAAACATCACTGCAAAAACACACCAAGGCATAAGTTTCAGTCCTAAGTCCCATTTATCCACCATACACTATGTGCCAGGCACAACGCTAAGGGCTTCTATGGACGAGCTTCCCTTAATATCAGCAGTAACAACCCCAGGCAATGGGGCCTGTTGACAGATCCATTTGCCACTGAAGACAGTAAGGCTCAGAGAGGGTAACTGGTGTGTGCCATGTCAGCCAGCTAAGGAGGGGCATTACCAGGATGCAAACCTCAGCTGCCTGGCTCCACACTCACGATCCCTAGGTCCCACTACACTTGGTCACTCCACTGCATTCTAGTATCCTGGTCTTTGGCAGAGTCCACGTAAAAGAGGGAGGTAGAGGGAGTGAGAGGGACTTCACGCAATAAAGTTTCCTGGCGTTACACTGCCGCCGTAATTGTGTCCCCGACCAGGACCTCTCCCTTCTCATCCTTTCCGTGATTGGCCCTGGAAAACCTTCCAGAGAACTGTCCTCCTTCTCCCGGGATCTCAGAGAAAATTCACCTGAGTTCAGTGTCCAGGTGACCCAAGCTCTGAATGCAGTAACGTGCACGGGGAGATGAGGATGTCACCATGAGCAAGCCTCCCACACAGCATCCGGGAGCAACCCCAAGACTAGGCAGGGGGGGCTCTGAGGCAGCCCATGGCGAGGAGGGCTGCCCGTGCTGCCCAAATGGGTTCAGAATGAAGGCCGCCCTCTCTCCCATGTGGGGCTCATTAACCACGAATCAAATTATTAAGACAAGCTCAGCTGAGCAAATGGTCAAACATAAAAACATTTGGAAGGAACGAAGAGGTCAACCCCATTATCCATCAAAAACCATCAAGGTGGCGGCCCTCACTGAGGGGTACAGCTCTCCAGGGGGCCCTCATCTGCCCTCCAAACCCACGTGCCTCCCCAGTGGAAGGCCAGCAAAGCCACACAGGAAGAGTTGGGGTAGGAAAGCAGAAAGTGAACCCCAGGAGGCCAGGCTGGCCACGGAGCCCCATCCCACACACACGGGCCCGGTGACCCAGGGGCCCACGTGTGCAGGACACCGGGAGCTCACAGGGACAGCGCCCCGGGGGATGCAAGGAACTTTGCCTCTGTGTCCCTCTCTGTAGGGATGGAAAGAGGAGAGCGATTTCTGGGATGGAAGCCATCTGCCTCCTCAACTCTCGCTGCCCAACCAGAAAGGGAAGAAAAACAGGAAGATGCGGGGCAGGTGAGGAGCTGGGTGAGCGCCGCCAGCCCGCAGCCCAGCAGAGCAGGGCTTGGCCAAGCCTGGCGCCAGGGACTTCCCCCCTTCCCCCACCACAAGCCCCTCGCCAGATGGGACCGACAAAGTCCCAGACAGATGCCCCAGACAGGATGCCCAGCGCAACCCCCGCCCCTTCCCCTGCTGTGGGCCCCCAGGACGCGGGGCTCCCCCTCCCCTTTTGGCCAGCCGCAGAGTCCAACGGGGCTCCTGGCCAGGGACGTCGTGGGAGAATCAGGAAGTCGAAGCCACACAGCCGAGAAGGGGCAGCTGGCGTCTCGGAGGCCGTCACAAGCTGTCACTCCGCGCCCGCCGGAGTTGCCACTCAGTTACCAACTTCAACCCGGGGCCGGCCACGGAGCCTCCCGCAGCCCCTACCCCGCGTCCCCGGCACCCCCGCGCCCCCGGCACCCCCGGACCCCCGCGCCCGCGTCACTTACTCCTCTGCCGTCGCCACCTGTCTGGGTGCCGGTCTCCTCCCTGCCCGGCCGCGGCGCGTCCTCCCCGTCCTCGCAGTCCTCGGGCTGTGCGCTTCCCCCCTCCAGCCCCAGCCGCAGCCTCTTCTCCTCGGGAGGCACGTCGTCCTCCTCCCTCCTGGGCCGGCCATCCCTGCCTCGGGGCTTGCCAGTGGCTTCGGAGCTGCCGGAAGGGCTGGCCATGGCTCCGGGGGCTCTGCCTGCACTTGGGGAAGAGGAAGGACCCGGCGCGAGCGGCCTCTCGGCGGAGCTGGGGCGTCTGAGCGCGGGCTCGGTGGGTCCGCGCGGCGCGGCGCTGGGCATCGGGGCCGGCGCGGGCTCCTCCGCGGGCCGCTCCTGGCTCTCTGGCGCCCTCTGCTGGCCGCTCGCGCGCACCGCGGACACGCCGGGCCTGGGCCTGCGCTGCGCTCACCTGCCCCGGCCCAGGCGATCGCTGTCCCCTACCCGTGGCCAGACCCGCTCCGGCCAGGCCGTGCACCTCCTCCCCGCCCCAGCCAGGTTGCACCCCGATGGTCTCCCTGCCCAAGGAGGAGAGAAGAGAAGGGACGCCCCGAGAGGGTGGACATGGGCCACAGCCACCTTGTCTTTGCTCTTACCCTGTGTCTTGCATGATTTGGAGGTGGTGGGAAAACCGAGGCTGCTCAAAACTCGTGGAGAATTCCGCCTGCAGGATGACATGAATGCACCTTCGCATTGCCTACCAACAGATCTTTTTTGAGCATCACTGTGGACCAGGCGTGGTGATGGGGGAGGGGATATTGTGGTGAACATGACAGGCATTGCCTTCACCCAGTGGGGCTCAGCGCTGGGTGAGAAGGCATTGAGAATGGACATTGTGAATTGGGCAAAAGGAGGCCAAGGAGAAGTGCTGGGTGCATGGGAACTGAAAAAGACAGGAGGCTCAGCAGGTCTTGGAGCTGGGAGAGGGACAACAGCAGCGGCTGTTCCAAAGGATGCAACAGCTGAGAGAGGTCTCAGAGTTGTTCTCAGCCCAGTGGAGGGTGTTCAGGCAGAGGGAACAGCGTGTGCAAAATCCCAGAGGCTGGGAAAGAAGCAGAAAGAGGACTGTGGGGCTGGAGCATGGTGGGCAAGGGGAGAGAGGTGTGGTGGATGGACAGATTGCCTGGGACCCAGCCGTGCAGGGACAGAGGAGATAGGGGATCCTTGCAGGCCCCCAGCCAGGGCTCAGGCACAGAGACAATGCAGGTGGGCAAAGGGAGGAGACGTAGAGAAATATTTTGGAGGCGTGCCCTGATGAATGAGCCCAGGATGCACCGTTAGTGTCAGTGTGGAGCGAGCTCCTTCCTTGGCTGTGTGATGAGCTGAACCAGGGCTATTTTCTGGACATCGAGGGGCTACACCGAGAATGCAGGACAGGCTAAGTGAGCACCCGCAGCTCCTGGCCTACCTCAAAAGCAGGAGAGACAGGGGAGACTGGGGAGGCCGGGGAGGAAGGGGAAGCCAGGAAGGCAGGAGAGCCCAGGGAAGCAGAGGAGGCCAGGGAGGCAGTGGAGGCAGGAGAGGCTGGGGAGGCTGTGTCCTTTCCATGATTCTGCCCGGGATCCTAGGCCCCTGTACTCCCTGAGCTTCCCCATCCCAAGCGCTGGAACCATGTTGCACAATGGTCTCCCCACTAAGCTCCTGATGGCAGCCCCTACCCTGCTGTGCTCCCTATTTCAACCCTAACAGCTCTCACAGTGGGCAGCACATAGTAGGTGCTCAGGAAACACTGGTGGGAGAGCACATGGGTCTGCTCAGCACCTTCCCCTCTCCTCCAGCTCTCCCCTGTCATAAAATAATTCTGATAATGACACATGGGCTTTGAGACCTTCTTCTATTACTTTCCATATGCTAATCCATCTATACCTCACAGCAGCCCTGGGGGTGGGTGTTATTAGGATGCCCATTTTACAGAGGAGGAGACTGAGGTATAAAGAGGGTAAGTGACATAGGCACACTACAGGGGCCGGGGCCAAGTGACCGCAGCACTCAATCCCCAAAGGCAAGGTGGACACAGTTACCATAAAGGACAGCAGAGTCAAAGCTGCAACCAGAATAGCCTGACTCGCAGAGACCTATGGTGCCAGCTGATCGTGGCTTTCCTAGAAGTGAAATAGATAAGAAGCCTGCCACATTTTTACTTGATCTGTGTTTGCAGAAGAGTTCTAGGTCAGGTGAGCAGAAGTCTAACCTGAATCATAAAAACAGAGTCACAGTCCCCAGTCAATTCCCAGACATAAGCCAGTTCACAGACCCGGAGTCCCTTGTCTGAATGGGAAGCCAGGTCCCCTCCAGAAAGGACTCTGCTCCACTGCCACAAATTTATACTGTCAATCTTTCTCCCAGCCTGCCCCCACAGGAATACACAGCCTTTGAACAGGATGACTGAACAGGGGAAAAGGAACTAATGGGACCTGTTCAGGATCACTGGACACAGGCTCTGAACTGGCACTAGGGCGAGACTAGGGTCTACCAGTCAGAATAGGCATTTTGGAGGTCAGGTGAATGTTGGTGCAGGTTCATGTCATGGTAGATCCATTGGGTCCCCAAATCCATCCTCTGGTTATATACAAAGTGGCCATGCTGAGATTCAAATTCAGGGTATCCAACATAGAAGCTGTGCTCTTACTCATGAAACATTCTGACATCTCTGGAAAGAAAACTATAATTCAGGGTTCCAGTCCCCACCCACGCAGCCTGACCCAATTCCAGTGCCCAAGGTCAGAGTGTCAACCCCATGTTTTGCAGCATTTAAACTAGGCAGGAAAATTAGGGACAATTAAAAGGACATGGGCCACCAGCTAGTCATAGACTCTCTCTGGTGTGTATCATAAATATTTTCCTTCCTGAGGTTTAATTTGGACAGACTGTGTCCCAGTCTGCAGCATACCTTGACATGATCGGCTTATCTACTCGTCTCCCCTTCCTCTTTTTTTTTCCAGACAGGGTCTCACTCTCTTGCCCAGGCTGGAGCACAGTGGCAAAATCATGGTTCATTGCAGCATCAACCTCTTCGGCTCCATCAATCCTCCCACCTCAACCTCTTGAGTAGCTGGGACTACAGGCATGTACCACCATGCCCAGCTAATTTTTGTATTTTTTGTAGAGGTAGGGTTTCTCTATGTTGTCCAGGCTGGTCTTGAACTCCTGGGCCCAAGTGATCTGCTCATCTTGGCCTCTCAAAGTGCTGGGATTACAAGCGTGAGCCACTGTACCCAGCCTCCTCTTCCTCTTGACGGTGAATTCTGTAAGGGCAAAGTCTCATTCATTTTTGTTGTTTAATGAATAGACTTTAGTTTTTAGAATAGATTAAGCTTTACAGAAAAATGAGCAGAAAGTATAGTGTTCCCATATATGCCCTCAAATCCTCCCATCCTGTTTCCCCTGTTATTAACATGTGGCTTTAATGTAGTGCATTTGTTGCAATTGATGAGTCAATATTGATACATTACTCTTAAGTCCATAGTTTAGGTTTCTCTCCTGGTGTGCTCCACATTCTTTGGATGGATGTGACCACCCACCATTGGATCTACCATTACAGTGTCACATAGAATAGTCTCACTGCCCTAAAAATCACCTGTGCTAAGCTGGTTTGTTCCTGAATCTTCATTGCTTTTCCATGGTGCCAAGCCCTCAGCTGGGGCATGTGGCTGTTGAATGGAAGGATATTGCAAAAAGTGCTGCCAAATGTTTCCATCCTGGACAAGTAAAGGAAAGTGTCCCTGATGTTTTAAAAGGCCTGACATCAAAAGAAAGGGTGTAAGTTTACCAAGCCACTGGGATTATCTTCCCAAGGGACCATTTCCTCAACTTGATCTGATGACCAAGGCAACGGACGATCCAGAACAAAGGGGATCCCTTTTACTCTGACCTAGGAAAAATGTCTGTAAATTCTTTGGGAGCTCAGAAAATGTCAACATCTGGGCCAAAAGACAAAAGTGGAAATGTCAGCTGTGCGTGGTGGCTCAAGCCTATAATTCCAACACTTTGGGAGGCCGAGGCAGGTGGATCACAAGGTCAAGAGATCGAGACCATCCTGGCTAACACGGTGAAACCTGGTCTGTACTAAAAATACAAAAAATTAGCCGGGCGTGGTGGCGGGTGCCTGTAATCCCAGCTACTCAGGAGGCTGAGGCAGGAAAATGGCATGAACCTGGGAGGTGGAGCTTGCAGTGAGCTGAGATCAGGCCACTGCACTCCAGCCTGGGTGACAGAGCAAGACTCCATCTCAAAAAAAAAAAAAAAAAATGTTTGTTAACCTCTCAGTGACTCCTGTGGGCATCCTAGGACTTAATCCAACTGAAAGAGCGTGTAGAAGGTGCACCTCAGACATCCCGCCTAGGTCTGCAGGAGCTGGGCCATTCCTTCATGAAATCTCACCAGGCACAACTCAGAGATACTCCCTAGAGGGTCTTAATTTCCAAGTACTTTCAACAAAGTGGGCATTGGCGGCCACAGAGAGCTTCAGGCAAAAGTGGCCGGCGTGCATAGGAATAGTAAGGCCACCGAGAACATCTGCTATGGAGCCAAACCCAGACACAACCACGCTGGCTCCAGCCAGATACGGAACAGGGTGGCATCAGAAGGATGGCAGAGCAGTAACAGGGAAACTCCTTGGGTAGGTCTCAAGGATGTCTGGATTCTCCCTTTCCACCGTGGGGCTAGAAGGCAGGTAGCTCAGCCGGGGCTCTGCAGGCCGAACTCAAATCAAGTCCGGGCTTCAGCCTTCGTAACTGCATTAGCTCAGGCAGGGACCGGACCTCTGGAAACCTCAGTTTCTTCATCTGTAAAATGGGCATCACAACAGTACCTGGTGGGATTGTTTTGAGAATTTAACAAAATTATGCATGTAAAGCTCTAATCCTGACACCTAATAAGGGTTCAAAAAGTGTTTGTTTTTAAATATCATTAGCCTACGTACTTTTTTTTTTTTTTTTGAGGCAGAGTCTCACCCTGTTGCCCAGGCTGGAGTGCAATGGTGCAATCTCAGCTCACTGTAACCTCTGCCTCCTGGGTTCAAGAGATTCTTCTGCCTCAGCCTCCCAAGTAGCTGGGATTATAGGTTTGTACCACCACGCGCGGCTTATTTTTTGTATCTTTAGTAGAGACGGGGTTTCACCATGTTGGCCAGGCTGGTCTTGAACTCCTGACCTCATGATTTGCCCGTCTCGGCCTCCCACAGTGCTGGGATTACAGGCATGAGCCACCGCGCCCAGCCAGCCCACGTACTTCCCTCAAAAAGAAGGTGAGTCTAGCCCTGAAGTTGGATGAGGTCCTGGTGAAGAAGAGGAGGGAGCCTGAATGCTGATGAGAATGTGGGCCAAGGTTGGGACATTGGAGGCAAGGGCTGGGGAACAGCCGCAGCTCACTGTGCAGCCAGATTGGCCGTCAGAAGCTTCGAGACCCACATCTTAAGCTGATCGTGAATTAGGGCGTGAGGAAAATAAACCCCAAGGCTTGGTTTCCCTGCTGAAATCCCTCTTGAAAACTTTTAGCCATTTAGGAGGCGAGGGGAGGAGCCCAGCAGTTAGAACCACCCTCTTCCCACAAACGCCTGCCTGAGATTCTCAGGTGAGTCCCCAAGACTCTATCTGGATGAGACAGTTGCTCTCCCAGAGCTCCCGCCTATCCACCCTACACAGGCGCCCCCATAAGGGCACCCCTGAGCTCAAGGTGTCGCTGCTTCCTCTCCAATGAGAAATCCCAGCAGGGGTAATAATTTACCCCCCACATACACACACCCCCTCCTCAGTGGTCGTTAGCTGCTGGCCATGACCCCAAAGCCAACCATACCCCCAAAATACTGAACTGACAAGTCAGGGTTTCTGCAGCCCTGCACTGCTGCTGAGAATTCCATGAGTCCTGTCTTACTTTCCATCTTACTGGGGCCAGGATGCCTCACTCTTCCCAGCCCATACTCCCAGATGCCCGCCTATCTCTGCTTACAGCTTCTCAACTTCCACCTCATTTGGAACATGTATGTCTCTATGTGGCCAGCACCTATAAATTACACAGGGATTATAGCTTCCCCAGGGTCATCAGCAAGCTTTCTGTCAGCCCAACCATGGTGCTGCTGGAAATTGATTGATTTTTTTTTTAGAGACAGGGTCTCACTCTGTCTGTCGCCCTGTGCCCAGGCTGGACTGCAGTCGTGCAATCTCAGCTCACTGCAGCCCTGCAGTCTCTACTTCCTAAGGTTCAAGTGATCCTCCTTCCTCAGTCTCCCAAGTACCTGGGACCACAGAGGCATGCCAGGATGCCTGACTAGTTTTTTTTATTTTTTGTAAACACAGGGTCCCTCCCTGTGTTGCCCAGGCTAGTCTGAAACTTCTGGGCTTCAGCAATCCTCCTGCCTCAGCCTCCCAAAGTGCTGGGATTACAGGCATGAGCCACCACACCTGGCCCTATTTTTATTGTTAAATTTTATTGTTAACTATCAAGATGCAAATAACGTTCCAGTGTGATTCCAGGTTTGAAAATGTCACTTTTTACCCATTTTACCTTTAATTCTGGGATGTGACTGGAATCTCATGTTTTATTCTTCTTCTCCTCCCAATGATTATTGCAATCTAGCTCTTCATCTACTTAAATGATTCATGTAGAGGGGTTTCTGAGGATCTCTCCAGCATCCTAGCACCTAATTTTTTTCCTCCTCAGCTTCGAACCAACTTAGTGAGCAGACATCTGCAGGGACAAGAAAACAAACATCAGACATCAGCATTTATCTAAACCATGGCTGCTAGCCCTTCTGAGAGGCATCTTGGGTATTTAGGCACATGGATATTTGTCTTGATTATCTGAATCTCCCCTCCTCTTGTTCTGCTGAAATGGGCATGGGCAGGCCAGGCGTGGTGGTTCACGCCTGTAATCCCAGCACTTTGGGAGGCCAAGGCGGGCACATCACATGAGGTCAGGAGTTCGAGACCAGCCTGGCCAACCTGGTGAAACCCTTTCTCTACTAAAAATACAAAAATTAGCTGGGCATGGTGGCACATGTCTGTAGTCTCAGCTACTCAGGAGGCTGAGGCAGGAGAATTGCTTGAATTCGGGAGGCAGATGTTGCAGTGAGCCAAGATCCCGCCATTACACTGCAGCCTGAGCAACTAGAGCGAAACTCTGTCTTAAAAAAAAAAAAAAGAAAAAGAAAAAGAAGAAGAAGAAGAAGGAAATGGGCATGGGCTGTGTCTCATTGTTTCCTGCTGTGGGGTGCTGATTGTTGCAGGAGCCTTTTAATACATGCAACAGCTCTTCCAACAAAGACGAATCCCTGCCTTCTCCCTGGTGCGGCTGCACCGTAAATTGCAGAGTTTAGAGAAGAGAGCGTTAAAGGCAACGCCCACACAGCCTGTGTGTGTGCAAGACAGCACTGGGGAAGGAGGAAGGCCCCTTCAACCCAACACCATCCTGTCTTCAGCCATCAGACGGCCTCAAACGGGGCCTAGGGCAGCCATAGGATGAGAACAGTGAGTCCCAGAACGGCAGAGATTCTGGGCTCAGAAGCTTCTGCACAGATCCACAGCCAGCACTCAGACTCTCCACATCTCACCATCACCAGAGTCTAATTTTTTTTATTATTATTATTTATAAGAGTCAGGTTCTCACTCTGTCACCCAGGCTGGAGTGCAGTGGTGCAAATGTAGCTTACTGAAGGCTTGGACTCCTGGGCTCAAGCGATCCTCCTGCCTTGGCCTCCCAAAGTGCTAGAATTACAGACATGAGTCATTGTGCCTGGCTGAGAGTTTGACTTTTAATAACCCACTTTTGTCGGTCACATTTTCTTTCCTAGAAAATTGTATTTAATGTATTGTGTAAAGAAGCAATTAAGATGGGTTTTTCTGGGCAATGAGATTAAAAACCCATTATAGTTCATTGAATTATTGAACCCTGAGAGGGAGATGTGATTCTGGACCCATGACCCCTCAGAAAGGCAAGAACCACCAAACTGTGCATTTATGCCAATATTTGATATACCTCGATCTTGAATATGACCAAAGAAAGGAGGAAGGGGAAAATGTCATATTTTGGGTGCCTACACTGTGTGGGGGCACTTTGTGTGATCTCTCTTATTTCTTTCTTGAGCTACCAAAGTGACTATTATCAGCAGCCCCATTTTTCAGATAAGGAAACTGAGGACAGGAAGTACACATTAGTTCCTAATGCTTTCTAGTTGACAAGAGCCATGGTAATGTAGGGACAGAGGAAAAGTGTCCTCTCTGCCCACAGAAGGTTCACTGAAATGACTGATAAATAAACAATACACAGGAGAAAAAAAGGCACACAGATTTCTTGGTGTGTATATGGACACCGGAGTCCTGCAAATATGAGGCTCAAAAAGAGACCAGGTCGTTGAGGCTTAAATACTATTTTCTTAGTGGGAAGGGTAATAAAGGGCCTGTAGGTAATTTTAGGGGTAGTATATAATTTCTAAGGGAAATAAATGAGCCCAAAGAACAATGGCCTGGGACAACATCCCTCAGAGCTCTGGTGGAGGTGGTGGGAAGGTAAGGGGCAGAACTTTACTGTGAGCAAAGGTTGTCTTATTATGCAGATAAGGTCTCCCAGGTAATCTCTTAGAGCTGCCCTCAGAAGAATAGATGAAAAGTCTGTCTCAGCATGGTGACGACTTTTAGTCTCTTCTCTGGTGGTTATTCGATGAGATTCCTAGGGAGGGGGTCTTAAGACGAATGTATGTCTTTTGGAAAGAAGTTTCTTTAGTCAAACAAGAAAATTTCAGAGACAGTCCCTCCCTGTGCTTGAGAAAAGAAAGAGCATCAGAGAGATGGGGAGCAGGGGAAGGTCAGAGAGACCTTGGTTCTGAGACTTATTTCTGAGGCCTTCTTATTTCAGTTCAAAGCATTCAGCACGTCAAAGTGCCAAATTTTGGGTTATCATTTTCTGAGCCACAACAGTAATAATATTAGTAAAATAATAATAAGTGATATTCACTATTTGCAATAGCAAAGAAGTGGAATCAACCTAAATGCCCATCAATGATAGATTAGACAAAGAAAATGTGGCACATAGGCCGGGCGCGGTGGCTCACGCTTGTAATCCCAGGACTTTGGGAGGCCGAGGCGGGCGGATCATGAGGTCAGGAGTTCGAGACCACGGTGAAACCCCGTCTCTACTAAAAAATACAAAAAATTAGCCAGGCATGGTGGCAGGCACCTGTAGTCCCAGCTACTCAGAGAGGCTGAGGCAGGAGAATGGCATGACCCAGGAGGCGGAGCTTGCAGTGAGCCAAGATCAAGCCACTGCACTCCAGCCTGGGTGACAGAGCGAGACTCTGTCTCAAAAAAAAAAAAAAAGAAAATGTGGTACATATACACCATGGAATACTATGCAGCCATAAAAAGGAATGAGATTATGTCCTTTGCAGGGACATGGTTGGAGCTGGAAGCTGTTATCCTCGGCAAACTAACGCAGGAAGAGAAAACGAAATATCACATGTTCTCACTTATGAGTAGGAGCTGAATGATGAGAACACATGAACACATGCGGGGAACAACACACACTGGGTCCTGTTGGTGGAGGAGAGAGAGCATCAGGAAAAGTAGCTAATGGGTGCTGGGCTTAATACATAGGTAATGGAATGTTCTGTGCAACAAACCACCATTGCACACATTTACCTATGTAACAAATCTGCACATCTTGCACATGTACCTCTGAAACTTAAAAATTGAAGAAAAAAATAATAGCTGATATTTTTTAAAGCTTACTCTGTGTCAGGCACTGTTCTAAACATTCTGTGTATATTAGTTCATTTAATCTTCTTTATAGGGCCAGGCTCAGTGGCTCATGCCTGTAATCCCAGCACTTCGGGAGGCCAAGGCAAGTGGATGACATAAGCCCAGGAATTTGAGTTTGAGACCAGCCTGGGCAATATAGTGAGACCCCATCTCTACAAAAAAAATACAAAAATTACACAGATGTGGTGGCACACACCTGTGGTCCCAGCTACTAGGGAGGCTGAGGCAGGAGGATCACTTGAGCCCTGGAGGTAGAGGTTGCAGTGAGTGCTGATTGCATCACTACACTCCAACCTTGCTGACAGTGAGACCCTGTCTCAATAAGAAATAAAAATAAATAATCTTTTTTACAACCATGGAGGTGGATATTATTATTATTCCCTTTTAACATATGAGGAAGATGAAGCTCTGAAAAGTTCAACAACTTGTCCAAGGTCACCCAGCTAGTAAAGGATGGAGCTGCGACTCACATCTCAATGATCTGCCTCAAGCCCATGCTGGTAACCTCTCAAAGACACTTACCTTCCAGAACTTTCTGGGGAATCACTATAAGATCAAGCTGACTGCTTAGGACCAGCAAGAACCATGGTGCATTGTGTAATAATTTCAGGGTTGACATTAACAAAAAGCCTTACCCCCTTCATTCTCTCATCTTCAGATACCAGTCACCACCCAGGGGCCTCCATCTCTGCATCAGTAACAAAACAAGAAGAGAGCTCATCCAAGACCACAGTGAAGGTCAGAAATCACTTCAATGCAGGCATATCTGGCTCCTGAACCTGAGCTCTGAGGCACCATGCAGCCACATGCCTATTATCTTCTACCCCTGCATGGAAATCCCTGAGGTTCATGGAAGCCAGCAAGATCCCAGAAGTCCCTGTGAGGCACAGAAGGCAGAGAGCAAACCCCTGGTTACCCCTAGAAGATTAAACTAGAGCAAACCAAATAGGCAACCACGGGGACTGGGAGACACCCTTGATCATCAAAACAGAGTAAAAAATCCCCCATTCTCTTGGGCTGACCTAGAAGCCAAGGCCTCAGAAGACACAACAGAAGCATCTTTCATTGTCCCTCCCACAGAGCTGCTGGCCTCCTGCACTGTGAGCAAAGCTATGGTGTCCCCATGGGCAGGGCTGCCTATGTCCGTGCCCCAGCTATGCCGCCCCGCTGTTTTATAGGCACAAGTAAGATGATGTCCCAACCAATGCCTCCAACATGGAGTAAAATTCATATAGTAATAATCCCTGTTCTTATGCACACACATATACACACACATGCACACATAATTTAAGCCTCCTTGGGAAGTGAACAAAAATGCTGGCCAAAAAAAAAAAAAGTGTGTCTCCCCAACATGAACCTGTGGCATTGGCATTTGACCCTAATCTAGGCAGGGGTTAGCATTCTATCAGCCCCTCTCTGTCTCTCTCCTTCTCTCCTTTCTCTCTCTCTCTCTCTCTCTCTCTCTCGCTCTCTTCCTCCCTCCCTTGTCTCTTTCTCTCTCTCCCTGCTTCTGCATCTTTGTTTCTCTCTCCCTCCCTTTCTCTCTCTCTCCCTCTGTTTCTCTCTCTTCCTTCCTCCCTGTTTCCCTCCCTCCCTCTCTCTTACTCCCTCCCTTTTTATTTCTACTTTCCTCCCTCCCTCGCTCTATCCCTCTCCCTCCATTCCTTTCTCCATCCCTTTTTCCCTCCCCTCCCCCTCCCCCTCTCCCTCTCCCTCTCCCTCTCATTTCTTGCTGGCCTGGTTGCTGCCTTGAAGTCCTTTGCAGGGCACTTGTACTTCAGCACCACGGCCAGAGTAGATTTCCCCTTTCCCTCCCAGGCAGTGGATGATTGCAGATTTCTGAGACTTCTCCTCTTCCCCCTCCATCCCTCTCACTCCCTCCTCTCTACCCCTTCTTCCTTCCTCTCTTCTCCTCCTCTCTCTTTAGTGCTGCTGAACACACCTGTAGTGATGACAAGGTTGTGCCCAAGGAGGGAAACTTCTATGACAGATACCGGGACACCATCCAGCTGGGCAAGAAAACACGGCTTATGTGGGTCCCAGGCACAAGCACCACCTGGGAACACCTTGTCTGGGTTCTGATATCTGATTGATTTGGGCGCCAAGCCCCTGGAAAAGAGACAAAGAATCAAAAGGGTTCAATACTGAAGTCCACACTATACACATTGGTCCCAAGCTGCACTAACTCAAAACATGACATTTCCTACCCCAGTCCAGGGCAGGGAAAACACTGGAGAATAAAAGGGCTAGGAAATAAGGACATGGCTGGGTGCAGTGGCTCATGCCTGCAATCCCAGAACTTTGTTGGGGGGCGGCCAAGGTGGGAAGATCATATGACCCCAGGATTTCAAGATAAGCTGGGCAACATGGCAAAAACCCATCTCTACAAAAAATAAAAAAATTAACCAGATGTGATGGCATGTGCCTATAGTCCCAACTACTCCAGAGGCTGAGTTGGGAGGATCACTTGAGCGACAGGGGTCAAGGCTGCAGTGAGCCATGACTGCACCACTACACTCCAGCTTGAGTGACAGAGGGAGACCCCGTCTCATCAAAAAAAAAAGAAAAAAAAAAAGGAAGGACTCACATTCTTTCTTACTGCCCACATTTTACTACTCTCTCTTACTCCTACTTGCAACTTGAAAAGGAGAGTCTGTGTTTTGTACACCCAAATGTGCATACAGGTGCTGTGTGTGCATTTATGCTGAAGGTGAGGGGTGGGGATTAGACAGAGAGAGGTGTCCATGCACAATCCTAGTAGTAAAATGAGAGGCAGGCAAGGTCAGTATGAAAGTGAAATACAGAACAGCAGACATTTATCCAATGGGGAAGAGGCTCATTCATTTCTTCTGTGTAAATATCAAAAAAGAGCTAACATTTGTGAGCAACTGATATGGCCAGGCACTGTTGATTGCTTTATATGCCTCATGCCATCCACTCATGACAGCTTGATGAGGCAGGCACTGTTCTCATTACACAGATGAGAATGCTGAGGCTCAGAGTGACTAAGTAACGTGATCAGGGATCAGGATCACACAGCTACTAAGTGGCAGACATATGCATGAGGGTAAGAAGGCAAGCACGACATAAAGAAAAGAAACTCATCCTGTTTGAGAAGTTACATGAATTCGAGTGCAGCAAATTTAGAGATTAATTTTCCCTCTCTTCTGATCTCAACAAATAATTTTTATGAAGACAGTGCTGATTATTTCTTCTCTATGTGTGCAAAGTACTAAAGTAAAGGAAAGTGACTTTGATTAAACCATACATGGGCCAGGCATGGTGGCTCACACCTGTAATCCTAGCACTTTGGGAGGCTGAGGTGGGCGGATCACCTGAGGTCAGGAGTTCGAGACAAGCCTAGCCAACATGGCAAAACCCCATCTCTACTAAAAATATAAAAATTAGCCGGGTGTGGTGGCATGCATCTGAAACCCCAGCTACTGAGGAGGCTGAAGCAGGAGAACTGATTGAACCCTGGAGGCGGAGGTTGCAGTGAGACGAGATCACGCCATTGCATCCCAGCCTGGGTGACAGAGTGAGACTCTGTCTCAAGAAAAAAAAAAAAAAAAAAAAAATCAAAGCATACTTGGTTTTAGTTGGATAAATGGCAGGCCTTACCATCAGGGTCATTTGGGGTTAGGTGGTTGGTACATTTTGTTTATAAACTGGGATGTGTCTCCTGTAATGCAAACAGCACAGGAGAAGGAAGTTGGGAGACTTAAATTTGAATTCTGACTCTTCCGCTAATTTGAGGGTGACCTTGGGCAAGCTGCTCCAGTTTCTTGGGTTCTAGCCACCCACCCTTCTACTGCCAAAAAGGAGGGGCTCCGATCAGGTTATCTGATGATCCTTCCAGCTATGACATCGGCTTATGTTCCCAAAAGCTGCTGTACGATGAGGCCTCCTGCCCTTCAGGAGCCAAAACAAAAAGACACACTGGACCCTTTCATCTCCACCAGGAGCTTAAGGAACGTTGGAGGCCGCGTCTAACCTCAGTCCCCCAGGAAAACGCTGTCTGAGCCTGCCCAGAGTGCAAGCAGCCCCCCACTCCTTTCGGAAGCCAGCCACGCACCGCCCCACTTCAGGTGCCCATCCATCAGCTGGGTTTCCTGGGGAAACAGAGCTCATTCTTAAGCTCTCTTTTATGGCTTTTACCCAGAATTGATTTGAATAAATCAGTCTAATGCTGTCTCTACAATGGAACCAATTGTAAAACAGCTTTATTTGCTCAGCTTTGAAAGCAGGTTGGAGCTGCCTTCTTCCCACAGCAAGACTGGTGGAGAAAAAGGAAGCACACTCAGTGAATTTGACAAAGGAGAATTCCTCGAAGGGGTGGGAGGGAGCCAAAGCCCCCCACCCAAGGATTCCCCAGCAAAGGGAACCCACACTTGCAGGACTCACACCTGCAGAAGGAGGCCAGAGGTGACCAAATGGGATTCATCTGCACCCGATGCTAATACCGATACCTGCTATGCTCAGCTGCAGGCTTAGGGAAGCATGTCATCCCTGAAAACTTCTGTTTCCCTGCTTCTTCATCTCTCAAGACACAGGAACAGCTAACCTCTACTGAGCTTTTCCGACGCTCCAAGCACTGTGCCAAGTCTCAAGGGCACCTCCAATTCAACGATCCCGAACACAAGGGTTTTCTTTCCATTCTGCAAATGCCCTCAACGTTTTGCCTACCCCAGGGCCTTTGCGACTCCTGTTCCCTCTGCCTCCCTCCAACTCCTACACATACGCCCATGTCTGTAAGCCTGGCTCCTTCTCCTCCTTCATATCTCTTCCAATTCCACTTTCTCCTACGGGTGTTTCCCAAACACTCCAATATAAACGAGGTTCTCACTATTATTCTCTCAAACCATCCTGTTCTTTCGCTCCTACATCACTTTATAGTACAGAGGCAAGATGGGGTGTCTTATTCAGAGACACAGGTTTGGGAGCCAGAGGCCTGTGGTGCCTCTGCTCCTCCTCTTATTAGCTGAGGACCTTGGACACATACTTAATCATTCTGTGCCTTAGTTTACTCACCTGTAAAATGGGGATTATAAAATACCCACCTCAGCTTGCAGTGAGCCAAGATCATGCCACTGCACTTAAACCTGGGCGACAAAGCAAGACTCCATCTCAAAACATAAAAAAATAAAAAGAAATAAAAATAAAAATAATAAAAGCACCCACCTCTTGGGGCTGCAGTGAGGATTAACTGAGCAGACACCCTGTCAAGGGATCAGAAATGTACCTGGCATGTAGAGAGTCCCCAGTAAATGTTTGTTATTATTTCTGCTGTGACTGTTCGATTTACCTCTACTCCCCACCAGCCTGTGCACATCATGTGCTGACAGCCTGGTCCTCCTGTTCATCAAGACAGCCCCAGGGCCGAATTCAGTGCCTGGTACACATAGGTACTACAAAAAAAATGTATGTTGAATGAATGGACATTTCCTTTGTTTTGTTAAGTTTGCTTCATATGCGTTTCAAAGAGACAAAGTGGAAATGGCATTGATTTTTATCATTTTACAGACGAAAAAAACTGAGCCTGGAAACCTCAATGTATCCAAGCCTGGCTGATCGAGTGTCCAAGCAAGGCAAAAGCCCATACGCAGTGTTTTTCCCACCAGAGGACAAGAAGTAGAAACCTCAAACTGCCCCTTTGCCCTCAGGAATGACTGGGACTCAGCTGAGGTCCCTGCCATCTTGGCTGAGGCCACCACACCTCAGCAATGAGGAGGTTACAGCTCAGCCCACTGTCTGGGGAATGAGGCTTATAGGGCTGTCTGCAAACTTGCCCCACCTGCTTGTCACAGGGGATCTTGATGGGTTGCAATAAGCAAACCAAAAGTTCTGGCTGACAATGCATGAGGCAAGGGCCACCAAGTCAGTGATGCAGAGGCTGAGGACCAAGGGCTCAAACAGTCCTCTCTCCCTACAGCAAGCATGAACATATTGATCAGAGGGACCCACCATTCACCAAGGAAGGACAGCCTTGCATCCAGATGAGTGTACTCAGGAAGCAACTTGACCCCCACAGGCAAGTAGAGGTGGGGACCACAGAGACTTTTGTTCACTATTATCCCAGTGTTCTTGGCAAAGGGCTGCCCTTGATAGCCATCTGTTGAATGACTGAATGAATACGCTGGTGGTTGAATGAATCAAGGGTTGAATACTTGGATCATAGCAATAATAAAAACCTATCTGTTGGCCAGACATGGTGGCTCACGCCTGTAATCCCGGCACTTTGGGAGGCCAAGGCAGGCAGATCACTTGAGCCCAGGAGTTTGAGACCAGCCTGGGCAACATGGCAAAACCCCATCTCTACTAAAAATAGAAAAATTAGCTGGGCATGGTGGCACGCGCCTGTAATCCCAGGTACTTGGGAGGCTGAGACACGAGAATCACTTAAGCCTGGGAGGCAGAGGTTGCAGTGAGCTGAGATCGCACCACTGCACTCCAGGCTGAATGACAGCATGAGACTCTGTCTCAAAAAAACAAACAAACAAAAAAAAACCAAAAAAAAAAACACCTATCTGTGTCCAGCTTCATCCTTCCTCCTCATCAGAATCCTGATTTTGGAGAAGTAGTATATCATAATGGCTAACAGGGAAGACTTTGAATCCAGCCTGCCCGAGTTCAATTCCCAGCTTCACCACTCACTGTGTGACATTGAACAAGTTATCTAACCCTTCTGTGCCTTGGTTTCCCCACCTGCAAAATGGAGAGGCTAATCCCTTCCTAATGGAATTGTGCGGTTTAGTTGAGTTTATATATACAAATCACTTGCAACAGTGTCTGGCATGTAGTAAGTGCTCAAAATATGTGCTAGCGGTTACTGTTGCCATACTGGCTTTTGTCCGCATGTTTATTATTTTCAGCCTTATTTGATTTGCCTCTTGCTATAAGCTTCCTTGAGCCCTTTTGGGGAAGAAGCAGAACACAAATCAATTTAATAAATGGACTACTCAAATATAACATTTACAAGGTGGACTTAATCTAACAGATTTTCTCCTAATAAGGCACATTTGCAAGTTAAACTGTCTAATTTGGTAATATCTTTCAACATGTTAAGTGCACGGACCCTCTGCCCAGCAATCTCACTTCTGGGGACTGATCCTCGAGATACAGCTGCATGAGTGAGCCCAACTGGTACATGAGGAAATTTTATTGCAGCATCGTTTAGAAAAGCAAACAACCAAAACAACCGAAGTGTCCATGATGGGAGTTCGGCTAAATGAATTTATGGTATAGCCATAAAGCAGAATATGCGCAGCTACTAAAAAATGGAGCAAGCTTTTATGCGCCAGCATAGAGAGATCCTTAGGACATGTGGCTTCTGTAAAAAAGAAGCTGCACAATGTTGTATAGAGCATGACTCATTTGTGCTTCTAAGTATATGTGTACTCCTACATAAACTCATACACATATGTACACATGCACACACAGATACTCACCACAGTCATTATATCTACATTTTACAGATGACACTGAAACCCAGATTTTGGATTTTGTTTTTTTAATCCCAACTGACAGTCACTGTCTTTTAATTAAAAAAAAAAAGTACAATCTACTTAGTGTAAGTGATATGCTTGATTTTGATCCTTTGATACTGCTTCATGCTTGTTATTTATTTTCCTTTATTTCCTATTTTCATTTTTCCCTGGTTGGAACAAGCTTTTGTTTGCTCCCTCTTGTCTTTAGGAATTGACTTTCCCTTTCCGAGCATTCATAAATATGTTTCTCTATCATTCTATGGAAACAAGATGCCAACCCCTGCCTTCACCAAATGTTATCATTCCTTCTTTTTCTGCCTGCCTCTCCTCAATAAGATAAGGGCTTTTTAAGGCTTCCACCAAACTCCTTCCACCACCCTCTTAGTTTTGCTGAGAAATGTTCTAACTGGAGCTATCGGGTATTTCTGTTTTAATGAAAACAATTCAATGCCATGTTTCTGCCTTATGTGTTGAAACCACCCTCTTTCTCTGGATTGAGTAATGCACTGAAGCTTTCCAGATTTAACCAATAAGTTCACTTGCAAACAGCAGAAACACAATTCAAACCAGCTTACATTAAAATGCTGGCAACTTATGTACCCCGCAAGTTTGAGGGGATGGTCCTAGTGCGCTGGATTTCTCGCCGGGCCTTAGCCGCCTCCCTGCGGGGAAGGGCTCGGGACCTGCAGCCCGCCATGCCTGAGCCTCCCCGCCGTGGGCTCCTACACTGCCGGAGCCTCCCCGACGAGCGCCACCCCCTGCTCCATGGAGCCCAGTCCCATCGACCACCCAAGGGCTGAGGAGTGCGGGCACACGGCACAGGACTAGCAGGCAGCTCCACCTGCGGCCCTGGTGCGGGATCCACTGGGTGAAGCCAGCTGGGCTCCTGAGTCTGGTGGGAACTTGGAGAACCTTTATGTCTAGCTAAGGGATTGTAAATACACCATTCGGCACTCTGTATCTAGCTCAAGGTTTGTAAACACATCAGTCAGCACCCTGTGTCTAGCTCAGGGTTTGTGAATGCACCAATCGACACTCTGTATCTAGCTAATCTAGTGGGGAGGTGGAGAACTTTTGTGTCCACACTCTGTATCTAGCTAATCTAGTAGGGACGGGGAGAAATTTTGTGTCTAGCTCAGGGATTGTAAACGCACCAATCAGCACCCTGTCAAAGCAGACCAATCAGCTCTCTGTAAAACCAACCAATCAGCTCTGTGTAAAATGGACCAATCAGCAGGATGTGGGTGGGGCAAGATAAGGGAATAAAAGCAGGCTGCCCCAGCCAGGAGTGGCAACCTGCTGGGGTCCCCTTCAACACTGTGGAAGCTTTGTTCTTTGGCTCTTTGCAATAAATCTTGCTGCTGCTCACTCTTTGGGTCCACACTCCCTTTATGAGCTGTAACACTCACCGCAAAGGTCTGCAGCTTCACTCCTGAAGCCAGCAAGACCACGAGCCCACCAGGAGGAAGAAACTCTGAACGCATCCGAACATCAGAAGGAACAAACTGCGGACACGCCCTCTTTAAGAACTGAGATACTCACCGTGAGGGTCCGCAGCTTCATTCGTGAAGTCAGTGAGACCAAGAACCCACCAACTCCGGACAACTAGCTTCAGACTTAGCTGTATCTAGGTTCAAATAATGTCATCAGGGTCCTCTGTATGTCTCTCTCTTTATTCCTCAGCTCCACTTTGCTTTATTATCAGACAAGCTTTATCCAGGTGGACACAAGATGGCAGTTCACAGTCTCAAGCCTGTGTACTACACACAGCCCTCAATACCAGCTTAGGAGAAAGCATCTTTCCCACAACCTCTGAGAAAAGACTCACGGAAAGTAGTGATTGGCCCATTCTTAGGATATATCCATTCCTGGACCAATCAATGTGGCCAGCAGGATTGAGTCCTCTGATAGGACAAGGCTGAGTCATGTGACCTCCCTGAACCACATAAACTGAATAATACTGTTCTGAAAATAGGAGAAAGTGGTTTGCAGAAAAGATGAGGTGCTGGCCTGACCACGGTGCGTGCCCCTTGGACAACAAACAGAATCTGAAGAATCCAGGAAATCACAAAGGATTCTAAGAGGTCACAAAGACTGATGTTATCAGGCCCCAAAGCTTCTACATGAGTGTCAAGAGAAAAAATACCTTGATCACTCAGGTGCCCTCTCCTCACTTTTTCTCTGTCCAGGCTTGAAGAACTATAACCATTTCCAGGTTCTAAAAGGACAGGTGGGGGAGTTATTTGTTTGTTTATTTGTTTGTTTTGATTTCAGAAAGATGTGAACTCCAGGATCTCTTGAGAGACTGCCAGGTAAGCAACCCTGTGGTTAAAATTCACTCTTTGGTCCCACACTCATGATAAATGCAATCATAGCTTCATACATCTGGCATCAAGAAACAGTAATCTTTCAGCAAAAACTCTCACTTGGTGTATTTTTCTCAGCCTTGTCACAAGACCTTCCAATTTAACCTGAAGACACTCCTGAGTAAGTAGGAAGCTCAACAATATTTCTTCCCTGACAAATCCTTGTACTTCAGCTCCAGCTATCTCTGGGAATGCAAGGTGACTCCTTGTTGGGAAAATACTGCATCTGTCCCTTCCACGGTAATGGGCTGTTGCTCACCATATATAGTGAGATTTTTCCAAGAAAGAGAAATATGTCCCCTTTGCTCCATAACCTAAGAAGAAAATAAAAACCATATTCGCACAAATAGAAGAAGGTTGAATTTTGCATGTTATTGTCAGCTTTGAGACTACATTGATTACTTCTAGAAAAAAAAAAAGTTGTTTCTAATATAAAGTTACCCTGCATTAAATTTATGTACTTGACCTTAAAAGAATCCAAGTAAAGTTATCTGTTCTTGTTGTACCTGATTAACCTCAATACACAAATCCCACTAATCAATAGTTAATTAAAAATGTGGCACTACCTCACCCCTATGCAAACATGACCCATCTTGTATATCACTAAGCTAAAAGCCATGCTGGCCATCCTGTAAAGCAACATAGAATTGTCCAGAAAAGAAAATAAACATATTTCCAAAATATTTCTATGCAAGGACCTCAAATGTAATGTTTTGACTATACTTGTAACTTGAGGCATCCCAAAGAAGACACCTTGTAACGGCTCATTTTAGGTGTCCATTTGACTGGATTAAGGAATACCTAGAGAAAGCGTTATTTGGGGGTGTGCCTATGAGCACTCTGGAGGTGTTTCCAGAGGAGATTTCTGTGAGAGTCTGCGTGGACTAAAGAGGGAAGATCCACTCTCAGTGTGAGTGGGTACCATCCAATCAGTTGAGGACCCTGATAGAACAAAAATAGAAAAAAAGCAAATGTGTCTCTATCTCTTGGAGCTGGGACATACTCTCCTTCTCCTGCCTTTGGACATCAGAACATCAGGCTTCCTGATTTCTGGACTCTGGGGCTTAACACCAGCAGCCCCCTGGGTTCTCAGGCTTTTGTCCTTGGACTGAGAGTTACACCATGGTCTTCCAAGGTTCTGAGGCCTTTAGACGCAAGCCAGGCTACCAACATCCCAAGGTCTCCAGCTTGTAGACAGTTTGTCGTGGGACTTCTCAGCCTTCGTAATCACATGAGCCAATTTCCCCAGTAAGTCCCTTCTTGCGTGTCTATTTATACACGATGGGTTCTGCCTCTCTGAAGAACCCTGACCAATACACTCCTCATTTGGTGCATAGATCTTCCCAGGTCTTGGAATCACTTCCTCATTTACCATGCTGCCTGTATCCTCTGAATATTTAAGGTTTGTGGAGAGGCTCCCATGGTGATTTGAAGTACTGCGCTTCCATTTTCAAATTTTATGTAGGCTGAGAGCCTGTGAACTCACCCTCACCCTGATCTCATCTTCACTCATGCCTTCAGAACTACACACAATCAAGAACAATCAGGCAAAACTGATTTATCATCTCCTGGGTTGCTGGTAACTCTTGGTGGGTTTCTTTATTTTAACTTCACACTCATTTCTGCTATAACAAAAGCATATATTTTATTGATAAATGTTTTTGTACCCTGGCTTATTCCAAAGAGGACTTGAAATGGCTAAGAAAATAGTGCATTGGAAATAGCTTTGTCAGAATTAACCATTTTGTGGATTCAATTCACAGTGATTTCTTCTGGTGGCCGTGTCTGTGCCCCCAACTCCCTCACTTCTTCAGGTAACAGATGCACCCAACCCCACTCTTAGCTGTAGAAGGACTCAAGTTGAGTCCATCGTAGTGTCTCAAACCCCCAGTCTAAGGGTAGAGAAGTAACCCAAGAGAGCCAATTACAACTCTTTCCTAGGAGTTTTCAAACAAGAGCTAGGACAGGGAAGTCCATTTTCTTTCTGGCAACAAAGCCATAGGGATAAATGGCCAGGAGATTTCTGCCAAGATTCTCACCATGTACAAAAATTCCATCTACAGTAGGAGGAAAGAAGCCAGGTTATAGAGATGAGAGGGAGAGAGAAAATGGACAAAAGAAAGCCACCCCATAGTCTAGTTATGTCAACCCACACATTCCCCTTTTTGGATGCAATGAGTTAAACACAGAACCCTGGAAGAAGAGTTGAAGACAAGACACTCATCACTCTGGTCTTTACTGAAGTCAACGTTCAAATGTTTTAACTCATTTAACTGATTCTCTACACCCTACCTAGCTGACAGACCACCCTTCTCTCCTAGAGTTTTCCTCTATAAGAACCAGACTTTCCAAAGAACATGCTGCAATCTAAACAACCAAGAATCTCACCAGCCAAGAAGAAAAGCTGTTGGGCCCTGCGGCCACCCATCCTCCCCAGTTGCAGGCACTGCGGAAGCCTCTGTCCCCACTCCTCTTACCTCTAAGCCAACCCCAGCCCAGGAAACCAGGCCATCGGGAGCACTTGATCACCCCTCTTGTTCTGCCTGGGGTTAGGTGTCTGGAAACATGGGCTTGGCACTAATGGTGGGTGCCATTGCCAATGGGCTACCTAAAGAGAAGCAGCCTCCTGGGAGGCAGGAAAACAAGCTGGCTGTTGTCCAAAGACTCTAGGCAGAAGGAAATAATCTGAGGATCCCAGAGAAGGGAAATTTCGAAGAAGAATGGGGAGAGCCTGAGGGTGCTGCCTGTGAAGATGAGATGTCACTGCAGTCATTGTTGAAGGAACGTGCAGCCTCAGGACAGGCATTGAAGATATCAAACCTTTGGGGACAAGCAATCCCAGGTGTACCAGGTGTGGTTCCCAGACCCCACCTCACTGCTATAGAATGATTTGTAGTGGTCCTGGGATAAGCCCGGGGACCCACCTGCATGGCCACCAAGCCACAGCCTCCCCAGTCTCTATTAACATAGCTTTCATGCTTGGAGTTCTTTCTGGGTGCCAGGAACTGTGCTGAGAGCTCAGCAAGCATCACAGTATCTAATTCTTGCAATAACCCTGTGAAGCATGGATTCTATTTTTATCTCCATATTACAGATACAACTAAGATTCAGAGAAATTAAGTCACTTTTATCAAGTCAGCGGCCCAGCCAGAATCCAGATGAGTTATTTCTGACTCCAAAGCCAGGATGTTCCTCTGCCCAGACTCTCTTGACTTCCCCCAAGAGAGTGGACTCTGTCATCCACACCCACATCTTCAGGTCCTGATGGAAACATTTCCCCAATTCTCAGACTACCAAAGATCAGAGATGAGCACTGTCTGAAATTGTGGCTGCTGGTCCCACCCACGAGATTGGACCACCTTGGAGATGATCCCCAGCCCCAAGCTTGCTCTCATCCTCCATGTGCTCTTGCACAGTAATTCAGAATGCCAGGATTAACTGCCATCTCATTGAAGCTGATGACTCAGTTTCTCCAACCCCACTCTGCTTAGTCTCCCTGCTTTTCCCCTTCAACCCATCCCAAGGAGGCCAAAAATGCGTCATGGCCAAACCCACCCACATACTGACAAAGGGTCAGAGTTGCCCATCTTGAGTTCGGAGCCAAGGTCTGAGTAATGGGCACCAAGGGGAGCACACTTTGGCTTGATTCCAACAAAATGTAAATACAGAGCAGAGGAGAAATGAGGAGGGCCAGCCCTGAGGCTGCAGCAGGTCCCACAAATGCTGTACACTCATGTCAGGAAGCCAAGGCTATAAAAGCCACAAGTGAATTAGGATGGAGTCCAAAGTGGTGATGTCATGTGAGAACATCTTCACATAGTGTCGCTGCCTGGGAATGGGGCTGGCACTTGTGTCCAGGACAGCCAGAGATCTCAGACCCTGATGGAGCTTCCCACTGGGAAAAGAAGACAGAGAACAAGCAAAAATGAACTCTGGAGTCACTGCTTCTCTCAAGGAAATCAGGGTGGCTGGGGAACATGAGGAAGCCAGGGTGGCATGTGTTGGTCTGTGGCTGACATCCCCATTAGCAACCTGATCTGTCTTGGAGAAGTCTTTGGCAGGGTGCAAATCCCGAGCCCATTCTCCACCACCAGCTCCACTCCCCAGATACTCATGAAACCAAAGGGACTAGATCTTCCCTGGTACCACGGGAGGGAACAAAAGACCTGGGCTCAGCCAGTCAGATGTTTGCTACCAGGGTTTTGACTCTCAAAAGAGAGTTGCAAAGATGGAGTCAGCTCTATCCCTGCCTGGATAGCTCCCACCAGATGGCTCCAACCCTCCCACATTCCCCCTGCCCATTCCTCAAACCTGATCTTGCAGCTGATCATCTGTGAGCCCCCAAAAGCCTTCTAGGAAACTCCCTCCTCCCTTCATAAATAGGATTAGCTGCTGTGGCTTGCAGCCAAGAATCCTGACTGATATACACTTCCTTTTGTTCTTTGTGTTTTGTTTTCAGAGCCAGCAGCCCCAAGGATACTTCAAACAGTGGGCACTGGTGCAATTCTATAAAAAGAAACCAGAAACCATTTAGATGTGTGTCAGGAAGAAGCACTTCCAGATGCTTGAGGAAAGATGCAAGATAGCAAGGTATCGCCTGAAGCCCAGATTTGGGATCTAAGTCCTCTGTTTCATATCTCAGGGCTTTTGTATATATTTTTCCCTGGTCTTTTCATTGGGCTAAAGCCCACCCATCATCCAGGTCTCAGCCTAAATGTCACTTCCTCTGAACAGCTATCATAATTGGTCATGATATGTTGACTTGTCTATTTGTTTAAGGTCCTTATACCCCCATTAGACTGTAAGCACCAGAAGGGAGGGAACAGGGCTGTTTTGCTCACTTGCCACTCCCCAGGGCCTGGCATAGCCTGGCATGTAATTGGCATTCCATAAATATTTGTAAAGGAATTCACAATTCGTAGGATGCAATCACCCATCCAGTGGAAATCTTCATGGCACCCATGAGGTGGACGCTATTATTATCACCCCTGTTTTACAGGTGGGAATCTGAGAAACAAGGAGTTTAAGGATTTTGCCATAAGTCACCTAGAAGACGCAGGGTGAGGAAGGGATTTGAACCTGAGCATACTGACTCCAGAGCCCTCTTAGTTGCTCCATGGAGCAGGGGCTTTATGCAAAGTAGAGGTTCTGATCATCTACTGTTGCATAATAAACCAAAATTTAGTGGTTTAAAAAACGCATCATTTGTTCTGCTAATAAATCTGTATTTTGGGCAGGGTTCAAAGGAAAGGGTTCATTTCTGTTCTTCCCAGCAACAAATGGGGAGTCTTCCCCAGGGCCTGGAGGAACCACTCTCTAGGTGAATCTTTTTTTTTTTTTTTTTTTTTTTTTTTAGATGGAGTCTTGCTCTGTTACCCAGGCTGCAGTGCAGTGGAGAGATCTTGGCTCATTGCAGCCTCCACCTGCCAGGTTCAAGAAATACTAGATACTCCTGTGCCTCAGCCTCCTGGTTAGCTGGGATTACAGGAGCCTGCCACCATGCCTGGCTAATTTTTGTATTTTTGTAGAGACAGGGTTTCACCATACTGGCCAGGCTGGTCTCGAACTCCTGACCTCAAGTGATCCACCAATCTCGGCCTCCCAAAGTACCGGGATTAAGGGTGTAAGACACCATGCCCAACCAAGGTGAATCTTTCATACAGCTGAAGAGTTGATGCCGGTGTCAGCTGAAAGCTTAGCCAGGGCTGTGCACCAGAGGGCCTTGGTTCCTCTCCACAGTGGTCTTGCCTCGGGCTGCTTGGGCTTCCTCACAGCATGGTGGCTATGTGCCAAGAATGAGAGAACCATGAGAAAGTTGCACAGCGTCTTCTAACTTGGCCCTTGAAGTCTCATAGAGCCACTGCTGTAGCAGGACGAGCCACAGACAAAACCTCTCAGACACCGAGTTGTAGAAGGAAGGGCTTTATTCAGCTGGGAGCATTGGCAAGCTACTGCCTTAAAATCCGAGCTCCCCAAGTGCAAGTTCTGTCCCTTTTAAGGGCTCACAACACTAAAGATTTCACATGAAAGGGTCGTGATTGATGTGAGCAAGCAGGCAGTATGTGACAGGGGCTGCATGCACCAGTGGTCAGAGAGAACAGGGCAGGGAGTTTCACAATGTTCTTCTAAAAAATGTCTGGAATCTGTGAATAACATTGGTTTCTAAGTTATGAGTTGATTTTTAACTACTGGGTTTAGGCCAGGCAGGCCCAGGCCTGGTTTCAGGTCTGGCGCCGGGCTGCCTGTCTTTGGTTTTATTTCCTTGTTTTTTCTTAAAACAGGTACTGAGTATAAAACAATATGAGAGGGTCTCTCTGTTCCCTCACTGCCACTACATCCTATTTGTGGAAACAGTCTCAATCCTGCTCAGATTCAAGAGGAGGAGATTTGTACTTCGCCTCTTGATGGGGGTGAGACCAGCTTCTAGAAGGGCCCACAGGATGGGAGATGATATTTTGGCCATCTTCAGAGAACACAGTTTGCCTCAGCAAACAGCATATTGTATGACTTCACCAGGCTGTCCTAACTTACAAACCCCACTTAAAAACTACCACCCCTGGGAACCCCATTGCAAGTTTAGAAAAATCCCTGGACTCATGAGGTCAGGAGATCGAGACCAACCTGGCTAACATGGTGAAACCCTGCCTCTATTAAAAATACAAAAAATTAGCCAGGTATGGTGGCACGCGTCTTTAGTCTCAGCTACTCGGAAGGCTGAGGCAGGAGAATCGCTTGAACCCGGGATGGGGAAGTTGCAGTGAGCAGAGACTGCGCCACTGCACTCCAGCCTGGGTGACAGAGTGAGATTCCTTCTCAAAAACAAAGAAAAAAAGAAAAAAAATCACTGGACTCAAAGAAAAGAACTTAGGAAAAGTCAATGCCACTGGTGGAGCAGGCATGGTGGGGGGAGTCTTCCCCCACAATATTTACATATTTTCACTTCATTTCCTTACAATGCCTAAAGCTCTACTAATTAGAAACTCATTTGAGATAACTAGTAACCAATTTAAAAATGCAAACACCTCCTGGGGCTAGCCAGAGTCCTCCAAACAGTCATGTAAATTGGTTCTGTCAAGGATTTCCTCCTACCCCCTACTGAGAGCCAGTTGCAAGGAGAGACTAGGGAAGGGCATTGGGTAACTTTGTTGCTAAAAGCTGTTCTGGATAGAGACGTTTGGGAAAAGAAGCAAATAAAGTTCAGCAGAAGAGGTAAGAAAGTAAGTTTATGTTTGGCCAGGCATGGTGGCTCACACCTATAATACCAGCACTTTGGGAGGCGGAGGTGGGCAGATCACGAGGTCAAGAGGTCGGACCATCCTGGCCAACATGGTGAAGCCCTGTCTCTACTAAAAATTCAAAAATTAGCTGGTCGTGATGGCACACGCCTGTAATCCCAGCTACTCGGGAGCCTGAGGCAGGAGAATCACTTGAACCCGGGAGGCAGAGGTTGCAGTAGGCCAAGATCATGCCACTGCATTCCAACCCAGCGACAGAACAAGACTCTGTCTCATAAAACAAAACCAAACAAACAAAAAAAGTAAGCTTATTTTTAAGCCTGAACAAGTGTAGTGGTTTAAGGGATCTGCAAATATGGCCCCAATCAGGCTACAAGACGTGGCAGCAACATTTACACCCAGTCACTTCTGGCCGTCTGAGCCACTTTTCAAAACACCCTTGCACAGCTGTGCAGAGTGGCTGGCTCCACTGGCAGCCAGCAGAGCCATAACTCACATTGTCACCACTCCTCTCAAACCCCTTCGGTAAGCACTTTTAATCAATGCAACAGGAATAAACATTTGCTGCAGAGCGGCAATGTGCAGGGAGGAACATGGTTCCACTCAGGCTCAGAAAGCAAAACCTCCTGGCTGTTTGCATCTATGCGAGAGCTCACAGGAAAAGCCCTCTGTGTGGCTGCCAGCCTCACACACTCCCCCCAAGGGGTGAGTTTCTCTTTCCAAGTTAATCTATGCTCTGACTTGCCATCTGTCAACCACCACAGCATTCTCAGTTGACATTTCAAAGCATCTTTGCGCTGTGAATGGTCACCAGCCCTGCCCTGCAAGCCCCCAGGTGACATTGAACTTAAATGAGAGAGAAAACAGGTTTCGGGGTGGATTTCAGTTCAGCATCTTGGAGTCTCTGTGTGGACATGAAATCTGTCTCCCCAGCTGTGGGCTGCATCGCTGTTTGTCATCTGGTTTGGTTCTTGGGGACTCAGAAACTCGTGGGCACCTTTGCAGTTTGTCAAGAAGCTGCACGGCCCTTCCAACAAAAGCAAGCAATAGGAACAGAAGCCCAAGGCTTTAGATCAAGGCACAACTTAAAGCAGCCTCAGGATAAAAGCAAACAGGAGTCAGAGGGATGCCTAAGGCAGAGTCTAGTCCCCAGGGCAGCTATAAGGCAAAGAGAAAGACAAACAGAGAGAGAAAGAGACAGAGAGAGATGGGAGGAGACATGAGGCACCCAGGCCTCTGCATCAAAATCCCTACAAGAGGGGCTTCCTAAAAATGCAGGAGGCTGAGGTGGGCGCACGCAGAAGTTCAAGACTAGCCTGGGCAACATAGCAAGACGCGGTCTTCACAAAAAATACAAAAATTAGCCAAGTGTGGCAGTGTATGCCTGTGGTCCCAGCCACCCAGGAGGCTGAGGTGGGAGGATGGCTTGAGCCCAGGAGGTAGAGGCTGCACTAAGCTGAGATAGTACCACTGCACTCCAGCCTGGGTGACCGAGTGAGACTTCATCTCAAAAAAATTAAAAAAATTTTTTAAAAAGGATCACCCTGGCTACTTGAATGGATGATAAGAAGGTAAGAGCAGAAGCAAGGAGACCAGCAGGGAGATTCTGCAGGTGGGAGTCCACAGTGGCTCAGACCAGGCTGGTGCTGAAGACCGGCTGGATTCTGTATGTATTTTGATGATGAAGCAACTCACTGACTCTTGAAGAGTGGGCTCTAGGAGACTGTATTTTTAACAAGCTCTCAGAGGATTCCAATGCAAGCTGAAGTTGAAGAACTACTGATTTAGGTGAAACTTCTGTTTCAACCTTGGGGAAGTACCTACTGACTTTTCTCCAAGCCACCTCAAAAGAGGCACTAGACAAGATGTGCTCCAGTGTCTGAACATGTGTGCACAGCTCTAGAGCAGACCTCAGGACACTGAGTCAAAGGTTAGGAGTACAACAGTGAACAACCACTGTCCTCTTTTCAATGAGCTTTGCATTTAATGAGAGAAATAAAAAGCAAAAAAAAAAATCATTTTCAACTCAGAATGGTAAAAGTTGTGGTGACAGCATGCCTGGGGCAATGGGAGCACATAGAAGGGGCACCCAATAGGCCAGGTGCAGTTGTTCATGCCTGTAATCCCACCACTTTGGGAGCCCGAGGTGGGTGGATCACTTGAGGCCAGGAGTTTGAAAACAGCCTGGTCAACATGGTGAAATCCTGTCTTTAATAAAAATACAAAAAAATTAGCCGCGTGTGGTGGCGGGCACCTGTAATTCCAGATATTCGGAAGGCTGAGGTGGGAGAATTGCTTGAACCCGGGAGGTGGAGATTGCAGTGAGCCAAGATCGCACCACTGCACTCCAGCCTGGATGGCCAGAGCGAGACTCTGTCAAAAAAAAAAAAAAAAAAAAAAAAAAAGCCAGGAGGTGGGTGGCCATCCAATCTATATCAGGTGGTCAGAAATCCTTCTCCATCACAGGACTCCTAAGTTGAAGACTAGAAAATGGTAGGAATTAGCCAGGTCGATAGGAGAGGTGTGGAAGATCATTCCCAGCAGAGGGAAGACCATGTGCAAAAATCAAGAAGTAAGAGGGTGAGGAGCTGAGAGATGTTCATATAATTGTACAAAGTGACTAATGTAGAGGTAACTGGGAGCCAAATTTTAAAGGCTCTTTGTCATGTTTATCCTGTAGGCAAAGGGAGACAGTAGATGTTTTTAGGCAGGGGAGTAATGATCCACTTTGTGCTATAAAAAGAGCAGTCTGGCTGGAGGAGAGTGGGAGGTGAGTAGACCAGGTAGGAGGCTGCAATACAACAAGTGAGACAAGATGGTTGGCTGGACCAAGGCTGTGGCAGTGAGGATGGAGAGGAGACAGTAGACTAACTTGACTGAGAAAGCGGGAGGAATGCAGGATGAGGCCCAGGTGTTTTGGAAGCTGGGTGGATGGTGGTGTGAATCTGATGTGGTGAGCTCAGGCAGAAGAGGAAATCAGGAGAGGAAAGGTAACATGAGGTCAGTGCAAGACAGACAGCCAAGTGGAGATAACCAGTGGGCAGTTGGATTCATCAGCCTGGAGTTATACAGAGCGCTCTGGAATGGAAATAAAGAGGAAAGGACTTTGGAATAGGTGAATCCTCCCTGAATAATGTGTAGAGAAAGGAGAATAGAACACAGGGGACAGAAAAAGGGAAGAGATTTGTTATTAAAACCAACCATCCATCAGACATCTTCTAATAAAACACTTGTTAGAGGTTTCCTCAGTGTGAGTTATTCAGAACCAGAGCTAAAGACCATATTCACAATAAAATCACTGCTGGGAAGGTCTTCATGAAAACATTTAATGCTGCTTTTAAAACAACAACAACAACAACAACAAAAAAGGCTTTAGCTACTGCACAGACCCTGGAGCAATTTTTCGGCAAGAGTCTATCAAACCTGAATCTGATCTGACTCAAGGAGGTGTCATATCAAGTGTAAAAATCCAATTTCAATGTCCATAAGAGCCTTTCTGCCAGATGCAAGACCCTAATCCAGTTGAAGTGATTTTCTATTGATTAATAGGCTGGGAATACACAGGTTGTTGGTTTTTGAGATTTCCTTTCCTGTGCCTTCATGCCAGCTGTGAAAGAGTCAAAAGGCTCCCAACTGTCAAAATAAAAATGACACTTTGGTCACAGAGGAAACAGATTATAGGTCAATCACCTTGATGACTTTTTAACTATGAGAAGCCATTAATGTTACTGAATAAGCAAATCTGTTTGCATAACCAGATTTTTATAGGCTACTGGGGATAAAGGTTTTCCTAAGTGGGTGATTTGTACAACGATAGCCTTTGGGTCTCTGATGGAACAGCTCTGATAAGGAAATGTTCCTTTAATTATGTGCAAGGCCAATTACCACATTATAGCCACATTGTTTTGCAGATTGCATATAATTTCACCATTTCCATAGCTTCAGCACTATAATTCTGGAGAAAATTCAGACACCAAGAAGACACTTGAGGCACATTATGCTGGAGATAAAGATGTTTTAGCGAATTCAATTTAAGCTACAACATTAAAGTTATTTTGTTGAATAAAACATAATGCAATAATGAGCTTGTGTATGTCAACTCTATAGTGGAGGTAATAATAGCTAGAGAGAGCATGTCCCCTCTCTTCTTTTTCATGCTCATTAGAGTAATAGATAATGCTATAGAGAGAACCTTTCTCTAATATGTGCTTCATCTCAGGCTAAGCGTGTTTTGTGCAACTGCGCTTCAAGAAAAAATAAAAAGGTAAAGGAACTAATTTGGGAGCCATTCACAAAAGTGCTACCACTTGATGTTATTTTATACTCTGAGATTTCTTATTCCCAGTGCCTACCAGGAATGGACTTTCTGGAGAAGCTCAGATTAATCACTCCTTATATACTTGGTACTGGAAGGTCTGTATGGAGCAAGTGAAGAAATCAGCAGAGTGAAAATAGAGGGAGAACAACACGATGGGGGAAAGGCAAAGTTACTGCCATGTTGGTTTCAATTCTGCCACTCATGAGTGAGACCCATGACCTCCTCTCTCTAGGACTCTGTTGTTCTTATCTGTAGAGTGGAGGAATAGAAGGGCCTTTTAAAGTATTAACATTTCCTGACCTATCTGTAAAACACTTTCATTCAAACTGATGGGAATCTTGACTACTTTGCCAAGAGGACATAATCATCATCAAGCTGAATGCAACAAACAACATTGCCTGAAACTATCTAAGCAAAAACTGAGAAAGTTACACAGGACAGACAAACCTCCTCTAAGAGTAAGAACTCTTCAGCACATGCTTAGTGTGTCAAAGACAATGCTGTGTTCACACCATTCCTCTTCTTGGGCATGCAGAAAGACTACATTTCCCAGCATCCCTTGCAGTTAGTTTAGAACCATGTGACTGCATTTCCACCAATAGGAATGTAAGAAATCACTTCTGGGCCAAGGTTATCAAAGGCAAGTGTGAGCTATGTTTCCTCTCTTCCCATCCACATGGCTACAAGTGAAAAACTCTGAGATGGCAGAATTAAAAGATGGAAACCTCCAGGATCTCTGAATCACTGTCGCACAAGGGCCCCCAAGGAGAACCCCTGCCCTGCACCAGACTATGCTATGGGTGTCAACCTACTGAGAGTTCAGGGTTTATTTGTCTCAGCAGCATTGTCTAGTGTTACACTGACTAACATCCTAAGGTTTGAGAGATCTAGCATATTGCTAATTGAAGCTAGATTCCAGTTACACTGAGAATCTTATCTATTTAAAAATAAAAACTCTTCTAAAAAAAACAAATAATCCACATTCCTTTTAACCACATGTGGCACATTTGCGAAAAACAACAACAACAACAACAACAACTGGCCACAGCCACATATTAGGCCATAAAGAAGTCTCAACAAAATCCACTATATGATTGACAATGTCCAGACCACATTTTTCTGACCATAATGCAACAAAATTAGAAGTCAACAGAAAGAAGATAGCTAAACACAAGCATATATTTGGAAAATTAAAAATATCCTTTCATGAGTTAAAGGAAAAATCACAATAGAAATTACTAAATATTTACAACTGAACGAAAACAAAACTTTATATATATATATAGTGTGTGTGTGTGATTCTTCCAACTTTGTTCTTCTTTTACAAGGTTATTTGGGAAATTCTGGGTCTCCTGCAATTCCTCATACAATTTTATGCTGTTTGTCCATTTCTGTGGCTGAGATGAACTTGTTGTAGTTCTCATAGACCAGGGTCTGCATATCGCTGTCTAGAGCCCGGATCTGCCGCACCATGTCCGTCTCACTGTCCTCAGCTGGGCCCGAGGGCACTCTCGACGCAGCTTGTCTAGGTAAACTTCCGGGTCGAAGTGCACCCCGTTCAGATCAGTCGGGTCCAGGGGGTCGGGCCCCGCGGGGCGTCCCGCCGCCTCCCCTTCCGAGAAGCCATAGTAAAGCATCCCGTGTGCCTTCCGCCGACGCTCCGGAGCCTCCCCCTCGGGCCCTTCTGGGGAGTCCCCAGGTCCAGACCCCGGGCTATGTCCGGCAGCAGCTGCCGCCGTCATAGCTCCAACTGCAGCCCACAGGTGTAACTTTTTATATTTTTAAGTTGGATACATCAAGCTACTTGGCTTTTGCTTTCATCACATCATTGAGGAAAGCGGTGGTTGCTTATGGTACCCCTGTTTTTACTGCAACCTGTAATGGATGAGAATCTCCCTGTTGCAAAGAGCAAAACACTGAACTAAATTGTGCTGCAACACAGCCCTGTGTTGGGGGACTGGGAGTGATCATGCAAACAGCTGCAAATTTGCACACTGACAGAGGCAACTGTTTGGGCAGCTGTTCACTATATGAAAAGTCAATTGACCAAAAGTCAGTTACTGAGCTATCTCAATACTTTCATTTTATTTTAACTTTTGGCAGCAGGTTGCAATTAGAGGTGAGAAAGAAAACAAAGTGGTAAGTATAAGATAATGTACACACATGTGTAAAAGAAAATGACAAGACCGAATGACTATTTGTCTTTTGGTTAGCTCCTTGGGCTCTATATCCCCCTCCTCAGAGAACCTCGTTTTCCTTTGTCCAGATTTGTTAGGGCGGATAATCCAGGCGCCTGGTACCCCATGATGGAAGCCAAAGATGTCCCCGGAGACGCCTCCCATTGCATCCTTTCCTGCATTGCCCATATGGTCACAACTCAGCCAAGTAGACTCCCTCGCAGAACTTTGGTCTTGAGCAAAGGGATTCAAGGGTGAAGTGACTGAAGGTCTGTCCTTCTAAAGTGGTACGTGAGCTAATGGCTGAAGTTTACCAAGCCCTTCCAAGCACTTTTTTCTTAATTTTTATTTATTTATTTATTTGAGACAAAGTCTCGCTCTGTCGCCCAGGCTGGAGTGCAGTGGTGCGATCTCGGTTCACTGCAACCCCTGCCTCCTAGGTTCAAGGGAGTCTCCTGCCTCATCCTCCCCAGTAGCTGGGATTACAGGCACGTGCCACCACTCCTGGCTAATTTTTTTTGTATTTTTAGTAGAGACAGGTTTTTACCATGTTGGCCAGGCTGGTCCCAAACTCCTGGCCTCAAGGAATCCACCTGCCTCGGCCTCCCAAAGTGCTGAAATTATACATGTGAGCCACCACGCCCAGCCCCAAGTACTTTTTATATACCAACTCATTTAAACTTCACAGTAATACTGAGATGAGTAATATCATCACCATTTTACAGATCAGAAAACTGAGGCAGAAAGCTGTTAAATAGCCTGCCCCATGTAGTAGAGTCAAAGACATGAACCCAGGCCGACTCCTGCACCTAACCTCTACATTGCACTTGTCAAGGTCCTCTGAAACTGCCTGACTCCTGTCTGCTGCAAGCCTCGTTCTTCAAGAGGACCTTATTTCTGCCAGTTCCCCAACAGCCTTCCAATAAAGTCCCTTTTGCTTCAAATATGCAAGTATTTTTCTATTGTCTACGTCCAAAGAACTTTCAATGATATATTAAGGGAACATCAAACTGGGTATACTTGTAAATTTATGCTTGAAAGTGTAATTTGAAAGTGGAAGTAGAGATTTAGAGCTCGCCAACTGCTATGGGTTTGTATGCGTATTAGGGTGATATGGGTTGGCTGTGTCCCTGCCAGAATCTCAATTTGTAGCTCTCACAATTCCCAAGTGTCATGGGAAGGACTCAGCAGGAGGTAACTGGATCATGGGGCACGTCCTTCCCATGCTGTTCTCATGAGAGTGAATAAATCTCACAAGGTCTGATGGATTTATAAAGAGGAGTTCCTTTGCACAATTTCTCTCTTATCCACCACCGTGTAAGAAGTCCCTTTGCTCTTCCTTCATCTTCTGCCATGACGGTGAGGCCTCCCTAGGCATGCGGAACCAAGCAGCATCCTGAAAATGCCACTAAGCTTCTTTTTCTTTATAAAGTACCCAGTTTCCGGTATGTCTTTATTAGCAGTGTGGAAACAGACTAATAAATAGGGTGAATAACAAAAACAAGATGCTGTAAAAAATGACCCCAAAATTTCAGAGGCCTAACTTAATCGAGATCTGTTGATTGCTGATGTCATGGGTGGTATGCATGGGGGAGGGGCAGGGTACCTCTGCTCTGCTCCATGCAGTCATTTAGGGATCGATGCTTCTTCCCAGATAGAACTTCACTGTCTTCAACACGTGGCTTCTGAGGCTGGTATGGAAGAATAAAGTGCACAGGATCCTGCAGGAGAGATTTTTTTATGGTCAAGTCTAAAGATAGGCATTTATTGCTTCTCACCCATATTCCTCTAGCCAAAATGTAATCCCATGGCCCCAGACTGAACACAAGGGGACTGGGATGTATAATCTAGCTGAGTGCCCAGGAGCAAAATGTAACAGATTTGGAACACACGACCTCTTCCCACTACGGCAAGAAAATGTATTCAGTGTTCACCATATGCCCAACACAATATTAGGCACCATGCAGGAACTTTAAACAAATCTCTATGTAAATTTATGATTTACTTGAAAAGACAGAATACATATTTCTGAAATACATGAGAATTACCCTAAACCAACAGAACATCCAAAATCATCTAGAGGAATAACAGAAGAAATTTCAATGAAACAAGAGATAACCTTTTCATATATTAAATTTTAAAATATGTTTAAATGCTAATATAAAATTTCTCCCCAGGGTGAGGTGAAGCCGATATACTCATACATGGCTTATGATGATGTAAAACATCGCAGCTCTTACAGAAGGCCATCCTGGGCCACGTGTAGTGGTTCACGCCTGTAATCCCAGCAGTCTGGGGGACTGAGGCAGGCAGATCACTTGAGGTCAGAAGTTTGAAACCAGCCTGGCCAACATGGTGAAACCCCATCTCTACTAAAAATACCAAAATTATCCGGGCATGGTGGTGGTTGCCTGTCATTCCAGCTACTCAGGAGGCTGAAGCACAAGAATCGCTTGAATCCAGGAAGCAGAGGTTGCAGTGAGCGGAGATCACACCACTGCACTCCAGCCTCAGTGACCGAGGGAGACTCTGTTTCAGTGGCTCACCCCTGTAATCCCAGCACTTTGGGAGGCCGAAGCGGTGGATCACGTGGTCAGGAGATCGAGACCATCCTGGCTCACACGGTGAAACCCCATCTCTACTAAAACTACAAAAAAAATCTGGGCATGGTGGCAGGCACCTGTAGTCCCAGCTACTCGAGAGGCTGAGGCAGGAGAATGGCATGAACCCGGGAGGCGGAGCTTGCAGTGAGCCAAGATCACACCACTGGACTCCAGCCTGGGCGACAGAGCGAGACTCCGTCTCTAAAAAAAAAAAAAATACTACTACTACTACTAATAATAATAATTTTGGTTAAAAAGTATTGAGAAATTTTTCATTACTAATTAATTGTTCTCACATTGATCCTTGAAAATTGTTGTGATGCCCTGAATTTTAGTTTCTTTTCTAGAATTTTTATCATTAAAATTTCTGCAAGATAATAGCAAAGAAAATCTGTAGAGTAGATTTTCTTTAAAAATTATATGTATCAGTTTTTGTAGATGACAAGTGTTTCCTCAATTTATATAATACGTCACAGCTCAGTTCTAAATTACATTTCACAGACCAAGTTTTAAACTTGGCCTCTATAAAAGTAGGCAGTTAAAAAAAAATTACCTTCATGTTACTCAATGGACCTGGTAAGTAAAGATATTTATTACTGCATTATTTAAAATAGCAAAACATGGAAGCAATTTATATGTCCAACTATAGGGGAATGGTTGAATAAATGATGGCACATTCATTAAGTTACACCTAATGCAGTTATGAAAAGTCATAAGTATGAAAGCCAGGGAGAATATGAAAAAAAAAGGGTAATGCTAAGCAAAAAGAACTAAGAATTATGAGTAGACTTGGATAGTGATTACATCAGATAAACAACAACAAAATTATTTACAGTGAGATGGAAAGTCTCAATATCTTTCAAATATCTGTAATGGTTTCACATTACTTTTATTTTGTTTTACTTTGAGGTGGAGTCTTGCTCTGTCACCCAGGCTGGAGTGCAGTGGTATGATCTCGGCTCACTGCAACCTCTGCCTCCTGGGTTCAAGCAATTCTCATGCCTCAGTCTCCCGAGTAGCTGGGACTACAGGCACGTGCCACCATGCCAGCTAATTTTTTGTATTTTTAGTACAGATGGGGTTTCACCATGTTAGCCAGGCTGGTCTCAAACTTCTGACTTCAGGTGATCCACCCACCTCGGCCTCCCAAAGTGCTGGGATGACAGGCATGAGCCACCACACTGGTGTCATATTACCTTTAAATAATTTTTTTAGGATACAAGATGACATTGTTTTAATATATAAGTAAAGGAATCACCAGGATGCACTGGGCATGTCCCTATGACCACCAAGTTGATATGCACACACCCAAGTGTAAGGCACCTGCTATACACTGTGTATGTACGTGTGCGTAAAACCTTGAGGAAAATGCCATTTGCCTCATCCATTTTTCCAAAGATGGTTCAAAGACAGTATTTATCACTAAATTCCTCCAAAACCTTAAAACCACATGTGTGCATTTGCACTTGTGAGTCACTGAAATCCACTTTCAGATCATTAGCAACAATGGACAGGGTGGCCCAGCCTGTCATGGCGTGGGGACAGGTGGGGATGCTACAGTTGGAAATGGACTGACTCATACTCGGGTTGTCACAGCCTGGTCTCAGCCTGTAGGGCTCATGCTGAGAATGGTACAGGCAGGGGAGCCAGGGACTAGTGTCCAGATGAGACATCAGGCTCCATCACCCATTGGCTGAGTCACCCAGGCAGGAGAGCTCACCTGTCTGCTGGGCCTCTGTTTCTCCGTCTGCACAGCAAGCATCACAGTCACTATAGTCAAAATGTGTCCTCTAGAATTCATGTGTCAGAAACAATCCCCAATGCAACCATGTTAGGAGGTGGGGCCGAATGGGAGGTGTTGAGGTTGTGAGGGCCTTACCCTCGTGAATGGATTAATGCCATTATAAAAAAGGGCTTGCAGAAGTGGGTTCACTCTCAGATGCTCTTGTCCTCATGTCTTCCGTCATGTGATGATACAGCAAGAAGGCCCTTGCCAGACACTAGTGCGTCAATCTTGGGCTTCCCAGTTTCCAGAAAAATTTCTGTTTGTTATATATCACCCAGTCTCAGGTCTTCTGTTACAGCAGCAAAAAAGGGACTAAGACAACAGTCTGCTTATGGACTCCTTGAGAATTAAAAGGAATGCAGGAGGCCCACCTATCCTTGGATCGGGTCCATATGTCCTCAACAAATGGCAATTTCTACTCTGATGGTCTGGAGGGGTGTGATGAGTGGGTTGTTTTTCTTTTTCAAGTGTTCTATGGTGCTTGTGTAGAGCTTGTCATGAAAATTTATAAGGCACAAGTCACCCATTTATCGCACTCTGTGACCTTGGTTAAATTCTGTATCCTCTCTCTGCCTCAATGTTCTCATCTGTAGAATGGGAATGGTGGTGCATGCCCGTGGTGCACAGGTTTGTTGTAAGGCTAAATGAGCTAACTCATGTAGGCATCTAGCACAGAGTCTGGCTCATTCTAAGTACAAAATAAATGCTGCTAACTGTTGGTTTTTGCTAGGGTGTGACTTACAGGATAAGAATAATCAACCTCTGTTCGTTTCTATTCAGATGAATTGGCCCTCAGAAGCTGGCTTTCTACAAGGTCCAGCTGGGTCAGGAAAAACAATAACAAGAGCAGCTAAATGCATTGAGTTCCTCTGAAATGTCAGGCACTCCTATGAGTACACAGTGGTTCCCTGCTCAAAGGATGGCGGAACAGAGGAACGGCCTTTGCCCAGCTCTGGCTGAGAGCTCCTGGATGAAGAATAACTGATGCAGAGACATCTCAGCCCTTTGCCCTGACCAGTGCCAAGAGGCCCATTGCCGATGAGAGGGTGACACCTATGACCCGGTTCACAGACCCAGAGCCAGTGAGGAGCTCTTGGAGATCAGGTGAAAGCTAAGCAGAGGCGAGCAGGTCTTGGGGTGATTTTCACTGCAGGTCAAAGAAACTGGCTGAAGGTAGCTCATGCCAGCTGAAAAGGATGTTTACTGGATAAACATCAGAGTGTCTCATGAAATCTAATAATGACAGTAGGGTAACCAACTATCCCGGCTTGCCCAGGACCTTCTCCGTTTTATTCTTGCATTTTAGGAAGCCCCTCAGTCCCAGGCAGACTGAAGCTGTTGGCAGCCCTGGAATCAGGTGCCACAGAGGTGGGACCCCTGTGGGATTCTCGCCACGTCTCTCCTCCCTGCTTCCTTTTGCATGCCTCTTCCCTCTTGCCCCAAGCACCCACCCTTCCCAGCCTCCTCTCACATGCGGTGCAAGGTGGCAGCCCCAGGCTTTGAGCCTTTCCCTTTCCCGCAGGCACTGCCAAGACAGGCTGAGAATCTCTTACCCCTAACACCAGATTTCCAGAGGAGGGAAGCTGATCAGCCAAGCCAGGCCAGGTATCCACCCAGATCTTCATCCGCTGTGGCCAAGAGGACCCTGTGGTGGGGAACTGGAGCCCCATTACCTGCTGAACACTGCTCTAGAACATAAGAAATGCTACAAAAAAATGAAACAGAATAAATGGTGCCACAAATTGAATGTTTGTATCCCCACTCCATATTTTTTTTTTTTTTTTTTTTTGAGATGGAGTCTTGCTCTCTCCCCCAGGCTGGAGTGCAGTGGCGTGATCGTGGCTCACTGCAAGCTCCACCTCCCGGGTTCGCACCATTCTCCTCCCTTCAGCCTCCCGATTAGCTAGGACTACAGGCGCCCGCCACCTTGCCTGGCTAATTTTTTGTATATTTAGTAAAGACAGGGTTTCACCGTGTTAGCCAGGATGGTCTCGATCTCCTGACCACGTGACCCGCCCGCCTTGGCCTCCCAAAGTGCTAGGACTACAGGCGTGAGCCACTGCGCCCGGCCCCCATTCCAATTTTATATGTTGAAATCCTAACCCCAAGGGGATGGTATCAGGAGGTGGAGCCTTTGCAAGGTGATTAGGTCATAAGGGTGGGACCCTCATGAATGGGATTAGTGCACTTGTCAAAGGGACTTGAGAAAGCTGCCTTACCCCTTCCACTACATGAGGGCATGCTGAGAAGGCACCACCTGTGAACCAGGAAGCCAGCCCTCACCAGATACCAAATCAGCTGGTGCCTCGATATTCGAATTTCCAGCCTCTAGAACCATCAGCAATAATTTGTTGTTTCAGCCAGTCAGTGTACGGTATTTTTCTCATAGCAGCCTAAACTGACTAAGACAGAGAGATACAGAAAGATGGGATGGGACAGTCAAGGACAGCCTTCCCGAGGAGGCATATGTTAGTTTCCTATGGCTGCTGTGACAGTTATCATAAACTGGGTGGCTTAAACAATGTACATTTATTTCCTTGTAGTTCTGTAGGACAGGAATCCAAGATGGGCTAAAATCAAGGTGTTGGCAGGACTCTTTTTCTTCCAAAAGCTCTGGGGGAGAAGCCCTTTCCTTGCCTTTTCCATCTCTTAGAGGCCCCCCACATTCCTTGGCTCATGGCCCCTTCCTCCACCTTCAAGCCAGCAGTCATGGGTTGAGTCTTTCTCACATTGCATCTCTCTGATTCTGACTCTTCTGTCTCCCTCTTCCATCTTTTGAAGGTCCTGTGATTACATTGGGCCCACCAGAATAACACTATTTCAAAGTCAGCTGATTAGCAACCTTAATCCATGCACAATATGAATTCTCCTTTGCCAAGCACCATAACATAGCCACGGGTTCCAGAGATTAGGATATGGACATCTTCAGTAGAGAAGGGCATTACACCACCTACTACAAGGTAATACTTGAACAGAGGCCCTGGGACAAGCCTGCACTGTGAAGGCTGAGTTCAAATACACCTGCCACAGTCCATCTGTGCAAGGGGCAGGGAGGGGAGAGAGAGCACAGAGAACACGGATCATTCTGAGCAGGACGGGCTTCTCTAGAGGTGTCTCCATACAGCTCCATATGGCTTCTTGGCTATGACGGGAGGTGAAATTAACATCTGCCTCTACAGCAAACAGCACATGTCTTATCATATGCCAAGAGGCAAAGCATGAACTCCTTCTGGGGTCCAGTGTCCCAGATGTGGTTCCTAACTCCAGACCCTTCCTAGAAGCCACTGTCAGAGGGTTAACCCTGTGCGGCACTCATGCCCTGAGACAGAGGTGTGCAGGAAGGAGCTGTGGGCAGTGGTTCTCCCAGGAGGGAGGTAAGGAAGTAGGGAGATGTGATGGAGAGCAGTGGTTTAGCTGTATCTGTGATGATGTTTCTTAAGAAACCCAAAAAGGTCTGAAGCAAATACTGCACAATTATGTTGCTAATTGGGAGGGTGGGGTCTTTTCTTATTTTCTGCTCATTTTAAAAAATTTTTTAAGAGATGGGGTCTTGCTTTGTTGCCTAGGCTGGTCCTGAACTCCAGGCCTCAGGGGATCCTCCTGCCTTCACCCCTCAAAGTGCTGGGATAATAGGCATGAGCCATCACACCCAGCCAATCCTTTTCTATATGTTTGAAATATTGCACAGTCAAAAAGAAACTACTAAATTACAAGGGAAACAAACTTACAGAAACATCTAAACCTCCTTCAAGGCAACATCCGGTCTGACTTTGACATTACTGAAAAGCTAAAAGCTCACCCCACTGGGAACGTAGCTGAAAACTAGATTCAGAACTCCTCAAAGAAGAGGCTCCAGGGAGATACCTTATGCGGCTCCACCTGTCCTGCTGCAGGTACACCCAGTGCCCAGGGCTCCCACATCTGGCCAAGAGTTAAATTCTAGAAGAGCGGTGAAGTCTGGAGTGTCTGGTTTGACATGTGTTTTTAAATTCCGTGGCTGATGCTACAACCAAAGGTTCTGCTCATGTGAAGCACAAAGGGGAGATGAAATGTGGACCCAGAAGGATGACAGCAGCTTCACTGTGCCCCACTGCAGGATGCCAGGCAAACCCAGCTGCCCTGGAATAACGGCACCCTGAGGGAGGCTCTCTGCACCCCTCCACCCACCCCTGTTTCATCCTGGGTTGGAGGGAGCATGGCTGCAGCCCCTATCCCTGTATCAACCCTGGAAATTAACAGAGCCAACCTCTGATCCTTCTTGGACAGTAGAAAAGCTCAAGAACCTTCCCCTCTCACATCTGAAACTCCAAAGTTCATCACAGATTTCAATCTGAATTGGGAATCTTTCAAGGCAGGTATTATCATTCTAGCCTTAAAACTAGTCGTTAGCTTACTCAACAAATGGTTATTAAGCACCTACCATGTGTTGGGTGTGGCTTCATGCACTAAGAATACAGCAGTGAGCCAAAAAGACAAAAATCACAGGTCTCATGGAGCCTGTGGTATAGTTGGAGACAGATGACAAACAAGGAAAACAAGTCAATATATTAACACACATCAGCCAGGCACAGTGGCCACCTAACACTTTGGGAGGCCAAGACAGGAGGATTGAGTCCCAGGAGTTTGAGACCAGCCTGGGCAACATAGTGAAAACCTATCTTTACAAAAAATTAGCCAGATGTGGTGGCACGCACCTATAATCTGAGCCACTTGGGAGGCTGAGAAGGGAGGATCACCTGAGCCCAGGAGGTCAAGGTTACAGTGAGCCGTGACCGCAACACTGCGCTTCAATGATAGAATAAGACCTGTCCCAAAAATATATATATACACACATATATTTTAATCTATATATTTGAATCTATTTTTAAATATATATAAACATATTAACATATCATTATGTAATGTGTTATATGTTACAGCTAATTAATATATAGTAATGTGTATATACACATATATAACTATACATTAACACATTACATATATGTTAATTAGTTTGTTATTAGTTATAAGTGCTAAGCGGGGAAAGTAAAGCAAGGAAGGAGAACAGGGGGGCGAGGGGTGGCTTGCAGTCCCAGCTGAGTGGCCTTTAAAGGTGACACTGAAGAAGACCAGACTGGGTGCAGTGGCTCATACCTGTAGTCCCAGCACTTTGAGGGGCAGAAGTAGGAGGACCCCCTGAAGCCAGGCATTCCAGATCAGCCTAGGCAATATAGCAAGACTGTCTCAACAAAACAAAAGTAAAATAAAATAAATAAGTTGAGCATGGCGGCACATGCTTATAGTCCCAGCAAGTCAGGAGGCCAAGATGGGAGGATTGCTTGAGCTTAGGCATTTGAGGCTGCAGTGAGCTATGATTGTGCCACTGCACTCCAGCCTGGGCAACAGAGTGAGACCTTATCTCAGAAAAAAAAAAAAAAAGAGTGAGACGGGAGCCACTGGTGGCGTCTGAGCACCTCAGTGACATACCCTGACTGCTGCATGAAGAGGAAGCACAGAAGCAGGACGCCGGCCAGAGGTGGCTCAGTAACCCCTTAGGGTGCAAACCACAGCTAGGATGGGGGCTGAAGGGGGTTAGAATTTTTAGAGTGATTTTTACGTTTTTGCTTTGTCCCTTCACATCTCTGTGCCTCCTTTTTCTCCACGTTGAAATGGAGCGTAACATGAGCCACGCCTGGGCGATGGTCTGTGCACTCAGCTGCCCACTTCCCTAGGATGTGTTGTTAGATTCCATGACTTACAAAGCAGGTGAGACTCAAAGAGGAGGAGCTAAGTCTGGTGACCTTGAAGAGGAGGGCAGCTTACCTTTCCAGGTGATACTGTCATCAATGCTGCATCCTCAGATTCAATAACAGAGAATAAATCCTTTGTCAAGATATGAGTGGTGAAAAAACCACCACCTCCCCCAGAGAGCCCGTCTTCCAAGAAAGCCCATCCATACTCAGATCCTTTTTTATTACTCTTGGAAAGGTGGTGTGAAAATTTGATAAGGCAAGATATCAAAGTTCTGGCGTGTCACAGAGAGCGCTCTCACTTGCTGATAACGTGCAGATACGGCAAGTGGAAAAGTGCTTTTTTATTGCTTTGGGGCTCTCGATTCGTACCAGAGTTCCACAGCTGCTGGCTGAGTCAGCCGGTTCCTAACCATTCAACCTTTCAGAACATCATCTCCGCAAACCTGCAGTGCAGTGCTAATTTCTGAGATTATCCTCTGGGTAAAAAGGAACTGTCTCCTGGTGGCAGGGTGGGGTGGGTCACTACCTCCACAAAAAAGCAAAGAATGGTGGCAAATAGCAGGTGCTCAGGCTCTCCCAAGTGCAGAGTCGCTGTGCCAAGGGAACACAAGTGTTCCAAATGCAACACCCTGGAAAGTATTCTCCTCTTCATTCACTCCTGCCACAAGAATCTCATTCACAGATGCTGCTATGTTTAAAATTTTTAAGTCTCTCCCTTGGAATAAAGGATGTCTGAGTTTTCTTCCTCAATAGCCAAGGTACTGCAAAGAGCCCATGGAGACGTAGATGAAACCCGATACCCATGAGTTGGTTGTTGTCCTTACTGGAGCTGAATGATATGTACACAGCATGCATTGAACGAGTCTCTCTGCTTTTCACATATTCGAAATTTTCTATAATTAAAAAAATATTTAGGCTGGGCACGGTGGCTCATCCTGTAATCATAGCACTTTGGGAGGCCAAGGCGGGTGGATCACCTGAGGTCAGCAGTTCGAGACCAGCCTGGCCAATGTGGTGAAACCCCATCTCTACTAAAAATACAAAAATTAGCTAGGTGTGGTGGTGCATTCCTGTAGTCCCAGCTACGTGGGAGGCTGAGGCAGGAGAATCACTTGAACCCGGGAGGCGGAGGTTGCAGTGAGCCGAGATCATGCCACTGCACTCCAGCTCGGGTGACAGAACGAGACTCCATCTCCAAAAAAAAAAAAATATATATATATATATAAAAAACCATCCTCAGAGCAAGTTGGCAATAGCTAATAAAATGATAAGTGTCAGGCCTCTGAGCCCAAGCTAAACCATCATATCCTCTGTGACCTGCACATATACATCCAGAAGGCCTGAAGCAACTGAAGATCCACAAAAGAAGTGAAAATAGCCTTTTAACTGATGACATTCCACCACTGTGATTTGTTTCTTCCCCACCCTAACTGATCAATGTACTTTGTAATCTCCCCCACCCTTAAGAAGGTTCTTTGTAATTCTCCCCACCCTTGAAAAAGTACTTTGTGAAATCCACCCATTGCCCGCAAAACATTGCTCCTAACTCCACTGCCTATCCCAAAACCTGTAAGAACTAATGATAATCCCCCTACCTTTTGCTGACTCTCTTTTCGGACTCAGCCCACCTGCATCCAGGTAAAATAAACAGCCCTGTTGCTCACACAAAGCCTGTTTGGTGGTCTCTTCACATGGATGCACATGACAATAAGTGTGCATACCCTTGGACTCAGCAATTCCACTTCTTCAAATTCATCCTGCAGATACACCAGCAAAAGTGCCACATGAAGCATTGTTCCTACCACACTCATAAGAGCAAAAGGCTGGAAACAAGCTAAATGTTCAACAAGAGGGGACTGGCTAAGTAAACAATAGCACAGAGGAATCGCGTGTGTGCCGCTGATAAAAGGAAAAGGACATGGCCTGACATGTGACAACCTCCAAGGTAGAGTGAAGTGGGCAGAATCCTGGTCCCCCAAGGAGCTCTGTGTTCCTGTGAATATGTCACCTTATGTGACAAAAGGGACTCTGCAGATGTGATCAAGTCAAGGGTGTTGAGGTGAGGACATCACCCTGGATTATCCAGTTTAACCCAACGTAATCACAAGAGTCTCTAAACAGGGAGAAGAATCAGAATCAGAGGGAGACTTGAAGATGTCACCCTACTGGCTTCAAACAGAGAGAAGAGGCCATGAGTCAAGCAATGCAGGCAGCCTGCAGGACTGTAAAAGGCAAGGGAACATCTTGATGTAATAGTGAGACACGTTTTGGACTTCTGGCCTCCAGAACTATGGGGAAAAAAATAATTTGCATTGTTTTAAGACATTACATTTGTAGTAATTTGTTATTGCAGGAATAAGAAACGAACACATAATTCACTTTGGGAGGCCGAGGTGGGCAGATCACGAGGTCAGGAGATCGAGACCATCCTGGCTAACATGGTGAAACCCCATCTCTACTAAAAATACAAAAAATTAGCCAGGCGTGGTGGTAGGCACCTGTAGTCCCAGCTACTCAGGAGGCTGAGGCAGGAGAATGGTGTGAACCCAGGAGGCAGAGCTTGCAGTGAGCCCTGAGATCACACCACTACACTCCAGCCTGGGCGACAGAGTGAGACTCCGTCGCAAAAAAAAAAAAAAAAAAAAAAGAAACTAACACATAATTTAAAGAGAAAAAGCAGTATGCAAACATCTTTATCAGCTGGGTGTGGTACCTCATGCCTGTAATCCCAGCACTTTGGGAGGCTGAGATGGGAGGACTGACTGACCTCGGGAGGTTGAGGCCATGGTGAACTGTTGTATTAGTCTGTTCTCACAATGCAAATAAAGACATACCCAAGACTGGGTAATTCATAAAGGATAGAGGCTTATTGGACTCACAGTTCCACACGGCTGGGGAAGCCTCACAATTGCAGCAGAAGGCAAAAGAGAAGCAAAGACACGTCTTACATGGCAGCAGGCAAGAGAGTTTGTGCAGGGGAACTCATCAGATCTCCTGAGACATATACACTATCATGAGAACAGTATGGAGGAAACTGCCCCCATGATTCAATCTCCACCCGGCCCCACCCTGGACATGTAGGAATTATTACAATTCAAGGTGAGACTTAGCCAAACCATATCAACTGTGATGGCATCGCTGCACTCCAGCCTGGGTGACAGAGTGAGACTCTGTCTGAAAGTTTTTTTCTTTTTCTTTTTTTTTCTGAGACAGAGAGTCTCACCCTGTCACCCAGGCTGGAATACAATTGAGTGATCTCAGCTCATTGCAACCTCCGCCTCCTGGGTTCAAGCAATTCTCCTGCCTCAGTCTGCTGAGTAGCTGGGATAACAGGTGCCCACCACCACGCCCAGCTATTTTTTTGTTTTTTCAGTAGAGACGGGGTTTCACCATGTTGGCCAGGCTGATGTCGAACTCCTGACCTCAGATGATCCACCCACCTTGGCCTCCCAAAGTGCTGGGATTACAGGCATGAGTCGCCATGCCCGGCCAAAAGTTTTTTTAAAAAGTGTTTATCATAAGCTATCATTTACAGAAGATGGATAGATATAAATACAGATTCAGATGCTGCTACAGATACAGATGTAGACGTACAGATATACTTTATGGAAGGAGACAAGAAACTGGCAACATTGGTGACCTGCAGAGATGAGAGCTGGCGGAGGGAGTAAAGGAGGGTAAGAATGTCTTTTCCAATGTGTACCTCTTTGTATCTTTTGGTTTTTGCATCATGTGAATATACTGGCTAGTGAAAACAGTAAAATTTCAATGACAACATTCTTTCCTCCATTACCATGACATACATATTTTCAAGACTCTTTTATTTAAAATGTATAGGGCTTTGGCCAGACGTAGTGGCTCACGTCTGTAATCCTAGCACTTTGGGAGGTTGAGGCGGGTGGATCACTTGAGGTCAGGAGTTCAAGACCAGCCTGGCCAATATGGTTAAATCCCGTCTCTACTAAAAATACAAAAAGACAAATTAGCTGGGCATGGTGGCAAGCATCTGTAATCCCAGCTACTTGGGAGGCTGAGGCAGCAGAATCACTTGAACCAGGGAGGCGGACGTTGCAGTGAGCCAAGATCATGCCACTGCACTCTAGCCTGGGTCTGAGAGAGAGACTCTGTCTCAAAAAAACCAATGTATAGGGCTGGATGCAGTGGCTCATGCCTGTAATACCAAAACTCTGGCAGGCTGAGGCAGGAGGATCACTTGAGTCCAGGTGTTCAAGATCAGCCTGAACAACAAAGCAAGACCCTCATCTCTACAAAAATCAAAAAATTAGCCAGGTGTGGGCCAGGTGCAGTGGCTCACAAAAAAATCCCAGCACTTTGGGACGCCAAGGCGGGTGGATCACCTGAGGTCAGGAGTTCGAGACCAGCTTGGCCAACATGGTGAAACCCTGTCTCTACTAAAAATACAAAAAATTAGTCAGGCATGGTGGCGCATACCTGTAATCCCAGCTACTCAGGAGGCAGAGACAGGAGAATCACTTGAACCCAGGAGGCAGAAGTTGCAGTGAGCCAAGATCGCACCATTGCACTCCAGCCTGGGTAACAAAGAGCGAAATTCCATCTAAAAAAAAAAAAATAGCCAGGTGTGGTGGCATGTACCTGTGGTCCTAGCTACTCAGGACACTGAGGCAGGAGGATCGCTTGAGCCCAGGAGGCCAAGGCTAGAGACAGCTGTGTTCACACTACTGCACTCCAGCCTGGAGGACACAGCATGACCCTGTCTCAAAAATAATTAATTAATTAATTAAAATAAAATGTCTAAACTGAAGTAGCATGGAAATAGAGTTGTCACTACGACCGCTCTCCAGTGGTTGGACTCCTGGGAAACTTGGGGCACCTGAGAAGAACAGACAAAAATGTCTGGAAAACCTTCCTGGATTTCACTGGCTACATGGCATTCACCAGCCCAAAGGGAGTCAGCCAGTGCCCCCTTTCAAGGCAGACTCAGAGAGGAAGTTTCTTCCCATCAATATGGAAGCCTCTCTAGTCTTCTCTGGATTCCACACCCTCACCCAACACATCCCAAAGCAGCAGGAGGAACAGGTTCCAACGCAGTCTCATTCTGAAGCCTGGTCTGTCCTGTGATGCTCCAAATAGGCCATGGCTAGACTCTTCAACAGTCCTTCCTCTACCTAAAAAAACTCCCAATTATTCCATTTTATGTGTCGGCTGAGGAAGCAGAAGAGGACTAGGACAGCCCCAGGCAAAAATGCTCCCAGACCTAAAGTGATTAGCTTTATGCAAGCCATTATGCAAATTTATGGCCATTTCAAAGCTATTCAGCCTTGAGGAGACCAAGCAGAGAATGAAGAGTAGAATTCAAAAGTTTTTGATTATCCAAGTTCACTCAGATTCTAATTTGAATATTAAAACTCACAGTGATTACTATGTGGCCCGTGTACCATCAGACCTTTTAAAGCTTTAGTTACACTTTGCCCAAAATCAGGGATGTAAAGAATTCAAAACACCGAGTATACGAGGAACAAAGGTTGATCTCAATGTCATCAGTCCAGGGGGATGTTTTCTCACCTTTGAACCGAGAGCACAGCATCAGCCAGGTCTCACCACTTATCTCCAGGATAACCAGGTGAGGCAGCCCAGACCCACCTGAGCTCAAAGGGGGTGAGCCAGGGTCCACATCCAGGCAGCTGAGAACTAGTGAAACTGTTGTGGGATATGATGAGGTTTCTCTTTAAATAGCCTGATCAATCCTCTATTTTTTAATTCATAGTACCCCCTCCACCCCTTTTTCCTTTTCCTCTTTTTTTCTTCCTTTCTGCCTTTGTTATATGCCTAGACACGCCACAGTACCAGGTGTTATCAGTACCAACTCACATTCCTTTCCTTATTTGGAAAGAAGACTAGCTTTCTAGCTCATTGCAGACACCCCTTCCCCTTTCCCTCTCTCCCTTACGTGCCCACCTTATCTAAAAAAAGTTTAAATGTTTAGCCAACGGGGATTAGTTTAGACTGTACAACCCGACTCCGGCCAATGGGGAAAGGGTACAGAGGCAGGACTTGCGTCAGGAATAAAGGCTCTAGTGCCTCTTTGTTCAGGTGTACTCTCATGGCGACTGGCCAAGGAGAAGCACCCCTTTGCGCAGAAGTAAAATCGCTTTGCTAAAAATCCTTTGAGTGTTCAATTTCCTTAGGATTTTGAACGTTATTACCAACACTATTACAAGAGTTAAGAAGAAATTATTTAGGCAGATAGCGACGGTAACAAAGTCCTTGGTAAGGTTTCTCTTTTAATAAAAAGCCCCAAAATCTTTTTTTTTTTTTTTTTTTTTGGTATGGAGTCTCGCACTGTCGCCCAGGCTGGAGTGCAGTGGCGCAATCTCCACTGAAAACTCCACCTCCTGAGCTCAAGTGATTCTCCTGCCTCAGCCTCCCCAGTAGCTGCGCCACAGGCGCGTGCCACCACGCCCAGCTAATTTTTGTATTTTTAGTAGAGTCAGGGTTTCACCATGTTGGCCAGGCTAGTCTCCAACTCTTGACCTCAGGTGATCCGCCCACCTTGGCCTCCCAAAATGCTGGGATTACTGGCGTGAGCCACCGCCCTCGGCCCCAAAATCATTTTCTTTTCTAACAAACAGCACCCTGTAAAATCAGGCTGCAGACATATAAAGGCAACCTAGAAGCTTGTACGGGTGAATACGGGCAGTTGTGCCAACAGGAAATGGGCTACCTGGGGAGTAAGCATATTCAAAATGGCGGCTCCATCTTCCCTTTTCTTTGTAAACCACGTGTACACAGTAAGGAGCAGGCAACATGGCTCTGGCCTGGCAAAGACCCTATCTGCATAATGGTAGATTAGGGCGGGGCAGCCAGCTTCCCCAAGTACTATGTAAATATCACATCTGGTCCAACCAATCTTTGGGTCCTATGTAAATCAGACACCGCCTCCTCAAACTAGTCTATAAAAACCCGTGCCCGGCTGGGCACGGTGGCTCACGCCTGTAATCCCAGCACTTTGGGAGGCCGAGGCGGGCGGATCACGAGGTCAGGAGACGGAGACCATCCTGGCTAACACAGTGAAACCCTGTCTCTACTAAAAAATACAAAAAAAATTAGCCAGGCTTAGTGGCGGGCGCCTGTAGTCCCAGCTACTCGGGAGGCTGAGGCAGGAGAATGGCCTGAACCCGGGAGGCGGAGTTTGCAGTGAGCCAAGATCGCGCCACTGCACTCCAGCCTGGGCCACAGAGGGAGACTCCATCTCAAAAAAAAAAAAAAAAAAAAAAATCGTGCCCTTCACCGCAAAACCAGAAATCCCACTAGGGCGCCCCCCTCTCTCTTGCAGGAGATAAGGCTATTCTCCTTTCTTTTTTTTTTCTTTTTCTTTCTTTCTTTCTTTTTTTTTTTTTTTTTTTTGAGATGGAGTCTCACTCTGTTGCCCAGACTGGAGTGCAGTGGTGCAATCTCGGCCCACTGGAAGCTCCACCTCCTGGGTTCAAGCAATTCTGCCTAAGCCTGTCAAATAGCTGGTGAGAGGTGACAGCGTGCTGGCAGTCCTCATAGCCCTCGCTCGCTCTAGACGCCTCCTCTGCCTGGGCTCCCACTTTGGTGGCACTTGAGGAGCCCTTCAGCCCGCCGCTGCACTGTGGGAACTCCTTTCTGGGCTGGCCAAAGCCGGAGCCGGCTCCTTCAGCTTGCGGGGAGGTGTGGAGGGAGAGGCGCAGGTGGGAACCTGGGCTGCCGGGGTGCTTGCGGGCCAGTGTGAGTTCCGGGTGGGCGTGGGCTGGGCGGACCCCGCCCTCGGAGCAGCCGGCCGGCCCCACCGGCCCCGGGCAGTGAGGGGCTTAGCACCTGGGCCAGGAGGTGCTGTGCTCAATTTCTCGCCAGGCCTTAGCTGCCTTCCCATGGGGCAGGGCTCGGGACCTGCAGCCCGCCATGCCTGAGCCTCCCTGCCGCCTCCGTGGGCTCCCGTGCTGTCGGAGCCTCCCCAACGAGCGCCACCCCCTGCTCCAGGGCGCCCAGTCCCATCGACCACCCAAGGGCTGAGGAGTGCAGGTGCATGGCTCGGGACTGGTAGGCAGCTCCACCTGCAGCCGCGGTGTGGGATCCACTGGGTGAAGCCAGCTGGGCACCTGAGTCTAGTGGGAACTTGGAGAACCTTTACGTCTAGCTAAGGGATTGTAAATACACCAATCAGCACTCTGTCTCTAGCTCAAGGTTTGTGAAAACACCAGTCAGCACCCTGTGTCTACCTCAGGGTTTGTGAATGCACCAATGGACACTCTGTATCTAGCTACTCTGGTGGGGACTTGGAGAATCTTTATGTGGACACTCTGTATCTAGCTAATCTGGTGGGGACCTGGAGAACCTTTGCGTCTAGCTCAGGGATTGTAAACGCACCAATCAGCGCCCTGTCAAAACAGACCACTGGGCTCTACCAATCAGCAGGATGTGGGTGGGGCCAGTTAAGAGAATAAAAGCAGGCTGCCCCAGCTAGCAGTGGCAACTAGCTCGGGTCCCTTTTCACACTGTGGGAGCTTTGTTCTTTCGCTCTTTGCAATAAATCCTGCTGCTGCTCACTCTTTGGGTCCACACTGCCTTTATGAGCTGTAACACTCACCGGAAGGTCTGCAGCTTCACTCCTGAAGCCAGCAAGACCATAAACCCACCGGGAGAAACGAACAACTCCAGACCCACTGCCTAAGAACTGTAACACTCACGGCGAAGGTCTGCAGCTTCACTCCTGAGCCAGCGAGACCACGAACCCACCAGAAGGAAGAAACTCCAAACACATCCAAACATCAGAAGGAACAAACTCCGAACACACCGCCTTTAAGAACTGTGACACTCACCGCGAGGGTTTGCGGCTTCATTCTTGAAGTCAGTGAGACCAAGAACCCACCAATTCTGGACACACTGGGACTACAGGCAAGCGCCACCTTGCCCAGATAATTTTTGTATCTTTAGTAGAGACGGGATTTCACCATGTTGGCCAGGATGGTCTTGATCTCTTGACCTTGTGATCCACCCTCCTTGGCCTCCCAAAGTGCTGGGATTACAGTCATGAGCCACCACCTGGCCTCTCTTTTGCCTGTTAAACCTCTGCTCCTCTGCTGGTTGTGGTGGCTCATGCCTGTAATCCTAGCACTCTGGGAGGCTGAGGCAGATGGATCACCTGAGGTCATAAGTTCAAGACCAGCGCAGCAAACATGGCAAAATCCTGTCTCTACTAAAAATACAAAAATTAGCCGGGCGTGGTGACCTGCGCCTGTAGTCTAGGCTACCTGGGAGGCTGAGGCAGAATTCCTCGAACCCCAGAAGCGGAAGTTTCAGTGAGCCAAAATTGCACCACTGCACTCCAGCATGGGCGACAGAGTGAGACTCAGCTCAAAAACAAAACAAAAAAAAAAACCCTCCACCCTTAAACCCACTTCTTATGTGTCAGTGTTCACAATTTCCTTGGCGTAAGACAACGAACCTTGAGTATTTACGCCGGACAACGACGCCCTTCAAAACCGCCTTTGCAAAAATTGTAACAGGAAATTATGACAGTTAAAGAGATCAGACCTAACCGACTCCATCTTGCTTCTAACCTTTAAGCTGTCCTTGTTCAGTCCTGAGTGTAGGAAGGAATTCAGTTCATAGTTTGACTCTGAAACAAAACTGATAATAGCCCTTTCCCGAAAAGACCCCCTTCTTGCCTGGGGACCAATCTGCTTTTGCAGGACTAACAAATTTGCTACAAGATTAAAAATTAGTTTAGGGGTCACGCAGCCTTTGGCTCCAAGAGTCTCAACTTCCCCAGATTGCTCCTGGCGATAATATCACTATTGTAAAACCTAAGATCAGTGCTTGAGATATTTTGCAGACCCTGCACACTGGATGGATCAGCTGACACCACTCAGACAGGTAATCTGTTTCAAACAGTTCTGCCATCGTGCCCAGGAACAGAAGACAGCACAAAAACCTCACTTTAGCCTCCTATGATTCCATCTCCAACCTGACCAATCAGCACTCCCCACTTCCCAAGCCTTTACCTGCCAAATGATCTTTAAAAACTTTGATCTTCAAATACCTGGGGAGACTGATTTGAATAATAATAAAACCCCAGTTTCCTGCACAGCTGGCTCTGCATGAATTACTCTTTCACCATTGCAACTCCCATCTTGATAAATCGGCTCTGTCTAAACAGCGGGCAAGGTAAACCCATTGGGAGGTTACATTAGGACTCAGGAAAGCACTTGCTGACCTCTTGCTGTCAGCCAGACACACTTCAAAATATGTTGTGTGTGTTAACTAATTTACTCCTCACAGCCATCCTTCGAGAGACAAATTGGGAAACCAAGGCACAACTAATGAGCGGCAGATAAGGGATTCCATCCAGCAATTCGATCCCATTGTCACACCACACCCACTGTGAGATCAGTGTGTGATCCTGTGGGATTACTACGCTTTACCCTCTAAAGCATAGAAAACTGGAAATTTCTGATTTCTCAAGAAGGACATAGACAAGGAGGTCCATGAATAAGCAAGGGCCCGGCAGGTTGGGATCCAGAGCTTGGGGTAGCAGACAGCCTGGGTTTGACCTTGGACTGGACCGTGTTCCTTGTGTCATTATGGATGATAGGCTCTAAAAATTATTTTTTGTTGTCATTGTTGGGTTTTTTTGTTTTTTTGCTTTGTTTTGTTTTTTTGTTTTTGTTTTTCAGATGGAGTCTTGTTCTGTCACCCAGGCTGGAGTGCAGTGGTGTGATCTCAGCTCACTGCAACCTCCACATCCTGGGTTCAAGAGATTCTCCTGCCTCAGCCTCCTGAGTAGCTGGGATTACAGACACGCACCACCACGCCGGCTAATTTTTGTATTTTTAGTAGAGACAGGGTTTCACCGTGTTGCCCAGGCTGGTCTCGAACTCGTGAACTCAGGTGATCCACCCGCCTTGGCCTCCCAGAGTGCTAGGATTACAGGCATGAGCCACTACACCCGGCCCCAAAATCCTTTTCTTTTCTAACAAAGAGCAGCCTGTCAAATCGAGCTGCAGACATAGAAAGGCAAGCTATGTCAAGTCACCACACCCGGCTAATTTTTGTATTTTTAGTAGAGACGGGATTTCTCTGTCTCTACTAAAATGAGCTATGTAATTAGTACAGATGGGATTTCACCATGTTGGCCAGGCTTATCTTGAACTCCTAACCTCAAGTGATCCGACTGCCTCAGCCTCCCAAAGTGCTAGGATTACAGGCATGAGCCACCATGCCCAGCCTATATTATTGTTAAGACATTACTCAAATGCCGTACCATTTGTCTTCTTAAAGTATACAGCTCGGTGGTTTTTAGTGTATTCACTAAGTTGCACAACTCTCACCGTTATCTAATTTCAGGATATTTCTTTAACCCCAAAAAAGAAATCCCCTCCCCATTAGCAGTCACTTTCTACTCCTTCCCCCAAGTCTCAGGCAACCACTGATCTACTTTCTGTCTCTACAGATTTGCTTATCCTGAACATTTCACAATAATGGAATCATACAGTATGTCACCTTTCGCACCTGCCTTCTCTCTTGAAGACCTTGTGTTTTAAAGATTCATCCATGTTGTAGCATGTGTCAGTATAGTTGTCCCTTGGTATCCCTGGGGGGTTGGTTCAAAGACCCTCCTCGGATACCAAAAATCACTGCTCTCAAATCCCTGACATGAAAATGTCACAGTATTTGCATAGAACCTACAAACATCATCCTGTATACTTTAAATGTCTAGATTACTTTGAATACCCAATACAATGTAAGTATTATGTAAATAGTTGTTACACTGTATTGTTTAAGGATTAATGACAAGAAACACAAGTCTGCAAATGTTCAGTACAGATGCAAACATTTTTTCCCTGAATATTTCAGTCCCAAGTTTGGTTGAATCCACAGATGCAGAACCCATGAATATGTGGGGCTGGCTGTCCTTCATTCCTTTTTATGGCCAAATAATATTCCATTGTATGAATAGGCCACATTTTGTTTGTCCATTTATCAGTTGATGAACATTTTGAGGTGTCTCTACTTTGGGCTATTATGAATAATGCTGCTATAAACATGGGTACACAAGTTTTTCTGTGGATATAAATTTTTACTTCTCTTGGGTTTACACCTAGGAGTGAAACTATGGGTTATATGGTGACTCCATAGCTAACTTTTTTTTTTTTTTTTTTTTTTGAGATAGAGTCTTGCTCCATCACCCAGGCTGGAGTGCAATGGCGTGATCTTGGCTCACTGCAACCTCTGCCTCCCCGGTTCAAGGGATTCTCCAGCTTCATCCTCCTGAGTAGCTGGGATTACACATGCCCGCCACCACACCAGCTAATTTTTGTATTTTTAGTTGAGACGGGATTTCACCATGTTGGCCAGGCTGGTCTTAAACTCCTGACCTCAAGTGATCCACCTGCCTCGACCTCCCAAAGTGCTGAGATTACAGATGTGAGCCACCACACCCGACCATGTGGCTAACTTTTTAAGGAACTGCAGGACTGTTTTCCATAGGGGCTGCACTATCTTCCATTCCCACCAGTAGTGCATAAGGGTTCTAATTTCTCCATACCCTCGTCAACACTTGTTATTGTCTATATTTTGACTACAGTCATCCTCATGGGCATGAAATGGTATCTTTTTTTAGAATATTCACAAGTGAGAATCTTTTTTTAGAATATTCACAAGTTATGTAACCATTACCACTATCTAATTCCAGAATATTTACTCCCCCTACAAAGAAACCCCATGCCTATTTTAGTCACTCCCCATCCACCCTTTCTGTAGCCCCTGGAAACTGCTGATGTACTTTGGGATGGACAAGATTCTTTTTTTTTTTTTTTTTTTTTTTTTTTTGAGACAAAGTTTCGCTCTTGGTACCCAGGCTGGAGTGTGCAATGGCGGAATCTCAGCTCATCACAATCTCTGCCTCCCGGGTTCAAGCGATTCTACTGCCTCAGCCTCCGGAGTAGCAGGGATTATAGGCAGGTGCCACCACGTCCAGCTAATTTTTTTTGTATTTTAGTAGAGATGGGTTTTCTCCATGTTGGTCAGGCTGGTCTCGAACTTCTGACCTCAGGTGATCTGCCCGCCTCGGCCTCCCAAAGTGCTGAGATTACAGGTGTGAGCCACCGTGCCTGGCTGGGATGGACAAGATTCTTATCTTACCTTCCTCACCTGTGGAGAGGAGCTAATAGTAGTGCCTGCCTCACTGGGCTGGGTGAGAACAAGATGAGATCATGTTTATAAACTTGCAGTGGCACACACTATGCATGTATGTATTTATATATGTTATGTGCTATGTTCATATGACACACACTGGTACACACTATGTGCTCAGATCTAAATCTAGGCAGGGGGCTTATAGGCACCCCTCCTCTCTACTACTCATACCCAGGGTTGTGTCAAGAGAGACCCCAGCTCCCCAGCCATAGCTGAAATATGAGAGTGTGAACCCTGAAAGTCTGAGACAGGTCTCAGTTAATTTAGGAAGTTTATTTTGCCAAGGTCGAGGGTGTATCTGTGCCCGGGGCACAGCCTCAGGAGGTCCTGATGACATGTAGCCAAGGTGGTCAGAGCACAGCTCGGTTTTATACATTTTAGGGAGACATAAGACATCAAACAACATATGTAAAATGAACATTGGTTCATCCAGAAAGATAAGACAACTCGAAGCAAAAAAAATGGGACAACTTGAAGCAGGGTGGGGGGCTTCCAGGTCACAGGTAGGTAACAGATAAACTGTTGCATTCTTTTGAATTTCTGATTAGCCTTTCCAAAGGAGGCAATCAGGTATGCATTTATCTCAGTGAGCAGAGAGATGACTTTGAATAGAGTGGGAAGAAGGTTTGCCCTTAGCAGTTCCCAGCTTGACTTTTCCCTTTACCATAGTGATTTGAGGAGCCCAATATATTTTCCTTTCACAGGAGATTGGTCCAAACTTTCTCTACTTTCCCAAATAAATGACGATTTTTTTTTTTTTTTTTGAGTTTCGCTCTGTCGCCCAGGCCGGAGTACAGTGGCACGATCTCAGCTCACGGCAACCTCCACCTCTGGGGTTCAAGCGATTCTCCTGCCTCAGCCCCCTGAGTAGCTGGGACTACAGGTGTGTGCCAATACGCCCGGCTAATTTTTGTATTTTTAGTAGAGATGGGGTTTCGCCATGTTGGCCACGCTGGCCTTGAACTCCTGACCTCAAGTGATCTGCCCACCTCGGCCTCCCAAAGTGCTGGGATTACAGGCATGAGCCACTGCGCCCAGCCTAAATGATGATTTTTAAAAGAATTCTTTGGGTGAGTAAAAACCCCACTAGGATCCCGCGTCCAGCAAAGAGGTTGGATGGGACAGCCTCCAACCAGTCTGATCATGCCACTGTCTTTCTTAAGAGCCTTTGGTGGCTCCCTGTTCTCCAAAGACCAAAATGTTTGCACAATTCTCCACTATCTGGCTTCAGCCTACTTGTACCATTGTTAGAGTAACTCCAGTTAGTCTGGAGAAGGTCCTTTCAACTCAGACATACCTGACTCCTCCTCTCACTGACTGTGTGACCTTGGCAAATCACTTCACCTCTCTGAGCCTGAAGATCCTCATCTGTAAAGTAAGGGCAATCATGGTTCCCTGCAGGGTTGCTGTGGTTATTACATGGGAATATAACTGAAGAGCACCCAGCATAGCTTCTTGAAATACACTAGACCAGCGGTCAAAACAAACTTTTGTATAAAGGCAGGTGCAATGGACTAAATATTTGTATTCCCCCAAAATTCATACATTAAAATCTTGACCTCCATTGTGATGGTATCCAAAGCTGGGGCTTTCAAAAGACAATTTGGGCATAAGGGTGGAGTTCTCATTAATCGGATCAATACCCTTATAAAAGGGACCCCAAAGAGCTTTCTCATCCTCTTCCCACCATGTGAGGGTATGATGAGAAGATGGCGGTCTTTGACCCAGAAGAGGACCATCTGCAGAAACAACCATACTGGCACTCTGATCTCAAACGTTCAGCCTCCAGAACTGTGAGAAACACATTTCTGTTGTTTGTAAGCTCCCCAGTCTACAGTATTTTATTATAGCAGCTCAAACGGACCAAGATAGCCAAATAGTAAATGTTTTGGGCTTTGTGAGCCATAGGGTCTCTGTCATAATTACTAAACATTGTCATTAAAAAGCAACCACAGGTTTGCCAGGGGCAGTGGCTCACACCTGTAATCCCAGCAGTTTGGGAGGCCAAGGTGGGCAGATCACCTGAGGACAGGAGTTTGAGACCAGCCGGGCCAACATGGCAAAACCCCACCTCTACAATGTTGCGGGAAGTCAGGCACCCTGAAAGGAGGGACTGGCTGGAGCCGTGGCAGAAGAACATAAATTGTGACGATTTCATGGACATTTATCAGTTCCCAATAATACTCTTATAATTTCTTATGCCTGTGTTACTTTAATCTCTTAATCCTGTTATCTTCATAAGCTGAGAATGTGCATCACCTCAGGACCACTATTGTACAAATTGATTGTAAAACATGTGTTTGAACAATGTGAAATCAGTGCACCTTGAAAAATAAGAGAATAACAGTGATTTTCAAGGAACAAGGGAAGACAAACATAAGGTCTGACTGCCTGTGGGGTTGGGCAGAATACAGCCATATTTTTCTTCTTGCAGAGAGACTATAAATGGACGTGCAAGTAGGAGAGATATCGCTGAATTCTTTCTTCAGCTAGGAATATTAATAATTAATACCCTGGGGAAGGAATGCATTCCTGGGGGGAGGTCTATAAATGGCCACTCTGGGAGTGTCTGTCTTATGTGGTTGAGATAATGACTGAAATACGTCCTCATCTCCTGCAGTACCCTCAGGCTCACTAGGGTGGCGAAAAATCCCACCCTGGTGAATTTGAAGTCAGACCGGTTCCCTGCTCTCAAACCCTGTTTTCTGTTGTTTAAGATGTTTGTCAAGACAATATGTGCACAGCTGAACCTAGACCCTCATCAGTAATTCTAATTTTGCCCTTTGCCTTGTGATCTTTATTGGCCTCAGAAGCATGTGATCTTTGTGACATACTCTCTGTTCGTACACCCCCTCCCTTTTTAAAGTCCTTAATAAAAACCTGCTGGTTTTGCGGCTCAGGTGGGCATCACAGACTTACCAATATATGATGTCACCCCCAGTGGCCCAGCTGCAAAATTCCTCTCTTTGTACTCTATTTCTCAGACTGGCTGTTACTTAGGGAAAATAGAAAGAACGTATGTTGAAATATTGGGGGCTGGTTCCCCCGATACTACTCAAAGTACCAAAACTAGCTGAGTGTGGTGGCGCTTGCCTATAGTCCCAGCGACTGGGAAGGCTGAGGCAGGAGAATCACTTGAATCCAGGAGGCAGAGATTGCAGTGAGCTCTATTGCACAACAGCCTGGGCAAAAAGAGCAAAACTTCCTCACGAAGAAAAAAAAAAAAAGCAACCACAGGCCGTATATAAAGGAATGTGCATGAAAAAAGCAACCATGGGCTGTATATAAAGGAGTGCGCATGGTTGTAGTCCAATGAAATTTTATTTATAAAAGCAGGTGGTCAGCCAGATTTGGCCTGTGGGCTTATTCCTAGGCCACACAGACTCCTCGCGGTTCCCCTGCACACAACCTTGCACCCCCACACCTCCATGCTAGTCTATAGCTATCATGACTTGAGTCTATAGCTAGAATCAAGCTAGTCTATCCTCCCAGAACTGCCAGCATGAATATCCTGCCTCATTTGTGAACACTGGCTTGACTTCCCCAGGCTCTACAAGCTCCCACAGCCTGCAGCTCTATCAGATCATGTCTACACCATCTCATGGTGAGTGGTTTTGATACCAGTGAGCTGTGGAAGGTCCCAAACATGCCGGTGTCCAGATTCTTAACACCATTGTGAGAATGAATTCAACGATGAGTCAGAAAATAGTGAAAGTACAGAGATTTATTGCAAAGCAAAAAGTACACACTCCAGAAAGAGGAGAGCAGGTGCACTCAAGAGAGATGTGCCAAGAGGTTTGGGGTTTCCATCTTTAGGGGTTTCTTTGACCAAGGGGTGGGATATTCATGGAAATTCCTGGAAAAAGGTGGAGATTTCTTGAAAATGTGGTGCCACCCATTTTTATACCACATACAGGTGTTCTTGGAACTGTCACGGTGCTGGTGGGTGTGTGGTTTAAGATGTTAATGCATGTATCATGAGGTCCTGGGTAAAACCTTGGTTGAATACAGCACCATGTTGGATCCATTTGGTCTCAGCCAGCTTGGCCCACAACCTGGTTTTCAGGGTCTTAGCCCATAGCCTCTAGTCATGTGAAACTGAGGCCTGGAATTTTCTATTCTTCTGCAACCTCCCTGTAGTATTCCTGTCTCAATTTACCATCTTCTCTTCCAAACTGGACAGGGAACCCCTAGATCCTCTGTGTCCCCAGGGCCTAACACCACACCTAGCACATCCCAGGTGATTAACCAATGTTTATGGAAAAAAGTCAACAGTAATCTGGCACAGGCAACACAAGGAAGGAATCTCACATGGGATATTGATCAAAGACACCAGGCACAGAAGAGTTCCAACTGGATGATTTCAGTTATGTGGTGCTCAAGATTAGGCAAGATCCATCAGTGAAGACAGAAAGCAGAACAGATGGTGACTTCAGGTGGGGAAGGAGCTGTCATGGGGGAAGGGGACCCAGGGAGCTGTCCGGGTGCTGAAAGGTTCCACATATGGATCTCGGCACTTGTTACATGGGCCTTTTCACACAGGTAACAAAGTACTACAAGCGAGGTGGCTTAAGCCAACAGACATTTATGGTCTCACAGTTCTAGAAGCTAAAAGTCTAAAGTCAAGGAATTGGCAAATGCATGCTCACTCAGAGGGCTCTAGGGGAGAAGTTCTTCCTGGCCTCTTCCAGCTTCTGATGATGTCCAGCAACCCTTAGGGTTTCTGGACTTGTAAATGCATGACCTCTATCTCTGCCTTCATCTTCACAGGGCATTCTCCCTGTGCGTGTGACTCTGTCCTACTCTCCTCTTCCTATAAGGACACCAGTTGTATTAAGCCTAGGACCCACCCTAATCCAGAATGATCTCATTTTTTTCTTTTCTTTTTTTTTTTTTTTTTTAAAGAGACATGGTCTTGCTCTGTCATCCAGGCTGGAGTGCAGTGGCAAGATCATAGCTCCCTACAGCCTCAAACTCCTGGGCTCAAGTGATCCTCCTGCCTCAGCCTCTCATGTAGCTGGGACTACAGGTGTGCATCACCACACCTGGCTAATTTTTTGTAGAGATGGGGTCTCACTTTGTTGCCCAGGCTGGTCTCAGGAGATCATCCTAACTTAGCCTCCCAAAGTGCTGGGATTACAGGCATGAGCCACCAAGCTTGGATGACCTCATCTTAACTAATTATGTCTGCAATGATCCTATTTTAGAATAAGTCACATTCTGAAGCACTGGGTTAGGACTTCAACATGTTTTGGGGGAACAAATTCCACTCACAACCACAGGTGTATACATAGGTTAAAGAAAATGCCATCAAATTGCACCTTTAAGATGAATACATTTTACTGAATAAAGGTTATACCTGAATTTAAAAATAAAACAAAATGGGAGGAAAAAATAAATAAGCAATAACCAACAAGTTCCTCCTCTTTTCAGCTTCTGAAAGACAGAGCCAGAAATAATTCCCCCCACTTATTGAAGCAGGATAATGCATTTAAAAAAATTATTTTTCTCTCCATTGCGGCATCAGACAGACACTCCTTTCCTCACAAAATCAGCCAGGGCTCCTGGGATCTGCTCTTTCCAGGGGTTGAGGAGATGCTGGTAGTGAAGCAGCCATGATTTTCGGAGAAAAGCCGCCTCTGAATTAGCAGGACTGGCCAGCTGCTCATTCCCCACCCCCACGTGCCACTCTTGGCAGACAAGAAGGAATTTTTAAAGACTGATTACACATTCTTTTTTATTGGTGCCATGTTTGTAGTATTTGTTGGCCCCAGCTGGTGCCCCAGTAGGTGATATAAAAAGACATATGAATAATGTATACAACAGCCCAACAGTCATGAGAGAACCTAACTGCCAAAACAGGGACAGCACGGTGGGCTGAGATAGTGGATTACAGGGGGAAGGGATAGAAATGCATATTCCTGCCCAGTTTTGCCTGAAAACTGTCAGCTACGGTCAGCTTGAAGATGAGCAAGTGAGATCTTCACACCACCCTAGAGAAAGCTCCCAACAAGCATGTATGGGGTTTTCAAACATAGCCATCCCACATCCAGAAAGTCCAACCTACCAGAGTATAGGCGTGGATGTACAAATAGTTATGGACCAGGTTGTTCATTTCAGCATTGCTGTAATTGTGCAGTGGGGACAGGGGAGGGATAAAGGATTTAATAGGGTTTCTCTAGAAAGTCTCTCATGGGGCACAAGCCCTCCAAACACTGCCTTGAAATGAGACTGTCCCTGGCATTAGCTGATGCACCTAGGTCTTGAATGATAAACAAGATAATGAGACTTGGCAGTGCAAGGGTTCGAATATAATGAAATGGAAGAGCATAATGGATCATTTGGGATGGACAGGGAAGAGTTGCAGGGCTATTTGTCCATAGGTTATTGAAGCCCCTTCCTCCTGAGATCTTTCATTCTCTCTCACCTGCCTGTACAGAGGCTGAACAAAAGAGATGCTTGTTTTCCCAGCCTCCCTTGCAGCTAGAGGTGGCCACATAACCCAGTCTTGACCAATGAGACACAAAGGAAGGACTCCTGGGAAATTCTGGGAAAGATGTCTCCTTCCTCATAGGAATCTCTCTCTCTCTCTCTCTCTCTCACACACACACACACACATACACACACACACACACACCACCACCAACACCAACAACAACAAAGACAAGAAACACCCTGGCCACCCCCAGCTGCCTTTGGCTGGAGGTGGGTAATGATTCGCTGTTTAGATCTCAGCAGCCATTTTGCAACCATGAAGGAAAAACCAAGAGAATTGTAGAGTCCACAACTCAGAGCCCTGATCCCATGCAGTTAATGAACCAACCCCAGAAACACCACCCACCCTCCAGGCTTCCTATGGATCATCCCACTCTTCACCCACTGAGAGTTGGATTCCCAGTCACTTACAGGTGAATGTACTATAACTTCTCCATGGCCTACAAGGTGACTACGTGGCTGCCACAGCTACACACATTCAGCATCAGAAAAAGGAGAGAAGGCCTAGCCTTTTGCCTGGGGCAACTGGAAGTACCAGGACACTCCCAGTATGGGATGAATAGTGTCCTCCAAAAATCTATGTCCACTTGGTACCTGAGAATGTGGCCTTATTAGAAAACACAGTGTTTGTAGTCCGGGCATGATGGCTCACACCTGTAATCCCAGCACTTTGGGAGGCCGAGGTGGGCGGATCACGAGGTCAGGAGATCAAGATCATCCTGGCTAACAGGGTGAAACCCTGTCTCTGTTAAAAATACAAAAAATTAGCTGGGCGTGGTGGTGGGCGCCTGTAATCCCAGCTACTCAGGAGGCTGAGGCAGGAGAATGGCATGAACCCGGGAGGCGGAGGTTGCAGTGAGCCAAGACCATGCCACTGCACTCCAGCCTGGGTGACAGAGTGAGACTCCGTCTCAAAAAAAAGGAAGAAAACAGGGTCTTTGTAAATGTAATTAGTTAAGGATGGAGATGGGATCATGCTGGATTAGGTGGGTCCTAAGTCCAATGACGAGTATCCTTGTAAGAGACAGAAAGATGACCACAGAGACACAGAGCACAAAGCCATCTCAAGATGGAGGCAGAGGTTGGCATGATGCTGCCCCAAGTCAAGGAATGCCAGAAGCTGGAAGGGGCAAGGAAGCCTCCTCCCCTAGAGCCATCAGTGGGTATATGACCCCACCAACATCTTGACTTCAGACTCCTGGTCTCCAAAACGATGAGAATATATTTCTATTGTTTTAAGCCATCAAGGTGTAGTCATCGTCACAACACCCGTAGGAAAGGAAGTCTTCATTCCAGCCTGTTCTGTGGCCCTTATGCTTGCTGAAACCCTTCTGTAAAACAACTGCACCTCCCTGACCAGACAGTCTGACTTGGCCTCCTTCTGGGGCCTTTCAGGCTGTGGAGATGACCACCCCACCCCAACCCATGGACAGCAAATCCCATCCCCTCCTGCCTGGTGCAGAGACCCATCTCTTTCTTCCCACTGGGTCTGGAAGTGGCAGACAGCAGCAATGAAGCAGGCTTTCATTTCACTCAAGTCTAGAGAGTTGGTGTCCTCAGTACAAAGGTCTCCTTGAGGAATAAAATAAAAATCTTAAATTTAGTTCTGGATTTACAGCTAGGAAGTGCCATCTTTACCCATATTAAACACAGCTGGAAAACGGACCATCAATAGGGAACAGGATAAACAAATTGTGGTCTATTTATCATGGAATATTATACAATGATTAAAAAGGGATAAGGCATAATAAGATTTGTAAATGCAGTAATGTGATGTTTGGGATTGTCTTCCAAATAATGTAGGAAGGGGTAAACAGATGTGGGTAGGGGGATACAGATCTAGATGAATTAAGTTTGGCCAACAGTCAACCATTGTTGAAGTCGCGGGGATTCATTATACCATTCTCTCTAATTTTGAATATATTTTTAAGTTTCCACCATAAGGAGTTTTTTTAAATGAGGCAGTTCATATATACTGTCACAGAAAGAGGCCCATAAAAGATGCTGAAGAGAAACAGCAAGTTGAGGAATAATATATTCAGTGTAATCCCATTTGTGTGTGCTGTATTTTTTTTTTTCAAGACGGAGTCTTGCTCTTGTCACCCAGGCTGGAGTGCATTGGTGCGATCTCAGCTCACTGCAACCTCCTCCTCCTGGGTTCAGGTGATTCTCCTGCCTCAGCTTCCTCAGTAGCAGGGAATACAGGCACCTGACACCATGCCCAGCTAATTTTTGTATTTTTAGTAGAGACGGGGTTTCTCCACGTTGGCCAGGCTGGTCTCGAACTCCTGACCTCAAGTGATCTGCCCATCTCAGCCTCCCAAAGTGCTGGGATTACAGGCATGAACCACCACGCCTGGCCTGACACATGTGTTTTAATTAATATATGACTGTAAGTACAGAGAATAATCTAGAAGACTGTACAGCAAACCAAAAGCATGGTTATAAGATTTGGCCTGCTGTTCTTCTCTCCTATCACCATTTCTTATCCACAATACACTTCCCACACTTCCAATCACACATTCCCAGGCCTGTGCATATTAATCACTCAAAAAGTGTTCGCCAGGCACACGTTGGACTTCACTTCTTCCTGCCTACAGAACCCAAGAACTCTCTGCATTTACCAAATGAACAAGTGAGAGACTGGACCTAACGAGGCTATGAAGTTATCACCATTCCAGAGTGGTTTATTACTTCTTCTTTTAAAATAGAAATTCTGCTCTTGGCAGAATGGCCTGTAGGCAGTAGTGCAACTTTATAATATTAAGGCAATGCAAACAAGATCACAGACGTGAAATTCATCAATGTAAAAACCCTGGAAGGCTTTCCCATCAGGAAAAGTCCAAGAAAAAGGCATTTTGCTAGGACCCAGAGGTCGGCTTACATGGGGCTTTGCTTAGGTCTGGGCCAGCTGGGGATGGGCGGTGGGGCAAGGAGGCTCCACCCAAAAGCATCTCTCTTGGCTGGGGTTCACTTTGCCAAGTTTAGCTGAGGTTGTTGTAAAAAGTCTTGTTCACAAGCCAGCCAGGCCTGGAGGTGTGCGCCCTGGCTTAGCATAGAAAGCAGAGGCTAAGAGCTTGGGCATTGGCACCAGCAGACCTAGGTTCTAGTCTTTTTTTTTTTTTGGAGACGGAGTCTTGCTCTGTCACCCAGGCTGGAGTGCAGTGGTGTGATCTCAGCTTACTGCAAGTTCCACCTCCCAGGTTCAAGCAATTCTCTGCCTCAGCCTCCTGAGTAGCTAGGATTACAGGTACCCACGACCATCACTGGCTAATTTTTGTGTTTTTAGTAGAGATGGGGTTTCACCATCTTGGCCAGGCTGGTCTTGAGCTCCTGACCTCATAATCCACCCGCCTCGGCCTCCCAAAGTGCTGGGATTACAGGAGTGAGCCACCACACCCAGCCCCTAGGTTCTAGTCTTTTCTTGGCTCTTAAGCTTGGCCAAGTGTCTTCTGTTCTCCAAGGCTCCCTTTGTAAATCTATACAATGGGGCTGTTGATACTTCCTACAGGGCCAGGCTGATGTGAAGACTGAATGAGATGAGCTACAAGAAAGTTAAACATATTATGTCCCAGGAAACCCCTTGAGATAAGGGTTTGGGTACAAGTGGACTTGGGAGGGGATCCTAAGAGGCTCCAACGGGGAGAGGAACAGTGAAATAGCAACAGAAGGAACCCAGTACCAAAGGCGGGATGGGGAGGTCTCTGCTCTGGGCGACTGGGGCTCAACCCCACAGGGAAACATTGAGAGATCACATAGAGCATATCTCAGTCCAGGGGCCCCAGATGAAAATGGGGGCTGTTGGCAGAACATGAGTACATGAGTGCACCGTTTTCACGCTGCTGATAAAAACATACCCAAGATTGGGCAATTTACAAAAGATGCGTATAATGGACTTTACAGTTCCGCATGGCTGGGGAAGCCTCACAATCATGGCAAAGACAAGGAGGAGCAAGTCATGTCTTATGTGGATGGCAGCAGGCAAAGAGAGAGCTTGTGCAGGGAAACTCCCCTTTATAAAACCATCAGATCTCACGAGACATATTCACTATCACGAGAAGAGCACGGGAAAGATCTGGCCCCATGATTCAATTACTTCTCACCAGGTCCCTCCCACAACATGTGGGAATTCAAGATGACATTTGAAGGGGGACACAGCCAAACCATATCAATGAGGAAACATAGGTGATCAGCAAACATCACTGCACTAGGCCATGATCATCATTTAAAATGCCAGCCCGGGCCAGGTGTGTTGGCTCATACCTGTAATCCCAGCTACTTGGAAGGTGGGAGGATTGCTTGAGACCGGGGGTTCGAGAGCAGCCTAGGCAACACAGCAATACCCTTATCTCTGCAAAGTGTATAAAAATTAGCCAGGTGTGGTGGGGCATACCTGTAGTCCCAGCTTCTCAGGAGGCTGAGGCAGGAGAGTTGCTTGATCCTAGGAGTTTGAGACTGCAGTGAGCTATGATTGCACCACTGCACTCCAGGCTGGGCAACAGAGCAAGACCCTGTCTCTAAAAGATAAATAAATTAAAATAAAATAAAATATCAATCAGTGGTGCCTGAGAAGCAGGAGTACTTTGTGATATAAATTCAACTAGATTCTATCAACAAGGCAACAACCCAAAGACAGGTGGGATGACCCAGCTAATGGGCAGAAAGGACCCTGTGAGCCACGTCCACAGCAATGACTCCCCATGTTCCTGTGTGTTAAGGTCACGGGGAGAGTTAATAAAAACACAGGATCCTGGGCCCCAGCTCCAGGGATTCTAATAAAGCAAGTGCATGGTGGGACCCAGAGAGCTGCATTTTAACATGTTCTCCAAGTGATTTGATGTAGGTGGCCAAAAGATGACATGTTGGAAAACATGGGTCTAACAAAACCCAAGACAATGGTTTTGCAGGTCTTTTGGCAATACTAGGTGGGTAAGAGACACCCTCAGGGAGAGGTTTTGGAACAAGTCAGCATTTAAAATGGGTGTACGTGAACACTCACACAATACACACACACACACACGTAACAATACCAACAAGGAGGGCTTGGAACGCCAGTATGTTTATACATGAAATAAATGACTGTGCCCCTAAAATACTCCAGAAATCATCCAAGAATAATTCATAAGCTCTACCACCACCACAACCAGCTCCCTACCCGCCCCCCAGCCAAAAAAAGAAAAAAAAAATCTTGAGAATGAGCCAAGGTTAATGAGGCTGGTGGTTATCTGCTGAGTAAGTGCTGGCCATGCAAGTTAAACTGCCTGAAGGTAGATTAAATTTATGGGTTCAATTTTTCCAGGAGTGCAAAGAAAAATGTGTGCACGAGATGGGAGGCCAGATGCCGCGGGCCTGGGTAAGAAGGAGAGATGACAGGGCTCTACCAGGTGGAGCTTATAATTTGGTGGGGAGAGAGCACCTGGTTCTTCAGAAGCCTTTGTTTCCTTTCAGTCCTTTTCCCACTCCATGCACTGAGCCAAAGACTTCAAGAGGAACTTTTCCCAAATCCTTCTGTACCCTGGAGTGGGGCTCTGTGTTCCCAGCTTCTAAAGGTGAAGGTCAGCGGGTCTCCCAGCTCTCCTTTTTAGCTTCCCCCATCCATCCCCAGATACTGGGCAGACAGGCTAGATGCAATCAATGTCAGGACTGGGGAAATTTTCTTCTGATGTGCTTGGAGGTATCATGGATCCTAGGACACCTTGCTGCTTCAAGTGAGGTCCTCAGGCCAGCAGCATCGGCAACTCAGGAGCTTGTTGGAAATGAGGAGGCTGGCTGGGTGTGCTGGCTCACACCTGTAATCCCAGCACTTCGGGAGGTCGATCAGGGCAGATCACGTGAGGTCAGGAGTTCAAGACCAGCCTGGCCACATGGCGAAACCCTGTCTCTACTAAAAATACAAAAATTAGTTGGGCATGGTGACTCACACCTATAATCCCAGCTAATTACAGGGGAGGCTGAGGCAGGGGAATTCCTTGAACCGGGAGGCAGAGGTTGCAGTCAGCTGAGATCACACCACAGCACTCCAGCCTGGGCAACAGAGTGAGACTCTGTCAAAAAAAAAAAAAAAGAATGATATAATGGACTTTGGGGACTAGGTGGTGAGTAGAGGTTGGGATGGGGGTGAGGGATAAAAGACTACATACTGGGTACCGCATACACTGCTTGGCTGAAAGGTGCAATAAAATCTCAGAAAACCCCAGTAAAGAACTTACCCACGTAGCCAAAAACCCCCTGTACCCCAAACTATTGCAATTTAAATTTTAAAAAATCTCCCTCTTCTTTGCCTTATAAAGGCACCAGTCATCACATTTAGGGCCATCCCAATCCATGAACTTGTTTCATATGAGTATGAGCTCATCTTAACTTGAGCCCATCTGCAAAGACCCTATTCCTGAATAAGGTCACATGCATGAGTACAGGGATTAGCACCTGAACATGTGTCTCAGGCGGACATGACTTAATCCACAATATCCCTACCACTCTTACCTCCAGCCTCATTTCTTCCTCTTCTCTCTGCCCCTCGCCCACTGCCCATGCCACAGCCCTAGAAGCTCTACTCTTCCTCCCACTGCCCTCGCAGGGATACAGTTTAGCTCGTATGGGACAGTCTTCTTCCTAGCCCCGTCTGGTTGCTGCTCATCCTTCAGTCTCAGCCCAGCCATCACTTCCCCAGGGAAGCCTCCCCTCCCCCTCCCCCCACTAGGAGGTCCTTGTCTTTTGCCACATCTAGCTCCATACCTTGAAACTGCTTTATTTATTTATTTTTTAAGAGACTGGACCCAAACTCCTGAGCTCAAGTGATCATCCCACCTTAGCCTCCTGAGTAGCTGGGACCTCAGGCAGGCACCTCCATGCCCAGCTGAAATTACCTTTTAAAGCCTCTCTCCCAGCACTGCTGTACATAAACTCTGAGGGGAAAACAACTGTGTCTAATTACGTCCCAGTTTAACTCTGGTGCCTAGCTCTGTGTGGGTACGCAGTGGGCACTCAAACATTTGGTGAATGAATGAACAAATGAGTGAATGCAAGAACAAATGAGCAGAAGAATGAATGCGTGGAAGCGGGAGAGGAAAGAAAGGAGAAAACAGCATATTTCACACCCGAGATTTATTAGGACGCACACTCCGGCAGGAGATACTCAAAACACAACACAGTCATGGCTTTGATTGTGAAGAACTGTTCAGCTCATTTTATTTCTGCTCATAATCAATACTGCCCAATCTCAATGCCTGCTCCTGTCTCATTAACATTTATCAAGAACACTCAGTGGCACACAGTCTTTTACAACTGTTTACTGACTCTCCATTTCAGTTCTTCTCCCCAGCAGCCCCCCAAGCCTTGGGTGAGAACAAAGCGTTCCTTCTCGCCTGTATCCCATTATCTGTGGGTTGACTGATATCATTCCAAACCCAGGCTGGCCAGAACGCCCCCTCCCCTTTTGGAATAAGATTGATTCTAAGAATCCTCAGTAATCCAAATGAATACTCCAGCTTATGCTCTCACGTTAGCCTTTTTGTTGCCCGAGGAGGGCTCTTCTCTGTCCTGCCTGACAGTGATGTACAGACAGGCAGTTGCTTTCCCTTCTGCAGGGCAGATGTTGACAGGTATGGGGAGCAAAGTGTACCTGCAGAATGGAGCTTCATTGCTGAGGGTGTGACCTCCCCAGGTACTTCCTTCACTGCAGTCCCATTAAGAGAGCTGTGGGCATCTGTCAGAACCCCGCTGAAAGGAACCTCACAGTGACCCTCTCAGCTCACTCCCTAGGAGGGAACCTGTTATGCTCAAGGCTTTGCTGAAAGGGACCAAGAGACCTCAGGATTAGTGGCTTTGTGTCTCTGGCCGACCTTAACTTCTATCTTGCTTGTTATCAAGTGTACCCAACAGCCCTGTAAATAAGAAGAGGCTATTTTCCCGCACGAGTGGTCGGTAATTTGACTCTTGGCACATCACAGCAACCTCCCTGGGCCTCCTTCTGCAGAGCCGAGACAGGACTCGTTTTGTTTCAAAGAGCCTCTAACAGCTGGCAGATTCTGACAAAAAACATCACCCCTTAAAATTCACTTTCTCCCTAGGGTTGATTTTACTGGAGGTTTGTTTTCCTTTGCCTGCCTGCCTGCATCTGCAGAGCCACTAGAAGAATCATCCTGGGTATTGTTCTGCTCCTGTAACTCCCACCACGGACTGCTCACCTGTATCTCTGACGGTGGCACCAGGTGATTCCGACTTACAGCTGGTGGGTCTCAAGCTGGCATAGCTGGGGGCCTGCAGGCACTGTGTCAGGAGACAAAGAATCCAAATGTCCTGGTCTTACCCTGGTCTTGGCTGATTGCGAAGGCACAGCCCCAACAGAATCACAAAACGGACAAGGTTTGTTTTTTTTGTTTTTTTTGTTTTTTTTGTTTTTGAGACAGTCTGGCTCTGTCACCCGGGCTGGAGTGCAGTGGCACGATCTCGGCTAACTACAACCTGTGCCTCCCAGGTTCAAGCAATTCTCCTGCCTCAGCCTCCCGAGGAGCTGGGAGGACAGGCGTGAGCCACCACGCCCAGCTAATTTTTGTATTTTTCGTAGAGACGGGGTTTCACCATGTTGGTTGGCCAGGATAGTCTAGATCTCTTGATTTTGTGATCCGCCCACCTCGGCCTCCCAAAGTGCTGGGATTACAGGCGTGAGCCACTGCACCCGGCCCAGAGAAGGCTTTTCATACTTGCTTCGCAGCCCCCTGCATCCTACCCCAGCACCAGGTGCTCACCACCTGTGGGCTGCACTCATCCGTGATTATCTGTCCCCAGGCCTGCTGTTCCTCGAGAAAGGAAGTTGTAATGGGCAGAATTCTAGGACAGCCCCCAAGAGACCCACTCCCTTGTATCTACTCCCTGTATCATCTCCTCTTCTTGAGTATGTCCAGAGCTTGTGATATGGCCAAGGGGAAGGAATTTTGCAAATGTGATTAAGGTCACACTTGCTTTGTTAAGCACATTTGCTCAGCTGACTTTGAGTTCATCCAAAGCAGGATGATCTTAGGTGGGCCAGACCTAATCAGGTGAGCCTTTTAAAGGTGAAGTTTCAGAGATTCAACTCTTAGCCTCCAAGGAGACACAAATGGCCATGCTGTGAGCTGTCTTTGGAGGTGGCAGCTCTAGGAGCTGAGGGCCTTCGTTCAACAATTGCAAGAAATTGAATTCAGTCCACAAACTGAATAAGCTTGGAAGAGAACCCTGAGCATCCAATGAGACCCCAGCTCCAGCTGACACTCTGGTTGCAGTATTGTGACCCTGAATAGAAGACCCACTTAAACCCCACCCAGACCCTTGGCTCATGAAAACAGATAATAACTGGGTGGTGTTTTAAGCTGCTCAGTTTGCACTGGTAAATCCACCAACAGGAAAGTAATATAGAAGTTAAATGGGCCAGGCGTGGTGGCTCATGCCTGTAATCCCAACACTTTGGGAGGCTAAGGCAGGTGGATCACAAGGTCAAGAGATCGAGACCATCCTACCCAACATGGTGAAACCCTGTCTCTATTAAAAATACAAAAATTAGCCAGGCGTGGTGGCACACACCTGTAATCCCAGCTCCTTGGGAGGCTGAGGCAGGAGAATCACTTGAACCCACGAGGTGGAGGTTGCAGTGAGCCAGGACCATGCCACTGCACTCCAACCTGGGCAACAGAGAGAGACTCCATCTCAAAAAAAAAAAGAAGTAATTAAATGAATACTTTTGACCATTGATGGAAGTTGCTTTCATTCCCTCTTACTTAATCATCTTTATCTTAGCCCTGAAAGAGGGATGCTTTAACCCCATTTGTAACAAGTGAGTCCAAGGCCCAGGAAAGTGATAGAATTTAGCAAAGTCCATCTTGCTACCTGGTGGCCCCAGCTAGAATTCAGCCCCATGTCCATATACCTAAACTCATTACAACATCCACTAAAATTTTGCCCCTTTCTCCATGCCTTCCTCTTTAGAAGCCTGTTCCTTCAGGGATAGATCCCAACCCAGTGTTACAAGTTATTGAACTCTGATTTTGACAAAATATAGTAACTACCACCCAAAATTAATAACGGTATTTTTGAGCCGGGCACAGTGGCTCACACCTGTAATCCCAACACTTTGGGAGGCTGAGGTGGGTGGATCATGAGGTCAAGAGATTGAGAGCATCCTGGACAACATGGTGAAACCCCATCTCTACTAAAAATACAAAAATTAGCTGGGAGTGGTGGTGGGCACCTGTAATCCCAGCTACTTGGGAGGCTGAGGCAGGATAATCACTTGAACCCAAGAGGTGGAGGTTGCAGTAAGCCAAGATCACACCACTGCACTCCAGCCTGGCAACAGAGCAAGACTGTCTCAAACAAACAAACAAACAAACAAACAAACAAAACTATTTTTGAGTCCTTATGTGTCAACCGCTGGGCTATCCCAACACCAATAGATGTTCTGATTACGATTATTTTTTCCATTTTATTGATGAGGAAACTGACACATAGAAAGGTAAAGGAACTTGCCAAAGGTGACGGTCACACAGCCAAAGAGCTGTAGAAGCAGCACAGGAATCCCAGCAAACTCATAGCCAAGCTCTGCTTTTCACCTTCACATCGTACTGTCCTCAGACTAAAACCCTAACTCTGACCTTCCGAATCAAAAATCATACTCAAGGCTGGGCGCGGTGGCTCACGCCTGTCATCTCAGCACTTTGGGAGGCCAAGGCAGGTGGATCACCTGAGGTCAGGAGTTCCAGACAAGCAGGCCAACATGGTGAAAGCCCATCTTTTCTAAAAATACAAAACTTAGCCAGGCACGGTGGCAGGTGTCTGTAATCCCGGCACTTTGGGAGGCTGAGGCATGAAAATCACTTGAACCCAGGAGGTGGAAGCTGCAGGGATCCATGATCATGCCACTGCACTCCAGCCTGGGCAAGAGAGTGAGACTCTGTCTCAAAAACAAAACTGTGCTTAATAATAGCTTGGAAGTGCACATACCTTCTGTGAAGGTTGATAGACTACAATTAGCTTCAAAACACAAATAAGTAACTGTGTTTAAATGAGGCCTTCTGTGTAATAGCTAGGGAAAATCAATGTAGCTATTCACATTTTGGTTCCCCTTCCAGGCACAGAGAAGTTGCCCGTGACTCTGTGATCCTTTTTGTCCAATGAACCATGAGCAGGAGCAACTTCAGTCAACTTCAGGTGGAAGTGTTAAGAGGCTCTGTGATCCACCACATTCCCTTTCCCCTGAAGTGGTGATCGAGGACACATGCAGAGATGGGGCTTTTGTCAGCCTGGATCCCTGAGTGAATGCAATGAACAGACCAACCCACAATGCCCTAACACAGCCCAGATATGCAACGTGACCAAGAATAAGCCTCACTGTGGCCAGGCACGGTGGCTCACTCCTGTCATCCCAGCACTTTGGGAGGCCAAGGCAGGTGGATCATTTGAGGTCAGGAGTTCAAGACTAGCCTGGCTAACATGGTGAAATCATTTCTCTACCAAAAGTATAAAAATTAGCCAGACAATAGTGGCACGGGCCTGTAATCCCAGCTACTCAGGAGGCAGGAGAATCACTGAGTCTGGGAGGCAGAGGTTGCAGTGAGCTGAGATTGTGCCACTGCACTCTAGTCTGGGTGACAGAGTGAGACCCTGTCTCAAAAACAAACAAACACATACCTCACTGCATGAACCCACTGAGATTTGGGGATTGTTGTTACTGCAGCAGAACCCAAATCATCCCGACCGCTAGACTGTCCTAACTAGGGTTTCTTACCAAAAGCAAAGGCATTTTTAAAGTTCATGACATTTAAACCAAAGAGTAAATACCAATATCTGCCACTTTGTGGGGCTAACAAAGTGACAAAGTAACAAAGGCCAAACAAAGCAAACGCCAGAAGTTAAAAGAAACAGATCATTAGGTTAAAAACAGAACTGTGAAAACAGGCACAATTGACTTCATATAGTGATTGCAAAGAACATCAGGCAAGACACAGGTGTGGTAATATCATTTATCACATGCTTAATTGCACATGTTTGCCTAAGAAAAACACAAAGTATTTAAGCTCATCTGTAGTTCAAAGTGCCTATCCGTGTATTTATCCATTCATCCTGATTTATTTATTGAGCAACTCTTTTGTGCCAGGCACTGGGCTGGGTGCTGTTAATGCAATGATGAAGATGGCAGGCACGACTCTGCCCTCCAGGAGTTTCTAGGATATGGAGGGAGACAAACAAAAAAGAAGTAAATCCATGAAAGAAGTATTGGTGGAACCTGCCCCCAATATTTCAACGTATGTTCTTTCTATTTTCCATAAGTGTCAGCCACCTGAGAAATAGACAGTACAAAGAGAGGCATTACACAGCTGGGCCGCTGGGGGTGACATTACATATCGGTAGGACCGTGATGCCCCCTGAGTCTCAGACCAGCAAGTTTTTATTAAGGGTTTCAAAAGGGGAGGGGGTGTAAGAACGGGGAGTAGGTACAAAGATCACATGCTTCAAAGGACAAAAAGCAGGACTACTAATAAGGGTCCAACAAAGATCACATGCTTCTGAGGGAACAGGACAAAGGGCAAAAGCAGAACTACTGGTAAGGGTCCAGCAAAGATCACAAGGCAAAGGGCAAAAGCAGAAGATAAGGGTCTATGATCAGCGGTGCATGTATTGTCTTGATAAACATCTTAAACAACATAAAACAGGGTTCGAGAGCAGAGAACCAGTCTGATCACAAATTTACCAGGGCGGAGTTTTTCCCCACCCTAGTAAGCCTTTGGGTACTGCAGGAGACCAGGGAGTATCTCAGTCCTTATCTCAACAGCATAAGACAGACATTCCCAGAGCAGCCATTTATAGACCTCCCCCCAGCAATGCATTCCTTTCCCAGGGTATTAATATTAATATTCCTTGCTAGGAAAAGAATTTAGCGATATCTCTCCTACTTGCACATCTGTTTATAGACTCTCTGCAAGAAGAAACATATGGCTCTTTTTGCCAGAGCCTGCAGGCAGTCAGACCTTATGGTTGTCTTCCCTTGTTCCCTAAAAATCGCTGTTATTCTCTTCTTTTTCAAGGTGCACTGATTTCATATTGTTGAAACACGTTTTACAACCAATTTGTAGAGTTAACACAATTATCACAGTGGTCCTGAGCTGATGTACATCCTCAGCTTATAAATATAACAGGATTAAGAGATTAAAGTAAAGACAGGCATAAGAAATTATAAAAGTATTATTTGGGAACTGATAAATGTCCATGAAATCTTCACAATTTATGTTCTTCTGCCACGGCTCCAGCCAGTCCCTCCATATGGGGTCCCTGACTTCCCGCAACAAGAAATAATAGAGGTTAAGGTGGAGAAGAGCAGGGAAGTCCACTTTATAAAGCAGTCAGGAAAGAGCTCTCTGTGGAAGCACCATTTTAGCTGAGACCTAAAGGATGGCCTAATTTGGGGAGGTGCAGAGGAAAATCATTCCAGGCTGAAGCAGCAAGTGCAAAGGCCCTGTTGTGGAGAAAGATTTGAAAGTCCAAGAAAACAAAAGGAGGCCAGAGCGGCTGAAACAGAGTAGGCCAAGGGGAAGAGATTGGAGAGGGCTGGAGAGGTGGCAGGAACAGGCAGAAGACTAGGGCTCTTGATTTTATTCTATGTGCCATGGGCAGGAAAGGCAGGGATGAGACTCAATGGAAACCTTAAGATCACTGAAGCTGCCAGGTGGGAAATGGATTGCTGAGCATGGAGAGCAGGTGCAGAGGACCAGTTAAGACCAGTTAGGAGGCTGCTGCTGCAGCCCAGCTGGGATAGGGGTGTCCTAGGCAAAGACAACGACAGTGAAGATAGAGAGAGTGGACAAGTTGGGTAAAGTTTAGAATCACAGGACTTGCTGACTGGAGAAGAGGGCAAAAGCAGAGTTAGCACAACACATGAGTTATGACCACCTTGAGCAGCTCAGCATGGGGTGGTGCCATCTACAGAACAGAGATGGCATGGACAGAGCCCATGGAGAAGGAGGAGGAAAAGGAGGGTTTGGCTTTGGGTTTTTTTTTAAGACAAGGTCTGGCTCTGTCACCCAAGCTGGAGTGCAGTGGTGTGATCATAGCTCTTTGCAGCCTCAAACTCCTGGGCTCAAGTGATCCTCCTGCCTTAGCCTCCCAAGTAGCAGGGCTCCAGCTCCTACAGATGCACATCACCATGCCTAGCTAATTTTTTTTTTTTTTTTTTTTTTTTTTTTTTGTAGATAGGGAGTCTCACTGTGTTTCCCAGTCTGGCTTCAAACTCCTGGCCTCAAGTAATCCTCCCACCTCGGCCTCTCATACCACTGGGATTACAGCCATCACCTACCCCTCCAAGCCATGAGTTTGGCTTTGGATGTCACAAGGCTGAGGTGTCCATGAGTTGACAAGTGGAAAAAATAAGAAAGAAGTTGAGTGTTTAAGACTGCTGCTTGAAGGAGAAGTCTAGCCTCAAACAAAAGTTCAGGACTCATCAGCTGAGAAATGGCACTGAAAATTATGCAAATGGATGAGCTCAGCTAGCAAACAAGTCCAGAGAGAGCAGAAAGTCCAGAGAGAGCAGCACTGGGCCACGCACCTAGCCTAATGCTACCCTGCTCCACACAATCCCTGTGTTATGCTGGAGAGGGTTCAGCCTCTGGTGAGTTTCACCACACCCCCACATCTCTTTCTTCTGAGACCTTCTCTAAAATCCTCTCTTTTATACATAGTGAAAAGGGTTCTCTTTTTCCCATCCAGCTTAAGCAAAAACTTTTGACTATGAGAGGAATGACGATGCATTTAGTATCTGTTCTGCACGGCTAATTCCATCAAAGATTTCTCATTATTCATGCCTGGCAGTCTCATTTTCTTCTTTCGCCTCTCAGAGCACAGTCGTAGGCTTAATTACTGACCTTTTCACCCTTCTAACACCAGCGATTTCCCCCATCTCAGTTCTCAGGAAGTTCTGTTCACAGAATTATCTCCTGAATCCTCACCTGGGGATAGAAATTGTTCTCTGTGGCCGTGTCTTCCCCTCTAATTCTTATCAAAAAACTCAGTGATCTCTGCATCAAATATTAAACTCAAGCTTAACAGATCATGCTTCTGGCTTCTCTCTCTCTCTGGCCTGTGGGTTAACAGGTTTGCAACCTTTGCAGAGAAGACACCAAATTCCCAGGAGGCCAGTTTCCAAGGGTGCTGGTCACTCTTGCTCTCTTTCTCCTGCTCAAAATTCAGCACTAGAGAGTGTTACACCATTGCATCTGCAGGGAGTTCATCTGACTCTAGGGACTACAGAGGAGGGAGACGGGCAAACTAACAGGCATTCAGAAAATGGCTACCACAATGGGGAAGAAAATGAAAGTCAAACCAAATAAGCAATGGTCAAAAAAAAAAAAAAAATCTGGAGGCCAGCTGCAGTGGCTCACACCTGTAATCCCAGCACTTTGGGAGGCCAAGGCAGGTGGATGCCTTGAGATCAGGAGTTCGAGACCAGCCTGGGCAACATAGTGAAATCACATCTCCACTAAAAATACAAAAATTAGCCAGATGTGGTGGCAGGGGCCTGTAATCCCAGCATTTTGAGAGGCTGAGGTGGGTGGATCACCTGATGTCAGGAGTTTGAGACCAGCCTGGCCAACATGGTGAAACCCTATTTCTATTAATAAATACAAAAATTAGCCAGGTGTGGTGGCAGATGCCTGTAATCCCAGCTACTTGGGAGGCTGACACAGGAGAATTGCTTGAACCCAGGGGGCGGAAGTTGCGGCGAGCAAAGATTGCACCACTGCACTCCAGTGTGGGCGACAGTGAGAATTTGTCTCAAAAAAAAAAAAAGAAAAGAAAAAAAACAGGTACAGATGTCCATCCAGGCTGAAGAGAATATTCCAGAGCAAAGGTTGGGACACTATGGCCCATGGGCCAAATCTGACCTGCTTGCACATGTTTTTGTCAATAAAGTTTTATTGCAACACAGCCATGCCCATTTGCTACATATTGTCTGTGGCTGCTGGATTACGCTGTTCTCTCATGCTATAAATACCTGAGACTGGGTAATATATAAAGAAAAGAGGTTTAATTGGCTCACAGTTTTGTAGGTTGTACAGGGAGCATGACACCGACATCGCTGAGCTTCCGTGGAGGCCTCAGGAAACTTACAATCATGGCAGAAGGTGAAGCAGGAGCAAAAGAGTGAGGAGGGAGGTGCTACACACTTGTAAGCAACCAGATCTTGCAAGAACTCACTCACTATTGCAAGGACAGGACCAAAGGGATGATGCTAAATCATTCATGAGAAATCCACCCTCATGATCAAATCTCTTCCCACCAGGCCCCACCTCTAACACTGGGGATTACATTGCAACATCAAATTTAGGCAGGGACACATATTCAAACTATATCAGCTGCTTTCATGCTATGGGTGGCAGAGTTGAGAAACTACTACAAGAGACTCTATGGCCCACGAAGTCTAAAATATTTACTATCTGATGCTTTCAAGAAAAAGTTTGCAAACCCTGCTCTTGAAAAGGAAGGGAAGGAAGAGGAGAGGAGTAAGGCAGGAAGGAGCAGAGAGGGACATGGGGCTGTATTCAAACATCTGTTGTTAAGACAGAGAAATTCCATTTACTTGGCATGGCAAAAGTTATCAAACTAGGAGCACTCCATTAAAGTTTCAGGACAAACACTGTGCTGAATATAAGGATGACCCCATCCAACAGGCACATAATCCACTCTAAAAGGCTGTCCTGGGGTAGCGAAGATGATGTTGCTGGAAATATCCTTAAATGGCATGTGGATGAGCTCCCCCAGAGGCATACGTGTTGAGCTAAATACTTTGCTGATGAAGGGTACAAGTTGAAGGGGTTTTGAAAGGCAGAGTGAGGTTCCCCAGAAGGCTGTTGCTACAGATAGCCATGAGGAGAAATTACATGGCCAGATAGAGTGGCATGACCATTGGATAAGGGTTTTTTGTTTGTTTGTTTGTTTTTGAGATGGAGTTTTGCTCTTGTTGCCCAGGCTGGAGTGCAATGGCACGATCTCAGCTCACCGCAACCTACGCCTCCCAGGTTCAAGCGATTCTCCTGCCTCAGCCCCCCTAGTAGCTGGGATTACAGGCATGTGCCACCACACCTGGCTAATTTTGTATTTTTAGTAGAGACGGGGTTTCTCCATGTTGGTCTTGAACTCCCGACCTCAGGTGATCCGCCCACCTTAGCCTCCCAAAGTGCTGGGATTACAGGCGTGAGCCATCGTGCCCAGCCTGGATGAGAGTCTTTAGCAAAGATGGAAGTTTTGGTACCTTGCAATATAATCTCTTCATTTATGTCCTCCTGAAATCTTTACTAATAGCACATTTTGTCACTGCTTCTGGGGTCGTACTTAGAGGGACTTAAAGGAGATGTGATGTGGCAGCCTTTGACTCAAGGGAGTATCATACTAGCTGAAAGAGATCTGGGTACATGCCAGTTGAACCAACCCTTCTGAGGAGGTGATAGATCCTGGGAGGCCACTCTGATCCTGCCAACCTTGAGGCCAGATGAGTCTTTGAAAAACATGGTTTGGCTTAACACCAGCACTTAGTCTAACACCCCCCATGAATCTTGCTGTCAACTGAAGCTACACAAATACCTTTTCAAAAGATTTTTTTCATTCCAGATCCTTCTTACAAATTCCTAAGGCTCAATGCCGTGTGGAAGATTCTAAGAAAGAAAATAGTTTCCGATCTTTGGGATTCCCCTGAGATGGTCCAATCCGAGAAAAGTTCATTGCCATTTACATCAAGGACACTGAGAACAAGAGTCTAATCCGGATTGGATCCTGGGAATTGAGAAGCTTCAGCAGGTGCGAAATGCACCCTCCACAGCCTCACACCCTTGTGGGCTATTTCAGTTACCTATTGCACCTAAAATTAGAAAGTTTAAACCACCACAAGTCATTATTGCTCATGACCCTGTGAGCTGCATGGGGACTTCCTGGCTGGTTTAACCTGGGCTCATTTGTGTGGCTACCTGCAGCTGGAGGGCCAGCTGGGCGGAACATCCAGCACAGCCTGACGCATGTGCCTGGCAGTTGGTGCTGGCTGTCAGCCGGGGAAACTTGTTTTCCTCCATGTGGCCCCTCGCCCTCCAGAGCCCCTCTCCAAATGGCACTTTAAGCAGGATAGCCAAGTCTTGCTTGGTGCCAGCATCCAAGAGGGCAAAAATATGGAAACTACGAGAGGGCTCTCAAGGCCTAAGACTATATGCACCCCAAAAATCTGAGGTCTCAGTTAATTCAGAAAGTTAATTTTGCCAAGGTTGAGGATGCACGCCTGTGACACAGCCTCAGGAGGTCCTGACAACATGTGCCTAAGGTGGTAGGGACACAGCTTGGTTTTACACATTTTAGAGAGACATGAGACATCAAACAATATGTGTAAGATGTACATTGGTTCAGTCTGGAAAGGCGGGACAACTCCAGGTGAAGGTGAGACAACTCGAAGCAGGGAGGGGCTTCCAGTTCATAGGTAGTTAAGAGACAAATGGTTGTATTCTTTTCTTTTTTTTTTAGCAAGTTTTTAATTTTTGTTATTGTACCTTTTAGTTCTATAATTTTTTTTTTATTATTATACTTTAAGTTTTAGGGTACATGTGCACATTGTGCAGGTTAGTCACATATACATACATGTGCCATGTTGGTGCGCTGCACCCACTAACTCATCATCTAGCATTAGGTATATCTCCCAATGCTATCCCTCCCCCCTCCCCCCACCCCACAACAGTCCCCAGAGTGTGATATTCCCCTTCCTGTGTCCATGTGATCTCATTGTTCAGTTCCCACCTATGAGTGAGAATATGCGGTGTTTGGTTTTTCGTTCTTGCGATAGTTTACTGAGAATGATGATTTCCAATTTCATCCATGTCCCTACAAAGGACATGAACTCATCATTTTTTATGGCCGCATAGTATTCCATGGTATATAGGTTGTATTCTATTGAGTTCCTGATTAGCCTCTCCAAATGAGGCAATTAGATATACATTTATCTCAGTGAGCAAAGGGGTGACTTTGAATAGAATGGGAGGCAGGTTTGCCCTGAGCAGTTCCCAGCTTGACTTTTCTCTTTAGTTTAGTAACTTTTTTGGGTGGGGGGCGGGGCGTGGCGGGGCAGAGTCTCGCTCTGTTGCCCAGGCTGGAGTGCAGTGGTGCAATCTCGGCCTCAATGCAACCTCCAACTCCAGGGTTCAAGCAATTTTCCCTGCCTCAGCCTCCCGAGTAGCTGGGATTACAGGCGCCTGCAACCACGCCTGGCTAACTTTCACATTTTTTTAGTAGAGACAGGGTTTCATCATGTTGGCCAGGCTGGTCTTGAACTCCTGACCTCAGGTGATCTGCCCGCCTCAGCTACCCAAAGTGCTGGGAACTCCTGACCTCAGGTGATCTGCCTGCCTCAGCTTCCCAAAGTGCTGGGATTACAGGTGTGAGCCACCAAGCCTGGCCGCTTAGTGATCTTGGGGCCCCAAGGTTTATTTTCCTTTCACGGCTAGAAGTTGGTCATGATCACTTTGGCAGCATTCCACCGGCCAAAGCAAGTCATAGGCAGCCCAGATTCATGTAAAGGAATATAAACTCTACCTCTTAAAGGAAAGATTGGTTCAATTACACTGCACGAGCGTTTGCAGAAAGTTGTACCCATCTTTGGAAAGTACCACACACACACACACACACACCCCTTTACATGCAACCCTCCCTTGAGGTGCATCTACTTCCAGGCAGAACCTAAACTTGACAGTACTCGACAGAAGAAAAGTAGTGTCCTAAATGCCAGTTCTCTTCTTACTCAACTTCAGCCTCATTATAAGCAGATTCTAACACAGTTTATATGTCTTGAGAAACACTTTAATTAATCTTTGGAATTTAAGAATTTGAATTCATAGCAGTAGGCTGTGCATAGGAAATATACATATAGTAAGTTTTTCCTTTCTGATAAATCATGCTGAGGGAACCACAATGTAACTTTTTTTTTTTTTTTTAGATGGAGTCTCACTCTGTTGCCCAGTCTGGAGTGCAGTGGTGTGATCTCAGCTCACTGCAACCTCCATCTCCAGGGTTCAAGCGATTCTCCCGCCTCAGCCTCCTGAGTAACTGGGATTACAGACACGCACCACCATGCCCAGCTAATTTTTGTATTTTTTTTAGTAGAGACGGGGTTTCACCATGTTGGTCAGGTTGGTCTCGAACTCCTGACCTCTGATCTGCCCACCTCGGCCTCCTAAAGTGCTGGGATTATAGGCGAGAGCCACCGGCTCACCTATACTGTAACTGTATATTGAAAGTTTTTTTTTTAATAATTAACAGGTTTAACAGAATGTATCTCCTAATCTATTCCCTTCACTGCAGACATCTATTGCTTTTTCAGCCTAGCAGCCCTCCCCTCTGTGGAGACTCACACTTCCCACTCCAGTCACTTGGCTCTCATGGGGGCTGCCATGTTCTCACATGACTCCACCCATCTGGCCTCAGTTGATTGGTCCAGGGATGAGCATCTGGCCTAAATTGGCCAATCAGAATTCTTCCCTTGAATATTTTTCCAAACTAGCACTAGACCAAGTTAATCATTCTCTGTGATGACAGGAACTGTGTGTAGTGAGAAATACAGGAGCTTTTGTGGCCACATTTCTTGCCTTATGGAGAAAAGGCTTGAGTAAGACGAAATTAAGCCAGTATGCAGACAAAGCTAGAAACAGAGATGGAGAGAGAGATCTGATGGTGTCTCCATCCAGAGATGGAGAGAGAGATCTTGTGGTAAGCCCCCTGGTTTTTATCATTCTAGTACATGCTTGCTACTGCATACAACCAAGACTTTCACCTGAGGGCCTTCTCAAAGTTAGGCATGGAGTATGTCAGAAAAGCCACAGAAGCCGGGCGCAGTGGCTCACGCCTGTAATCCCAACACTGGGAGGCCGAGGCAAGTGGATCACGAGGTCAGGAGTTCGAGACCAGCCTGACCAACATGGCAAAACCCCGTCTCTACAAAAAATAAAAAAATTAGCGGGGCAGGGTGGCAGGCGCCTGTAATCCCAGGTACTCAGGAAGCTGAGGCAAGAGAATCGTTTGAACCTGGGAGGCAGATGTTGCAGTGAGCGGAGATCATGCCATTGCAGTCCAGCCTGGGTGACAGAGCAAGACTATGTCTCAAAAAAAAAGAAAAGAAAAAAGAAAAGCCACAGAGTTGATGCCCTGGGACCAGTCCTCAGCCAGTGACAGATGGGAGCCAGGCTATAAATGCTTCAATATCTTTGCCCCCTGGATGGAACAACTTTGAAATGCATTCCACATCACCTCCCAGAGGTCCCCAGTGGGGTCAAATCCTAGTTGCCTGGAATGCTAAGCTGCTCATTGAAGCCCCCTGTGTGGCCTCCTGCCTTTCCATGAATCAGTTCCTCACTCCCCTGTTGGTGTTCCCTAGAATCATCTCCTAAATAATCCACTTGCAATCCTGTCCCTCTTTCAGGATCTGCTTGGGGTTGGGGTTGGGGAGTGCAGACCAAAACATGATCCCTTTTCCACTCCACACTAGTAAGATGAGTTTCTGTCACTGGCAACCAAGAGTTCTGACTATTACCTCCTTCTGAGATAATTTCTAAAATGTATTTGGGAATTTCCCCACCTCTACCCCACTGCCTATGTCATCAATATGTAGATTTCTTAACAAAGTTTAATGGTATTCTTTGATCAACCTCAAGTTTCACAAAGCACACTGCACTTTCATAAGGGATCCCCATGACTGACAGATCAGCCGTTCAAAAGAAGGGAAGTGTCAGAGATGGCTCTTCTAGACTCACGTATTCTTTGGTAGAATCTGGGTCAGGATGGTATGGTTGGGAGATGCTTCTGGAGCTCTGGGACCCACAAGCCTATGTGTCCCATGGTGGAGTATTAGGACAACTTGAAAACATAGTGGCAGGACGAGGCTTCCTCCCTCCCCTGCAGTCCATCCTCCACCACACCGAACGTGCTCAACAGATATTGGTTAAATGAATAATGGGGCCAGGCATGGTGGCTCACGCCTGTAATCCCACCACTTTGGCAGGCTGAGGCAGGTGGATCACCTGAGGTCAGGAGTTCAAGACCAGCCCGGACAACATGGCAAAACCCCGTCTCTACTAAAAATATAAAAATTAGCCAGGTGTGGTGGTGGGCGCCTGTAATCCCAGCTACTTGGGAGGCTGAGGCAGGAGAATCACTTGAACCTGGGAGGCGGAGTTTACAGTATGCTGAGATGGCACCACTGCACTCCAGCCTGGGCAACAGAGCGAGACTCAAAAAAAAAAGAAAAAAGAAAAAAGAATAATGGATTTATTCCTTCCAAACTGCAACTCACCAAAAGAAGACCAAGACGCATCACAATGTTGTGGCCATAATCACCACAGTGACGATAATGAATATAATCAACTCTCGAGCCAGCCACCTCCACTAAACCTAGCGGATCGCATCTGGTGTTTCACTTTGGGGATGTTTTAGTGGTCATGGTAGATGGTTGCCTGACTGCTGGCTGTTTCTACTGTTTCAGGAATAAAAAGATGTGTACGCATGACCCCTAAAATTAGTTAGTGTGCAATTCTCAAAGAGCCAAACTTTACCCCAAAAGCTACTGGAATGAAAAAAAAAAGAGTTTTAATTCTCAAAGAGACAAACTAGATAGTAAAAGCATTTATGTTGCCTTGGAGAATCTTCCCACCAAGGACTCAAAGTTGTCTCCAGACCAGGGAATGCCTGGGGCCTTGGACATTCCCAATTCTGGTATCACCTCCCATTCTCCTTTAGGTCCAGTTTTCTCAGAGGAGCATACATTGTTCATTGCCACCAAGGGTATCCAAGGACACAAACTGAAGATAATAGTGCTTTATTGTCTCTCCGTCATCTGTCTCTCCCACATGCTGGAAGGAGAGCCAAGTCCAATTTATCCAATTACAAAATAGCAACATTGGCATCATGAGATCAGCTAACAAAACTTTCAGAGGCAATCTATCTTCCTACCAAAAGTAACCAACATCTGTGGAGCACTTACCATGACTAAGGGTCAACATAAGTGGTTTGCATGCTGCATGTGTCAGGATGGACTAGGTTATGCTGCAGTAACAAATTAACCCCAGACACTCAGCAGCTTAGCAACCAAGGTTGATTTCTTACATTCCATGTCCACAATGGGTTGGCTGGGTATGGTGTGCTCCATATGGCCCCTCAAAGACCTAGAATGATGGAAATTCTACCATCTTAATGCAGGGATTCTCCCATAGTTACTGCACCAGGAGATGAGAGAATGAGATAGTTATTCCCAAGCCCTCAAAAGCTGTACACTAGAGGTGATGTCAGTGACTTCCACTTATAGAGCATTGGACCCTGGCATGAATCCATCTAACTATTGGAGATCTGGGGAATACAGGGAGCACATGGAAATCCCATGAGCAGTAACCATTCCTGCCAGCATGCATTATTTCATCTGAACCTCACAACCCCATGGAATATATAACAGAGGCTTGGAGAGTGATGGGACCTGCCCCAAGGCATCATAGATAATGAGTTGCAGAGCTGAGATATGACCCTCGGCCTGGCAGGATTCAAACCACTACGCTGCATACTCATCATAAAATTCTACGAAATTCCTCATACAGCAAAACCCCACACCAAGTGAAAAGAAAGCCAAGTTGTGCAAATACACAATAGAATTCCCCTGACACTTCACCTCCTCACCCACCCCACCCCCACCAAAAGAATCAACCCACGCAAATAGCTGGAAGAAATTCTCAGGCAATTTCAGCAGGGGAAATGGGGTTATCTCATCTGGGTCTCACATCCGACCTCTTCAAGACGAGACCTTCCCTAAACTTCACCTGAACACCTGGACACACCGTCATGTCTTGCCGCTTCTTGTTACTGGAAATCCAATGATGACGTCTTTATACAACTTACAGGTCTTTCTATAAGTGCCAAGATACATGTCATCCCTGTACCTGCATATCACTCAGAGGTAGGCAAGCTTCTATGTACAGTGCTAGATAGTAAATATCAGCTTTGCAGGACTCATCTGATCTCCATCCTGTATTCTTTTTTTTTTTTTACAATTTTTTTTTCTTTTTAGATAGTGTCTAAAAAGAAAATAAAACTTATCCATGCTGTGATATGGATGAACGTTAAAAACATGCTCAGTGAAAGAAGCAGACATGAAAGGTCATATATTGTACAATTCCATTTATATGCTATGCTCAGACTAAGCCAATTGAAAGAGACAGAAAGTAGATGAGAGGTTTCCAGGAGCTGCAGGAGGGGGTATGCAGAGTGACTGCTGAATTGGGTATGAGGCTTCCAATTGAGGTGTTGAAAAAGCTCTGAAACTAGGTAGCAGTGATAATTGCACAACATGATAATTGTACAGAATGTCACTGAATTGTACACTTTCAGATGTACAAAATGGTAAATGCTGCATATATTATACCACAATTTTATTCGTTTATTTTAGAGATAGAGTCTCACTCCGTCACCCAGGCTGCAGTGCAATGGCACAATCGTAGCTCACTGCTGCCTTTACCACCTGGGCTCAAGCAATCCTCCCACCTAGTCTTCCAAGTAGCTGGGACTACAGGTGAACGCTACCACACCCAGGGTTTTCAATTTCTTTATAGAGTTGCATTCTCACTATATTGCCCAGACTGGCCCAAACTCCTGGCTTCAAGCGATTCTCTCATCTCAGCCTCCCAAAGTGCTGGGATAACAGATGTAAGCCATCGCGCCAGGCAATTTTTAATTCTTATGCGAAATTTTCAAGTAATAAATTCCTAGATTAAAAAAATGTTGATCAACATGGGGATTAGAGGAAAAAATAATTTTAAACAAGAGGAAAAATTAAATGAGATGATGTATATGTGTACAGTGCCTGGCCTCATGATCACTGAGTCCACTGCAGTTTTTTTTTTTTTTTTTTTTTTGAGACAGGGTCTCCACTCTGTCACCCAGGCTGAGTACAGTGGCATAATCATGGCTTACTGCAGCCTCAATCTCCTGGGCTCAAGTGATCCCCCCACCTCAGCCTCTCAAGTAGCTGGGACTACAGGTGCACACAATCACACCTAGCTATTTTTGTTGTTGTTGTATTTTTGGTAGTGACAGGGTCTCACCATGTTGCCCAGGCTGGTCTCGAACTCCTGGGCTCAAACCATCTTCCCACCTCAGCTTCCCAAAGTGCTGGGATTACAGGTGTGAGCCACCATGCCCATCCTGTTGTAGCTATTTTAATAGTGCCGGTGAACAATAATTTGCTCTCCCTATAAAAACAGGACATACTAAGCCAAGGAAAGCACCAATCTAGTTTGTTCTCCCCAGATCTTCAAAATGTTGGAATTAGTACAAGAGTCCAAAATATTTCACATGGATTTTTTTTTTTTTTTTTTTGAGACGGAGTCTCATTCCGTCATCCAGGTTGGAGTGCAGTGGCACAATCTCAGCTCACTGCAACCTCCGCCTCCCGGGTTCAAGCAATTCTCCTGCCTCAGCCTCCAGAATAGCTGGGATTACAGACATGTACCACCACGCCCGGCTAATTTTTGCATTTTTAGTAGAGATGGGGTTTCTCCATGCTGCCCAGGCTGGTCTCGAACTCCTGACCTCAAATGATCTACCCGCCTCAGCCTCCCAAAGTGCTGGGATTACAGGTGTAAGCCACCACACCCGGCCAGTTTGATTTTTTATTGTGGTAAAATACATACAAAATCTATTATTTTAGCCATTTTCAAAGGAAAAATTCAGTGGTGTTAAGTGCATCCACCACGTTGTACAGCCATGTCCCCCATCCATCTCCAGAACGCTTTCATCCTGTCCTGCAAATATGCGGCACCTTGCTACACTCCGGATTGTTTGTCCCACAACAGAGCTGGGCTGAATTATTAATGTGGACTTTTTTCAACAACGGACTAAAGAGGGAGAAGCCCATGAACTCTGAGGAGTGCATCACAGGTGCTCGTGGGATGACAGGGCTTGGGGCCCTCCAGCTGCTGCTGCTGCCACCGCCTGTCCTGCTGGGAGGCCACCCCGTCCCAGGGAGGAAGAGCACTCACAGCTGCTGCTGACCTCCTTTGAGGGCTTCCGCTGGGACTAGCATCAGGATGTGCACAACCCCAACCTGGACGGTCTGGCCGGGGAGGGCATCAAGGCCAAGTACCTCGTGCCACCCTTTGTCACAATGACCTCCCCGTCCCACTTCACCGCCATCCTGGGTAAGCACCACTCTGCCCATTTCACCCGATGCCCATCAAAGCCCCAGCGCCCATCATTCCCCGGAATAAGAAGCAAAAGCTCAGTCAGCTCTAGGGAGGCTGAGGCGGCTCCTACAGCCCAGCGCCATGCCCCAGGAGCAGCACCAGGTCAGAATACACTGTGAGGTGTGGGGGTGCAGGGGTGCGGGGGTGCAGGGCCGTCACTTGGGCCTCGAGACCCAGCCTGCAGACGGGACCAGGACCGGGGTTGCAGCCACCTGAGGGGTCTCCCTGCTCCCAGGCCCTTCCGCATCAGGTCCAGTGGTCTTCTGTAAAAGTAAGTAATTAAAAGAATGTGGCATTTTTTTCAGATGGGGTCTCACTCTGTTGTCCAGGCTGCAGCTCAGTGGCATAATCACAGCTCAGTGGAGCCTCAAACTCCTGGTCTCAAGCAGTCCTGCCTACCTCAGCCTCCCCAGTAGCTGGGGATACAGACAAGCCACCATGCCTAATTTTCTCTTTTTTTTAGAGATTTGGGCAGGGGATGTCTCACTATGTTGCCTAGGCTGGTTTTGAACTCCTGGGCTCAAGTGATCATCCCACCTCAGCCTCTCAAAGTGCTGAGATTAGAGACATGAGCTACCGTGACTGGCCTGATCTTTTTTAAAAAAGTAAATAAGGCCGGGCATGGTGGCTCACCCCTGCAATCCCAGCACTTTGGGAGGCCAAGGTGGGTGGATCACCTGAGGTCAGGAGTTCAAGACCAGCCTGGCCAACGTGGTGAAACGTCATCTCTCCTAAAAATACAAAAATAAGCTGGGCGTGGTGGCAGACGCCTATAACCCCAGCTACTCAGGAGTCTGAGACAGAAGAATCACTTGAACCCAGGAGGTGGAAGTTGAAGTGAGCCGAGATCGTGCCATTACACTCCAGTTTGGGCAACAGAGCAAGATTCCATCTCAAAAAAAATAAAAATAATTAAAATAGAAAGGTAAATAATTAAAATCACTTCTAAAGAATTGTATAAAAATAATAAAACATTAACATTTACAGAGCTCAGTTAGATGAGGTGACTCATACCCTCCAATGGTGTCCTGGTTCTCTTACATGAGAATTCAAATGTCTTTCTGTGGCCCAGAAGATCCCACGCAGCCTGGCCCCTGGCCCATCTTCTGCCAGCCTCTCTCATCTCTCTCCCTCTCCTTCACTTCCCTCCAGATCACAAAGGCCTTTTGCCTGTGCCTTCTGCCCTGCTCTCTCCAGCCCCAGGGCCTTGGCCTGTGCTAGTCCAGTCCCTCCAGCTCACCAGGAGCATGCAGTCCAGTCGGAGAGATAGACACCAGACACTCTAACAGGCACATACACCCCGTGACAACTCAGGAGGCACCAAGGAGGAAAACGAGTTTTCCAGGCACAGACTACAGGGGTAAGTTCGCTTCAACCTAGAGAGGGAGAAAGGGGCTCTCTGAGCATGGGGCAGTTGAGCTGAAAGAGATCTCAGGGGACCAGAGCAAGGAAAAGTGTTCCAGGCAGAGGGAACAGCATGTGTGAGGTCTCTGAAACAAAGACCTGGTCATTTCAGAATCCCAGTGGCCACTAAAATAGAGGGATTCCAACCTAAAAAGGAGGGAGAGGAGGCTGCTGGAAAGCAAAGGACTCTGTGTAAGAATCACACTAGCTTCCGTTCCTCATACACAGGCTTGGTGCCAGCCCTGTGTAAAGTCCTTCACTTTCATGATCTCTGATACACGGAGATAGCAAAGTCAGTGTCCCATTCTACAGATCGGAAAACTAAGGTTCAGAGATGCTGAACAGGCTGGGTGCAGTGGCTCAAGCTTGTAATCCCGGCACTTTGGGAGGCCGAGGTGGGCAGATAACCTGAGGTTGGGAGTTCGAGACCAGCCTGGCCAACATGGCAAAACCCTGTCTCTACAAAAAATACAAAAAGTAGCCGGTTGTGGTAGTGCATGCCTGTAATCCCAGTTACATGGGAGGCTGAGACAGGAGAATCGCTTGAACCCAGGAGGTGGAGGTTGCAGTGAGCTGACATCATGCCAGTGCACTCCAGCCTGGGTGACAGAGCAAGACTCTGTCTCAAAAACAACAAAAACAAAAACAGATTCTGAATAACTGACCAGTTGCTCTGCTAGAAGGTAGGGAAGACAGACTTGGAATTGGGGCGTCCCTGGCCACATGGAACTGGTTCTACCTGGTTTTCTGAGCCTGGAAGTCCAACCACAGGCCCCCCTCATGCAGTGCACCTCAAACAGAGAAAGGCGAGGCAAGGCAGAGTGCCTGGCAGCATGAGCCTCACTCCATCCACACAGCCACTTCTTCAGGGGTCCAGGAAAGCTTCTGGAACCTTGGAGATTCCAGGCAAATTACAGCTGCATTCTTCTGGGGAGATGGTTTATCACTTTCATCAGACCCTCAAAGGGGTCCTTGAATCAGAAACTTAAAAAATAGGCTGGGTGCAATGGCTCACACATGTAATCTCAGCACTCTGGGAGGCCACGGCGGGCCTATCACCTGAGGTCAGGAGTTCGAGACCAGCCTGGCCAACATGGTGAAACTCCATCTCTACTAAAAGAAATACAAAACTTAGCCAAGTATGGTGGCACATGCCTGTAGTTCCAGCTTCTCAGGAGACTGAGGCATGACAATCGCTTGAACCCGGGAGGCGGAGACTGCAGTGAGCTGAGATTGTGCCACTGCACTGCAGCCCAGGTGACAGAGTGAGACTATCTTAAAATTTAAAAAAAAAAAAAAAAAAAGAATGGAAATTGAAAAAACAAAGCTGAACAACCACTCAGAGGAAGATTTGCTGAGGTAGATTTTTCTACATGCAAACTCTGACAGGCAAGTCATTTGGGGGCTCTTAGTGTCAGGAAGCAGGAGCCAAATATCCCTTTTCTCGAGAAAGGGGAAGCCACTTCCCAGTAGCGTTAACTTCATTACACTTAAAAGATCTCCCGTGGGCAGATCCTGGATGGATCCCTGAGGGCTGAGAATACGATGGGCACAAACTATCATAAAGCGTGCCCACCTTTTATTTATTCCCAGATTTTGATGAGAAGATATAAACAGGGAGAGCACGTTTTTAAAATTACAGAATCACCCCACGGCTCTTCTACATTCACTGCCAGGGGGATAGAAATGGGTATGGCTTCAGGCTGGGCGCGGTGGCTTATGCCCATAATCCCAGCACTTTGGGAGGCCGAGGAGGGTGGATCATCTGAGGGTCAAGAGTTCATGACAAGTCTGGCCAAGATGGCGAAACCCCATCTCTACTAAAAATAGAAAATTAGCTGGGCGTCATGGCATGCACCAGTAATCCCAGCTACTTGGGAGGCTGAGGCAGGAGATTTGCTTGGACCCAGGAGGCGGAGGTTGCCATGAGCCAAGATTGTGCCATTGGAATCCGGCCTGGGTGACAAGAGCAAAACTCCGACTCAAAAAAAAAAGGAAAAGAAAGAAAAGACATGTGTATGGCTTCGTGAAGGGTAATTTGGCAAAATCAGATAGTGCACTGGACACAGGGGCTCACACCTATAATCCCAGCACTTTGGGAGGCCAAGGGGAGAGGATCACTTCACCCCAGGAGTTTGAAACCAGCCTGGGCAATATGATGAGACCCCATCTCTACAAAAAATACAAAAATTAGCCAGGCATAGTGGTGCACATCTGTAGTCCCAGCTACTCTGGAGGCTGAGGTGGGAGAACTGTTTGAGCCTGGGAGGTTGAGGCTGCAGTGAGCTGTGATCACACCACTGCACTCTAGCCTGGGTGACAGTGCAAGATCCTGTCTCAAAAAAAATTCTTTTTTAATGCATGAACTTTCTTATTTGGCGATTCCACTTGTAGGACTTTGTCCTGCTGACATATTTGCTTAGTGATAAGGGAAGTACATACAAAGCCATTCATTGCCTACAAATAACAAACTGTTGCAACATAAAATCTTTTTCGTTCACTCATTGTGGAAACATGTTCGTGTGCACCTCTTATTTATAACCAGATATACCATGTATTGAGCTGGGGAACATTTACTCTGCTTCAACATTAAAACCGCTTTTTGGCCACAGGTTGTGGTTAATGCCTATAATCCCAGCACTTTGGGAGACCAAGGCAGCAGGATTGCTTGAGCCTAGGAGTTCAAGACCACCCTGGGCAACATAGCAAGATCCCGTCTCTACAAGAAATTAAAATAAAAAGTTAGCCAGGTGTGGTGGTGCACACCCATGGTTCCAGCTACTCAGGAGGCTGAGGTGGGAGAATTGCTTGAGCCCAGGAGGTCAAGGCTGCAGTGGGTTATGATTGTGCCACTGCACTCCAATCTGGGCAATGCAGTGAGACCCTGCCCCCACTTCCAAACCAAGAAATAGGTTTCTTAACCTCAGCACTATTGACATTTGGGGCAGGATCATTCTCTGTTGCATGCGGCTGTTCTGGGCACTGTGGGATGTTACCAGCTTTCCTGCCCTCTACTGACTAGATGGATGCCATTGGCACCCCTGCTCCCATTGTGACAACCAAAAATATCTCCAGACACTGCCAAGTGCCTGCTGGGGGGCAAATTCACCCTCAGCTGAGAATCAGTACCTTGAGGTAACTATACACCATGATGAACCCAGTACCAGGCTTCAGAAAATGTCTAGCAGGTTCCACAATCAGCTCCCCTTCAATTCTCTAAACACTGATAACAAGTCAGGCAGGTTCCTTCCTTAAAGGTGAGAAATCACAGGCTGAGGTCACACAGGTGGGGAGAGGCAGGGCAGGATTCCAACTCAGCCCTGGATGGTTCCAGCAACTGGGTGGCCCATCCCTGCCCCTGCCACCCCCCCGCCGCCCTCCTCCAGCCTCAGCCCTCATGTGTCTTTGGTTCTAATTGAGTCATCATTACAGACCCCTATGAATTTCACCCAGCTCCAAGCTTCCAGGCAACAGATATATATCCCGAATATGTTGCTTTAATGAAACAGAGGGCACCCGGGACCCGGCAAAACCACTGGCATTTGTCTTCATGTGGCTGGGCTCAAGCCAACCTCTGGGTGACTCCAGTGTGGAAAGGAATTATCCGTAATAGAAAAAATAATGGATAAAAATTGGTACTGCCAGCACCCAAAGACCTTATCAGATTCCAGGGGGTAGGCTGCACGTAAACTATGATAAAGGGGGCTCCCTCAGCCCAGCCAGTTATTAACTGCAGTTTAAAACAAGGGGGATTGCTGGTGAGGTGGGATGATCCCTGTTTCACATCTGGGCTGCAAAACCATGCACAGGTCCAGTTAGGGTTCAGGTCCAAGAAGCCACGTAGACAGCCCTCCAAGCTGCCTAGACAGGACTCCAAGAGTCCTGGGGGTACCACGAGCTTGGTGGTCCTAAGCAGGAAACAAAGCCAGCAGAGTCCAATCCCCCTGGCACAACAGCCCTTCTGGGAGAGACTCCCTAAGACAGAGAGCTGACTTCACTGCCCAGATTCTCCCTGGGGCACATGGTATCTCTGCAAAGCCAAGCCGGTGGTACCCACCACGTGCCTGCGGAGGTGCACAGTGCAGACATCTCAGACCTCACCTAGGAGGCAGGATGATATGACCCTCATTAGCTTTCCCTGCTGCTGATGAAGGCAAGTCTTCCTGGAGAGTTCTTTGAGAGGGCTGATGCTGTATTCCTCCTTTCACTCAGGGAATACTCTTTGAACATCTACTTTGGTCCAGGCAGTGGAAATGGTGGCAAAGGATAGAACTCATGTGTCTTGGGAATGATGCCATCTTCCCAGGGCTTGTCCCATGACATGGGGCTCAGGTCCCCTCCACTCTGTGATCCCATAGATCTTTCTGTGAGAATGGCTTCCTTTTCTCTGTAGTTCAGCCCAGGGAGAAGGATTTAAAAGTCCCTTTTGGGAGGATGCTTTCACTGCTTCATTTCCTTTCTCTGACAGCTGAGGAAATCAGAAGACAAGGGAGATGACATTTGTTGTTGTTTTGTTGTTGTTGTTGTTTTGGAGACAAGGTCTTGCTGTATTGACCAGGCTGGAGTGCAGTGGTGCGATCACAGCTTACCACAGCCTTGACCTTCTGGGCTCAAGCAATCCACCTGCCTCAGCCTCCTGAATAGCTGAAACTACAGGTGTACACCACCACGCGCAACTAGTTTTTATTTTTTTTTTAGAAATGGGATCTCACTATGTTGATCACGCTGGTCTCAAACCCCTGGGCTCAAGTGATCCTTCTGCCTTGGCCTCCCAAAGTGTCAGGATTACAAGTATGAGCCCCCACACCTAGCCAAGACTGTGTTCTTCCTCACCTGGTATCCCCCAAGACTTTCCCAATGTCCCAACTCCTCTGTGGCTCCTGGAAGGAGCTAAGCTTGTGAAACCCCAGGCCAGGAGGAGTCTCTGTTTTCCTCCAGCACATTCTTTCCTAGAAGCAAGGAGGCTGAGGGTGCCAGCTGTTTGAATGAGGGAAAGGCTCAGGGAGAGAGGATTTTTAAAACATTGGCTGTTGACTCCAAATATCCTGCTTCATCATCTCTCCATTCCAGAAACTTTTTGCATGCTTACAAAGGGTGTTCGTTTCTCCTCTAAGTATTTGCCCCCCAGCCCTACCTGCAACAAGGTGGAAGTAGGGCCTCTGCCTGGGATGGTAACTCTCCATTACAAGGCAAGACCTGTCTCTCCTCCAATATCCCCAGGACTGAAGGACTGTGCAAGTCTGCATGTTGATCAAGCATCTCCCTTCCTTATCTAAAGGGACTTACTTCCTTCAAGACACTTTTCCTCTTCCCACCAGCTCCATGCCCCCATACAGTCATCTTCCAACCCATCTCTCCCCACCTCCATGCCACACAAGAGGGGCTTGGCCACAGCACCTGGAAGTTCCTTAAAATTGAATGGTGTGTCACGCTGGGTGCAATGGTTCATACCAGTAACCCCAGCACTTTGGGAGGCTGAGGCAGGCAGATCACTTGAGGTCAGGAGTTCAAGACCAGCCTGGCCAAATGGTGAAACTCCATCTCTACTAGAAATACAAAAATTAGCTGAGTGTGGTGGGTGCATGCCTGTAGTCCCAGCTACTTGGGGGGCTGAGGCAAGGGAATCATTTGAACCCGGGAGGCAAAGGTTACAGTGAGCCGAGATTGTGCCATTGCACTCCAGCCTGGGCAATAGAGTGAGACTGTCTCAAAAAAAAAAAAAAAAAAAAAAAAGAATGGTGTGATTAGCTTATGATTTTAAAAAATGGAATGATGTATTCATTTTCTAAGCTGCATAACAAATCAACATAAATTTAGCAGCTTAAAACACCCATCTATTACCTCTCCTTTCCTGTGGGTCAGGAGCCTGGGGGTGCAGCTTTAGCTGGGTCCACTGCTCAGGTTCTTACAAGGTTGTGATCAAGGTGTCGGCTGGAATTAGTGTCTCATATGAGGCTTGGGGTCTTCTCCCAACCTCACATGGTTGTTGGCAGAATTTCTTTCCATGCAACTGTGGAACTCATGTGGCTGGCTTCTTCAAAACCAGCTGGGCATGGTAGCTCACGCCTGTAATCCCAGCACTTTCGGAGGCCGAGGCAGGTGGATCACCTGAGGTCAAGATTTTGAGACCAGCCTGCCCAATATGGTGAAACCCCGTCTCTACTAAAAATACAAAACTTAGCCAGGCACGATGGCGCATGCCTGTAATCCCAGCTACTTGGGAGGGTGAGGCAGGAAAATCACTTAAACCCAGGAGGCAGAAGTTGAAGTAAGTTAAGATTATGCCACTGCACTCCAGCCTGGGCAACAGAGTGAGACTCCATCTCAAAAACAAACAAACAAAAAGCAAAAACCAGGAGGAAGGAGTCTGTCTCCTCCAGACCCTCATTGAAGATCTCACCTGAAGATGTCAGGCCCACCCTGAATTATCTCCCTTTTGATTAACTCAAAGCGAATGGATTAGGGGCTTAGTTACATCTGCAGAATCCCTTCAACTTTTCCCTAGGTATAGATTAGAAGCAAGCCACGGGTCCTGCCCACACTCCCGGGGAGAGAATATTACACCTGGCATTTATCCAGGGCAAGAACCTAAGGGGTCATCTCAGAATTCTGCCTTCCAAATAGATCCTCGGTGGAGCTCACATGCCTGGGCGAGCACCAGCCTTTGTTGTTTTTTTTTTTTTTTTTTTCACACTTAATTCACTTTATTTTTCTTGTATAAAAACCCTATGTTGTAGCCACAGCTGGAGCCTGAGTCCGCTGCACGGAGACTCTGGTGTGGGTCTTGACGAGGTGGTCAGTGAATTCCTGATAGGGAGACTTGGTAAATACAGTCTCCTTCCAGAGGTCGGGGGTCAGGTAGCTGTAGGTCTTAGAAATGGCATCAAAGGTGGCCTTGGCGAAGTTGCCCAGGGTGGCAGTGCAGCCCCGGGCTGAGGTGTAGCAGTCATCGATACCAGCCATCATGAGCAGCTTCTTAGGCACAGGTGCGGAGACGATGCCAGTGCCCCTGGGTGCAGGGATGAGGCGTACCAGCACAGAGCCGCAGCGGCCTGTCACCTTGCAAGGGACAGTGTGGGGCTTGCCGATCTTGTTCCCCCAGTAGCCTCTGCGCACAGGGACGATGGAGAGCTTGGCCAGGATGATGGCCCCACGGATGGCGGTGGCCACCTCCTTGGAGCACTTAACACCCAGACCGACGTGGCCATTGTAGTCCCCGATAGCAACAAATGCCTTGAACCTGGTGCGCTGGCCGGCACGGGTCTGCTTCTGCACTGGCATAATCTTCAAAACCTCATCCTTGAGAGAGGCCCCCAGGAAGAAATCAATGATCTCTGATTCCTTAATGGGCAGGGAGAAGAGATAGATCTCTTCCAGGGACTTGATCTTCATGTCCTTGACCAACCGGCCCAACTTGGTGACGGGCATCCACTCCTTATCCTCGGCCTTGCCTCCGCGAGCTCCGCGGCCTCGGCCCCGGCCCCGTCCACGGCCGCGACCCCGGCCCCGGATGCCACTGCCGAAACCTCCGCGGAAGCCACCGCGGTTCCCCATCCCAGGGCCACCAGGGCCTCCGGGCCCCCCCGCTGCACCGGCGTCATCCGCCATTTGGTGTTTTGTCGGAAAAGAGGAAGCCCAGCCTTTGTTTAAAGGCAACAGAGAATGGTGCCCTGGCTCAGATCTTCAGCAAGCCCCCAGAATGATGGTCCAGTCTCTGAGCCCAGGGCCAAGACAGCAGGAGCTTTGGGCGCACATGGGGACTGGCTTCCCCCACTTTGAAGTGAGTCAACACATCCGTATTAGACCCTAGCTGTTGCTTAGGCAAAAATGATCATTTAGAAGAAAACGGAGAGAAGGGGAGAGTTAATTTAATAGTACTTATATTCGGCCGGGCGTGGTGGTTCACGCCTGTAATCCCAGCACTTTGGGAGGCTGAGGCAGGTGGATCACGAGGTCAGGAGATCGAGACCATCCTGGCTAACACAGTGAAACCCCGTCTCTATTAAAAATACAAAAAATTAGCTGGGCGTGGTGGCAGGCGCCTGTAGTCCCAGTTACCTGGGAGGCTGAGGCAGGAGAATGGCATGAATCCGGGAGGTGGAGCTTGCAGTGACCCAAGATCACACCACTGCACTCCAGCCTGGGCAAAAGAGCGAGACTCCGTCTCAAAAAAAGAAAAAAAAAAGTACGTATATTCATTCCCTAAGGCTGCCACAACCAAGTACCACAAGCTCAGTGACTTGAAACAAGAGAAATTGATTGTCTTGTGGCTCTGGTGGCCAGCAATCTGAAATGGAGGTGCCAGCAGGGCCACACTTCCTCCTGCACTTGTCGGGGAGTCCTGCCTTGCCTCGTCCTAGCTTCCTGTGGTCTCCTGGCAGTCTTCAGTGTTCCTTGGTTTGCAGACACATCAGTCCAATCTTCCGTCCGATCCATGGCCTTCTTCCCTGTGTCTCTGTGACTCGGCATGTCCTCTCCTCTTTTATAAGGACACCAGTCATTGACTTAGGCCCTCCCTACTCCAGGATGACTTCATCCTAATCAATAGCATCTGCAATGACCCTGTTTGTTTCTTTCTTTCTTTCTTTCTTTTTGAGACAGAGTTTCACTCTTGTTGCCCAGGATGGAGTGCAATGGTGCGACCTCGGCTCAATGCAATGTCCACCTCCTGGGTTCAAGGGATTCTCCTGCCTCAGCCTCCCGAGTAGCTGGAATTACAAGTATGCGCCACCACACCCAGCTAATTTTGTATTCTTAGTAGAGATGGTGTTTCTCCATGTTGGTCAGGCTGCTTGCTCAAACTCCTGACCTCAGGTGATCCACCTGCCTCTGCCTCCCAAAGTGCTGGGATTACAGGTGTGAGCCACCACGCGCAGCCTGCAATAACTCTATTTCTAAATAAAGTCACATTCTGAGCTACTAGAATTTAGGATTTCAACATCTTTTGAGGAGGACTCAATTTAACCCATAAGAATACTATGTGGGCCATACATTGTACTTCACTTCTGTTATCCCAGCACTTTGGGAGGTTGAGGCAGGAGGATCATCGCTCAGGGCCTGGGGGGACACCAGGTGCATAAGAACACAACGTTGACTGGGTGTGGGGGCTCACACCTGTAAGTTTGGGAAGCTAAGGCAGGGCGATCACTTGAGCCCAGGAGTTTGAGGCCAGCCTGGGTGACATAGTGAGATCTCATTTCTAAAAAAAAATTTAATTAGCTGGGTATGGTGGTACCCACCTATAGTCCCAGCTACTCAGGAAGCTGAAGCAGGAGGGTCGCTTGAGTCCAGAAGATCAAGGCTGTGGCGAGCTGTGATTGCACCACTGCACTCCAGCCTGGGCAACAGAGCAAGCCCTGTCTCAAAAAAAAATAAAAAAAAAGTCATCTCCCTTGTCTTCTGATTCCCTGAGCTGTCATAGAAAGGAAGTGAAGCAGTGAAAGCAACCCTCCAAAAGGGACTTTTCAAAACCAGCCTAAGCAACATAGCAAGACCTTGCCTCTAGAAAGTATTTAAATTTGAAGGAAAAAAAAAAAAAAGCAGTACCATGGCACAGAGTTGACAGCTACAGGTGTGGCTACATCCAGGTCCTCAAACTATATCATCAGAATAACCCCTCACTCTCCCCCCACTTTCCATTTTACTTTCTTCAGCATCAACATGAAATTCCCAAGATTGTCTCTCCTTTGGCTAATCTGCTTCTCAGACCCAATCACTGTGGCCAGGGTGGTGGAAGGATATTGACATCCAGGCTGGGACCACATGCCCCAGCCCCAGATCAGGTTGGGAAGTGGCCAGTCGCACAGATGCCGTGGGGGACTAGTGACTGCTCGGTGGAAAATCGGGGGCTGTCACTGGAGAGGAGTGATGGAAGAAAGGCTGACACACTGCAATGCATCTCCTGCACCAGCCTGGGCCTCGATGTCTTGAGAACGGCAGTTTGCAGTCTGACGACCCAGTACTCAGTCCAGGGCAATCCCAACTCCATCTGTGGGCCTGCCCACAGTACATGGACCCCCACTGGATCTGCTGACCACACATGCAAACAGCCACTTCCCAGCCCCACTCCCCGCAGTCCCCCTGAGCCCTGTCGAAATTCCCCTCAGTTCTCACCAAGATTAAAAGCAATTCTGAGGGTGAGCAGCTCATTCTGCTGGTTTAAATCTCTCGGTTCCTTCCCTTTCTAGAACTCGGTACTTACTGCTCCATCACTGGTAATGACAATGAACATTTTCACAATCTCAGTGTTTATTGCAAAGTGATTGAGGACCAGTTAGAATAAGTTATGCTACAGAAACTAAAGAAATTCCGTCAAGCAAATGGTGTGTAATAGAAAGTCTTAGGGCAGCCGTGTATATTTTCTCCCCCAGTGAATCAATTGAAAATGAGAAGCTCTTACCGCCATGTTCTGGGCAGAAGCTATCGAAAGTGTAAGCCATGATATTATAATTTGATGATTTCACATCTGTCAAATGGATATGGCCCAGGGATGAAAAGTGGATGCTCCGTAACTAGATGATGGTCAAGAGTTATAAAAATGAGGTCCTCTCTGTTCAACATTTCTCTTTTCTTGAAAGGATACTCAATGTCATGCTCAGGGCCTCTAATGGCCAGAAACAAAGTTCCTCCCAGTTCCAGAGCAACCCAGGGCAACCCCAAAACCAGAGCAACTGCTTATAGCCATGTAGACTATGTACTGTGGCAATTCCTGGGGTGGCATTTTCATAAATATGTGGGTGGCGCCCCCTGGAGGTGGGCAATGCACAACTTGCACAAATGATAAGTGATCATATCCCAAAGTCCACCAAGAAGAGGTAAACAAAATTCCCTTTGATGTTGCCATCAGTCAAGAGTCTGCCTTTTCTTCATGGGACAGCAGCAAAAACAATTTGGCCAAGTGTGCTTGGATGATCTCTAAGATGGAATCAGGGTCTCTCACTTTCAGCACTATTGACATGTGGGGCTGGATCATTATTCTGTCTTAGTGGGAGTTGTCCGGGGCATTGGAGGATGTTTAGCAGCATCCCTGGCCTCTACCCATTAGCTGCCAGGAGCACCACCTCCTCCAGCTGCAACAACCAAAACTGTCTCCAGACATGGCCACGTGTTCTCTGGGGGGCAAAATCACCCCCTAGTTGAGAAGCCCCAAAGTAAAGACATAATATGCAGATCACATGTAAGTAAGAGAGCCTAAGGGCCACACAGGTGATGCTGTACCCATGACAAAGACAGAGTCGTAAACAGGTTAGAGAGATGGAGAAAGAGAAAGGAAATGAAGTCGCAGCTGCCGACGGCAACAGATGCTGACTAGATGTTGTTGATAGTCATCTTTAAACTGAGTTAAAAGATGCTGAGAAGCCATCAGCTCCCATCCTGCTCTCCAGGGACGACACTGCTGAAAAAGGCCTGGAGATCAACAAAGCCCCAAACACAAGCGCACTAAACAAAGAAACCAGAGATTGAGACGAAAAAGACATTCCCTCAAAGACTACTCATTTCCAAGAGGGGAGAAAAAGTGGAGTCACGAAAAACCGTTCAGGCTGGGTAGAGTGACTCACACCTGTAATCCCAAAGTGTTGGGATTACTCCCAGGCTGAGGTGGGAAGATTGCTTGAGCTCAGGAGTTCAAGACCAGCTTGGGCAACACAGCGAGATCTTGCCTCTACAAAAAGTGAAAAAATTAGCCAGATGTGGTGATACATGCCTGTGGTCTCAGCTACTCGGGAGGCTGAGGTGGGAGGATCACTTGAGCCCAGGAGGTAGAGGCTGCAGGGAGCTGGGATCGCACTACTGCACTCCAGCCTGGGCTACAGAGTGAGATCCTGTCTCAAAAAAGAAACAAATTAAAGAAAATTAAGGCCGGGAACGGTGGCTCATGCCTGTAATCCCAGCACTTTGGGAGGGCAAGGTGGGCAGATCACGAGGTCAGGAGATCGAGACCATTCTGGCTAACACGGTGAAACCCCATCTGTACTAAAAATACAAACAATTAGCCGGACATGGTGGTGGGTGCCTATAGTCCCAGCTACTCTGGAGGCTGAGGCAGAAGAATGGAGTGAACTCGGGAGGTGGAGCTTGCACTGAGCCAAGATCACGCCACTGCACTCCAGCCTTGGCAAAAGAGCAAGACTCCATCTCAAAAAAAAAAAAAAAGAAAATTAAAAATTTTTTTGAGACCAAGTCTCACTCTGTCACCCAGGCTGGAGTGTAATGGTGCAATCTCGGCTCACTGCAACCTCCGCCTCCTGGGTTCAAGTGATTCTCATGCCTCAACCTCATGCCTCAACATGACTACAGGCATGTTGTCACCATGCCTGGCTAATTTTTGCATTTTTAGTAGAGATGGGGTTTCGCCATGTTGTCCAGGATGGTCTTGAACTCCCAGGTTCAAGCAATCTACCCACCTCAGCCTCCCAAAATGCTGAGATTACAGGCATGAGCCACCATGCCCGACCTCTAACTTTTCATTATGGAAATTTCCCATATGCACAAAAAGCGGGGAGAGAATTGCACCATGAACCCCCACGCACCCATCATCCCACTGCGAGAACTTGTCAACATTTCGCCAATCTCATTCCAGTTCCCGCTTTTCTTTTCCTTCTGGCTATTTTACAATATTTTAAAGCAAATTCCACACATTTCACTTCACCCACATCCATAACACACCAGGGTGCATTCTTGATGTAAGGATTTTGTTTTGTTTTATGACCCCCATGCCATTGCCACAGTTAATAGATTTAACATGAAGAAACTAAGATTCTTGCAGGTGGAGAAAAGATCTAATTACCACCTTAAAGCCTCTCCTACCAGCGCTTCTCAGATCTGAACGTGTATGCAAATCACCTGGGCAACTTGTTAAAATGCAAATTCTGGCCCAGCAGGTCCTCCCGGGTGAGCCCTGGAAGTCTTCAATTCCAAAAGCTCACAGGTGACACAATGCTGCGAGTCCACGGATCACACAAGAGGAAGGATCGGGTCGGCCCAGCACCCACAGCAACTGGGTGCAAAGTCCTGACTGCTCCTGACTGCAGGGCCTTTAGTGAATGGAGAAGCTGGGGGCCATTTGGGAAAGAAGGGAGGTTTCTCATACCAGCTCCAGGCCCTGTAGAACTGCCAGGAAATAACAGACACAAGGTCAGCAAAGTCCAACCAACAGCATGAGTGCATTCATATTCCACAACCACTACAGCAAAGAACCATGAAATGGGTGGCTTCAAACAATGTCTGGGCCGGGTGCCGTGGCTCACACCTAAATAATCTCAGCACTTTGGGAGGCTGAGGTGGGTGGATCACTTGAGGCCAGGAATTCGAGACCAGTCTGGCCAATATGGCAAAACCTTGTCTTTAGTAAAAATACAAAAATCAGCCATGCATGGTGACAGGCACCTGTAGCCCAGCTACTTGGGAGGCTCAGGCAGAGAATGGCTTGAGCCCGGGAGGTGGAGTTTGCAGTGAACCGAAATCGCAACAGAGAAAGGCTCTATCTCAAAAAAAAAAAAAAAAAAAAAAAAAAAAAAGCCTGGAGGCCAGAAGTCCAAAATCAATCAAGTGTCAGCAGGACCATGCTCCTTAAGAGGTTCTAGGGAAGAATCCATTCCTTGCCTCTTCCAGCTTGTAGAAGCTACTAGAATTCCTTGACTTGTGGCTGCATGATAGTCTCTGCCTCTGTGATCACCTTGCCTCCTCCTTTTCTGTCTGGGTTTCCTCCTCTAGAGGAAGAGTGTCCTTTTTTTTTTTTTTTTGAGATGGAGTTTCGCTCTTGTTGCCCAGGCTGGAGTGCAATAGCATGATCTCAGCTCACTGCAACCTCCTCCTCCTAGGTTCAAGCAACTCTCCTACCTCAGCCTCCAGAGTAGCTGGGATTGAAGGCATGTGCCACCATGCCCGGCTAATTTTGTGTTTTTAGTAGAGATGGGGTTTCTCCATGTTGGTCAGGCCAGTCTCGAACTCCTGACCTCAGGTGATCCACCCGCCTCGGCCTCCCAAAGTACTGGGATTACAGGCATGAGCCACTACACCCAGACAAAAGTGTCCTCTTATAAGGACACTTGTCTTTAGATGTACAGCCTACCTAACATACCCCAGGAGAATCTCATCTCAAGGTCCTTAACTTAATTACATCTGCAAAGACCCTTTTTCCAAATAATGCCACCTCCACAGAGTCTAGGCACAAGGATCTGGATATATCTTGTGCGAAGCCACCATTCAGCTGACTACACTAGAAAGAGGAAAAACAACGTACTAACAAAAGGCGCAGAAGAAAGAACAGATGCAGCTTGTGTGGCAGTGGCCATCAAGGCAGGCTGGGGTAAAACTGTGTCAACAGAACCCCCAGATGGAACTCAAGTGCGGCCGTCTCCTCCCAGCTACTCACAGAGAACTTTTCCGTTTCTGACAGCAGAGTAAGAGAAGGGGTGGGAAGAGAGATAGCCCATTCTCTGTTGGCCTAATTCCTAAGGAATCGTGCCTCTGCCTTCGGGCCATTCTCAAGTCTTGTTCAAGGATAAAATGATTTATTGAAGGCCGTAATTAAAAAGCAATGCCAACAGAAGCAGCCTCAGCATTTTTCATTTGTACTTACACATGAGCGAGAGCGGTTTAGGGAAACGGGTGCCTTCAGGTTCTATTTTCTCCATCTAGAAAAGGGCTGCCTTCGTGGAATGCTGGTCCTGGGGAGAAGCCTCATTTCTATAGCAGGAATTGATACAGTTTTAAATTCCGATTGGTACACGGAGCTACCCGTCCTCATTTCAAGCACTTCTGGTTTGTTCTAGGTTCAGTGGGTGAGCAATGAGGAAAACTCTGGGGAGGAGGATTTGGGGTGAGCGTGGTTTTGATCCCCAGAGGGAGCTGTTTTTCCATCAATGTCTTGACTGTGATTCAGAATGGGCTTCTCCGCTCAAGATGGGGTACTGGGCTGATTTAAGGCAGGTGATTGAGTTGATTTGGTGGCTACTTTTATACTAGCTGGTTAACGAGCTATTTTCTTCATTAGTTTCAGGCATGTGAGCTTAATGAAGCATTGGACTTCCCAAATTACAAGGAAAATAAAGATATAGCTTATATGGCAGGTTCGAAGCAGTTAGTGAACAAACACAGTAGGGCCACAAATTATTGTTAAAGACATGAATGCATGAAAGTGTATCTATGTCCAAATGGACTCTCTGCAACCATACTGTTCCACCTGAAAATTAGTAGATAGAAATTCAGCAAATGCTTGGACAGGGGATACTCTCAGAAGTATTCTGACTAAATAGCATGGTTTCTTTTCATATCACTAAAGTAATTTCTTCCCAAATTGACTCTGGACTAAATCTTATGATACCTACTTGTTCTGATTGTACTTAGCCACCTGCAGATAAGGTGGGGGCAGTGGTAAGAGGAGCTGTTGAGTGAAATTAAACATTTGTTGGATGCCTACTGAGGATAAACCCTGTGCTTCATGCCAGGGAGATTCCAGAATAAATGAGGCACAGACCTACTCTCAGGAAGCTTTTGCAAACTAATGGAGAAAACACATCTGCAGGCAATGACTTATGGTATAAGAGGAAATGGGGCCAGGTGCGGTGACTCACACCTGTAATCCCAGCACTTTGGGAGGCCGAGGTAGGTGGATCACTTGAGGTCAGGAGTTCAAGACCAGCCTGGCCAACATGGTGAACCCCTGTCTCTACTAAAAATACAAAAAAAAAAAAAAATAGCCAGGCTTGATGGTGTGCATGTGCAATCCCAGCTACTTGGGAGGTGAGGCACAAGAATCACTTAAACCCTGGAGGTGGAGACTGTAGTGAGCCAAGATCCCACCACTGCACTCCAGCCTAGGAGACAGAGTGAGACTCTGTGAAAAAAAAAAGGAAACAAGATTGGTGTTGAATGGGAAATCTAAGCAGGATGGAATGGCAGGAGAGCGCCCACTTGCCCAGCTCCAATAACATTTTTGACAGCCATGACAATATCGCAGGGACGCCCATTCCTCATGGTATCTGAAGCCCCATGAAGGCTTGCGTCTGGAGGCTGCTTCAGTCTTGACTTTAAGATCAGGGGATACAAGGAATGATTTTCATCTATCCCAAGCCAATAGTCCAGCTAAAAATCTAGGTCTGAGATGATGAGAAAAAGCAACTCATGAACCATGTCAGCCATTTCATCATCATCATCATCATCATCATCATCATCAAAAACAAAAGACAGACCTGTAACCATCTTGTGTGCCTGGCTCTCATCTTAGTTCAAAATATAGAAGTAAATTCTATGGCCAGCGAACAATGACCAAAATAGCTCTCATCACTCTTGTCTGCCACCATGTAAGACGTGCCTTTTGCCTTCCACCATGATTTTGAGGCTTCTTCAGCCACATGGAACTATGAGCCCATTAAACCTCTTTTTCTTTATAATTTACCCAGTTTTGAGTAATAAAATAAACAGTGGTTTGTCCACATCATCAATGAACGATGCTGTCACTTGTTCCAAGTGCATATCATTTAAGAGGTTTGGATAAACAACAACCTAAAATAAATAAGCACTAAGCAAACTCAGGACTACATAATCCCTGTGGTAAGGTAACTGACAATGGGTACAACGGGGATAGTTTACTGTTAAATCACCTCTATCTACATGTGCCCAAGCAGTGAGACACCTTGGTTTTAATCCTAAAAAATCATGGTGCACATTTACTCCTGCCTTCCAACTGGGCTGTAATGTCACCTCCTCAGAGAAGCCCTCTTTTCTGTGCTTCTGCTCTGCTTTTTTTCAGCATTTAGTAGAGCATCAGTCACCATCCGTACCTGGGAACAATGATTGTAAGAAACAGAAACCCATTTGCATGAGCTGGAGGGAAAGGAGCACACCTTATCTCTAACAGGCAAACTCATGGGCATGGGAAACAAATGAGAGGCCATGAGAGAATGGAAACTGCAGTTACAGAAACCAAAATTCCTCTTTCTGACTCTCAGAAGCCCATGGTCTTTTTTATTTATTTATTTATTTTTTTTTTTTTTTTTTTTTTTTTTTTTTGAGACACAGTCTCGCTCTGTCACCCAGGCTGGAGTGCAGTGGTGCAATGATCTCGGCTCACTGCAAGCTCCACCTCCCAGGGTTCATGCCATCCTCCCACCTCAGCCTCCCAAGTAGCTGGGACTACAGGCACCCACCACCACGCCCGGCTAATTTTTTGTATTTTTAGTAGACATGGGGGTTTCACTGTGTGAGCCAGGATGGTCTCGATCTCCTGACTTCGTGATCTGCCCATCTTGGCCTCCCAAAGTGCTGGGATTACAGGCGTGAGCCACCGTGCCCAGCCTCCCCTGGTCTTTCTTAACAGCCCTGTGGACTTTCTTATCTCTGCTTCTCTCACTCACAACCAATTTTCCCTTTTTGCTGGTGGCCCATCATGGCAGCCAGCAGAGCCCACCACCAGCTGATCTGTTAGTAACTGGATGTCTTGGTAGAAGGAGAGAGAGAGAGAGAGAGAGAGAAAGAGAGAGACAGGGAGGGAGGGAGGGAGGGAAAGAGAGAGGGAGAGAGAGAGAGAGAGAATTGGGCTTCTGGCCAACCAATTGAGTACAGGGAGGGGGAGAACCATGGCACAAATATGGCGCCAAGACCTGCTTTCCAGCATGGCCAGTGAGTAGGGAAATTGAGGGAAGGTACCTGCAAACACAGCAGACATCTCAGAACATGCTCTCTGTTCTTAGTTCTCTCTCCTGCCTTCTGATTGTAAATATCACAAGACAATCTAGGATAGTACCTGGCTGAAAGTATGTGAGAAAGAGAAAAAGGAAGGGATTGCATCAAACTCTGGACTTCATGGTTTCCTAAATTCACTCTGCAAGTTTTTGGGTTTTTTATTTGTTTGTTTTTGAGACAGAGTCTCGTTCTGCTGCCCAGGCTGGAGGGCAATGGCATAATCTTGGCTCACTGCAACTTCCACCACCCAGGTTCAAGCAACTCCCCTGCCTCAGCCTCCTGAGTAGCTGGGATTACAGGCACACACCGCCACACCAGTTAATTTTTGTATTTTTAGTAGAGATGGGGTTTCACCATATTGGCCAGGCTGGTCTCGAACTCCTGACCTCATGATTCACCCACCTCGGCCTCCCCAAGTGCTGGGATTACAGGCGTGAGCCACCATGCCTGGCCGACTCTGCAAGTATTTAAGAAATGAATGAACGTCAGTCCCTGATAATCAAAAGAAAGGCATTGAATCTCCATAAGGTTTAATCATGGTCAGCAGCTGTGGGGTGTCCTGGGTTTGGGATCAGTGGGATGAGGAACAAGCAGATTCTCCAAACCACCACGCAGGGAGGGGAGGTGTTAACGAGGCCAAAGACGACGGGTGGGGGTATGTGCCTGGGTTTCAAACAGCTTATGCCAGGCCTAAAAACCGACGCTGAGGCAGAAACTGTATTAAGCAAATTGATGACACAATGGAGGGGGTCAAAAAGTTTAATATTGCTAAGAAGAAAACAAATATTGATCATGCAATATGTTATTGTTATCACACCATCTCCTGCTACACGCCAGGTTTCCGTTACCATGAGATACAAGAGATTTGTGGATCTGACCTAACCCTCCAAATTGTAAGGTCCCTGAGAGTGGGCTCATGACATTCATGGTTTATAAATGTGGCATAAAGGCTCACGCTGGCTGCCATGTGGCCCGATCCCAGTTCAATGCTGCACTCAAAGAACCATCATTCCAGCATGCAAGCATACTTAAAGGCAATTGAAATGTTTACCGCCGTCCCTCAAGACAAACACCAAAGATAAATTATTTTCAAAATGCATAGCAACACTTCTTAAAATCTTATTTTCCCATCTCTTTCTCTCCCTCTACCACATTCCCAGCAGTTTCCCAGGAGCAAAACTGTCATAAAGACCCAGGAGCAAAATGATTAATGACTTCACTATATCTGATTCTGATTTAGTTGGTTTAGAGTGGTGTCCGGGCATATGTATTTTTTAAAATCTTGCTGGGCACAGTGGCACACACCTGTAGTCTCAGCTACTCGGGAGACTGAGGCACAAGAATCACTTGAGCCCAGGAGTTTGAGTCCAGCCTGGGCAACATAGCAAGACCCTGATTCTGAAAAAAAAAAAAAAAAGCAAAAACAAATCTGTCTCAGCTGCAGTCAGGGTTGATAACTAGTTGATCAAATAATTGTGGTAGCCAACCTTTGCAATGGACCTTAATATTCCCACCTCCTGGTGTTATTCATTGTGGAATCTGTTTTAGCTAGTCCTCAATTGGGTCTGGTATCCAGGCCCCACCTTGAGAGGCTAGTCCCACCTCCTACCCCACATATGGTTTTACACTTACTTTCAAGACTGGCCTAAAAATGTAAAATGTACTTGTTTTGACCTTGCTTCCAATGAAACAACTATTCTAAACACTCATTTAGGATGGTTGGGGAAATTTGAACACCGGCTAAATATTGAAGATATTTGCTTCAAAATAACCCAGCTTGGTAATGAGATGATGGCGGCTGAGGCTGGTGATAGGCACAGAGGGCTTCATTATCAAATAGAAACAAGTGGAAAAAACAGAATATTTTCCATAATAAAAATGTAAGGTAAATACAAAAATGTATTGAGTGCATAAAAAGAATCTATGGTCTCACAGGCATTAGCTTATAATTTGAACATCAAAAATAAAAGTGACGGCCAGGTGCAGTAGCTGATGCCTGTAATCCCAGCACTTTGGGAGACCGAGGTGGGTGGATCACTTGAGCCCAGGAATTTGAGACCAGCCTGAGCAACACAGTGAGACACCATCTCTAAAATAAATAAATATAAATAAAAGTGACTAGAATTGCTTATAGAACATCAACTCTATTTGAGTCCATAAAGATTACCGGCGGAGGGGGGCGATGGGGAGAAGGAGAAAGAGAATATATTTGTGACCTAGATTATTTTCCTTAGTTTTGAGACAATCTCCGGGTCTCCTAGGTCTTCTAGCCCAGTATTTATTTTTATCTTCTTTATTTATTTTTTATTTTTTTAGATGGAGTCTCACTCTGTCACCAGACTGGAGTGCAGCGGTGCGATCTCGGGCCACTGCAACTTCCGCCTCCCAGGTTCAAGTGATTCTCCTGTCTCAGCTCCCCAAGTAGCTGGGACTACAGGTAACTGCCACTGCACCTGGCTAATTTTTGTAACTTTTGTAAAGATGGTGTTTCACCATGTTGGTCCAGGCTGGTCTCGAACTCCTGACCTCAAGTGATCCACCCACCTTGGCCTCCCAAAATACAAGGATTGCAGGCATGAGCCACCACACCCTGCCTATTTTCCTTAGTTTTCAAAGAACCTTTAGGTCCCCTGGGTGTTCTAGCCCAGTATATCTCAAACTTTGCTGCACTGCGGACCTTGTTGAAATGCAGGTTCTCATCTGGCAGGCTCAGTGGGCCAGCAAATCTGCATTGGTTTAGGAAGCTCACCCTGAGTAGCAAGCTTCAGTGAGGACCAGGCAGACCCCTGACTTCCAACCCCCTCTCAGCTGGGCTTAACTCTGGCTCTTTCCGGCCAGTGTTCCTCCCCTCAAAATAGGAGCTATTTTCAAAAAGTCTCTTGGGAAAAAGGCCCTGTTTTAAAATTGGGGTGTTTACCACGGGGTTTTAAGACCTCTGCCCAGAGCCCCGCAACCAACTTAGAACTGACATTTTTACTCTTGAAGGCCCCACTCCACACCATGTTAAATTCATTAAAATCAACCCCCATGACAGGCACCTCTCAGGCATCACGCCCTCAGAACGGAGTTGCAGCTGACCACTTGACAATGTTGCAAAGCATTAAACATGCATTCATTTCAGCCTTGCCGTTTTCACATTTAGGAGCCAAATGTCTTAGGTCTAAAGCATTCACGTCCAAGCATTGTTATGGGCCCCAGACACTATGCTTCCCAGCCTTCATGGCCTCTGCAATGCTGGTTCCTACTGCCCCACCCCTGGGTTCTGGCCGGCCAGCCCACACCACCTCACTGCTCCTCCATTCAAGTGTGCCTTCGATGTGTGATTTCCAAACTCATCTACACTTTAGGGTCACCTGGGATTTTTTTAAAAATCTTCCAAAACCCAGACCACACCCCAGAACAATTAAACCTCAACCTCTGGAATGGGACATAGCATCTGTTTTTTGTTTTTTGTTTGGTTTGGTTTTTGAGACAGAGCCTCACTCTGTTACCCAGGCTGGAGTGCAGTGGCACAATCATAGCTCACTACAGCCTCCAACTCCTGGGCTCAAGCAACCCTCCCACTTCAACCTCCAGGGTAGCTGGGATCACAGGCGGGCACCACGATGCCTGGCTAATTTTTAAATTTTTTATAGAGACAGTATCACCCTATGTTCTCCAGGCTGGTCTCAAACTCCCGGGCTCAAGTGATCCTCCCAGCTCAGCCTCCCAAATTGCTGGGATCACAGGCGTGAGCCACCACACCTGGCCATCAGCATCTGTATTTTTTGAAGCACAGACGAGTTTGGGAACTACCGCCCTAGACTGAGCTCGGTTTCCTAGCCCTGTCTGACGGCAGGATTCTGCTGGGCTGCTTCTGAAAACAGAGCTCCCCAGGCTCCTGCCCAGGTAATTGTGATTCATTAGGTCTGGGGTGGGCCCTGGAATGTGCATTTTTTACCAGGTCCCACTGCGTGAATCAGGCTAAAGCCAGTTTGGGATCTGAGACCTTAGCGCTCGTTCCCCAGCTTCCCTCCTAACCCAGTTCCCAGCTTGGCCCACCTCACCCAGGCTGTGTCACGTCTGACTTCACAGATTACACCTGAGAGGGAAGCCCCAGCCATCACGATGTGAGAACATTTTACATTGATGAGGAAATGCCAAATACATTTTAAAACTCATTCAGGATTAGCGTTCACCTTAAACATGACAGACTCTGAGAACGGGCTGGCCACGTGCTGTGCACAACCTTAGTGCTCTTCTGTGGCTAATATTTGGATAATTGATTGTTGGAAGCTCAGGAAGCCTCTCTCTCTCCCCGAGGGGTTGAAGTTAACTTCCTTATTTCTGAAGTAGGGAAGAAAATGAGGATGCCCTGCCTTTTTGCTAGACTGAATACTGTCCTCCAAAAATTCACATTCATCAGGAATCCCAGAATGTGACCTTATTAGAAAATAGGGGTGGGGCATGGTGGCTCATGCCTGTAATCTTAGCACTTTGGGAGGCTGAGGCAGGCAGATCACCTGAGGTCAGGAGTTCGAGACCAGCCTGACCAACACGGAGAAACCCCATCTCTACTAAAAATACAAAAATTAGCTGGGCGTGGTGTTGCGTGCCTGTAATCCCAGCTACCTGGGAGATTAAGGCAAGAGAATCACTTGAACCCTGGATGCAGAGGTTGCAGTGAGTCGAGATTGCGCCATTGCACTCCAGCCTGGGCAACAAGAGCGAAACTTCATCTCAAAAAAAAATAATAACTACTGTCTTGACTGTGGTCATCAAAAATATTTGATTAAGGGTTAGCTAGAAAGCCTGACCCTTTCACAGATGGACAGAAGGGCCAAAAGAAAATAGATTGTTTGAACTGGGGCAAGAAGGATAAGAATCCTAAGGAAAAAAGAAAAAAAAAGAGGGATTTGTTTAGTGAGTGCTGGGGAAAGGCATTTGTTTTCTTGCTTAAAAAAGAAACACAGGTTGGGTGCAGTGGCTCAAGCCTTAATCCCAGCACTCTGGGAGGCCAAGGTGGGTGGATCACCTAAGGTCAGGAGTTCGAGACCAGCCTGGCCAACACTGTGAAAGCCCCATCTCTACTAAAAAGACAAAAAAGAAAGAAAGAAAGAAATTAGCCAGGCATGGTGGCAGGCGCCTGTAATCCCAGCTACTCGGGAGGCTGAGGAAGAGAATCACTTGAACCTGGGAGGCGGAGGTTGCAGTGAGCCAAGATGGTGTCATTGCACTCCAGCCTAGGCAACAAGAGTGAAACTCTGTCTCAAACAAAAAAAAAGAAAGAAAAAAAACATGGTTTTAAGTCCACTCAGTGGAGTTTAAAAATACATTCCCATTGTGCAGTGCTTTTGGAATCTTTTCTGAACTTCTGTTGCACATGATCTAATTTGATCTTCATAGCAACTCCCTGAGGTGGATAGGGCAGGCCTTTCTGAACACCTATTTTCTAGTCTGCATTAAAAGAACGGAATTGGCTGGGACCAGTGGCTCATGCCTATAATCCCAGCACTTTGTGATACAGAAGGGAAGTGCTCAGAAGGGAAGAATGTGGTCCCTTTAAATGATATGGAAGTGAGGAAGGGAAGTACTGGGTAGAGGAGGGTGTGGTCGCTGGCTACTGCTCCACCCCAGGGCCTGTGCCCATGGATCTAGGTGAGGACAGGCACTTTTGTTTCCCTGCCCAAATGTTGCATTTCCCAAGACCACCCTGGCTGCCACACCCCCATTCTGTGCCTACAAAAACCCTGAGACCCTAGCAGGCAGACACACAGGCAGCTGGACTTCAAAAGGAGCACATCAGCGGAGGAACACATGTGCGCTGCACGTCAAGAGGAACGCACCAATGGGCACCGGCACACCGCAGGCCACTGACTGGCACAACAAGCAGAGTTTGGCTGGGACAGTCAGAGAAGAGTCGGGCCACTCGCCCGACTCCAGGGGAAAACCATCTTCCTTCTGGCTCCCCCATCTGCTGAGAGCTACTTCCACTCAATAAAACCTTGCACTCTGACGCTTGCAATCCCAGCACTTTGGGAGGCCGAGGCGGGCGGATCACGAGGTCAGGAGATCGAGACCATCCTGGCTAACACGGTGAAACCCCATCTCTATTAAAAATACAAAAAAATTAGCCAGGCGTGGTGGCAGGCCCCTGTAGTCCCAGCCACTTGGGAGGCTGAGGCAGGAGAATGGCGTGAACCCAAAGCGGAGCTTGCAGTGAGCCGAGATCGCACCACTTCCGGTACACCAAGGCAAGAACGCCGGGACAAAGAGAGCCCTCTGTCTTTGCAATAAGGCAGGGGTCTAATTGAGCCGACTAACACAAGCTACCTACGGACGGCTAAACTAAAAGAGCACCCTGTAACACACGCCCACTGGGGCTTCAACTATAAACATTCACCCCTAGACACTGCCATGGGGCTCCCTGCCTGTCTGTGTGCTCCCCTAGAGGTTTGAGAAGTGGGGCACTGATGAAGCGAACCACACCCCCATCGCATTCCCTTCGAGGGGGACAAGGGAACTTTTCCCATTTCATCTGAGACGCCAAGGCAGGAGGATCGCTTGAGCCCACGAATTTGAGATCAGCCTGCGCAACATAGCAAGACCCCATCTCTACAAAAACAAATAAGTAAACAAAAATAAATAAATAAACATTAAAAATTAGCCAGGTGTGGTGGCACACACCTGTAGTCCCAGCTACTCAGGAGGCTGATGTGGAAGGATTGCTTGAGCCCAGGAGGTTGAGGCTGCAAGTGAGCCAAGATTGAACCACTGCACTCCAGCCTGGGCGACAGAGTGACACCCTGTTTCAACAACAACAAAAAGAATGGAACAAAATAACTTCTCAAATAGCTAGCAGAGGCAGATCTGGTACTCAAATGCAGGTTTTCCAGGTTTCAATTCTTGTTTCTAGCAGTATTACGGAGAAACATGATCACTAATATATGAAGGAGAGGAGGTTTCAAGTTCTGATGAAAAGATGGTAAAGAGAGGAGTTAGTTGACTAGGAGTGACTAGGAATGGGAAGAAAACGCATGACACTACTTACAGGAAACAAGAAAAATAAGCATAGAGGTGACTGAGCGCACAGAAAGGACTTGGAAGAAGCCTGTTTGGCCCTGTCTCTGCATTTCTTCCCTTGCATTAGTAACTTCCCTGATGACTTGGATGAATCTTCTCTTCCAGGGCATCCAGTGTTCCCTTTCTGTCCACTTCTCCTTTCCCAGGGCCCATGCAGTCTGGGAAAGCATGCTCTGCAGGCTTCTCATATCTTTCCTTCCTTAATCAGCCCCTAGCATCTCTATGTAACCCATACACACCTGGAGTTCCACATGTCCCAGTCTTTGCACTGCAGTGAATTCAAAGAAAGGTAGACTCTAGCTGGGCGCAGGGACTCACACCTGTAATCCCAACACTTTGGGAGGCCGAGGCAGGCGGATCACTTGAGCCCAGGAGTTCAAGACCAGGCCTGGCCAACATGGTGAAACCCCATGTCTACTAAAAACACAAAAATTAGCTGGGCTTGATGGTACATGCTCAGTAGTCCCAGCTATTGGGGAGGCTGAGGCAGAAGAATTGCTGGAACCCAGGAGCAGAGGTTGCAGTAAGCTGAGATCGCGCCACCACTCTCCAGCAGCCTACACAACAGAGCAAGGCCCAGTCTCAAAAAAACACAAAGACAAAACTAAACCAAAAAAAAAAAAAAAAACCACACACACACACAAAAACAAAGGTAGACTCCAATAAGAAAAATTCAGTCAAAAGCAATTCAAATAATTACTCAGTCAACCCAGTTCTATCTCAGTTCTTTATTATATATATAAACTTACTCTGTCTAGATTCCCTAGTTTTGTTTTTCTTTTTTGTTTTCTTTTGAGACAGGGCCTTGCTCTGTCACCCAGGCTGGAGTATAGTGGCATGATCATGGCTCACTGCAGCCTCAACCTCTGGGATGAAGTAGTTGTCCCACCTCAGCCTCCCAAGTAACTGGGACTACAGGTGCATGCCACCATGCTCAGCAACTTTTTGTATTTTTTGTAGAAACGGGGTCTCACTATGTCGGCCAGGCTGGTCTTGAACTCCCGGACTCAAGAAGTCCACCTGCCTCAGCTTCCCAAAGTGCCAAGATCACAAGCATGAGCCACTGCACCTGGCTGATTCCTTAGTTTTCTTTTTCACTTTGCCCATTGCCTGGATTCCATAAGCAGAAGGAAAACCCGGGGGCTGACTTTGTAGGCAACACTCTTTCCTCTTCAAAATGTAATTGGTTCAACTGGTACCAAAACTGAAACATGTTTATAACTTAACATCTTTTCTTCCTACCCCTTCAATCTCTTGAACAATGAGAAAAGGCACTGTGCTCTTTCTTTGGTGACACATAGTCTGTGCCCTCAAAGAACCCTGACACCCCGGCAACATCCATTCAAAGAGCTTCTCTGTACCTCCCCTCCTTTATCCCCAAGGTTACTGAGTCAGAGCTGACGGAGTCATTCACAACATGATGTTTAACACTGAGACACTCTGGAAGTGATCCTTCAAGACTCAGAAGAAGACCCAGTGCTGAGACAGTCGTTTTCTCTCTCTCTCTGGATCAATGCCCAGAGACAAGAACTGCCGGAGACCCTGGCTTCCCCGGCTGCTGCCTCTCATTCCTGCGCCTGTGGGATGAGAGTTCGAAGCTGTGCGACCTTGACCAAGTTACTTACCCTCTCTAAGCATATGTTTCCCTAAATGTGAAATAGGGATGATGGTGGTGTTTTTTATATATTTCACAGATTTGATAGAAGGATTAAGTGAGAGATGCATCAAAAGCAGCGGGCACAGGGTCAATGCTCAGTGAGCTTTCTCTTTTCTTATCAATAGACAGGTCTCCATGAGGACAGAGACTGGCTTCATCTTGACTGCAGCCTCAGGGCTGGCCACAGTGTCCGCACCCAGCAGGACTTCAGTAAATATCTGTTTATACACTAACCACAGACAGGCATAAAAGCCCTTTGGAAGAAAGTTGACCATTTCATGCACCTTCAGACTATGAAGAGCAGTGATGACAACTTTAGCTTGAGAGGCTCTCAGTGCCCATTCATCACCACTGTGAAAAGGCAGAAACCAGAGCTGTGTGTTTAACTCCCAGCCCCAAAACCTGTTGGCTTTGCTTTATCACTATGAGCTTCCAATGGCTTCCCTTTAGAATGGGGCCTCTCTCTTCTTCCCCAAGGCACCAGCCTTCGCCCCAGACCTATCCTTATTACCTGGTTCCTCCTCTCTGTACTCTGAGCCCATGCTGTGCTCGTCAGATAGCACATGGCAGAATACAGCAGCCCAGAATGCAGGCTGCAGAGTTAGATCCCCAGAACAGGATCTCAGCCGGCTCCATCCTTCCTCAGCTGGGCGACCATGGCCAATGACTTGCTCCCTGTGCCTGAGTTGCTCCATCTGTGAAATGAAGATTGTCACAGTCCCTGCTTCAAAGAGTCACTGGGAGGATTAACTGAGAAAGTGCAGGGAAGGTGCTTGGAAGTAAATGCTCAAAAAAAGTCCATCTGGCCAGGTGCGGTGTCTCACGCCTGTAATCCCAGCACTTCGGGAGACCAAGGCAGGCAGATCACTTGAGGTCAGGAATTCAAGACCAGCCTGGTCAACATGGCAAAACCCCAACTCTACTAAAAATACAAAAATTAGCCAGGCATGGTGGCAGGCACCTGTAATTCCAGCTACTTGGGAGGCTGAGGCATGAGAATCGCTTGAACCTGGAAGGCAGAGGTTGCAGTGAGCCGAGATGGTGCCAGTGCACTCCAGCCTGGGCAACAAGAGTGAAACTCTGTCTCAAAAAAAAAAAAAGTCCATCATTCTTACTAATGGAGGCCAAATCATCTCAGCGCTTCTTTGGCTGATCAGTATGCTCCAAGCCAGGGTAATCCAATAGACCAGAGGTCCCCAGCCCCCAGACCATGGACCAGTAGTGGTCTGTGGCCTGTTAGGAACTGGGCTGCACAGAAGGAGGTGAGCAGCAGGCTAGCAAGTGAAGCTTCATCTGTATTTACAGCTGATCCCCCTGGCTAGTGTTAGCACCTAAGCTCTGTCTCCTGTCAGAGCAGCCGTGGCATTAGATTCTTATAGGAGCACCAACCCTATTGTGAACTGCATGTGGAAGGGATCTAGGTTGTGTGCTCCTTATGAGAATCTAATGCCTGATGATCTGTCACTGTCTCCCACCACCCTGAGATGGGATTATCTAGTTGCAGGAAAACAAGCTCAGGGCTCCCACTGATTCTACATTATGGTGAGTTGTATAATGATTTCATTATATATTATAATGTTCATAACAATAGAAATAAAGTACACAATAAATGTAATGCACTTGAATCATCCCAAAACTTCCCCCCACAAATCCATGGAAACTGGTTCTTGGTGCTAAAAAACATTGGGGACCACTGCAGTAGACTATTCAGTCACAGTCCAATCAAACATTCTGCAATGGCGGACTTGCTCTACTCTGCACTGTCCAACATGGGAGCTGCTAGCCACCCACATGGGCTGTTGAGCCCTTGAGATGTGGCTGGTGAGAATGAAGAGCTGAATTTTCAATTTTCTCTTATTTTAACTAATTTTTTTTTTTTTGAGACAGAGTCTCACTCTATCCCCCAGGCTGGAGTGCAGTGGCACAATCTCGTCTCACTGCAACCTCCATCTCCCAGGTTCAAGCAATTCTCCTGCCTCAGCCTCCTGAGTACCTGGGATTACAGGAACACGCCATCATGCCCAGCTAATTTTTGTATTTTTGTAGAGACGGGATTTCACCATGTTGACCAGGCTGCTCTTGAACTCCTGACCTCAGGTGATCTGCCCACCTTGGCCTCCCAAAGTGCTGGGATTACAGGCATGAGCCACCACACCCAGCCTTAATTCATTTCTAAATCACAAAATCTAAACAACAAGTGGCTAGGAGCTACCATAGTGTACAAGGCAGCTGTAGAATCACAGGAAATTGTCAATGACCCTGTCCTGCTTCAAGTTGACTTTTCCCCCTCATGGTGACACTCTAGATTCTTTCCTCTTCTCTCACATTTTTTAGATTTTCAGGCTTAGACCATGAAAATAAGTTCTGTCCTTCCAAGAAAATAACGTTCATAACACTTACTGTATACCAGGCTGATTTCAGCGCTTTACATGTATTAATTTACAACAACTCTGAGGCAGGAGCTATGATTCTGCCCATTTAACAGATGAGAAAACTGAGGCACAAAGCGGTGCTGGAACTTCTCAAAGTCACACAGGTTGCAGGAGGCAGAACCCGGATTTGAACTCACTTTGGGTTCAGCAACTCACAGCTCTCATCTATGACATAATATTACTTCTGTGGTCAAAACACTTAGATCTGGATTTCACAGGAATCTTGTGCTTGTCTGGCTGCTAGGGAGGTTTTCATCATCTTCCTTATCTCACAGTTCAAAACCCAGGGCCTCCATGCTCTTGCTATGGTGGCCGTTCACTGGCAGGAGGCTTCTGGGAAGGTTCTCCTTTTCTGTCATTTTTCTTATTCGTGGTTTTTTGTCTCATTGGTGTTTATCTGCAGAACTTTGTTTCCTTCTGCTCAATTCATAATCAGAGTGCTTTTCCTCTTGGCTGAATTCATAAGTGTTTATGCAAAAAGAGGTTGGGCACAGAGCCAGGCGACTGACGACACCCGGCTCGTCTGGCAAGTGGATATCAAATTGTTTTATCTTGTTCTGCCATTCGCGGCTCCTGCTGTGGGGCTGGGCCATCTGCCAGCTCTCCAGGGAGCTGGCGGGAAACCGCTGCAATCAGAGCGAACCCACGGCCCGGGTGAGCCCGCCTCGGCACAGCACGCCAGCTGGCCCCCAGTGCCTTTGGGGACACATCTGCATTGCCACCAGGGCTGTGGGAGGGCCGCCTGCCTCCTGTCCATCACAAGGAAAACCTACCCTTGTCCCGCGTCCCTTCCAGGCAGCCTGTGTGGAGATTGCTGCATTCACCTTTAATATGGCTAAAATTTTTCCCTCAATGACAGTAATGCTGCCAGAACCCATCAAGATACCCAGGGACTGATGTGCCTTGGCAGATGATGCTGGAAATATGGGATTCCCGGCAGCCTTTGCATCCCTTGCTCACAACCCACCAGCATCTCCACCGTCCAGCAGGGCTTCTCTCACGTTCAGGGCAGAAAGAGAGAGAGTCCATCTGGAACAGGCTCGGATTTTAAATGAGTGTCCCCGATAATTCAACACGATGGATGGCTGAGGTATTTCACAAAGTTCAGGATCCCCAGTTCTCAGAGAGAGGCAGCCAGCCATGACTGCAAGACCTGGGCAAACCATACAAACCAGACGGCAGGTCTCACCCCTCCCCAGAGAGCTCCAGAGAGTATCAAAGAGTGAAACAGCAGAGGGATGGTCTGGGTGGGGTCATCGTGGCTGGCAAGGGTCTGTGACAGCACCTTGTTAGGCTACTCCCAAGAGGAAATTTGGAGAGAGGGTGGGAGGGCAGCTCTCAGTGCAAGCTAAGTCTCCTGGAAAATAACTTCCAAACTTTGGAGGATTGTGAGCAAGATGGGACCAGCAACTTCTTCCTAAAAGAATGTTAATAGCAAGATAACTCATCCTAATGTTGGTCCAAGCTAGGTCTTTATTATGCATCTTAAAGGCTCTGAGAATAACAATGTAACCTCCAAAAGGGCTGGGGCTTTGAAGAATCTCAGGCAACTCACTTCCTTCTGCTCAGTGACTCCCCTGGAGCACAGCAAAGCAAGGAAACACTTAGAGCCAAGCTTGAGTTCTGAATTTCAAACACAGGAAGTCCATCTCTTTCTACCCAGTTGTTCCCTAGGTGAGTAACTAACTCCTTCCCCTTAACGGCACATACTTCCTACCAAAGCACAAGCACGATGGGCTGTCCATGAGCCTCCCCCAAACATGTGCACCTTGTGACATAAATTCTGTCACCCAAAGAGACCAGACAAAATGTAAAACCAAAGTGGAGCCTTTCCTTGAATTATAGGTTCTAAAGAGTTTTGGACTCTCTACAAAACCCAAGAGTTAGGAATTGCCTGTAAGAAGCACCAGCCCTTGTTTTAAAGAGGCAATTTAAGAATAGCCGTGCTGATGCCACACTACGCTAAGGGAGAATAATGAACCTAATAAAACTAGCGATTTTCCAATTGCTTTTGCTGCTGGAAACACTGATTATGCTAATCAAAGGGTAGAATAGTAAATACCCACTCTTTTGCATCCAATTAAGTGTTCAGATTATTTCTCAGAAGTGTTTGTTGAAAATAGCACTTCTGATAATCATGGGTCCCAAATAAACAGAGTCAAGTGTGGTGTGGTACGTGTGTGTGTGTGTGAGTGTGTGTGTGAGTGTGTGTGTGTGAGTGTGTGTGTGTGAGTGTATGTGTGAGTGTGTGAGTGTGAGTGTGTGTGAGTGTGTGTATGTGTGAGTGTGTGAGTGTGAGGGTGTGAGTGTGTGTGAGTGCGTGTGGGAGTGTGTGGGAGTGTGTGTGAGTGTGTGTGAGTGTGTGAGAGTGTGTGTGAGTGTGAGAGTGTGTGTGAGAGTGTGTGTGAGTGTGTGTGTCAGTGTGTGTGAGTGTGAGTGTGTGTGTGTGCGCGCACACGTGTCTTTCTGGAGCTCATTTTATGGAGATCCTGCATAACTCCCCAAATTCCTATGAGACCAAATAAGAAAAATCCCAGTTTCCTAAGACTACAGCTTGGGATATCTTTGGAAAAGGTGTGTATTGAGAACACAGCATACGGAAACTATTTCACGTTGGCAATATCTACGATTTAACATTGCAAACATCAGAAATACAACTGGTTCTTCAGAGCCACCTAAGTCCCTCATAATGGCAATAGTAGCTTCTCAATAATAAATTAGCCAGTCAAACTATGTTCTACAGCATGTTAGAAGTTTCATCCTTCTAGTCAATGTCACATTTCAAGGCAAAGTCGATTTATATGTAAGTTAACAAAAGTGCTGTCACTAAAAATGGAGAATTATGTCTAATGCCAATCAGAAATGGAATAAATAAGTATTAGAGGATTTGCAAGTGAAAGCAACCATAGAAATGCTATTATGAGGAAGGAAAATGTATTACCTGCAGAGGTTACAGATAAGACGCTAGAACCCAGAAGAGAAAGAATCTCTGTAAATATTTCCATCAAGTTAATCAAGAGTGGCTGGGTACAGTGGCTTATGCCTGTAATCCCAGGACTTTGGGAGGCCAAAGCGAGCAGATCACAAGGTCAGGAGTTCGAGACCAGCCTGGCCAACATGGTGAAACCTGGTCTCTATTAAAAATACAAAAAATTATCCAGGCGTGGTGGCGTGCACCTGTAATCCCAGCTACCCGGGAGACTGAGGCAGGAGAATTGCTTTAATCCAGAAGGCAGAGGTTGCAGCAAGCCGAGATCACACCATTGCACTCCAGCCTGGGTGACAGATCATGGCTCCATTTTGAGAAAAAAAAAAAAAAAAGAAAGAAAGTTAATCAGGAGTGAGAATAGGATGCGTTTTTCACCCACAAAAGGAGATGAGATTCATGCATTCTTTCAACATGCATTCCATCAATAGTGAGCACCTGCTCTGAGCTAGGCCCGTTCTAGGTCCCAGGAAATGGGCAACCAACCAGACATGGCCCCTGATTTGGAGCTCACATTTTAGAACAGCTAAATGGACAGTAAACAAGTAAGCAAATTAAGATCATCTTAAATTGGGGGAAGTTCTTTAGAGAAGCACTTCCACAAAGCTGAATCGCATCCTAGACTATGACTGCCGGGTGGTAGGGAAGGTAATATCTCACCTGCCTGTGGATAGCAGTGCTTCCGAGGCCTTGCAAAGTATTTAGTACTAAGATTTCTGTCTTAGGTCAAGTTCCCTAAAAGCAGAGCCTGAGGCAGGGATTGAGTGCATGTAATTCATTCAGGAAGAACTCTCAGGAGATAGGAGTAAGGAAAACAGAATATGGCAGGGAAGGAGCCAAGTGAGATGTGGTCTCAGCTGGAGACTGGCTCCAGTCTGATCTCACAGGGAGCTCCAGAGGATGAACTGCACCACCATGATATCCCAGCCTCAGGTCTTTTGTTCTCCTGTGTCAGCTGGTCCCTGGCCAAGGGCTGCAGACTCTCTCGGGGCCCCAGCAGACTGGAGGAGAAGGAGCATGGTCTGCGGTCTACTCTTTGGTGCACACCCACCCACCTCATCCCCAGCTGACACTGCTGGAGGAGGAGAGGGAAGAGATGTCATCTCCTCCTATGGCAACCTGTGGGATACCAATGGCCCTTTTCCTGTTGGGTGTAATCTGCTGCCATCTCTTGCTGTCTGCAGCCTGACACAGAAGGGTGAAGGTCACCAGGTTCCACTGACAGGGGTCTTTGTCTCAAACAGCAACCCTAGGACCGCGGCTCCCTTGCAAGATTCAGCCACATCTCATGACTGTCTGCAACACACCCCATGCCTCTGACGGAAGGAACGCAACACCCCATGCTGCAGCCATTTCTGCCAGACTGGGGTCCCTGATCTCAATTTCCCTCTGTAGTCCCTAACTCTGGGTTCTGCAGACACATTTCAGATCCATCCTTAGTACCTCCCAGGAGGCAGAAGCCAGAGGAAATAATCCTTGCCCCAATGCACCTGACCATGCCACCTCACTGCATGCTCTTTCTCCCTCTCCAGGAAAAGTCAAGCTTGTTGAATACTTACCAATGTGCCCACATGTATTTAGTCCCCACAACCACTTCATGGGGCAGCATTATCATCCCCAAGTTACAGACGAGGAAACTGAGGAGAGCATTTATATAACGTGCATCTAAGTGGTGGACAAAGGATCTAACCAGGCAGTGTGGCACCAGAGCACACTTTTTTGTTCTTTAGGGACATGGGGTCTCTCTCTGTCCCTCAAACTGGAGTGCAGTGGCCTGATCATAGCTCACTGCAGCCTTGAACTCCCGAGCTCCAGCAATCTTCCTGCCTCAGCCTCCCAAGTAGCTGGGACTACAGGCATTCACCACCAACCCAGCTAATTTTTTAAAAACATTTTTCTAGAGATAGTGTCGGATCCCAAACTCCTGACTTCAAGCGATCCTCCTGCCTCAGCCTCCCAAAGTGCTGGGATTACAGTCGTGAGCCCCCGCGCCCAGCCCAGAGCACACTTTTTTTTTTTTTTTTGAGACGGAGTCTCACTCTGTCACCCAGGCTGAAGTGCAGTGGCAAGATCTCAGTCCAGAGCACACTTTTAACCACCACATCATTCTGCCTCTGGGTAGGTTAGTCAAACTCTGTAGCTCATCAGATGTCTGTATAGAGAAAGAGACATCAGTCTCCCCTTCTTCCAAACACCCCCAAATTTTACAAGTGATTTTCTCAGATCCCTCAGCATCAGGAATGGGGATGAGCAGGGCAGCCTGTCCCCCTTCCCAACAGCCCAGCTGATATTCCAAGATTACATCTCATTGGCTCTGACTAGGACATAAGCCCAAAGCTGAACCAGTTGCTGTAGCCATGGCATGCAGCATCCTCGGTACTCTGGCCAGGCCACAGCCACATCCCACCTCTGGATCCTCGGGTTGAGTCAATACATCTTGAACCAGGCGCGGACTGAAGCTCAAGGGGGAGTCAGAGTAATGTGACCCAGCCCACCAGGAAGTGGGTGCTGAGCAGGCAAGCATTCATCACCCACTGCACACACCAGGGAAGGCTTCTGGTGGCTTAGTCCCACCTGGGGGCAAAGAAAAGAGTGCCTGCTCCGTGCCAAAATGTGATGCCCAACACTGCGTCTTAAAGCTAGCTGGCTTTGTAATCCCAGCTACTTGGGAGGCTGAGGCAGGAGAATCACTTGAATCCAGGAGGCAGAGGTTGCAGTGAGCCAAGATCATACCATTGCACTCCAGCCTGGGTGAAAAGAGAGAAATTCTGTATCAAAAACAAACAAACAACAACAAACAAAAAAAACAAAAACAAAAACAAAAAGAAGTTAGCCGGCTTAATCCTCACAAAGATGCCATCTACTTTTTGGCATTCTACAGGTAGAAACACTTAGACACTGGGAAATTTTAAAACTCACCACCAGCTGGGCGCGGTGTCTCATGCCTGTAATCCCAGCACTTTGAGAGGCTGAGGCAGGAGAATTACTTGAACCCAGGAGTTCAGGACCAGCCTGGGCAACACTGCGAGACCTCATCTCTACAAATATTTAAAAAAAAAAAAAATTAGGGCTAGGCACGGTGGCTCACACATGTAATCCCAGCAGTTTGGGAGGCCAAGGCAAGTGGATCCCTTCAGCCCAGGGGTTCGAAACCAGCCTGGCCAACAAGACAAAACTCTATCTCAACTAAAAATATAAAACTTAGCTGGGCATAGTGGCACGTGTCTATAATCCCAGCTACTTGGGAGGCTGAGGCATGAGAATTGCTTGAACCCAGGAGTCAGAGGTTACAGTGAGCTGAGATCGTGCCACTGCACTCCAGCCTAGGTGACAGAGTGAGACGGTGTCTCAAAAAAAAAAAAAAATAGGTATGGTGGCACATGCCTGTGGCCCCAGCTATTCAAGAGGCTGAGGTGGGAGGATCGCTTAAGCCCAGGAGTTCAAGGGTGCAATGAGCTATGATTGTACCACTGCACCACTATATATACACATATATATATGTGTATGTATATAGGTGTGTCTATATATACACATATATATACATGTATAGGTGTGTGTATATATATGTGTATATATATAAAAAACACACATGCACAGATTCACCACCACCAAATCAGAAATTACCATCTCCCTCTATTCTAAGGAATTATTTTTCATTTTGCCATCTCTGAAGTTGGAATACACCTTACAATCACTGGAATGTCACGGTCTTGTTGGCAGCATTTTTCTGCTTAGTAGCCCATAAAATAATAGTACATCTTGTAACTAACAGTGTTGTAGATGCTATGAGATCCTGGGGAAGCCCAGAATCTAACTCCACCCTGTCTGACTCCAAAGACCACATATTTTCTATGCCTTTGGACTGGGGCACAGATGTAGACAACTCGAGCTTTGCTGATTGTGAGAAAGGTATGAGAAATGGCCCTGATGGAATTTTCTTCTTGTACTTGCAGGGGAACAAAGCGGCATCATTCCACTATTCCAGGGGAAATGCTAAATACGAGGGTGATGCTGTCAAGCCGTCCCTGGTGGAGTCCTACACTCACCCAAACAGCAGCGAGACAGAGTGGAGGGAGAACTTCGATACCATCGTGAACTGGTTCACCAAGGAAGTCTTTGACTTTGTGACTCTGTGCTACAGAGAGCCAGATAACGTGGGACCTCGATTCGGGCCAGAGGCAGAGAACAGGAAGTTGATGATTCAGCAAATCGACAGGACCATCGGGTATCTGGTGGGAGCCACAGAGAAGCACAGCCTGCAGAGCACCTCAGTGTCATCATCACATGAGACCATGGGATGACCACTGTGAAGAAGAGACCCAATGTCAACAAGATCCCCTTGTCCAACTACATCAAGTTCAGGGACTGGATCAAGTTTGATATTGTGGGCTACGGTGGCTTTGGGATGCCCCTACCCAAATTGGGGCAAGAGGAAGCCCTTTACCAGGCACTGAAGAATGCGCACCCTCACCTCCACGTCTACAAGAAGGAGGAGTTTCCAGAACACTTCCATCTCGCTAAACATGACCAAGTTCTGCCAATGGTGATGTATGCCAACTCTGGTTACGGTATCAATGGGGTAAGTTCATTCTAAAATGAATAAAGTCACCTTGGATCTAGGAGACAACCAGTAGGGAAGGGTGGTTCTGCAAAAATCAAACGTAAGGGCACAGCCAGGCACGGTGGCTCACGCCTATAATCCCAGCACTCTGGGAGGCTGAGGCAGGTGTATCACCTGAAGTCAGGAGTTTGAGACCAGCCTGGCCAACATGGTGAAACCCCATCTCTACTAAAAGTACAAAACTTAGCTGGGCGTGGTGGCGTGCATCTGTAGTTCCAGCTACTCTGGAGGCTGAGGCAGGAGAATCGCTTGAACCTGGGAGGCAGAGGTTGCAGTGAGCCAAGATCATGCTACTGCACTCCAGTCTGGGCAACAGAGTGAGACCCTGTCTCAAAAAATATAATATAATATAATATAATATAACAAAACAAAATAAAATAAAATAAGTGCACACACTACGAGTTGTAGCCCACAGGGTCCTAAATGTTCCCCACCCCCCGCCCAACCAATGCTGCCCCAAATTACCATTATACAAGATTAATGACCAATTCAACTTGACAAGGCTGATTTAAACATAAAAACAAGGCTGGCCATGGTGGTTCACACCTGTAATCTCAGTGCTTTGGGAGGCCAAGACAGGAGGACTGCTTAAGGCCAGGAGTTCAAGACCAGCCTGGGCAACATAGGGAGACCCCATCTCTACAAAAAACAAACAAATAAATAAATAGCCAGACATGGCGATGCATGCCTGTATTCCCAGCTACTCAGGAGGCTGAGGTGGCAGGATTTCTTGAGCCCAGGAGGTCAAGGCTGCAGTAAGCTGTGACTGCACCACTGCACTGCAGCTTGAGCAACAGAGCAAGACCCCGTCTCTAAAAATAAATAAACAAATAATAGAAAATAAACACCAACTTCATTATTCAAAATTGTGCGTAGCGCTTCACTAAACATTGAATAGCAGTTCTTTCATTTTGCCTTCCCAACAACCCTATAAAATTCCACCATTTTAAAGAAGAAATCAAAACCTAGAGAGAAGTGACTTGAGATTAAAAATGTAAGGTTGGGCTGGGTGCAGCGGCTCACACCTGTAATCCCAGCACTTTAGAAGGCTAAGGTAGGTAGATTGCTCGAGCCCAGGAGTTTGAGACCAGCCTAGGCAACACAGTGAAACACCATCTCTACAAAAAATGCAAAAAAATGTAGCTGGGCGTAGTGGCACGTGCCTGTGGTCCCAGCAACTCAGGAGGCTGAGGTGGGAGAATTGCTTGAGCCCCGGGGTGTTGAGGCTGCAGTGAGCCATGATCACGCCACTGTGAGAGAGGAGGTAGGACTTGACTCCACGGGCAGGGCTTGGACACCAGACCAAATTGAGGACTAGTTAAAACGGCTGGGGCAGAAGCAGCTTTCCATCAGACATGCCCACCAGTGTGCCATGTGAGTTTACTATTGCCATGGCAACACCCGGGAGTTACTGCCCCTTTCCATGGCAATGACCCAATGCCTCAAAAGTTACTACCAATTTTCTAGAAATTCCTGCATAAACTGCCCTTTAATCTGCATGCAATTAAAAGTGGGTATAAATGTGATTGCAAACTCTCTTCCGCTACTCTCTGACCCCAGGGTAGCCCTGCCCTACAGGAGCAGTCACAGGGCTGTAACGCTGCCTCTTCAATAAAGCTGTTTTCTTCTATACCTCCAGCTTGCCCTTGAATTCTTTCCTGGGCAAAGGCAAGAACCCTCATGTATTATTGAGAGGTGACAGCGTGCTGGCAGCCCTGGAGCTCACTCTCGGCGCCTCCTCTGCCTGGGCTCCCAATTCGGCAGCACTTGAGGAGCCCTTCAGCCCACCACTGTACTGTGGGAGCCCCTTCCTGGGCTGGCCAAGGCTGAAGCCGGCTCCCTCAGCTTGTGGGGAGGTGTAAAGGGAGAGGCACGGGCAGGAACTGGGGCTGGGCACGACGCTTACGGGCCAGCATGAGTGCCGGGTGGGCATGGACTCGGTGGGCCCCGCACTCGGAGCGGCCAGCCGGCCCCGCAGGCCCTGGGCAGTGAGGGGCTTAGCACCTGGGCCAGCAGCTGCTGTGTTCGATTTCTCACCAGGACTTAGCTGCCTCCCCACAGGGCAGGGCTTGGGACCTGCAGCCCACCATGCCTGAGCCTCCCCCCCACCCACCATGGGCTTCTGTGCGGCCCGAGCCTCCCCAGTGAGCACCACCCCCTGCTCCACAGCGCCCAGTCCCATCAACCACCCAAGGGCTGAGGAGTGCCGGCGCTGGGTGCAGGACTGGCAGGTAGCTCCACCTGCAGCCCTGGTGCGGGATCCACTTGGTGAAGCCAGCTGAGCTCCTGAGTCTGATGGGGACTTGGAGAACCTTGATGTCTAGCTAAGGGATTGTAAATACACCAGTCGGCACTCTGTATCTAGCTCAAGGTTTGTAAACACACCAATCAGCACCCTGTGTCTAGCTCAGGGTTTGTGAATGCACCAATGGACACTCTGTATCTAGCTAATCTAGTAGGGACTTGCAGAACTTTTGTGTCTAGCTCAGGGATTATAAACGCACCAATCAGCACCCTGTCAAAACGGACTAATCAGCTCTCTGTAAAACAGACCAATCGGCTCTCTATAAAATGGACCAATCAGCAGGATGTGGGTGGGGCCAGATAAGAGAATAAAAGCAGGCTGCCCCAGCCAGCAGTGGCAACCCGCTGGGGTCCCTTTCCACACTGTGGAAGCTTTGTTCTTTTGCTCTTTGCAATAAATCTTGCTGTTGCTCACTCTTTGGGTCCACACTGCCTTTATGAGCTGTAATACTCACCTTGAAGGTCTGCAGCTTCACTCCTGAAGCCAGTGAGACTATGAACCCACCGGGAGGAACAAACAACTCCAGACACGCAGCCTTAAGAGCTGTAACACTCAACTTGAAGGTCTGCAGCTTCACTCCTGAAGCCAGCGAGACCAGGAACCCACCAGAAGTAAGAAACTCTGAACACATCCGAGCATCAGAAGGAAAAAACTCTGGACACGCCGCCTTGAAGAGCTGTGACACTCACCGCGAGGGTCCACGGCTTCATTCTTGAAGTCAGTGAGACCAAGAACCCACCAGTTCTGGACACATTATGCTCCACTTGGGGGATCCCCTGCCCTGCATCAACTGCACTCTGGCCTGGGTGGCAGAGAGACACACCCTATCTTAAAAAAAAGAAAGAAATGTAAGGTTAAGTGCTGCCCCCAAGCCTTCGTGGGTGAACATTATACAGAGTACACAAAGATCACCAAAAAATTCACCACAAAGGCCTCCTGCCACTGGTTCTCATTTGCCCATATCAAAAAATATGCAAGCCTGTTCCTACAAAGACACACACAGATGCTTGTAGCAAAATTATTCATAATTGTCAAAAGGTGGCAACAACACAAATATCTATCAACAACAGATGAGTGGACAAACAAGTACAGTCCACCCGTGTGATGGAACATTAATCAGCCACAATATGGAATGAAGGGCTGATTCATGCTACAACCTGGATACACTTTGAAACCATTAGGCTAAGTGAGAGAAGCCAGACAAATATTAGATGATTTTATATATATATATATATATATATATATACACACACACACACACACACACACACACACATATATGCCCAGAATATGAAAATCCAAAGAAACAAAGTAGATTAATGGTTGCCAGGAGCCAGGGGTGGGGATAGTAGGGGGGAAATAAGGGGTGACTGCTAATGGATACAGGGTTTCTTCTGGGGTAATTAAAATTCCTAAAACTGATGGTGGTGATGGCTGCACAACTCTGTGAATATATTAAAAATGACTGAATTATACACTTTATTTATTTATTTATAGACAGGGTCTGGCTCTGTTGCCCAGGCTGGAGTGCAGTGGTGCAATCTCAACTCACTGCACCCTCCACCTCCCAGGCTCAAACCATCCTCCCACTTCAGCCTCCTGAGTAGCTGGGACTACAGGCACACCCACCATGCCCAGCTAATTTTTTTGTATTTTTCGTTGAGACAGGGTTTTGCCATGTTGCTCGGGCTCATCTCAAACTCTTGGGTTCAAGCGATCCTCCCACCTTAGCCTCCCAAAGTGCTGGGATTACAAATGTGAACCACCATGCCCGGCCAAATTGTACACTTTAAGTGGGTAAATTGTATGGTATGTGAATTATATTTCAGTAAGGCTGTTATTAAAAAGCAGCTTTAAGGGCCAGGCATAAAGGCCATGCCTGTAATCCCAGCACTTTCAGAGGCCAAGGCAGGAGGATCACTTGAGCACAGGAGTTCAAGACCAGCCTAGTCAATATGGCAAAACCTGGTCTCTACAAAAAACTTAAAAATTAGGCTTGGCATGGTGTCTCATGCCTGTAATCCCAGCACTTTGGGAGGCCGAGGTAGGTGGATCACTTGACGTCAGGAGTTCAAGACCAGCCTGGCCAACATGGTGAAACCCTGTCGCTACTAAAAATATTTTTTAAAAATTAGCCAGGCATGGTGGTGGGTGCCGAGGCTGAGGCAGGAGAATCGCTTGAACCCGAGAGGTGGAGGTTGCAGTGAGCCGAGATTATGCCACTGCACTCCAACCTGCTGGGCGACAGAGCGAAACTCCATTTCAAAAAAAATAAAAATTAAAAATTAAAAATTAGCCAGCGGTGGTGGCTCGTGTTTGTAGTCCCAGCTACACAGGAGGCTAAAGTGGAAGGATTGCTTGAGCCCAAGAGGTTGAGGCTGCAGTGAGCCAAGATTGCATCACTGCACTCTGGCCTCAGCAACAGAACAAGACCCTGTTTCACAATTTTAAAAACAATTAAGAAACAAGCCTAAAGAAAACGCAAAAGCCAATGCTAACTGTGAGACATAAATGAGGTGGTCTATTTTTTGTCAACTACCAACTAACAATTCATGGCAGAAACAAAGCTTAAATGATGCTATAGCAGGGCGCTGTGGCTCACGCCAGTAATCCCAACACTTTGGAAGGCTGAGGTGGGTGGATCACCTGAGGTCAGGAGTTTCAGACCAGCCCGGTCAACATGGTGAAACCCCGTCTCTACTAAAAATACAAAAATTAGCCGGGCGTGGTAGCGGGTGCCTATAATCCCAGCTACTTGGGAAGCTGAGGCAGGAGAATCCCTTGAACCCCGGCGGGGCGGAGGTTGCAGTGAGACAAGATCGCACCATTGCACTCCAGCCTGGGTGACAGAGTGAAATTCTGTCTCAAAAAATAAATAAATAACTAAATAAATGATGCTATAAACCTCGTGTGAGGGAAGACTGCTCCAGGTAGAGCTTGAAGAACCCTTGCTGTGAATAGGAGCCAAATGCGATAATTATGTTTGCAACTTGCTTCATGTTAGCTTGTTGCAACTCCAGAGTATAACAGGTATGAGAAAACTCATGGGGTTACTGTTTAATGTTGGTGGAAATATTCACATTAAAATACAACAGTTTATCACCTAAGGCATATTTTATCCCTCAAGTGGCCCGGAACCCTGTGATTACTGCACGCCAATCCCACGCCCGTAGCTAAGGCCTTGCCAAGGAGAAATTCCACAGTCACCTGGCCTGTTTGTAAACCTGGTTTATGATGTTTTGTAACAGGATATCTTGACAGTAACATGAGGACATTTAACGAGACAAGAACATTTCCCACTGACCAACCAGATAGTTTGAGGGAACAGGATGCTGTGCTCAGTTTAATCTTCTGCTGAACCGACCATCAGGCAGAAAATCCTTTGAGTCAATGCCTCTCACTGAATCCACTTCTCAGATTCCTGTCCAGCTGCCTGCTTTGTAGTGCAGAGTAAAGTGGGCCTTCCTTGACTCTCTTCAGGGACCAATGTGCTTGAAGCCATCATGAAGACATTCTTTTTTTTTTTTTTTTTTTTTGAGAGAGTCTCGCTCTGTCACCCAGGCTGGGATGCAGTGGTGTGATCTCAGCTCCCCACTGCAACCTCTGCCTGCCAGGTTCAAGTGATTCTCCTGCCTCAGCCCCCTGAGTAGCTGGGATTACAGGCACGCATCACCAGGCCCAGCTAATTTTTCTATTTTTTGTAGAGACAGGGTTTCACCATGTTGGCCATGCTGGTGTCGAACTCCTGACTTCAAGTGATCCACCTGCCTCGGCCTCCCAAAGCGCTGGTATTACAGGTGTGAGCCAACGTGCCTGGCCGAGGGCTTTCATTCTTGATGGACTGCTCCATAGCCGCAGAGACAGTCGGACTGGTTTCTTAACCAGAGTGGAGCAGACAGGCAATTTCTTTATCCACCAGGACAAATATTAGACCAACTCTTCAATGTACAGAGAGCATCACATTTCTTATATGCTAGAATATCTGTTGGTCTAAAATATAAATAAATAGTATTGTAGCCAGCCACAGTGGCTCACACCTATAATTCCAGAGCTTTGTGGGGCTGAGGCAGGAGGTTCACTTGAGGTCAAGAGTTTGAGACCAGCCTGGGCAACATAGCGAAACCGCCCCCACCCCCCACCGCCACCTGCCATCTCTACAAAAATTAAAATAATTAGCTGGGCATAGTAGTGTGGGCCTGCAGTCCCAACTACTTGGGAAGCTGATGTGGGTGGATTGCTTGAGCCCAGGAATTTGAGGCTGCAGTGGGCTATGACTGCATCACTCTACTCCAGCTAGACCTTGTCTCAAAAAAAAAAGTGTTGCAATTGACATTACTTCATCATTTGAAAAGAGGGACAGACAAGAAAGGTATTTGGCATTTACCAAGCAATTACCCAGAATCCTGATCCCACCCTACCCCCACCCTTCCCCTAAAAATGTATGTATATGTTTTTATACCATAAAAAAATACATCTATTTGGCTCTGGAACCAGATTGCTTGGGTTCAATTACCTGATCTAGCATTTGCTCCTGTTGACTCAATGCAAACAAGCTCTGTAACTCAGTTTCTCCAGCTGTAAAATGGGGAATGGTGCCTTTACTGGGCTGCCATGAGGGTAAAGGAGGGAACGTATGTTTATGAAGCATTCACAACAATTCATGATACATAGTAAGCTCTATATATTTGAGCTTATTATTACCGTCAGTACGATTATCATCATCTTGCTGTTTCCAATGGGTACCCTTTCTACATTCTCTGTCTTAAAGACCTTTAAATCCTTGGTATTCTCTCCACCACCACAGAGAGCAGTGTCCTTGTAGTTTAAATTCTCAAAGACTTCATGGATCCAACAAGCATGACATTAACTAAGGGACAGTTTTCTTTCAGGGGATTGGAATCTAAAATGGCTTTCTAATTGATATTATTTTTCAGAGAATTATAATGTGTTTCAACAAAGGCAGCCATGGTTTTGATAATGTCCTCATGGATATGAAGACCATATTCAGAGCTTTTGGGCCAGATTTCAAGAGGAATTGCCTGGCCACGACTTTTAACAGCTTCCACATCTACCCATTCGTGTGTAAGCTCCTGGGAGTCACCCCCAAACCCACAACGGCTCCCTGGCAGTCACCCAGGAAATGCTCATGAACTCTTATGAACAGCAGCCAGGTGAGACACAAAAGCAGCTGCCAGAAAACTGTCAGCAGAGTCTGCTCTGTCCTGAGATAGAAAAGAATCAAAAAGGGGTCTCATGGTGGGGAGGAGGGAATTCAAGCACAACAATCCTGTTTCCCAGCAGCTTTGGAGCCCCAGGAACAAGATGCCAACAGCTCCAAACAGATAGCACAGGAGGTAGAGAATCCCTCGACCTGCTGGAAACATTTTACATAGTGCCTTTTAGGCAAAGGGAAGGTGCTCTATAGAGAAAGTCGGGCTGTAATCCTTCCAGTCCTAAGGAAATCACTGTCTACGGTCTGCCCCCAAGATGCCCCTTCCAGATACGGAAATCAGCCCTCCTTCAATAGCACAGAAAGCTGTTCATAGGGGAGGAGCAAAACCCTGCTGTTCCCTCGATGCTGAAAAAAGGAGAGGGGAGAGTCTGAAATGAGAATGCAAATTCTCAAGACTTCAAACCCCTTCAATCTGGGTGATACAAAGGAAGAATAAAATCATCTCAGAATTTGCTGTTGCCTTCTTTTGTGGGTTGTTTACAAACACTGGCTATCTTTCCTTTTGCCAGGAGAGACTTGGATACTGTCCAGTGATCTAACGAGCACTTAAAGCAATTACATGCAAAAAGGAGTAATGGGCTGGGCACAGTGGCTCATACTTGTAATCCCAGAACTTTGGGAGGACGAGGAAGGAGGATCACTTGGGGCCAGGAGCTTGAGACCAACCTGGGCAACATAGTGAGACCCTGTCTCTACAATAAATTACCTGGGTGTAGTGTCACATGCCTGTAGTCGCAGCTACTGGGGAGGCTGAGGCGGGAGGATCGCTGGAACCCAGGAGTTTGAGGCTGCAGTGAGCTGTGATTGTGCTACAGCACTCCGATTCCTGCCTTAAAAAAAAAAAAAAAGGAAAAGAGGAGAGGGCAGGGGTGATATACATCCTTTCTCTTCTTGTAAGCCACTGCCCATGATCTCCTTGTGAACATACAGAAAGCAGTCCCTTTTGTAGAAAACTAATTAAATGAATGACCAATTCACCAAATTATGGAGGATTTTTCTTCTTTTTAAGTTTTGGAGTTTTGCTACAACTATTTTGTAGCCCCTCCCCTGTCCCACATCCCACTGGGAGCCTGGGATAAGCTGCGTCTGACTGTCAGTTACTAATAAGCAGGACATCCCACAAACAGATTTTCAGCGAATTGGCTTTCAGCAAATTGATCATTTGGCAAAGTGGTCATTAGGCAAATGGGTCATTTGGTGAAGAGGTCATTTAGTAAATCGGTTTTCAACGACTTGCCCTATGAGATTTCTCTAGAGTGAGCATTTTCTTGGGTTAAATGTACATTTCATTTCCATAATGAATACTCACTAGCGGCTAGATGGGAAACTTCCCAGGAAACCAGGAGTAGCCAGAAGAGCCTCTTAATAATCAGGCAATTAAAAACCCTCTGGTTTCTTAACAGGAGGGAGGTACAGAGGGCATCTGCTCTGCAAGGCGCAGTGATCGGGCTCAGCATTGTCACAGGAGCTCTTGCGGTTCTGTTTGTTGCTAGTGTGACATACACAGCCATTCGTCGGAAAAAGGACTGAGTGGTCTTTGGGTCTCCCATAGTTGATCATCATATGTCGTGATAATCCATGACAACTCCTTGCCACATGCCACGGGAGGTCCAGCACTCCAAGAACCCAGCAGCCAGGGCTGGCTTCATGGGCTTGCAACCTGGACAGTCCCACAGGGACTCAAAAGAGTCCCCACTGTGGTTTAATAATCTGCCATCACCATCTTGAAATTCTTTATTTTTTAACAAGGGTGGCCAGGGATACTGGCTCATGCCTGTAATCCTAGCACTTTGGGAGGCCAAGGCAGGCAGATGGCTTGAGCCCAAGGAGTTTGAGACCAGCCTGGGCAACACAGCAAGACCCCATCTCTATAGAAAATACAAAAATTAGCCAAGCGTGTAGTCCCAGCTACTTGGAGGCTGAGATGGGAAAATTACCTGAGCCCAGGGAGGTCAAGGCTGCAGGAGCTGAGATTGTACCACTGCACTCCAGCCTGGATGACACAGCGGAATCTTGTCTAAAAAAATAACCACAAGGCCGTGCGCGGTGGCTCATGCCTGTAATCCCAGCACTTTGGGAGGCTGAGGCAGGCGGATCACTTGAGGTCAGGATTTTGAGACCAGCCGGCCAACATGGTGAAACCCCACCTGTACTAAAAATAGAAAAATTAGCTGGACAAGGTGGAGCATGCCTGTAATCCCAGCTACTCAGGAGGCTGAGGCAGGAGAACAGCTTGAACCTGGGAGGAGGAGGTTGCAGAGAGCCAAGGTCGCGCCACTGTACTCCGGCTTGGGGCACAAGAGTGAAACTCCATCTCCAAAAAAAAAAAAACCACAACAACGAGGGCCCCACATGTGGATGAAAACAACAGAAATGTATTGTCTCGCAGGCCTGGATGCTAGAAGCCCAAAATCAAGGTGTCGGCCGGGCTTCGCTTCCTCTGAAATATGTAAGAGAGAATACTTCCTTGCCTTTTCTGGCTTCTGGTGGCCGCCGGCAATGCTTGGTGTTCCTTGTAGATGCATCGCTCCAATCTCCTCCCTCATCACATGGCTGCCTTCTCCCTGTGTCTCTCTCTTCACCTGACATTCTCCTCTTTTATTTTTTTGAGATGGAGTTTCCCTCTGTCACCCAGGCTGAAGTGCACTGGCACAATCTTGGCTCACTGTAACCTCCGCTTCCTAGGTTCCGGTGATTCTCCCGCCTCAGCCTCCTGAGTAGCTGGGATTACGGGCGCCCGCCACCACGCAGTGCTAATTTTGTGTTTTTAGTAGAGATGGAGTTTCACCATGTTGGCCAGGCTGGTCTGGAACTCCTGACCTCAAGTGATCCGCCCACCTCACCCTCCCAAAGTGTGCTGAGATTACAGGCATGAGCCACCATGCCCGGCCCTCATTCTCTTCTTTTATCAGGACGCCGGTCATTGCATCTGCCTCCTCACCAGCAGCCCCCAATCCAGTATGATTCATCATTACTTGATTACATCTAGAAAGACCCTATTTCCAAATAAGGTCACATTCCTGGGTACGGAGGATTAAGATTTCCAATTTTTTCCCTGACTCAATTTTTTTTGAGTCAGGGCCTCACCCTGTCACCCAGGCTGGAGTACAGTTATGTGATTATAGCTCACTACAGCCTCAAACTCCTGGGCTCAAGGGATCCCTTGACCTCAGCCTTCCAAGTGGCTGAGACTACAGGTGCACACCACCATGCCCAACTAATTTTTTTTTTTTTTTTTAGTACAGATTCGGTCTCACTCTGTTGAGCAGGCTGGTCTCCTGACCTCAAGTGATCCTCTTGCCTTGGCCTCCCAAAGCACTGAGATTACAGGCGTTATCCCGTGCCTGGCCATCTTTCTACATCTCAGTCATTGCATCATTAGCCTGAGCTGCCCATATTCCTTATTCTGCCCATCCCTGACCAACCTCCTCCTTTAACATAACTTCCATCTCGATATCATGGGGCCTGCTGGGCACTGCAAACAGCCTAAGGAAAGTGGAAACTTTACTTAACCTTCAATTCTATTACAAAGTCCACATTGAACGTAATTTATATTTGAACTATAAAAATTTTCTGTAAGTTGAAACATGACCTATAAAGGTCTCTACACCCTGAAGCAACGTTTTAGAAAGAAATCAATTGGTCCTTTTCTGCAGAAACCATTAACCATACGAGAGATAAAGGAAAAACTTCAATGTACTGATTGAACTTCCATGCCCATAGCTTAACTTCTAAAAGGCAACCATTCCATACTGTTAAACTGCCTTAGGTTGTTATTACTGTAATTAAAGAGACCCTCAAAGCCAGAAGTTGAATCTTGACTGTAGTTCTTGCACGTACACGCACACTCTTGCAATTGAAACCATTCAGATTGTCCTAATGCTGCTCCCCATAGCAACACCACCTGGAATTTTACGTTTGTTTTTAAGCATCAGTCCTAATCTTCACTTGCACCCAAACACACCGCACCTGTGAGAGCCACGTGACATTTAAAAAAAAAATCCCTTCAGTGAGGCCGGGCATGGTGGCTCACACCTGTAATCCCTGCCCTTTGGGAGGCCAAGGCAGATGGATCATGAGGTCAAGAGATTGAGACAACCCTGGCCAACATGGTGAAACCCTGTCTCTACTAAAAATACAAAAATTAGCTGGGCGTGGGGACGCGTGCCTGTAGTCCCAGCTACTCTGGAGGCTGAGGCAGGAGAATCGTTTGAGCCTGGGAGGCAGAATTTGCAGAAGCCGAGATCATGCCGCTGCACTCCAGCCTCGCAACAGAGGGAGACTGTCTGAAACAAAAAAATCCCTTCAGTGCCTTGATCCTTCCAGATTCAGATCCAAGAGAGATGACATTTGTCCCTCATCCGAACCCGCACACCAAGATAAAGATTTCTTCTGACCGGGCGCGGTGGTTCACGCCTGTAATCCCAGCACTTTGGGAGACAGAGGCGGGCGGATCACCTGCGGTCAGGAATTTGAGACCAGCCTCGCCAACGTGTTAAAACCCTGTCTCCACTAAAAATACAAAAATGGCCCGGCATGGTGGCTCACGCCTGTAATCCCAGCTACTCGGGAGGCTGAGGCAGGAGAATCGCTTGAACCCGGGAGGTAGAGGTTGCAGTGAGCCGAGATTGCGCCATTGCACTCCAGCCTGGGCAACAAGAGAACGAAACTCCGTCTCAAAAAAAAAAAAAGAAAAAAAAAAAGATTTCTTCTGTGCTCATGGCTCAGCTCTGTGGTCTGCTAGGGTCCTTCCTCAATCTGCTTCCAATCTATGGAATCAGGAAAGACTGAACCAACCTAGATTTATTAATATTTTAGTATAACATAATACAGTGTTATTTATTACAGCATTGACCGTATGTGCCCTTTTGCTCCTTGGAGGAAAGGCAATTAATAGCTATTATGTGAGTTAATAAAATAAGCCCAGGACTTATGAGTGTAACAAACCTGTTCCCATTGGTTTTCCTTGTCTCCTGCAGGCAGAGAGCTGATAAAAACAGCAAAAGCAAAGCAGTGCCCCTGGCCCAGTTCTGAAGCCAACCTTCCTTAACCACCCAGACCCATCCCTGGTTAGGACTTGCTGTGGATTATCAGGTGACTCCATCTCAGGATACAGGGACTGAGAGGGTGTATGCAATATCTCAGACCCAGAAACTGTTGATTCTGTCTAAAAACACAGCAATAACCACATCCCACCCTCTTGATTTAAATAAAAGTGTTTGGGGGAATAAAAGATGAACCTTTTTTCTTCTTTGTCAGATCTTGCGCTCATTTGGTTCTGGTGGGGAACAACAGCTAAGAGAGAACAAGTGTATTCAGTTAGAATTAATTCCCCTCTCTTATTCTCATAGCTGAGCAGGGCTCAAGAGCCTCTCATCTGAAAGAGGTAATAAGATTTAATCTGTCTCCTCATCTACCTTCTGCAAGTATACTTAACAAATTAGCTCTCGGGACTCTTCCAAACGGAGTTTTATGAGGGATTTGCTAAGGTAAACGTTTTAGACTTTGAACACAGTTCAGATTTCAGGGGCAGTACTGAAATCTGAACTGTGTCGCTAACTGCCCTGCCTTTCAACTCAAGACACAATAACTTTGAACTAAATTAATTATATTTTTGTTGTTTTCCACTCTGTCCCCACGTCTATATCACCACCACCCCCAATCCCACCCCGCAGGAGCTAACTCCTCCTTCCTGTCCCTGCAAGATCAAAACTCCTGCAAGCCCCGCTAGCTCTGTCTGCTCGCCTTCGTGGCAGATATCGCTATTGTACTTTTATACTCATTTGTGTGATAAATACTTCAATGTCCACTTCTTCCACGAGCCCCGGAGCCCCTGGAGGGCCTGGACCACACCTAATTTTTCTCACCGTTACATCTCCCTTGTCAGGTACATGGTAGGCGCTTAATAAGTATTTGGTGAACGAATGGCTTGTTTGGTGACAGTCCAAAGGCTGGGGGACAGAGGGAAAGCTCCCTCCTTTCGGGCCCCAGACGGGTGGCGCTGATGGAGAGGAGGCTTAGATAAGGCCTCCAGGACCGAAGCGCGCACCCGTAAGGCCCCTGCCAAAAAGACCTTCCTGAAGGCGGAGGAACTGCGAGAGTGCCTACGTTGGCCCAAGGCCTGACCCGACGTTCCCAGGGACCGTCGCCCTAACCGGCCCCGCCTCCCGGTCCCCAAACCCGGACTCGGCCCCACCCTAAGCTCCGGATCCTGGGGACCGCCCCTGGCCCCGAGTCGGCAGACCGTGGCCTCGCTGCTGGGCCTGCCTCAAACCCTCCACAGGTAACGCCTCCCGAACTTGAGCCACATTCCGATCCCCTCCTCAAACCCCTCCCCGTTTCCCACGCCCTGGACCCCTCGCTCCGTATCGGCCCCGCCCCAAGCCCAGCTAGGTCTCCGCCCGTGAGCCCAGCCCCGACCGGCCTCCCAGTCCCTGGGTCCCTCCCGACACCGGCCCCTCCCTAAGCTCCGCCTCCCAGGGCCCGCCTCCTGAGTGCAGCCCGCAGCCCGGACTCGGCCCCGCCTCCCGGACCCTGGGCCCCTCCCACGTCGGCCCGTCCTAAGCTCCGCCTCCCAGAGTCCGAGCAGCGCCTGGCCACGTGCTACGACATAGTCAACGTCCCGCCCCGGCCCCGCCTCCTGAGCTCTTCTCTGGGTCTGGCCTTAGCGCTGCCCTAAGACCTGTCTCCTGTGCTCTGCTCCGAGTCTCGCCTCCTGAACCCAATGGCGTTTATCCCTGCCCTAATGCCCGCCTCCAGGACTCTTATCCTGCCCCCACGCAAGGCCCCGCCTCCAGGATGCCACCAACCTGGACGCTTCTGAAGCCCAGCTTCCAGGATCGCCCTATCCTGGCCCCGCCCCAGGACCCGCCAACCTGGACTCTACCCAGGACCTGCCCCAACGACGCTTATCCTGGCCCCACCCCAGGCCCCGCCCTCATAACAACCATCCTGGCCACGCACTAGAGTCCGCCCCCACGACGCTCCTCCTGACCCCCGGGGGACCCCCCCGGGCCCCGCCCCCTCTCTGCCCCCGGGCACTGCCCTGGGCCCGCCCCCTCTTCAGTCCAGGCCCGGCTTCCGCCCGGTCTGCCGGCAACGCTGCGGCCCCGCCCACGTCATGGCGCCCGAGGAGAACGCAGGGACCGAACTCTTGCTGCAGAGTTTCGAGCGCCGCTTCCTGGCGGCGCGCACACTGCGCTCCTTCCCCTGGCAGGTGGGCGGCAGGGCGAACGGAGAGGCTCGCGGGGCTCGCGGGAGTCCAGGGGCAGACGGGACGGGTCTCCGTGCTGAAGCCCCTGACGCTCCCGCCACGTGAGTGCCTGGGCTCCCGCCGGTCAGGGCCGCGCGACCCGGTCCCCGTCCCTGGGGCCTGGCCAGAGTCGCTCGCACCCCTCCTGCGGGGGAAGCTGGGGGCGTCTCCACAGCCTTGGGGGGCAGACGCGCGTTTGGTGTGTGGTACAGTTCACGATCATTTTCACGACTTTTTAAAGGCAGTAATCGTTCTGGTCACTGGGACACAGCTGCCCTCGCCCATTCTAAAAAGTCAGCGCCCTCAGGACCGCGGGTAACCACCTCCTCCTGAGCGCGGTGCCCAGGTCACAGTCTGTCCCTCGTGGCTCAGTGTTCTCATCTGTATGTCGAGCACTGCACAGAATCGGCTCATGCTCTGAGGCTGTCACGCCTGTGATGGAAGAGACAGAGAAGGGGGTGGCCTCTCCTCGCCCTGGGGACCTGCCATTCTCAGCACAGGCGCATGGCAGGCAGCAGCCTCCCTTCTGCCAGCAGAGGGGCTTAATGCACCCCGCTCCATTTGTAATTCATGTGCTGTGAGCTCACTGGGATGAGTCAGTTTGGATATATATTCCTTCCTGGGTCTGCCCCATTTTATGGGGTGTTGCTTAATCATTTGCGTTATTCCACTGACATAAAATATTTGCACTCAGAGATCATTTCTGGTCAGGAGAAATTCATGCATTTTTAACCCAAAATAGAAACCTTCATAAAAGCATCATAGGTCTCCATTCAATATTGACTATAATTGTTCACATGCCCACGCTGAATGCTAACTTGGGCTCACACTCAACACCCACGAGGTGGGTACTATTATTATCACTCACATTTGACCAGAGGGATTGTTTGATTAGGGTGCAGTAGTTGAGAGTTCAGACTCAGGAGACAGCCTGTCTGCTTCGAATCCTGGCCCAGCCCCTGGCCCTGTGTGACCTTGGGCAAGTGACTGCATCTCTCTGTGCTGTTGTTTTCTTATTAATAAAATGGGGGATATAATGATACCTACCTCTTAGGGTTGTTGTCAGGGTTGAGTACAAAAGCCTGTGGATCAGTGCCTGGCTCATGGTAAATGCATGTCGGTGTTAGCCTGTGTTTTTATTCAGTCTCAAAATGTTTAATAAATGCCTTCCGTGAGCCAGGCACCATGGATCAGCAGTACCCATGACAGATGAGGCTCTGCTTGCATGGGAGAGCCAGAGAATAAACAAATAAATAAACAAGAAAAGACCAGATGACAGTGGCTTTAAAGCCAATAAAACAGGGAAATGGTGAATGGAGCAACTGGGGAGAAGAATCACCAAAGTCAGGGAATCAGGGAAGCCTTCCCCAAAGAGGTGGCATTTGAACTGGGGCCTGAGTGGTGAAGCAGCCAGCCATGGGAAGGGCTTGGGGAACAGGATATGCAAAGGCCCTCTGGTGGAAACAAGGCAGCTGTGGTTGAGGAACAACAGCAAGGCAGCCAGTGTGGCTGGAGTGGAGTGAGCAGGGTGGGCCAGGGGTGAGGGAGAACAGGCCAGAGAGAGGGATTAGGACCAGGTCTTGTAGGGCCTTTTATGGCATGGAAGGAGCTCTGAAGCAATGAAGTGCCTTGCCCTGTGTCACATACCAGCCGAGACAGTCTGCCTAACTCGGGAGCCAAAGCTCGCTGCTGGGCTTGAGGCCACTGTAAGAGGACAGTGTAACTCGGGCTGGTATGGGCACATTCTGCATTTCCACTTAAACTCAGATGGCAAGCCCATCAAACCTTGGTGCCATGGCTGCCCTGGTAATTCCTGGCTGACCAGTGCAACCAGGGAGCTGGCCCATGACCCGGGTGGCCACTAAGTAGCCAGGACTAATGTGGCCAAGAGTCAGCCTTCTTCCTGTGACTCATCCAGGTGCACCCTGCGACATCCGAAGGTCAGGCTTTCAGCCGCTGTGGCTTCCACTTCCAACTGGCTCCACATCCCCAGGGAGGGATCACACAGCACTTTGCCAGCACATTCTATTGCGTGTTTAATGTTCCTGTGAATGCACCCTTGCCATTTCTCTCTTTCCCCTCCACACAGAGCTTAGAAGCAAAGTTAAGAGACTCATCAGATTCCGAGCTGCTGAGGGATATTTTGCACAAGGTAAGAATCCCAGAGTCCCTGGAACTCATGACCCTGCCTCCTGAATCTCTCCGGAAGACCTGAGAGAAGAACCACAGGTGTGCTTGTACCCTTTAAAAACACCCCTGTTCAAAGAACAAAACCATTGAGTCAGCACTGCAGGTGGGTGTCGGCACCTCCGACAGCTCCAGCTCTTTCATTTTCTATTTAAGACTTAGACAAAGACTTCAGAATATACAAAAATCTGCGTGAGGGGGGAAATCTAGGGAATGTTTTTTAAACCATCCACAGCAAAAACAGAGATGATAGGTGCAAAACAGCTTCTAGCATTTGGTTGATGCTCAGAGACTTTCTTTTTTGCATTCATGAGGCCTGTCCTGCCCACTCCTGTCTCTTCTAGACCTAAATGGGCCCTTGCTTTGCCCAGGGTGGGGTTTGGACTCAAGTGCATCTGCATGCAGGTGAGAGGCAGGATCACCACCCGGCCCAGCCACAGCCTGACCTTGGCCTTGAGGGCCAAGTGCAGATCACCCTGCATCCTGGGTCTTCACCTTCGAAGGGCCATGAGCCCTTCTGAAAAGACAAAGCAATAGACTCCCTCGCAGAAAGAAGTGCACCAGAAGAATACATTTTCCATACAAACTCGGGAGGCAGATATCCTCCACCCCCACCCACCCAGCCCATCCTAGGAGCCCCGGTGAAGAATTCCTGTGCTAGAGGTGAACCAAGATTATCCACATGGAAAAGATACAGCCACAGCAGGGAAGACTTTCGGGGCAATACAGTAGGTCAGGGCTTCGAGCATGGAGACACCTGAAGTTATCTTGCACCCTGCTCTGAGTTTCACCCTGAGCCTCACTCTCGTAGGTGGTGAAGCATGAAATGTAGGGAGAGTGCTTTAAAACCCAGCACAAGGCTGGGTGCACTGGCTCACACCTGTAATCCCAGGACTTTGGGAAGCTGAGGTGGACAGATCACCTAAGGTCAGGAGTTCCAGACCGGCCTAGCCAACATGGCAAAAACCCATCTCTACTAAAAATACAAAAATTAGCTGGGCGTGGTGGTGCTCGCCTATAGTCCCAGCTACTCAGGAGGCTGAGGCAGGAGAATCGCTTGAACCCAGGAGGCAGAGGCTGCAGTGAGCCAAGATCGGGCCACTGCACTCCAGCCTGGGCAACAGAGCGAGACTCTGTGTCAGAATAAATGAAAAACCAGCACCAGCCTGAAGAGCCTGTGTATTGCGTGGGGTACTTTGCTGCCCTTGGGTAGAATCTGCATCCCTCCCAGCCAGCAGGCGCTGCGGACCGTCTCCTCCCTCTCCCTCCAGGCTCCTGTTTTCCCACCGTCCCCACTCCTGCTGCACCAGTCCCTCTGCCCTCCTTTCCAAGTGCCAGGCTGTGGCCACCTCAGAGCTTGCACCAGCTGTTCCCACTGCCTAGAACTTTTTCGTCCTGCATTTGGCTTCTCTGGGCTTTAGCTGGAGTGTCACCCGGAGCGTCCCCTCCCCTCCATCCTGTCCCCAGGGACACACGCTCCAAGAGAGCAGTTGCCGAGTGGGCCTTCCCACCTCTTCCATAGAGCCAGACCGTTGGCAACTGTCTTTACTGCAAACCCTGGTTCACACTGGCTCCCCTGGGAGGGAGGTGGTTTGGGCCCACATGCCCTGTGTTCCTGCTCAGAATGGGTGTTAGAAATGCTGCCATAGCCTGTGCCACTGCAGTGGAAGCATTTCTGGGAAACGGCTTATATCTTAAGACAAACTTCAGATGTGTGGGGCCAGAACGCTGTGTCCATCTACATCTTTGCTGAGGGATTGGGTAGCCTGCAGTTTGCCCTCTGCTGTGTTGGATTGAAGCTCATAGGAGACTTAAGACGGGTTCTCGAGCAACCAACGTTCTGTCCTTTGCCGTAGACTGTGAAGCATCCTGTGTGTGTGAAGCACCCGCCGTCCGTCAAATATGCCCGGTGCTTTCTCTCAGAACTCATCAAAAAGGTCAGTTATGGGCAGTGTCCGCCCAGTAGCTGGACAGCATAGCCACTTTCGTGCTGGAGCCCCTGTCCTTCCCAGGCCCTGGGCCTGCTTTGCAAACCCCAGCATGGCAGGGGCTCCCCAGGCAACTGGCTGCAGCCGCGTGTGACCCATGGGAAACAGTGCAGGGCGGGAAGAAGGGGAGGCCAGCGTCTCTCCCTCACTCTGCCTCCTGGGGTTTCCACAGCAGCTGCTTCTTTGGGGCCCCAGCTCCTAGCATATGGATTCTCATTCCTACCGGGCTGGCCCAGCCCACAGCACTGGAACCCACACCCACACTCTCTGTCCTGCCCGCCAAAGGGTTTGGAGTTTCCTGCTCTTGTCCGTCTCTGGGTTGCCCCACGGGCCCCTGTTGGAAGCTTAGCTCTTGCCATACCTTCGGAACTAGTTCCTCTGGTGAATTCTCTGCATTAATCCTGCTGGCATGAGCTCTTTCCTGACTGATACAGGATGGATTTTATTTTTTACTTATTTATTTATTTTTTTGAGACAGAGTCTCACTGTGTTGCCCAGGCTGGATTACCGTGACACAATCTCGGCTCCCTGAAACCTCTGCCTCCTGGGTTCAAGCAACTGTCATGCCAGCCTCCTAAGAAGCTGGGACTACAGGCACACGCCACCATGCCTGGCTAATTTTTGTATTTTTAATAGAGACAGAGTTTCACCATGTTGGCCAGGCTGGTCTCGAACTCCTGACCTCAGGTGATCCGCCTGCCTCGGCCTCCCAAAGTGCTGGGATTACAGGCATGAGCCATCGCACCTGGCCTAGGATGGATTTTAAAGATGGGCCCAAACATGCAGGGTTTGACATGAGGATGTCGAGAGGCCGTTCCTCAGTAGGCAGTAGCAGACCTGCTGAGTGAAAGGGCCACACTTTTAGCAAATAAACAATCCCCTGCTTCTCCAATACCTGCTTTCTCCCTAGTCCTCCTCAAAAGCGTGCATCTGTGGTCACCAGCAGGTCTGCCCTGTGCCACCAGGAGAGGGCAGCAGTCACCCAGTGTACTCTGCTGCTCCCCTGTGAATCGTAGGACGGGGTCAGCTGTGGAGAAGCGGCCTGCTGACAGCCACAGCCTGCAGCATGGGCCGCCCTCACACTTCTTCCTGGGCTCACTTAAAAGCACCTTTTGTTTTCCTCCTCTCTGTGTTTGATCCAAACACAGACCTCTCTATCATGGTCACGTGGCAGCTCTCACGGAATCCTTGTCTCCTGCCCTAGACTACACCTAACCCTACCCTCTCAACACCTCTGGTTGAAGGCCCTCCCATCCAGGTTTCCCTACCAAGTGAATTTTTTTTTTTAGAGACAAGGTCTCTGTTGCCCAGGCTGTCCTCGAACTCCTGGGCTCAAGCAGTCCTCCCATGTCAGCCTCTAGAGTAGCTGGAACTATTTGGCACACACTACCACACCCAACGAAGTGAATATTCTATATGGCAGCTGGCTGGTATTACACCATTCCATCCCAAATCTCCCCTCCAAACTTGGTGAAAATCATCTGGCCATTTTTACAGATTAGAACGAAAGCAAACAAGCTCTCACTCTGTCTGCCCCCAGCACGAGGCTGTCCACACAGAGCCTTTGGACGAGCTGTACGAGGCACTGGCGGAGACCCTGATGGCCAAGGAGTCCACCCAAGGCCACCGGAGCTATTTGCTGGTATGAGAAGGGCACCCTCCTCCCCCTCACAGCCCAGATAACCTTCCTGCACAGACAAAGTGAAAACGTGGGTGTGGGTTCAAATCCTGACTCACCCATTCTGCAGTCTTAGACATGAGGTCCGTCAACCTTCTTTAGCCTCAGTTTCCCTGTCTGTAAATCAGGCACTTCAACAACAACAGCATGTCTCGTGGAGTTGTTGGGCATTTGTCCAATAGGTGACACACACTACCTGCTTCACCAAGACCTGGTGCCCAGTCCTCAAAGAATACTTGACAGAGCTGGGCGTGGTGGCTCACGCCTGTAATCCCAGCACTTTGGGAGGCCGAAGTGGGTGCATCTGAGGTCAGGAGTTCGAGACCAACCTGGCCAAAATGGTGAAACCCTGTCTCTACTAAAAATACAAAAATCAGGCCGGGCGTGGTGGCTCATGCCTGTAATCCCAGCACTTTGGGAGGCTGAGGTGGGGGGATCACCTGAGGTCAGGAGTTTGAGACCAGCCTGGCCAACATGGTGAAACTCCATCTTTACTAAAAATACAAAAATTAGCGGGGTGTGGTAGTGGGCGCCTGTAATCCCAGCTACTCAGGAGGCTGAGGCAGGAGAATCTCTTGAATCCGGGAGGTGGAGGTTGTAGTGAGCCAAGATCGCGCTATTGCACTCCAGCCTCGGCAACGAGAGCGAATCTCTGTCTCAAAAAAAAGTACAAAAATTAGCTGGACATGGTGGCACACGCCTGTAGTCGCAGCTACTTGGGCAGCTGAGGCAGGAGAATTGCTTGAACCCAGGAGGCAGAGGTTGCAGTGAGCCAAGATCATGCCACTGACTCCAGCCTGGGTGACAGAGCTAAAAAAAAAATAAGATAAAACATAGATACAGAAAACCACAAAGGAAAAACAGCATACTGAATCATCACAAGGCAGCCACCCCTTCATAGCCACACCTGTTCCGTGTGTGTTCCATCGCCAGACATGTGTTCTGACATGTGTTCCATCGCCAGAATTCCGTTGTCTCAGGAATGTTCGATGAATGGAATCCTGTGTGGCCTGAGATGAGTGTCTTTCACGCCACGTGACACCCTTGAGGCCCATGCAAGCTGTTGGTATGTCAACAGTTAGCTGCTTCTCATTACTGAGTGGCGATTGGTCCTGTCATGGTTTATTCAGCCATGTGGTGGATGGCTACTTGTCTTCTAAGCCACTTGCCTTCTGATCACTGGACTGACTCTCTCGCCTTCTCTTGGTGCAGCCCTCGGGAGGCTCGGTCACACTCTCCGAGAGCACGGCCATCATCTCCCACGGTACCACAGGCCTGGTCACATGGGACGCCGCCCTCTACCTTGCAGAATGGGCCATCGAGAACCCGGCAGCCTTCACTAACAGGTGACCTCGGGGCGCAGGGCAGGGCACCGAGGCAGGCTTACCCTGGTGCAGTCGCAGACACGGTCCCCTTTCCTCCCGCCAGGACTGTCCTAGAGCTTGGCAGTGGTGCTGGCCTCACAGGCCTGGCCATCTGCAAGATGTGCCGCCCCCAGGCATACATCTTCAGCGACTGTCACAGCCGGGTCCTTGAGCAGCTCCGAGGGAATGTCCTTCTCAATGGCCTCTCATTAGAGGCAGACATCACTGCCAAGTTAGACAGCCCCAGGGTGACAGTGGCCCAGCTGGACTGGGACGTCGCGACGGTCCATCAGCTCTCTGCCTTCCAGCCAGATGTTGTCATTGCAGCAGGTAATGTCCAGCCCCGGGCACCCTGTGCAGGCGGTGTCCTTGCAGCTCTACCCAGCTCTTGGCTCTGGGAAAAGGGAACAATGGACACTGTCGGGCATGGACATGATGGGGCTTCCAGAAGAGTTACTCTGGGCCTCCAGGGTGACATCACAGGACAGGGGTGCCTCTTAAGGTGACCTTCAAGCCACAGCCCTCTTGTTGGAGACAGGCATACTCCTGTTACAGTCGTCACCACATGGCTCTGTCCCAGAGCCATGCCCTGTGTCCTTCAGAGACCACAGGAGGAAAACAACCACTTCTGGGACGACGACAGGGCCCTTGAGAGAAGGTGGTGTTTGGCTGGGCCACCGAAAACCCCTCGCCCCTGCCAGCACACTCAGTCCCCTCTCTGGTGGAGCAGAGCTCTGCCTGTGGTCCGGGGTCCCAGCCCTGAAAACCACAGGTCCAGCGGTGGCCAGGGACACAGGCCCACCCCTGCAAGCCAGCAGACCAATCGGCAGACACCTGAAACACGAAGTTCACGGCAGGGTCGGGCTTTGTGTCATTCACAGCCCTCTAGATAGGCCGAGAACCAGAGCTCGTTTTTTAAGGAACACCAGTGAGTCTGGAGATTTTTTTCTTTTGCTTCGGTCTTTTGCAGCTTTCTCTATTAAGGGTTCTCCTTTTTCACCCAAGTAATTGCCTTTCCGTCTAATGGCCCAAATGGTCAAATGGCATCTACTAGTCTCATATGACCGCTGCCTCTCTGGCCTCGCCCTGCTGCTGAGGTCAGCATGACCTGGAACTGTCCACTGGTCCCTTTCAGTAACCTGAAGCTTTCATCATAGACGTGCTGTATTGCCCAGAAGCCATCGTGTCGCTGGTCGGGGTCCTGCAGAGGCTGGCTGCCTGCCGGGAGCACCAGCGGGCTCCTGAGGTCTACGTGGCCTTTACCATCCGCAACCCAGAGACGTGCCAGCTGTTCACCACCGAGCTAGGTGAGCCCCCACGCCCACCCGGGCCTGCATGGTCCCCAAGCTGTCCCTGCAGGACGCCAGTGGAAGTGAAAGAACTGGGTGCCGGGGAAAAGCTAGGTTGCCCCACACTCCCAAACCATGCGGGGAACTCAGGCAGAGGCCAGTGAGCAGGGTGGGCTTGGGGCGTGGGGGGCTTGCGGCAGGAGGAGGGCAGCTCAGCACAGGGAGGGAGGGTCTGAGCCCAGCAGCCCTACTGTGTGCTTCAGAGCAGGGTTCCCTAAGCCCTTGGGCCTCGGTTTCCTCATCTATAAAATGGAGGTGGCAGGAGGGGCAGTCGGGGTCAGGGCTGGACACAGCTGTGGCCTGCAGGATGCTGGAGCACAGGCTGTACAGGCGGATCCACCACGCCACTGTCCTGAGCACCCAGTCGGTGGAAGACGAGCAGGGTGACTGTAGAGAAGGGGAACTGGCCCCATAGTGGGCCAGCAACTGTCCTCAGACCTGACATTTGTCAGCCCCCGGCACCTGTGAGGGTGTGCTGTCACTGTCCCATCTCACCAACAAAGACACTAGGACACACGGAGGCCAAGAGACCCCCGAGCTCCCGCAGACTGCACCCCGGCCACCTGGCTCTCACGCCTCCACACTACACCCAAGCCCTCCAGTGCCACCAGCCTTTGCCCCAGCTCCCCCTGAGCACAGCCCCTCCTGGCAGCCATGTGCACAGATGCACACGCAGCAGCCTCTGCCTGCACACAGAGACACAGACAACCCAGTGCCTGTCCACGTGGGGCAGCCCGTTAACTACAGAGCCAACAAACAAGCCAGCACACGAAGATGTACTGGGTTCCACGACAGAGTCCCCCACAACCTCGCACAGGAGGCTGGCCGGGCGCAGGGCTCAGGCCTGTCATCCCAGCACTTTAGGAGGCTAAGGCAGGAGGACTACTTGACCCCAGGTGTTCAAGACCAACCTGGGCCACATAGTGGGACCCCATCTTCACAGAACATACAGAAACTAGCCAGATGTGGTTGCACACGCCTGTAGTCCCAGCTACTCAGGAGGCTGAGGTGGGAGGATGGCTTGAGCCCAGGAGATGGAGGCTGCAGTGAGCCCTGATCTCACCACTGCACTCCAGCCTGGGCAACAGAGCAAGACCCTGTCTCAAAAAAGCAAAAAAAAAAAAAAAAAAAAAAAGGAAGTCTTTCTTCAGATACTTACGTGAAAAAAAACCTGCAATATCTTTTAAGTGAAAAAAACAGTGCCAAGCAGCACACATAGTATAAGCCCCCACCCACCTTTTTTTTTTTTTTTTTTTTTGAGACAGAGTCTGGCTTTGTATTGCCCAGGCTGGAATGCAGTGGTGCCATCTCGGCCCACTGCAACCTCCCACCTCCCAGGTTCAAGCTATCCTCCCATCTCAGCCTCCTGAGTAGCTGGGACTACAGGCACGTGCTACCACACCTGGCTAATTTTTGTATTGTTTGTAGAGTTGAGGTTTCGCCATGTTGGCCAGGCTGGTCTTGAACTCCTGACCTCAAGTGATCTGCCGCCTCAGCCTCCCAAAGTGTTAGGAATACGGGCGTGAGCTACTGCGCCCAGCCCATTTTTGCTTAAAAACTAATAATAATCACCCACACATGGTTATGAGTACCTATATTCCCAACTCCTCAGGAGGCTGACGCGGGAGGATGGCTTAAGCCCAGGAGTTTGTGGCCACCTTGAGCAACATAGCGAGACTTCATCTCAAAACAAAATTTATCACAATAATCATTTTCACATAAGTATACCTATAGGGGAAAACCTAGAATATACATATAGCAGTCTTGTCCAACCTGCGGCCCAACACAAATCTGTAAACTTTCTTCAAACAGTATGAGGTTTTTTTGTGATTTTTTTTCTTTTAGCTCATCAGGTATTGCTAGTGTTAGTGTATTTTATGCGTGGCCCAAGGCGATTCTTCTTCTTCCAGTGTGGCACAGGGAGGCCAAAAGATTGGACATCCCTGATATACACATTAACAGGTGCCATCCTTGGATGGCAGGATTATAGAGATTTCTACACATTCATGTCTGTACTACTTCATTCTTATAAATACGCATTTTCCACTCGTAACAAAAAACTGTGATTGAAAATCGTCCCGGGTCACAGTGTCTCACGCCTGTAATCCCAACACTGTAAGAGGCTGAGGCTTTGGGAGGCTGAGGTGAGCAGATCACCTGAGGTCGAGTTCAAGACCAGCCTGGCCCACACGGTGAAACCCCACCTCTACTAAAAACACAAAAATTAGCCAGGCGTGGTGGTGCACGCCTATAATCAAAGCTACTCGGGAGACTGAGGCAGGAGAATCACTTGAACCTGGGAGGCGTTGCAGTGAGCTGAGATTGTGCCACTGCACTCCAGCCTGGGGAACAGAGTAAAACTTCGTCTAAAAACAAATAATAAAAGAGGCTGAGGCAGGAGCATCACTTGAGGCCATGCATTCAGGACCCCATCTCTACAAAATAAAAAAATTACTGGCATGGTGGCACGCACCTGTCATCCCAGCTACTCAGGAAGTGGGAGGATTGCTACAGCCCAGGAGTCAAGGCTGTAGTAAGCAATGACTGTGCCACTGCACTCCAGCCTGGGTGACAGAACAAGATCATATCTCAAAACAAAAAAAAAGAATCATTCTGGCTAACGGCTCTTCAGACATCTGTGCTTATGAGAACAGCAGCCCCTTCTAAGCTGTGTGTGTGTGTGTGTGTGTGTGTGTGTGTGTGTGTGTGTGGTGTGTGCGGTTTTTTTTTTTTTTTGAGACTTAGTCTCACTCTGTCACTCAGGCTGGAGTGCAGTGGCACAATCTCAGCTCACTGCAACCTCCACCTCCTGGGTTCAAGCAATTCTCCCACCTTAGCCTCCCAAGTAGCTGGGATTACAGGCACTCGCCATCATGCCTGGCTAATTTCTGTATTTTTGTAGAGATGGGATTTCACCATGTTGGCCAGGCTGGTCTCGAACTCCTGACCTCAAGTGATCCGCCCGCCTTGGCCTCCCAAAGTGTTGGGATTACAGGCGTGAGCTACTGTGCCCGGCCACTTTCTAAGCTTTGTGAAGAGTGGGTTTGACTGTTCAGATCTCTGCTTCTGTCCCGCTGTGCCAAGTGCTGGGGCGGACACAGGCAGAAAGTGGACAGCGGCACGGTGCCTGCTGCTAGCCATTTCTATGCAAAACCAGATTTCTGGTCCCATCCTGGAGGCCAATTCTAGGCACCTGGGTGGGCCTGGGAACCTGTGAACCAAGTAAACTGACTTGGACACCCCCCTACCCCGCCAGGCCTGTCCTAGCAGCCCCACACAATACCCTCATGTCCTGTCCCCAAACACCGCCATCCTCAAACACATGTGCTCTGTTTCCAGGCCGGGCCGGGATCAGATGGGAAGTGGAACCTCGTCATGAGCAGAAACTGTTTCCCTACGAAGAGCACTTGGAGATGGCAATGCTGAACCTCACCCTGTAGGACTCACACACGACTCCAACGGGATTGTGAGAATCAAGTCACTCTCGTGGGAAGAATTTTTATATGGGAAAGCAGATAAAACTTTCATTGGACTGGAATGTTTGGAGAATGTTAATTTCCAAATCAGGAACCACAAACTGCCCTCTAATAAGACATCGGCTATCTAAGCGTGTGGGTGCCCCCTTTCTGCCAGCAGTTCTGGTTCTTAAGAAAATCACCATAAATCAGACATGAAAATTCTGGCTCCAAAAATAGCATTTTCTTTGTGCAAATAAAAACGTGTGTATCAAGTATGATGTTCCCCCAACATGGACACACTCGGTTCCTCACAAAGCCAAGCCCACTGCAGCTGCCACATCCCTGGGCTTACGGTGCAGCAGGTGCTTTTTTTCAAGACAGGAATCAAAATGTTAGGAACACGGCAGAAAGGGGACACCTGGAGACCAAACGCAGGATGAGGAGTTCTGCAGAGGTCACAGGGAAGTCACAGAACAGTAATACGCTAGCAGGGGCATGGGGCGTGAAGAACAGAAGAAGAGAGGAAGCGTTTCCGAGCCTCCAGAGAAGAAATCAAGGCCAACCACAGCTTCCCGGGTCACAGAACCAATTCATTTACCAGGCGGTACCACTGCTGTCATTTCAGCTTCTGGCCACTGGGAGGTGCTGCTCGAAAGGGTTTGCCCTGAGACTCCGAGAAGAAGCTGCGGGAAGGACAGCAGGGGTCCTGGGGTTTTAGCCTCTGGCCCAGGAGTTACGTGTCCATAACCAAAGGGAGCACAGTCTGCACCCAGCTCTCATCCCATCGGAGCTGCTGCGACTCCCGCAGGTTCTTCCGGAACTGGTTTAGCTTGCCCTCAGGATCAGGAAAGTTTGAGAAAAGCATCTGCAAAAAAATAAAGAGCAGAGCTTACCTCATTGCCTGTCCCCACCCCATCCCAGGTCACCACCTGGCTGACCCCAGGTCCCCGACCCAACAACAACCCCTCCCAAGTCCCTAACTCCCTCACTTGGACTCGAGACCCTTCACACCCCAGCAGCGCTCAGCCTCTAACTTGACATCACACTTTCTGGAAACTTCCCCGCATGTCCCACTTTCCCACACTTGCTGCCCTGGAGCACCTCCCGGCCTCTACGTGCTGCACATTCCCCTGTGAGCACCCTCCTCTCGGCCTCTGGCCAACGCAGTCCCACCCATCTGTGGGTAACAAGGGGGTGTCGGTGTTCTTTTCAGCCTTGCTAAACTGTCTGAATCAAGGATCACAAACTACAGCCTGCAGGCCAAATCCAGCCCACAGCCTGTGTTTGTAAATAAAGTTTTATTGGAACAAAGCCACACCCCTTAATCTACAGATGATCTGTGGCTACTTTCACACCCCAACAGAGTACCATGGTTCTGACAGAGACTGGGGCACCCAGTCTAAATGACTTCCGACCTGGACCTTTACTGAAAATCCTGCCAATCATTCTGTTGGCAAGAATGATGTATTACTTTTTGCAATAAGAAACAAGTAACCTTTGCAGAATTCCAACCATCTTTCAAGGCTGGTCCCAGAAGCTCCCTTTGCCCGCCCACCTACCTGATCCTGATCACTTCCTAAACTGCAGCCCGGCCCACCCGGCTCCAGCATCATCTGTGAAGTGTCAGCTCCATAAATCCAGAGGGCAGGTTGGGGGTGTGTCTTAACTTTCCCGAGCCTACTGTACCGAAACGGGACAGCAGAGTGGGCCGGCCTCTGTGACCTCTGCTCCCTCCCTAGCTTTTCCGCCAGACCCCGCATGGTCCCACCCTGGCTGTGGGAAGCAGGGATCAGGGAGCGTGGCTCGGTGCCAGTCTCCAGAACCCTCCCCACCCTGGCGTGGTGGCAGACGTGGCTACCTGCAGCTGAGCTGCCAGTTCCTCTGAGTCCTCAAAGACCAGGCCATTTTCTTCATGTTTCACCAGCTCATGTAAACTGCAGAGAGAACCAAGGGAGCCTGAGAGCTGCCTGGAGAAGACACCAGACCCCTGGGGTGCCCACCTGGGCTCCCCCACACACCCCATGCTCAAGCCAGGCTGGGGGTTGGAACAGGGGGTGTGGTTTCCGGGAGCTGGTTCTTAGATTTGGCATCTGAAGGGTATAAAGGCCTGGCGGGGGGGGGGGGTGCACATCAAAATGGCCACACCGATTTGAGGAGGGAGCCTTAAGGGGGGGTTTGTACCTTCTGTGCTGGATGCTCTTCAAGGACTAAAGAATTATTTTTGCATGTTTTTCTTAATTCCATGGCCATGGAACAAGTAAAGGCAACGCCCTGGGGACTGGCTCAGCACATGAAAGATGACTTTTCTAGGGCACCAGGTTTGATCCCGACATTCCCTGAGCTCAGCTCACACGAGGGGCTCGCATCCCTGAATCCCATCCAGGGGCCGGCTCCTGAGCAGGGGCCAAGGGCTCAACTTGTGCTGGGGCTACTGCTTCTAGAATCTCCTCTAACGCCGCCCTTCCAAACACCCGTCTACGCTGGGTGCAGTGAGGCCACAGCATGACACTCATTTAACTGATTCAAACCCACCATGTGAGCTTGGCCAAAAGGGACATGGTGGGAGAGAAAGAAACGAAGAAAACCATGTAAGCCTGCAGGCAATTCCCGCCAATTCTACTCTAGGAGCAAAAGCCCCGAGTGGAGTTCTGGTATTTAATGTGCTTTTTTTTTTCATATTGGGTTGGTGCAAAAGTAGTTGCCATTTTTAATGGCAAAAACCATGATTACTTTTGTACCAACCTAAATATAACATGAGCTCTAAATGGAAGCAACTACTTCAGTGAGGCTCAGCCCAGCCACAGTAACCGCAGGGCTCCTCCTCATGGCCTCCAGTGTGTGCTGAACTGACCGAGGGGCAGGGCCTCAATGTGGGCAGCTCCCTCTGCACTGCTTCCCCCTCAGCGGTGGATCTGCGAAGCTATCCCCAGAAGGATTTGGGTTCTGCTCCTACCACTTGAAGTTCACAGCACACACAGGCAAACAGCACCCGAACATGTCCACCACCTTCATGGGCAGGTCCAGGCCACTGGAGGACGTGTGCAGACAGACACCCAGGTCCGCCGACCCTGTTAGGCAAGAGGGGTGGGTCAGAGCACTGGTCTCTGCCCTGGGAACACAAATCCTCCCAGCACAGTGAGGCAGCATCCCCCAAGGAGAGTGAAAATCGGATAAGGCCCCCAACAGCCCCAAACACAAGTGGCTTAAGCTGGCCAAGCAGCCACACGGCCTGGCTGGGACATCTGAAAATGTAAGTTGACACTTTTTATACGTAACCACAATTTGGTTTTTTTGTTGTTGTGTTGTTTTGTTTTGAGACAGAGTCTCATTCTGTCACACAGGCTGGAGTGCAGTGGCACAATCTCAGCTCACTGCAACCTCCACCTCCCAGGTTCACCTCCTGCCTGTAATCCCAGCATTTTGGGAGGCCAAGGCGGGCAGATCACCTGAGGTCAGGAGTTCAAGACCAGCCTGGCCCACATGGTGAAACCCCATCTCTACTTAAAAAAATACAAAATTAGCCAAGCGTCGTGGCAGGCGCCTGTAATCACAGCTACTCGGGAGGCTGAGGCAGGAGAATCGCTTGAACCCGGGAAGGCGGAGGTTGTGTGAGCCAAGATCACACCATTGCACTCCAGCCTGGTCTACAAGAGCGAAACTCCATCTCAAAATAATATTAATAATAAACCGCAGCACGCCCACCACAAACCAGCTGTCACTGTGAAAATAAAGCCAAATAGCTTAACATTTCTAAAGACTAGCTGGGGCCAGGCGTGATGGGTCACGCCTGGAATCCCAGCACTTAGGGAGGCCAAGGCAGGAGGATCACTTGAGGTCAGGAGTTCAAGACCAGCCTGGCCAACATGGTGAAACCCTGTCTCTACTAAAAATACAAAAATAAGCCAGGTGTTGTTGTGGGCTCCTGTAATCCCGTAACCTACTCGGGAGGCTGAGGTGGGAAAATCGCTTGAACCCAGGAGGCAGAGGTTGCATGAACTGAGATGATGCACTCCAGCAAACAAAGACTAGGTGGAGAGTCCTGCCAGGAAAAGGCCTTCAGCCTCCAACTGCTCTGCTCACTCGAAGCTGGAAGATGCAGCTCTAGAGACGCATCAGGACCAAGGCACGACTCCCCACTTGGAGAAATCAACAGGGAAAGAGACGGAGGCAAAGGAGAACCATCTCACTGGGAGAGGCGACGCTGTTTGACACATCGTCCCTGTACCTCCCAAAGCCACTGCCCTCCCACACCTGGGCAACAGTGGCCCCAACCCCAGGCCCAGCCCTCCTGCAGGAAGGAAGAGGACTGAATGGAGGGCGTGGCAGGCTGAAAGGACATGGCCTCCTCAAACCCCTTGGTAAACAGCCTCTGGGGCCACCTGGCAGGGAGGGGCTGGCACACCAGGAAGTAGCCTCCTCCTGGGAGTTCAGCCAGAGCCCAGGTCCCGTCCCCCAGTGGCCTCCAGAGCCACCTTTTCAGAAAAAGTACATCCCGCCCACCCCGTTCCCCCCGCCTCCTCCCTGAGCCTCCTGCTGGCCTCTCACCTAGAAGCAGGGGGTAGTCCTCGGCCTCCAGCCAGGGGGTGCAGACCTGGATGTGCTGGAAATGCTTCTGGTGGATGAGGCGGCTATAATACTCCCTCAGAGGCCCTTTGCCTTCACAGAGAAGAGCAGACACTGCCATGGACCCATCTCTGTCCCTGCCACGTGGCCCCAGGCCCAAGACACTCCCCCCTAGGAGGGATCCCTTTCCCAGAAGCTCCACCCCTCAGCAGCTCCAGTCAGGCCCCATCCGGGCCCTTCCAGAAGCAACCCAGGAGCCCTGAGACCTGCAGGGGTGTGTGCACCCTGACCCCTGACGCATAGCCCTTCACCTGCAGCCAGCTGGCCTCGGGCTGCAAACATGGTGGGGTAAGCACTGGCCTGGCACCTGACCGCCCACTGGGTGGACCCAGCCTTTTGTCTGTGTTGTGCACAGGGGACACGAGGACTCCTCCTGCCCTGGCACAGCCCCCAGAGCACATGGCGCGGGTTCCAAACCACTCCTGGGAGCCTAGAGGCCAGAGGAGGGAGGAGAGCAGGACCAGCAGCTGGCCCAGACCCCGCCTCTTCCCACACGGCTTCCGCTTTTCTCCCTCCTCACTGAGTCACCTTGAAAGGGCTCAGCAGCAGTAACTGTGGGACAGGGGCTCTTCTGTTTGAAAAATTAAGAGGCTTGGTTAAGGCACCAATGACATGGCCAGGCACAGTGGTTCGTGCCTGTAATTCCAGCATATTGGGAGGCCAAGGCGGGTGGATCACCTGAGGTCAGGAGTTCAAGACCAGCCTGGCCAACATGGTGAAACCCTGTCTCTACTAAAAATACAAAAATTAGGCAGGTGTGGTGGGCACCTGTAGTCCCAGCTACTTGGGAGGCTGGGGCATGAGAATTGCCTGAATGTGGGAGGCGGAGGTTGCAGTGAGCCGAGATCGCACCACTGCACTCCAGCCTGGGCAACAGAGACTCTGTCTCAAAAAAAAAAAAGACACCAATGACGTAACAACAACAACAAAAAGATGCTTGGAAACTACTGAAAAAGTAGAAAGCTTGGTATCTACAGATTCAAATCTGGGCTCCCTGCCCTGCCTCTGAGCCTCAGTTTCCCCCATGTCAAGCAGTATAAGACCCTATGGCAGAGCTGCAGTGAGGATTAAGGAGACAAGATCGTGGGAAGCACAGGGTAAAGGCTGCGTGCCCCTCCCCCTCCGCCATCCCCCAACCAAACAGACACCCAGGGTCCCAGGCAGTACCTGTTATCACACAGACGAGAGAAGGAAGGTTGTGTCCATCAAGAGTCAGTTGTTCAAACTCTGTGTTTAAAAAAAAGAAACAATTCTACATGGAATTTCTGATAGAATTTTTTTTTTTCTGACAGACTCTCGCTCTGTCACCCAGGCTGGAATGCAATGGCGCGATCTCAGCTCACTGCAACCTCTGCCTCCTGGGTTCAAGTAATTCTCGTGCATCAGCCTCCCAAGTAGCTGGGATGACAGGCGCCCACACCATACCTAGCTAATTTTTGTATTTTTAGTAGAGACAGGTTTCGCCCTGTTGGCCAGGTTGGTCTCGAACTCCTGACCTCAGATGATCTGCCTGCCTCGGCCTCCCAGAGTTCTAGGATTACAGGCTTGAGCCACCATGCCCATTCAGAAAAAAATTTTTAAATAAACAATAGCCAGAGTCACCTGGTCAGGTGGAGAAAGAGCACTGCTCTGGCGGGGAGGCCACCAGCCTGTGTGAGATACTCTCCTGGAGGGGGCATTTCAGCCTGAGGGCCTGGTCACTCAATGACCCAACTGGGGATTCAGGGCGGCCCACTTCCACCACCCCCGCTGTCCCCAGGCTGCCCCACCCAGTGGCCTGGGACAGGAACATGCTGCAGGCCAGGCAAGCAGCTTACAGCTCAGTGGCCCCCGACAAGCCCAGAGCTCCTCACCGCAGCCACACACCTACTTTCTAAAGCTGCCAGCAGGATGGAGAAGTCTTCGTCCTCTATGAGAAGAGAATTGAATGTCAGGGGCCTGTTTCTAGACACTCCTCTTCCAGCTCACACACCCTCCCCTTCTCATTGAGACCATGGCAGGGTGGGGGCATGCAGGACTGGCAGGGGTGAGGAGAACACAGGTTGGCCAGGTGCCCGTCACACCAACCCCAAATGCCCCAGGGGTCCTGCAGACCTGTCCAGCTCGTGCTGCTGACCAGCAGGGCTGGCCGCTCACGGAGACGCGTCACCAGCCCGCTCCCAGCATCCCGCTCCGTGAAGGCCGACCGCTCCGTGACTGGGTCCTCGGGTTCTGAGCTGAAGGAGCAGAAAAAAAGCCTGTGAGAGGCCATAGAGCAGGCCCGGGACCCAGGAGAGGCATCTCCTGCCGTGGCGAGGCCTGCAGGCTCCCAAAGGTTGGGGTGCCCGGCCGCATCAGCAGCACCAGGCCACCCCTGCCATCTGAGGCCTGGGCTTGCTTTCTCTAATATTGTTGCTGGGTGCTAAGGTTACAACAGCAAACAAGACTGACTCATTCCTTTTCTCCACGGGACTTACTGTCTTATCATCCCCTGGACTCAAGATGAGGGTGCAGGGACGCCCTCCCACACCACCCCAGCTTACCCAGGGGCACACCTCAGGGTATGTGGACCTGCACAAAGGTCCCCTCCTTAGCCCCATGAGACACCCCAGGGGACACATAGGTCCACAGATCCTGCCACAGGCCTGGGAAGCCATTGGCAGGAGAGTAAGACAGCGCAGGGGTCCACAAACATTTCTTAAAGGGCCAGAGAATAAATACTTCAGGCTTTGCGGGCCACAGGTTCTCTGTTGCAAAACACGATTCTGCTACTGCAGCTCAAAGGCGGCTGTAGACAACTCAGAAGGCAATGAGTGTGTTGTGTCCCAGTGAAACTTGATTTACAAAAGCAGCAGACTGGCCTGTAGCCTTAGTTTGCCAACCCCTGGATGAGTGGGTTCTCAGGTCTGCAGTGAGAAGGGGAGAGGCCAGGGCAGTGGCGAGCAGGAGAGAAGGCAGCTGAGGATGGGAGGCCTACCGGGCCCTGAACGGAGAGTGCGTGCTGCCCAGCTTCATGAAGAGCCGGTGCTGCAGGTCCAGAGGTGTCTCTTTAAAGAAAGATGCGGGCTTGTCGTAGACGGTCACAGCCCTGCAATGAAATCATGACGGGGCTATTGGGAGGGCTGAAGAAAGGTCTCAGGAATAGAGGACTCAGAGGCTCCAGGAAAAGAAGGACGCTTGGGGAATCCAAGTCTCAGATGATGACAAGAAGAAGCCTTGCAATTACTTGGGAATGCACAGAGAGACGTCCTAGGACCAAAACTGCCTGGACCCCCTGGCTGGCTAAGAAAGAAACTCTGCCCCCTCCTCCCCCGGCTTCCCCAAACCAGAGACCACCTCCCAGGCCCTCAGTATTTCAAATTGCCCCTCAGCAGGATGGCAGCAGGCAAGGCAGCTCTCACTGCAGCCAACCAGGGGCCCTGCGCCTCTCCCAGGCCGCCGTCATCCCAGGCCATGGTACCTGATGTGCCAGTTATCCGCCAGGTCTTCTCGCATGGCATTGGTAACACACAGGTTCAGGTGGGACAGGCGCCCAAAGAACTTCTCGTACCTGAAAAGAGAGATCAGCAGTCAGCAGAGCCCTAGACAGGCCTCCGCTACCACCACAACGTGACTCGACATCCCTTAACAGAGAAAAGGCCACAGAGCTGGGAGAGTTTGTGCTCCCTGAGCCCCACCTGTGCCAGTGTTCTTTCTTTATGCTGTATATACCCTCCTTTATGTTGTGTCACTTGTTGGCTTAAATACAATCACTTTAAAAGGAAACTGCACTCCAGCCTGGGCAACAGAGGAAGACTCCATCTCAAATAAATAAATAAATAAATACAAATTTAAAAAAATAAATAGAAGGACACTGTGTATCACTGCCAAAGTGAACATCCTCTCTCTTGCTATAAAAGGAAGAAATACAGGCCGGGCGTGGTGGCTCATGCCTGTAATCCCAGCACTTTGGGAGGTGGATCATTTGAGGTCAGGAGTTCGAGACCAGCCTGGCCAACGTGGTGAAACCCTGTCTCTACTAAAAACACAAAAATTAGCCAGGCGTGGTGGTGGGTGCCTATAATCCCAGCTACTCAGGAGGCTGAGGCAGGAGAATTGCTTGAACCCAGAAGGCGGAGGCTGCAGTGAGCCGAGATGGCACCACTGCACTCCAGTCTGGGAGATAGAGTGAGACTGTCTCAAAAAAAAAAAAAAAAAAAAAAAAGGAAGAAATACAATAAAGGCCTCACTAGCGATCTCAGCCACCCTGTGCTACCACTGCAAAGGCTGTAAGGCCACGGCTTGCTCTCAACGTGGGGCAAAGGGATTCAGTGAACATTGTACACATTCTCTCCTAACGGAGACTGAGCCCTGATCGCAGGGTAGAGCTGGAACACGGCATGCGCGATTCTGGGTTATTTATCACCGCCAGGGTATCATCGCCTGTTCCTCTCAAGATGCAGAGAAAGCTCGGAAATGGGGTTGCCTGGGACATTTTGGTCCTCACACTTAGCTGTGTGGCAAGAGGCATAATCGTTCTCAGCCTCAGTTTCCTGACTTGTAAAAGGTACACCCTCCTGAGGTGCATACAGATTGAACAGGGTAAAATACAAAAAGGGCTTGGCTGGAGGACTGGCATGCAGCAGGTGCTCACCATTGACCATTTTGCTCAATTTGCTCAACTGAGCTGTTGGCTGCTGCTGTCACCACTGCCAGTGAACAAACTATCAGGGCGAAGGCCACAGCCAGCCAATGGCCCAAGGCCGGAAGTACACACAGCAGCTGGACATGCACACGGAGGCTGGATGTGCACATGAAGGCTGGCTGTGCAGAGTATAACAGAGATGTTATAGTTGGGCTCAGAGTACAGCAGATGACCTTCCCAGCTCCACGTCCCACTGCTACCACTGGCACTTCTTCCCTCCCTGTCACATCAGCTGCAGCAACTGTGGCCCACTTCTCCAGCTACCAACAGCAGCCCTGGGTTTTAATTTGGGGATCTGCTCTCACCCACCCTCTGTCCATGGGATATGGATGCTCCTGAGACCCAGCTCTTCTGCTGGAGCACTTGCCCCCTGGCCTCAACAGGCAGATCAGAGGAAGGCAGGTAACCTACATGAGCCAATCAGAAAGGGCTGCCCTCCCCAATGAGCCTACGTGAGGACGAGAGCTAGGAGAGTTCCGGGAACCAACACCAGAAGGGAGTGTGGAGACAGACGTGAGCTGGGTCCCAGTGACACTGCTGACCTCGAAAGCAACCATTTCCACAGACACTTCCATTTCACGGGCCAAAAAATGTGGTCCTTTGCTGAGGCCTGTTTCTATCATTTGGAACAGCATTCGGCCTGATTCACCAGCCTCACCCCACCTCCTGCAGAGCCCACAAAGAACCAACTTCCGGAGGCCCACAATGGCCCTTCTTCTCACTCATCCTTGAGTGGTTTAGGGGACGGTATTTTACCCTCTTCCTAGACTCTCACCACTTGGCCAGCAGAACGAGGGGATGGTTGGGGCCATGCACCAGACCCATGATGGAGTAGCCATAGTTGTGCCAGTCAATGACGAGCTTGCTTCCACAAAGGCAGCCCACGAACCAGCAGACAGCAATGCTAGGCAGACCTGGGGGGTTCTAGGAAAGATAGAGACTTGAAGAGGAGGAAACCCAGACCATGCTAGACAATAAACCCAGTAAAAACAGTCACAACACACATGGTGATGAGTCTGTTATCTTTACAGAGCTCTTGATAATAAGCAGAAGAAAGACCCTCTCCACCACCAAAATAGGTGTAAAAAGTCATAAAAGAAACAGAATGGGCCAGGTGCGGTGGCTGATGCCTGTAATCCCAACACTTTGGGAGGCCAAGGCAGGAGGATCATTCGAGCCCAGGAGTTCAAGGCCGGCCTAGGAAACACAGTGAGACCTCATCTCTACAAAAAATTTAAAAATTAGCCAGGTGTGGTGGGACACACCTGTAGCCCCAGCTACTCAGGAGGCTGAGGAGGTAGGATCACTTGAGCCCAGGAGGATGAGGCTGCAGTTAAGCTATGATTGTGCCACTGCACTCCAGCCTGGGCAACAGAGCTAGACTCTGCCTCTAAAACAAACAAACAAAAACCAAACAAACAAACAGAACCAACCTGAAAAGTCCAAGATCATCAATAATCAAGGAGGCAAAAAACAGAACAAAGAGATGGCATTTTTCACCTGTTGGAATGCAAATTCTAAAAAGGTCTAACAACAGCTGGTGATGGTAAGCATGGGGGAGAAGAGGTACCCCCACTCAGCGGGGGCCAAACTGACCCAACCTTACTCTAAAGCTATCCAGTAACATACACATTTTTAAAATGCATCAACTTTGACTACACAATTCCACTGCTAGGAAGTTATCCTAAGAAAGAAACTAGACTTATACAAAAGGCATATGCTCGCTGTGCTTGGAGCCACACTATTTGTAAAAGTAAAAACAAAATCAGGAAGAATCTGAGTATCCATTAACATGAGACTAAATACATGCAGTATAGTACATCACATATTGGAATTCAAGGCTGCCTATTAAAAGAGGAAGGTGTGGGGCACGATGGCTCATGCCTGTAATCCCAGCACTCTGGGAGGCCGAGGCAGGTGGATCACCTGAGGTCAGGAGTTTAAGACCATCCTGGCCAGCATAGCGAAACCCCATCTCTACTAAAAAAAATTACAAAAATTAGCCAGGCGTGGTGGCACATGCCTGTAATCCCAGCTACTCAGGAGGCTGAGGCAGGAGAATCACTTGAACATGGGAGGTAGAAGGTGCAGTGAGCCAAGATTGCACCACTGCACTCCAGCCTGAGCAACAGAGAGAGACTCCATCTCAGGAAAAATAAAAATAAATAAATAAAAGAGGAAGGTGCCTCTATATATTAAAAATTGATTTGAAAAAAAAAAAGTATTCTTCCTTCAGCTAAAAAAGAAAGAAAAACTTTTTAAAGAAAAAGTGATCAAGGGAAGAGATTAAAAGTATAACGATAGGCCAGGCGCGGTGGCACACGCCTGTAATCCCAGCACTTTGGGAGGCCGAGGGTGGCAGATTACCTGAGGTCAGTAGTTCGAGACCAGCCTGGCCAACATGGCGTGACCCCATTTCCACTAAAAATACAAAAATTAGCTGGGCGTGGTGGCGGGCACCTGTAATCCCAGCTACTCAGGAGGCTGAGGCAGGAGAATCACTTGAACCCAGGAGGCAGAGGTTGCAGTGAGCCGAGATCATGCCACTGCACTCCAGCCTGGGCGGCAAGAGCGAAACTGTCTCAAAAACATATATGTGTGTGTGTGTGTACGTGTGTGCATGCGTACGTGCGTGTGTATACTATAGAATCACACTGACGACCTACGTTCAAATCCTGATTCCACCACTTCCTAGCTGTATGGCAATGGGCTACTTACAGAGCCTTTCTCAGTCTAGGTTTTCTCATCTAAATGAGAACAACCTTAAGAAACAGGTTCTTGTATTACCTACATGCAATATTTCTTAGGGTAACTGTGAGGACTAAATGAGTTAATACATGGAAAACGCTTGATACACAGTCAGTACAATGTAAGACTATCTGTAATGACACAGAGAGCATGGATAGGTGCCATAAATAGACACATACCATAGGCTCCTACTCATGTCTTTAAACGCCCATACACACAACACACACACATACGAATATGCAATATAGTACCAATTTGTGTGGAAAGTAAACTGCTAACATGGCTCTCACAGAGGGAGGCAGAGGCTGATACACACCTGGAGAAAGATATAGGCACCTGGCTCCCTCCACATCAGCTTCCACAGCAAGTACATAGCCTGAAATACAACTTTGACTCCGTACTGGAAAACTCGGGGCCCAACTGCAAGTCAGAAAACACCTGTGACTACCAAAGGAGCGTCTGGCAATCTGCACGGCTTTTCAAACAAACACCCCCTGCCCCCAGCCCATGGATTCAGAGGATTCTGGAGTTGACGGCATCCTACCTGCAAGACTCTGAAGTTCTGTCAACCCCACAATCTGAATTCTGTTGTTCTGCAAGAGCTCATCATGGGGTTTGGAGTCTGAAAAATGAGAATGATCCCTTTAATGTACCAGAAGCAGCAATCTAAAGTCAGATAATCTCCCAACTCAGGCTGAATCACGGACAGTGTTTTGGAAAGTAAGATATTTCAAAACCTCTCTCTGCTCCTCACTAGCCAGAACAGATAATGCGGCCAATTCTTGTTCAGATTCCTCTAGGAGGCCCACAGAGAGAGGGCCTGAATCTTACCTACCTTCACTTAACACGATGCCTGGCAAACAGTAGGTGCTCAATTAAAATAATCTAGATTCTCTGGATAGTGGAATTTTCCCACCACAGAGCCATTCCTAGGAAGTCCCACTCTACCCCATCACCCTAGGATAGCAGATTCTAAACAGGGATTAAAGGCAACTAGTGCTGTTCCCACTTCTTCCTGAGATGGGGTTGAGCTACCCTCTCAAGATACCAACGTGGAGTATAATGAGGGAGCAGACACCGCTGCCCTGCACACTGTGCGGAAAAGTTGGACATAAAGAACAAATGAAAACATCTGTCTGCAGAGCTCTGCGTTGAGGGATGAGGAATGAGATATCCTGTCAGCTCAGACATAGCCTGACAAGGGTAGCTGCACACGGACGTAGCTACCAGCACTAGCCCTGGAGTTCCACGCACCTGGGTTCCACTTACTAGGAGAATTACGTGAGACCACGCAATGGATTCACTTAACACATTTCTGACACGTGGCAAGATTAACGCCGGCTCTACCTAGAGACCCACCCAGGAAAGGCTGGGCAGAACCCGCTCGTCTAATCTTGGAGGGCTGCCCAAAGGCGGCGACTAAAGGGGCACTTCCGCCTCGACTCCCCAGGGCGGTTAGAACCGAGGATCAAAGGCTGAGAGAGCATCGTCCCTCCCAGACCCTTGGCCACTCACTGCAGAACCCCAGGAGGGTCACCGAGAAGCCGTGCATGGCCAACGACAGCGCGTGGTACTGCATACGGGGGCTGCGGCCCACGTCGCCCAGCACCACAGCTACTACATGCCGGGCCGCCCGCCCCCGCCGCCAGCGCTTCCATCCTCCCAGCAGCAGCAGCGGCAGCAGCAGACACACCGCCAGCAGGACCAAGCATGACGCCGCCATCTTGGCCGGCCCGCAGCAGTCACGTGACCGCGCCTCCGCGCTGTGCGCAGCCGCAGACCGAGCCTCCGAAGTGGGCCGAGAGAGGGCGAGATGTGGACGCGGTTCCCTAACAGGGGCCCGGGGAACCCCCAGGAGCCCCTCGGGGCCAAGAATTAGTAGTAGTAGGACACACGCACATACGCCAGATTCCCTACACACCAGTGTATTTCCCCGACTAAAGTAAAGCTGTTACTGTATTGGGATCTAAGAACTCTCTTCAGGATTCAAAGATAATTTCAAAATATAGTGACACAAGAATTTGGATGAATTTCATCCTAACATTGAGAAAGGAGCCAGATGCTGACTAGTACGAATTGGAGAGTTCCGTCTATGTAAATAAAAATCAGTCCTCGCTGTTAGAAGTTAGGGGCTGGTGGGTTCTGCTTCTGGATCTGGTGCTGGTAATGTGGGTGTGCTGCATTTGGGGCGGTACCTCAAGCAGCAGCTTACCTGCCCATTTTCCAGGGTGTACATCACACTTAATAAAACATTTAAAAGGTAGAGGGGGGAAGGACAAACAAGGAAGTAAACACTATCATGATTTTGCTTAAGTATCAATGGCTAGAAAGGAAATTTCCACAGTGACCCTCCAATTTCACCTCCCAAAGTAGCCATAGTAAGAGATTAATGTGTGTCTCTGTGATGGCCTGTATTAGTCCGTTTTCATGCTGCTGATAAAGACATAACCGAGACTGGGCAATTTACAAAAGAAAGAGGTTTCATGGACTTACAGGTCCACATGGCTGGGAAGGCCTCACCATCATGGCAGAAGGCAAGGAGGAGCAAGTCACCTCTTACATAGATGGCAGCAGGCAAAAAGAGAGCTTGTGCAGGAAAACTCCTTTTTATAAAACAATCAGGTCTCGTGAGGCTTATTCACTATCACGAGAACAGCACGGGAAACACCTGACCCCATGATTCAGTTACCTCCCACTGGGTCCCTTCCACACAACACATGGGAATTCAAGATGAGATTTGGGTGGGGACACAGCCAAACCATATCATGACCTATTTTCTTTGAAAGCGGTTCCTTGCAGAGAAACACCAAGAGCTCACTGGTGATGCTACCCCATTGCCTCCACTTGGGAGCTGCCGCAGAACCTGGAGAGCCACCACCCAGATGGTATTCAACAAACAAACAAGACTCCTCCCCTGATGAGGACCACAGGCGGCACCCACTGGACAGGGTAGCCCACATGGATGTGGCTCCCCAGTGTCCCTGGGCTCAGCTCAGGGCTTGGCACACTTTGCATCTGCTTTTCACAATAGCCCCAGCACTCCCTTTCTATGGATTCAGAAGGGACAGCTCACGCCTTAAGCCAGACCTTGAAACCCGAGTTTTCAGAAGGAAAGGAAGGACAAGTAAGTATCTGCAGACAGCAGGGATGGGCATACAAACACGCTGGCAGCGGCATTTATCCTCCAGTTCCCAGCGAGGCCCCTGCCTCCAGGTTGCGTGTGCTGGGGTGGAGGCCTGTGACACACCGCCTGCCCAACTCTGTCGACGCTCTGTAATGGGACAGGTAGGGATCTGGGACCTCAGCCTCAGGACTCCTGGCTCTCCTGCTCCACCTCGGGCGAGTCACTCCCCATCAATTTGCTTTCTTCGTCTGTGAATTAAGGGAGGGGAACTTCAAGTCTTTGAGAGCCTGTCCTGCTCTGATGAGCTAAGAGGATAAAGACTATGGTGATGACAAACCAAAAGTAGATGCCTCCCTCTGGTAGGTGAACCTCCGTCGGGGAGGGAGTTGCAGTGGTGTCTCCTGGAGAGAGGGGACGGAGCCATCCCCAGCAGGGGGGCGGTTTCATAGCTAGGCCAGCCCACCTGTCCTGCTTTCTCACTTGGCATCCATTCCACATGAGATCCAGTCTTTCCAACAATCAAGAGGATATATGGATAAGTCACTCAATCTCCCTTGGAGCCTCAGATTTTGTTCAAGTTGATTGAGCACCCACTTGAGGGGTGATCAAGGTTTAACAGAAGTAACGACAATGACAAGCTTCCCCTAGAACCTCTGTTCCCAGTGGTGCTCCCAAGGGGGCAAAAATGGCTCTTGGGGAGCAAAACATCCTTACCCTTTTTATGTATAAAGCACAGATAATGATACAATACACAAGCATGCAGTATATCTGCAGTATTAAAATTTTATGAAAGCTGAAAGCAGTGGCTCATGCCTGTAATCCCAGCACTTTGGGACGCTGAGGCGGAAGGATCAGTTGAGCCCAGGAGTTCAAGACCAGCCTGGGCACCATAGTGAAACCCCATCTCTACAAAGAATACCCAAAAAATGGTGGTGGCGTGTGCCTATAGTCCCAGCTACTCGGGAGACTGAGGTGGGAAGATCACCTGAGCCCAGGGAGGTCGAGGCTGCAGTGAACCATGATCATACCACTGCAGTCCAGCCTAAGTGACAAAGCGAGACCCTGTCTCAAAAAAATAAACAAGTAAAATAAAATTTCATGGGGCAGTACATAAGGAACCCTTATCTTCTGCCAGTGGGCACGTAAATGGCCCAGCCACTGTGGAAAACAGTCGTATGGTCCCTCATTAGGTTCAACATAGAATTATCACGTGACACAGCAATGGCATTCCCAGGTATACATCTAGGAGAATGAAAAACAGGTTTTCGAACAAAAACTTGTAAACAAACATCAGTACTGTCCACAAGAATCAAATTATGGAAACAATCCAAAGGCTCATCAGTGGATGAGTGATGAACAGAATGCGGTCTGTCCACAGCTCCCACAGCCTCCCACCCGAGGTTTCCCAGGTGTCTCCTTGTTTGCTTGTTTGTTTGTTTGTTTGTTTTGAGATGGAGTCTCACTCTGTCATCCAGGCTGGAGTGCAGGAGTGCCGTCTCGGCTCACTGCAACCTCCGCCTCCCAGGTTCAACTGATTATCCTGCCTCAGCCTCCCTAGTAGCTGGGATTACAGCCCTGCACCATCATGCCTGGCTAAGTTTTGTATGTTTAGTGGAGTCGGGGTTTCACCATGTTGGCCAAGATGGTCTCAAACTCATAACCTCAAGTGATCCGCCCACCTCAGCCTCCCGAAGTGCTGGGATTACAGGTGTGAGCCACCACGCCCTGCTCCAGGTGTCTTGTTTTCATTTTATTTTATTTTATTTTATATTTCATTTCATTTCATTTCATATTTTGAGACAGAGTCTCGCTCTGTCACCGGCCCCATCTCGGCTCACTGCAACCTCTGCCTCCCAGGTTCAAGTGATTCTCTTGCCTCAGCCTCCCAAGTAGCTGGGATTAGAGTTGCGTGCCACCATGCCTGGCTAATTTTTGTATTTTTAGTAAAGACAGGGTTTCACCATGTTGGCCATGTTGGTCTTGAACTCCTGACCTCAAGTGATCTGCCCGCCTCAGCCTCTCAAAGTGCTGGGATTACAGGTGTGAGCCACCATGCCCGGCCTAGGTGTCTACTTTTGGTTTGTCATCTCCATAGTCCTCACCCTCTTAAATCATCAGAGCAGGAGGGGCTTCCCCGGGAGATGATATTATTCATCCATAAAAAAGAATAAAGTACTGACATGTGCTACAACACAGATGAACCTTGAAAACATCACGCTGTGTGAGAGAAGCCAGACACAAAAAGCCACGCATTGTATGATTCCATTTATATGAAATATCCACCGTAGGTCAAACCATAGACACAGAAAGTCGATTCATGGTTGGTAGGGGCTGGGGAGGAGGGAATAGGGAGTTTCTGCAAATGGGTATGGGATTTCTTTTCGGGGTGGCAAAAACATTCTGGAGATAGATAGTGATGGCTGCACAACTTTGTGAATATCCTAAAAACCACTGTGAAACTGTACACATTTAAAAGGTGAATTTTATGGTAGGTGAATAATATCTCAATAAGCCTCTTACTAAAGATTTTTCAGGATTAAAATGTCTAAAAACACTCCTGGGGTAGAAAAAAGAACAATGACGAAATTAAAAGGTGGAGAAGCCCTAATCTAGCACCTGCACATAGGGAGCATCAAATACACACTTTAGTGGTGTTCTTTTGATTATTATTACAGATCTGTAATCTGTTTGCTGAAGCCCTTGGGACCAAGTATGTTTCTGAATTCAAAATTGTTGGGATTTTAGAAAGATAATGTGGTGCACATACACACAACAGCCCCAGCAAGGTTTGGGACAGCACCCAGGAAACCAACATTAACATTTCTGCAAGGAAACAGATGCGCATTCACACTGAGTGAAACCAATAAGGACGCTAGGTCCTCACTCTCTGCTGTGGTTTGAATGTGTCCTCTAAAGTTCGTATGTTGGAACCTTAATTCTCAATGCAACAGTGTTGAGAGATGGAATCTTTCATGAGGCCTCTGCCCTCATGAATGGATTAATGCTGTTATTGCAAAAGCGTGTTCCTGATAAAGGAATGAGTTTCGCTTCTTTCTCTTCTCTCCAGCTCTCGTGCCCTTCTGCCCTCCACCATGGGATGATATAGCACGAAGACCCCCACCAGACGCAACCCCTTGAACCTGGACTTCCCAACCTCCAGAACTATGAGCCAAATGAATTTCTTTTCTTTATAAATTACTCAGTCTCAGGTATTCTGTTGTAGTAGCACAAAACTAAGACACTGCCCAGTATACCAGCTACATGTGACTATCGAGCCTTTGAAATATGGATAGTCTGAATTGAAATGTGCTTAGCCTGGCATGGTGGCTTACACCTGGAGTGCCAGCTCCTTGGGAGGCTAAAGCGCGAGCGTCCCTTGAGCCTAGGAGCTCGAGACTGCAGTGAACTATGACCACATCACTGCACTCCAGCCTGGGCAACAGAGTGAGACCCTGTCTCTTAAAAATAAAATAATAAAATAAAACAAGTGTTGTTGTGAACATAAACTACTCATGAATTTCAAAGACTTAGTATGAGAAAAATAAAAATAAATCATTTCTATATTGATTACAGATGTAATTATAATATTTTAAATAATTGGGTCAAATAAACTAGATCATTAAAATTAACTTCCCCTGCTTATTGCTGCTTTCTTAGATGTGGCTACTAGGAAATTTTGAAATGCACACATGGCTCATCTTTGTAGCTCCAACTCTATTTCAATTGGACGGTGCCCCTTTAAGGAAGTTTGCCTCAGTTCAAGGCAGATGTGCCCTCAAATGAGTTTGTTTCAAATTTATTTAAAACAAAGCCTGGGTGTGGTGGCTCCAGCCTGTAATCCCAGCACTTTGGGAGCCCAAAGAAGGTGGCTCGCTTGAGGCCAGGGGTTCAAGACTAGCCTGATCAATATAGTGAGACCCTGTCTCTATTAAAAAAAAACTACAAAAATTAGGCAACATGGTGGCACATGCCGATTGTCCCAGCTATTCAGGAGGCTGAGGCAAGAGGATCTATTGAGCCCAGGAGGTCAAGGCTACAGTGAGCTGTGATCAAACCACTGCACTCCAGCCTGGGCAAGAGAATGAGACCCTATTTCAAAAAACAAAGAAAGAAAAAAAATTCGTTTTGCTTTCAGAGCTTTTGGATTTCTGGGTTGAATTGCAATTGCTAGATCAAAGATCTAGCCTGTGAGCCTGGAGAATCAGGGCTGAGAAGGACAGGGCGGGCACCCCTCTCCCCAGCATCCCGTGGACAGCAGGCTCTACGCCCAGGACTGGCCTAACCTCCGCTGCCTAACCGTCATCCCCCTGCAGCCACCCTTCCCAGAGTCCTTTGCCCAGGCCACCCCAGGCTTCTTGGCAGCCCTGCCGGGCCACTTGTCTTCATGTCTGCCAGGGGGAGGTGGGGAGGAGGTGGGAGGAGGGCGTGCAGAGGCAGTCTGGGCTTGGCCAGAGCTCAGGGTGCTGAGCGTGTGACCAGCTGTGAGCAGAGGCCAGCCATGGCCAGCTCGGGGCTGCTGCTCCTGCTCTTACTGACAGCACTGCCACCGCTGTGGTCCTCCTCACTGCCTGGGCTGGACACTGCTGAAAGTAAAGCCACCATTGCAGACCTGATCCTGTCTGCGCTGGACAGAGCCACCGTCTTCCTAGAACAGAGGCTGCCTGAAATCAACCTGGATGGCATGGTGGGGGTCCGAGTGCTGGAAGGTGAGTGAGCCCCAATTCCTCTGGCTGGACACTGGGAAGCTAGCTCTCAGCTTTGTCCCCTGCCCTGCTCTGTACGCCTGGGACCTGGCAGCCTCCTGGCCCCAGTATAGCCTGCCTCGGCTATAAGGAGAGAGGAGGCCGGGGCTGGATCTTCCTGGCGGCTGTGGCCCAGCTAACTGTTACGCAATTTTTTAGAAGTAGGAAAGACTTAAAGGTAACATGGGAAGGGATTTGGGAATTATCTTTTTCTCAGAATGCAATGATCCATTTGACAGCCCCTCCTGACATGTCACGAACAAGGGGAGCAGGGAGAGTGCCCCGTTAACAGATATTTGTGGGAAGACCCTTCCCCTTGAATGAGGGGGCTGTGGACAAAACTTGAGGACCCTCAAGATCGGGTTCCCACCCCACTTCCTCCACTTCCAGCCAAAGTCTCCTGAAGGTTCTGCAAAAACAGTCAAGTGTTTGTTTAGCTTTGAGAGCTATAAGATCCCCAAGAAGGGGGCTGGAGACAGGCCAAGGTAAACACACACATGCGCACATCATGCACACCCACACAAGCACACACGCACGCACACACACATGCACATCACACACACAAGCACGAATGCACGCATGGACACAAACATATGACACACACACACAAGCACACAGGTGGCACCCACGGGGCTGGGTGCTTCCTGGGGCGCATGTGATAGCAAAAGCTGTAGTTCACTAAGTATCTGCTCAATGTGGGCACAACCCAGGTGCATTGCATGGGGTACTTCAGTGCCCTCTCCCCATCATCCCTGAGGTTACACCCATTATTATTATCCTCTTTTAGCAAAGAAGGGAGGGGGTTCTCTTAATCATGACTGGGCAGCATTCACTGGGAAAGCGGCCCCACCTAACAGCCTCAGACCAGGGTCCCCCCTCCTTGGCAGCTGCAGTGAGCCCGGCTTCTCCACCCACGCCACATCCCACATCCACTGCCCCTTCTCCTCTCAATAATCTTGCTCCATAACAGATTCCCTAGGAATTCAGCGCTTAATACAACCACAACCGTGAACTGTGCCCAGAAGGGAGCAAAGGCAATGCCAGTGCCTAGAACAGAGCTTCAGAACTGGACTGCCCAGGTTCAAATCCTGGATCTCCCCCAACTGGCTGCATGGCACTGAGTTACCTGCTCTCGTGGAGTTTTGGTTTCCTCATCCTTCAGCTGCAGCTGGTGGATGGGAGTATCACATGATCATGCACATGTATCTCATGAGATTGTGTGTCTATGTCATCTTACCAGTGGGGCTCAGTACTTTTCAGCCATTACTGTTTCCATCTATCAAAGCATTGAGCATCCTTGACTAGCAGCAACGGCTTCCTCACCTGTGTCTCTCTAAACAATGAGCTCCCAGTGGGCAGGGTCTACATCCCATTGCAGTGGTCCCCAACCTTTTTGACACCAAGGACTGGTTTTGTGGAAAGCAATTTTTCCATGGACTGAGGTGGAGGGGAGGGTTTCAGGACAATTCACGTGCATTAAATTTATTGTGCACTTTATTTTTTATTTATTATTATTATTATTATTATTATATTATTATTTTGAGACGGAGTCTCACTCTGTCGCCCAGGCTGCAGTGCAGTGGTGCCACCCTAGCTCACTGCAGCCTCCACCTCCGGGTTCAAGCGATTCTCCTGCTCAGCCTCCCAAATAGCTGGGACTACAGGCACCCACCACCACGCCCGGCTAATTTTTGTATTTTTGGTAGAGATGAGGTTTTACCATGTTGGCCAGGCTGGTCTTGAACTCCTGGCCTTAAGTAATCCACCTGCCTCGGCCTCGCAAAGTGCTGGGATTACAGGCGTGAGCCACCGTGCCCGGCCCACTTTCTGTTTATTGTTATTATGTTATAATATATAATTATACAACTCGCCACAATGTAGAATCAGTTGAAGCCCTGAGACTGTTTTCCTGAAAATAGATAATCCCATCTGGGGGTGATAGGAGACGGTGTCAGATCATCGGGCATTAGATCCTCATAAGGTGTGTGCAGCCTAGATCCCTCGTATGTGCAGTTCACAACAGGGTTCACACTCCTGTGAGAATCAAATGCAGCCACTGATCTGACAGCAGGCGGAGCTCAGGCGGTGGTGACAGCGAATGATGGGGAGTGGCTGTAAATTACAGATGCAGCTTGGCTCGCTCACCCACCACTCATCTCCTGCTGTGCGGCCCCATTCCTAACAGGCCATAGAACAGTACTGGACTGGAGGCTGGGGACCCCTGTCCTATTGGACTTTGTAGACCCGGTGCAATCACAGGAGGAGACACTCTGACACACAGGGAGCCCCTCCCTGTCAGCACTCCCAAGCCTTTACTTCTTCCCTGCGGGTTTGCCCATGGAGGGGGCTGAGCAGAGGGGGCGTGCCAGAGCCGGTCGCCCTGGAGGACTACCTCAGCATCCTTCTTAACCTAGCCCATCCTCCCTAACAAGGTTCCTACCTGACTGCAGCTGCCCTACTTCATCCCTCGCCCTCTCAGCCCTGCGTGAATGCTCTCACTCGGATGTTCTCACTCATGTCTCCCCAATTTCTGGCCACCTCTGGATCTTCACCATTGTCTCCCACCCCAACAAAGCCACTGCTAGCCCACAGGGTACCTCTGTGGGAATTAGAAAAAGGCACTTCCTTCCTGAAGTCACTTGACAGCCATCTGCTGGGAAATTGTCTTACTGCATATACAAACCCATGATCCAAATGTGTGTTGCCCTTGTGCAGTGTACAACCTGCTCAACTGTACACACTGGTTCTCTACCCTGCAACCTTTCTCTGGCCATCCAACAAGAAAGTATATGAGTCAAAGATTTGAGGATTTGAACCTCAAGCATCAAAGATTTGAACCCAGGCCCGCCTCCAGAAACCAAGCTCTCAGCCACCACCTTCTACTACTCTGACACCCATTCTCATTGCCCAGATCACCCCCATCCTGGCCTCATTTCCAGTCAGCTCAGTAAATCCTTCCCCTCTGAGTGCTGGAGTAGGCAGAGAGGCTCCCAGGAAGCATTAGACTTTGGGGCATTTTTTTTCCTGTTCCAAGGCAAAAAAAGGTCCCGATTCCAAATAGTAGAATGAATTAACTCTGCTCCCTTCCAGAGCAGCTAAAAAGTGTCCAGGAGAAGTGGGCCCAGGAGCCCCTGCTGCAGCCGCTGAGCCTGCGCATGGGGATGCTGGGGGAGAAGCTGGAGGCTGCCATCCAGAGATCCCTCCACTACCTCAAGCTGAGTGATCCCAAGTACCTAAGAGGTGAGCACACGCAGGGTGTCCCATTCCCTCAGGAATAGCGCCTCTGGGGATATTGACTGAAATAACCCAGCGTGGGCTCTCCTGGGGCAAGGCTGGGCTGGGACAGTCCGTAACCAACTTGGACCTGTCTGCTGAGCAAGCCACAGATGAGCCCTGGGGACGTGCGGTCATCCTTGACTTCAGACTCTGACGGGCTCTCCTACCCACACAGAGGTGTGTAGAGGAGGCAGGGTGTCTTCTCTCAAGCATTCAGCGCACGCACAAGCTGGAGGTCCTGGTCCTAGACCAGAGCGGAGGGGCTGGGCTGTCCCAGAGGGGAGAGTGTCCAAAAGGCAATTCAACCCTTTGCACAGCAAACAGTAGTGTCCCATGTCACCAAATTATTTTAATCCACTTCATTAAATATCAGTAGAAATTCCTGAAGTTGTCCACACACTATTTTTCAAAACAGTGGGGTTTATCTTTCTCATGCCTTATGACCACTGAGAGTCTCTCTCTCCTCACCAGCCCCGAGTGACCCTGCAAAAGGTCCCATCTAATAAGTTTGGCTGAGTTGTTCCTGGATGGCAAGGGCGAGGCACAAATAACCAGTCCATCATGCTGCTCCAACCCTGTCCCCTCTGCTCCCCACTCCCATCAGATGCATGGGGGTGAGTGGGGAGGTAGCCAGGCCATGCTTCATGCTCACATGGCAGTCCAGCCGCAGGGACCATAGCCCAAGCTGACCTTTCCAATATTAAGGTCCCCCACCCTCTCCCAGGCCTGGTCCCTAACACTGTCCCCACCTATGTCATCTTAAAGATGCCTATGACTGGGCATCTGTTTAGTTAAGAGCTCCACTTTCTCACCAAACCAAAAGGTCTACCAATATCACCTCCCCACTAATGCCACCTCCCCACTTGTTTTTTTTTGGGGGGGTTTCTTTTTTTTTTTTTTTTTGAGACAGAGTCTCACCCTGTCGCCCAGGCTGGAGTGCAGTGGCGCGATCTCAGCTCACTGCAACCTCTGCATCCTGGGTTCAAGTGATTCTCCTGCTTTAGCCTCTCTCAAGTAGCTGGGACTACAGGCATGCGCCACTACGCCCGGCTAATTCTTTTTTTTTTTTTTTTTTTTTTTTTTTTTGAGATGGGGTCTTGCTCTGTCACCCAGGCTGGAGTGCAGTGGTGCAATCTCGGCTCACTGAAAGCTCTGTCTCCCGGGTTCATGCTATTCTCCTGCCTCAGCCTCCTGAGTAGCTGGGACTACAGGCACCTGCCACCACACCCAGCTAATTTTTTGTATTTTTAGTAGAGATGTGATTTCACTATATTAGCCAGACTGGTCTTGAACTCCTGACCTCAAGTGATTCGCCCGCCTTGGCCTCCCAAAGTGCTGGGATTATAGGCGTGAGCCACCGCTCTTGGCCCTGCCTCTTAAAAAAAAAAAAAAAAAATGCTGATCATAGCTCACTGCATTCTCCAACTTCTAGACTCAAGCAACCTTCCTGCCTCAGCTGGGACTACAGGTGCACACCACCACACCTGGCTACTTTTTTTATTTTTGTGGAGACAGAGTCTTGCTATGTTGCCTAGGCTGGTCTTGAACTTTGGGCCTCAAGCGATCTTCCTTCCTTAGCCTCCCCAAGTGCTGGGATGACAGGCGTGAGCCCTGCACCTGGGAAACTAAACCTTTTATTTATCTGGGGTTTCCATGGGATGCAGTGGGTTTAGTCAAATCCCATCCCATCACTGTTCCTATTGATTAGGGGGAAAAAATGGTTTTATAAGCAAAAGGAGCTTTCTTGAGTGTTTCAAACCCAATCTGGGACCAGGGGACAGGGCTTAGAGCCCTGAGCTGCACCTGCCAGTGGGCAGGGCTGCAGGAGGAGGTGGGGACACCAGGGTGGCCCACTGCTCCTGGGTCACCCCCACACCCCACCCCATCTATCTGTCCTCTCTGCCAGAGTTCCAGCTGACCCTCCAGCCCGGGTTTTGGAAGCTCCCACATGCCTGGATCCACACTGATGCCTCCTTGGTGTACCCCACGTTCGAGCCCCAGGACTCATTCTCAGAGGAGAGAAGTGACGCGTGCCTGGTGCAGCTGCTGGGAACCGGGTGGGCCCTGCACTTGCCCTATTTGCTGGAAACCCAAACGCACTAGTTCTCAGCTGGTCCTGTCCCGCTCCTCCTTCTCCAAGCCCTAGGGCTGAAGCCAGGGGTTTGTGCAGACACAGGTGCAGCTCCCTGTAGCTGCCGGGCACTGCCCTCTCCTACTCCAGCAGGGTCCCCCTTGCTCCAGCCGCCCGCTGGCCTCCCAGGCCACAGCAGGCCTTCCAGCAGCCACGGCTGAACACACCACCTCCAGGCCCCAGGACGAATCCCCAATTCCTCTCCGCAGTTCCAAGTCTCCAGGCCCCTAGAGGCCTCTTTTCAGACTCTCCAAGGCTTCCTCCCACTTCAAAGACTTTGCTCCCCCCACCCCACCCACTCCACCCCCGGGGCCTCAGGAAGTCTGCCCATCCTCCAGGGCTGGCGCCAGCATCCTACCTCCAAACCCCATCCTATCTCTGACCCCAGCACATAGCAGACCTCCTATGAGGGCCTCTCCTGGCACCTCTTACAGCCACAGATGCAATTTACATTTGTATTATGAGCCTGTCCCCATCGCCAGTGAGGATGCAGCTCCAGGAAGGCAGGACTGAGCCTAGTTGGGCTCCTCATTTTATCCTGGTGTTTGGTGGGCTTGGAGCAAGGCCCCAGGGCAGCCCTGGGTGCAGGGCCCATGGGCAAAGTGGACAGCCGGTGCCCAGGCCGCATCCTGTCAGCATCCTTCAGAGCAGTGCTTGGGCCAGGACACAGCTGGACTCACGGAGGGGCTGGGCCCCAGCCAAGGACCCCTGCTTTTTAAAAATTTTTATTTATTTTTATTTTTTTGAGACAGAGTCTCACTCTGTCCCCCAGGCTGGAGTGCAGTGGTGTGTTCTTTCTCGGCTCACTGCAAGATCCTCCTACCAGGTTCAAGTGATTCTCGTGCCTCAGCCTCCTGAGTAGCTGGGATTACAGATGTGCGCCACCATGCCCGGCTAATTTTTGTATTTGTGTATTTTTTATTTTTATTTTATTTTATTTTTATTTATTTATTTATTTTGAGATGGAGTCTCGCTCTGTCTCCCAGGCTGGAGTGCAGTGATGCGATCTCAACTCACTGCAACCTCTGCCTCCTGGATTCAAGTGATTCTCAAGTGATTCTCCTGCCTCAGCCTCCCCGGTAGCTGGGATTACAGGCACGTGCCACCACACCCAGCTAATTTTTGTATTTTTTGTAGAGACAGGGTTTCACCATGTTGGCCAGGCTGTTCTCGAACTCCTGACCTCAGGCGACTTGTCTGCCTCAGCCTCCCAAAGTGCTAGAATTATAGGTGTAAGCCACAGCGCCTGGCTGGTGCAGGAGGAATAAGCATGTTGGGCCCAGATTCCAAGTGGTCTGGGTTCAACTACCCACTGTTCAGGGCTGGAAAAGATGTGATTTGGCCCATGGAGCAATAGGAAGTTTCAGCCTTGGTGGCTTCCTCAACCCCAGAATAGCTCTAGCGTCATCTTTCCTGGGCTAGGGCAGCCAGATTTAGCAAATCAAGATGCAGGACTGCTGTACTGTCTCTATCAACCCCCATGCCCAGCTGGGTGTCTGGAATCTACTGGGAGTTCCAACTACAACTAGGGGGCTGGGAAGACGCAGGGCGGAGTCAGCGCTCCATCCTTAACAGCTTGGAACCACTTTCCCCCAGGACGGACAGCAGCGAGCCCTGCGGCCTCTCAGACCTCTGCAGGAGCCTCATGACCAAGCCCGGCTGCTCAGGCTACTGCCTGTCCCACCAACTGCTCTTCTTCCTCTGGGCCAGAATGGTGAGTGCCCAGGGAGCCCCCGCTGTGCCAGGGGAAGGGGAAGGAAAAAGGAAAAGGGGCAGCCGGACGTGGTGGCTCATGCCTGTAATCCAAGCACTTTGGGATGCCAAGGCAGGCAGATCACTTGAGGCCAGGAGTTCAAAACCAGCTGGGCCAACATGGTGAAACCCATTCTCTACTAAAAATACAAAAAAAAAAATTAGCTGGACGTGGTGGCGTGCACCTGTAATCCCAGCTACAAGAGGAGGCTGAGGCAGGAGAATCGCTGGAACCCGGGAGGCGGAGGTTGCAGTGAGCAAGATTGCGCCACTGCACTCCAGCCCAGGCAATGGAGTAAGACTCTGCCTCAAAAAAAAAAGAAAAAAGAAATAAATGAAAAGGGGGTCATGGCAGTGTAGTTTTGTCTGCTACACACCAGGAAAATAAGCAGAGCTTTGGATTTCTACTTGGGACCTCAGGAGGGAGAAGTAGGGCCCCTATCATACTCCTGCTGTGTAATTGAGCCGATTTGGGATCTGGCATTTGGGATTCTGTTAGGCCAGTGAAACAGATAGCTTTGCCTGCTGAACTGGACTGTAGGGCATCAGAAAAACACAATGAGAGAGAGAAAGAGAGAATAAAAGAGAATCATCAGAAAGAACTCTGTAAACAAAAACAAATGGATGAGGCCGGGCACGGTGGCTCACACCTGTAATCCTAGCACTTTGGGAGGCTGAGGTGGGTGGATCACTTGAGATCAGGAGTTCGAGACCAGCCTGGCCAACATGGTAAAACCCCGTCTCTACTAAAAATACAAAAATTAGTCGGGCATGGTGGCATGCACCTGTAATTCCAGCTACTCGGGAGGCTGAGGCAGGAGAATCGCTTGAATCAGGGAAGCAGAGGGTGTAGTGAGCTGAGATCATGCTACTACATTATATATGCCACTATATATATATGCCGCTCTCTATATATATACATATAAAAAAAAGAAAAAATATATATAGTGGCATATATATACACAAACACCAGTATATATATTTCTTTTCTTTATATATATACCACCATACACACCACTATATATATATGCCACTATATATATACCACTATATATATACCACTATATATATACCACTATATATACCACTATATATACCACTATATATATACCACTATATATATACACCACTATATATACACCACTATATATACACCACTATATATATACCACTATATATACCACTATATATACCACTATATATACATCACTATATATACCACTATATATACCACTATATATATACACCACTATATATATACACCACTATATATACACCACTATATATATACCACTATATATACCACTATATATACACCACTATATATACACCACTATATATATACTATATATACACCACTATATATACCACTATATATATACACTATATATACACCACTATATATACACCACTATATATATATACCACTATATATACCACTATATATATACCACTATATATATACACCACTATATATACCACTATATATGCACCACTATATATATACCACTATATATATACACCACTATATATATACCACTATATATATACACCACTATATATATACCACTATATATATACCACTATATATACACCACTAGATATATATACCACTAGATATATACACCACTGTATATATACCACTATATATACACCACTATATATATACCACTATATATACACCACTATATATATACCACTATATATATACACCACTATATATATACCACTATATATATACCACTATATATATCACTATATATACCACTATATATATACACCACTATATACACCACTATATATATACACCACTATATATACACCACTATATATATACCACTATATATATACCACTATATATATACCACTATATATACCACTATATATACCACTATATATATACACCACTATGTATATATATACCACTATATATATACACCACTATGTATATATATACCACTATATATATATATGTATATTTCTTTTCCTTCTTTTTTTTTTTTTTTGAGATGGAGTCTCACTCTGCTGCCCAGGCTGGAGTGCAGTGCCACGATCTCAGCTCACTGCAACCTCTGCCTCCCGGGTTTAAGCAATTCTCTGCCTCAGCCTCCCAAGTAGCTGGGATTACAGGCACGTGCCACCATGCCCAGCTAATTTTTGTATTTTTAGTAGAGATGGGGTTTCACCATGTTGGCCAGGCTGGTCTTGAATTCCGGACCTCGTGATCCACCCGCCTCGGCCTCCCAAAGTGCTGGGGTTAGAGGCATGAGCCACTGTGCCTGGCCATATATATTTTTTCATATAGAAAGGTAGGGTTCATTATCTTCGTTCAAAAAAAAATGTGATTCAGTGTCCAGAAATCCTTAGCTGAGGAGACACTCTCTGTTTTTGTTCAACAGAATTTAAAAATTATTATTTCTCTGCAAGCTGTGACAGCCCAATATTTTTATAAATACAATAAAAACCATATTACAAGGGAATTATTTTGATCATTAGATTCAGCAGGTGGAAAGTAACTCTGACCACTGCTACAGAAGTGTCTAAAGCCTGCTGTCAACTCCTGTTCTCTCCCAGTGTGGGGAGTGACCAGCCCGGTACTTGGCCCACACTTTGAGTAGCACTGAAGCTGCCCGCGGGTTCAGGCTCGTTGTACATTGCATTGCCCCCACGATCGGTCACAGAGCACCTCCTAGTGGCCCAGGCATCACATTGGGCACTTCCCAGCTGTGTCATCCCCCCACATGAGAGCCCCTCTGGTGCCGTTTCTAGAGGCCTCACCCTTTCCTGATAAAAACTCTTGAGGCTCAGAAAGGTTACTTTAGCAAACCAAGTGGTTTGCTCCTAAGTGGCAGAGCTGGATCTCGAACCCAGCTCTCTCTGATGAAGGAGTCCCAGCAGGCTGGGGGTGTGCATGGGGAAGAAATCCTGCAAAAAGGAGAAAAAGACCTGCCCTAAACACAGCCCTAAACACAGCCCCTTGCAAGACCGTCTCAGAACTGCAAGACTTTCCCATAGCAGGGCGTGTGTCTGTCATCTGTACCACTGACTCCCTTGTCTTTGGGTGTTTGTCTCCCCAGAGGGGATGCACACAGGGACCATTCCAACAGAGCCAGGACTATATCAACCTCTTCTGCGCCAACATGATGGACTTGAACCGCAGAGCTGAGGCCATTGGATACGCCTACCCTACCCGGGACATCTTCATGGAAAACAGTATGGCCAGCATTCTGCCCCCGGGGCAAAGGAACAGGGTGTCCCCCCACCAACACACACACACACACACACACACACACACACACACACACACGGAGTTGCCAGATTAAGCAAGTAAAAATACAGAGTGCTCAGTTAAATTTGAACTTCAGATAAGCAATGAATCCATTTTTAGTATAAGTTTATCCCAACTATTTCATGGGATATACTTACACTCAAAAATTATATTCATTGTTTATCGAAAACTCAAATGTAACTGGGCATCCTGTATTTTACCTGCCACTGTGTGACAGTTTCTTGCCCCCAAAGGCTGCCCCAGTGACGGAGCTCTACACAGATGGACCAGGTGACTGGCAGACAGACCCGCAAAGCCTTAAGGATGAGGCAGACAGGGAGCACTTGGGAGGCTGCTAGCTGGCTGGGGTGTCCAAACTCCTCCACTGATCCTGACTTTGGAGCAGCCCTGATCAAGGCCCTCAGTGGGAGGCGGGACACAAGTGTGGGAGCCCCTAGTTGGTCGGGCAAAGGCTCAAGCTGCCTCCTTCCCACCTCTGCATTGAACGCCCACCTCCTAAGCCTAACCCAGGCAGATGGAGGCAGGTGGCACCGTGGCAGCCCTGGGGAGTGGGAGGAGGTGGGCCTGGGGGGCAAGCCTGCAGAGAGCCCCCGTCTTTACTTCCAGTCATGTTCTGTGGAATGGGCGGCTTCTCCGACTTCTACAAGCTCCGGTGGCTGGAGGCCATTCTCAGCTGGCAGAAACAGCAGGAAGGATGCTTCGGGGAGCCTGGTGAGCTGCGCTGCTGCCCTGGCTAAGAGCGGGGACAGTGGGGGTGGGGGTGGCTCTGAGTTTCTAGGCCAGGTGTGGGAACAATGCATTGGTGTTAAGGTTGCCAAGGGATTTGTAACCTGCAGGTGCACACACACACAGACGTGTACACACAAGTAGAAACGGGCTCGGAGCCTTGGAAGCCAAAATGTGGCAAGACAGGAGGCCGTCTTATTAGAAGGTGTTGGCCCCCACAGCTGCATTAACAAGCCCATTTGTATTGTACTGTTTTTATGCTGACGATAAAGACAAACCCAAGACTGGGTGATTTATAAAGAAAAAGAGGTTCAATGGACTCACAGTTGCACACTGCTGGGGAGGCCTCACCATCACAGTGGAAGGCGAAAGGGACGTCTCACATAGTGGCAGACAAGAGAGAATGAGAAGCAAGCACAAAGGGAAACCCCTTATAAAACCATCAGATCTGTGAGACTTATTCATTACCGCGAGAACGGTATGGGGGAAATAGCCCCCATGATTCAATTACCTCCCACCAGGTCCCTCCCACAGCACATGGAAACTATGGGAGCTACAATTCAAGATGAGATTTGGGTGGGGACACAGCCAAACCACATCACCATTCATTCAGCAAGTACGTATTGAGCACCCACTAATGTACCAGACACCATCTAGGCTCTAGGGAAAACCAGAGGCCCGAGGAAAAGAAACATAAATCACCTAAACAAACCAAGAAGTGAAATAATTGCACGTTCTGATAAGAGCTATAAAGGAGACGACAGGGTGAGGAAGAAGAGAAGTCCAGGAAAGGCTCTCCAGGTGGGTGGCCGGGAACAACTACATGGGAGGAGGTGACGTAGCAGAGGGTGGAGAGGCAGAGGACTCAGTCACTTCCCAGCCGTGTGACAATGGACAGCTGGTCCCTTTGGAATAAGTCGCTTCACTCCTCTAAGCCTCAATTTCCCTGTCTGCAAATAAATGAGCATAGTAATCCCCACCTTCCTGAGCTGCAAGGAGAGTCAACGGAATACATTTGAAGCCGCATAGCCTGTGCCAGGTACACGGCAGCTCCCAGGAAATGCTAGTGTCCTCATTGGAAGCTTGGGATGCTCCAAGAAGCAAAAGCTTTTGAAATAAGATGGTGCATTTTTAAAAGAGTTTATACAATGAAGATTCTTAGGCCTCCAGATATATAGCTTCGGCGGGTTGGGGATGGGGCTGTGGAACTTGCATTTTTGGCTTTATTATTATTCTCAATAGACATGTAATAATTGTACATATTTACGGGGTACAGTGTGATATTTCCATACATGTATACAATATGTAATGGGCAGATGCATCACCTCAAACATCTGTCATTTCTTTGTGTTGGGAACATTCCAAATTCGCTCTTCTAGCTATTTGAAAATACACAATAGGCTACGCCTTACAATCCCACCACTTTGGGAGGCCAAGGCAGGCAGATGGCTTGAGCTCAGGAATTAGAAACCAGCCTGGCCAACATGGCAAAACTCCATCTATACCAAAAATATCAAAAACATTAGCCGGGTGTGGTGGCGCACACCTATGGTCCCAGCTACTTGGGAGACTGAGGTGGCAGAATCACTTGAGCCCAGCAGGAGGTCGAGGCTGCAGTGAGCCATGACTGCACCACTGCACTTCAGCCTGGGTGACAAAGCAAGACACTGTCTTTAAAAAAAAAAAAAAAGCCACAAATTGTTGTTATTTGCAATCACCCTATAGTGCTATGGAACGGTACCACTTATTCCTCCTCCTGGCTGTACTAGTGCATCCCCTAACCAACCTCTGGTTATCTCCTCTCCCCCATCCCCCTCCCCACCTCTAGTAACCACTATTCAACACTCCACTTCTTTTTTTTTAGAGATGGAGTCTCGCTCTGTCACCCAGGCTGGAGTGCAGTGGCGCTATCTTGGCTCAGTGCAACCTCCGCCTCCCAGGTTCAAGCGATTCTCCTGCCTCAGCCTCCCGAGTAGCTGGGACTACAGGTGCATGCCACCACGCCCAGCTAGTTTTTGTATTTTTAGTAGAGAGGGGGTTTCACCATGTTGGCCATGCTGGTCACGAACTCCTGACCTCAAGTAATCCACCCACCTTGGCCTCCCAAAGTGCTGGGATTACAGGCACCCTGCCTCAACACTCCACTTCTATGAGATCAACTTTTTTAGCTTCCACATACGAGGAAGGACATGCAACATTTATCTTTCCATGCCTGGCTTACTTCAATTAGTATAATGTCCTCCAAGTTCATCGATGTTGCTATGAATGAAAGAATTTGGTTATTTTTATGGTGAAATAGTACTTCACTGGGTCTGTGTACCACATTTTCTCTGTCCATTCATCTGCTGATAGACACTCAGGTTGCTGTATCTTGGCTACTGTGAATAGCGCTGTAATAAACATGGGGGTGCAGATGTCTCTTCAACATACCAATTTCCTTTCCTTTGGATAAATATCCAGTAGTGGGATTGCTGGATCATATGATAGTCCTATTTTTAGCTTTTTGAGAAATCTCCATACTGCTTTCCATAATGTCTGTACTAATTTACATTCCCATCAAGTGTGTGTAAGAGTTCCCCTTTCTCTACATCTTTGCCAGCATTTGTTATTTGTTGTCTTTTTTTCTTTCTTTCTTTCTTTCTTTCTTTCTTTTTAGACAGGGTCTCACTCTGTCACCCAGGCTGGAGTGCAGTGGTGCGATCTCGGCTCACTGCAACCTCTGCCTCCTGGGTTCAAGAGATTCTCCAGCCTCAGCTTCCTGAGTAGCTGAGACTACAGGTAGGAGCCACCAACACCCGGCTAATTTTTGTATTTTTTGTAGAGACAGAGTTTCGCCATGTTGCCCAAGCTGATCCAGAATCCCTGAGCTCAAAGTGATCCACCAGCCATGGCCTCCTAAAGTGCTGAGATTAGAGGCATGAGCCACTGCACTTGGCCATTTTTTGTCTTTTTGATAGTAGCCATTTTAACAGGTGTGAGATGCTATCTCATTGTGGTTTGATTTGCGTTTCTCTGATGATTAGGGATGGTGAGCATTCTTCATAGACCTGTTGGCCATTTGTATGCCTTCTTTTGAGAGATGTCTATGCAGCTCATTTGACTTTTTTTTTTCTTTTTCCTTTTTTTTTTTTTTTTTTTGAGACAGTCTCGTTCTGTCACCCAGGATGGTGTGCCGTAGCACAATCTCGGCTCACTGCAACCTCCACCTCTCAGGTTCAAGCGATTATCCTGCCTCTGCCTCCCGAGTAGCTGGGATTACACTCACCCACCACCACCATGCCTGGCTAATATTTGTATTTTCAGTAGAGACAGGGTTTCTCCATGTTGGCCAAGCTGGTCTTGAGCCCCTGGCCTCAAGTGATCTGCCTACTGCGACCTCCCAAAGTCCTGGGATTATAGGTGTCAGCCACCGCACCTGGCCATATTTTGTTTCCTATAGCCTTGAAGCATATTTTAAAGTCCAGTAATGTGATGCTTCCAGCTTTGTTCTTTTTCCTTAGGATTGCTTGGCTATTTGGGGTCTTTGGTGGGTCTATACAAATATTAGGATTTTTTTTTCTATTTCTGTGAAGAATGTCATTGGTATTTTGATTCAATCTGTAGATCACTTCGGTAGCATGGATATTTTTCACAATATTAATTCTTCCAATCCATAAACATGGGATGTCTTTTCATTTTTTGTGTGTTCTCTTCAATTTCTTTCATCAGTGTCTTTTACAGTTTTCCTTGTAGAGATCTTTCACCTCCTTGGTTAAATTTATTCCTGGGTATTTTGGTTTTAGCTCTTATAAATACGATTACATTCTTGATTTCTTTTTCTGCTAGTTCATTGTAGGTGTATGAAATGCTACTGATTTTTTGTATGTTTATTCTGTATTCTGCAACTTTGTTGAATTCATTTATCAGTTCTAAGAGTTTTTTTGGTGGAGCTTTTAGGGTTTCCTATCAGATCATGTCATCTGCAAACAGGTACAATTTGACTTCCTCCTTTTTCATTTGGATGCCCTTTTTTGTTTCTCTTGCTTAATTGCTCTGGCTAAGACTTCTAGTATTATGTCAAATAAAAATGGTGAAAGTAGGCACTCTTGTGTTGTTCCAGTTCTTACAGGAAAAGCTTTCAACTTTTCCTCACTCAGTGTAATGTTGGCTGTGGGTCTGTCATATATGACCTTTATTATATTGAGGTACATTCCTTCTATACCTAACGTATTGAGAGATTTATCATGAAGGGATGTTAAATTTCATCACATGCATTTTCCTGCATCTATTAAGATGATTATATGATTTTTGTCTTTCATTCTATTGGTGTAATGTATCATATTTATTGATTTGCATATGTTGAACCATCCTTGCATCCCTCCAATAAAGTCCCCTTGTTCATGATGAATGATTTTTTTTAAATGCAAAACATTCATTACTTACTGGAAGTGGTCAAAGTAGGAAAGCCATGAATGGTTTTTAATGTGTTGCTGGGTTTGGTTTGCTAGTATTTTGTTAAGGATTTTTGCATCTAGGTTCATCAGGGAAATCGGCCTATAGTTTTTTTGTTGTTGCTTTGTCCTTGGCTGGTTTTAGTATTGGGGTAATGCTGAACTTGTAGAATGAGTTTGGAAAACTTTCCTCCTCTTCAATTTTCTGGACGAGACTGAAAAGAATTGGTATTTGTTCTTTAAATATTTGGTAAAATTCAGCAGTGAAGCTGTCAGGTCCTGGGCTTTTTGTTTTGGGGAGACTTTTTATTACACATTCAATCTCATTACTCATAATTGGTCTGTTCAGGTTTTCTATTTCTTCTTGGTTCAATTTCAGTATGTTGTATGTGTCCAGCAATTTATCCATTTCCACTAGGTTTTCTTTTTTTTTTTTTTTTTGGAGACAGAGTCTTGCTCTGTCACCCAAGCTGGAGTGCAGTGGCGCAATCTCAGCTCACTGCAACCTCCACCTCCCGGGTTCAAGTGATTCTCCTGCCTCAGCCTCCCAAGTAGCTGGAATTACAGGCGCCCGCCACCATGCCTGGCTAATTTTTGTATTTTTAGTAAAGACTGGGTTTCATCATATTGACCAGGCTGGTCTCGAACTCCTGACCTCAAGTGATCTGCCCACCTTGGCCTCCCAAAGTGCTGGGATTACAGGCATGAGCCACCACACCCAGCACACTCCACTAGGTTTTCTAATTTGTTGTTTATAATAGTCTCTAATGATCCTTTGTATTTCAGTGGTATCAGCTGTAATAGTTCCTTTTTCTTTCTGATTTCATTTACTTGAGTCTTTTCTCTTTTTTTCTTAGTCTAGTTAATAATTTATCTGTTGATCTTTTTTAAAAACCAACTTTTTGTTTCATTGATCTTTCGTATTGTTTCTTTAGTCTCTTATTTATTTCTGCTCTGATCTTTACAATTTCTTTCCTTCTACTAATTTGGGGCTTGATTTGGTCTTGCTTTTCTAGTTCCTTGGGATGTATCATTAGTTCGTTATTTGAAATCTTTCTGCTTTTTTGATGTAGGTATTTATTGATGTAAATTTCCCTCTTAATACTGGTTTTGCTATATCCCATAGGTTTTGGCATATTGTGTTTCTATTTTCACTTGTGTTAAGAAATTTTTAAATGTTCATCTTAATTTCTTCATTTGCTCATTGGTCATTCAGGAACATGTTGTTTAATTTCCCTGTATTTGTACAATTTTGAAAGTTCCTCTTGTTAATGATTTCTAGTTTTATTCCATTGTGGTCAAGAAGATACTTGCTATGATTTAAATTCTTTTAAATTTGCTGAGACTTGTTTTTTGGCCTAACATATGGTCTATTTTGGAGACTGTTCCATGTGCTGATGAGAAGAATATATATTCTGCAGCAGTTAGATGAAATGTTCTGTAAATGTCTGTTAGATTCATTTGGTCTTAAGTGCAGTTTAAATTCAGTGTTTCTTTGTTGAGTTTCTGTCTAGATGATCTGTCCAATGCTGAGAGCAAGGTGTTGATGTCTTCAGCTATTATTGTATTGGAGTCTATCTCTCCCTTTATATCTAATAACATTTGCTTTAGGGTTCTCCAGTGTTTAATACATATATTTTTTGAATTGTTATGTCCTGTTGCTAAATTCTTTCTTTTATCATTATATAATGACCTTCTTTGTCTCTTTTTACAGTTTTTGACTTAAAGTCTGTTTTATCTAAGTATAGCTACTCCTTCTTCCTTCTGGTTTCCATTTATGTGGAAGATCTTTTCTCACTCTTTCACTTTCATTCCATATGTGTCTTTACCAGTGAAGTGAGATTCTAGTAGGCAGCATATAGTTGGGTCATGTTTTTTCATTCATTCAGCCACTCTATATATCTTTTAAGTGGGGGACTGAATCAATTTGCATTCAAGGTTATTATTGGCTTGTGATGACTTACTCCTGTCATTTCATTAATTGTTTTCTGGTTATCTTCTATATCCTTTGATTTTTTTTCTTCCTTTCTTATTGTTATCACTGCTGTTTGGGCTTTTCTCTAGCGATAGTTATGCTTCTTTTCTCTTTCTTCTTTCTGTTTCTCCTCTACCAGTAACTTTTATACTTTTTCATGTTTTCATGACAGTGATTATTGTCTTTTTCTTTTCAGATGTAGGATTCCCTTGAGCACTTCTTGTAAGGCCAGTCTAGTGGTAATGAATTCCCTCAGTTTTTTGCTTATCTTGGAGGGACTTCCATTTTTAACAGGCACCTCCAGTGGTTCTGATGGTGGGTGTTTGGGGAGCCACAATTTGGAAAAGCATCAGTAGATGACAAGTTTAGGCCATGCAAAAGGATCTGCAGACAGGTGCAGGTGGAAACTTCTGGAATAGCCTCAAGTTTCAAGAGAAGACCTAACTTCCTTGAAATGTTATGGGGGCAGGAGGTTTAGTGAGTAACATTTAAAAATTCACCTTGAGACCAGCTGCAGGGGCTCACACATATAATCCAGTACTTTGGGAGGCCAAGGCTGGAGGATCACTTGAGCTCAGGAGTTCAAGTCCAGCCTGGGCAACATAGCAAGACCCCATCTCTACCAAAAAAAAATTTTTTTTTAAATAGCTGGACATGGTAGTCCATGCCTGTAGTCCCAGCTACTTGGTAGGCTGAGGCAGGAACGATTGTGTGAGCTTGGGAGTTCGAGGCTATGGTGAGCTATGATTGTGTCACTGCACCCAGCCTGGCCAATAGAATGAGACCCTGTCTCTAAAATAAAAGAAAAGAAGTAAAAAGAAATAAAAATGTAAAAAATAAAAATCTCTGTTGAGAAGTTCAACTTTTGCTCTTCTCCCAGATGCTGAAGATGAAGAATTATCTAAAGCTATTCAATATCAGCAGCATTTTTCGAGGAGAGTGAAGAGGCGAGAAAAACAATTTTCAGGTAATGAAAATACCCAAGGGAGTTTCTTGACATGAAACTAAGATATCCCAGCAAAACAGAGGCCTGTGTTTATTCTCTGCTATGGAAGAAAAGCACTTGGCATCACCAAAGGGGCACTAATCAGAGGGCCTTCATGTTGAGAGGTGGAAGGGAGGCTGGGGGTCCCTGATGGCCTCCTCTTAGAAAGTGGGGAGACAGCCTGGGCAACATAACAAAACCCTGTCTCTACTAAAAATACAAAACTTAGCTGGGCATGGTGGCACACGCCTGTAGTCCCAGTTACTCAGGAGGCTGAGGCATGAGATTTACTTCAACCCAGGAGGTGGAGGCTTCAGTGAGCTGAGATCGCACCACTGCACTCCGGCCCAGGTGACACAGCAAGACCCTGTCTCAAAAAAAAAAAAGAAAGAAAGAAAGTGGGGAGTCCAAGAGATACTGTCTTTTGTTAAAGGAGCATAAAAGAGAAGTTTCAGTTGTTAAAAATAGTAACAGTAACCCTTCTAAGTCAAGGTCTGGTCAGGAAAATAGAACCTGCGTCAGGAACTTCAACAGAGGGAATTTACTAGAGGAAACTCATCTCAGAGGTGTTGTAAGAGCTGAAAACGGAAAAGGTGGAAAAACCCAGAGATTTTACTGTTGCAGGAAACCACTACCCTCCCTAGAGCTGGAGAATGGCAGGAGGAGGCGGTGTTAACAGAGCCTGCAGGGGCTGAACAAGGGGGAGACAGAGAGAGGAAGGGAGAAATATTCTGGCTTCTCCCCTCATTCCACCTGCACCTCCTGTTGGTTGAAACCAGCAGGCAAGACATCCTGCGAAATGTAGTTTGGAGGGGTCTGTGTGCTGGAGTTTGGAATAAGGAAAGGCAGAGAAGGGACCCGAAAGCCAATGAATGGGCAAGTGACCAGAACAGTTTTGGTGGCCACACAGCCCCCAGAGCTGCCCCAGTTTACACCTGTTGTCTTGGGGCCATTATGAATAGTGCCCTCTTTCCTCCAAAGTGTCCTGGTTGCGACAATAAACTGTATGGTCAGTTGGCCAATGTAAAGAAAGTGAGAACAGGATATAAGTATATTGGGAAGGGAAGAAAGGCAAGAAATAACGTAGAAGAAAGGGAAGGAGGGGGACACAGGAAGGGAGGAACCAAGAAGAAAGAGAGGACTTTGATTTCAATTTTTCATTAATAAAAAATAAATAGGCCAGGCACAGTGGCTCATGCCTGTAATCCTAGCACTTTGGGAGGCTAAGGAGGGTGGATCACCTGAGGTCAGAAGTTTGAGACCAGCCTGGCCAACATGGTGAAACCCCATCTCTACTAAAAATGCAAAAATTAGCCAGGCGTGGTGGCGCATGCCTGTAGTCCCAGCTACCTGGAAGGCTGAGACAGGAGATCTGCTTGAACCCAGGAGACGGAGGTTGCAGGGAGCTGAGATTGTGCCACTGCACAGCAGCCTGGGTGACAGAGTGAGACTCTGTCTCAAAAATAATTATAATAAAATAAAATAAAGTAAAAAATAAATAACTGCAGGCAAAAACAGGAAGGGATATGGGATAGCCAGCTCACAGAGTGGATGTCCAACATACTTGGGTATATGATTCCAGTAACTAAACATCTCTCCATCAACCCCACTGTGGCCTCATCATCCACCTACAGGTGGACAGGAGAGAGGAGTGAAAGCAGAAATCCAGTGAGTCAGTTTCGTAGCTGCCACCAAAAGTCACGCAGGAGAAGGGAGAGAAGTTCCCAGGAGACTTCCAGAGGTCCTGCCCTAGCTAGGCCTTTATGACACAGAGGGGCTGGGGCTGCCTATGGCTAGGGTGGTAGGGGCCTGCTGTGTACTACCCGGTCAGCTGCCTGTCCCTAGAGCCCAACACGAGGACTGTCCTAGGGACTGGAGCGGAAGCCACAGAAATTCCAGAGCCCAAGGCCTTTCCTGGGACACCTCCAGGTTGACCAGCAGCCTAGAAAACTGCCCAGGAGGGGTGTGCTGATTGTTGCATTTATGACACAAGCCCACAGAGCAGGAGGCAGCTGGTGTAGAGATTAGGAGCACAGGGTTTGAGGTCAGGTTGTGTGGGTTCGAGTCCCGCTTCTGCCTCTAACTTGCTGCAAAAGTCACACAACCTCTCTGAGCCTCATTTTCCTCATCTGTAAAATGGGCACCAAACTGTTGGGGGCTAACAACTGATCATCGTGCAAAGCCCTCCCCATTGTATTTGGCATACAGTAGGCCACTGAGAGGCATGAACTGCCAGGGTTAGTCATTCGGCATCTTGAAATCTGCATTCTCCCTCCCTTCAACGGACCTGGATGGGGTCCCCTCCCCTTCCCAAAGTCTCTGGGTAGGGAGGAAAGAATTCCTGGCTCCCTTCCACAAGCAGACAGATTGTGAGACTAGAGGCGTGCAGCCCACTCTGAGCTCAAAGAACTAACTACATCTAAGGGTTATTATCTCAGGCAAGTGCTCAGGCCTGAGACTCTGACTCCATGAGCCATGAGGTCACATGGGACCAGGCAGACCAGAGGCAACTAAGAGGAAGGCCATTGGGGTCAGGAAATGAGCTGTGGAGTCACCAGGGCCAGGGGCTCTGCTCGGCTACCCGAGCCTCAGTTTCCCCATCTCAGAAGGTCTTATACGGGACCTGGGACAGGACTCCGGTGCGTGTGGTTTATTGAGGTAGGTAAGTCAGAGAAGCAGGCTAAGCCAGGCAGGAGCTAGACAGGATGCGGCCTCAGGCCAGATACCCCCGCAGGGGTGGGAGGGGAATGCCTTGGAGCATAAATTGCACCAGAGTCATCCCCCTGGGACAAGGTGGCCAGGCTTTTGTATCCCTGTATTGGTAAGTTATTTGGGAGGGACATACCTCCCAGAGAAAGGAGCCCTTAGCAGCTGGCGGAAGAGCACCCGGCCCAGCAAAAGGGGCCTAAGGGAGCACCGAAGCACCCACTCAGTGTCTTGCAAGTTGCCTGGAATGACATCTGAAAAGCACTTTTTGTTTTTTTTGAGACAGATTCTCGCTCTGTTGCTCAGGCTGGAGTACAGTGGCGCGATCTCGGCTCACTGCAACCTTTGCCTCCTGGGTTCAAGCAATTCTCTTGCCTCATCCTCCCGAGTAGCTGGGACTACAGGAGCATGCCACCATACTTGGTTAATTTTTATATTTTTTTAGTAGAGACAGGGTTTCATCATGTTGCTCACGCTGGTCTCGAACTCCTGATCTCAAGTGATCCGCCCACCTCAGGCTCCCAAAGTGTAGGATTATAGGTGTGAGCCACCGCGTCTGGCTGAAAAGCACTTTCAATGGGACTGTGTTGAATAAAGGGCCAAGGTTCTTGCCACCCAGCACTCATGGGGGCTCTCTCCCCTAGATGGCTGCTCCTCCCACAACACAGCCACAGCAGTGGCAGCCCTGGGTGGCTTCCTGTACATCCTGGCAGAATACCCCCCAGCAAACAGAGAGCCACACCCATCCACACCGCCACCACCAAGCAGCCGCTGAGACGGATGGTTCCACGCCTGCTACCTGGAGGAGGAACAGACCCCTTTAGTCCTCATCCCTTAGATCCTGGAGGGCACGGATCACATCCTGGGAAGAAGGCATCTGGAGGATAAGCAAAGCCACCCCGACACCCCATCTTGGAAGCCCTGAGTAGGCAGGGCCAGGGTAGGTGGGGGCCGGGAGGGACCCAGGTGTGAACGGATGAATAAAGTTCAACTGCAACTGACCCAGGGTTGAGTCTTGTTTCTCAGCTTTGAGGACAACCTTGGACAACCTCTTGGTCTGTTTCGACTCTCCAATCCCACTCAACACAAATTCTTTTTTCTTTTCTTTCTTTTTTTTTTTTTTAATTAATAGGTGAGGTCCTGCTCTGTCACCTAGGCTCACTGCAGCCTCAAACTCCTGGGCTCAGCAATCTTCCCATCTCGCCTCCTGAGTAGCTGGGACAACAGGTGTGTGCCACCATGCCAAGCTAACTTTTAAATTTTTTGTAGAGATGGGGGTCTCACTACATGGACTTGGCTGGTCTCGAACTCCCGGCCTCAAGTGATCCTCTTGCCTTGTCCTCCCAAAGTGCTGGGATTACAGGCATGAGCCACTGCACCCAGCCACAAATTCTAAAAAGACCCATAAACTGATATCTTAAAGGCTATTTGTTCAGATACCAAATATAGTATCTTTCCCAGTGGGAGAAGGAAGGGTCTTGGAAAAAATAGTTCAGGTCATGAGCCAGAACTCAACAGATAACCATGAAAGGCAGCACATACTCATTTTTACATCCTGAGCACAAAACTCTGCTGTATCATTACATTGCATCACATGGCCATCATGTCATTTTACAAAACACAGTATAGCATAGCGGTTGATGGTGTGGTTCTGTGGCCAGGCTGCCCGAATTCAAGTCCTAGCTGTCTGTGTCCTTGAGCAGTCACCAACTTCTCTGGGACTCAGTTTTCTCATCAGTAAAATTGTGATAATAATAACCCCTACCTTGGAGGGGCACAGTGGCCCGCCTCTATAATCCCAGCACTTTGGGAGGCTGAGGTGGGAGGATTGCTTGGATTCAGAAGTTCGAGACCAGCCTGGGCAACATAACGAGACACCTCCCCACCAACCCTCACTGGGTGCACTAGTGAACACCTGTAGTCCCAGCTACTCGGGAGGCTCACTTGAGGAGGGAGGATCACTTGAGCCCAGGAGTTCAAGGCTGCAGTGAGGTATGATTGCACCACTGCACTCCAGCCTGGGTAACAGAGTGGGAGTCAAAAAAAAAACAAAACCCAGCCCCTACCTCAATGTTACCTCCACTGCTGTGAGTATTGTGTTTCTAGAATACTGGAAATGGTGCCCGTAACATACTAAGTGCCAAGTAAACGTTACCTGCTGCCTCAAGTGATGACGTCCCATTAACTGGGGGCTCCTCCGGAAGCTGCCAGAAGAGGCCGCTGCCTTGTCATCGGTTCTCTGGTTCCCAGCTTACAGCTCTTCCCTCGAGCTCTGACTCAGTGTGACTATATCTGAATGTGTTCCCTGGAGCTCTGACACTAATTTAGCAATAAAACCTTCTGGGACGTTATTATGGGTTCTGGTGCTGTCTGTGGTGCTGATGACAGCCTGCACACATTAGACCCTGGGGTAGAAAAACCAGCTGAAAACCCGGTCCCGGGGCTGCAAGCCTCTTTACACGCATTGTCCTGCTTTGCCTCAAGGTGGAAAATCGCCACGGATCATCCTCATGTGGCAACTCAGTCATATGTGAGCATCCGAATGAAAATATCCTTGGCTGCTTCTGTGCCCAGCTGAGCAGCCCCGGTGGGTAGTGGGGCGCATGGTTCTTCTCGATCTTTCCTTTAGGAGGTAGGCTTCCCTTGACCTGATCCTCTGCTGTGGTCCTCTGAATGCCTTCCCGTGATTGCTCTTAAGTTGTCAGGCCTCGAGGAACATCCCTGGATTCTGCTGACAAGTTTGACTTGCTTTCTGCAAGTTGCTGTTTTCTTGGGGGAACCAAGGGCCAGAATGTCATATCCACCCGGCAGTCCGTGAGCTTTAAGGATTTCTTTCACATTGTCTTGCAAACAAAAGTTTTCCCAAACAGGCACACCACCTTGAGAGAAGTCAGCCGCACATAAACAAATCGGGGGGATTATACTCCACCTCTGTGCTTCCTGAATTGGGGATGGAGTCCTCACTGGAGCCTAACACTGGTTCATTTCAGAAGGCTTCAGTTACCAAACCAGGGAGAGGGTGAAATGACTGTGGAGGAAAGCGGAGCGTATGAGTCACTTTCAAGGAAAGGCAATCCTTGGCTCACGCCTATAATCCCAGCACTCCTGAACGGTGAGACCATACATTTCTGTGGTTTAAGCCTCCCAGTTGATGGCACCTTGCTACATCAGCCCCACAAACTAATGCAGCACCTGCCTCAAGGAGCTGTTCCTAGTCTCAGCAACAAGGTCCCTGCAGCCCAACCACACCCGTGGGGAAGCAGATGACCCGTCCTGATGACCTGGTTCACAGCCTGATCCTCTATTTAAAGGACCGATGTGAAACCGAAAATTAAAAAGAACGTTCTCAAGGCGGGCGGATCTCTTGAGGTCAGAAGTTCAAGACCAGCCTGGCTAACATGGTGAAACCCCATCTCTACTGAAAATACAAAAATTAGCCAGGCGTGGTGGCTCTCGCCTGTAATCCCAGCTACTCGGGAAACTGAAGCAGGAGAATCGCTTGCACCTGGGAGGCAGAGACTGCAGTGAGGGAAGATCATGCCACTGCACTCCAGCCTGGGTGACAGAGCAAGACTCCATCTCAAAAAAGGAAAAACAAACAAACACAAAAAGAACTTTCTCAGTGGCATGCCACAGCCAAACTGTAGCCCAAAAACTCCCTGGAATTTATCCACTCAGCACACACATCCAGCCCACATGGAGTTCACGTCCCTTGCAAGGCTCTCCTATCTTTCTGAATACTTTTCCCCTGACATCCAAGTGGCTCACACTCCACTTTGCCCCAGTCTCTGCTCAAATGCCCTCTCCTATGACCAGGCGCAGTGGCTCATGCCTAGAATCCCAGCACTTTGGGAGACTGAGGTGGGCGGATTGCTTGAGCTCAGGATTCGGAGACCTGCCTGGGCAACATGACAAAAATCCATCTCCACAAAAAAACACAAAAATCAGCTGGGCATGGTGACCCGTGCCTGTGGTCCCAGCTACTTGGGAGGCTGAGGCAGGAGGACCACTTGAGACTTGGGAGATTGAGGCTGCAGTGAGCTATGATCATGCCATTGCATCCCAGCCTGGGTGACAGTGCGAGAACTTGTCTCAAAAGAAAAAAAGAAGGAACCCTCCAAAGGGCTTGAAACAAAACTCGAGGTCAAGACAAGGAGCACCCACAAATGAGAGTCAATGGTTCTCCTCGTTGGAGCAGAACAGCTCCTGACCGCCTCCTGTTCAAGTAGCACAGAGAGCAGAAAAACCAGTCACAGGCAGATTGTTTGGAGCGGGTGGGAGGAAGACAGGGAGGAAAGGAGGCTTGGGACTTGGAGTTAAATGAGAGAGGGATGGAAAAGCAGGTTCCCCGGCACAAACCCCACCTCAGGGCTTCATCAAGGCCTTCTTTCCCTGCCCCCCAAATACACACCCCGAGAGAGAGGCCCTCATTGGTGGAAGCACCCAGCCCACGGTGGCTCTATGTGCCCCTGCCACAATCCTTGGTCAAAAGTGCATTCCTTCTGGCTCCCGGCTCAGGGTATAAAATCCTACTGTAAACAAGTAATTCCATTAAGTCATGATGTTCTTAAAGTCTTTCCTTTTTCTTTGAGACAGGGTCTGACTCTGTCACCCACGCTGGAGTGCAGTAGCATAATCTCAGATCACTACAACCGCCACCTCCTGGGTTCAAGCGGTTCTCCTGCCTCAGCCTCTTGAGTAGCTAGGATTACAGGCACGTGCCACCACACCCGGCTAATTTTTGTATTTTTAGTAGAGACAGTGTTTCCCCATGTTGGCCAGGCTGGTCTCGAACTCCTGACCTCAGGTGATCCGCCCGCCTTGGCGTCCCAAAGAGCTGAGATTATAGGCATGAACCAGCACGCCTGGCCCTTTTTTTTTTTTTTTTTTTTTTTTTTTTTTTAAGACACGGGGATCTTGGTGTGTTGCCCAGGCTGGCCTGGAACTCCTGGGCTCAAGCAATCCTCTTGCCTCTGCTGGGATTACAGCCATGAGCCACCATACCTGGTTGAAAGCGTTTCCTCTTAAGATGTAAATATACACAGGAAACGGAATGAGTTAAGACTTTCTCCATCATGTAGCTTTAGTGTGAAGGAGTTGTGAGAACAGTATGTGCAGAACTGTTGCTTGGAATGAGGTCTGAGAGAGCAAGAGAGGGCGGGGAAGGGATTGGTGAGAGCTGGGGCGAGTTCAAGCCACCCTTTCATGACTGCTTCCCCACTCCCATCTCTCAGCGGCTAAGCTTCTGCCCCCCCTCACCCACCAGAGCCAGGAAGACTGACTTGGGCAACGTCCCACCAGTATCCTTGCTTTTTCTGGGTCTTCACCTATTCTCTTTCTTTCTCATTTTTTATTTCCATAGATTTTTGGGGAACAGGTGGTGTTTGGTTACGTGAGTGGTGATCTGAGAGATTTTGGTACACCCAGGACCTGAGCAGTATACACTGAAACCAATTTGTAGTCTTTTATCCCTCACCTCCTTCCCATTCTTTCCCACCCGAGTTCCCAAATTCCATTGTAACTTTTTTTTTTTTTTTTTTTTTTGAGGCTGGAGTGCAGTGGTGGTGCGATCTCAGCTCACTGCAACCTCCGCCTCCTGGGTTCAAGCAATTCTTGTGCCTCAGCCTCCTGAGTAGCTGGGATTACAGGCATGCGCCACCATACCCGGCTAATTTTGGGGTTTTTTTGGTTTGTTTGTTTATTTGAAACAGAGTCTTGCTCTGTCCCCCAGACTGAAGTGCAGTGGTGCGATCTGGGCTCACTGCAACCTCCGCCTCCCGGCTTCAAGCAATTCTCCTACCTCAGCCTCCTGAGTAGCTGTGACTACAGTTGCACACTGCCACACCTGGCTAATTTTTTGTGCTTTAGCAGACGGGGTTTCACCGTGCTTCCCAGACTGGTCTCGAACTCCTGAGCTCAGTCAATCCACCCAACTGAGCCTCCCGAAGTGCTGGGATTACAGGTATGTGCTACCGCACCTGGCCTAATTTTTGTATTTTTAATAGACACGGTGTTTCACCATGTTGACCAGGCCAATCTCAAACTCCTGACTTCAGGTGATCCACCCACCTCAGCTTCCCAAAATGCTAGGATTACAAGTGTGAGCCACCGCGCCTGGCCCCATTGTATCATTCTTATGCCTTTGCATCCTCACAGTTTGGCTCCCACTTATAAGTGAGAACGTGTGATGTTTGGTCTCCCATTCCTGAGTTACTTCACTTAGAATAATAGCCTCCAATCCCATCCAGGTGGCTGCGAATGCCATTAATTCATTTCTTTTTATGGCTGAGTAGTATTCCATCATATATATATGATGTTTATCCACTCATTGACTGATTGGCGTTTGGGCTGGTTCCACATTTTTGCAATTGCGAATCTGCCCCCACCCCCAATCTGGTTAAATTTGATTTGTCCTTTAAGATTCCCCAAGATTGGCTGGGTGCAGTGGTTCACACCTGTAATCCCAGCACTCTGGGAGGCCGAGGCAGGCAGATCACGAGGTCAAGAGACTGAGACCATCCTGGCCAACCAACATGGTGAAACCCCTTCTCTACTAAAATACAATAATTAGCCGGGCGTAGTGGCACACACCTGTAGTCCCAGCTACTTGGCAGACTGAGGCAGGAGAATGGCATGAACCTGGGAGGCGGAGCTTGCAGTGAGCTGAGATGGCGCCACTGCACTCCAACCTGGGCGGCAGAGCGAGACTCCGTCTCAAAAAAAAAAAGATTCCCCAAGGTTGTCCCTTGTTCTGTGAAGCCTCCTCCCCTCCTCACACCTACTTGCCCATCTCATTCCCTACACTGCTCTGTGGCAGCTCACTCTGGCTTCGTTTGTGTGCTTGTCAACTCTATTTTCAGATTGTGAATGACTTTAGGGCACAGACGATGTCTTGCTCCTCTTCAGGTGCCTGGCTCCTACTATACAGCCTGGAACATAGAAATGTTTTAAAAATATTTGCTGAATTAAATAGAAAAAATGAAGAAAAAGAAAAAAGAGGCACCTGGAGATGTTTTGTCCAGGTCTTAGCTGGTGGAAGGGACCTTGGGCTGTGAGCGTGCTTGAGTCTGGTCTGCCCAGCTGGCAGCCCCCACACCACCCTGCAAGTCCACATGGGATGAGGGGCACCCCTAATGTACCCAACTGGACGTGGGGGCCACCTACCAGACACGCAGCCTATGATAGAATCTCCTGCCCCTCAGAACCTCAACGCCAGGTTCTGGGATGCTGTTAATGCCCTCCCAGCCCTTTACACAACAGATACTCTACACAGCACGGACAGAAGAAATTGATCCTTTGACGTTTACATTTCCTAAGAGTTTTATAAAAATGACTTTCGGGCCGGGCACAGTGGCTCACGCCTATAATCCTAACACTTTGGGAGGCCAACGGGGGTGGATCACTTGAGGTCAGGAGTTCAAGACCAGCCTGGCCAATATGGTGAAACCCTGTGTCTATTAAAAATACAAAAATTAGCCGGGCGTGTTGGCACACCCCTGTAATCCCAGCTACTCAGGAGGCTGAGGCAGGAGAATCGCTTGAACCTGGGAGGCTGAGGTTGCAGTGAGCCAAGATCAGGCCATTTCAATCTACACTCGAGCTTAGGCAACAGAGTGAGACTCCATCTAAAAATAAATAAATAAACTAGCCTGGTGTGGTAGTACACACCTGTAGTCCCAGCTACTCAGGAGGCTGAGGTGGGAGGACTGCTTGAGCCCAAGAAGTCGAGGCTGCAGTGAGCTATGATTGCACCACTGTACTCCAGTCTGGGCAACAGAATGAGATCCTGTCTCTAAATAATAATAGAATTACATAACAAAACTTTTTTGGGTGATAAAAAAAATCCTAAAACTGGATAATGATGATGCTGGAATATCGCTGTGCATTTACTACAAATCATTGCATTGTACACTTAAAACAGGAGAATTTTACAGTATGTAAATTATATCTTAATAAAGTTTTAAAAAAACCTTCCAATGGCTTACTATTTCACTTTGGCTGAAATCCATACCCATTTCCCTGGATCCCTGCATGTACGATCTGGCCTTGCCTTGGCCCTCCCACTTCAACCCTGCTCACCACCTCCAACCCCTCCCCCACGGCCCTCCTCTCCCACCAGGTGGCTCTTCCTGCTGCACCTCCCAAGCTGTTTCCCACTTCAGGCTCTGGCCCAGATCTGCACACAGCCGCATCTTTTCTTTCCTTCAATCACAGTCTAAAGGGGCTTGGAGAGGCTTCCCTGCCACACCTGCAACATCCTTCTCTCGCAGTCCTGCCCTTTGCTTCTTGCATTCATCACATAACTGTTTCATGTCTGTTTCCCCTTGAAAAGCTAAGCTCCAGGAAGGCAGGGATCAGCTGCAACGGAGCACATACGAGGTGCTCAGCCTGTTGAACACACAAATGATGGTAGAACTCAAATGAGGACGCTAAGAGGGGAGAAAAGTATTCCAGGCTGAAGAGCAAAAAAGAAAACCCTTGGCTTCGTTAGCAGCTTTGGCTAGAACTGTGGATATGGGCTGCTCTGTTCAAATGCAGAATTTCTGTGGCACCCGTTATGTGCTTAGAAAAACTTGGCAAAGGAGTAGCAAACCTCCAAGTAGGGAGAAAACCAAAGTCAGAACTTGCCAAAGACTGCCTGTTTCTGCAACTCCTAACTGAGGCAGAAAAAAAGAGCGCTTCCGGAGGCAGGGAGTAGGCGTCAGGCCTGGGCTCCTCTGCTGGTTATTTTTAGCAGCCCAATGCAAAGCTCAGAAAGATATACTCCCTTCACATCAATATATTGGTCATTTAAGCCTCTAGGAGGAGCAGTCATTTTGTACATGGTTAAAGTGAACTAGGAGCGTCAGAGCTGTTCCCGGGACCCCTTTGAGGTCCCTGAATTGTATTAGTTTCCAAAAGCAAGGCATCAGCATGGCCATGTTCTCTGTCAAAGCTCAAGAGTCTCTCCCACGCCTCTCTCCTAGCTCTTGGTGGCTGCTAGCCTTCTTTGCATTCTTTGACTTATGACTGCATCAGTCCAACCTCTGCCTGTGTTCATATGAGCTTCTTTCCTACGTGTGTATTTGTGTCTTTTACAGGAACACCAGTCAGATTGGATTCAGGGCCCACCCGACTCCAGAATGACCTCATCTTAACTAATTACATCTGCAAAGACCCAATTTCCAAACAAGTTCACATTCTGAGGTTCTGGTAATGACATGAGTTTGGGGGGACACTCTCTGAGTTCACTAATCCTCACCGTGGACTGGCTCAAAGGAGCAGCGGCTCAAAGAGGGGCCTGAGATCAAGCACCAGAAGTGCTGACTGTGGATGAAAAGGGGCTGGCCTGGCCCCTATCTGTGTCCCCCCATACCTGTGGTAGTGAGGGAGAAGGAAAAGAAAAATCCGTTGGGGAAAATTCTGACCTCAGAAGTGGCCTGCCTGAAAAGTCATAGCAACTGGCAAAAATAAAGCAACCTGGGAAAAAACTCAGGGTGGACCTGCACGGAGATAAGCAGACAGGGTCCAGCGCAGAAGCCCTTTGTTCTTTGCATAATTAGCAGGCTCCCGGGAAAAAGTTTCCTCTCCTTTTCAGGCATATACACAGTGGGCTCCATGGAAACCGGCACAGGGAGGAGGGGGCCTTATCTAAAACAAACCCACAGATACACAAACAAGAGAAGCACCGATTTGCACTTGCCTAGAGACATACCTACAGCTGCATAACGTAAGGGGAGCTGCATAGGCAGCTTTACTGGTAAGAAGTTACTCAGTTACCAGGAGGAGAGCAGTGTCCTATAAAAGTTTTTTGCGGCCAGGCACAGTGGCTCACGCCTGTAATCCCAGCACTTTGGGAGGCCGAAGGAGGTGGATCACCTGAGGTCAGGAGTTTGAAACCAGCCTGGCCAACATGGTAAAATTTCGTCTCTACCCAAAATACAAAAATTAGCAGGGCGCGGTGACGTGTGCCTGTAATCCCAGCTACTCGGGAGGCTGAGGCAGGAGAATCATTTGAACCCAGGAGGCAGAGGTTGTTGAGGTTGCAGTGAGCCAAGATCGCACCATTGCACTCCAGCCTGGGCGACAAGAGCAAAACTCTGTCTTAAAAAAAAAAAAAAAAAAAAAGCTTTTTGCATTCAGCTGTAGCCCGACAATCCACTCGGACTCCCCTCTCCACTTTGGAGAGCTTTCTTCTTTCCCTTATTAAACTTCCGCTCCAACCCCACCCTTGTGTCCACGCTCCTTAGTTTTCTTGGAGGTAGGACAAAGAACCCCGGGACTAGTTCAGACAAGGAGAAACTGCTATATTAAGGTGCACTGGCAAGACTGCAACAGTATCAAGCCAACTAGACTTACCGTGGCTCCTGGAATGGCCCATGCACTGCACTGGCACCAAGACACCACCCAACCCTGGACACTGCACTGGGACAGGAGGCCTGAAGAGAAGAATCCTCTCAAAGGAAGCTTGAAGTACATGCTACAAAATAAACTGGCTTCTATACTCAGGGCCAGCTTCATGGGCTCACTCAGAAGGTCCCTGGCTTGCTGCAACCATTTGCTCTGATCATCTTGAAATTCTTAATAGTTTTCTGGGTTTTTTAGCAAGTGTCCCCAAGTTTTCATTTTGCATTGAGTCACACAAATTATGTAGCTGGGCTGTCTTCAAAAATGTCAAGGTAGTAAAAGACAAAAGGCTGAGGAGCCTTCCAGATTAAGAGATCAAAGAGACATGACAACTAAAAGCAACTCCTGGATTACAGGGTCAGGGGCGGACAAAAAGGAAAGGAAAAAAAAAAGACATTAGAGGGACAATTGAAGGTTAGCTGTGGATGAGATCACAGAAATGTCAATGGGAGTTGTCCTAATGATATTTGCCCTGTGGTTAAGAAAATGCCCTTGTTCTTAGGAGATTCATGGCAAGGTATGGGGTAAAGGATCATGACATCTGCAATTTGTTCAGGAAAAAAAAAAAACAAAGTACAAATGATTGAGTAAATCAGGCAAGCCTAAACAACTGCTAAACATGAATAACAATTCTACGAGAGTTCCTTATGCTCTCCTTGCAACTTCCTGTAGGTTTGAGATTACCTGGAGATAAAAAGTTAACATCACCAGCACCGCCCGCCAGCCCGCCAGCCGAAAAGAGCGCAGGTAATTCAGTCCGAGCTGAAAGCGGCCACCCTGGGACTTGAGTCACGTGAGGCGAGCCCACATGACCCGAGGTCCCGGTCCAATATGGCGACCTCCACGGGTCGCTGGCTTCTCCTCCGGCTTGCACTATTCGGCTTCCTCTGGGAAGCGTCCGGCGGCCTCGACTCGGGGTGAGTGCAGCTCCCGCGGCCAGCCTGGTTCGGGGGGTCCCCCCTGTCCTCCGAGCTCACGAGGACAGCCCCCTGAGCTCACGGCCGCCCGTCCCCGCAGGGCCTCCCGCGACGACGACTTGCTACTGCCCTATCCACGCGCGCGCGCGCGCCTCCCCCGGGACTGCACACGGGTGCGCGCCGGCAGCCGCGAGCACGAGAGTTGGCCTCCGCCTCCCGCGACCCCCGGCGCCGGCGGTCTGGCCGTGCGCACCTTCGTGTCGCACTTCAGGGACCGCGCGGTGGCCGGCCACCTGACGCGGGCCGTTGAGCCCCTGCGCACCTTCTCGGTGCTGGAGCCCGGTGGGCCCGGCGGCTGCGCGGCGAGACGACGCGCCACCGTGGAGGAGACGGCGCGGGCGGCCGACTGCCGTGTCGCTCAGAACGGCGGCTTCTTCCGCATGAACTCGGGCGAGTGCCTGGGGAACGTGGTGAGCGACGAGCGGCGGGTGAGCAGCTCCGGGGGGCTGCAGAACGCGCAGTTCGGGATCCGCCGCGACGGGACCCTGGTCACCGGGTGAGGAGGCAGGGAGCCCCGTGCTGTCGAGGGCAGAGGGCCTGAGATTTGGGTTGTAGCCGTGCCTCCGTGTTCAAGTCACTTAACCAAGCTGAGCCCCTGTTTCCTCCTCTGCAGAATGGGGATAGGAATCGCTTCCTTGCAGAGTTTATTCATCATCCAGTATCACTGAGCACTTGCTTGTATCAGGCAATGTGCCGCGCCCCGGTGAGATAGCCGTGAACAACACAGTCTTTGCCTTAACAGCCCTCCCCCATTACTAGAAAAATCAACAAAAGCCGGGTAAATAGCTAACATACATTCTGATTGCTGTGTGTGCAGCAAAGCAACCAACGGGGTGAACCCGTGGTAAATAGTGTTGATTTTAGGGAGGGTGATCTGGAACACGCCTCTCCGAGGTGACCTTTAAGTGGGAACTTGAAGATGAATCACTAAGTGAGCCAAGGTCAGAACTGGAGGAAGAGCGTTTCAGTCCAAAGGAACCCCACGCACAAAGGCTCAGAGGCTCAGGGGGGCTTGTGTGTATGAGGGACTGAAAAAGGAGTGGGGTGTTAGAAACATCAACTCATCAAGACTGATGATTTTTTTTTTTTTTTTTTTTGAGACAGAGTCTTGCTCTGTTGCCCAGGATGGAGTGCAGTGGCATGATACCGGCTCACTGCAACCTCTGCCTCCCGGGTTCAAGCGATTCTCCTGCCTCAGCCTCTGGAGTAGCTGGGACTACGGACGTGTGCCACCACGCCCGGCTAATTTTTGTATTTTTAGTAGAGACGGGATGTGGGGGGAGCGGGGGAGTGGGTTCACCATATTGGCCCGGCCGGTCTCGAACTCCTGACCTCAAGTGATCCACCCACCTCAGCCTCCCAAAGTGCTGGGATGACAGGTGTGAGCCACCACGCCCTGGCAAGATTGATGATTTGAATTATTTAAAATTATCTTTAAAATTATTTGAGTCTCAAAAAAAAATTATTTGTTGATGATAAAGCTTGTTCTGATCCTGAGTGGGACCAGGTGGGAGAGAGCAGTGGAGAAACAAGGAAGCCAATGAAGGGCAGTAACAGGGATCAAGTGGTAGTTGGGCTGGGTATGGCCTGGGGATTGAGGGCCATAGATGGATTTGAGCTCTGTTGGGGGATGGTCATTTCTGTTAAATGAAACTTAGACTGTTTGCAAAGGCTCGTGGGGATCGTATTGTCAGAACCCTGTCCAGCTTCAGCTCTGACAACAGGGAGATTCCTAGGGCTGTTAAGTTGTCCCAGCTACACTCAGGCCCCAGGAGGTTCCTGGGGCATGAGGGGGAATCTAGCAGCCAGATTGGGATGGCCAGGGAGAAAGAGCCTGACTATCTGCAGTTGCCCCTGCTGGTGAGTGAGCTTCCCACCTTCCCCGGATCCAGGTACCTGTCTGAGGAGGAGGTGCTGGACACTGAGAACCCATTTGTGCAGCTGCTGAGTGGGGTCGTGTGGCTGATTCGTAATGGAAGCATCTACATCAACGAGAGCCAAGCCACAGAGTGTGACGAGACACAGGAGACAGGTTGGATGGGGAGGCTGTTGGCAACAACCCTCTCGAGAACCAGGACCAGTGGGCTGGGCGGAGCTGTTCTTAAGTCTTTCAACAAGTATTGAGCAGCTACTTTGTGCCCAGCACTATTCTGGGTACTGGGGATTCATGGGGATGAAGATAGGCTTATATTGAATATATAGGACAAAAAATAGTTATAGAATATGCTGAAAAGAATTGGTAAGTGCTCAGAAACAAAAATAAAGTTAGGGGAAAGGGGAGAGATGGGGACCGGAGCTGTGGGTACAGGAAGAGAAAAGTGAAGAGAAAAAAATCTTCATGGACCTGCAACATCGGCGTGGCCCAGGAGCTTGTTCCAAAGCCCCACACCCTCAGACCTGCAGAATCAGAGGCAAGGCCCAAGAGTCTATGTTTTAACGGGCCTCCATGGTGACTCTGACCGACACTCAAGGTTGAGAACCACTGGGATGCGGAATACTGGGATGGGGACAGGATACCATGACCATTTTAGAGTGGGCAGTAAGCTAGGTGTGGTGGCTAACACCTATAATCCCAGCACTTTGGGAGGCCGAGGCGGGAGGATCGGTTGAGCCCAGGAGTTCAAGACCTGCCTGGGCAACATAGTGAGACCTATCTCTACAAAAAAAAAATACAAAAATTAGCCAGGCATGGTGGTGTGTGCCTGTAGTCCCAGCTACTTGGGAGGCTGAAGCATAAGAATTGCTTGAACCTGGGAGGCGGAGGTTGCAGTGAGCTGAGATCATGCCACTGCACTCCAGCCCGGGCAACACAGCGAGACTCTTTGTCTCAAAAAAAAAAAAAAAAAAAAAGAGTGGGCGGTCAAGGAAGGCCTCACTAAGGAGGTGATCTGACAAAGGAGCAAGCTAGAGAAAAGCACAGTTCCCAGCCAGAGGGAACAGGAAGTGCAAAGTGGCTGCAGGGTGGTGAGGGGACACCCAGGAGCTGAGGCAGGAGGAGGAAGAGGCTGGGGAGGGCATGCTGGCTCTTTGGATTTTGTTCTAAGAACAGGGGAAACCATTAGAGGGTCTTCACCTGGAGGCTGGCATAGCTTGGTTTACCTGTAAGAAGAGACCCCCCGGCTGCCCTGGGGAGACTGGGATGTGCAGAGGGGAGGCAGGGAGACGAGCAAGGAGGCTGCTGTGCTTCCCAGGGAGGTACCAGGTAGCTCAGACCAGTGGGAAGTGGAGTTAGGCAAGAAGCAGGAGACCTCCCAAGGGGCCGGTGATCAGCCAGGCTGCTTTTCCTTCAGGTTCCTTTAGCAAATTTGTGAATGTGATATCAGCCAGGACGGCCATTGGCCACGACCGGAAAGGGCAGCTGGTGCTCTTTCATGCAGACGGCCAAACGGAGCAGCGTGGGTGAGTCCTGGGAGCTGAGGCCCCCCGGCCAGGGCTCAGTCCTGCTAGGAGGAACGTTGACCCAATGACAGCCACCCTCTGACTCTACCTGCTTTCTGGGATGTTGACATCTATCTGTCCCCCCTCCCAGGGCCCCCTCACCTTCCCACAGGATGAGGGTCCTGAGATCTTTGCCGATTCCAAGAACTCATCATCTTCAGCTTTAGGCCTCACCTTTCCTGAACCCTAGATAGGATACAAGGAAATGGTCATGAAGTGAGCAGGGAGAAGATCTTGGTTCCAATCCCAGCTTAGCCATCGATGACTTGTCTACCCACCTATGCCGTAGACAAGTCCCTCAGCCTCCCTGAGCCGCATTTCTAGCCCCTGTAAAGAGAGTATTTTGGTTTGCTCTGGTTGCATAACCGGCACAAATTTAGCAACACTCAGCAGGGAATGTTCTTTTGTTTGTTTGTTTCTTTGAGACAGTGTCTTACTCCGTCGCCCAGGCCAGAGTGCAGTGGTGCAATCTCAGCTCACTGCAACCTCTACCTCTCAGGTTCAGGTGATCCTCCCACCTTAGCCTCCCAGGTAACTGGGATTACGGGCACCCGCCACCAAACCCGGCTAATTTTTGTATTTTTAGTAGAGATGGGGTTTCATCATGTTGGCCAGGCTGGTCTCGAACTCCTGACCTCAGGTGATCCATCTACCTCGGCCTTCCAAAGTGCTGGAATTACAGGCATGAGTCACCGCACCTGGCTAATTTTTGTATTTTTAGTAGACACAGGGTTTCATCATGTTGGCCAGGCTGGTCAACTTGGAATGTTCTATGTTCAGGGTGTCCCATGGACAAAACCAAGATGCTGGTTAGGCAGGGCTCTTCTCTTATCTGGAAAGAATCCTCTTGTTCAGGTTGTTGGAAGAATCCACGTCGCCTCCTCGGTTGTGACTGAGGTCTTGGTTTCCCTGCTGGCCGCCATCTGGGGCCTCAGCTCCTTCAAGCTGCCCAGGTTCCTTCCCATGTGTGTCCTCTCCCCCAGTTGTCCGGCCACCCTCTCATCCCCCTCGTATTTCAAATCTCACTTCCTATTCTGTCACCAGCCAGAGAAGGTTCTCTGTGTTGAACAGCTCCTGTGATTCCAGTGGCCGCACCCAGATCCTCCGGGCCGTTTCCCCTCCCTTAAGGATTCCTATGCCATGTGACAGCACAGGCATGGGTGTGATCTCACGTGTTCACAGCTTCCGGGGGCTAGGATGAGACATGCTTGGGGGCGGGGGCCACTTAGAAATGTGCCTGCACTGTGGGCGTGATGCTGTGCACTGTGGAAGGAAAAGGAGTTAAATGAGAAATGATGGTGGGCACTGAGCCTGAGCAACGCCGCTTTGTGCCGCAGCATCAACCTGTGGGAAATGGCGGAGTTCCTGCTGAAACAGGACGTGGTCAACGCCATCAACCTGGATGGGGGTGGCTCTGCCACCTTTGTGCTCAATGGGACCTTGGCCAGTTACCCGTCAGATCACTGGTAAGCACGTGAGAGCCGCCTTCGTGAGGGCTGAAGTCCAGGTCTGCCCCAGCCTGTCTCATTCAGCCAATATTGAGTGCCTGCTATGTGCCAGGCCTCGGGGGTTCAAGAGAGCAGAAATTGCTGCAGTCCCTCCCCCAGGATGCCAGTACTACCCAGGCCTAGGAGCAGGGTCAGTTGGTCAGCAAAGACCTCCCTGAGGATGACAGAATAAGAACTGAGATCTGAAGGAGGTGGTAGCTGGGTGGGGGTGGGAGAGCCTTCCGGGCAGAGGGCACCACATGTGAAAGGCCCAGGGCTGGGAGGGATTGTAGGGAGCGGAGGAACCTATAAAAGACTGGAGAGGGCTGGGCACAGGGGCTCACGCCTGGAATCCCAGTGCTTTGGGAGGCCGAGGTGGGAGGTTCGCTTGGGCCCAGGAGTTTAAGACCAGTGTGGGCAACATAGTGAGACCCCGTCTTTATGAAAAAATAAAAAAAAATTAGGCAGGCGTGATGGTGCACACCTTATGGTTACAGCTGCTCAGGAGGCTCGGGTGGAAGGATCGCAATACCTCATCTCAAAAATAGATAGATAGACGCCATCTTGTAGGTAGGTAGGTAGACAGGTGAGAATGGAGAGAGGGGTGGTTGGGGGCAGCCTGGAGGGAGTTGAGGGGCCGTCTGGGGGTGTCCTCTCCTCACACATCACATCCCTCTACAGCCAGGACAACATGTGGCGCTGTCCCCGCCAAGTGTCCACCGTGGTGTGTGTGCACGAACCCCGCTGCCAGCTGCCTGACTGCCACGGCCATGGGACCTGCGTGGACGGGCACTGCCAATGCACCGGGCACTTCTGGCGGGGTCCCGGCTGTGATGAGCTGGACTGTGGTCCCTCTAACTGCAGCCAGCACGGACTGTGCACGGAGAGTGAGTGGGGGTTCTGGGGAGGGGGCTCTGCCCAGCCCTGCCTTGCCCTAGGCCCTCACCTGGCCTCCCCGGTCTTGTCTCGGCAGCCGGCTGCCGCTGTGATGCCGGATGGACCGGGTCCAACTGCAGTGAAGGTAGGAGCCGCCACGCCACTAGCGGATGGGGAGACGGTGGCCCCGGCAGCCCCCACTGCTCCTCTGCTGCTTCTGTCTCCACCTTCTGGTCTGGGAAATGCTTGCCTCTTGTCTTCTGCCCCGGCCTCACCTGCACATCACTGCGTGATTCCCCTGTGGCTGCTACGGCCCATTCCACAAAGGGCTCGGCTAAAACAAGGGTCCCCAGGCTCTGGCTCCAGGGCCCACCTTAAATCCGGAACGGTCTCAGCTTGAGATCCTAACTGAAGTGCCTCTGTAGACATTCTGCTTCCAAATAAGGTCACGTTCAGGGGCTAGTCCAGGGAGGGCAGGGGGTGCTTCACCTTTAGCCCGGCTCTGTACACATGGGCCGGGGCAGGTATCCTGTCCTGTCGAGAAAGGCTCTGACACTGGAGGCCCCAACCTCTCTCCTCCCTCCTCCCTCCTCCCATCTCCTTTCCATAGAGTGTCCCCTTGGCTGGCATGGGCCGGGCTGCCAGAGGCCTTGTAAGTGTGAGCACCATTGTCCCTGCGACCCCAAGACTGGCAACTGCAGCGTCTCCGGAGGTACCTGTCCCTCCAAGGGGAGGGGGTATGGGCAGATGCTCCTGCTCCAGCCCCTTCAGCCTGTCTCTGGTATGTTACAGTAAAGCAGTGTCTCCAGCCACCTGAAGCCACCCTGAGGGCGGGAGAACTCTCCTTTTTCACCAGGTAGGTGCTTCTGTGGGAGCTGGGGCCAGGGCGGGAGGAATCCCCCTTCTCTCCCACACCCTTCCCCTGTGAGGTCCATCTCTGCCCTTGTCCCCTGCCAGCTCCCTGCCTTAGAGGAAGCGGGACCAGCTCTCCCCACTGTCTGCTTTGGGGACCCTGGAGCAGAGCTCAGGGCCTTTGAGTGCCCATCGTCTGTTGTCAGCATCCCCCCCTGGAGCTCAGAATGCAAACTGGGCTAGATGAGATCCCAGGGTGGGGGCAGGAGGTTTCCTCATTCTGTCACCCAGGCGGAAGTGCCGTGGTACAATCAGCTCACTGCGATCCTCCCGCCTCAGCTTCCCAAGTAGCTAGGACGACAGGCACATGCCCCCATGCCTGGCTAATTTTATTTCTTACTGTTTTTTAGAGATAGGATCTCACTATTTTGCACAGACGAGGTGCACAGTCCTGGGCTCAAGTGATCCTCCCACCTTGGCCTCCCAGCCCCCATGCCCAGCATCCAGCTGTGTTTTATTTGGCTTACATAATTTTTAAAAAGTTAAAATATATCAGCAGCATCTAAAAATCAGTAACATTCACATTTTTTTAAACTTCTTTTTTTTTGAGACGGGGTCTCACTCCGTTGCCTAGGCTGGAGTGCAGTGGTGCGGTCTCAGCTCACCACAACCTCCGCCTCCTGGGTTCAGGCAATTCTCCTGCCTCAGTCTCCTGAGTAGCTGGGATTACAGGTGCCCAGCTAATTTTCATATTTTTAGTAGAGACAGGATTTCGCCATGTTGGCCAGACTGGTCTTGAACTCCTGACCTCAAGTGATACGCCCGCCTAAGCCTCACAAAGTGCTAGGATTGCAGGCATGAGCACCACGCCCAGCCTTAAAAACTTTTTTAATGGCTTCTCTTAAAATATCAGGCCAGGCGTGGTGGCTCACGCCTGTAATCCTAGCACTTTGGGAGGCCAAGGCAGGTGGATCACTTGAGGTCAGGAGTTCAAGACCAGCCTGGCCAACATGGTGAAACCTGGTCTCTACTAAAAATACGAAAATTAGCCGGGCGTGGTGATTCGAGCCTGTAGTCCCAGCTACTCGGGAGTCCGAGGAAGGGGAATCGTTTGAAGCCAGGAGGCGGAGATTGCAGTGAGCTGAGATCATGCCACTACACTCCAGCCTGGATGACAGGGCGAGACTCTGTCTCAAAAAAAAAAAAATCAGGAGATGGGGCAGCACGGACCTGCATTGTACGTCATGACTGCCTCTGCTGTTCCCTGCACATGTCTTAAATGTTGCCCCATCCCCACCTAGTCCATTTTGCTCATAACATTCCCTGTGTGGTCCCTGGAGGCACCTGATTTAGTGCTATCTATGCCGGGTAGAGGGAAGCCCCTCCAGTGCTACCCAAGCCCTGAGCCCACCCAGCAGTCCCCCACTTGGGGCTTCTCTCCTGTCTGCAGGACCGCCTGGCTAGCCCTCACCCTGGCACTGGCCTTCCTCCTGCTGATCAGCACTGCAGCAAACCTGTCCTTGCTCCTGTCCAGAGCAGAGAGGAACCGGCGCCTGCATGGGGACTATGCATACCTCCCGCTGCAGGAGATGAACGGGGAGCCTCTGGCCGCAGAGAAGGAGCAGCCAGGGGGCGCCCACAACCCCTTCAAGGACTGAAGCCTCAAGCTGCCCGGGGTGGCACGTCGCGAAAGCTTGTTTCCCCACGGTCTGGCTTCTGCAGGGGAAATTTCAAGGCCACTGGCATGGACCATCTGGGTGTCCTCAGCCCCTGTGGGGCAGCCAAGTTCCTGATAGCACTTGTGCCTCAGCCCCTCACCTGGCCACCTGCCAGAGCACCTGCAACCCTAGCAATACCATGCTCGCTGGAGGGGCTCAGCCGCCTGCTTCCCGCCTGCCTGTGTCTGCTGCCGAGAAGCCCGTGCCCCCGGGAGGGCTGCCGCACTGCCAAAGAGTCTCCCTCCTCCTGGGGAAGGGGCTGCCAACGAACCAGACTCAGTGACCACATCATGACAGAACAGCACATCCTGGCCAGCACCCCTGGCTGGAGTGGGTTAAAGGGACAAGTCTGCCTTCCTGGCTGTGACACGGGACCCCTTTTCTACAGACCTCATCACTGGATTTGCCAACTAGAATTTGATTTCCTGTCATAGGAAGCTCCTTGGAAGAAGGGATGGGGGGATGAAATCATGTTTACGGACCTGTTTTGTCATCCTGCTGCCAAGAAGTTTTTTAATCACTTGAATAAATTGATATAATAAAAGGAGCCACCAGGTGGTGTGTGGATTCTGAATCATGGACTTAGGTCACTGCTAGGGCTTAGCAGGTGTGGCTTATCCTGAAACAGAAGTCACAACGGCGTCCTCGAGCCAAGTCCTGTTCACTGCTTGTTTAATCCAGTGCTTATCAAACTTTAATATGCCACAGGTCACGAGGAGATCTTGTTAAAATGCAGATTTGGGCCTGAGGTGAGGCCAGCAATTCTGCGTTTCCAACAAGCTCACTGACGATGCTGATGCTTCAGGTCCCCAGACCACACTTCTTGTCTTTCTTAGAAACGGGGTCTCGCTCTGTTGCCCTGGCTGGAGTGCAATGGCACGATCTCGGCTCACTGCAACTTTGACCTCCTGGGCTCAAGTGATTCTCCCACCTCAGTCTCTCAAGTAGCTGGGACTATAGGCACATGCCACCATGCCCAGCTAATTTTTAAAAATTTTTTTGCAGAGAAGGGTTGTCACTGTGTTGCCCAGGCTGGTCTCAAGCTCCTGGCCTCAAGTCAACCTCCTGCCTTGGCCTCCCAAAGTGCTGAGATTACAGGTTCGAGCCACTGCGCCTGGCCCCTGACCATAATTTGAATGACCAGGGCTTAGTTTTTCCTCACAGTATTTTTATAGAATTTAAATTAGTTACCCATGTTTAAAAGTCAAGAGATTTTAAAATAAATAAGGGCGGGGGTGCAGTGGCTCATGCCTGTAATCCCAGCACTTTGGGAGGCTGAGGTGGGCGGATCACCTGAGGTCAGGAGTTCGAGACTAGCCTGGCCAACATGGCAAAAACCCGTCTCTACTAAAAATACAAAACAGGCGTGGTGGGAACCTGTAATCCCAGTTACTCAGGAGGCTGAGGCAGGAGAATCGCTTGAACCCGGAAGGTGTAGGTTGCAGTGAACTGAGATCGCACTGCTGCACTCCAGCCTGGGCAACAGAGCAAGACTCCATCTCAAAAAAAAAGTCCAGAGATTGACAAAAATTCCAGCTTGCTGGTTTCTCTTTAAAGATCTGGCAGCTCTGGTGGGCGCCTGCACAGTCACCAGGCCAGCCCAGATTCAGGGAGAAGGGAAACGGGCTCTGCCTCTTAAAAAGGAGCTGCAAAGTCAGGCTCCTTAGAGTCATTCAGGTGTATTCCTAAGAGCAGTTCCCAAGCCTGGCTGCAGATCCTGGAATCTACAGGGATCACTCTCAGTCTGACGCCATGGCCACGATGATGGCCATGATGGCCATCCTGAAATGACCCTTGGCCTGAGAACCATGACTTCTGAGGGGACATCTCTGTTGTGCTGGTGGCTAAGTTGGAAAAGTGACAGTCCTGTGCACTGGAATCCAGGCCCAGAGGCAGCAGTACCTGAAGAGGGCCTGTCACAGCAAAGTTAGAGGGGTCCCAGGTCAGGTGACTCAAACATGCCGAGTGGTGTGAGTCCTGTGGCCCCTGGAATTTTTTTTTTTTTTTTTTTGAGACAGTCTCACTCTGTTCCCCAGGCTGGAGAGCAATGGTGCAACCTCAGCTCACTGCAAGCTCTGCCTCCCGGGTTCAAGCGTTTCTCATGCCTCAGCCTCCCAAGTAGCTGGGATTTCAGGCATGCACCACCATGCCTGGCTAATTTTTGTATTTTTAGTAGAGGCGGGGTTTCACTATGTTGGCCAGGCTGGTCTCGAACCCTTGGCCTAAAGTGATCCACCTGCCTGGGCCTCCCAAAGTGCTGGGATTACAGGTATGAGCTGCCGCACCCAGCCTGTAATTTCTTTTTAATTTGTCATCATGTTATTGATTTTCTTTGCCTGCCCGACATCCAGTCTCTCTTCTAGCAACAGCCCTGTCTTAGGCTAGGATTCCCCAGATGCAGAAACTAAGACGAGGAGGTGAGAGCAAGTACTTTATTGGGGAGGCGGCCCCAGGAAGCACTGGTAGAGGACAGGGAGGGAAGGCAGCCTGTGCAGGGTGCAGGAGTGAGCAGGTCTATACTGTAGGCAACAGGGGCTCAATCCTGCTGGGGGCCTCTGGGACAGTTGGTAGAACAGGTCTCGGTTGCACCACACAAGGGCGAGGAAGCTGGGGTATTTATCAGCCAACACCCATTCATCATTGGTTGAGGGCCGCTCCTGGGGGTTGACTCCCTGGCAGTGCCAGTCTGCCCTACCCAGAGACCGAGTGTGCCCTGGCAACCACAGGGAGCTGTGGGAAAGTTGCAACATCTTGCGACCTGAAGCCTTCCATGGTAATGAGAGTGCCCGGGGAGGTGGCCACTTCTGCCTCCTGCTCCATGTCCTATCTAAGGTCTGCCGTCCAAAATCTAAATGCCTGAGCCCCAAAATGTGCCTCTCCTGTAACAGTACAAGTGTCACACGTTTTGGGTTGCCGGAGACCCCAAAACCCAGGAGCCCTGGCTGTGAGCCTCTAGCGTGTTGCTATCAGGGTAGTACCTCTCCCCCATTCTCCATCCAGGTGGTTTGGGTGGCACTGTCTTCTCACCCCAAGTTGCAGGTGGGCCTGAGAGATTGGTCCAGAGTTAGGCACCTGCCCCGGGTCAGCCAGTCAGAGCCCATCGTGGAACTTCTGCTGCAGCTGGAAGAAGAAACTCTCTCTGCTGGGACTGTCTAACTTCCAAGGTTAGACACAAGGAGGGCCACAAGGTGGGCCAAGGTGGGCCACAAGGAGGAGGAACGGAAACCAACTCTTCTCCAGTGTGGAGAAGACCTGATCAGAACAAAGAGATGGAGCGGGTGAGCCAGTGTGGAAAACGACTAGAATGAGGGTGTTGGGGTGGGGGTGGGGGGACATGATTTGAATGCCTGGATCCAGCTATACCTGAAGCCAGCCAGATCATTCTTGGACTTCCGAATTACATGAACCCATAAATTCCTATTTTTTGCTTGAGGCAATTTGTATTGGGTTTTGGGGTCTCCGGCAACCCAAAACGTGTGACACTTGTATTGTTACAGGAGAGGCACATTTTGCGACTCAGGCATTTAGATTTTGGACGGCAGACCTTAGATAGGACATGGAGCAGGAGGCAGAAGTGTCTGAGATTCCAGTACCAACCTATGGTGCTGGTGGGGACACAAATATACAAGAGCTAAAGTCATCAAACTGCAGGCAAGCCGGCTGGGGATTCATGTGCTCCGATCCCAGCAGCATAAGGGTCCCCTCCCCCACCCACAGTAGTGACTCAAGACCCCTAGGCACAGGCACGGGGGTCTTGGACTGCACACTGAAGTCTGCAGCTCAACTGGGAACCCTGAGAGTTCCACATGCTGGGCCATCGCCATGGTGACACGTCTCAGCTTCTGGGGTGCTCTGCACAGAACTTTAGTATTCGGAAAGACCCCAGAAAGGTTCCCATCCTGGCGTCAATGGGTGGGCTTTCAAGGACTCTTTGGGGCCCCAAAACAAATGAAATTCATGTGTGTGTCCTGAGTTTTCATGGGATTCTCCAAGCAGTCTGTGTCCGGAAAAAAAAAAAATCCTGGCTCAGAGGTTTCAAATTGTGCTTTTTGCCAGCTTGGGCAACATGGCCCCGCCGCTACAAAAAAATACAAGAATTAGGCATGGTGGCGCACACCTGTGGTTCCAGCTACTTGGGGCTGAGGTGGGAGGGTCGCTTGAGCCCAGCAGGGTGAGGCTACAGTGAATCATGATCATGCCACCGCACTCCAGCCTGGGTGACAGAGTGAGACCCTGTCTCAAAAAAAAATGTGACTTTTGGGGATCCGCATTCCTCCAAAATGCCTTGTTGGGGGCTGGGCACTAAGGGAGGCAGGGAAGTGAGAGGGAGAAGTTGGTAGCCACAGCCTCTGACATCCCTGGAGGCCCTGGGCTCCCTTCCTCCCAGGCCCTACCCCAGCTCCCACTGCAGCTGCTTGCGTCCAACCTGGCTCCGCAGAGGTCCCAGGGGTCTGTGCCCCAAGAACTGATCCCAGAGGCAGCCTCTGGGCCACAGGGAGCCCTGGGCATGTTTTGCTCGCTCTGGGTCCAGGCCCCAGGAGGCCTCCAAGGAAAGCGCTGTGGCTGAGACAGGCATCAGCAGGGCCCCACAGCTCAGGCCTGATCCCAGCTCCCGCCCACCCTCCGGAGCTCCATCTTCCCCCACAGGGCTGTTCTTTCTCGATACCCGCCGCACCCACGAGTCAGCTGGCTGTTCCTTTGAAACCCGCCACCCACAGTTCCAGAGAAATCGACGGAAGAGTCACCGCCCATGAACACACGCAAGTGCAAGCCGCCTCCTCTCCCCTGACGAGCTGTGCTGGGTGGACAGATGGCCCTCGTGCCATCACACAAAACACCACACCTGCTCTGCTCTCACAAATGACAACCCCAGCCACCAGCTCCAAAACGACGAAGGCTTTTCAGAGTCCCAGGATCTGTGTGGCAGCCCGCTCCACTCTCCATGCCCCAAAAGAGCTCACGGGAAGGACAGTTGGCACCCTGGACAGGGCTCATCACACCCTTCTGACGTCAGGACTGTGGCTGTTTTGGGATGCACCTCACCAGGACACCAGGTCTGGCACTTTGGTAAAACCCCAGGGGGAGGGCAGGGCAGCCCAGGAGAGATGGGCACCAGGGATTTTCATATCTGTTTAATGCAGATATAACTGTGTATCTGGTTAGCTATTGTATGCATACATAATAAGTTGAGTAGCATGCCCCAAAATTCATGTCCATCCAGAAACTTAAAATGTGACCTCGCTTGGAAATAAGATCTTTGCAGGTGGAATTAGTTAAGGATCTCAAGACGTTATACTGGACTTAGGATGGGCCCTAAATCCAATGACTGGCATCCCTACAAGAAGAGGAGACACAGAGAGAGAGGAAGGCCATATGATGATGGAGGCAGAGACTGGAGTGATGCAACCACAAGCCACGACGTGCCACTAGACGCTGGAAGAGGCAAGGAAGGAGCCTTCAGAAGGAGCAGGGCCCTACCTCCATGTTGATTCCGGACTTCCAGCCTCCAGAACATTCCTGTTGTTGTTGTTGTTGTTGTTGTTGTTGTTTTTTGAGACGGAGTCTCACTCTGTCCCCGAGGCTGGAGTGCAGTGACATAATCTCGGCTCACTGTAAGCTCTGCCTCCCGGGTTCACGCCACTCTCCTGCCTCAGCCTCCCGAGTAGCTGGGACTACAGGCGCCCGCCACCACGCCTGGCTAATTTTTTGGTATTTTTTAGTAGAGACAGGGTTTCACCATGTTAGCCAGGATGGTCTTGATCTCCTGATCTTGTGATCCACCTGCCTCGGCCTCCCAAAGTGCTGGGATTACAGGCGTGAGCCACTGCGCCCGGCCTATTTCTGCTTTATATATAAAAATTGTGATCCTCCCTCACACGGCCCAATAACCAATCTTGAGAACCTTAACTAATTATACCTGCAAAAACCTTATTTCCAAATGAGGTCACATTCTAAGGTTCTAGGTGGACATGAATTTGGGGACATGCTATCCAATCCATTACATATGTATACAATATATATGATACACAATTATACCTGCATTAAACAGATATGCAGCCCCTTGGGGGTGATATCACTCCTGTTTCAAATGCTCTAAAGCAAGGGTGTCCAATCTTTTGGCTTCCCTGGACCACATTGGAACAAGAAGAATTGTCTTGGGCCACACATAAAATACACTAATGATAGCTGATGAGCTGAAAAAACAAAGAAAACACACACAAGAAAACCCTCAGTGTTTTAAGAAAGTTTACGAACTCGTGTTGGAGCACATTCAAAGCAGTCCGGGGCCGCGTGCAGCCTGCAGGCCACAGGCTGAACAAGCTCTCTCTAAAGTCTTTTAAACAACAGCTGGAAAATTCTTGAACGAGCCCACGGGAAACCTCCAGGGTTTTAGGAAGCTGACGATGCAAGTTTATCCAAATGGAAAACATTTAATGCTGCTGGTTGGAGCAAATGATCAGGCAAACAAAAAAACCCATCGTGTTTCACTGGCTCAAAGAGACTTTGTTGAAAAGAATTATGCTATTCTCATTGGACAATAAATTTTACAGCAGGGAGGGGGAATTCCAGAGAGTGCAGGATAGAAAAAAAGAGTCTCAAACTCTCCATATTTCAACCTCTGGGAAAAAACATTTTCTAACTGCCAAGGGAAATACCACTCAGAATACACTCCCTCAGATGGGTGGACTTACCCAGAAAACACAAGCAGCTTCTTTCTTCTTTTTTTGAGACAGGGTCTTGCTTTGTCACCCAGGATGAAGTACAGGGGTGAGATCATGGCTCACTCCAGCCTTGACCTCCAAGCAATCCTTCTGCCTCAGCCTCCCGAGCAGCTGAGACTATAGGCGCGCACCACCACGCCTGGCTCATTTTTTAATTTTTTGTAGAGACAGGGTCTCACTATGTTGCCCAGGCTGGTCTTGAACTCCTGCACTCAAGCGATCAGCCGGCCTCAGCCTCCCAAAGTGCTGGGATGAGCTACCACGCCCCGCCCACACAAGCAGTTTCTAAAAGAGAAAGACTGCACACCCAACTCAGAGGGCAATAATTCTTGACACCTACTTTTCTCTGGGTGCAATAACGAAAAACAGGGATAGGCGACCTCAGGAAGAAAACGAGTCTTTGGATGAGAAGCATTAAGTAATCAGAATGACCACTGACATTAATGGAGCGCTTTCTGTGTTCTGGGAGCTGTGCTGAAAGCTTTACAGCTACTCCCTCATTTTGTCCCACTACAACCTATTGAGGTAGGCACTGCTATCCTCACTTTACAGATGAGGAAACTGAGGCACAGAGAGGTTAAGTCACCTGGTCAAGGTTACACAGCTAGTGAAAGGAAGGCTGAGGTTTGAGTCCTGGCCTAAATTCAAGGCCCAGGTGCCCAAACACCAACAGTAATGCTGCTTGTGGGTTGCTTCTGTCCTGGTCACAATGGATTAATGAACTAATGATGCAAGAAGCCCAAGCCAAGGCACTTCCAGCCTTTGTGGCTCAGGGGAAATTCAAAAGCCAAAAGCTTGGCAATCCCTTCCTTGGATTATTTTTAATTCCAGGCCTCCCGAAGGCAAGAAGAATGACCTTGATAATGCTTCCACGTGGGTCCCCGAGACCTCCACATGGGAGGAGAGCCGGCCGTAGCAGATGCCACCATGGATACCTGCTGGTTCTGTGGTCCAGCTTCTCTTGTCCATTGGGGGACTGGCCCTCCCCAATCCTGCTGCGGCTTCTGCAGGGAATGTCAATCACGGGACCCTAGTTCCTTGCCAGTGTGGCCCACAGGAATAAGCATGTGACTCGAGCTGGGCCAATCAGAGCCTTCCATGAGATTTGAGATGGAAAAGCGTCTCTTAGAGTGTGAATCCTGAAGTTATAGGCTTGGGGCTGCTGGCAGCCATCTTTCCCGCCAGGTGGAAGAAAGAATGAGGTCAGCATGCAAAGAGATGCAGAGTCAAGAGGCCTGGGTGCAGTTGAGAGGCCTGAGGACATTAAGCTGCTGGATCCAGCCATCCCCAGTACAGGACCTAGGGAATTTGCTTTGTTGCTTAAGCCAATTTGGGCTGGTTTTCCCTAGGGAGAGAGCACTCTCAAGAGCAGAACTGAAAGGGCCTGAGGTTCCTCACCCCCACTGTTAAGGGTGGACAGCTGATAGCAGACCCCCCTTCCCCCACCCGCCTCTGGAACAGGCAGTTCCAGCTTCCTCCCGTAAAAGGCTTCTGTGTCCTTCTCTGGGGCTAGACAATAAATGTATGAAGACTGCCAGGGCAGCTTATCCCAGCATACTTGTAGGATAACACCTAGTTTTTAAGAGAAAAGCTAGAAATTCACTTAAAGATAGTTGAAAATATTGCAAGTTGCTCTCAGCAATAAATGCCTGGTGATATGGGAGCAATTAGTTTTGAGAACGTCTCCTTCCAATCAGTCGGTCTCTTATGCACACATGTGCACACACACCTTGACACAGAGTGCAAAGCAACCTATTTTGTTCAGATACCTGAGAAGCGGACAGAGAGCCAACAGGAAGGTGGGCAAGGCTCTCTCCCAGCAGGAAGAAGGATGTATCTGAAAAGATGACACTTTCTCTCTTCCTTGGGTTTGGGGTTGAGACTGGCGTAGATGTAAGTTTCCTGGCCCTGCATTGCTGAGCCTGCATAAAGATGATTCTTGTGGCCACAAAACCACCCCTTGGCTCAGTTACTGCAGCAGAGATGAGCCCCAACTCTAAGCAAGGCCAGGAGACAAGGGTACCAGCCACTGCTGACAGAGCCATGTCAGTGAGGCTCCTGCCACGCAGGTCATGAGGATGTGTAATGTGGGCTGGGCGCAAGTCAATGGGGTAGGGACTGGCGTGGCCGCATCCAGGGGTGCAGAGGTGTTGTCTTCATGCAACAATAGTGACCCCATTCTGCTGGTGCTCCCAAATGCCTAAGGGAAGCCAGAAATCCTGATTTCGATGCGAAATGCCTCAATTTTTAAACCATTCTAAAGGCAAAAAAGCAACACTAAAAGCAGGCCAGATCAGGCTTCAAGTTGGTGACCCCTGACTGGCTGCCTTTTGGGGAGTCCAGGAAAGGAAAGGAGAAATGTCCTCAGGCCCCAAGGAGACCCAAGACGCTCCTGTGTAGTAACTAGGGGAACTCATGTCAATATTGAACCTAGTTCCAGAGTCATATCTGCCCCAGGGCAGACACAGCAGCCTCCACTCGCGGGGGGAATCGAGACTCCATGTTGAGACCCTGGATCTAGCCTTACCTGAAGCAAGCCCTCCTGGACTGGCCAGTTCTATGCACCCATGAATGATCATGCTTTTGTGTTGAAGCACCTGGGCATGGGTCTCTGTGGCTTACAACCAAAAACAGTCATAATTAAACAGTTCCCTAGGAGAGAAAGGCATCTCCAGTGGGGTATACAGACAGCCTCAGTCACCCCATCGCTGCCTGGGACTTAGCAGAAACCCAGGGCTCTCCCACCCTCTCCAATCAGGGATGGTCAGGGTTAGGCCATGCTGGCCAAGTGCAGGGGACATGGATTTTCAGTTCAGGATGTGCTGTTCCCCACAAAGAGCAGCGCCTGTAACTCACTTAACTGCTCACCAAGCACATCTTGATACTGCATAACAGAACGTTATGCAATCAGATGCCAAGGTAAACACCCTTCATTTCTGCCTCCCCAGCATCCTTCCCCCTTCTTCTTAGGGGGGACCCCAGTACTCCTCGAGGCACCCACTAGTGCTTTTGAGAGCAGGTGGTTGGTTCCAGAGATGTGCATGTGATCCAGGCTGGCCAATCACTGCACCTCACTGCAACCCTGGATCACAGTGATTGGTCCAGATTGGGCATGACCCTGCTGGCCAATCAGCATTCTCCAGTGTGCCTGGCAACTGTGATTGGTTCAGGAATTGACCTGGCAATCGCCCCCATTCCAGGCTAAGACTCAGCTCTGGGAAGTGGGCTGGAGCCTTTGGGAGGAAGAGGCTCTCTTATGCAGGCAAGCTGCAGGGAGGAGAAGGGCACCTAATAGTGATGGTCCCCTGCATGGCGAAAGCAGAGCAAGAGGTGGACAGAGAGGAGATGGGCCTGGCTGACGTTGCTAAGCCCGGATGTCCCAAAGGTGTGGTATGGTAGACACCTTGGCCTTGGCTTGGTCTTCCTTACACGAAGCCGGAAGGAGATGGTTCTGTCCTTGCAATTTCAAGAGCCCTGACACCATGCACAGGCCAGTTCTGGATCCTTGCCATCCGCTCCAGACACCCCAACTTGGGCAGCATCTAGGCCTGGGGCTCCAGCCCACATGGTCCCAGGCCCTGCAGTTAGCTGGCTTCTCATTCTGGACATTTCTGGACACTGGAGGCGAGCGGGCGGCCCTGAAACACTGGGCCCGGCTATCTGGAGACCAGGGAGCTGCTATGAGACTGGCCGGAGGAGGAGGACGAGGTGGCGGCGCTGAGCTGGGAGAAGCCGCTGGTGCAGGATTCCAGGCTGGACATGGAGCCCCTGGGGAGGAAGGGCGTGGCACACGTTACCCTCTCACAGTGACAAGGCCCTTGGGCTGACACACAGCAGTGGAAAAGCTGTTGATGCTGCAAATCAGGCCCCAGGGCCCCAGGCCGATGCAGAGGGAAAAGCAAGTGACGCCATGAAGAGAAAAGCACTACCCAATTCCCCACACTCCTATCTCCCCAGATGGAGCCCAGCCTGCCACAGACCCATCAGGGGCTCCCCTGGCCTGAGGCCCTTGCATGGCCCTAAGGCCGCCACAGCCCAGGGAGTCCCCGGCCCTGTCTCCAGTCTCACTCCCTCCTTACTCTTTGCACTCAAATTCCATGGTCCTCCTCCTAGCTCTTGCAGTGGCCTTCGTGTGCACTGAGCCTGAGGCAGAAGCCCATTCTCTCCTCCCCCAGCTGTCTGGTTAACTCCTACTCCAAACCTCAGGGCAGCGCCATCCTCGAGAACTTTCTTTTCTCGTATAGAGACGGGGCTCTCACTATGCTGCCCAGGCTGGTCTCAAACTCCTGGGATCAAGAGATCCTCGTGCCTCGGCCTCCCAAAGCACTTGGATTACAGGCATGAGGCACCATGCCCAGCCTCCAAGAACTTCCTGCGATGAACATGCTGTACACCTGCACAGTCCAACACACAAGCCACTGGCCACATGGGCTGCTCATCACTTGAAATGTGGCCCATGCGACTGAGGCACTGAATTGTTCCTTTTATTTCATTCTCCTTGCTAAGTTAAATTGCTGCAGGTGACTAGCAGCGACCGGATAGGACAGTGCAGCTTTAGGGCCTTGCTACTCAAAGCATGGTCTGGGAACTGGCAGCACCAGCAGTGCCTGGAGCTTGTTAGAGATGCAGAACCTCGCCAGGTGCCATGGCTTATGCCTGTCATCCCAGCACTTTGAAAGGCTGAGGCAGGGGGATCGCTTGAGGCCAGGAGTTTGAGACCAGCCTGGGCAAAATAGTGAGACCCCATCTCTACAAAAAATTTTAAAAGTGGCCAGGCACAGTGGCTCATGCCTGTAATCCCAGCCCTTTGGGAGGCCGAAGTGGGTGGATTGCTTGAGGCCAGGAGTTCGACACCAGCCTGGCTAACATGGCGAAACCCGTCTCCACTAAAAATATAAAAATTAGCCAGGGGTGGTGGTACGCACCTGTAATCCCAGCTACTCAGGAGGCTGAGGCATGAGGATTGCTTGAACCCAGGAGGTGGAGGTTGCAGTGAGTAGATATCGTGCCACTGTACTCCAGCCTGGGTGACAGAGTGAAATCCTGTCTCAAAAAAAAAAAAAAAAAAAAAAAAGCCAGGCAAGCTAGCCCATGCCTATAGTCCCAGCTACTTGGGAAGCTGAGGTTGGAGGATTGCTTGAGCCCGGGAGTTCAAGGCTACAGTAAGCTAGGATTGCACCACTGCACTCCAGCCTGGGTAACAGAGCGAGACTCTGTCTCCAAAAATAAATAAATAAAAAGACCCCCTGGTGACTTGTGTGACCACCACACTACTCAGATCTCAGTCCAATGTCACGTTCCATATTCTTTCCCCCACCCCCTCTCCCAACCCTAGGCCAGGCCCGTCCTGTGCTCTGGCAAGGCTCTAGGTTACGTCCCTGAGCGCCTCCTGGCTGGGTGGCTGATACGGTTTGGCTCTATGGCCCAGGTAAATCTCATCTCAAATTGTAATCCCCACGTGTTGAGGGAGGGACCTGGTGGGAGGTGATGGGATCATGGGGGCAGTTTCCCCCATGGTGTTCTCGCGATAGTGAATGAGTTCTCATGAGGTCTGATGGTGTAAACGTGTGTGGCTTCCTCTGCTCTCTCTCTCTCCTGACCCTTTGCCTTCCGCCATGATAGTAAGTTTCCTGAGGCTTCCCCAGTCATGCAGAACCGTGAGTCAATTAAACCTCCTTTCTTTATAAATTACCCAGTCTCAGGTAGGTTTTTTTTTTTTTCCTTTTTCTTTTTGAGACAGTCTCGCTCTGTCGCCAAGGCTGAAGTGCAGTGGCGCGATCTCAGCTCACTGCAATCTCCACCTCCTGGGTTCAAGGCATTCTCCTGCTTCAGCCTCCTGAGTAGCTGGGATTATAGGCATGCGCCACCACACCCGGCTAATTTTTGTATTTTTAGTAAAGACGGGGTTTCGCCATGTTGGCTAGGCTGGTCTCAAACTCTTGACCACAGGTGATCCACCCACCTTGGCTTCCCAAAGTGCTGGGATTACAGGCGTGAGCCACCACATCCGGCCTCACGTAGTTCTTTCTCGCAGTGTGGAAACGGACTAACACCGTGGCCTTGGCCATGGCATCCATCGCTGCCCATAGTTATACTTGGGTGTGAGCCTTTGGTCTCTGCTTCATGATGGCAGACCCTATCTGTGTGGTCCCCCCACGATCCGAGCCACCACCTGCCCCCTAAGGGCGACCAGGAAACAGCCTTTGAACTGATTTTCTCATGAGGCTACAAGAGGACAGGGCAGTAAGGTCCTCTCATGGTGACCACCCTTGACAGGTTGGTGTGCAGCGTCTGGCCCAGCCCGCCCCTCTGGCCTCCACATGCCCGGCCTCAGAATCAGCCCTCCCAGAGACAACCTTCCAATGCCTGTGTCTATTCCTCTGTGTCCCCCTGGGCCTCAGCCTGTCCCCTCACACTGAGGACCGATGGCCAAAACATGCAGCTTCACAAAGAGTGAATCGCCAGCCCCCTGACAAACTATGGGACCCCTCCTTGGATAAAGACTCTGCCCCAGTGTTCCTCACTCTGGGCTGCCCATGCTCCTGGGATCCTTGGAGCTCCACCTGGAATTTGAGGTCTAGACTCAGCACCTTCCTTGAGCCTTAATTTTACCCCCACGGGAAAGAATTTAAAGCATCATTTTTAGATGAAAACCAGAGCAGATCCGTCATGAAGCAGGGTGCAAAATCATAAGTGCTTTTACAGAATGCAAAACCTTGAAGAAACTGCCTGCTCCGCCTCCAGACCTTCTCCTTCATTTCTGCTGTGGCATGCACACCGCATGCCCAGGTGACAGGCAGCTTCCCCCAGCCATCTCATCCTCATGACAAACCCACAAGACTGGGGCTCCAGTGGTTCCCATTTAAGGGATGAAGCACCTGAGGCTCAGAGAGGAAAAGTGATTTGCCCGAGGTCACACAGCAACCAGGAAGTGCTGGAGGTCTTAACCATTACAGTTCCCTGTCTCTCTGAAAGCAACAACTTGGGGAGGGTTGTCTAAAAGGCACCCTTTTAGAATATTCTAAAATATTCCCATGGAATTCTAGGAGTGAGGGGAGGCCCACATGGAAGGGTTTAAGACTCCCCTTCTCCTCCCCTCCAACTGCTCCAAAAAGTTGAGCTTCTGCCCAAGGTTTCATTTGAAGGAAAAATCCTGTTTCAGAAGCAGAGTTAGACGCGCAGAGCTGGGCTCTCCTCACACCCTAGTGCGGGGTTGTGTCACCTGAGAACTCCAACCATGCCCATGCTGGGTTCCCACCCCAGGAGAAGCTGACCCAGCTGGGAGACAAGAGGCCAGGCATCTGCATTGTCAATCAGCCCCAGGGTCCTTCCTGCCCAGGACCCCGCTCCCGAGCCCTCCTACCTGAAGTCCTCAGAGGCGAGCACCTCACAGTAGTAGAGAAGTTTGCACTTGGGCCCGGGGCTGTGCAGAGCCGTCAGGACATCGTCCACACCCGGGAGGCTGCAGGCCACGCTGCCGGGGGGGCTGTGCATTTGCCACTGGAGCAGGTAGACGCCGGGCCACCGGGTCACATGGGAGCCCTGAAACACAGCAGCCCTGCCCTGAGGCCCTGGGCCCTCCAGAGGACAGGTCAAGGAGGCTGAGCCTTCGTGGGCTTCTCATCACTAGGCCTGGAAATTGGGGCTCTTCTCCCTCTGTCCCTTTCTCCAGTCCACCAGCAACTCCTCCTGTCAGGGCCTCTGGAAACCATCCTTGCTATTATCCCCATATCCCTGGGACCAGACCCTCCCTCTTAATCTGGAGAGGAGCTGACGCCTGGGGGTGGAGGCGCAACTTCAGGACAACAGAGGTGCTTAAACACCTGGATTTTGTGGGGCTTTTGCTCTGCTGAGTGAGATTTGCAAACCAAGGGGATTAGGAAAGGGATTTGGGCTGGGAGCTCACAGGTGCTTAGAATTTGTGGAGGGGTCAGGGAGAGTGAGAAAGGGAAGTGTTTGTTTTTACAAGAAGAGCCACTTTGGGTTGCTCTGGGTTGAGAAGTTCAGTGGGACCCAGCAGTGGCTGTGAGGGACATGCAGGACGGCCCTCCACCCTCTCCCCACCGGGAACTTCAGTGAGATCGACAGCAACTGCCAGTGCTCGTGGAGCTGGTGCTGCGTGTGTGCATGTGTCATTTCGGGAGTCAGAGAGTGACATTCCACCTGCAATGTCAGCCTCCTGGAGAATGTGGGGATCAACAGGGGCAGCTCATATTCCGGTTACACGTTCAAGTTCTGTTCCAAGACTACAGTTTTTTTTTTTTTCTGAGACGGAGTTTCACTCTTTCACCCAGACTAGAGTATAATGGCACGATCTCAGCTCACTGCAACCTCTGCCTCCTAGGTTCAAGTGATTCTCCTGCCTTAGCCTCCCGAGTAGCTGGGATTACAGGCACATGCCACCACACCTTGCTTTTTTTTTTTTTTTTTTTTTTTGTATTTTTAGTAGAGATGGGGTTTCACCATGTTGGCCAGGCTGGTCTCGAACTCCTGACTTCAGATGATTCACCTGCCTCGGCCTCCCAGAGTGCTGGGATTATAGGCATGAGCCACCGCACCCGGCCCAAGACCTACAGTTTCTTTTGCATCAGTTCTGAAACCGCAGTGTACATCAGAAATCTGACTACTGACCTCAGGACCTTAGCACCTCCCCTTCTATCCAAACTAACTTCCAACCCCTCCCCAGCACTCAAGCTACCCTCGTGTCCACCTGCCTTCTCCCTGCGGCTTCAATTTTGTTCTTTCTGTTCCTTCCACCTGGAACATCATCCCCTCTCACCCCCTCCCAGATCCAGCCACAACTCAAGGTCTTCATCCATACTGAAGCCACTTGAATGTATGCAGGCAACCTGAACTTCAAATTCCAATATGCTCATCCTTCCCCCTGCTTGAGTTAATGCAGTGGGTTGAACAGTGTACCCCCAAAATTCATGTCCAGCCAGAACCTCAGAACGTGACCTTATTTGGAAATAGAGTCTTTGTGGTTAAGGATTTAGGGTGAGGCCAGCCATGGTGGCTCACGCCTCTAATCCCAGCACTTTGGGAGGCTGAAGCAAGAGGATCGCTTGAGCTCAGGCATTCAAGATCATCCTGGGCAACATAACAAGACCCCATCTCTACAAAAAATACAAAAGTTAGCTGGACATGGTGGCAGGCAGCTGTAGTCCCAGCTACTCAGAAGGCTGAGATGGGAGGATCGCTTGAGCCTAGGAGGTAGAGGCTGTAGTGAGCTGTGATCATACCACTACATTCCCAGTCCCGCAACAGTTCCCTGATCATGGATAGAGTGAGACCCTGTCTCAAAAAAAAACAGGATTTAAGGTAGGGCCTAAATGCGATGGCCAGTGTCCTTACAGGAGAGAGGGGAGGGAGATTTGAGACTCAGAAGAGAGACAGACAGAGAAGAAACCCCTTTAAGGACAGAGGCAGAGATTGGGGTGATGCATCTACCCACCAATGACACCCAGGATTGCCAGGAGCTACCTAAGGCTAGGACAGAGGCATAGAATGAACTCCTCCCTACAGCCTTCAGGGGAGTGTGGCCCTGCCAACACCTTGGTTTTGGACTTGTGACCTCCTGAACTGAGACAATAAATTTTTGTTGTTTTAGGCCATGTAGTTTGTGGTAACTCATTACTGCAGCCCCAAGAAACAAATACAGTTGGATCCTGTTAGAAGTCCCATTTCCCAGATGGGGAAACTGAGGTTCCAGACCCTGTGCTCCTCCCCAAGACACCAGCCACCTCTCAGCAGAGCACCCCGTGCTTTCTCGATTTTGTACCAGCTGCCATTGGGCAGGTGAGCACTTCATTACATGAGACCCTGTGTGTCTTTCCTCTGCCCTGTCCTGCAGGGTCCCTGAGGCTGGGGACCAGCAGCCCAGTTTGTCCTCCGCTGTATGCCCAGAAGCCTGGCACGCGGTGGACACTCAGTGCTGCTTGGTGAGCGAACGAGTGGTCCAGAAAATGCAAACCTGGATGCTCTCCCCCTCCCGGCAGACAAGGGGAGCCTCCACACGGCTGTAATCCCTGCCCAGGACCCAGCCTTTGTCGATCAGCTGCCCGCTGGCCCTGGTCCCCGGCTCCCGGGCGCCCAGCCTGGGCACCTGCTTGGTGTGGTACAGGCTGAACACCACGTCCCCTCGCAGGATGTCAAAGTCCCAGGTGATGACCGACTCCCCTTCCAGGATCTCCATGGCCACCTGCGTGGAGACAGGCAAGGTCTGAGAGTCACGTCCAAGACAGTAGAGCTGGGGTGGGGAAGACAGTGGCAGGAGGGGCTGTGGGTGCCCCCTGGGGTCTCCTTTCCCAGGCCACACGCTCATTCCTTACAGGAGTGCCCTCCTCTCCTCAGTTTTCTCCTGAGACCTCGCCTGCAACAGATCACTGGCATAAGAATCCTTATCTCAGCCAGGTTTGGTGGCTCATGCCTATAATCCCAACACTTTGAGAGGCCGAGGTGGGTGGATCACTTGAGGTCAGGAGTTCGAGACCAGTCTGGCCAACATGGTGAAACCCCATCTCTACTAAAAATACAAACAAAAAAAAAAATAGCCAGGCATGCTGGCTGGCACCTGTAATCCCAGCTACTCGGGAGGCTGAGGCAGAAGAATCACTTGAACCTGGGAGGCAGAAGTTGCAGTGAGCCAACACTGCGCCACTGCACTCCAGCCTTAGTGACAGAGTGAGACTCGGTCTCAAAAAAAAAAAAAAAAAAAAAGAGGCCAGGCGCCGTGGCTCCCGCCTATAATCCCAGAACTTTCGGAGGCCTAGGCGGGTGGATCACCTGAGGTCAGGATTTCAAGACCAGCCTGACCAACATGACGAAAACCCGTCTCTACTAAAAATACAAAAATTAGCTGGACGCAGCGGCATATGCCCATAATCCCAGCTACTCGGGAGGCTGAGGCACGAGAATTGCTTGAACCTGGGAGGTGGAGGTTGCAGTGAGCCAAGATTGCACCACTGCATTCCAGCCTGGGCAAAGAGCGAGACTCCATCCCCAAAAAAAAAGAAAGAAAGAAAAGAAAAAAGAATCCTCATCTCAAGCTGTGTTTTGGGGTCACCTGACCTAAGACGACAGACACTCCAGCCCAGCGGGCCCTCCCCGGCCAGGCCCTGGCACCTCATGGGGGGCTCCGCGGAGCACGCTGGCTGAATGGTAGGTCTCACTCCACTGCCACAGCTGGTCCGTGTGCTCCTGCTCCTCTTCTGTCATGTAGAGGGACTTGGGGACCAGCCCTCCTTCGGGGACATTACACTGCAGGTCAGAGATAAAGGGCAGCAGGTCAGGGCCAGTTGAGGCCTGGCTGGCCTGACCCACAGGAGGGTGCTGTGTGACCCCCAAAGCCACTCATAATGGCAACCCCTTACTGAATGGGCTGTGGGCTTCCATGACCCCATTTAATCCCCAGGTCCACCAATGCAGTAGAGACTATTATTCTTCCCGTTTCACAGAGGAAGGAATGGAGGCTCGGGCAAGTCAGGCCACTCGCCCACGATCACACAGCAGAAAGTGAGTGAGCCAGGGCACAAACCCACGTTCGTCACAGCCCCATGCTCATGTCCCTTTACCCCGGTGCCGGACTGACAGGCTGGGGGGCCCCTCCACACCGCACCCCATAGCAGCTGCCTCTCCCCGTCACAAGCGGGGGTGGAACAGTCACTGCACCGTGCTCATCGAGAGATTTCCCCAAACCAAAGGCACCCTGCATGGCCAGGCCTTGGCAGAACTCCCCCTGCCACCACCAAACAATGATTACCCCCACCCCGTTTCACTTGTAGAAACACTGGGATTAGCAGGACACTGTTCAGTGTCTTTCCATAAGCCACTCTCAGATCTGCAGAACCGTTTGCTAAAAATAAGTCGTGTGTGCCGCACATCACAAATGGAGAGAACAGGCAAGCCTGGAAAAATTCCTAGGAAAAGACTTTTTTAAAATCCAGAAATGATGCAAGCTCACTGTCTGGTATTTCTGTTAGAACCGAAGAGGGCCCGGGCCACTGGGGGCCATATGAGATGACAGAGTTGTGACCTAGGATCACCCCAGCCTGTCATTTCACCCCAGGGAAGGCAATAAAAGGGGCCTGGACACTGCCTCCCTTGAAGGGGGGTCCTGATCGTCTCAGGCTGTGTGGCTGTGGGTTGGAGGCTAGTCCCAGCTCCAGGGTCCAGAGCTGCAGAGACATTCGAGTCACCTCCCCTGCAGTGAGTGAGCAGGTAAACTCACTGCTGCTTGGCAATGTCTTTGATGGGAATATAGAATGGGTAAGCCTTTGACTGGCCTAATCTTTAGGCTTCCAGAAACTTCTATCTCACTCACTATGTTTGAAGGACCCAGAGTAAGGCCCAACCTCAGAACAGCATCACCTCTCTTTGAAGCAGCTTCTAAAGCAAGCCCTGTGGCTGCTGAGAGCCAGCAAGATCCGCCCTAGGCAGAGTGCACATGCTGCACCCAGCCCCCCTCCACCTCCCAGCCCCACTCCGGGAATCCCAGCCTCCCAGCCAGGCATGCCCCCTCCTCAAGCCCAGGTCTGTCTGTGGACATGGAAGCCTCACCACACTCTCTCCCCCAAGGAAGTCAGGGATCACTTCTCTATCCAGATAGTCCACAAGGCCTCCGGGTCCCTGGTAGTTGCTGCCACTGTAGATGAGGAACTTCCGCCTGGTGTTCTCGTTGATGAAGGGGCTGATCTGAAACCAGGACATAAGGCAAGATGGATGGTTTTTTTTTTTTTTTTTTTTTTTGAGACGGAGTCTTGCTCAGTCGCCCAGGCTGGAGTGCAGTGGCATGATCTTGGCTCACCGCAAGCTCCACCTCCTGGGTTCACGCCATTCTCCTGCCTCAGCCTCCCGAGTAGCTGGGACTACAGGCACCCACCACCATGCCCGGCTAATTTTTTTTTTGTATTTTTAGTACAGACGGGGTTTCACCATGTTAGCCAGGATGGTCTCGATCTCCTGACCTCGTGATCCACCTGCCTCAGCCTCCCAAAGTGCTGGGATTACAGGTGTGAGCCACCACGCCTGACCATGGATGTATTTTTTTATTGAGATATAATTTATACAACATAGAATTAATCATTATAAAGTGCACAGTTCAGTGGCTTTCAGTGCACTCACTAGCTTGTGCAGCCAGCACCTCTACCTAGACATGTTCATCACCCCAGAAGGAAACCCCATTCCCACCCCACCGTCACTTCCCATCTCCCCTCCCCCAACCCAGGGCAACCACCCATCTACGCTCTGTCTCTGTAGATTTGCCTATTCTGCGCGTTTCTTTTTTGTTTTTGTTTCGGAGACAGAGTCTCGCTCTGTCTCCCAGGCTTGAGTGCAATGGCGCAATCTTGGCTCACTGCAAGCTGCACCTCCCAGGTTCAAGTGATTCTCCTGCCTCAGCCTCCCAAGTAGCTGGGATTACAGGCTCCCACCACCATGCCTGGCTAATTTTTGTATTTTAATTTTGTACTTTTGTATTTTCACCATGTTGGCCAGGCTGGTCTTGAACTCCTGACCTCAGGTGATCCACCCACCTCGGCCTCTCAAAGTACTGGGATTACAGGCGTGAGCCACCTCGCCCAGCCCTATTCTGCACATTTCATATAAAGGAGATCACACAGTACATGGACTTTCGTGTCTGGCCCCTTTCACTGAGCATCAGGTTTTCGAGGTCCCTCCGTGTTGGAGGATCAGTGCTTCCTTCCTTCTTATGGACGAATGCTATTCCATTACATGGATGGAACAGTATTCCACAGTTTGTTTATTCCAGATGGAATCCATTTTAACACTGAGCTCTAAGCCACATGTTGATAAGGAACGAAGTGGGAGAGAGAGAAGGAAGGAGCCCTTGGCATGGCAGGTAACAGGCCAGTTCTACAGGGAATGCCACAAGCAAGAGATAGATGAGGAAACTGCAATCCCCCCGTGCAGGGCCCTCTCCTGTCCCCAGCCCCACTGCGCTCTGTGCTGTGCTGGGCCCCAGGAGGCTGAGGCTGACCCCCAGTAGCTCCCTGCCCCCACCCCTGTCCCAGCTTTCCCCAGGATTCTGCAAGGACATTCCCTCCTCTTGGGGGTGGCCAGGCTTACTGCAGTCACTGGTGCTTGGGGTCTCTCCTTCCCCTGCCCACACCTCTGCAAGGAGCCCCTTCAGGACACCCCTCATTTGAACCATCTGGGTGAGGTCCACTTCCAGCCAGGACCCCGGCCGATGCGCTCGCACTCCCAAAACCACCCCAAACAGCAGGTGGACTTAATTTTCCCGGAGATTAGGACAATTCAGGATAAAAAGCTTCAGAAGCAGCTCCTGCCCCCTAGCCTCACCTGAACAGAGCCTTGAAGCACCCACAAAAGCTAGAGAACTTCCTGGCCCCTAAGTCTGTCCCCCACCCTCCCCTGCTACTGAACCCTCCATGGGTCCCTATTGCCCCTGTACGTCTTCCAGCCTCCTCAGGTGCTGTCGTCCCTTTTGCTCTTTTTTGCTCAGCCACCCTGGACTGTTTCTTCAGTTCCTCCAAAGCATCAAGCTGGGTCCAGCCTCCAGGCTTTTGCCCACACTGTGCAGTGGCTGGCTGCGCCCTTGTTTCAGAGGAGTGTGTGTGTGGGCGTGGGTGTATGTGTGCGTGCACACGGGTGCATGCACGCGTGTACTCACCGGGTTACAATATAGAGTATGTTTCAGGTCAGGCGCAGTGGCTCACACCTATAACACGAACACTTTGGGAAGCCAAGGCAAGAGGACTGCTTGAGCCCAGGAATTTGAGACCCACGATAATGGGTATGGGGTTTCTTTTTGGGGCGACAGAAATGTTCTGGGATTGGCTAGTGGTGACAATTGCTTAACTCAGTGAATACAGTAAAGACCACTGGAGTCTATACTTAAAAAGTGTGAGCTTTATGCTATGTGAGTTTCATCTCCAAAAAGTTACTAAATGAAATGAAACAGGAAAAGAGAGCAGAGCTGCTTGCAGACGGAACCCCTCCCATCCCACCCACCCCCAGGGAGAGTCCTGGCCCAGGCTCCAACTCTTACCAGTGTCCAGAGCACGGGGAAGACTCGGGGGGCTCGCACGATGAGCAGCCGACCCAGGGTCTCTGGGTAATTGTCCTCAACCACCTCAATCATCCGCAGCAGGGCCTTCACCCCCGGCCGCCACAGGTGCCGCATGTTGAGTCCCTCCAGGTCTAGCAGGCAGGTCCAGGAGCTGTGGCAGAAATAGCCCCAGCTCCACCTGGCTCTGCTGCCTCCCAAGGCCACCAACACCCTCCCCACAGGGGATGAACAGGGAGGCTCTGAGAGGTAGGGCTGGGAGCAGATGGGGGCTCCTGCCACAGTAGGGAGCCCATGCGATGAAGAGGATCAGACTGTGGACTTCAGGGCTGAGCGCCCAAATTCAAGTCTCACCTCCACCCCTGAGAGCCTTAGGTCAGGGCACAGACCCACTTCCTCATAGGACAGTGGCAAAGGTAGTAACAGTCCTCATCTGAAGCAACTGCTGTTAGGATCAAGTGAGATGGTATATACAAAGCTCTCTGCAAGGACGGGCACACCACATGCCCTCAATTATAGCTGGTTATCACAAGTGGCCATTTAGGCCTAGCATTCCATTATTGCAACGCTAAGCGTGTGGGAGTTACTTCTATCCTACTGCCCAAGGTCATCACCAAGGTCTGATTGCAAAAATTCAAAACATTGCAACCTCAGGCATAAATGAGTTAATTGTTGAAAAGATGCTAACTACTAAATAGAGCAGAGGTGCTGAGAGCATGCACTCCACAGTCAGATGGCCAAGGTTCAAATCCCAGTTCTGCCACTTGCTGTGTGATCTTGGTCAAGTCCTGAACCTCTCTGTGCCTCCGTTTCATTAGTATTCATTCATTAGGAAAATAACTGTTTGACTGCAGCGGCTGGTGCCTGGGAGCCTCCACCTCCCAGATTTGTTCGCTTAAACCTGCACACACCTCTCCAAAGCATCCCTTCACGACACTCCCTCATTTGAGCCATCTGGGGTGAATTATGCTTCCAGCCAGGACACTAATGGATTGATTCTCACTTCCACCCCAACATACGTGTCCTTAGAAAATCTCTAGAGACCAGCCTGGCCAACATGGTGAAACCCCATCTCTACTAAAAATACAAAAATTAGCCAGGCGTGGTGGCGGGCACCTGTAATCCCAGCTACTTGGGAGGCTGAGGCACGAGAATCACTTGAACCCAGGAGGTGGAGGTTGGAGTGAGCCAAGATTGCACCACTGTACTCCAGCCTGGGCGACAGAACGAGACTCTGTCAAAAAAAAAAAAAAAATCTGCAAACAGCAAAGGAACTTTAATTTTCACAAAGATCTGGATATTTGGGGCTGAAAAGCTGAAGCAGCAGCTCCTGCCTGCCCGTGTCTCACAGGGCTGTTTAGGAGGAGGAAATGAATCAAGGTGCTTAGAAAGGCACCTGCTACATAGCAAGTGCAAGATCCGTGTTTGCATTATTTTTAAACCCTTATTATTTTTGAGAATCCATTTGTAAAAGCCACTTTACAGGCCGGGAACAGAGGCTGACACCTGTAATCCCAACCCTTTGGAAGGCCAAGGTGGGAGGATCACTTCAGCCCAGGAGTTTTAGACCAGCCTGAGCAACAGGGTGAGACCTCATCTCTCCAAAAAAAAAATTAGCTGGGCAAGGTGGTGCACATTTATAGTCCCCGCTACTTGGGAGGCTGAGGTGGGAGGATTGCTTGAGCCCAGCAGGTCAAGGCCGCAGTGAGCTGTGATTGCACCACTGCACCCCAGCTTGGGTGACAGAGTGAGAGCCTGTCTCAAAAAAAAAAAAAAAAAGCCACTTTACAGAAGAGGAAGCTGCTGCTCAGAAAGGTTTGCTGCCTTTGGGGGCGATGCCACCGTAAGTACTGGCTCCGGGAAACAGTTCAGGAACAGAAATGCGGGGGAGTCAGAGGACAGTGGGTTCCTGGATGTGCCATGACAGAGCCAAGGCAGAACTCGTGGTGGAGAGCTGATCTCAAAAAGCAAAGTCAGGCCGTTCGTGGCGGCTCACACCTGTAATCCCAGCACTTTGGGAGGCCGAGGCAGGCGGATCACGAGGTCAGGAGACCCAGACCATTCTGGCTAACACGGTGAAACCCTGTCTCTACTAAAAATACAAAAAAATTAGTCAGGCGTGGTGGCAGGTGCCTGTAGTCCCAGCTACTCTGGAGGCTGAAGCAGGAGAATCGCTTGAACCCAGAAGGCAGAGCTTGCAGTGAGCTGAGATTGCACCGCTGCACTCCAGCCTGGGCGACAGAGCGAGACTCCGTCTCAAAAAAGAAAAAAAAAAGCAAAGTCAAGGAGACTGTTGAGTGGAGTGGGAGGATAAAGTCTTCGAGCCGGAAGCCAGACAGGACCCCAGGTTCAAATCCAGCTCTGTCCTGACCGGCTCACAAGCTTCGATGGGGGCCACCATTCTGAGTCTCAGTTTCCCCATGCATAAAAAACGGGGATGCTTACGGGCCCTGCCTCAAGGCCCAGAAGACCACTGGGGGAGAATGAAGCCCCTGGCACGCTGCCCAGCCCAGCACATATGCACAGTGGACCCCTCTCCACCCTCCGTCTTTGCTGTTTAGGGGGGATTTGTGCCCAGCCCAGGTGTTTGCCTGATGGGACGGCCCAGCTGCCTTGTGCTCCCCTCACACCGCTTCTGTCCTTCCTCGTTGACGGAGAGAACCTGGAAGGGAGAGACAGTGCTGCTCAACGTCCGACTCGCTGCTTTACCCCACACAGCCCTTCCCAGGCCCGGCCCCAGGCACGGCGTCCAGGAACGAAGCCCCTGACTCACATGCCGCAGCAGCGCCTCCTCCCCCACGGCCTTCATCAAGCCTTTGGTGTCCATCTGGCCCAGGCGGAGGATGTAGAGGGGGCGGCCATCTTTGTGGATGGGGCCAAGCAGAAAGAAGAGCCCGTTATTTAGAGGACTGCTTCCGAGGGGCAGGTCACAGCTGCAGGTGAGAGCTTCACCTCCTCAGGCTGCAACCCACCAAGGCCCGATCCAGCCTTCACTTACTAACACCCTGCCTGCTTCCAAGAGGGGCTGACGCCCCTTATTTTGAAAGGCAGAAAAACAGAAGTGTTACAATGAGGATAAAGGCCAGCACAGTGGCTCACACCTATTACCCCAGCATTTTGGGGGGCAGAGGCAGGAGGATTGCTTGAACACAGGAGTTTTGAGACCAGCCTGGGCAACATAATGAGACCCCTTCTCTACAAAACATATTTATTTATTTATTTATTTATTTATTTGAGACAGAGTCTTGCTCTGTCACCCAGACTGGAGTGCAGTGGTGCGATCTCGGCTCACTGCAACCTCGGCCTCCCAGGTTCAAGCAATTTTCCTGCCTCAGCATCCCGAGTAGCTGGGATTACAGGCACCCAAAACCGCACCCGGCTAATTTTTGTATTTTTAGTAGAAATGGGGTTTCACCATGTTGGCCAGGCTGGTCTCAAACTCCTGACCTCAGGTGTACGCCCACCTCAGCCTCCCAAAGTGTTGGGATCACAGGCATGAGCCACCGCACCCGGCCCCATAATACTTTTTGTCAACCAATCAATATATAACCTTGTTTTATGTGGTGTTTTTTGTCTGTTGGTTTGTTAGTTGGTTGATTTGTTGGTTTTTGAGACAGAGTCTCACTGTATCACCCAAGCTGGAGTTCAGTGGAGCAATCTCAGCTCACTGCAACCTCTGCCTCCCAGGTTCAAGCGATTCTCACACCTCGGCCTCCCAGGTAGCTGGGACTACCGGCATGCACCACCACGCTTGGCTAATTTTTTGTATTTTTAGTAGAGACAGGGTTTCACAATGTTGGCCAGGCTGGTCTCGAACCCCTGGCCTCAAGTGATCTGCCGCCTCGGCCTTCCAAAATGCTGGGATTACAGATGTGAGCCCACCATGCCTGGCCTCTTTGTTCTTTGAGACAGGGTTTCACTCTGTCACCCAGGCTGGAGTGCAGTGGCATGATCTCGACTCACTGCAGCCTGAACCTCCCCAGCTTAAACAATCCTCCCACCTCAGCCTCCCAAGTAGCTGGGACCACAGGCATGCAGCACCATGCCCAGATAATTTTTTTGTATTTTTTGTGGAGATGTGGTGGAGGGGGGCGAGCTCACTATGTTGCCCAGGCTGGTCTCGAACTCCTGGGCTTAAGCGATCCTCCAGCTTTGGCTTCCCAGAGAGCTGTGATTACAGGTGTGAGCCACTGCGCCCGGCTTGTTTCTATTTAAGGACACTTGAATGCATATTGCTGATCTGTCAGCATTGAACTCACGGCCAGCAGCCCTGTAGCTGGTGCCTGCCTGAAGCTAGTGGAGCACTTTGGGTGTTTTCTGCATGGAGCACGTGGCCACTTGCTCATCCTTAGGAAAGCTAGGCGCAATTCTGCACTACACAAAGAGGCATTTTAAACAGCAAAGTCACCAAAGAAAAGCCCAAAAATGCAAGAATGTGGCATTAAATAGGCCACAAAAAGGACACTCGTTTAGGGTATGAGAACTGAAACAAAAAGGCAGGAGCCGCGTCATTGAACTTCAGCAGACAGCATGCGTGATGGGCGACTCCAATACTTCGCCACTCTGAATATGTCTCAGCATGACTGAAAAAGTTCTGTGAATACTGATTTGGGGGTTACAAGTAAATTTCAGCAATAAGGGGAGTTCATAAATTTGGATTCCATAAATTAGGAAGATTGATCGTTAAGAGAAACCATGCCAGCCGGTTCTTTAGGAGAGTCAAGCCTTTACCCTACTTGATATAGATGAACGTTTAGATAAAGGACATTGGAAAGTGTCGCAGGCACAGGCTTCAGTGGCAATTTAACTTAAAAATCCAGAAAAGATATTTGTAATGGGTGGAATTGTGTCCCCAAAACTCATATCCATGGGGACATTAAAATGTGACCCATGCCTGCGTGCAGTGGTTCACTCCTGTAATCCCAGGACTTCAGGAGGCCAAGGCGGGCGGATCACTTGAGGTCAGGAGTTCCAAGAACAGCCTGGCCAACATGGTGAAACCCCATCTCTACTAAAAGTACAAAAATTAGCCAAGCATGGTGGTGCACGCCTGTAGTCCCAGCTACTCAGGAGGCTGACGCAGGAGAATCGCTTGAACCTGGCGGGGGGCGGAGTTGCAGTGAGCTGAGATCACACCATTGCACTCCAGCCTGGGTGACAGAGCCAGACTCTGTCTCAAAAAAAGAAAAAAAAAGGAACTAGAGTCTGTGCAGGTGTAATTAGTTAAGGATCTCAAGATAAAATCACACTGGATTTGGGGTGAGCCCTAAATCCAATCTCCTGGGGTCCTTATGAGAAGAGGCGAGGACACAGAGACACAGAGGGGAAGGCCATGTGAAGAGAGAGACAGAGACTGGAGTGAAGCTGCCACAGCCAAGGAACACCTGGGTCCACCAGAAGCTGGAAAAAGCAGGCAAGGATTCTCCCCTAGAACTTTCAGAGGGAGCACGGCCCTGGTGACGCCTTGACTCCAGACTTCTGGCCTCCAGAACTGTGAAAGAACACATTTCTACTGTTTTAAGCCACCAAGTTTGTGCCAATTTGCTACAACTGCCCTTGGAAATGCATACAAAATGTATGCACCTGTTACGTTTACGATCACAATTATTGTGAGTAATTGTGGGCTCACTCAGCCCACTGGAGAAATGCCTCCTCCTCAAGCCCCAAAGCCTTCCAGCTCTGGTTCTTCCTAGCTAGGTTGTCACTTCAAAGCATTTCTAGATGCCTGGAAGAGTCAAAAGGAAAAATAGTAAGATGTTAGCATGAAGCATGGCATTTAAAGTGCATTTGGGCCGGGTGCGGTGGCTCATGCCTGTAATCCCAACAGTTTGGGAGGCTAAGGCAGGTAGATCACTTGAGATTAGGAATTTGGGACCAGCCTGGTCAAAATGGCAAAACCTCATCTCTACTAAAAATACAAAAAATTAGCCAGCTGTGGTGGCGGGAGCCTGTAATCCCAGCTGCTGGGGAGGCTGAGGCAGGAGAATTGCTTGAACCCGGGAAGCGGAGATTATGGTGAGCCGAGATGGCACCACTGCACTCCAGCCTGGGTGACAGAGTGAGACCCCATCTCAAAATAATAAATAAAGTGCATTTGGCAGTGACCAAAGTATGCCCTATACATGATGTGGGTGGAGGCACGCACCTATGTCCTGGTAATGCCAGCCCCCTGCATAGAACTCCTCCAGCAGGGCAGGGGGTTGCCAGGTCTGAAGGAGGAGATCCACCTGGTGCTGCTTGCGCCAGCTCAAGGACTGGCGCAGCATTTCCCGGGCCTTGTCCAGGTGGAAGTCACGAGCCCGCAGGAACCGAAGGATGTGCTCATCTTTGGGAATCTGAGAGACAAAGAAGTAAAAAGCCCACAGAACGGTATCCCCTGACCCAGCAGATAAAATTACAGAACCAGCCGGGGCAACATGGTGAGACCCCATCTCTACAAAAAGTACAGAAATTAGCTAGGCGTGGTGGTGTGCGCCTGTAACCCCAGCTACTCAGGAGGCTAGGGCAGGAGAATTGCTTGAACCCAGGAGGCGAAGGTTGCAGTGAGGATCACACCACTGCCTGGGGGACAGAGTGGGACTTTGTCTCACAGAAATAAATGAATAAATAAATAAATAAGCAAGAGATAATGTGTCAGCATTATCATCTCGCCTTTCCTTCCCACGCACGGAGGCTGAGTACCAGTCATTGCCCATTCATCCACTGCTCCAGGGTACCCCCTGCACCCACCTTGCCTTTGTGGGTCTCCTGTAACCAGTGCCGAAGCTGGATCAGGCAGCTCTCCTGCATGGGCGTGAGGTGGCCCAGGCACCTCTCAATGTAGTCCGCATCCAGCTTGTCCCCTTGGAGGAGAAGGGGGAGCTTCAGGACAAGAGGGAGACGCTGCGTCTCTTTACCATGTGGTCTGTGTGCCATTCTTTACTGGCTGCCTCACTGACTCTAAAACGTGGTTCCAAACCAGGCTAAGCCCCCGCCCCAGACAGCAGCCACCTGGACTCTGAATGCATTCATTTCTCCAGCCCATGTCCAAGGGGGTTCTGAAAACGCATCATCGGGCAAACCTGGATCTCACTGTGAGACGGGATTTCTCCTCTTTGACCCTGGGAATTGAAGATAATTCCCACCCTCTGGGGATGTTCTAAGGATTCTTAACAATATGGGCTTACACTCACTACCTTCTCAGAAGCCACCTGGTCTCACTGAGCTCTCCCCACACCCCTGTGAGGCAGGCGTCACTATTATCCCCACTTTAGAGAAGATAAAACTGCTGTGAGTGGTGGCTCACGACTGTAATCCCAGCACTTTGGGAGCCCACGGCAGGCAGATCACTTGAAGTCAGGATTTTGGGACCAGCCTGGCCAACATGGTGAAACCCGGTCTCTATTAAAATACAAAAATTAGCCAGGCGTGGTGGCACACACCTGTAATCCCAGCTACTCAGGAGGCTGAGTCAGGAGAATCGCTTGAACCCGGGAGATGGAGGTTGCAGTGAGCCAAGATTGCACCACTGCACTCCAGCCTGGGCAACAGAGTGAGACTCCGTCTTAAAAAAAAAAAAAAAAAAAGAGAGAGAGAAGATAAAACTGAGGCCTAGAGAGGTGGAGTAATTCGAATGAGTAAATGCATGTTGTGCGCCCAGCATAAAGGAAGTGGCTGATAAACACCAGTTCTCTTTGCTTTTCCCCATCCCCAGGCCCCATTGTGGGGTTTTGACAGACAGCAGCTTTTAACAGAGCCTGGACCTTGCCACACAGCCATGCTCTCTTTAGCAGCCTGGGAACCACAGGGAACATTCCCACTGTGCAGCCTTGTCCCCCACAATTGGGCAGTTGCAGTCGGAATGTTGCCAGTGTGCAGAGGCCAGGCCCCAAGCCTGAGTCCTGTTCCCTGACTCTTAGCCATGAGGGTGGCAGATGCTGGCGTGCAGAGGCCTCTTGGCATCTCAGCAGTGGGCGGAGATGTCACACAAAGCAGCAGCCTCCGTGGGCAGAGCCAGTTCTTTGTGGCTAAATAAGAAAACAGGCTGAATGAACGGCCAGCAGCACCCCCAAAACAGAAAAGCCCACAGTGGGGGGTCATGCCAACTGCTGTGCCGGGAGCCATCTAGGTAAACAGAGGTGGGAGAATGTTGGCAGAGGGCGAATTGTCCAGACCTTGTGTGGTCAGAGGCAGAGATGCTGGAATCAGGGAGGGAGTGAGGATGGGATGAGGGAGAAAAACGAGAGGCCGGAGCTCCCAGCATTCTTCCGGCTCCGGGCAGATGTGAAGGCTTTTTCTACTTCTGAGCACAAAGACTCAGTGATTCAGGAGAGGGCAGAAGGGGCATGAGGATGTCCTTTTCCAGCCACCCTGAGTGCCTGTGCTGCTGGCGGACAGCAAAGATGGAGAAGGAAAGAGCGACCTGTGCAAAATGGGGAAGGTACAGGGGACGAGGCCACAGAGAGTGTGCACAGGAGGGGGCAGGAGCGGGCGCTGTTTTAAAAAAAGAAAAATATGTGCATGTACAACAGCAGCCAACCAGCACACACAGTCGGTGCAGAATAAATACTTGTTGCATGTAATTTCAGCACTTTGGGAGACCAAGGCAGGAGGATAACTTGAGGTCAGGAGTTCGAGACCACCATGGCCAACATGGTGAAACCCTGTCTCTACTAAAAATACAAAAATTAGCCGGGAATGATGGTGCACGCCTGTAGTCCCAGCTCCTTGGGAGGCTGAGGCAGGAGAATCGTTTGAACCTAAGAGGCGGAGGTTGCAGTGAGCTGAGATCACACCACTGCACTCCAGCCTGGGTGACAGAAAAAAAAAAAAAGAAAAAGAATAATACATGTTGTATGAATGAATTTCATTCTCCCTAAACAGAGCCCCAGATGTATTATTAGTTCCATGGCACTGCCACCCAAGTGTGTCAGAGTCAGGGAAGTCCCTGCACGGCAGTGGCCCTAAAGGAAAAACATTATCAACCTGAGTACACATCTTACACTAGATTTGTACTAGAACTGGATTTGTGGTGTACATACAGTTTGTATCCTAGGATTTTTCCTTTTAACATTATATTGTAAACATTTTCCATGTCCATAAAAGCTTGAACTGTGACAAAAGGCTAGTTGCCTTCATATACAAAGAGCTCTTACAAACCAATAAGAAAGCAATGGGCAAATAAGAAAATGGACAAAGGACAAGAACAAGTATGTATTATTAAAAAAAAAAAAAAAAGGAAAACGGTCACTAAACATTAAAAATCATGCCTGATCTTGCTCATAATGAAAAAACTTGTCACTAATCAACAAGTGACTACTTTTATTGCCTTTCAGAAGTTTGAGATGTTTACTAAGACTTTTGTGGGGAGCTGCAGTGAAGTCAGGAATAGATGCAATTACACATTCAGTGGGAACAATGATTGGTACAACCTCATTGGAAGCCTAATGGTTAAATCTACCAAAATTTTACTTGCATGTAAACTTTGAACCAGCAATTCCACTTTTAAAATGTTATGCTTTGTATATACTTACATACATTTTTAAAAAATTCTTAAGTACTCACATGTACCATGTTGTTTGTATTTTTAAAAACTGAAACAACCTAAATAGGGTTGTTTCCTTCAATAGGAAACTAGCTAAATAGACTAATTCAAAATAATCAAGGCCAGGGGCAGTGGGTCACATGTAATTCCAGCACTGTGGGAAGCCAAGACAGGTGGATCACCTGAGGTCAGGAGTTCAAGACCAGCCTGGCCAACATGGTGAAACCCTGTCTCTACTAAAGATTTAAAAATTAGTCAGGTGTGGTGGCACATGCCTGTAATCCCAGCTACTCAGGAGGCTGAGGCAGGAGAATTGCTTGAACCCGGGAGGCAGAGGTTGCATTGAGCTGAGATCGTGCCATTGAACTCCAGCCTGGGTGACAGAGTGAGACTCCACTTCAAAAATAATTAATTAATTAATTAAAAATAAAATAAAAGTAAAAATAAATTATCTAGACATGGTGGCCTGTGCCTATATAGTCCCAGCTACTCAGGAAGCTGGGGCAGGAGGATCATTTGAGCCCAGGATTTCAAGGTTACAGAGAGACACGATTGCACCACTGCATACCAACCTGGGCAACAGAGCAAGACCCTGTCTCTAAATAAATAATTAATATTTATTAATAAATTAGTTATGGTGCAACCACACCATACTATGAAGTATGAAAAGAAGACATAGGCACTGATACAGAAAGTTTTTCAGGCAACATTAGTAAGTGAAAAAAAGCAAAATATCAAATGGAATGTATATGTTCTCACGTATTCAACATAAGACACACATGTATGTATGCATGTACACACATATGTGTGTGGGTATATATACATTTTACGTGCATATATGCACCTAAACAGCTTCAGGACATAGAAACACAAAACTATTGTTAGCCTTTAGGGAGAGGAAAAGAATCGTACTTCTTACATCTTCCTTACAGTTTGAATTGTTTTCTACCATGATCATGCATTACTCGTATAATTTAAAATAGCAATAGCAATCGTAATAATTAGTAAATTCATAATAATTGGTAAGTTAGTAAATAGTAAAACCAGAGAAAGAGGCAATGTCAAGGCACCAGAGGTTAATTCCTGATCTAGAAATAAGAGTTGTTGCCGGGTGCAACGGCTCGCGCCTGTAATCCCAGCACTTTGGGAGGCCAAGGCGAGCAGATCACTTGAGCTCAGGAGTTTGAGACCAGCCTGACCAACATGGTGAAACCCCATCTCTGCTAAAAATACAAAAAATTGGCCGGGTGTGGTGGCAGATGCCTGTAATCCCAGCTACTTGGGAGGCTGAGGCAGAAAAATCACTTGAACCCGGGAGGCGGAGGTTGCAGGGAGCCGAGATCGTGCTACTGCGCTCCAGCCTGGGCGACACAGGGGGACTCCGTCTCAAAAAAGAAAAGAAAAGAAAAGAGAAAACAAAAGAAACAAATGAGTTCTGCTCTTGGACCAGGATGGAGAGAGAGAAAAGCACTCAGTGGAGGCAGGAGGCGGTGTCGTTCCAAGACCCAGACCCATTCCCAGGGGGGACGGGAGGCAATTCTCCCCAACATGCCCCAGGGCCCCCCATGGAGCAAGAGGACCTGCAGCAGCCTCCTAGGGCTGACTGGCCTAGGCTGTACCACCTACCGTCCATACTGACCGCCTCCAGAGCGGGCCCCAGGGTGCTACGGGGCCCGTGGGCCTCCAGGGAGCTGGGGTCCCTCGGTCCAGCCTGGTTGCGGGCATCCTCCTCACGGACTGGGGCAGGTGTCCAGCGCGGAATGTGCGAGGTACCCTGGGAGATGAGCTCATTCAGGTAATGCTCAATCACCTCCTTCCCCTGGAAGCCAGAGAGACCCAAGACAAATGAGCACGGGGCAGGATGGAGGGGGGTCACCGGGTCACCACAGGGAGTCACCCCCAGCCGGCTCAGGTCCCAGCCCCGACACGTGGCTATTGAGTGGCTGGATGTGTCTGGTCAGGATGGAGAGAAGCTGTGAGTGTCCAACACCCACCTAATTTCCAAGGCTTGGTACGAAACAAAGAATGCAAAATAGCTCAGTAATCAGTTTTTTGGGTTGGGGGTTGTTTTTGTTTTTGTTTATTTTTTTTGAGACAGTGTCTTGCTGTGTTGCCCAGGCTGGAGTGCAGTAGTGTCATCTCAGCACACTGCAGCCTCAACCTCCCAGGATCAAGAGATCCTCCTGCCTCAGCCTCCTGAGCAGCTGGGACTATAGGCACACACCACCACACCCAGCTAATTTTATTTTATTTTATTTTTTTAGAGATGGAGTCCACTATGTTGCCTAGACTGCTCTGAAATTCCTGGGCTCAACTGGGCCTCCAACCTCGGAGAATTAAGTTTTATATTGATAACACATTGGTTAAAAATTTGTTATTAAAGTTAATTTCATCTGTTTCATCACAAGAACGGGTTTTTACTCAGGGATAGATCTGAGGTCTTTAGAGCAAGCAATGATCATTTTATCTAAAAAAAAAAAAAAAAAAAAAGCACCACAGAATTATCTGTTGTCCAGATAATTCACCACATAAGCCTGGACGTCTCATGGTGCCAGAGCAAGGATTAGGGTGCCCCTGTTACAGACCAGTTACTTTCCATCCATTATCTCGTGGTGATTTGGTCATTACTAGAGTACCCATTTAACAGATAAGACTGAGCCCAGGAAGGGTAAGGGTCTTGCCGGGGGTCATGCAGCTGTTGATGGCAGAGCAGGTGTGTGCACCTTCCTCCAGTAACTAACGCAACCCACCCCTTACCCTCTTGACATTGGCGGTGTACTGCTTCATGGCGATCTTCTCCAAGGCATTTTCAAAGCCAAAGAAAGACCGAATGTCCAGTGAGGCAGACTGCTCGAAGCAAGTCCAGTCTTCATTCTCAGGGTGGACCTGAAAGCCAGGCAGGGGTCATGCCAGGGACTTAATGTCGGGGGCACCCTGCCCTCCCCTAGGGCTCTCCCACTGACCTGGGCCCAGGCAGAGCCTGCAGTGGAAAGCAGATCAAGCCTGGCAACCCTGGATGGGGTAGCAGGACCAAGGGGCCCCCACCCAGAGAACGATGCAAAGTTCAAACTGTCAGGGAACAAAAAGCCTTCTCATGAGAGGCCGGGAGAATGTGGGTCTCAAATCTGCAGCCCTGCCCTTTCAATATTATACACATACATAGAAAATTAGTTAGAAATACTTATGTTTAGGTCGGGCATGGCGGCTCACGCCTGTAATCCGAGCACTTTGGGAGCCCAAGGTGGGCGAATCATTTGGGGTCAGGAGTTGGAGACCAGCCTGGCCAACATGGTGAAACTCCATCTCTACTAAAAATCCAAAAATTAGCCAGAGATGGTGGTGGGTGCCTGTAATCCCAGCTACTCGGGAGGCTGAGGCAGGAGAATCGCTTGAACCTGGGAGGCGGAGGTTGCAGTGAGCCAAGATCATGCCACTGCACTCCAGCCTGGGTAATAGAGCAAGACTCCATCTCCAAAAAAAAAATAATAAAATAAATACAATTGTTCAGTGTATCATTTATATAATCTATAAATAAATTATATATCAATATTACACATAAAATTTAGATATAGATTTTTAAAATAGTTATATATTATATGTTATCTATATAAAGATATATTACATATCCTTATATATCAATAAACATTTATAGATCTGTATGTTTGCAAAAAGAAAACTTCATTGGCAGAGCTCCTTTATGGACCCAGACCTAGTCCTCCTCAAACGTCTGTGGGCAGAAACATTACCAAGGAGTCTGTTAAAATATGCAGATTCCTGTGCCTGCCCCTAGACACGTCCAGGTTGGGGCCCAGGAATCTGCATTTCGCAAGCAGCCCCAGGTGCTGCTGACTCAGCTATTGATAGAACTCATTCTGAGAAACACCACACACACTAAGAGGGGTTTCAACAACTGTTGCTCGCCCCTCCCCAGAGGATCTGAACACCCTGAGCCCAAGCTCCTGGAGGACCCAAGAGGAGTTGGAGGCGTAGAAAGAAAAGGCAATGGAGCCGGGTACGGTGGCTCATGTCTCTAATCCCAGCACTTTGGGAGGCCAAGGTGGGTGGATCACTTGAAGCCAGGAGTTTGAGAATAGCCTGGCCAACATGGAGAAACCCTATCTCTACTAAAAACACAAAAATCAGCCGGATATGGTGGCACATGCCTGTAATCCCACCTACACGGGAATCTGAGGCGCGAGAATCCGAGGCACGAGAATCCGAGGCACGAGAATCCTTTTAACAAGGAGGCGGAGGTTGCAGTGAGCCAAGATTACGCCAATGCACTCCAGCCTGGGCCACAGAGCAAGACTGTCTCTCAAAAAAAAAAAAAACAAACAACAACAACAACAAAAAAAAAACACGTACAATGGTCTATCATTGCTATCCTGGAGTTATCATCGTGAAAACGACCCAGCAAGGCAGGATCTGCCAATGTCCCGATTTTACAGATACAGACAGTGTGGCCCATCGTCACTCAGCAAGAAAGTGGCAGAACTGGGTCCCATCAGTGAATGCCTGCAGGTGCCTCATTCCAGCAGGTGCCTCATTCCAGCCTCTAAAGTCATCAAGATCTAGGCCCCATGGCCTCACCTTGGCAGACCTCACTCATGCTGTTCCCACCACCAAAATGCTGTTCCCAGTCCTCCATGGGCAGCTCCTCTCATCCTTCAGCATTCAGCTTCAGTGCCCCCACCACCTCCTCTGACTCCCACACATCTCCCTGCTGGATCCAGACTTAGCTGTGACAAATGCACACACACTCATTCCTTTTTGTTCCACTGGAATGGACCCTCCGTGAGGGCAGTGGTCAGGCAGCCTGGTCCACTGCTGGGTGCTCATCACTTGGCAGGGTGCCTGGCACATAGTAGGTGCTCAATCAGTATATACTAGAGAATAATTATTATTATTATTAATTAAAGTCAAAGGTAACATTTACGTAGAACTTAATATGTGCCAGGCACTGGTCTAAAGGCGCCACATACTACCTGTGTAGTAGGCATGATTATTAAGCCCATTTCACACGTGAGGAAACTGAGGCATAATTTAATGAAAGAAGGAAGGAAAGGAGGGAGAGGATAGGGTTGTCAGATTTAGCAGATAAAACACAGGATGTCCAGTCACGTTTGAATTTCAAATAAACAACAAATAACATTTGAGTATAAGTATATCCCAAGCAATATTTGAGACATACTAAAAAATTTATGGGTTGTTCATCTGAATGCAAAGGCAACCAAGCATCCTGCATCTTACTTGACAATGCCCCAGGAGGGAGGGCTTGGCAGAGGCTCAAGGAATGTGGGGACACAGCTCTGGGCACAGGTGGGTGCCGGGGGCAGGTGGGTCCCAGGGGCAGGTGGGTGCCGGGAGCAGGTGGGTGCCGGGCGTGGGCGCTGAGGGCGGCCTGGGCTCACCGTGTAGCTGCAGTGCTCGTTCACCACCACGCGGTTGGCAAAGGTCTCATTGTGCGCTTCGATGAGGAGCGTCCTCTCCTTCCAGTTCAAGATGTTTGTCTGCACGAAGACCACGTGCTCAACACCTGCGATCTGCAAGGGAAGGGGCGGGGAGGCGGAGGTGGGTGGGCGGCGTGGAGCACACAGGAATGGAGAGCGAGTCCGGCGGGCCTGCCCCAGTCACCCCCTGCCCTGAGTCCCAGGTCCCTTGCGCCACCGCCCACCCAGCCCGGACCCAGGACACCAACCCCCGACTTCCGCCCTGTCGCCAACCCATCTTCACCACCCAGCTCCGGCCTCGCCCCCGCGAACCCCGCCCAGTTCCCGCTACTCCCCAGCCCAGCCTTCCAGCCCTCGCCCCTCCTGGGCCCTGGTTCCCTGACCAGGGTCCCGCCACCCTCATCCTGGAACCTCCATCCAAATATCAACTCACACGCCGCTGCTCCATCTCCTGGACCCCGCCGCCCCGGTCCCCAGCTCCCGCGCCCAGCCCTCCCGCACCCCCGCAACAGGTCCCCTCCTCCGCCCCCCAGCCCCAGGGCCGCCCACCTTCCGCAGCAGCCGCGGGGCGTCCACGCGCAGCCGGCAGCTCCGCTCCACCACGTGCACAGCCCCGTCCGGGCTGCGGGACTCGCGCAAGACCTCGCTGCCCAGGAAGACTGGGATCTGTGGGCACGTGGGGAAACGCTTCTCGTAGGCCTGGGGGCAGAGCGGCAGTGAGCGGCCGTGGTGGGGGGGCAGAGGGACCCCCCCGCCCAGCGCGACCTCCTTATCTGCTGTGTCACTTATCAGACGGGAAAGGCAGCCCTGGCCACTGGAATGGGCAGGGATTTTGCAGTCATTACCAACAATTGTTCCACCAGCTAGCACCTGTTAGAGCCCAACACAGCAGAGCCTGGACAATGATTTGGCACATAAGTTTTGCCTCTGCATTTGAGTTTTTGCCCTCAGAAGGAAGCACAGGGACTCCGGGGACATTTTAAAATAAGGTATTTCTCAGGAAAAGCATTTGAGAAAAATCCAACACCCCTTCATGATAAAAAAAAAAAAAAAAAAAAAAAAAGATTCAATAAACTAGGAATAGAAGGGCACTTCCTCCGCCTGGTAAAGCCATCTGCTAAAAGCCACAGTTAACATCCCTGGTGAATGAGTGCTTTCCCCTAAAATCAGGAACAAGGTAGCGATGTGCATTCTTCGTGTCTATTCGACCTTGTGCTAGAGGTTCTAGATAAGTAAAAGAAATAAAAGCCATCCAGTTGGAAAGGAAGAAGTAAAACTATCTGTATTTGCAGATGACATGAACATTTATATAGAAAATCCTAAAGCATCCACACACGTACACACAAAAAGATTAGAACTAATCAATGAGTTCAGCAAGGTTGCAGGATATAAAACCAATATAGAAAAATCAGTTGTATTTCTATGTACTAACAATGAGCAAACTGAAAATAAAATGAAAAAATTCTCTTTATAACATCAAAAAGAATAAAATACTTAGGAATATATTTAATAAAAAGAAGTGTAAAATGTATACTCTGAACACTACAAAACATTTGCTGAAAATAATTAAAGCCCTAAATAAATGGAAAGGCATCCCATATTCATGGAACAGAAGACTTAACATTGTTAAGATGGCAATATTCCCCAACTAGTCTACAGATTCAACACAATATCCACATCCCAGTTGACTTCTTTACAGAAATTGACAAGCTTATCCCAAAATTCATATGGAAATACAACAGACCCAAGATAACCAAAAGCAATCTAAAAAGAGCAAAATTGGAGAACTCATATTTCCTGATTTACTTTAAAAGACATGGTAGCAGGCCAGGTGTGGTGGCTCACGCATACAATCCCAGCACTTTGGGAGGCCAAGGCAGGTGGATCACCTGAGGTCAGGAGTTCGAGACCAGCCTGGCCAACATGGTGAAACCCCATCTCTACTAAAAATACAAAAAGCAGCCGGGCGTGGTGGCAGGTGCCTGTAATCCCAGCTACTTGGGAAGCTGAGGCAGAAGAATCACTTGAAACCAGGAAGCAGAGGTTTCAGTGAGCTGAAATCACACCATTGCACTCCAGTCTGGGCGACAAGAGTGAAACTCTGTCTCAAAAAAAAAAAAAAAGAAGAAGAAGAAGACATAACAGCACGTGTTGGTGAGGATGTGGAGAAATTGAAACCCCCAAACCCTGTCATATGAACGTAATATGGTACAACCCCTTTGGAAAATGGCTTGGCAGTTCTTCAAACAGTTAAACACAGAATTACCTTATGATCCAGCAATTCCACTCCTAGGTATATACCCAAGATAAATGAAAACATAAGTCCACACAAAAAAATTATACACAAATATTTATACCAACATCAGGCTATTCAACAATAAAAGAAAAAATAATACAATTTATATAGACTGTGCACATATCTATCTACTCACAATGTAAATATAGGGTGTTTCTATATAATATAATTTTATAAATATAGATAGTATGTATATAAATATATATCGTATCTATAAATATATAGATATATCAGGCTACAGTAATCAAAACAGTGTGATACTGGCATAAGGGGAGACATACAGCTCAGTGGAAAAGAATTTAGCATCCAGAAATAAGCCCTTACGTTTATCACCAACTGATTTTTTACAAAGGTGTCAAGACAATCTGATGAGGAAAGAATAATCTCTTCAGCAAATGGTGCCGGGACAATCGGATATACACATGCAACAGAATGAAGTTGGAGCCGGGCGCGGTGGCTCACGCTTCTAATCCCAGAACCTTGGGGGGCTGAGGCGGGTGGATCACCGAAGGTCAGGAGCTAGAGACCAGCCTGGTCAACATGGTGAAACCCTGTCTCTCCTAAAAATACAAAAAAATTAGCTGGGCATAGTAGCATGCACCTGTAATCCCAGCTACTCAGGAGGCTGAGGCAGGAGAATCACTTGAACCCGGGAGGCGGAGGTTGCAGTGAGGCGAGATTGTGCCATTGCACTCCAGCCTGGGCGACAAGAGCAAAACTCCATCTCAAAAAAATAAACAAATAAAATAATAATAATAATTTTTTAAAAGCATTTTTTAAAAACTACAAAACTCTTAGAAGAAAACATATGAATAAATCTTTATGAACTTGGATTAAGCAATGGTTTTTTACTTATGGCATCAAAAGCACAAACAATAAAAGAAAAAATAAACTGGATATCATCAAATTTTAAAACTTTTGTGTTTCAAAGGATACAATCAAGAAAGTGAAAAGGTAACCCAGAGAATGGGAGAAAATTTTTGCAAATTATACATACATACATATGTGTACATGTGTGTGTAGAAAATGGGGGATTTGCATCTAGAATGTATAAACGAGTGTTAGAATTCAACAATAAAGAGATGACCCAATTTTAAAATGGCAGAAGATCTCAACAGACATTTCCCCAAGGAAAATATACCAACACAAAAAAGCAAATGAAACTATGTTCAACATCATTAGTCACTAGGGAAATGCAAATCCAAACCACAATGAAATACCACTTCACATCCACTAGGATGACTATAATAACTTTTAAAAGACATAATAATAGCTAGTGCTGGTGAGGATGTGGAGAAATTGAAGCCCCCCAAACCCTCCCACGTGTATGTAATATGATACAACCCCTTTGGAAAACAGTGTGGCAGTTCTTCAAACAATTAAACAAAGAGTTACCATATGATCCAGCAATTCCACTCATAGGTATGTACCCAAGAGAAATGAAAACATAAGTCCACACAAAAAAATACACAAATATTTATAGCAACATTATTCATAATAGGCAAAGTGGAAATAACCCAAATGTCCATCAATGGATGAGGGAATAAATCAGTGGTGGTCTAGCCATAAAATGGAATATTATACAGCCTTAAAAAGGAACAAGGTACTGATTCATGCTACAACATGGATGAACTGTGAAAATATTATGCTGAGTGCAAGTAGCCAATCACAAAATACCATATATTGCATGAATCCTTTTATATGAAATGTTCAGAACGGGCAAATAGAGAGAGACAGAAAGTAGATTAGTGGTTGCCAGGGACCAGGAGTGGTGAGGAAAGAGATGGTGGGGGTGTTGAGGGATGAGGGTTAAGGCAGACAGAGCTTCCTTTCGAGGTAATGAGACTATTCTAAAGCTGATTGTGGTGAAGCTTGCACAATACTATGAATCTACTGAAAGCCACTGAATTATGTGCTGTAAATGAATGAGTTGTATGATATGTGAATTGTATCTCAATAAAACTGTTTCTTTAAAAAAGTGTCTTTCTCTTTATATATACACATACACACATATGAATCCACATGTATACATATACTATTTATTTATTTATTTATTTATTTTTCGAGACAGAGTTTTGTTCTTGTCACCCACGGTGGAGTACAATGGCACGATCTCAGCTCACTGCAACCTCCACCTCCCAGGTTCAAGCGATTCTCCTGCCTTAGCCTCCCAAGTAGCTGGGATTACAGGCACACGCCACTACACCCTGCTAATTTTTGTATTTCTAGTAGAGACGGGCTTTCACCATGTTGGTCAGGTTGGTCTTGAACTCCTGACTTCAGGTGATCCGTCCACCTCAGCCTCCCAAAGTGCTGGGATTACAAGCGTGAGCCACCGCACCTGGCCACATGTATACATATATTATTTAAGTGTATATATAAATATATATGAATATATGTTAATATAAATATACACAATTTATATAGTGTGCATATATCTTTCTATACACAATGTAAATATAAGGTGTTCTATATAATATAATTTTAGAAATATAGATAGAATATAAATAAATATAGATCATATCTATACATATCTATAAATATATAATGTATATATAAATGTACCCATGTAAATATATTATTTCATATATGGATACATAATATATTCCATATATAAATATATGGGCATGCCGTGAGCAGTGGCTCATGCCTGTAATCCCAACACTTTGGGAAGCCAAGGCAGGCAGATCATTTAAGGTCAGGAGTTTGAGACCAGCCTGGCTAACATGATGAAACCCTGTCTCTACTAAAAAATAACAACAACAACAAAAATTAGCTGGGCATGGTGGCACATGCTTGTAATCACAGCTACTCAGGAGGCTGAGGCAGGAGAATCGCTTGAACCCAGGAAGCAGAGGTTACAGTAAGCCGAGATCGTGCCACTGAACTCCAGCCTGGGCAACAGAGCCAGGCTCCATCTCAAAATAAAAATAAATATATAAATAAATATATGAGTCATTTAAGGAGTTTATTTTATATATGAATATATCTATTACATAATTTTTTTTGTATATGTTCATGTAAATATTCAGCAATGTGCTTCCTGTGAGCCATTAGAGGGTCTCACCCTGGCTGACAGCACAGACTCTAGCCCTGCCTGGGTACAAATCCCAGCTCTACCACTTACAAGCTGTGTGACCTTGGATGGGTTACTTAACCTCTCAGTGCCCTGTTGCACACAGTCGTCCTGAGAACTGAGCAAACTGCTGTGGGTGCTGGAGAAGGGATGGCCAGGATTATTTCCTCCACAGTCTCTCCGTGTGTCTCAGACAGGATTTGGCCACGAGCACAAGAGGTTAAGCTGGATTCCATGCCACTGTGCCCTTCACAGGGAAGGGCCCCTCACTGTCCTCGGAGCCAATTCAGGTCAGCCCCAGGCTCTGTGCTGGGGCTGCTTGCTTCTGTGCGGGCGGAGGTCCTCCCAGGCGGGGGTGTAGAGCTGGGTGAAGGTAGCTTGAGGGGCCCCCAAGCCCATGAACCTACGCTCAGGGAGGGCAAGAGTCCGTGCCCATTTCTAGAAGGGCCAGGGTCAGGGTGGTGGGGGCGTATTCCAGCATCTGTGGCTGACCTTATTCCTTATTCCAGCGGGGTCTGCTCCTAGCGCCTGTCACAGCCCACGTGCCCCGGAATTGGGATCAAGGCAGGCTCCAAAAATAGTGCCGGCATCTGAGGACAGACACCTCCTCCCCCTTCCCTCCTGGCTCCCAGGAAGAGAGGCGGGGGGGGGGGAGCCGAGGAAGAAACGGATACATGCCCAGGAGCCCTTGGTGTCACCCCAGGCTGGGCAAGGCCAGCCTGCCTGTCCTCCGCCAGGGCCAGGAGGACAGAGCTGCCTCCTGCCATATCTCCATGTCAGTTGCTGCGACAAACACATCAGCGTTGGAATAGGGAGGCCTCGTTCCCCTAGAGAATGCACCATGGGGATCCTGGGGTCTGGACTCAGCGAGCTGGCAAGGAGAGCCCCTGAGAACTGTGTCTGCCCTGTAGATCTCAGCCACGCTGGACCCACTTTCAAAGGAAATCATCTCCCCACGGAGGACAGAGAGCAGAGTAAAGCCAGTGGAGGCTGGAGGGGTTCAGGCTGCCTGGTTAGAAGCCCAGCTCCACCTCCTTCCAGCGAGGCAAGCCCCTTCCTTTCTCTGGGCCTGTTTCATCATTTGGAAAGTGCGTATATGTCTCATGTACTTGCCCAGAGAGGCTCACTAATTTACCCCAAGTCACACAGCACGGGATGGTGAACCTGGATTTGAATCCCAGTTGGGCCCAGTCCCCACTCCCTCCAAGAACTGTTTGCTCAGCAGCTGGGCTTGTTGTCACGGGCAGCTCAGAAACAGAGCCAGGCACTGTCCCCCCGGGCCAAGCGGTCACATCTTCTCCTCCCTTTTCCACCCTCTGTCCTTCAGAATCCTGCCAGGCAGCGGCCACACCACCCCTGACCTTCTCCCCTTCCTTCTACTGCTCATTCTCCCTCCTATTTCCCAAACGAAATGATTTTGGGGGAGGATATACACAGAACAGGCCTTGACGAGACCAGGCGCGGTGGCTCACGCCTGTAATCCCAGCACTTTGGGAGGCCGAGGTGGATGGATCATTTGAGGTCAGGAGTTCAAGACCAGCCTGGCCAATATGGTGAAACCCCATCTCTTCTAAAAATACAAAAAAAAACAAAAAACAAAAAACAATTAGCTAGGCGTGCTGGTGCATGCCTGTAATCCCAGCTACTAGGGAGGCAGAGATTGCAGTGAGCAGAGATCGCACCACTGCACTCCAGCGTGGGCGACAGAGCAAGACTCCATCTCAAAAAAATAAATAAATAAATAAAGAACGGGCCTTGATGCCGAGAATAAACCCTGCACTCTTTATGGTGGTCCTCAGGCCCTGTGTGATCTGCCCTGCCCACCCACCTCCCATCCCAGCCCCCTCATCTGGCTCCAGCCACGCCAGCCTTGCTGCGTTTAGAACAATACATCAACGTGTCCCTGCCATGGGGACTTTGCACTTGCTGTTCCAGATGCTTGGAACGCTGATCAATTTCCTTGACAGTGAAGGGGATGGGAGGCATGAGACATGGGGCTTTCTGGAGGGGTAGGAGGCCTGGATTTGGGCCAAGGAGACGCTCAGGCTTCAGGGCCTCATCCATGCTGGTCCTTCTTCCTGGGACACCCTCCCTTCCCCCTCCTATGCACAACTGCCTCTTCCTCAGTTCTCCTTCCTTTTACCATTTTATTTCTTTGAAAGCGTTTATCATGCCTTGTAACAGGAGACTTGTGAAGGAGGATCGCCTGCTTTTCCAAAGCACAACCTCATACCTGTGCCGGGCTTGGTCCTCGGCACACCCTTGGCGCTAACAATGCTAACCAGCAAAGAAGAACATAACACGCACTTGGCCCAAATAGCCCTGAGGAGGGTGTCAGGGAGGGGATAAAGCCACAGACTCAGCACACGCAGCCAATCAAAGGCCAGAGTTCCTGACTCACTTCCCATCCTAACAAACCTCTTGTTAGAAAGGCCCGGTCTGGAGCCCCCAGATAACAGGCGCGGAGGGGAGGCTGGTCTGCTTGGGCATGACTTTCTCTGACTTCGAAAGGGAAGGAAGGTACTTCTCCCAGTATCCAATGACAGAGCCACATGTTTCGGGGGGACACTCGAGCTGAGGCTCCGTCTGGAAGGCGTCCATCCCAGAGCCAGTTGTCCAGCATCAGAGGACTTTCATGATTGTTGGACACTGTTGTTAAGGACTTTATAAAGTGTTAACTGCCTCGCTTCATCCTTACAATGCCCTGGTGAGATGGGAACTGGCATTTGCCCATTTTACAGATGAGCAAGTTGAGGCTCAGGAAGACAGAGTGACTCGCCCAGCAGCACATGGCCGGGGAGTGGTGGGATTGGCGCATGAGCCTGTCTGACCCAGACGACAACCCTGAATCACTGTGTCTCAGAATCTCTGGCTACGTCACAAGCATCGGTGGCTTGGAAATGCTGAGTCCCACTGGCCTGTAACTCGCAAAGCAGGGGACCTGGAGAAGTGAGGATCGGGGTGGGCTGAGGATGGGGCCGGTGGGGCATGAGAAGGAGGTTCACCTCCCTGGATGGCAGAGAAGGGGATGCAGGGAAGGGGATGGAGGGACCTCGGCAGAAACCAACCTCAGGTTCTGTCTGTTGCTTTCAAACCTCATCCTCCTGCTGCAGGGAAAATGACCACAGGAGCAAGAAAAGCAGCTCCTCCCAGCCCAAGGGCTCTCCAGGGACAATCAATGCTTCATCTCCAGGCCCCGGGAGAACTGCCTTGCCTTCTCCTGGGGTGAATGTTTATAGCGGGTGGCTGGTCAGGCAGAAAACTTTCCTTTAATTTCAGATGACCAAAAGGTGCCGATGAGTACCAAAAGGACACATTTGGACAATTTTCAGCTGCCCAAGCCTAACCATCATTGCAGTAACGGCAACAGCCGAGGCATACACTGGGCTCACTGCATACCGTGTGCTGCTCCTGATGAAGTAGGTAGCGCTCACCCTCCACATTTGACAGATGGAGAAGCCAAAACTCAGAGAGTTTAAGTCACTTGCCCATAGTCGCACAGCTTGTGAGGGATCAAGCTGCAATTTGACCCACTTGCAGTCAGACCATGGGGTTGGTGCACTGTGTTGCTTCTAGAACCAAACAGTGCCTTGATCTCTGAAGGACAGCCCAACACTCAAGACACTCCCACACAGGACGGAAGCCTGGTTCATACCCTCAGCTCATGCTCAACCCATTTCTGACCCTCCCTCTGCCCTTGTTCCTCGGACAGTCCCCCATGTATTTGAAAATGTGTCTGTCTCCCCAGCTTGACCATGGGCACCTCTGAGGGTCCAGCCTCTTTGCCTGAAGATCCCCTTCCTGCATCTGACTTGGAGAAGACATTAAATACACTGGCTGACGTCGGGTGAAGTGGCTCACACTTGTAATCCTGGCAGAAGGATTGTTTGAGCCCAGGAGTTCGAGACCAGCATGGGCAAAATAGTGAGCCCTCATCTCTACATAAAATAAGAAAATTAACCGGGTGTAGTGGCTCACGCCTGTAATCCCAGCACTTTGGGAGGCCAAGGCAGGCAGATCACGAGGTCAAGCGATCGAGACCATCCTGGCTAATGCGGTGAAACCCGTGTCTACTAAAAATACAAAAGATTAGCCGAGCGTGGTGGCAGGCGCCTGTAGTTCCAGCTACTCGGAAGGCTGAGGCAGGAAAATGGCCTGAACCCAGGAGGCGGAGCTTGCAGTGAGCCCAGATTGCACCACTGCACTCCAGCCTGGGTGACAGAGCGAGACTCCATCTCAAAAATAAATACATAAATATTTTTAAAAAAGAAAATTACCCAAGTGTGGTGGCATGTACCTGTAATACCAGCTACTCAGGTGGCTGAGGCAGGAGAATTGCTTGAGCATAGAAGGTCAAGGCTGCAGTGAGCTATGATTATGCCACTGCACTCCAGCCTGGGTGGCAGAGCAAGATCTTGTTTCTTTAAAAAATAAAATAAAGGCTGTGCACAGTGGCTCACACCTATCCTCCCAGCACTTTGGGAGGCTGAGGCAGGTGGATCACTTGAGGCCAGGAGTTCAAGACAAGCCTGGACAACATAGTGAAACCCTGTCTCTACTAAAAATGCAAAAAATTAGCCAGGCGTGGTGGTGCGCACCTGTAATCCCAGCTACTCGGGAGGCTGAGGCATGAGAATTGCTTGAACCTGAGAGGAGGAGATGGCAGTGAGCCGAGATCATGCCACTGTACTCCAGCCTGGGCGACAGAGACTCCATCTCAAAAATAATAATAATAATAAATAAATAAAAACACTGGCTGAATAAAATTCAAATGCCTGCCAAGTGGAGAGGGACCTTACCTAGAAGGGACCAGGGAGCCCTGGAAGGTTATAGAGCACCTCTCTTCGCAGGATGGTTGTGAGGCCTTCACAGGTCCTGGGCCCTACCCATGTCAATCACATCACACACATTAAAATGCATCCACTTTCCGTGATTTACATATACATGAGCTCATCACAGTTGAGGTCCAGATGACAGCCTGGCATGAAGTTGCCCTTGGTAGGCATTTAATTCAGCATGTGTTCATTTTAACTCTGCAGGTTTCTTTTTCTTTTCTTTTTTTCTTTTTTTTTCTTTTTTTTTTTTTTTTTTTTTGAGATGGAGTCTCACTCTTTCGCCTAGGCTGGAGTGCAATGGCACGATCTCGGCTCACTGCAGCCTCCGCCTCCTGGGTTCAAACGATTCTCCTGCCTCGGCCTCCCAAGTACCTGGGATTACAGGCACCCACCACCACACCCAACTAATTTTTGTACTGGGCCTGCAGGTTTCTTTTTGTATTCTGGAATAATTACATTCATTTTCTTTCCTGGTTAAACATTGCTGTGACCTTGAGGAACTGCGGGCCGCGGGCACCCTGCCCTGGGAGAGGCCCCGGCAGAGACCAAACAGGGCCCGGCCCCTGTGCCTTTGGTACCTCCCAAGGTCCTACGGGATCAAACAGCTCACGGGACCTTTCTGTGTTGGAAACCAGCTCACACCACTAGTTTTGTCCCTGCCTAAGAGCCTCAGCTGCCGGCTCCTGTCCCTACAGTTGGCTTGACCACCCACAAATGAGATCTGAGCCTCTCCCTGCTAAACAAACACATGGTGTGGTGCTCTCAGGGACACAAGGCCACAGAAGGATTCAGTTACAGCCCTTCTGCCAGGTGGCTGGAGAGGACATCCAAGCCTGCCTGCTCAGAAAAGGAGATGGTCCAAAGCCCAGAGCCCACAGCTGCAGGGCCACAGTGGGGCAGGCAGGGACCAAGCAGGGCTGCCTCTTATGGGTCCCCATCCTGGAAAATCCATATTGACACAATTAGCATCTGGAGATGGGAGGCTGGAGTTAAATAGCCCTGAATTCCCACCCAGACTTGCCCAATTCCAGGCTGGGTGACCCCTCTTTCATTTGTAAAGTGCAATAATCATAGAACCTCCCAACTAGCACTCAGGTGGGCCTGTTTTATTGCTTCATGCATCACAACTGCTGAAATAGGGTCATCAGCCGCTGACATCCCTGAATTTGCAGTGCTTTGCAAAATGCCTAGCACATAGTCCACACTCAATAGACATTTACAGGATGAATGAATGAACAACAGCATAGCACCGCCCTTAAGAGAGTGGGCTCTGGGGCCTGGATTGGGATCTCTGCTCTGCCTCTCATCAGCTGTGTGAAAAAATCATCAAGCTCTCAGTTCCTTAATTCCTTTGTGTGTAAAAGGGGAAGTAAGAAAAGTAGCTACCTTGCTACTTGTCAGAAGAATAAAGGAGTCAGCTCATGTAATGTGCTTAGAGCAGTGCCTGGCACATGGTTCATTCTACATCACCATTTAAGTAAATTTAAATTTTAAAAATGAGTGAGATTCTGTAAAGTACAAAAAGCTATTTCTGCTAATCACTTGACAGATGATCCCTCCTCCCCTCCTTCCTTCCTTCCTGCTCTTCCTCATCCAAATTCAAAGGAAGCTGGAATGCCACTTACCCCAAAACATCCAGTAAGAATGCAGAAAGAATATCCAAGCTGCACCAACATCTTCCAGCCACTGAGTAAGGTGCCCCCATCGCCTGTAATACTCTTCAGGAGTCTCCCTATCAACCCCTTTCCTTCCCCCTGCAAGTCTAGGGGACCTCAGCACAGATGTGATATCAATCTACTCACCTCCTCCAACTCTTTTTTAAAAAATTGAAATATGGGTATCTACCCAAAGGAAAAGAAGTCATTATGTGAAAAAGACACATACACATGTATGTTTATAGCAGCACAATTCACAATTGCAAAAATATGGAGCCAACCTAAACGCCCATCAACCAATGAGTGGATTTTAGAAACGTGGTATATATACACCATGGAATACTACTCAGCCATAAAAAGGAACAAAATAATGTCTTTTTTTTTTTTTTTTTTTTTTGAGATGGAGTTTCGCTCTGTCACCCGGGCTGGAGTGCAGTGGCATGATCTCGACTCACTGCAAGCTCCGCCTCCCGGGTTCACGTCATTCTTCTGCCTCAGCCTCCCAAGTAGCTGGGACTACAGGCGCCCACCACCATGCCCAGCTAATTTTTTTGTACTTTTAGTGGAGACGGGGTTTCACCGTGTTAGCCAGGATAGTCTTGATCTCCTGACCTTGTGATCCGCCCGCCTCCGCCTCCCAAAGTGCTGGGATTACAGGCGTGACAAAATAATGTCTTTTGCAGCAACTTGGATGGAGCTGGAGGTCATTATTCTAAATGAAGTAACTCAGGAATGGAAAACCAAATATCATATGTTCTCACTTATAAGTGAGAGCTAAGATATGAGGACGCAAGCTGGGCGCGGTAGCTCACACCTCTAATCCCAGGACTTTGGGAGGCTGAGGTGGGCGGATTACTTGAGGTCAGGAGTTTGAGACCAGCCTGGCCAACATGGTGAAACCCCATATTTACTAAAAATACAAAAATTAGCCAGGCATGGTGGCACACACCTGTAATCCCAGCTACTCAGGAGGCTGAGGCAGGAGAATCGCTTGAATACAGGAGGCAGGGGTTGCAGTGAGCCGAGATTACACCACTGCACTCCAGCCTGGGTGACAGAGTGAGACTCCATCTCAAAATATATATATATGAGGATGCAAAGGCATAAGAATGATATAATGGATTTCGAGGACTTGGGAGGGGAAGACTGGGAGGGAGTGAGGAATAAAAGACTACACATTGGGTACAGTGTACACTGCTTGTGTGACAGGTGCACTAAAATCTCAGAAATCACCACTAAAGACCTTATCCATGTTAAAAAAAAAAAAAAAAAAAAAGCTGTACCCCAAAAACTGTTTAAATAAAAATAAATGTTTTTTTAAAAAATTAAAATATAATTATCATATCATATAACTCACCCTTTTTAAGTATGCAGGTCAGGCCAGGCATGGTGGCTCACCCTGTAATCCCAGCACTTTGGGAGGTCGAGGTGGGAGAATTGCTTAAGCCCAGGCGTTCAAGACCAGCCTGGGCAACATAGCAAGACGCATCTCTAAAAATAAAAATAAAAAACTAGGCAGGCATGATGGTGAGTGCCTGTGGTCCCAGCTACTCAGGAGGCTAGGGCGGGAGGATGGCTTAAGATTGCAGTGAGCTATGATCCTGCCACTGCACTCCAGCCTGGGTAACAGAGAGACCCTGTCTCAAAAAATAAAATATAAAGTATGCAGTCCAGTGTGTTTCATTCAGTACATTCACGAACTTAAAACCATCACCAATACCTAATCCAGAATATTTTCATCACCTTCAAAAGAAGCCCTGTATCCTTCAGAAGTCACCCCCATCTCTGCCCCTTCCCCTGCCACCCCAGTCCTAGACAACCACTCATCCGACTCATCTACTTTCTGTGTCTATATATTCCCTTCTCCGGATAGTTCCAAGAAATGAAGTCATATAAGGCCTGGTGAGGTGGCTCACGCCTGTAATCCCAGCACTTTGGGAGGCCTCAGCGGGCAGATCACCTGAGGTCAGGAGTTCAAGACCAGCCTGGTCAACATGGCGAAACCCCATCTCTACTAAAAATACAAAACATTAGCTGGGCATGGTGGCGTGCACCTGGAGTCCCAGCTACTCAGGAGGCTGAGGCACAACAGTCGTTTGAACCCGGGAGGTGGAGGTTGCAGTGAGCTGAGATTGCCTCACTGCATTCCAGCCTGAACAATAGAGCAAGGCTCTGTCTCAAAAAAAAAAAAAAAAAAAAAAAAGAGAGAGAGAAAAAAAAAGAAATCACATAAGACATGGCCTTCTGCCTCTGACCTCTCTCACTCAGCACAATGTTTTCAGCCCATCTGTGTTGCATCATGCATCAGTGCTTCCTTCCTTTTTACTTCTGAAGACTGTGCCATGGGGTAGACCCCCCAACTTTTCGTAGGGGTGCTCAACTAGAGCTTGCTGAATGAGTCATCAGCCACCCAATGGCAGCAGTGTCACCCAGCTGATGAAGGGAAGTGGGCCTGGCAGAACCAGGCTGACACTGTTCCGGAAGGCCTGACATGACTGTTGCAGACAATCCATCATTGCAGCTATACCCAGATGGCCCTGGAGCTGAAAAGCCACTGCTCATCCCAGCAAAGCCAGCCTGGGACACACATGAGATGGAGACACAGGGTCAGAACAGCGTCTGCAGCCAGGGCACCTGGACTCAGTGACAGGACAAGGGCGGAGCGTGGGGGAGGGGCAGAGACACAGCACAGGGTCAACATGTGACCCCAGCTCTGCCACTTGACAGCTGGATGCTCTCAAAGCAACCTCTCTGAGGCTCAGTTTTTCTCAGAAAAAAAGAGGAAAAGGATGCTGACTCATTTATGCCTGTTTTATTCCTTCACACATCACAACTGCTGAAGTAGCATCACCAGCCCCTGACATCCCTGAATTTGCAGTGCTTTGCAAAAATGCCTAGCACATAGTCAACACTCAATAGACATTTACAGGATGAATGAATGAGCAACAGCATAGCACTGCCATTAAGAGTGTGGGCTCTGGAGTTGCTGCAGCAATTAAAGGGACAATGCCAGGTACCACATTGTTGATTTTTTCTTAATGGACAAGAGCAAACCAATGGAGACTTAAAACAGATATTTGTACACAAGTGTTCACAGCAGCATCATTTACACAATGATCAAAAGGGGGAAACCACCCACGTGTCCATCAACAGATGAATAGATAAATGAAAGGTGATGGAGTCATACAATGACGTATTCTTCAGCTTTAAAGAGGAGTGAGGCACCTGGCACCTGCCACGACACGGCTGAACCTGGAAGACATTGTGTCCAGTGAAACGAGCCAGAGACAAAAGGATAACTATTGTATGATTCCTCTTCTATGAGGTACCTAGAATGGTCAAATTTGCAGAGACAGCAAATAGAATAGTGGTTAATAGCAGCAGTGGGGAGCAGGGAGTGGAGAGTTAGTGTTTCATGGGTACAGAGTCCGGTTTGGGATGATGAAGGGGTTCTGGAGATGGACAGTGGAGACAGTTGCACAATAACGTGAATGTACTTATGCCACTGAACTGTACACTTAAGATGCTTAAATGGGAAATTTTATGTTACGTGTATTTCATCACAATAAAAAAATATAGAGTGAGGCCAGGTGCAGTGGCTCACACCTATAATCCCAGCACATTGGGAGGCCAAGGCAAGAGGATCACTTGAAGCCGGGAGTTTGAGACCAGCCTGGGCAACACAGCAAAACCCCTATCTCCACAAAATATTTTAAAATTAGCCAGGTTCGGTGGCACCTATAGTCCCAGCTACTCAGGTAGCTGAGCTGGGAGAATCGCTTGAACCCAGGAGGTTGAGGCTGTAGTGAGCTATAATTGCACCACTGCACTCCAGCCTGGGCAATTAAAAAAAAAAAAAAAAGAATAAGCCACCTCCTAGATGGTCTACAGCCCTATCAGAAGCATTTGTCATGGTTTGGAATAGGACATTATGTCTGCGTTTGTTTGTTTACAGTCTCAATGCCACCATCTCTATGTAGGTTTCATTTACCACTGAATTCCCTGGTGCCTTGTACAACACCTGGGACATTGTAGACGTTCAGCCAATATTTCTCAAAGGAATGAAAGGAGGAAGGAATGAGTGAACGGCCAGGTGCCAGGGAAATAAAATAGGAAAATGGAACCATCTTTCTATATATCCCTGGGAGATTAAGTCACATAAGTACCGGTCTCCCTAGTCTCAGAGTGAGTGGACCTACATCTACACTCCCAGGGGACATCAGCAGGTGCGCAGCCCAAAGCTCTACCTTCAGAGAGCTAGGTTCTGGAAGATACTTATTGGGCAGGTGAATAAATGAGTAACTCCCCCTCAGTTGTCAGAACAGGGTTTATCCACAGGGATTAAACAATGAATCAGCCATGAACAACAAAGCCGGAGAGGGAGAGTTTTGCCAGTTTTTTTGGTTGTTGTTGTTATTGTTGTTTGTTTTTGAGACAAGGTCTTGCTTTATCACCCAGGCTGGAGTGCAGTGGCAAGATCACGGCTCACTGCAGCCTCGACCTCCTGGGCTCCACTGATCCTCCTGCCTCAGCCTCCCAAGTAGCTGGAATTACAGGCACACACCACCATGCCCAGTTCATATTTTAATTTTTTGTAGAGACAAGGTCTCACTACGTTGCCGAGGCTGGTCTCTCAAACTCCTAGGCTCAAACAATCCTCCTGCCTTAGCATTCCAAAGTGCTACGATTATAGGCGTAAGCCACCGCCCCCGGCCAGTTTTGCCTGTTTTTAACAAGTTCCCTATCCCATGGCTGCAACAGGACCAAAGTCAGCTAGTTCTTTTTTTTTTTTTTTTTTTTGGCTCTGTCACCAGGCTGGAGTGCAGTGGTGCAATCTCGGCTCTGTATCCTCCACCTCCCGGTTCAAGCGATTCTCCTGCCTCAGCCTCCCGCGTAGCTGGGACTACAGGCACATACCGTCAGGCCCAGCTAATTTTTGTATTTTTAGTAGAGACGGGGTTTCACCATGTTGGCCAGGCTGGTCTCAAACTCCTGACCTCGTGATCCACCCGCCTCGGCCTCCCAAAGTGCTGGGATTACAGGCACGAGCCACCGCACCCAGCCAGGTCTAGTTCTTACTGGTTCCTGCTTCTGCACACTTGGATGTACCTTTGGGCTGGGAAGCCATGTCCCCTCCACATGAGGACTCACCCTCAGAATGACTGGCCTCTCCGGCACTGGGAGAACGACAGCCCGTGCCACCCATGTGTGCACAAACCCACTGCAGAGTCTCACTCACGTGTCAGGAGCGGGGCCCAGGGACTCCTAGGATCACCTGGTTCCCCTGACGGCTCCGGGAGGGCGGATGACTTAGCGAGGCCAGCCTAGAGCAGCTTGACATTTACATGGTATGTCAGGATCTTGCGCAGAGGGGAAACGCTATTTTAAATTTTCCAAGTGTCTCAGGAATGCCTCCAGACCTCCAACGTCTCTGCTTCCTGGCCCCTGATGACGCTGCCAGCCACTTTCTAACTTGCACTGGGGTCCCATTAAGCTAGTTCACTTCTTTGAGAGACAAGTTCTGCCTCATTGGCCTTTGCATAGGCTAAACCCTGCCTAACATCCCCCACCTCCCCACTCCCTGCTTCCCCGCAACTCTCAGCCTGGCTGGCTCAAATGACCCTCCTATGGCCTCCAGTGGGTCCTTCTTTGTGTTCCTACAATGCCCTGTTCTTCCCCATGATGAATGGTTCTACATGGCATTTGTCTGTCACCCCCTCCCCCAATAGACTATGCTGAGGGCTCGATAAGGGCAGGAACCACATCAAAAGAACCAGATGGGCCAGGTGCAGTGGCTCACGCCTGTGATCCCAACACTTTGAGAGGCAGTCAGTTCACTTGAGCCCAGCAGTTCAAGACCAGCCTGGGCAACATGGTAAAAACCCTTCTATACAAAAGATACAAACATTAGCCTGGCGTGGTTGTGTGTGCCTGTAGTCCCAGCTACTTGGGAGGCTGAGGTGGGACAATCGCTTGAGCCTGCAAGGTTGAGGCTGCAGTGAGCTGTGATCGTGCCGCTGCACCCCAGCCTGGGTGACAACCTGAGACCAGTCTCAAAAAAAAAAAAAAAAAAGAAAAGAAAAAGAACCAGACAAGACAGACACAGTCTTTTCTTCCTGGAGCTTCCCTTAATGAAAAATACCCATATAAACAAGTAAACAAGGAAACAAATGAACAGAATAACAATGCATTTCAAAAAGTACCAGATCAGGCTGCTCACAGTGGCTCACACCTGTAATCTCAGCACTTTGGGAGGCCAAGGTGGGTGGATCACCTGAGGTCAGGAGTTCAAGACCAGCCTGACCAATGTGGTGAAACCCCATCTCTGCTAAAAATGCAAAAATTAGCCGAGCATGGTGGCAGGCGCCTGTAATCCCATCTACTTGGGAAGCTAAGGCAGGAAAATGGCTTGAACCTGGGAGGCGGAGGTTGCCATGCGCGAGATGGCACCATTGCATTCCAGCCTGGGCAACAGAGCAAGACTCTGTCTCAAAAAAAAAAAAAAAGTACTAGATCAGTGCACATTTGAGCCTCTGACATTGGAGAAAAAAAGAAGTGCTACGAATCCACCTCGCACAGCCTTCGGCACACAGCAAAAACTCAAAAAATATTTGTGGAATGCACACATGCATGAATGCATAAATAAATGCACACAGAAATGAATGCACGAGGGCCTTACACTTATTTCAGGGCCCTCGGAAATCAGAAGACAACTATGCAGGGCAGTGGATCACCTCTGTTCTCCCATCGCAAATCAGAGCAGCATTCAAGGTAGAAAACATTGCTTGCCTTAATCTGTTAGCAACAGGATCAGATGACGGGCTCCAGGGAGCTAATTTAAACTCATTTAAATAAGGCCCCTGCCGCTTTGTTAAAACTACCTCCGTAACAGCGAATCCAACTGTAACTGCTTTTGGCCTAAGCCACAATAATTTACCTTCACAAGCTGCTTCTTATTAATAACGCATTGGCTAAATTACAAGCTGTTTAACAATACAACAAGGCCAGATCTTTAAATATTTTAACATGTAATTGCTGAAGGACAGAACCTTACCTCCGTAACCCTTCCTCCACAGGAAAAGCCTTTTGCTTAGGAAGTTCTACTCCAAGCCATCTTCCTTATTTAGGTTTGCAAAACAGAGATGACCTGACGCTACTGGGCTTTGGGGCCCCACAGGAACACCTGGGCAGTGGCTGGACAAAAGGGGACCAGGTCATTCCTAAAGCCACAGTACTGCTGCTGGTGCACAAATGTTTATGGAAAGTCAAGGCCAGGTATAGTGGCTCACATCTGTGATCCCAGCACTTTGGGAGACCAAGGCAGGAGGATGGCTTGAGCCCAGGAATTTCAGACTAGCATGGGCAACATAGGGAGAGCTCACCTTTACAAAAATATTTTTTAAAATTAGCCAGGTGCGGCCAGGCGCCGTGGCTCACGCCTGTAACCCTAACACTTTGGGAGGGCAGGGCAGGCGGATCACCTGAGGTAGGGAGTTCGAGACCAGCCTGACCAAAATGGAGAAACCCCATCTGTGCTAAAAATACAAAATTAGCCTGGCGTGGTGGTGCATGCCTGTAACCACAGCTACTCAGGAGGCTGAGGTAGAAGAATTGCTTGAACCCGGGAGGCAGAGGTTTCAGTGAGCCAAGATTGCACCACTGCACTCCAGCCTGGGCAACAAGAGCGAAACTTCGTCTCAAAAAAAAAAATTAGCCAGGCGTGGTGGTGAACACCTGTGGTCTCAGCTATTTAGAAGGCTGAGGTGGGAGAATCACTTGACCCCCAGGAGATCAAGGCTGCAGTGAGCCATGATTGCACCACTGCACTCCAGCTTGAGTAACAGAGCAAGCCCCTGTCTCAAAAAAGAAATAAAATAAAATAAAATAGAGAGGGAGAAAGGGAAGGGAAGGGGAGGGGAGGGGAGGGGAAGGGAGGGGAAGGGGTGGGGGGGAGGGGATGGGAGGGGAGGGGAGGGGACGGGAGGGGAAGGGGGGAGGGGTGAAGGAAGGAAAGAAGGAAAGGAAGGCAGGAAGGAGGCCAGGTGTGGTCAGGCCTGTAATCACAGCACTTTGGGAGGCCGAGGTAGGTGGATCACCTGAGGTCAGGAGTTCAAGTGACCTCGGGGTCACTTGAGGTAAGGAGTTGGAGACCAGCCTGGCCAACATGGTGAAACCTCATCTCTATTAAAAATACAAAAATCAGCCAGGCATGGTGGCGGGCACCTGTAATCCCAGCTACTGAGGATGCTGAGGTGGGAGAATCGCTTGACCCTGGGAGGTGGAAGCTTCAATGAGCCAAGATTGCACCACTGCACTCTAGTCTGGGCGACAGAGCAACACTCTGTCAAAAAAAAAAAAAAAAAACGAAAGAAAGAAAAGTCAGAGCCAGAATCCGGAAAGTCTGGCTGTGAGCTCTGGCTGTGGGGTCAGATTCCCTGAGTTCAAATCCCAACTGTGAAATGTAACCCCTAAAATAGATATGTTGAAGTCCTAAGCCCTGGTACCTGTGAATGTGACCTCATTTGGAGAACAGGTCTTTACAAGTAATCAAGTTGAAGCGAGGCCATTGGAGTGTCCTTATAAATCCAATACGACTGGTGTCCTTATAAAAAATGGAAATCTGGACACAGTGAGTCACTATGTGAGGACTGGAGTTCTGCTGTCCCAAGTCAAGGAACTGTCCGAGGCTGGGAGAGAGGCCAGGAGCAGATGCCCTTCTAGAGCCTCCAGAGGGAGTGTGGGCCTGCCCACACCTTGAATTCAGGCATCTGGCCTCCAGAACAGTGAGGCAATGAACTTATGTTGTTCTAAGTCACCCGGTTTGTGGCTCTGTGGGACCATAAACACTGGTCACTGAGGGACAGTCTCCTGGACCTTGCTGAGCCTCAATTTCCTCTTCTGCTACAGATCAGGCTGCTATAATTGACCTGCCTCTGAGCTGGCCTAAAGGGCTGGCCACAGGTAGCGCTGAATAAACACTCCCGGGCTTGGCCGGTGTGCCAGGGGCCAGGGCCTGCCGGCTTGGGCTGTATTCTCCCTTGCAGGGTCCCGAAGGGGTAAAGGCATCCTGATGGTAACTGCCTCTGCTGGGACCATGCACTTGGCCCAGATGCCAGCTCAGTAACTTCAGATCCTCCATCCAGCTCTGAAAAATGGTAGAGCTCATAGTTGGGGTGTAAATTGAGGGACCGAACTGCATGAAGTTGAGTCCCCACCTGCTACATGTTTGCTTTGGAGCCCTGGATAAGCCTCTCCTTAGTCTCCTCCTCTGTCGAATGGGCTGCCCACAGAACTCATCTCATGGGGTGGCTATGAAGAATTAATAAGTGAATAGACTCAGAGCAGTGTCTGGGGCCGGGCGCGGTGGCTCATGCCTGTAATCCCAGCATTTTGGGAGGCTAAATTGGGTGATTACCTGAGGTCAGGAGTTCAAGACCAGCCTTGCCAACATAATGAAACCCTGCCTCTACTAAAAATACAAAAATTTAGCTGGGCATGGTGGCGGGCACTTGTACTCCCAGCTACTCAGGAGGCTGAGGCAGGAGAATCACTTGAACCCAGGAGGTGAATGTTGCAGTGAGCCGAGACCATGCCACTGCACTCCAGCCTGGGTGACAGAGCAAGACTCCATCTCAAAAAAAAAAAAAAAAAAGAGGCCGGGCGCGGTGGCTCACGCCTGTAATCCCAGCACTTTGGGAGGCAGAGGAGGGTGGATTATGAGGTCAGGAGATTGAGACCATCCTGGCTAACACAGTGAAACCCCGTCTCTACTAAAAAATAGAAAAAATTAGCCAGGCATGGTGGCGGAACTTCAGTGTCGTGTATGAGTTTGTTAAATATTTTTAAAATTTTTTAATTTTTTTTTAATTTTATTTTTTGAGGCAGGGTCTCACTCTGTTGCCTAGGCTGGAGTGCAGTGGCAACATCACAGCTCACTGCAGCCTCAATCTCCTGGGCTCAAGTGATCCTCCTGCCTCAGTTTCCCAAGTAGCTGGGACTGCAGGTGTGCACCATCACACCCAGCTAATTATTTTATTTTTGGTAGAGATGGGGTCTCCCTATGTTGCCCAGGCTGGTCTCAAACTCCTCAGCTCAAGCAATCCTCCTGCTTCGGCCTCCTAAAGTGCTGGGATTACATGCATGAGCCACCACAGCTGGCCTTAAATAAAATTTAAAATAGAATCTTCAAAAACCCATTGAATAACCAGTACCATTCACAACAGAGATTTCTTTTTTTTTTTTTTTTTTGAGATGGAGTCTTGCTCTTTTGCCCAGGCTGGAGTGCAGTGGCGCGATCTCGGCTCACTGCAAGCTCTGCCTCCTGGGTTCACACCATTCTCCTGCCTCAGCCTCCCGAGTAGCTGGGACTACAGGCGCCCGTCACCACGCCCGGCTAATTTTTTGTATTTTTAGTAGAGACGGGGTTTCACCGTGTTAGCCAGGATGGTCTCAATCTCCTGACCTCGTGATCCGCCCGTCTCGGCCTCCCAAAGTGCTGGGATTACAAGCGTGAGACACCGCGCCTGGCCAACAACAGAGATTTATTTGGAAAGACTATGTTCATGCAAAAACTTGCGCATAAATATTTATAGCAGCACTATTTATAATAGTCCCCCCAAACTGAAAACAACTTAAATATCCATCAACTAATGAATGATAAAGAAAATGTGGTCTATTCATACACAGTGAAGTATTTATTTAGCCATAAAAACAAGGCAGAATCTATACATGCTAAGATGTGGATGAACCTTAAAAATATTGTACGCTCAGGTGTCTTCTTATCACCAGACACATTCAAGATGTGTACGTTAAAGACATATAGCTTTTAATGTGTCAATCACACCTGAATGAGGTAGTTTTAAAAATATATATTATACTGGCTGGGCGCAGTGGCTCACACCTGTAATCCTAGCACTTTGGGAGGCCAAGGTGGGCAGATCACCTGGGGCCAGGAGTTCGAGACCAGCCTGACCAACACGGTGAAACCCCATCTCTACTAAAAATACAAACATTAGCCAGGCGTGGTGGTGCCCATCTGTAATCCCAGCTACTCAGGAGGCTGAGACAGGAGAATCTCTTCAGCCTGGGAGACAAAAGTTGCAGTGAGCCAACATCAGGCCACTGCACCCCAGCCTGGGTGACAGTGAGACCCCGTATCGAAAAAAGAAGAAGAGGCGGGGCACAGTGGCTCACGCCTGTAATCCCAGAATTTTGGGAGGCCGAAGCAGGAGGATCACCTGAGGTCGGGAGTGAAGAAGAATTGGGGAATGTGCTGAGGCCTGGAGCAGAGATAGAGCCTGTGGGTCTGGTTCTTTTTTTTTGAGATGGGGTCACACTCTGTCACCCAGGCTGGAGTGCAATGGCGCGAACTCGGCTCACTGCAACCTGTCTCCCAGGTTCAAGCGATTCTCCTGCCTCACCCTCCCGACTAGCTGGAATTACAGGCATGCACCACCACACTTAGGTAATTTTGTATTTTTAGTGGAGATGGAGTTTCTCCATGTTGGTCAGGATGGTCTTGATCTCCAAACCTCATGATCCACCTGCCTCGGCCTCCCAAAGTGCTGGGATTACAGGTGTGAGCCACCATGCCCGGCCCTTGTTCTTTACCACCCACTTGAGAAAAGAGACAAATAACCTAGACTCAACTCACAGTGGACTGGGCAGAGCATGGCCTTCGGGACTCAGGCGACCTGAGCCACATGGCCTTTGTGTCCTCTATGCAAGGACCTCCACAAAGACACCACCACCCCACACACCTTCTGGGACCCGGGCATTCAAAGGACTGACGGACCCTCTCCAACACTGGATACTCCAGCTGCCTCCATTGTCTTAATTGTTTTTCTCTGTTTACCAAGATAATAAAAGCTCATTGTTTTGAACCCAATGATACGGAATGCTATCAAGAAAGAAAGGAAGGCTGAGCGCAGTGGCTCATGCCTATAATCCCAGCCCTTTGGGAGGCCAAGGTGGGAGGATCACTTGAGCCCAGGAGTTCAAGACCAGGCTGGGCAACATAGTGAGACCTCATTTCTATAAAAGTATATATAAATTTTTATATAGTAGAATTTAAAAACTAGCCGGGCATGGTGGTGCATGCTTGTACTCCCAGCTAAGGCTGTACTCTGGAGACTAAGGCAGGAGGATGGCTTGAGCCCAGGAGTTCAAGGCTGCAGTGAGCCATGATTGCATCACTGCACTCCAACCTCAGCAACAGAGCAAGACTCTGTCTCAAAAAGAAAGAAAAAAGGGAGCAAAAGGCTGGGCCCAGTGGCTCGCGCCTCTAATCCCAGCACTTTGGGAGGCCAAGGCGGGCGGATCACTTGAGGTCAGGAGTTCAAGACCAGTCTGGCCAGCATGGTGAAAGCCCGTCTCTACTAAAAATACAAAAATTAGTCAAGTGTGGTAGCGCATGCCTGTAATCTCAGCTACTCAGGGGGCTGAAGCTAGAGAATCACTTGAACCCAGAAGGCGGAGGTTGCAGTCAGCCAAGATCATGCCACTGCACTCCAACCTAGATGACAAAGCGAGCGAGACTCCGTCTTAAAAAAAAAAATAGTTGGGAGGAGGAAAGATACCCTAGAATCCTTCCCTTTAGAAGCAAAATTCGTGAGAAGGGATTTGGAGAGAAATCTCCGTTTATTTGACTAGATAAATTTTTGAAGTGAGAGTATTAATTTTTAAAAATGTTTAAAGCCAGGTCTAGAAAGGTTACCTCAAAGCACAATTTTGTAATCAACTACTCAAGCCCAATTTCAGTCATTTGTGTCATTGTCAGTGGACTTTTGAAGAAGCCAGGAGCATTTTGATTCTGAAGTCAGTTTTGTTAAACAGAAAAACTGAAAGGCCAGCTTTTCTGGTCACTCGGATGCAGTGAAAATAGCTGAGTTCATCTGAAACTTCCCCGGCATCTGACCCAATCTGAGGGCAAGTGTTTAACTGAGAAACAAAGACGAACATTAAGCATAGAAAACCCCTTTTGTGCCTCCACAGTGTGCAAGTTACGTTGAGTTATGCAGCTATTTTGGGGACAATAATGTTTTGTAAACAGTTGGTAAAGTGGCTTTGTTGGCAGTGTTGCTGTGGCTTGGGACCATTTCACAGACAAGGACTGTATGGAAGATAGAATGACAGGGTTGTGGCAGTCCCTCTGAAAAATACAAATGACTTAAATTAAGGCAGGTACAGATAAGGAAGATTATTATTATTATTATTATTATTTTGAGACAGAGTTTAACTCTTCCCCCAGGCTGGAGTGCAATGGCACGATCTCGGCTCCCTGCAACCTCCGCCTCCCGGGTTTAAGTGATTCTCCTCTCTCAGCCTCCCGAATAGCTGGGATTACAGGTGCTTGCCACCATGCCCAGCTAATTCTTGTATTTTTAGTAGAGACAAGGTTTTACCATGTTGGCCAAGCTGGTCTCGAACTCCTGACCTAAGGTGGTCCGCCCGCCTTAGCCTCCCAATGTGTTGGGATTACAGGCATGATCCACCATATCTGGCCACAGATAATATAGATTTGAAAGCCTTTTTTTCACTTTACCCACAGGTGTCAGTACCTAGAGACTCAACAGCAAAGGGAGTAAATGGAGCCCTGCCTTCATTTGTGGAACATGAAGCTTACAAAATATGTTTAACATACCCAATACAGGCAATGCGAGTACATTACTAGTCCTATTCATATAGTTTTTCTGTTGTTTTTGTTTTCTTTTCTTTTTTTCTTTTTTTTTTTTTTTTTTTTTTTTGAGACAGAGTCTCGCTCTGTTGCCCAGGCTCAAGTGCAGGACTGTGTGTCCAGTCCTGTCTTATTCTATGAATAAGCACCCAGCCGCCATTTTCTTTATTTGTGAAATGGGGATGACTGTATGCCTATATGCGCCTCATAAGGTTGTCATGAAGATGAAAAGTGATTGTGTGTGTGTGTGTGTCTGTTTGCCTCGCACAGGGCCCAGTCCTACCAAGTGACAATAAGTGGTCGATAAACATAAATAATCACCCTTAGTTTAAGGCTCTGGCAGCTCACATGTTCTAAGACCCAAGCACTTGTTCATTCATTCATAAGAAGAGAGAAATTCTTCTCTGACAGTCCAAGGACCCATGGTTCTCTGCCATGAATCTGAGACACATTAACTATAGGATGGAAAACCATATACTGCATGTGCTTAATAAATTCCAACTTAATTTGTCACGTTTAGGGTTCTGAAAATATTTACAATCATTGCACTTGAAAATAAGCCATGCCCATGAATGTAGCACTTAAGGCTATATGAATAGGGGCCGGATGCAGTGAGCCACCCCTGTAATCCCAGCACTTTGGGAGGCCGAGGCTAGTGGATCACTTGAGGTCAGGAGTTCAAGACCAGCGTGGCCAACATGATGAAACCCCGTCTATACTGAAAATACAAAAATTACCTGGGCATGCTGGTGTGCATCTGTAATCTCAGCTACTCAGGGGGCTGAGGCACGAGAATGGCTTGAACCTGGGAGGCAGAGGTTGCAGTGAGCCAAGATGGCACCACTGCACTCCAGTCTGGGCAACAGAGCGAGACTCAGTCTCGAAAAAGTAAAAGAAAATGGGGCTCAGAAAAGTTCAGCAACTTTTGTTGTTGTTGTTGTTGTTGAGAAGGAGTCTCGCTCTGTCACCCATGCTGGAGTGTTGCGGTGCAATCTCGGCTCTCTACAACCTCTGCCTCCTGGGTTCAAGAGATTCTCCTGCTTCAGCCTCCCGAGTAGCTGGGACTACAGGTGCATGCCACCATGCCCGGCTAATTTTTTTTGTATTTTTAGTAGAGTTGGGGTTTCACCGTGTTAGACAGGATTGTCTTGATCTCCTGACCTTGTGATCCACGCACCTCGGCCTCCCAAAGCCCTGGGATTACAGGTGTGAGCCACTGCACCCGGCTTAAGTTCAGCAACTTTCTAAAAACATACAACCAGAGCATGACAGAGCACAGCAGAACCCTAAGGCATCTGAATTCACATCCCTGGATCTCTTCACCATCCCCTGGTGTTCCACTCCCATTATGCAGAAGCAAAGTCACTCAGCCACTTGCAAAAACAGTAACAATCATAGCTGGATCTCAGTGAGCATTTGGTCTGCGTCAGCCCTGTACCAGGAGCTTTATACACATTGATTCATTTAATCCACAGCATGACACCAGGATTTGGAAGCCAGGAGATTCCCATTTTGGTGATGGGGAGTGGAGGCTCATGGAGGTGAAGTGACTTGCCCCACAGTCACTCAGCTAGTCAATTTGGGAGCTAGAATATGACCCTAAGCCAGTTCCTGCCTCTTTGCTGTCCTAGAACCATCTGCCTGTAACAGCACAAGGTATGTGGATGATTTTGGTGATGCTTTTAAATCCTCTGTGTGACAATAAACATATATGCATGTAGATTCATAGAATAAGACAGGACTGGACACACAGGCACACACAGCCACCAAGAGATATGAAAGTCCCTGGATAGAAGGCTGGGGTTAAGCAGTCGGTGCTGGGGTGGGAGAGATGGGGGTGGATGCTAATGTTTCTTACACTTTCAATACATTAATTTACAAGACTTCGGTGTAATAACAGCGACAGCATATTTTGTGAGCTCCTACTGTGTGCCCGGCACACCGCAAGGAGCACCAAGAACTATTTCGTTTACTCCTCCCCGCAACCTCATAGCATTGTCCCCATGTTACTGAGCAGGGAAGTGAAGCTGAGAGGCAGAGGGATGGAGCCAAGAAGGAATTCCACGTCCACCTATGTCCAGCTTCTGCCCCCAGGGTGCAAAGACCAGTGATCCTGGGGGCCAAGGATCTGGCAGCCAATTCTAGGCCTCCAACTGACTTGCTGCACAACACAGAGTACATCACAAAGCAAACCTACCCACTCATTCTCTCTCTCGTCCCAGTGTCAGCTTCCTTGAAGGGGAGGGAAGGGGGTCTGTGAGCAGAAGGAGGGCTCTGTGGTCAAATGTGAGGTTCTAGAGTCTCCTCTGTGGGGATCTCAGCCCCGACTCCACTTCTGCGTAGATATAGAACTTGGTGTCATCCCTTCACCTGTCAAAGCCTCAGTTTCATGGAGGTTAAATGGGAAAATAACAGCTATCGGGAATTGGAAGAAACATCATCTGTTAAGACAGTGCTGTAAACATTCAATAAACAGCTGTTGTCATTATCACCACCATTCCATTTATCACTGTGATATGCCATTATATGAAATGACGGCAGTGGCTTGGCCCCTGATACCTTTGCTTTCTATCAGGAGAGTCTAAAGTAAGGGAGCAGGTCAGCTTCAACAAGGAGAAGGAAGAAAGACTTTGTGTTTTGGTCACTGGGCCGAGGATAGGATGGTTGGACAGAGGGGTCACTGGTTAGAAGTTAAACCCACCACGTCAGCTGAGTAACTCACTAATTCCTTCTGATCTGGGAGTCTAAGGAGCTCCGTCTTCCTACCGCCATAGCTGATCTCAAGTCCCTCCAACTGTCACATGGGGGCCCAAGAATCAGGAGTCACTCACCGCCATGACCAGCTCAAACGGGTACTTGTAGACTCGGACAGGAGACTGGTATCTCTGCACCATGTTCACGCTGGAGCACCAATGGAGGTCACCAGGCAGGGGTGTGCACGGAGCCTGGGGTGAGGAGTGACTGGTGAGGTTGCAGCTCCCACCTCGGGAAGCAGGGACACCACCCACCAAGTGTAAGGGGCAGCCCCTGGCCCCACCCACACAGCTCCCCAGCCTTCAAATTGAGAAGGCTGATATTACCCCCAAATTACCCCAGGCCAAGCCCCAACAGCTTCCCTGTCATTAGCCATGGCCCCAGACCACGCTCAGCCTTCCAAGAGCAGTCAGCACCCCCAAACTTTCCTCTACCCCCACCCCTTCACACTGAGGGCCCCCAGAAGCCTTACGGCCACCCACACAGACACACACACATTTGCAATTCTTACACTCCCACGGTTCTCTTCACGCATGCACCCCGCAGCTTGCCACAGACTTGCTGGCCTACAGCCCACCCCCAAGTCTCCTTGCACCTGCCCTCCCATTTTCCTCCCAGACACGCTGAAATACACACACAGCCTTCACCACATTTCACAGCACTGTCTCTATCACACACATGCACACACGCAGGTTTCCCTCCCACACGGGACTGCTTTTGCACACGCCTCCAACTTTGCACACACACCCTGAAACACGCACCTGCCCAACTCCACGCACGCAATTCCCCTGGTGTGCACAGACGTGCACACACGCACACACACCCGTGCGCACATGCAGACACACGTACACACACGTAGAGGCACTCGCACACACAGGTCCCCGCAGCTTTGCTCACCCTCGCCCTCGGGAGCCTTTGGGAATGCAGCCTAGGGGAAGTGCCCTGGAAGCCCGCCTGGCTCGCGAGCTGAGCGCTTACGGGCTCCCGCGCCCGCCTGGCCTGGAGCGCAGCGCCTGAGGCGGGGCCCGATCGCGGCTCGCTAGCCTGGTGTGTCCCGCCTTGAACACCCTGCAACAAGGAACGCTGTGGAAGGCCGGAGGGGCGGGAGCGAGACCTGCCGGGCCGAGAGAGCTCCAGGACCCGGGACAGCGGAGATCCTGGCCTGGCCCCGCCCCTGACCGGGCCCCGCCCACGTCCCCGGCCATGGCCCCGCCCAGGTTGGCCCCGCCCCCTAACTTGTCCCGCCCCACTCTGGCCCCGCCCCAGGCGAACTCCCCCCTGGTTCTAGCCCCGCCCCTTGTTTTTAGATGTCTCTCGTTTGACCACGCCCTCAGCCCAGTCCTTTCTCTAGATTGGTCACACCTCAGGAAGTCCCCTCCCCCTTCACTGGCCCCGCCCTCCAAGGTCCTCAGCCTCTGGAATGGTCGGCCACAGGACGACCCCGCCCTAATCTAGCTCTGCCTCCAAGCGGACCCTGAGTCCGGGCCGATCCGCCCCGGACCCTGCGTCTGGCCGACAGTACTGTTTACATTTGTAGATAAGCACAGTTTACGCTTTTCTTGCTCAGATTAACCTCGCCCTCGTCCCGCTGCACTTGGGTCTGACTGGCTCCTCCACCTGTCCCCGCCCCACGGCCCGCGCATGCACCTTCGCCCACTCTGCACACCTTCACAGAGCGCCTGCTGGGGGTCAGCCCTGTCCAGGCGCTGGAGAGCCGCCGGTGAGCCACACGCACGAATCCCTGCCCTCGTGGAGTTTATACTACGGTGGGGAGACAGACACTCAATAAATAAGGCAAATATATGATGTGTGAGGTGGTGAAAAACTCTCACGAGAGAAAAATAAGCAGGAAAGGGGCTCAAGGAGCCAGCGGAGAGAAAGGACAATTTAAAACAGGTAAGAAGCCGGGCGCCATGTCTCACGCCTGTAATCCAAACACTTTAGGAGGCGGAAGCGGGAGGACCGCTTGAACCCAGGAGTTGGAGACCAACCTGGGTAACATAGCAAGACCCTATCTCTACAAAAAAAATTTTTTTTAGTTTAGGCAGGGCGCGGTGGCTCACGCCTGTAATCCCAGCACATTGAGAGGCCAAGGCGGGCAGATCAGCTGAGGTCAGGAGTTCGAGAACAGCATGGCCAATATGAGGAAACCCCGTCTCTACTAAAATACAAAATTAGCCGGGCATGGTGGCGTATACTTGTAATCCCAGCTACTCGGGAGGCTGAGGCAGGAGAATCGCTTGAATCAAGGAGGCGGAGGTTGCAATGAGCCGAGACTGCGCCATTGCACTCCAGCCTGGGCAAGAAGAACAAAGCTCGGTCGCAAAAAAAAAAAAAATTAGCCAGGCGTGTTGGCACGTGCCTGTGGTCCCAGCTCCTCAAGAGGCTGAGGCAGGGGGATCCTTTGAGCCCAGAAGTTCAAAGCTGCAGTGAGCTGTTACCTGGCCACTGCACTCCAGCCTGGGCAACAAAGCAAGACTCTGTCTCAAAATAAATAAGTAAATAAATAAATAAAACAGGGAGTAAGGGGGCCTCCCTTGGGAGAGTGACATTTGTCCATCACTCTCATTTTAACTCACACTTAACCCCTTTCAGCCCTCCCAGGACTCCCAGGGGACCAACCTTGCTCCCAGAAGTCCTGCCTTGCCACTCCTCATCTGTTTAGCCTACAAGAGCCAAGAAATTGGCTCTGGACAGTGCTGTCATCCATGTATTCACTCATTCAACATTTACTGAGCACCTACTACGTGCCAGCGTGGGGTGAATTCACCCCTTCAAGCAGGGGAAGTCAGAGGTGGCCAGGGAGATGGACAACCCCTGATATATTTAGAGTATGTCACTGCACCCTGTGAAAACCACCTCTCTGCCCTTCCTAGCCTGCATCACATTCTAATATTGCATTTATTCGTTTTATGTATCTGTGGGTTCCTGGAGGTCTCTCTCAGGAGACTGTGAGCTCCCTGAGGGCAGGGGCAGTGGCTGCCTTATTCAGCTGCCCGCATGTTGGGAAGGATCTTACTGGGGACCTGGCAGGCAGGCAGCAGGTGCCCAGCACACTCTTGGCTTGGGTAATCAAGGGCGGAAATGGGACACAAAGTTCCCATCCCTGTCGCAAGGTGGCAGCAAATGATAGCCCATGGCTCCTGGAGTAACACAAGGGTGAGTAGGTGGGGGACATGGGATCCAGGGATGACTCTCCTAACCCGGGCTCATCCAGGAAATGCCCAGCTCTGCCCAGGCATCGCCACAGAGCAAAGTGAACGTTAACACCGTTAGCTGCTGTTACCACCACGAAAGGCGTTAAGTCCGCCTCTCCTGCTGCCCAACATTGAGGGAGGACAATGACTCTGCGTGGGAGACAGAGGTGTGACAGCCCTGCGGGTACAGAGAGCTCAAAGTGGAAACTGGGGCCTGGAGGGGAGTGAGAACCCCACTCCCTCCTCCTCCAGCCCCAGGGAAGGGAATTAATAACGCCACCAACACTCACTCCAGCTTTTTTTGGGTTTTGCGGGTTTTTTTTTTTTTTTTACATGGAGTCTTGCTCTGTCACCCAGGCTGGAGTGCAGTGGCGCAATCTCGGCTCACTACAACCTCCGCCTCCCAGGTTCAAGCGATTCTCCTGCCTCAGCCTCCCGAGTAGCTGGGATTACAGGCGCTTGCCACCACACCTGGCTAATTTTTGTATTTTCAGTAGAGACAGGTTTCATCATGTTGGCCAGGCTGGCCTCAAACTCCTGACCTCAGGTGATCCACCCGTCTCAGCCACCCAAAGTGCTGGGATTACAGACATGAGCCACCACACCTGGCCCAGATGCCTATTATTACTGTTCTACTAATTATTCCTACCACTTGTTGACACTCCATTGGCGCTTACTATACCTAGCACCATTCTAAAGCTTTACGAACACGAATGTATTTAATCCTCAAAGCAACACCAGAGCAATGAAAATGTCTTGGAATGTGATAGAGGTGGTGGTTGCACAACGTTGCAAATGCACGTGCCACTGAATTAGGGCCACAATATTAAAATGATTAATTTTCTGTTACGTGGCTTTCATCTCAATTAAAAGCCCATATACAGTCAAAACTATTTTAATCCTCATCTTACACGTAAGGAAACTAAGGCACAAGGCACAGAGAGACTGAATAACTTGCCCAAGGCCACACAGCTAGTAAGGAACTCAAACCCAGGACTCTCGTTCTCCAATGACTTCTTCTCCTAGAGCTGCAGCTGATGCTCCGGGAAGATGTGAATTCCAAGCCCTGAACTGCAAGATCTCCAGGCACCCTGGCTCCAGGACAAGAAGGCGCTGCAAGGATAGGCTGATTCCCCAGGGGTGCTGGGCATGAACTCAGTCCCAGGGCAGGATCTTTAGCCTCTATCTGCTGCTTCCCACCTGCCCTGCAAGAATGACCCAGCCAATGCTGACTTTTGAGGAGGTGGGTTTTGGGAACCCCAGAAACCACCCCATGTCTCTGATTGTCTTCCCAGCAGATGGGCCACTGCCAGAGAAGATTCAACCATTAGTGATGCATTTGTTTGAGTAAAACTCTGGACCCCATCCAAAGGCAGATGTTCCTGAAAGGCATCCTGCTGGGAATGTCCTGAATTGAATGGCTCAGTGTGACATTGATAATGGGGGTTAAGACCCTGGAATACATAATGGGCCCTGGGATGGCTCTGAAGCTGTAGAAGATGCAGCAAGCAGGGTACTGTCCCCAGCTTAATTTTACTGTGGCAAAATGGTCCGAGCACAGTGGCTCATGCCTGTAATCCCAACAGTTTGGGAGGCTGAGGTGGGCGGATCACCTGAGGTCAGGAGTTCGAGACCAGCCTGGACAACATGGCAAAAACCTGTCTCTACTAAAAATGAAAAAATTAGCCAGGCATGGTAGCACATGCCTGTAATCCCAGCTACTTGGGAGGCTGAGGTAGGAGAATCACTTGAACCTGGGAGGCGGAGGGTGCAGTGAGCTGAGATCACACCACTGCACTCCAGCCTGGGCAACAGAGTGAGACTCCATCTCAAAAAAAAAAAAAAAAAGAAAGAAAATCGGCCAGGCACGATGACTCATGCCTGTAATCCCAGCACTTTGGGAGACCGAAGTGGGCAGATCACCTGAGGTTGGGAGTTCGAGACCAGCCTGATCAACATGAACAAACCTCATCTCTACTAAAAATACAAAATTAGCTGGGTGTGGTGATGCATGCCTGAAATCCCAGCTACTGGGGAGGCTGAGGCAGGAGGATCGCTTGAACCCGGGAGGCAGAGGTTACGGTGAGTCAAGATCATGCCATTGCACTCCAGCCTGGGCAACAAGAGAGAAACTCCATCTCAAAAAAAAAAAAAAAGCACATAACACGAAAGTTACCATTTTAAGCATTTCTTAGTGTGGTGCATGCCTATAATCCCCGCTACTCAGGAGGCTGAGGCAGGAGAATCGCTTGAACCCAGCAGGTGAAGGTTGCAGTGAGCCAAGATCATGTCATTGCACTCCAGCCTGGGTGACAGAGTGAGACTCTATCTCAAAAAAAAAAAAAAATGCACATAACACAAAAGTTACCATTTTAACCATTTCTTAGTGTACAATTCTCTGGCTTTTGGTATATTCACAAGATGCATGTACAGCCAGCACCACTTTCTAGTTTTGGAACATTTTCATCACCCCAAAAGGAAACTCATACCCATGAAGCTGTCACTCCTCCTTCCTCCCTTCCCGCAGCCCCCTGGAAACCATCCATCTGTTTATCTGCTTCCTGGGGGACATCTCATTCGTCCCGGGTGGCCTCTACGTTGTGTTGTTTCTTGCCCCTTCTCGAAGCAGAGCCCTGAGGCCTCCGGGATTTGGGAATCTCCAGGGCTATCAGGATGGTTGGCAGGGCCGTTGTGTACAGGTGTATAGGTTGTAACCTGCACAACTCTGTGGAACAGTCCTAGTCATGGGAGCAGCTTTGACTGAGCAGAGGCTGAGTCTGAGGCAGTCTGACCCAGGGGGCTGCACAGCCAGGACCCACCCACCTTGACCCCCAGCCAGGCACCCAAGTCCATTCACTTTACAAAGACTTCTGGGCTCCACCAACTGCTACATGAAGCCCAAAGGAGAGAATGGAACACAGTGGGAGGAGGGTGGCCCAGGGGATGGGAGGGGTAGCCCTGTGGGAGGGGTCGGGTGGCCGGGCACTTGGGGTGGGTACAGGAGTCAGACCAACCTTGATGTGCGTTCTGACCCTGCCACCCCCCAGCTTTGTTGCCTCAATGTCCCCCCCCCTTTTTTTTTTTTTGAGACAGAGTCTCACTGTATCGCCCAGGCTGGAGGGCAATGGCGTGATCTCAGCTCACTGCAAGCTTCACCTCCCAGGTTCACGCCATTCTCCTCCCTCAGCCTCCCAAGTAGCTGGGACTACAGGCGCCCACCACCACGCCCGGCTAATTTTTTTGTATTTTTAGTAGAGACAGGGTTTCACCGTGTTAGCCACGATGGTCTCGATCTCCTGACCTTGTGATCCACCCGCCTCGGCCTCCCAAAGTGCTGGGATTACAAGCATGAGCCACTGCGCCCGGCCAATGTCCCCTCCTTTTAACATGGGGTAACATGGGCGGTGCACAGTGGCTCACGCCTGTAATCCCAGCACTTTGGGAGGCTGAGGTGGGTGGATCACCTGAGGTCGGGAGTTTGAGACCAGCCTGGCCAACATGGCAAAACCCGTCTCTGCTAAAAATACAAAAATTGGCTGGCGTGGTGGCGCACACCTGTAATCCCAGCTACTCGGGAGGCTGAGGCAGGAGAATTGCTTGAACCCGGGAGGTGGAGGTTGCAGTGAGCTGAGATCATGCCACTGCACTCCAGCCTGGGCAATAGAGTGAGACTCCATCTCAAAAAAAAAAAAAGTAGGGGTAACATGGAAAATTATTCAGCATTAGAGAGGAATAAAGCACCCACACGCACTACAACTTGGATGAACCTGGAGGACATTATGCTGAACGGGCAAGAACTGAGTGATTCCACATCTGAGTCACCTAGAGGAGCCCAATCCACAGGGACAGAAAGAAGAACGGTGGGGGTGCTAGGGGCTGGGGGGAGGGGCATGGGGAGTTAATTAATGGACACAGAGTTTGGGTTTTAGAAGATGAAGAGTTCTGGGCCGGGCACAGTGGCTCGCGCCTGTAATCCCAGCACTTTGGGAGCCCGAGGCGGGCAGATCACGAGTCAGGAGTTTGAGACCAGGCTGGCCAACATAGTGAAACCCCATTTCTACTAAAAATACAAAAATTAGCCGGCCATGGTGGCACGCACCTGTAATCTCAGATACTCGGGAGGCTGAGGCAGGAGAATCGCTTGAACCCAGGAGGCGGAGGTTATGGTGAGCCAAGATCGCACCACTGCACTCCAGCCTGGGCAACAGAGCGAGACTCTCAAAAAAAAAAAAAAAAAGGAGTTTTGGAGATGGATGGTGTGATGGTTACACAACAATGTGAATGCCACTGAACTGCACACTGAAAAATGATTAATTAAGATGGGCAACGTTTTATATATATCTTACTGCAATAAAAAAAATAACATGAGCTGGTCTGAGTGCAGTGGTGTTTACAACTAATTGTCTCAACCAGTTGCAGATGTCTTTGTTTTGTTTTGTTTTGTTTTCTCCACTCTCACTGCTTCACCTGATTAGCCTTTTTAAAAAAAATCACATTGAGGCCAGGCACAGTGGCTCACTCCTATAATCTCAGCACTTTGGTAGGCCAAGGTGGGCAGATCATCTGAGGTCAGGAGTTCGAGACCAGCCAGGACAACATGGCGAGACCCTGTCTCTACAAAAAAATACAAAAATTAACCAGGCATGGTGGCAGGCCCCTATAATCCCAGCCACTCGGAAGGCTGAGAATCGCTTGAACCTGGAGGCAGAGGTCACAATGAGGCGAGATTGCGCCACTGCACTTCAGCTTGGGTGACAAGAGTGAAACACCATCTCAAAAAAAAAAAAAATCATGTTGGAAACTTTTTTTTTAATGGGGTTAACTGTAGTGTTATCCTGAAGGGTGGTGGAAATTGCGTGAGGAAAAGTAATTGCACAGGGACCACCAGAGGACCCGGGTACATGTTTGTAACTGTGCAGGCTCAGAAGGAGGGGCATTTCCCAGGGGACTTTAGGGTGAAGGGGAGTGGGGACTTGACGTTGGACATTTGAGGGGGTGGCCAACACAGTATAGGAAGATGATAACTCTGCTTTTTGGAGATACAGAATTCATTTATTTAAAGTATGCAATTCAGCTGGGTCTGGTGGCTCACCTCTATCATCCCCGAACTTTGGGAGGCCAAGCCAGGAGGATTGCTTGAGGCCAGAAGTTCCAGGCTGCAGTGAGCAATGATCACACCACTGCACTCCAGCCTCAGCAGTACAGCAATACCCTTGGCCGGGCACAGGGGATCACACCTATAATCTCAGCCCTTTGAGAGGCCAAGGAGAGAGGACCAGTTTAGCCCAGGAGTTCAAATCCAGCATGGGCAAAATAGTAAGGCTCCAGTCTCTACAAAAAATTTTAAGGCCGGGTGAGGTGATTCACGCCTATAATCCCAGCACTTTGGAAGGCTGAGGCAGGCAGATCACAAGGTCAAGAGTTCAAGACCAGCCTGACCAACATAGTGAAACCCCATCTGTACTAAAAATACAAAAAAAATTAGCCGGGCATGGTGGCGGGCACCTGTAGTCCCAGCTACTTGGAAGGCTAAGGCAGGAAAATTGCTTGAACCTGGGAGGCAGAGGTTGCAGTGAGCTGAGATCGTGCCACTGCACTCCAGCCTAGGCAACACAGCAAGACTCTGTCTCAAAAAAAAAAAAAGTAAAAATAAAAAACAGGGGCCAGGCATGGTGGCTCACGCCTGTAATCCCAACAGTTTGGGAGGCCGAAGTGGGCAGATCACCTGAGGTCAGGAGTTCAAGACCAGCCTGACCAACATGGAGAAACCCTGTCTCTACTAAAAATACAAAATTAGCCGGGCGTGGTGACGCATGCCTGTAATCCCAGCTACTCAGGAGGCTGAGGCAGGAGAATCACTTGAACCTGGGAGGCGGAGGTTGCGGTAAGCTGAGATCGCGCCACTGCACTCCAACCTGGGCAACAAGAGCAAAGCTCCATCTCAAAAAAAAAAAAAAAAAGGAGAGAGAGAGAGAAAGACCCTGTCAAAAAATAAATAAATAAATAAAGTGTGCCTTCCAGCCGGTTTTGGTAGTTTCAGAGTTGCACAACCATCAGCATGGTCAATTTGAGAGCACTATCATCACCTGTGCCCCTTAGCAGTCACTCCCCACTCCCCTCTCCCCAGTAGCCACAGTCTCCTTTCCATCCCTACGAATTCACCTCTGAACATTTCACAGGCAGGATCATATAATATGTGCCATTTTGTATCTGGCTTTTCTTACTGAGCCTAATGTGCTCATGGTCAACCATGCTGAAGTGCATGTCAGGCCTTCACTCCCTTTTTTTTTTTTTTTTTTTTTTGAGACACAGTCCCACTCTGTCACCCAGGCTGGAGTGCAGCATCGCGATCTCGGCTCACTGCAACCTCCGCCTCCCGGGTTCAAGCGATTCTCCTGCCTCAGCCTCCCGAGTAGCTGGGATTACAGGCGCCCACCACCACACCTGGCTTATTTTTTTGTATCCGTGAGTGGCTTCTGTTGTGGGTTAGATTGCACTGAGTGCCATGATTGGTGAGCAGGGAAAGAGGGTGGGAAGTGCAGGGCGGATTACAATGTAGGGACCAGGTGGGCTGCGCTGAGAAGGTGAATTGGCACAAAGGCTTGGAAGAAGAGCAGGGGGTCCACGTAGAGAGTGGGGCCAAGGGGGCAGCCGATGCAAAGGCCCTGAGGCAGGAGCATACTTGGCCTGTTTGAGTAATGGGGAGGCGGTCAGTGTATCGGGGGTAGAGTTAGTGGGAGGGAAGTGGCGGGGAAGAGAGCAGACTCTGAGGGGAGCCTGAGGGACGGGGTCTCATGGGTTATCTGGCTCTGATGCTGAGGTACTCAGAGTGTCTGGGACGTGTGGGACAGGGGAGTCTGCTGACTTCACTTTAGCCCTCTGGTTGCTGTGTTGGGAATAGATTGTAGTTGACCACGGTGGAGGAGGGGGAAGGGTGCAGAGAGCACAGAGGAGGAGCCAGGAGGAGGAGGGAGGCCACCAAAGTGACCTCAGGAATCTGGAGGTGAGGGGGTGAGATCCTAGATCTCTTGGCCAGATAGATGCTGTAGGAATGGAAAGGGAGACCCAGGAGAACCAGGAAGGGGAAGCTGTTCCTAGAGAGGGCATCCGTGGAGCGGATGCAGACAGAGGAACCTGGGGACAACGACCTCTTGTCATTGGAGCCGGACAGTCCCACCTGAAGGTCAGCTCAGGTCTTCAGGAGCTCTCAGTGTGTGATTCTGACCACCAAGCAGGGGTCAGAACAAGGGACTGGCCGCTGGGGAGGGGCCACAGGCACCAACACCCAAAGCTCAGCCACATCAACACAGCGACTCCAGGGACCCTCCAGCTCAGTGCCTGAGGCCTCAGCTGCCACCCAGCCCCTCTAGGCTGCCCCTGCCAAGAAGAGGACCAGGGACCCAGGCTGTCCTCTTCTCCATGCCTGGGCCCATGTGGACCCTGCGACAGCCACCAGATGCACACTGCTACTTACGTTTGCATTAATTAAATTCTGTAAATATGAATATGTTCTATATTTACATAAATAACATTACACATAAACAATAAAATTAACAATTCAGGCTGGGCGTGGTGGCAGGCGACTGTCATCCCAGCACTGTGGGAGGCTTAGTCCGGAGGATTGCTTGAGCTCGGGAGTTCAAGACACCCTGGGCAACACAGTGAGAATCTCCCATCTCTACAAAATATAAATTAATGGATTAAAATGAATTTTTAAAAATTAACAATTCAATTCCTCAGTTGCACTAGTCACATTTCACGTGCTCAATAGCCACATGTGGCTTGTTGCCTCCATGTATACAGAATATTTCCATTGTCACAGGCAGTTTTATTGGACAAGGCTACACTGAGGTCTCCCCACCCCCAACCAGTGGAGGGTGGCCCTTTGGCTGGGGGCTGGGGACAGGATGGTCTGGGTAGGGGGAGGTCAGGGACTCCAGGGCTGAAAGGAGGAGTATTTGCCCAGAGCGGAGTCCTGGGCGTGTGTGGGGATTAAGCCTGAGCTTGTGATTAGAGAATGGCCTGGGAGGCGGCTGATGGGGGCTTGGCTGCCTGGGCCCAGCAGGAATGTTTGAGCTCAGCAGAGAGCGTGAACAAAGAGTGGAGGCAGAGCCAGGCAGGCAGGCAGGTGGAGGACGAGCTCACGGAGACACAGGGCAGCTCCGTTCTGAAGCGGAAATGGCAAAACACGACACCTAATAGCAGGCAGCTTCCTTTTTTCACTTGCTACGCCCTCAGCTTCCCTGTGAGGCCCACAGGCCTCCCCGAATTCCTCCCAGACTAGGGCAGTTTTGTAATTTACCACCACTTCCCCCACTGATGGGCACTTAGGTTATTTCATTTGTAAAAAATGTAGTTATCTGTTTGCTTTTCTGTCCCTCCTCCCTTCCAAGACAGGGGGCCCCCAGGATGTGGGGGATGTATCGTGTTTGCTACTATATCCTCAGAGCCGGGTACACAGTAGGTGCTCAATAAATGGATGAGTGACTTGTGGGAGGTATTGTGGGGGCAAGAGGTCGAGATCCTCCACGGGGGTTGGAGAGGAGGAGCCTGGCTCCTGGGAAATGTCAGTGATGCAGAAAACACGATAAGGGAACCTGACGCCCTGCAAGCTAAGGCCTCCCCTTCCTCACCGGGTCCTCAACCACCCTCAGACTGGAGTCTGGCCACTTTCCTCATAGTGTCCCTGGGCCCCCACCTGACGGTGACTCTGTGCCGACTGCAGACTTTGTCTCCTGGGGCACACAGAAGAGGCGCCATGATCCACCCAAGGGGGCCTCAAATTTACATTGTTTGTCCATTCCCACTCCTGTCTCCCACAGCAAGCTCCCGGGGAGCAGGAACCTGAGTCTATTGTACTTGATCTTGAATTCTGAGTGCCTAGAACAGGACGTGTCATGTAGCAGGTGCTTAGTAAATATTTGACAAATGAAGGGATGGATGGATGGATGGATGGAGGAAGGGAGGGAGAGAGGGAAGAATGGAGGGATGAATATATGGATGGATGGATGCAGGAATGGAGGGATGAAGAGATGGATGGAGGAATGGAGGGATGAAGGGATGAAGAGATGGATGAATGGATGGAGAAAGGAAGGGAGGGAGGGAAGGAGAGATGGAGGGATGGAGAGATGGAGGGATAGATGGATGAATGGATGGATAGATGGATGGATGGAGGGATGGATGGATGGATGGAGGGATGGATGGATGGAGGGATGGATGGAGGGATGGATGGAGGGAGGGATGGATGGATGGATGGATGGATGGATGGATGGATGGATGGATGGACAAACCAATGAACCTCTTCTCTTCCATCATAGTTTTAACTTAGGACCTACTAACCCTTTCCTGGTCCTCCCCTAAGGGGACCTTCCCCGGGATCACAACAGTACACTGGTCCTCCCACTCATTCATTTATTCATTCAACAATGACACTGAACACCCACTCTGTTGCCCAGGCTGGAGTGCAGCAGTACAATCTCGGCTCACTGCAACCTCCACCTCCTGGGTTCAAGTGATTCTCCTGCCTCAGCCTCCTGAGTAGCTGGGATTACAGGCACCCGCCACCACGCCTGGCTAATTTTTATATTTTTAGTAGAGACAGGGTTTCGCCATGTTGGCCAAGCTGGTCTCAAACTCCTGACCTCAGGTGATCCAACCTTTTCAGCCTCCCAAAGTGCTGGGATGACAGGCGTGAGCCACCGTGTCCAGCCTAAAATTTTTTAAAATGTGCCCTTTCTTGCATGTTCATCACATCTCAATCAAGCTGGAAGAAAAAGTGCCAGCCTCCAAGCCTGGTACTCAGCACGTGGCCTGGTTTATAGTAAATGCCCAACAAAAGTTATTATTTGCCATGATTCCATGTCTTCCTTTATTGAGACTTTTCAAGACCCTACAGAGCAGGTATCAGAGTGTCCCCATTTTGCAGATGGGGAAACTGAGGTTAGGAGAGGTGAAGACATTTGCCCAGGGTCACACAGCTAGGAAATAGGTCAGTTGAGATTTGACACCTCAGCTCACTAGCTCTTCCCCATGTTACAGAGAAGTTAAGCCACCAGCCCACAGTCACGCAGCTGGGTGCATGGCAGAGCCAGGGTTCAAACCCAGGTTGGCTTCAAACTAAACCCTAATTTGGCTTTGTGTTCTGCCCCTTGTGGCCCAGTCTGTCCATCACTGAGTCATCCTGGCTTGGGAGGAAACGGGGCCCTGACCTCCTGACCTGGGCTGTCCTCTATCACACCTGACACCGGCCCCAAAAATGCAGCCCCACCAGTCTGGGCAGTGTGAGGTGAGGTGGGGCAGGGAGGAAGCAGGCTTGGGCGTTGGACAGAAGATGGGAGTTTTGGGGCTGGGTTGGGCAGCCTGTCCTGCCGGGATCCTGAGCCAGCAGAGCCTGTCCGGCCCCACCCAGCCCCTCTTTCTGCCCTGACAGTGTGACTTCCTCACTTAATGTACCCACCCCTGAGAGGCCTAGGGCCAGGCTTGACAAGTGGTATCCAAGATGTGTAGCAGGTTGTGTCAGAAAGTGCCCCGGGGGCTGGGCGCAGTGACTCACACCTATAATCCCAGCACTTTGGGTGGCAGAGGCAGGAGGATCATTTGAGCCCAGGAGTTTGAGACCAGCCTGGACAACATAGCGAGACCCCAACTCTACAAAAAAGTTTTTTAAATTAGCCAGGCGTGGTGGCACCCCTGTAGTCCTAGCAACTCAGGAGGCTGAGATGGGAGGATTGCTTGAGCCCAGGAGTCTGAGGCTACAGTGAGTTGTGATCATGCCACTGCACTTCAGCCTTGGTGACAGAGCAAGACCCTGTCTCAAAGAGAAGAAGAAAAAGGAATGTGGCCCAGGGTTCAAGATGAAGTGTCTGAAATCCCAAAAACCTGGATCTGCAAGATGGGCTGATGGGCTTTTCATAGTCACGGTGGACGCCAGCCATGGGTGGGGCAGAGTCGAAGAACCCTTTGCTGAGCCCACGGCTAACCCCTCAGTGGCTGGGGAGGGGAAAAACCAGGGTGGCCAGGGGCTCAGAGCAACCGCTATTTAACTACCGGTTGGGAGCTATTTCAATATTTTGATAACACACAGGGCTGTACAGGTGCATTCAGGAGAGAGCCAGGAGGCGGTCATCGGAGCAGCGGCTCCCTGGGCCGGCAGGAGGGCGGGGCTGCCTGGCAGGCAGGGAGAAGTGGCATTCTGCCAGGGGGCCCGGGCGGGTAGGGGCCTGAGGCACATTCTCAGGGGATGACTCAGGGGCAGGCAGAGCATGACTCACCGTAGACCCTCTCCTGCTCCAGCTGCCAGGGCCTGGCCTCCCCTCTGGCCCCAGGAGAACTGTGGGGAGCTCACAGGGCCCCCAGCCCAGAGCTGAGCGTGAGTCAGCCCATGTGGGCTGGAGGGCCAGCACAATTTTCCACTCCTTGAATTGTCCTGTAAGAAAAGTAAACACATGTTACAAAACAGGGGTGAAGCTGGGCCAGCCCCCTCCTGTCCCCTCGGAGCAGGGACAGGAGCAGGGCCTTCATGCCAGGGGCTGTGCACACATCCCTGCCCACCGGCTCTTCCCAATTTTACAGATGGGGAAACTGAGGTCTAGAGAGGTTAAGAGAGCCACCTGCCCAAGGTCACATGGCTAAGGTGTGAGGTGGAGCCAAGTTTCAAACCCAGGTTTCAGGCTGTGGGCAGACCAGGGCCGGAGTTACTGCAACATCTATTTCTGTTCACAGCCGTGTTTCTCAGGGTGGCCCCAAACTCACCTGCCTCAGCATCCCACGGAGTAGGTGTTTGTTAAAATGCAGATTCCTGGCTGGGCACGGTGGCTCATGCCTATAATACCAGCACTTTGGGAGGCTGAGGCTGGTGGATCATTTGAGGTCAGGAGTTTGATACCAGCCTGGCCAACAGGGTGAAACCCCATCTCTACTAAAAATACAAAAATTAGCCAGGTGTGGTGGTGCATGCCTGTAATCCCAGCTACTCAGGAGGCTGAGGCAGGGGAACTGCTTGAGCCTGGGAGGCGGATGTTGCAGTGAGCCGAGATTGTACCACTGCACTCCAGTTTAGGCAAGAGAGTGAGACCCTGTCTCAAAAAAAATGCAGATTCCTTGGTGGCTCATGCCTGTAATCCCAGCACTTTGGGAGGCTGAGGCAAGAGATTGACTTGAGCCCAGGCATTCAAGACCAGCCTGGGTAACACAGCAAGACCTCATCTCTATAATTAATAAATAAATAAATGCAGATTTCTCGGCCCTGCCAAGACTCACCCAACCGTAATCTCTTCCAGGGAGGGACCCTGGAATCTGCATTTGTAAATGCATCCCAAGTTGCGGTGCATACAGCCACAGATGGGAGAATGGCTGTCTCGGAGAGGGCTCGGGATGTATCCCACATGTCCCTCTGTCCCGGGCTGGGCGAATGCTGCCCCTCTTGTTTCAAACTGGTTCACAGGCGAATACCCCAAACACCTCTCCAGCTGCTAGGGCAACAGTGATGGCAAACAAGGAGGGCGGGTGTGAGCAACCCTTCCGAAGTTGGTGGCCTCCCATGAGCTGGCTGCCTGGTCTGGCTGCAGGAACACAGGTTTCAGGGTCGATGAGGGTGGCCTGGTTGCCAGGGAACAAATGGCCCTGAAGGTGCGAGCAAACTCGAGGAAAGCAAGCACCCTCCCCCACCCCGGCAGGCTGGCCCTCCACCCACAGCAACAGAGGGGATGAGTCACTTGGCAGGAGAGGGCTTCGCGGATCCAAACAAATCCCATCTGCCCAGAGGAGGATGCATGGGGTGAGAACGGATCTCCCACCCCATCCGGCCTGCCCACAAACGTGTGGTGTGTGCACGTGTGTACACATGTGCGCACACACACAGCCATGCGAGCTCCTAGCCCAGCTCCTAGAGAATGGAGAGGGGAGGGATGGTGAAGCGCCACTCAAATTCCTCCCTAAATCTGCTAATTCTACCCGCCACTCCTGGGCCAGGCTCAGCTGAGTCAGCGGGAGACCAGCCCAGCTGCCCCAAGCCCAAGCCCAGGAATTAGAACTCTGAAGAGTGGAGGGAGGCAGGGGTTCAAGAGCTTAGTCCAGGAGCAGGCTGACCCAGGTACCAGCCCAAATGGGCCCTGTGCTTCTCAGGGCCCATTTCCTTCCCTGAAAAGTAAGACAAGAGAGGCCAGGCACCGTGGCCCATGCCTGTATTCCCAGCAGTTTGGAAGGCCAAGGTGGGAGGATCACTTGAGCCCAGGAGTTCTCAACCAGCCTGGGCAACAGCAAGACCCTGTATTTACAAAAAATTTAAAAATTACCCAGGCTTCCTGGTGTGCATCTGTAGTCCCAGCTACTCAAGAGGTCGAGGTGGGAGAATCGCTTGAGTCCAGGAGGTCGAGGCTGCAGTGAACTATGATCACACCACTGCACTGCAGCCTGGGCGACAGAATGAGACCCTGTGTCTTAAAATTAATTAAAGAAAATAAGACAAGGAAGTGGCTACCTCCCAGGCAGGGAGCACTGCCCTGCTTCACCCAGTGGGGGTGGTTGGGCACGTGCCATGGTGCCTGGCACAGAGTCAGCCCTCAATAAACAAGAGGTGACATTACTATTATCAATGCCGTCACTGTTATTCAGCAGCTGAGCTAGAATTCACTGCTGACCTAGAGGTCCCTGATCTGGTTCCCTCCCGCAAACCAACTCTTAACCTTCCTAGGAGTTGTAGGGAAAGGGGATTTGGCAGGTTGGAGAAGCCCAGAGTTTTGACACTGTTTGGAGCTCCTGCAGTCACTTGTGCCCGTCAGTCCCACAAACACACAGTCTCTAGCTACAGAGAGAATTCCCTCCCCTTCGTTAGGGGCTACCTAACTGCCAGGGGACATACTGAATGCTTAACACACAGCCTTTCACCCTGTGAAGTTGATGCTAGGTTTGCGCCCACTTCCCAGATGAGGAAAACTGAGGCTCAGAGAGGCAAAATGATTTGCCCATATTCACACAACTGAAAGGGACTGAGCGGGGATTCAAACCGAGATCTGGGCCGGGCGTGGTGGCTCATGCCTGTAATCCCAGCACTTTGGGAAGCCAAGGCGGGCAGATTGCTTGAGGTCAGGAGTTAGAGAGCAGCCTGACCAACATGGCGAAACCACGTCTCTATAAAAAATACAAAAATTAGCCGGGTGTGGTTTCATGCACCTGCGGTCCCAGCTACTTGGGAGGCAGAGGCAGGAGAATCACTTGACTCCAGGAGGTAGAGGTTGCAGTGAGGCGAGTTCGTGCCACTGCACTCTAGCCTGGGCGACAGAGCAAGATTCCATCCATCTCAAAAAATAAAAAATAAAAAAATGGCCAGGCGCAGTGGCTCACACCTGTAATCCCCACACTTTGGGAGGCCAAGGCGGTGGATCACTTGAGGTCCGGAGTTCAAAACCAGCCTGACCAACATGGTGAAACCCCATCTCTACTAAAAATACAAAATTAGCTGGGCAGGGTGGCACACACCTGTAATCCCAGCTACTTGGGAGGCTGAGGTAGGAGAATGGCTGGGAGGCGAAGGTTGCAGTGAGCCAAGATCGCGCCACTGCACTCCAGCCTGAGCAACGAGAGTGAAACTCCATCTCAAAAAGAAAAGAAATTCAAACTTCTTTCTTGTCCTTTTTGGGGAGATTCAGCAACGGTTTCTCATGTATCCTTCCAGAAATTTTTTGTGCATAGACAAGCATGTTACACACCACACACTCTGTCTTTCCCTCTTTCTTTTGCACTTTGCATCTGGCACTCCACTCCATGTTAGTCTACATATGGTCTCCACATCTGCCCCTTTTCCAGCTGCAGGGTCTTCCCGGTGTAGGCAGCCCTGGTTACCGGACCATCCCCCTCCAAATAGGCAGCAGTTTCTTTACAGAGCTTCTCCATTAGCAACTGTGTTGCCAAAAGCATCCCAGGATGCACACTTAGTACAATGTCAGCAACACTGCTGCAGTGACCATCCTCGAGGCATGCTGAGCCCGGAGTAAGAGCCCACCTGTGGGGAAAGGTATGGGGAAGGAGAAAGGAGAGGGTGTCCAGGCATACGCAGACCAGGGGGCGACAGCAAGGACCGACAAGTTCCCTGGGAACCCCTCTTGGGGTGTGGGGAAGGGGTCTGTGTGCTGAGCCAGCTCCATGTTGAGTTCAGGCTTCTGCGGGTGCAAGGTGACTCCCCGCACACCTGTGTTCTGAAACCCCAGCTCCTCTCTAACACCTGCTCCCAATATCAGCTGGCTGGAGGAAGCATCCCTTCGGGGCCCTGAGATCTAGGCAAGGAAGTCACTTTTGGACGAGGGAGGGCATTGTCATGCCCTTACCTGCCAATGAGAAATGCCCACCTGGGGGCGGCACCCGAAACTGAGCCAGGCAGAGCCGAGTTGGGGAAGGACTGGGTTTGGTGGGGAGGTCTGATCAGGGCTGTCTGCCTGAGCAGCTGGGAGGCTGCACACACTGAGGCCTCAGACCACCCAGGGAAGCTTGTCCAGATTTCAGATTCCTGGGCCCGTCCCTCTTCAGACCCCCCCAATCAGGATGTCAAGGGTCCCAGGGCCCCAGAATATGCCTTTTACAAACTCCTGTAGAGATTCTTAGGTGCAACAATGTTAGAACCACCGCCTCTCCCAGGGTCTTTCTCCCCCATATGTCCCCAGACCCCTTCAAGAAGTTCACAATTTGGCCGGCGCAGGGACTGACGCCTGCAATCCCAGCACTTTGGGAGGCCGACGCAGGTGGATTGCTTGAGCCTGTAGGAGTTCAAGACCACCCTGGGCAACATAGTAAGAGCCCATCTCTACAAAGAATTTTAAAAATTAGCCAGGCGGCCGGGTGCAGTGACTCACGCCTGTAATCCCAGAACTTTGGGAGACCAAGGCAGGCAGGTCACCTGAGGTCAAGAGTTTGAGCCATCTCTACTAAAAATACAAAATTTAGTTGGCCATGGTGGCACGTGCCTGTGATCTCAGCTACTCGGGAGGCTGAGGCAGGAGAATCCCTTGAACCAGGGAGTCGGAGGTTGCAGTGAGCCGAGATTGCACCACTGCACTCCAGCCCGGTGGTAGAGTGAGACTCCTTCTAAAAAAAATAAATTAAAGGCCGGGCGTGGTGGCTCACGCCTGTAATCCTAGCACTTTGGGAGGCCGAGGCGGGTGGATCACAAGTTCAGGAGATCAAGACCATCCTGGCTAACATGGTGAAACCCCGTCTCTACTAAAAAATACAAAAAATTAGCCAGGCGTTGTGGCGGGCGCCTGTAGTCCCAGCTACTTGGGAGGCTGAGGCAGGATAATGGCATGAACCCAGGAGGCGGAGCTTGCAGTGAGCCGAGATCATGCCACTGCACTCCAGCCTGGGCGACAGAGCAAGACTCCGTCTCAAAAAAAATTAAATAATTAATTAATTAATTAAAAAAATTTAAAAAGGCCAGGCACAGTGGCTCATACCTGTAATCCCAGCACTTTGGGAGGCTGAGGCAGGCAGATCACAAGGTCAGGAGTTCAAGACCAGCTTGGCCAACATGGCAAAACTCTGTCTCTACTAAAAATACAAAAATTAGCAGGGCGTGGTGGCAGCAGGAGAGTTGCTTGAATCCAGGAGGCAGAGGTTGCAGTGAGCCGAGAGTGTGTCATTGCACTCCAGCCTGAGCGACAAGAGCCAGACTGTCAAAAAAAAAAAATAATTAATTAAATAAAAAATTAGCCAGGCATGGTGGTGCACACCTGTGGTCCCAGCTACTTGAGAGGGAGGCTGAGAAGAGACAACGGCTTCCGTCTGGGAGGTCAAGGAAGGCTGCAGTGAGCCCTGATCACGCCACTGCACTCCAGCCGGAGCAACACAGCAAGACCCTATCTCCAAAAAAAAAGAAAGAAAAAGAAAAGTTAACGTGTTTTTGTTTTTGTTTTTGTTTTTTGACGAAGTCTCACTCTGTCGCCCAGGCTGGAGTGCAGTGGCACGATCTCAGCTCACTGTGACCTCCCAGGCTGGAGTGCAGTGGCGTGATATGAGCTCACTGCAACCTCCCCTTCCCAGTTTCAAGAGATTCTCCTGCCTCAGCTTCCCAAGTAGCTGGGACTACAGGCAGGCGCCACCACGCCCAGCTAATTTTTTATTTTTAGGAGAGACGGGGTTTCACCATGTTGGTCAGGCTGGTCTTGAACTCCTGACCTCAGGTGATCCCCCTGCCTCGACCTCTCAAAGTACTGGGATTACAGGAGTGAGCCACCGCACCCAGCCAAGTTAACATTTTTAATATGTGTCCCCTGCCCCGGGACCTGAAAGCTCCCAAAGAGAAAGCCCCTTTTGTGTTGTTCTTTTCCCTTTTCTCATCCGTGTACAACAAGCAGAGCCAGGCACACTGAGGCTGTGAGAGTGATGGGAAACATGTTGAATGAGTAAATGACTCCACTGAGCAATACATCCTCCCCCAGAAAAATGCACATTTGGACACACACATTTTGAAAGCAACTTTAGGGCTGGGTGCAGTGGCTCACACCTGAAATCCCAGCACTTTGGGAGGCCAAGGTGGGAGGACTGCTTGAGCCCAGGAATTCAAGATCAGCTTGGGCAACACAGCGAGACCCCATCTCTACAAAAAACATATATAAAGGTTTTAAAAATTAGCCAGGTGTGGTGGTGGACACCTGTGGATCCAGCTACTCGGGAAGCTGAGGTGGGAGGATTGCTTGAGCCCCAAAAGTCAAGGCTGCAGTGAGCTATGATTGTGCCAATGCACTCCAGCCTGGGCAACTGAGTCTCAAAGAAGAAAGAAAGCAAGAAAGCAAGAAAGGAAAGAGAGAGGAAGGAAGGAAGGAAGGAAGGCAGGCAGGCAGGCAGGCAGGCACAACTTTAGGAGGAATCACACCTCTATTTACGCCTAGTGATCCATTATTGGAACGTGACGCCTGTGGAGTTATCTCCTACTGCTCAAGGTCACTGCCAAGGTCTGATTTATCAATTCAAAAAATTGCAACCTCAGGCATAAATGGGTTAAGCCCACCCATAGAAGCCCCATTAAGAATAAGGTTGGCTGGGCACTGTGGCTAATATCTGTAATCCCAGCACTTTGGGAGGCTGTAGGCTGGCAGATCACTTGAGCACAGGAGTTCAAGACCAGCCTGGGCAACATGGTGAAACTCTGCCTCTACAAAAATTTTTAAAAATTAGCCAGGTGTGGTGGTGAGTGCCATCCGGGCTTCAGGTCAGATTAGGTTTCTGTCTAAGGGCAGCCTCCTCCACTGGCACACAGTCTGGGCCAGGACATGCTGGCAGAATTGTGCAACGTCGTTGTTCTGAGCCGCAATCGAGCAGCTTTTATGACCAGCTATGAAGCGCTCTTCTCGTGCCAGGGCCTGGAGTTATTGAAGTTTCAAAGGAGTTTTTGTCCACCCGAGATGGCAAGCGGAGAGCAGATTCAGGCCAGGGCACTGCGCTCAGCGCTTTGCGTGCATTACCTGCAGGGACATCCCCACAGGCCTTTCGGATGGGGTGGTGGTTATCACCGTTTGACAAAGAAGTAAACTGTGGCTGGGAGCAGTAAAACACCTTGCCCAGGAGTGTCAGCCGACCTGGGGGTGGCAGGGCTTGAACTCAGGCCGGCGCCCTCCGCAGTTCAGCCCCCTTCCCTCAATTGCCACCATCTGAGTGCAATTCGCTAGCTACTAGGGCACATGAATCCGTGCGGGTCTCTGCCGCACCTGTCTTGCGGGGCCCAGCTGGGTGTCCGCCAAAGCACCAGGAGCGCCGAGTTCCGCGGCAGCGCAGAACCAGGTGAAAGCCTCGGCCAGAGGCGCGCCGGGCCCGAGGAGGGTGGGGCTGCGAGCGCTCGCCCCGGCGGCCTTTGCGCCCCAGTGCCTGCCCGGCCTCCGGAGTCCCCCGGCTGGGGGTGGGCGGCGTCCGGCCAAGACCCAGTGTCCCCACCCCCGCGTCCAAGCCCCGCCCGCGCGGTGGCCCCTCCTCGGGAAGGTAAGCACCACCTTCTCGGGGAGCGGCCCGCAGAGCCAGTGGCCGGCGGGCGCCCCGCCCCCAGCGAGTAGGGACCCGGAGCCACTGCCGCGCCGCAGTCCGGGCTCCCCGCGCCGCCGCTCGCTCACCTGCGCTCCCGCCCGCCCCTCGGTGCGCGCCCGGCCCGCCAGCCGCCGCCGCCCGCACCCCGAGCGCCACCATGAACTCGCTCTTCAGGAAGAGAAACAAAGGCAAATACAGCCCCACTGTGCAGACCCGGAGGTGAGGAGGCGCCCACAGCTCCGCTGCGGGACGCTCTTGCGCCTGTGGGCGCACAGGACCGGGAAGACCTCCCGGGCAGTGTAGGAATGGGGGGTACGGGGGTCCAGGAACCGGGAACTGAACCCGGAGTGCGGGACTCTCGGGAACGCGGGACCGAGGCCACCCTGAAGCTGGGAAGCGCCGCCAGGTGGGAGGGGACTGGCTGGGGTCCCCGAGGGGGAGCATAACACAGGGGACTCCGGGAGCATTGCCTTGAGGGCCTAGGGCACGGGCAGCTGAGCTGGGGGTACTGGGCACCCCCGTGTCCCAGGGTCGCTCTTGCGCAGAGGGTCGCACAGGACCGGGAATAGTCACCTGGATGAGGGGGCGGAGTTTTTGGAGGACCGGGCACTCAAGGCGGGGTCGCTGCGGGCGACCCAGGAAGCTCCCTCCAGGGGGCGCCCTGAGGCAGGGAAACTGAGCTGGCGTCGGGGGGCGCTCTCCAGCGCCTCTGAGACCGCGCAAGTGTTCCTGGCGTCGGGGAGGCGAGGGATGGGTGTCCGGAGGGGGCGGGCCACCCGCCGCTGCACTTCCCGGCACCTGCCACCCTGCGCGCCAGAGCCGCGCCCGGAGGCCCTGGGGGGTGTGGGGTCGGGTCGAGGGGCACAGGGGGAGGCATCCCCTTACCTCCCCACCCTCTGGGTTCTGAGCGGAGGTTGGGCGGCTTCGGGGCCTCCTCTTCGAAGCTCGGTTTCGCAGGGGTGTGGCTCCCTGCCCCCACCCCAGCCCCGAAACTGGCGGCGTCTCTGAGCCGCGGGTTCCCAGGGAGGCCTGGGAGGGGAATGGCATGTCTTGATGTGTTTGCAGGGAGAAGCAGCCCACGTCCCTTTTGATAAGCCTAATGTGTTCACTTAATAACCGGTTTGGGGGAGCCTGGTGGAGATGCTGAGATTGACGGAGGGGGTGGGAATCCAGCCCCTGCCTTATATCCCCACTTCGGAAAATAGAGTGGGGGCTTTGGGCTAGCAAGGACCATTTTTCCAGCTTCTCGGACAAGAGGCTTCAGGCAGGTGAGGGGCCCGCACATTACATGGCTCTCCTGTCTGGGAGTTCTGCCCCCAAGCTGCTCTCATTGGGAGCCCCCACTGTGCCCTCAAGCAGCTCCTCACTTCTTCCCTAGGCAAGGAGAGGCCTCTGGGCCCAGGGCTCCCACCCAACCCCTGCAGTCCGGCCTAGGCCGACCAGTCGGACAGGTGCAGGCGGCGGGGCCCTAGCACGCTGGAGTGCGACACTCCATTCCTGGGCCTTCCAGCCCTTTCAGAAACCCCCCTGCCCTGTGATCCCACCCACCCGTATCTCCGTTTGGGCTCTTTCAAGCTCAGAGGCATTACCCACCTTTAGAGATTTCCCCACCCCTCCCCTATCTTTCACAACCCCAGAGACTGGGCAGGGCCTGCACACCCCTCCTCCATGGCTGCGTCCAGCTGGCACTCAGACCCAACCAGAGGCCCGTCCAGTCCCTGCACTGTTCCCTGGGGCATTGCACAATTGGATGCTCCGTGCCAGCCGTGGAGAACCGTTCTGTCCTCTCCACCCCAGAGACTAGACCCATCCAGTCCTTCACACATGCAGACACCCACATACCAGTGGTGGGGCCAGGCCTCGCCCCACCCTCTGCCTCCTCCCAGCCTCCCTCCTTCCTGCAGCTCTCCATCCCTGAAGGCCCCAGCTTGGACCTAACAAAAGGTTCTAATGAACCCAGACAAGCTGGGAGGGGTGCGGGCTTTCCCAGAAGCATGAGGATGAAAGGCATCCCATCCTTTATAGCTGCAGGGACTGGGAGGGTCTGGGGTGGCAAAGATTTGGGGTCCTGCCACTCTCTGTATATCTGGCCCAAGGCAGCCACCGTCTGTCCTAGGCTGATAGACATTGGTCCCAGATCTCCATTTAGACGTCTCTTTCTCCAGGAAGCCCTCCTGATTCTCTCCCCAGTCTGGGGTGAAAGACCATTCCTTTGAGCCTTGCCACCCCAGCACAGAATGAGCACAGCCACAGCCCTAAGCAGATGTCAGATGGCTCCCCGGGTGGTCTCCAAGCCCAGTGCATCCCTCTGCCCCCTCCCCTTAGTGGGGACTAGTTCGCAGACTGGATTGTGGGGTGGAGGTAGCCCTGTACCCTGTCCTCTCAAACGCATCTCTTGAACATTGCCTGATGCCTAGCTAGCCCCATAGCAAGTGTCTTGGTGGGGGGGTGGAGGGGACAGACTTGCGGCTCTAGGCTGTGGTCGCTGGTCACAGGGAGTGGATCCCCAAGTTATTCCTTCACTCTGAGTTTTCCAGGGGCCCGCTCCATTGTCTGGGGGAGGACAAAATTGCTGGTGAGATTCAGCATGGGGGGCAGTAGGAGCTCCAGCACTGAGAGCAGAATGCCTCACTGTTGATCCTGGCATCTCCACCCTGGAGCCTCTCGAAGCCTTGTTTTCCCTTTCTGCACAGCACGGGTGGTAATACTGAGTGTCTCATGCATAGGGCTGCTGGGAGGAGCAGTGCTGTAGCACACAGGAGGTGCCCGGATGAGGGTAGCAGCCCTTTGCGAGCCCAGGGGACCCAGGAGCCCCAAGTGGTGACTTTCACACCCAAGGTAGTCAGGCCTTTGGACTACAAAGTGTGGATGAGTGAACGGAACACCCCACCGAGGAAGCCACCCCTTCCAGTTTGTCTGCCTTTTAGCAGCTGAAGCTGGGGAGGGCCGGGACAGGGTGTGAACCCCGTTGCTCCCGTTGCCCGGGTTCCTAATGACAGGTGTGGGAGTTGATGTTCACACCTGAGCTAATGACAGAGTCAGGCCAGATGGTGCAGGTGACCGAGGACAGCCTCCAGCCTAGTAGAGAGGCCCTGGAGGAGACCCGCTGCCACCCTCCTGGCTGTGCGACCTCAGAGGAGCTGCTTGGCTTCTCTGAGCCTGTTTTCTCACCTGTGGGATGGGAATAAGCACGGTGCCTGCCTGGCGATATTGGCTCAGGATTAAATGAAATAATGCAGGGGAAAGGTTGTGAATGATAAGAGGCCTCAGGTAATAGCATCTGTGACGATTACAGTTATTGAGCAAATGCGGGCAAGCTAGCTGTGGTGTACCCAGGGTTAAACTTTATATCATGGTGGACAGGCTGTGCACTGCACAATTCCATAGGCACTGTTGCTGGGGTTTAGCAGGTGGTCGTGGAGGAGACGTGGACAACCTCCCTGCACTTGAGTCGCTGGCAGTCACATCAGAGAGATAAGATGGAGTTAAGCTTCAGTACATGTATGGTTACATGAGCATCGGACTGATGGGGCCAGGCAGGAGCAATGGAGCATAGAGCCTGACAGATGAGGTCTCCAACCTGGCCACTCAGATACTTTGTGACAGGCCTGAAGTGAGAGTTGTCACAGTCAGAGCACAGATGCTGGGAGGTGAGGGAGGACTTCCCAGAGGAGGCATCTGACCTGTCACGGGGTGGGATGGAGAGGCCAAGACCCAGCTCTGCAGTCAGGCTCAATTCTGCCTCTGTTTGAAAAGAAACATAGCGTCCCTGAGCCCCAGCGCTTCTGAGTTTGTTGAATGGGATTAATCTTGCCCCTCCACCCAGACCTGGGTCCCAGTAAACACCCAGCAGCCTGGCCTTGCCTAGACGGGTCTTGCAACACTGGCCCTGCCCTGATGGAGTGCTCCTGCATGGGAGGCAGGACCCCAGGCTTTGAGGGGAGAACTGGCAAAAGGGAAGCATGCTCTACTGGGAGGCACCTGGGGTACCCTGAGCCTCTTAGTGGTTAAGAACACAGTGTTTTATTAGCTGGGCATGGGGGTGGGTGCCTGTAGTCCCAGCTACTCAGGAGGCTGAAGCAGGAGAATCACTTGAACCTGGGAGGCAGAGGTTGCAGTGAGCTGAGATTCTGCTACTGCACTCCAGCCTGGGTAAAAGAGTGAGACTCTGTCTCAAAAAGAAAAAAAAAAAAAGCAAGAACACAGTGTTTGATGCTAGCTGGGCATGAGTTCAGGCCCCAGCTCTGGGTCTCTTAAGCTGTTTGATCTTGGGCAAGTCACTTAATGTCTCCGAGCCTCAGTTTCTTCATCTATGAGGTGGGGTGATAACAGCAACCCCCAGTTGGTGAGGCTGCTGCGTAGACCAAATGAGGGGATGCACATGATGGGTCCAGCCCATGACCTGGTTCAGAGCGAGTGCCCGGCAAATCATAGCAGCCAATACTAGGAAGCACACACTGCTATTAAGAGTCATGACGGGCTGGGCGCGGTAGCTCACGCCTGTAATCCCAGCACTCTGAGAGGCTAAGGCGGACGGATCACTTGAGGTCAGGAGTTCAAGACCAGCCTGGCCAACATGGTGAAATCCCATCTCTACAAAAATAAATATTAAAAATTAGCTGGGTGTGGTGGCGGAAACCTGTAATCCCAGCTACTGGGGAGGCTGAGGCAGGAGAATCACTTCAACCTGGGAGGCAGAGATTGCAGTGAGCCGAGATCACACCACTGCACTCCAGCCTGGGAGACAGAAGGAGACTCCGTCTCAAAAAAAAAAAAAAAAAAGATTCATGACTGAGCCAAGCCCAGAGCTGACCAGGGAGCTGACTCAAGCAGACACGCACATGCACCCAGCGATCAGTGTTGGTAGGAACGCCTGATCGATATGGGAGAGGACCCATGTGGGTGACAGCTTAGAGAGAGCCGCCCCGCCATTTCTCAGGCACATACTGTGAGCCCAGCAAGGCCATGGATGTTACATCTCATTCTGACAGCGGGCCTGCCATGCAGGTGGAAGTGTCCTGTTTCACAGAGGACTCACATTCACCTTGAGCTCACAGCTCACAAATGGCTGATGCTGGGAGTCCAGGGGGGCCTGGGGAAGCAAATGAGGCCTCCCCACTCGTACCTGGATCTGGCAGCATCTGTGCCTGAGGACTGCTCCAGGCCAGATGGTAGAGTCATTGGTGTTTGTGCTCACTGCCTCCACCCCCAGCAACCCCCTCTACCTCTCTTCTCTCTAGCTTTGCCCCTCCATCCCTTGCCCAGTTCTCTTGGAAGAAGGAATGAGACTGGATAAATTCGATTCAGGACAGAGCTGAGCTTACCTGGAGGAACAGCTGCTAATCATAGCATTTCAGGCATTGTCGGGGGGATCATGTGGGGAAAGGGTATTTTGGGGGAGAGACTCAGCTCCGTCCACACCCTTTAGGCAATACCCTAAGGGTGTGGTTGGGGGAGGCCCTGGGAGTAGGGGACCTGGGGGAGAAGCTGCTTTAGAGAGCTTCCAAAGCTCCTCGTCCAGGGAAGAGAACCCTGGCTTCCCAGCGTGCAGCTGCTCTCTGCTCCCGGCAGGTCTGTGCCGGTGTTACTGGCACCACCTTCCATCCTCCCAGCCTGCCTGCCCCGGCCTGTCTTGGGAGCGAATGGGGAAACGGCCTCTGGTCTTTGTTCTCCCGGCTTCTGATGGGTTACTGTGCTGCAGCCTCTGGAGCCCGGGAGGCCACCTGGTGCCCCTTTCTGCCTCCGGGTGGGACAAAGCTCTCTTCAGGTCCCAGCCCTGCCCTTCCCTACCCCAACCTATTTTTTTTAAGTGTTCTTTCTTTATTCTTTAGAGACAGGCTGTCACTGTATCACCCAGATTGGAGTGCAGTGGTGCGATCATAGCTCACTGTAGCCTTGAACTGCTGGGCTCAAGCAGTCCTCATGCCTCAGCCTCCCAAGTAGCTGGGACTACAGGTGTGCACACCACCATGCCCCGCTAATTTTTAATATTTGTAGAGATGGGTTCTCACTATATTGCCCACTGTGGTCCTGAACTCCTGGGCTCAAGTGAGCCTCTTGCCTTAGCCTCCCAAAGCACTGAGATTACAGCCATGAGCCACTGCACGCGGGCCCTTTCCCTTTAAATGGATCCCCACTTCTTCCTGCCTGCAGAGCCAGCAGCCCAGCAGGCCTCCAGTCCCTCTCCACTGTTCCTTATTCCACTCCAGTGCTCCAGTCCCTTCTCCCCATGGCAGCCAGGGAGCTCCTTACGACATAAATCTGACCATACCTCCAGCTGCTTAACCCCTGCCCCAGACATCCCTTTGCTCTTAGGCCCTGGGAGCTGGCGCCCTGCACATCAACATGTGCCTGTCACCATCTTGTTTCCACACTGTGCCCGGCCACAAGGCCTTTCCCTCTGCCATTCCTGTTGCCCAGAATGCCCCTCCCACCCCTTTTCACTGCTTCTCTTCCACTTCCAGGTTTACCTTCTGTTCCTCAGGGAAGCCCTCCCCAACCTCTCTGCTGGGGTAGATCCACCTATTCTATGGACTCCCCTTCTCCTTGGTAGCTCTTATCTCAGCAGCTATGTGACTGTGGGGTAGCCACATGTGGCTGTGTGGCTGCCTTCCCCCAGAGACTGGTGTTACACATGTGCTGAATGAATGAATGAATGAATGAATGAGGGTAAGCCATGGGGGACTGCTAAGATTCTCCCCTTCCCTCAGCATTTCAAGACAGCATACATTGCCCTGTGCTTCACACCCCAGGACCAGCAGAGCCCGGAGGTGGGGATGAATAGGGCAGGGGTTCCAGCTAGTGGAAAGGAGTGCGAGGCCCGAGCAGGCTGCCCCCTGCCCTGTCCCCATCCAGTCACCTCCTGCGTGCAGGACGGTGAGCAGAGAGTTGGCTGAGTCCGCAGCTGGCAGCAATGCGGAGTGATAGTGAGATAAAGGAGGGCCCTGACCCAGCCACACAGGCTTCTGCAGGAGAGGTCCTCCAAGCCGAACCCGGGGATCAGTTGGAGATGAGAGGATAAAGAGAGTGCAGTTGACAGAAAGAGACAGGGATGTGTGTATCCACGACCCGAAAAGGCATGACGGTGAGCAAGCAAAGCAAGTTGATGAAGGATGCAAAGATGATGCTTGCATATATACATTTTTAGAAACATACACAGAGCAATTCCACTTACTCTTCCTGAATGCAGATGTGTCTATGTATTGGAAGGCTTAGGGAACCAGGTGCAGTGGTTCACACTTGTCCCAGTGCTTTGGGAGGCCAAGGCGGGAGGATGACTTGAGGCCAGGAGTTCAAGATGAGCCTGGGCAACATAGTGAGACCCTATTTCTACCAAAAAAAAAAAAATTAGCTGGGCATGGTGGTGCATGCCTCTAGTCTTAGCTACTCAGGAGGCTGAGAGAGGAGGATCCCTGAGTCCAGGAATTCAAGACTGCAGTGAGCTGTGATTGTGCCACTGCACTCCAGCCTGGGCAACAGAGCAAGACCCTGTCTCTAAATAAATAAAATAAAACAGGTTTAGGAAGAATCAGTAAATCTAAAATTCTGCTACTCCTAAGGAGGGGGCTGAAAGGATAAAGAACAATAACATTTCACTTCCTTTTTAGAAAAATCTGCAGCAAAGATGGTACTGTGAAAACATCAAACAAACCCTGGTGGTGGGGACATGCGTGGCTGATTCTTTTCAGTACTTTTCTGTATGTCTGAGTAGATCACGAGTTTTCCAGTTTAGGTGAAGGATGGAGTAGAGAAGGCGAGCTGGCGTGGGGCACAGCTGGCGGGGGGCACAGCGTGGGAAGAGCCTGCAGGCAAGCCCTGAGTGCTGGGTCTCAGAGTCCAGTCCAGAGCAAAGTAAAAGGTCTGGGAGAGGAAGAAGAGGGGCCTCAGGAAGCAAAGGGGGCCCAGTCCTTGAAGGCAAGCAGGCAGGTTCTGGATGGGGAGACAAAAATGGAGAGTCTCTGTGAGGAAGTGAGAGGGGAGGGGACCAGAACTGGGAAAGGTATGAACACAGAAAGGCCTTGAGGTTGGGTGCTAGCTTAAAACGATCACCCTAAATTACGATTATTACATTGTCTGAGATAAATTATACCCTCAGCTCTCTTTCCAAGTGAGGCTCAGAGAGTTTGAGTGACTTGCTCCAGGACTCTCGGCAGATCTTTTTTTTTTTTTTTTTTTTTTTTTTTTTAGGTAGAGTTTCACTTTTGTTGCCCAGGCTGGAGTGAAGTGACACAATCTCAGCTCACTGCAACCTCCGCCTCCTGGGTTCAAGTGATTCTCCTGCCTCAGCCTCCCAAGTAGCTGGGATTACAGGCGCCCACCACCACGCCCGGCTATATTTTGTATTTTTAGTAGAGACGGGGTTTCACCATGTTGGCCAGGCTGGTCTCAAACACCTGACCTCAGGTGATGCACCTGCCTCGGCCTCCTAAAGTGCTGGGATTACAGGCATGAGCCACTGCTCCCGGCCAAATAGAGTTTCTTATCTGGGATTGAAGCAGGGTTGAAGCCCTGTCTCTTCTTTGTGGTACAAACTTGGAATCCTTTCCCACCCTTCGATGGGAAACAAACCATCCCCATGGCGAAGGCAGAGAAGTTGAAACCCTAAAAGGTATCAGCCTGAAATCCTAGCCCAGGCAGTGGGGGCAGCAAAAAATTCTGCAAGTTCTATTTCTCCCACAGCCCTGCGGCCTTGCAGGCTCAGCCAGCAGCTCTGGTGTGTTTTATCTTACAAAGCATGACAGAAACCCTCTGCCTAGGAAAGGATGGGCGGGGCGGCCAGGACACCCTGCCAGCCCTCTCAAAGTGTCTGGGTAAGAACTGCTGAGATGGCCGGGCACAGTGGCCCATGCCTGTAATCCCAACACTCTGGGAGGCCTGAGGTCAGGTGTTGGAGACCAGCCTGGCCAACATGGTGAAACCCCATCCCTACTAAAAATACAAAATGTATTTTGTGTTTGAGCCCAAGAGTTGAAGGCTGCAGTGAGTGAAGTGCAGCAATGCACTTCAGCCTGAATAACAGAGCAAGACTCTGCCTCAAAAAATGAAAAAGGAGGCTGGTACCCTTTCTCCAGTGGTCCTGAACCCAGAGTGACATCCTAATGCCTTGGGGCACCAACGTTGGCTTGAGCCCTGTTTATCCCCCGAGTCCAGGAATTCAAAGCTGCAGTGAGCTATGAATCCTCCCACCTCAGCCTCCTGAGCAGCTAGGACTAGAGGCATGCACAACCATGCCCAGCTAATTTTATTTATTTATTTATTTTTGGTAGAAATAGGGTCTTGCTGTGTTGCCCTGTCTTTAAGACCTGCCTTGGTGTTACCTGAAGCAGCTTGAACTTCTGTATGTTTGTAAAAGGAGCCCAAAAGCACTCACCTGACACAGAACCCTAGGCCCCATCAGAGGCCTGGAGGCAGGGTGGCCTTCCCTGGGCAGAAACAGATTAGGCCTTAAAAACAGACCTGGAATTACTACACCAGCAACCCTCTCATCTTAGGATATATTTCCCCAGGATTAATAGCTGGGTGTGAGGACATTTACTGTCTAATTAGCACAGGAGTTTCTAGTAGTGAGAGAATCAGTCAGTTGACCAATCAATCTGGTATTCATTGGGCACCTTCTGTGTACTGCTTTCTCACAGGGCTTCCTTCCTATAGAGATCTAGGATTCTTCCACATCTTGCTTTTTTTAAACCTTGCTGTGGTTCAGTTCCTTGTTCTCATCCCTGGCTGCACATTAGAATCACCTGAGGAGCTTTGAACAGCATGTCAGAGCCCTTTCCAAGACCAGTTAAGTCAAAATCTCCATGGACATGGGTCCAGACATCATTCTTTTGATGTGCAGCTGTTGGGAACCACATAGTTACATGGATTGCCTCGCTCCCTCTTGTCTTTGAGATATATGGACAGTGCTTTCTGTCTTCAGTATCAGTTGCCTGGTATGTCACTCTCCATTTCTTTATTCTCAACCTTCCTGTATCATTTAATTTCAAGTGTGTGTGTCTTATAAAATGGCATATAGCTTGGGGAAGGTGTGTGTTTTGTTATCTCACCGGAGAGTCTTTTATCTTTTAATAGGCAATATTAACTCATTTACATTTATTGTAATGACTAATGTGTTTGAACCTACTCCACCATAGTGCCCTATTTATCATGCTTTCCCTTTGTTTCCATTTGGCTCTTTTCCTGGTTTTTACTGGATTGAGTATATTTTCATCATTAAAGTTAGATTATAAGGCCTAAATGGAACACAGTGGATGAAAATACCCTGATGTAAGTGATCTAAAATCTTTGGGTTTTTTTTTTGTTTTTTTTTTTTGTTTTTTTTTTTGAGACAGAGTCTTGCTCTGTTGCCCAGGCTGGAGTGCAGTGGCACAATCTCAGCTCACTGCAAGTTCCACCTCCCGGGTTCACGCCATTCTCCCGCCTCAGCCTCCCAAGTAGCTGGGACTACAGACGCCTGCCACCACGCCTGGCTATTTTTGTTTTTGTATTTATCATAGAGATGGGGTTTCACCATGTTAGCCAGGATGGTCTTGATCTCCTGACCTCGTGATCTGCCCGCCTCGGCCTCCCAAAGTGCTGGGATTACAGGCATGAGCCACCGCGCCTGGCCAAATCTTTGTAATTATACCCATTGGGGTGTTTTTCCTTAACCTACCAACTAGCTTACAAGCTTTTGAATAGTTGGGATTTACTCATCTTTTGGGAGAGGGCCTTCTGTTGTCCTTAATTCCAGGCCTTACATAGCTTGGGGCTCCATAAATAGGTGTGAAATTGAGCAGGTATTTTATAGCATGTGGACAATTCATATCTCTGGGGGCTTGTTAATGGTGAAGGGCCTGTTGCCAGGGCCTGTAAAGGGCAGAGAGATGACAAAGAGTTGGTGGGGTGGGGTCGAAAATTTATTTGGCAATTACTGAATATCTAGAAAGTGCCCAGCTGGGGCTGCAGCAGTTATAAGCATAGACCTTTTACTAACCTATTGACCCTGAGCAAGTGGCCTTCCTGAGGCTCAGTTTCCTCATCTGCAATGGAGCTATGATAGCACGTACCTCAACTAGTTGTTATAAGGATCAGAGATGAAACCTGCTTCCGGTGCTAGGGTAGGGTGTGGGTCAGGAAGGTGCTCACTCAATGGCAGTTGCTTCCGCCTGAAAGGTCTGTTTGGAGGGACAGGCTGGGAGTCCCTTGTGGGGACGTCTTAGGAGAATGACTCAGTCTCCGTTTACCATCACTAATCCTTACCTAACCAACCACTGGGATTAATTGTACTGATGAAAATGACAACAAACTGTAAATCAGTCTGCCTTCCCTGGGTGGTGAATGCCTGGTCCCATCATCCTGTCTCTCCGATGTCTCTTGTCCCTTTGTCTGTAAGGGGTGGGTGTGGATTGATATTGATGTCCCCTTTGTACTGAAAAGGTGGCTTTTTGAAGCCCATCTTCATGGGTTCGAATCTTGGCACCACCACTTCCCAGCTGTGTAAACTCGGACCAGTTTCTTAACTTCTGTGAGCCTCAGTTATCTTCACCTAGAACACAGAGATATAAGAGTTACCGAATTACATTAAAACATCTGCTCAGTTCAACACCTATTTATTGAGCCCAACCCTACGCAAGGTGTGGAATTAAGGGTTATAGAAGGGCCCCCAAAAAGGTGAGTAAGTTCTTTTTGTCCAAAAGTTTAATAGCCTAATAGGTAGGATTAAGAGCCCCAGTAACACTAAGGGTGGCTACTTCCTAGGGCTATGAGACGTCAATGGGTGATGCACAAAAGGACTGAGCGGTCGCTGGGTACCCAGTAGGTGCCCTCAGTGTTGTTACTATTCATCAGTTATTTCCTGAGTGTCCACGGTGGTTGCCTTTGTGTCAGAGCCAGGACAGATGTTTCAGGAGCCAGGCAGTGTTTAAAGAAGGTAGGGGCAGAGGGCTACTCGGCACCGGAGGTGCACCTCCCCCCAGCTGGCCCTCCAGGCAGGCAGGACGCCAGAAGAGGATGACCGTGGTGGCAGGAGGCCCAGCCCCTTCTCTGGGCTCTGGGACAGGTGAGGCTGGTTCCAGGGAGGGGTGTACCCTCCTGTGCGTTCCAGACATTCCAGCAGCAATGCAACCCCAATACACACCCACTGAGACAGAATTAACCCCCAGAGGAAGGAACTGCAGATGTGATCAAAGGCCAGTGGCCCTGGCCAGGCAGGGAGTGCTGAGCCTGCAGGGACCTGTGTCCACACATGGGAGGAGAGTGCAGGCTGGGCTGTGAGCCATCAGGGGACACAGCAGTTCTGGGTGACAGGGACAGCTGGGGCGGAGGTGATGGCAGGAACGTGGCCCCTCCGATGTTGCTAAAGTATGATCTGTTACCGGGGTGGCTGCTCTCGCAGCCTGGAGAAGGGGATGGCTGTGAGCAGGCCAGGTGCCTCCAGCTCAGCCCCGTGGCCTATGGACAGGGTTGCAGGGGCTCTGGGGACCTGGGGAAGGGTGTCTTGCTGCGGTCTTCGTGCCAGGGTCCTCCACACCCAGGCACCAGGCTCCACTGGTCACAGTGGGGAGCCCCAGGTTGTTTTGGAGTCAGGCAGCCAGGGAGGGACCCACAGAGGGGACCCTGTCCTGGGGCAGACATCTAATCAGTGAGTGTGGGCAGGAGGAGTCATGGGGTTCAAAGAGAATGAGCATTTATTAGGTGTCCCTGGGTACCAGGCACCGAGTGAGACTGGAAGATGCTCTGAGCGCCCATCAGCTTTCCTACAGCAGAACTGACAGGCTGTGGTCACTGCGGGCTTAGAGCAAAGCAGGTCCGGGTGCCCCAGAATTACCTAGAATCTCGCAGTCCTATTCAGTAATTACTGGCCCCGTGACATGGGCTGTGCACGTATGTCTGTGTGCCAGGGTGTGAAGACTTAGTATGAAAAAGAGAATGTAAAATATCCGTTAATAATGTTCTGTTGACCACCTGTCAAACTGATCATATTTTGGATATATTAGGTTAAATAAAATAGAAAAAAAAATTCGCTCATTTCTTCTTACTCTTTTCACGTGGCTACTAGAAAAATGTAAATTCTGTGTGGCTCAGGTTCGGTTTCTGTTGAACAGTGCTGGCCTTGCATACAAAGCAACTTAATACCTGAACTCCTGTGGGAATGTTTTCCAGCTGTTGAGTGTCTTTCTGCTCGTTCCGTGACAAGCAGGCATGATAACCCCATTTATGTTGAAGGAAATTAAGGCTGAGACAGGTGGAGTAATACATGCTGTTATTCCAAATAGCCAGCATAGTTCATTCAGTCTGATGGGCGCTACGGACATGGCAGTGAACAACAGACAAAGAGCCCTGCCCTGGCAGGGCCCCCACCAGTGACACGGAGGAAGAGGATGAAACCCAGTTATCCTAATCATGGTGCGGCCACACCCAAAGCGCTTTCATTTATAAGGGTTATCTCCTTGAATTATCTCAACCCTCTGCAGTGGGATCAATTCCTATCCCTGTCTCAGAGATGAGGAAACTGAGGCACAGAGAGACTAAGGAACCTGCCCGAGCCCACACCTAGGTTAGAGCCACAACACAGGCTACGTTCCCTGCCCTGGCCAGGCTGCCTCAGTTTCCTCCCCTGCAGGCAGGGTAGAAAGAATGGGCCAGTTGGTGCCATGTGACTTGAACAGGTACAGCTGAAGACATCAAGGGTGGCTCTTGAAGCCACCCCCACCCAGGGAGCCCTCTCCCAGGTCGCTGGTGGCTGGAAGGTTGCCATTCATGGTGTCCTTGGAGGGTCCGCGTCTCTCCTGGGGGCAGGAGGCCGGGAAGCATATCTCCCCAACTCTTAGGTCTTTGTATGATGCAACCAGATCATCCCATCATCCAAACTAAAACTTACCTGTGCTCCCAAATGCTCTCAGAAAAGAGAGTGGGTGGCTGTTGCATTGGGCCAGGTGAGAAGTGGTGACTTTGATCAAGGTGAGGCCAGAGGGGCAGATGGAGGAGGATGCGCAGGAGACGTGTTCCCAGGTAGAACCAGTGGAGGGAGAAGCAGGGACAGGTCTCAGGGATCTGTTGGCATAACCGGGTAGACAGGTCCTCCCCACCCTCCCCTTCTGCGGTTTCCCTTATGCGGACGGAAGAACGTTCTCAGAGCAGTGGGAACACCCTGTACCCTTCAAATCCCCAAACCTACTGACTCAGATCCTTAGCCCAAACCCAGGACAGCTGAAGTGGGCTGTGCGTTTGTCCCCCAGCTAGGCCCAGGGAGTGGGCATCTGGGACCCAGGATCTCCTGTCCTCCCGACACCTCATTACCCATATATGGGCACCAGCCTCTCCTTGCAGATGTTGGAGGAGATGGTTCCAAATTCTGAGGTTAGTTGCGAATTCCACGTGCCCCGGCAAGGCAACATTCACAGGGCGGAAGCAAAGCACGTCTGGGCTTGCACCAGGATCAGCGTGAAAAGTGTGGACGGCCGGGGGTCTGCTTTCATCTCCCAGGTGCTGGAGGATTCTAACTTCAGGCCTTGGCTTCTGGCTTTTTGTTTGTTTTTAGGGTTTTTTTGTTTTGTTTTGTTTTGTTTTGTTTTGTTTTGAGATGGAGTCTTGCTCTGTCACCCAGGCTGGAGTGCAGTGGCACAATCTCGGCTCACTACAACCTCCGCCTCCCAGGTTCAAGCGATTCTCCTGTCTCAGTCTCTCCAGTAGCTAGGATTATAGGTGCCCACCACCATGCCTGGCTAATTTTTGTATTTTTAGTAGAGACAGGGTTTCACTATGTTGGCCAGGCTGGTCTGGAACTCCTGACCTCAGGTGATCTGCCCACCTCAGCCTCCCAAAGTGCTGGGATTACAGGCATGAGCCACCACGCCCAGCCGGCTTCTGGCTTTTATCAGCTCCTTAAAAGGAGCCTAAATCCCTGGATGGTGGACCCAGGTCAATGCAGAGCTGGGCTCCTCAGAGGCAGCACCCCATATCTGTTCTCTTAGTCACCGCCACCACAGCCCTGAGGCATGCATACTGTGATGACTCTGATTTTACAGCTGGGGAAACTGAGGCTCAGAAAGGCTAAGTAATTTACAGTTTATTAAGAGCAGAGGCAGGATTTGACCCCGGGCTGTCTGGCTTTGGTCTGGGTGCTTAACCACTGGGCCACACTGCCCTTCCAGCTGAAAGAAAGTGCCAGTGGCACCTGCACAAAATTAAAGCAGGAAGAGAGACCCACGAGGTGGAGAGCGAGGGTCCCCCGAGACACCTGTGTTATCTTTCTCTGCCCACGTGGAGCATCGGTGGTGTGTCAAGGCCAGGGTGCTACCTCTGTCCCAGCTCCTCTCATGGGCATCCCTGCTGGCCCTCTGAGGACTGTGTGCTGTCCTGGTGGCCAGGACAGCACACAGCCCTAGGTTCGAGTCCCAGCTCCCCACTTTGCAGCTGGGCTTACTGAGCCACTGGGTCCTCAGCCTCGAGTTGCCACCTCTAATGCAGGCTGGGGCCAGGCACAGTGGTTCACACCTGTAATCCCAGCATTTTGGGAGGCCGAGGCGGGCAGATCACTTGAGGCCAGGAGTTCGAGACCAGCCTGGCCAACATGGCGAAACCCTGTCTCTATTAAAAATACAAAAAGTAGCCTGGCGTGGTGGTGCATGTCTGTAATTCCAGCTGCTCGGGAGGCTGAGGCACGAGAATTGCTTGAACCCAGGAGGTAGAGGTTGCAGTGAGCCGAGATCATGCCACTGCACTCCAGCCTGGGTGACAGAGTGAGACTTAGTCTCAATCAATCAGTAAAGCAGGTCGGGCTGTGTCTACTGAGGCTCTGACTCCTGGCGACAGAGCCGGGGGACCTGATGCCATTTGAGGCCCCCAGGCCCCCTCCCTAGTGGTTCCTCTGCTCTGAGTACATCCTGGGACACAAAAAGATGGCTGTTCAGGCTCAAGCCTGCGCGCTCAGACCCAGGAAGCCCTTGTCTGGTCCCTGGGAGTACTCTCAAACCCAGCCCTGGAACTCTGAGGAGGAACCAGGCAGCCTCCTGACCTGCTGGTTCCATTTTTCCTTGCTTGCATCAAGAGCCTCATATGCAGACCAGGCCAAGAAAATGGGGCTCTGTGAGACTGCTCAGGATTGTCCCAGACTCTGGCATCCCCAGCCCAGAAGGAAAAAGCTAGGGAAAAACAGCCTCAGTCGACTCGAGGTGACTCGTAGAGGCTTGCAAAACCCATCTAGCAGGCAGCCCCTGACCCACAGCGTGGACAAGGCTGAGGGGGTTGTTTCTGCTGCCAGCCAAGTACTGGGTCCTCATTCAGGCCCACTGGTGAAACAGCCAGAAAGGCCCGAATTGTATAAACAATGTAAATGAGCCAGGCACGGTGGCTCATGCTTGTAATCCCTGTACTTTAGGAGGCCAAGTCAGGAGCATCCATTGAGCTCAGGAGTTTAAGACCAGCCTGGGCAACAGAGAGAGACTCCATGTCTACAAAAAAATTAAAAAATTAGTTGAGGCCGAGTATGGTGGTTGACACCTGTAATCCCAGCACTTTGAGAGGCAGAAGCAGGCAGATCACCTGATCAGGAGTTCAAGACCATCCTGGCTAACATGGCGAAACCCTTCTCTACTAAAAATACAAAAATTAGCCAGGAATGGTGGCGTGCACCTGTAATCCCAGCTACTCGGGACGCTGAGGCAATAGAATCACTTGAACCCAGAGACGGAGGTTGCAGTGAGCCAAGATTTTGCCACTGCACTGCAGCCTGGACAACAGAGCAAGACTGTTTCAAAATTTTAAAAAGAGTATAAATGATCTGAAGTCTGTTTCAGGGACGCTGCTCCGAACCTCCAGTTCAGTCCTTGAACCACAAAGGTGTCTTTGAAATTTGACTGAGGTGTCTTTCTTTCTTTCTTTCTCTCTCTCTCTCTCTCTCTCTTTCTTTCTTTCTTCCTTTTCTTTCCTTCTTTCCTTCTTTCTTTCTTTCTTTTTTTGAGACAGAGTCTTGTTCTGTTGCCAGGCTGGAGTGCAGTGACTCAATCTCGGCTCACTGCAACCTCCACCTCCCAGGTTCAAGCAATTCCCCGGCCTCGGCCTCCCAAGTAGCTGGGACTACAGGTGTGTGCCACCATGCCCAGCTAATTTTTTGTATTTTAGTAGAGACGGAGTTTCACCAGGTTGGCCAGGATGATCTCAATCTCCTGACCTCGTGATCCACCTGCCTCGGCCTCCCAAAGTGCTAGGATTACAGGTGTGAGCCACCGTGCCTGGCCTGACTGAGGTGTTTCTAAAAGTGACCCTGATTACCCCCACCCCACACATACACTTTTTTTTGGTTTTAATTTGAGACAGGGTCTTTCTCCATCTCCCAGGCTGGAATGCAGTGGTGCGATCTCAGCTCACTGCAGCCTTGACCTCCTGGGCTCAAGCGATTCTCCCACCTAAGCTTCTCAAGTAACTGGGACTACAGGTGCACACTACCACATCTGGCTAATTTTTGTATTTTTTGTAGAGACAAGGTCTTCCTATTTGCCCAAGTTGGTCTCAAACTCCTAGGCTCAAGAGATGCTCCTGCCTCAGCCTCCCAAAGTGGTGGGATTACAGGTGTGCACTCCTGTGCCTGGGCCCATACATAAACATAACTAGAGAGGATTTCTTGCTCACATTTCACAGATGATGAAACTGAGACTCAGAAATACAGAGTGGCTGGCCAGGCATATTGTGGCTCATACCTGTAATCCTAGCACTTTGGGAGGCCGAGATGGGAGGATCACTTGAGGCCAGGAGTTCGGGACCAGCCTGGTCAACATAGTGAGAAACCATCTCTATTTAAAAATTTGAAGAAAATATAAAAAGATTATATTTTTATCTTTTAGCTACACAGAGGAGTGTGTAGCTCCTCTGTCACACTGTCACAGGGTCACACTGCTGGTTGGTGCAGTCAGGATCTGAACCCTGTCTGACTCCAGACCTGAAGTCTTTCTCCTACACAGGCTGCCCTCCCAAGTGATCCTGGGTAGTGACTTCACGTCCGGGACCTTGGTTTGCTCATCTGGGTAATGAGCAGGTGGGGCTGGATGGCTTCTGAGGCCCCTTCGAGGGCCAGCGGCCACTGCCCTCAGCACGCGTGTCCGTGTTACCCTCTGAGTAAGAAAAGGGAGGGCTGGGCGTGTACCCTCGGCTGTCACTCAGGCCCTTTCCCTTTTCCGGTGTGTGTGTGGGGAGGGGGGATATCTTTGTGTTCCTGGCTCAGGCAGGTGGCTGCTGTCTGTGTCTGCATGGGCAGGACAGGGCTCTGTCTCGGCCTCCATCAGTGGGGCTGATGGCCCAGGGGTGCCACGTCTGGCTGCCCCGATGCGGCTCATTACCGAGATGAAAAGCTGGACCAGCCTAGCCGGTTTCCCAGCACTCCTGGGACCCGTCCCCTTTCCTGCAGGTTCCTGCCCCACCCACATTCCTGCTGGCTTCCTAGCATGGGGCTCCATAGCTCTCCAAGGGGCACACATGGTTGATTCCTGCGGCCAGCTGGATGGTGGGGGGAACACAGGACCGCAAAGCTACAGGGCAAAAACGCTGAGACTGTGCCTCTGGAGGCCTGGATTCCAATCCCAGCTCTGCCTTGCTTGCTGGCAGTGGAACTCTGGCCAAATGATGGAATTTCTTTGTACCTCAATTTCCCCATCTGTAACTGAGTGAATTGCATGGTATATGAATTCCATGCAATTCACTCACTTAAAGTTGTAATCCTCCAACTTTTGAGAACAATGCTACTTACTTAGAGGCTGGTAGGATTGATGAGCTAATATATATGTGACTTGCTTCGCAGTGGGCAGGACAAATAGCTCTCTAGGAGTTAACTAGCGTCTTCCAGGCTGCTGGGGGATTACCTGCAGCTGGCCAGCTTCCCTGGAGAATGAGACAAGAGGCAGGACCTGACTCAGGAGAGAAGAAACAAACCCCTATCATTTCTAAATGGCACTTGCCTTTTTTTTTTTTCTTTGAAATGGAGTCTTGCTCTGTCGCCCAGGCTGGAGTGTAGTGGTGCAATCTCGGCTCACTGCAACCTCCACCTCCCGGGTTCAAGCAATTCTTCCACCTTAGCCTCCCGAGTAGCTGGGATTACAGGTACCTGCCATCATGCCTGGCTAATTTTTGTATTTTTAGTAGAGACGAGGTTTCACCATGTTGGCCAGGCTGGTCTTGAACTCCTGACCTCAGGTGATCTGCCCGACTCAGCCTCCCAAAGTGCTGGGATTACAGGCCTGAACCACCATGCCCAGCTGCCTTTTTTTTTTTTTTTTTTTTTTTTTGTAGCAGCTTTACTGTGATATAATTCATATATCATCCAGTTCACTCATTTGAAGTGTTCAGTTCAGTGTTTTTGTTTTTGTTTTGAGACAGGGTCTCACTCTCATTGCCCAGGCTGGAATGCAGTGGCGAAATCTCGGCTCACTGCAGCCTCAACCCCCTGGGCTCAAGCAATCCTCCTACCTCAGCCTCCCGAGTATCCGGGACTACAGGTGTGCATCACCATGCCCAGCTAATTTTTTGTATTTTCAGTAGACATGGGGTTTCACCATGTTGCCCAGGCTGCTCTCAAACTCCTGGTCTCAAGCGATCTGCCCACCTCGGCCTCCCAAAGTGCTGGGATTATAGGTGCGAGCCACCACGCCCAGCCCAGTGGATATTAATATAGTTACAGAGTTGTACAACCATCCCCACGATTGATTTTAGAACATTTTTATCACCCCAAAAAGAAATCTGATACCCCGTAGCAATCACTGTCTATTTTACATCCTCCTGGGCCATGGCAACCACTCATCCACTTTCTGCTCCTGTAGATTTCTGCATTCTGGACATTTCTTATCAATGGAATAATATGTGAGCTTTTGTGTCTGGCTTCTCTCACTGAGCATAACATTCTCGAGGTTCCTGAGGCTGTAGCAGCTGTCAGTCCTGCCTTCATTCTTTGGCCGAATAATACAGATAGACCACGTTTGGTTTATATTTTCATCAGTTGATGAATATTTGAGTTGTTTCCACTAAAAAGTGGAGGCCAAAAGGCTAATATGAATCATGCTGCTATGATTCATCTATGTACAAGTTTCTGTGCAGGCGTAGATTTTTTTGTTTTTTTGTTTTTGTTTTTTTGTTTTTTATTTTCTGAGATGGAGTCTTGCTCCATCACCCAGGCTGGAGTGCAGTGGCGCCATCTCAGCTCATTGCAACCTCCACCTCCCAGGTTCAAGCGATTCTCTTGTCTCAGCTTCCCGAATAGGTGGGATTACAGGCACATACCACCACGCCCAGCTAATTTTTTTGTACTTTTAGTAGAGATGGGGTTTCACCATGTTGGCCAGGCTGGTCTCGAACTCCTGACCTCAGGTGATCCACCTGCCTCAGCCTCCCGAAGTGCTGGGATTGCAGGCGTGAGTCACCGCATCCAGCCCAGACATAGGTTTTCATTTCCCTTGGATAGATATTTAGGGGTGGGCTGGGTGCAGTGGCTCACGCCTGTAATCCTAATATTTTGGGAGGCTGAGGCAGATAGAGTGCTTGAGCCCAGGGGTTCAAGACCAGCTGGGGCAACATGGCGAAAGCTCCGTCTCTGAAAAAAAAAAAATTAGCTGGGCACGGTGCCAGGCGCCTGTAGTCGCAGTTACTTGGAGGCTGAGGTACAAAGATTGCTTGAGACTGGGAGGTCAAGGCTGCAGTGGGCTAAGATTGCACCACTGCAGTCCAGCCTGGGCAACAGAGTGAGACCCTGTCTCAAAAAATAATAAGGCTGGGCGCAATGGCTCACACCTGTAATCCCAGCACTTTGGGAGGCCAAGGCAAGTGAATCACCTGAGGTCAGGAGTTGGAGACCAGCCTGGCCAACATGGCAAAACCCCAACTCTACTAAAAGTACAAAAGTTAGCCGGGTGTGGTGGCACACACCTGTAATCCTAGCTACTCAGGAGGCTGAGGTAGGAGAATCATTTGAGTCTGGGAAGTGGAGGCTGAGTGAGCCAAGATCATGCCAGTGCACTCCAGCCTGGGCAACAGGGTGAGACCCTGTCTCAAAAAAATAAATAAGTAATAAAAATAAAAAAATACATAGGGGTGGACTTGCTGGGTCTTATGGTGACTGCTTAACTTTTTGTGGAATTTCTAGACTGTTTTCCACAACTGTGCACCATTTTGCATCCCCACCAGCAAGGCATGAGGGTTCCAATTTCTCCACATTTTTGCCAACACTTGTTATTGTCTTTTTTATTATAGCCATTGTAGTGGATGAAAAGTGGCATCCCGGTGTGGTTTTGGGCTCTTGGCATTTTAAATTAATCTGTGAAGTACCTACTGTGTGCTGGGAGCCCTGTAAGATCGTCACATGGAATTGTTAAGGGCCTAGAGTCCTGGCTCTGCCATCTAATTGCTGGGTGACTTTGGGAGAGTTATTTAACCTCTCTGATCCTCAGTTTCCACACCCATAAACGGGGATAATAATACAATTACCTACCATGCTAACACCCAGCTCTCAGGGTTGTCATGAAGATTGAGTCAGAAACAGTGAGGAGCCTGGCACGTAGAGAGTAAGTATTAGCTCGTATTACGATGGTGGAGATTGTTATTGGTGTGATTTTCCTAGCATCCCCATGAGTAACTTCTAGCCCAGTCGATCACGTGCCTCTGGAGTGAGATTGCTTGCGGGGAGAATCGCGGTTCACCAGCTGTGTGACCCTGAGCAAGTGCTTTGATGTCTCAGAGTCTTGGTTTCTTCATCCCCTTCTTCAAAGGGGCACACGAACCTCCCCGGGGACTTAGGGCAAGGATGATATTGAGCTGGTGCCTGTGAATATGTCTGAGGTCTGGCAAAGCCCACAGCAAGTGGCAAATGCCCAGGATGCCTTTGTGGTCATCGCCAGAGGACAGATGGAGAAGCGGAGGCTGTACGAGGGTAGGGCACTTGCCTGAGGCTGTCTAAGCAGCAAGCGGCCCAGTGGGCCTTGGGCCTGGCCTGTCTGCTCATAGCTTCCTGCTACCGCTCACAGCTTTGTCCCATCAGGAGTCCAAGGTCCCTGAGGCAGTGGTCATTGCCCCACAACTTCCATGTCCTCTGGGGGGCTTCGGCTGGAACAACAGGCCCAGCCAGGATAGAGTCCAGAAGGTGGCTTTTCTTGCATCTGCCACAATCCATGAAAGGGCTGGTTTGGGAGCTGGCCCTGTGCCTGAGGTGGGACTGGGCCCAAGAGAGACAAAGGCCCCCACTTGAGCCACAGTACAGACCCTAACGATGCACTGCAGAGTCAGGGGTTAAATATTTGGGGTGAGACTCACCGCCTCTAGGTGCAGCTGGCCTGGCAGATGGTCAGTGACTGGGGTGGGAGTGTGGGGGCCCAGAAACTCACATTCTCCATGTGGCCTGCCCAACCAGGAAGTGGGGGGTTAGGGAATGAGGGAGGAGTCGGGTGGACCCCTGACCTGGCTGTTCTAGAAGCCCACCTTATCCCTTCTTACCGAGATCCTCCATCCAAAGCCCCCCGCTGCTAAGCCTTCCTGGCCACCCCGCCAAACACTGGCTTTCTCCACTGCAGGACTTGTCAGTGCCTTTGCTGGCTCATGAACATATCAAGGATGGGGTTTTCCTAAGTGCCTTGACCAAGGAAGAATAAGACTTGTAAGAGTTGGGTTCCTGGGACCCCACTTTGGGACAGGCTGCCCCCAGTTGACCTTGCAGAAGGTATGGCTTGGGTCCTGTTCCCTCAAGATCCCCCAGCTCTGGTGTATCCAGGTCTGCCACAAAGCTGGCCCTTAAGCAAGGTTTGGAACCTAGATGGATGGATCCCCAGCATGTTGGCTGCTGCCATTTCTGCCCCCAATGCCCCCAACATCAACAGCACCTGCAGTGCTGGTCCATGACTTCAGTAGGTGTCCAGGTACCCTGGGGAACCTGCAAAAATAGTAATAATAATACAGCTTCCTGGGCCCAGCTCTGGAGACCTGGGTTCAGCAGGTCTGGGTTAGTGGCCGGGAATCTGAATTTTTCATGCTAGGCCCCAGAACCTTGACCTGGGGAGCATCACTGTAAAGGGCTGGTGGTCCCCTCTGCCTTGACAGTCAAGAACCCCGCCCTGGCCCACCCCACGGGACGTGCCAGGACCTGCCTCTCTATGGCGTGTCCTCATTGGAGCCTTCTGCACAGGAACACCAAATTCTTCCTTTTGCTTTAGCACCCAGCCGACACCACCTCCTCCAGGAAGCCTTCAGTGACCACCACTGTCCCCACCCAGCCAGTCCAGAGGTTCCCCTGGGCATCCCCAGCCTCCATGCCTGCCTCAGTCTCATGACTGTTTCTATAAATACTGATTTCCTCCTGGTCTGTGGAGTGGATCAGGGAGGGAGAGGCTTGTCTTTGTGAGGTGCAGGGCCCGCACACAGCAGGTGCTTAATGAGTGTGAGTAGAAGGCAACTTCTGCGTGCCTAGCCACTCAGGCCCCACTGTGGGTCTTCAGTGGAGACAGGGGAACTATCATCGCTGGCTAACTGGGTGACAATGGCCAAGTTGGTTTGCCTTTCTTTCTTTGTTTAAAGAAAACAACAGAAGGAGGCTGGGCATGGTGGCTCACACCTGTAATCCCAGCTACTCAAAAGGCTGAGGCAGCCGAATCACTTGACCCCAAGAGGTGGAGGTTGCAGCGAGCCAAGATCATACCACTGCACTTCCAGCCTGGGTGACAGAGTGAGACTCCGTCTCAAAACCACAGAGGCAGAGCTGGGTGACCTCTAAGGCTCCTTGACAACTAAAATCACAAACCTTTGTTGAGACTTATTCTGTGCCCGGCTCTATGCACAGTCCTTTGGCAGTGTAACCTCACTTCCATTCATAACCCCTGCCACCCTGGCCCCGGGAAAGGACTGTTACTCTAGTCCATCGGATTGGGAGACAGAGGCACAGATAGGCAAGGGAGCTGGGCCAAGTCACACAGCCACTAAGTGGCTGATGGGAGCCAAGATCTGAACCCACAGCTAACCCCAGGGCCAAAGTCTTAACTAACTCCCATTAGAGCATTTTCCAGAGTGGTCTGTCTGTGGTTCTGGGGGACGGGGGGCAGTAGACAAATGTGACAGGAGGGGACACAGAGACAGTGAGGGAGAGGGCCAGTCTGCTTTCAAGACTTTTTTTTCTTTTCTTGTTTTTTTTTTTCGAGATGGAGTCTCGCTCTGTTACCCAGGCTGGAGTGCAGTGGTGCAATCTCAGCTCACTGCCACCTCCACCTCCCAGGTTCAAGCAATTCTCCTGCCTCAGCCTCCCGAGTAGCTGGGACTACAGGCGCATGCCACCACACCTAGCTAATTTTTGTATGTTTAGTAGAGATGGGGTTTCACCATGTTGGCCAGGCTGGTCTCAAACTCCTGATCTCGGGTGATTCGCCCGCCTTGGCCTCCCAAAGTGCTGGGATTACAGGTATGAGCCACCACACCGGGCCTCAAGTCTCTTTCAGGCTCTCTGAGAAGATCAGGAGAAAGGCTGGGCCTGACGCCACCACGGCTGTCACACCTCCTGACTTGTAACAGCGGGCAGCCCAGTGTCACCACGGAACCCAGTGCCACTGCGTTCCCATGAAATTTATTTTGGCAGCTAATTCACTCACGGTGAGGGCTTCTGATTTTCTGATTAAAATGGGGAGAGAAGTTACCTTTGTAAACACATTTAACTCTAAAATAAAACGAGTAGGTTGAAAGAAAAATATCAGGTAATTAAAAATAAGACTGCTCACACAAAAGCTTGTTCCCGAACGTTCATAGCAGCGTGATTCTCATGATGGCCCAAAGGTGGAAATGGCCCAGATGGTTGTCAGCTGTTGAATGAATAAGCAAAATGTGAAGTAGCCACGTGATGGAATATTATTCAGCCATAAAAAGAATGAAGTTCTAATAGATGCTACAATATGCATGAAGCTTGAAAACATTATGCTGAGAGAAGGCAGACGCAAAAGGCCACGTGTTGTGTGATTCTATTTATATGAAATGTCCAGAATAGGCAAATCCATAAAGAGAGAAAGTAAATTCCTGGTTGCCAGGGGCTGGAGGGGATGGGGAATAGGGAGTGACAGCTTGTGGGTGTGGAGCTTTGGGGTGATAAAAATGTCTGGAATGAGATAGTGGTGATGGTTGCACAATTCCGAATATGTAGTACTAAAAACCAGTGACTGTGTATTTTAAACAGGTGAATTTTACGGTATGTGAGTTATCTCCCAATTTTTCAAATATGGTGCGTTTTGCCAACATGGCAAAATAGAAGCATTAGAAGCTGGGTGTGCTGGTGGTGCCAGTGGTCCCAGCTACTCAGGAGGCGGAGGTAGGAGGATTGCTTGAGCTCAGGAGTTCGAGGCTATAGTGAACTATGATCACGCCACTACACTCCAGCCTGGGTGACAGAGTGAGACCCTATCTCTCACAAAAAAATATGTAGTCAGGGCCTGGTGGCTCACATCTGTAATCCCAGCACTTTGGGAGTCCAAGGTGGACGAATTGCTTGAGCTCAGGAGTTCGAGACCAGCCTGGGTGACATGGTGAAACCCCCTCTCTACCAAAAGAAATGTAAAAGTTATGCAGGAGTGGTGGCATGTGCCTGTAGTCCCAGCTACTTGGGAGGCTGGGCTAGGAGGATTGCTTGAGCCTGGGAGATAGAGGCTGCAGTGAGCCATGACTGTGCCGCTACACCCCAGCCTGGGCAAGAGTGTGAGACTCCGTCTCAATAAAATGAATGAATGAATGAATGAATGAACGAATGAATGAATAAAAATAAAAAATAGAAGCATTAGAGAGAATGATCAAAGTGGAGGCTGGCCGGGCGCGGTGGCTCACGCCTGTAATCCCAGCACTTTGGGAGGCCGAGGTAGGTGGATCACTTGAGGTCAGGAGTTCAAGACCAGCCTGGCCAACATGGTGGAACCCCATCTCCACTAAAAATACAAAAATTAGCCAGGCTTGGTGGTGCATGCTTGTAATCTCAGCTACTGGGGAGGCTGAGGCATGAGAATCATTTGAACCCAGGAAGTGGAGGTTGCAGTAAGCTGAGATCACGCCACTGCACTTTAGCCTGGGTGACAGAGCAAGACTCCATCTCAAAAAAAAAAAAAAAAAATGGAGGCTGACCGCCTGCCAGGCGCTGCCTTGTCTCTGTGGCTTTAGTGATGTTGCTCTATGGGAACAGCCCAACTACCTCAAAGGCTCTGTGGGCAGCTCCTGCTCAGAGCGTGGGGCCGGGGCCAGCCAGAGGATGGGGTGCTGGTGGGGACACAGCCCCCACCCACCAGGCACCCCGCCCATCTCCCCTCGGCTTCTGCCCGCAGCATCTCTAACAAGGAGCTCTCGGAGCTGATCGAGCAGCTGCAGAAGAATGCCGACCAGGTGGAGAAGAACATCGTGGACACAGAGGCCAAGATGCAGAGTGTGAGTGCCCCCACTCCCACCTGGGTGCCCCGTGCTGCCAGCCCTGTTCAGGACCAGGATCTGTTTGGAATCGGTGATTCTCACCCAGGGGTGATTCTGGCCCCGAGGGAACATGCAGAGACATTTTGGTTGTCACTGCTTGGAAGGAAGGTCCTCCTGGCGTCCACTTGGGGAGGGGAGACAGGGATGCTGCTGAACACCCTACCGTGCACTGTAGGGCAGGGGTGCCGAGGTCAGGAAGCCCTGCTCTGTGAGAGGAACCTGGTCATTGTCGTTAATACTAGTACCTCCCGGATACTAAGTTCCTCCCGCTTCCTGGGCCCTGTGCAAAGCGTCTCCTGCCTGGAGGAGTGCCATGGGGTCAGGCTCTAGGGAAACAGCCCAGCCTTGTCCTTGCTGGGTGACCTTGGACAAGTGAGTCGTCCCACCTCCCCATGAACGAGATTCTCTCTAAGCAGGCAGGAGTGATGGTTCCCATTTGGCGGGGTGGTTGTAAAGATTAAATGAGATTATGCAGGTATAGGACAGGGCTATTATCGTCAATATCATTCTCACTGCTCATCCTACTGCTGCCAGCACTCAGGGTGCAGGTCTTTCTCCACCTTTTTTGGAGAAGAGAGATAAAATAGCTGGGCAAATCACTTTCCCCTCTCTGTGCCTCAGTTTCCCTTTCTGTAACATGGGGATAACAACTGCCCAGTGGACTCAACGGCATGAAGCCTCTGTACCCTGAGGGACTCACGAGCCGCTGGAATGGTCACCTTCTCTTTAAACCTTCCACCAGCGCCAGCCCGGTGCGATAGGGTTGATGCCTGTTTTGTACCCTGGAGCAACTGAGGTTTAGAAGGGGCTTGGATGATGAGTCAGTGACAGAGATGGTGCCAGCATCGGCCTGCAGGTGGAGTTACCAGATTTAGCAAATAAAATACGAGATGCCCAGTTACATTTGAATTTCAGAACACAAATCATGTTTTAGTAGCAGGAAAGCCCATGTATTATTAGGGAAAGGCTTATGCTAAAACATTATTTATTGTTTATCTGAAAATCAAGTGTAACTGGTGATCTGTATTTCATCTGGCATCCCTATGTGGGGGCGACTAAGAGGTGGGACCAGGCCAGGTGCATAATGGCTCACACGGCCGTAATCCCAGTACTTTGGGAGGCCGAGGTGGGTAGATCACTTGAGGTCAGGAGTTTGAGACCAGACTGGCCAATGTGGTGAAACCTCATCTCTACTAAAAATACAACAATTAGCTGGGCGTGGTGGTGCACACCTATAATCCCAGCTACTCAGGAGGCTGAGGCAGGAGAATTGCTTGAACCCGGGAGGCGGAGGTTGCAGTGAGCCAAGATCGTGCCACTGCACTCCAGCCTGGGCAACAGGTAAGACTGTCTCAAAAAAAAAAAAAAAGGTGGGACCAGAGGAGTGGGAGGCTGAGGGTGGGGAGGTCAGGAGGGAGCTCAAGGTCTGCCCCGCCAAGCTGCTGTCCCCAGGCCCAGCCATAGGTATCCAACCCTCTTGGCTGCCCCTGATGGCCCAGTTGCCCACCCTCTGAAGGCCTGTCCACAGCAGCCAAGAGACCCAAGCGGGTAGGTGGGCTGGGGTGGGCACAGTCCATGGGGGTGTAGGTGGCAGGTAAGTGGAGACTCTGTTCTCTGCCACCAGCTGTCCCCTGCAGGGGCCCCAGGAGTGGGCCTTGCCCTGGCCTCCTGCCTGGGGCCCCGCCCTCCATGCCCCCCTGGGCCTCCACCTCCTGCCTCCCTGGACTCTGCCTGGCCACCCCACACCTGTTCCCTCCCATCAGCTCCCCTTGTCATTTGCAGTTACATCCTCTGCCATCTGAGGCCCCCTGTGGTGGTGGATTTTTTTCCTTCTTAAATGGAAAACATCTTTTGGGGGTGTGTCTCTTTTTTCCTCATAACAAAAATAATGTGTTCATAACACACATTTCACGATGGATAAACAAGCATAACAAAGTGAATTAAAATCATGAGCCGGGTGCGGTGGCTCGCGCCTGTAATCTCAGCACTTTGGGAGGCCTAGGCAGGCAGATCACCTGAGCCCAGGAGTTTCAGACAAGCCTGAACAACATGGTGAAACCTCGTCTCTACAAAAAATATGAAAAATTTGCCAGGTTTGGTGGTGTGTGTGCCTGTAGTCCCAGCTCCTTGGGAGGCTGAGGTGGGAGGCTCGCTTAAGCCCGGAAGGTTGAGGCTGCGGTGAGCAGAGATGACACCACTGCACTCCAGCCTGGGCAGCAGAGGGAGACCCTGCCTCAATCAATCAATCAATCAATCAATAAAGTCAGTCATGTAGAATTCCACCACCAGAGGTATCTACTGACTATTAACATATTGGTGTATATCTGTTTGACCTTTGTGTATGTGTGTGTGAGAGAGAGAGAGAGAGAGAGAGGTAGAAAGAAGGAGGAGGGTTTAACCTTCTCATTTTATTTCCCTGAAGTATTGACTCAAAATAGGTAATTTTGAACCATTTTTATTTTATTTTTTTGCAGAGACAGAGGTCCTTGCTATGTTGTCCAGGCTGGTCTTGAACTCCTGGCCTCAAGCCATCCTCCTGCCTCAGCTTCCCAAAGTGCTGGGATTTACAGGCATGAGCCACTGTGTGCTTGGCCTGAACAATTTTTTCTTTCTTTCTTTCTTTTTTTTTGGAGACAGTCTCACTCTGTTGTCCAGGCTGGAGTGCAATGGTGCTATCTCGGCTCACTGCAACCTCCACCTCCCGGGTTCAAGCGATTCTTCTGCCTCAGCCTCCCAAGTAGCTGGGACCACAGGCACGCACCACCACGCCCAGCTAATTTATTTATTTATTTATTTTCAGTAGAGATGGGGTTTCATCACATTGGCCAGGCTGGTCTCAAACTCCTGACCTTGTGATCTGCCCACCTCAGCCTCCCAAAGTGCTGGGATTACAGGTGTGAGCCACTGCACCCGGCCTATTTTTTTAACTTCAACTGAACCCACTTGAAAAAAGAAGCTAGGCTTTGAAGACTACATGGATCACACAATCTTTTTCTTATGTTCTTTTTGCTAAAGATACTACTATTTATTTCATTTCCCAGTTCTGTTGAATTTTCCATTTTTTTTAATTGAGGGGAGATTCACATAACATAAAATTAACCATGTAATGTGTACAAGTCAGTGGCATTTCATACATTCACAATGTTACACAACCATCTCCTCGATCTAGTTCCCAAACATTTCCCTTACCCCAGAGCGAAACCCCGCACCCTTAACAGTTACTCCCCACCTCCCCTTTCCCCCTGGCAGCAACTAATCTGCTTTCTGTCTCTGTGGATTTATTTATTCTGGATATTTCACATAAACAGAATCATACACTGCATCACACATTTATTCAAATGCTAAACACGCAGAAAACCGTACAGCGAACACCCATATCCCACCACCTGATCCTACAAGGAACGTCTGCTGAATTGCCTTTATCATGTATCTGTCCGTGTGTGTGTGTGTGTGTGTGTGTGTGTGTGTGTGTGTGTGTGTGAGATTAGATATATCAGTCCCTATAATTTTTTATTTTTATTTTTTATTGAGACAGGGTCTTGCTCTGTCACCCAGGCTGGAGTGCAGTGGCGCAATCACGACTCACTGAAGCCTCAACCTCCTGGGCTCAAGCAATCCTCCCACCTCAACCTCCCAAGTAGCTGGGACTACAGGCGCATGCTACTATGCCTGGCTCATTTTTGTATTTTTTTTTTTTTTTTTAGAGATAGGGTCTCACTATATTGCCCGGGCTGGTCTCCAACTCCTGAGCTCAAGCAATCCTCCCGCCTGGGCCTCCCAGAGTGCTGGGATTATAGGCGTGAGCCACTGCACCTGGCCCCTATGACTTTAAAAAACTTTTTTATCAAGGTATAACTTATATAAACTGTAGAGAAGTGTCTACATTCACAGACTTCACCTGGGTGAATTTTTGCATCAATAGGTACCCAGATAACCACTGTCTGTGGCAAGATGGGTAACTGTCTAGAAAACTCCCGGGCCATCTCCCCAGTTGATATCCCTCAGGGGTCAACCCTATGCTGATCTCTCTCACCATCGATCAGTTCTGCCCGACTTTGAACTTTCAAACACTAGCCTCCCTCAGCTAGATGTTCTCTTTCTCTCTCAGCCAGTGTTTTGAGAGAACTTGCATTCCCACCGGGCACCTTCACGAATTAGGCAATGATTAATGGACTTCCTCCTTTTGCAAAATTAATCTTTGATCTGCAGCTCAGGGAAGCTGGTGATAATGGAGTGAATAAAATTCTACTCCAAGCAGGCCGGGCGCGGTGGCTCACGCCTGTAATCCCAGAACTTTGGGAGGCCAAGGCGGGTGGATCACGAGGTCAGGAGATCGAGACCATCCTGGCTAACATGGTGAAACCCCGTCTCTACTAAAAATACAAAAAATTAGCCAGGCGTGGTGGCGGGCGCTTGTAGTCCCAGCTACTTGGGAGGCTGAGGCAGGATAATGGTGTGAATCTGGGAGGCAGAGCTTGCAGTGAGCCGAGATCGTGCCACTGCACTCCAGCCTGGGCGACAGAGTGAGACTCCATCTCAAAAATAAAAAAACAAAAGAAATTTTAAAATTCCACTCCAAGTCAAGAAGCTGATGTTTTGTTGTAATTAACAGGCCAGCCTACCCCAGGGTTGGGGGATGCCTGGTTCCATTGGCTTTTTGGATTGGTTGGTTTGAGGTAGGGTCTCGCTCTGTCGCCAAGGCTGGAGTGCAGTGGTGCAATCTTAGCTCATTGCAGCCTTGAACTCCTGGACTCAAATGATTCTCCTGCCCCAGCGTCCTGAGTAGCTAGGACTATAGGTGCATGCCATCACACCCAGCTATCTTTTAAAAATATTTTTTAATAAATGGGGTCTCACTATATTGCCCAGGCTGGTCTTGCACTCCTGGGCTCAAGCCATCCTCCTGCCTCAGCCTCCCAAAGTGTTAAGATTACAGATATGAGCCACTGTGCCTGGCCTCCAGCGGCTTTTCGGGACATCAGCCTCACCTCCAACCCCCTGGGGAGTCAGGCCTGTTCACCCTTCAGCCCTTCCAGACTTAGCCAGGCAAAGACACTCTTGACACATTTTCTTCCTCCAAGAAGAAGCCAAGTCTTTACTTCGTACCAGGCACCACGTCACCCCTGTGTATTTCTCGTTTTTCTTCCTTTTGCTTTTTCTTTTTTAAAAACAACTGTATGGAGACATATTTCACTCAAAAAAGGCTCCCACTGCAAGTGTACAAGTCAATGATTTTGAGTAACTTTAGCAAGGGGCAGAACCACGCCCATGAATCAGTTTCAGAATATTTTCATCCCGCGCAAGATCTCTTGTGCCTGTTTACTGTTAATGCCTCTTCCCAGCCCTGCCCCAGGCAACCACTTAAGAGATAGAGACTTTCTATCTCTCTGGACTTGCCTGTTCGGGTCACTTCACATCAATGGATCCCACACCATGTGGGCTCTGTCTGGCTTCTTTGCCTTTGAATAACGTCTTCCAGGCTTGTTGAGATGGAGCACGGTCCGTAGTTCCTGCTGTTTGTTGCTAAGTGGTATTTCTCAGTTCACTTCATAAGCGGGTATTTTCCTTATGCCCATTATAGAGATGGGAATGCTGAGACCCAGCTAGGGGAAGGGACCGGCGGCCGGCTCTGAATGCCCCAGCGTCAGCCAACCTGCACTCATTCCCCTCAGTGACATGTCACTGCCTCCCCTGCGGGACTGGGGATCCCTCAGGGATTCATCCCCAGGACCTAGCATGGTGTAGACTCACAGCCAGGCTTCTCGAATATTGACACAGTGAATTAACCCGCTGTGATTAGAAACCTACTGTCCTGGCTGCCATTCATTGCTCTTCCCTAAACGAACAGAAGCCCTGTACTCATCAGCAACCATCGACGGCCCCTTCCAGATATCCCCCCGGCTGTTCCTTCTTGCTGGTGCCACCTCGCTGTCACCTGGCTGCTGCCACAGACCACTGCCTGCCCTCCCAGCCCACACCCTTGCTGTCCTCTCTGCAGAGCCCCTGGAGGCATCGCCTTTAAGCATGAATGGAGCTGTGCAGGATCCCTCCTTGCAGCCATTCTGTGTTCTAGCTGCTCACCCTCCCCGCCCTCCGCCTGCCCTGTTTCCTCCTTATCTACAGAGACCTTTTCACTATGGCCCAGTCGTAGCTCTCTCTATCCTGCCTCAGGACCTTTGCACAGGCTGTTCCTGTGCCTGGAACACTGTTCCTTTCATCCTTTGTTCTTAGCCTGTGTCTCTACTGCAGAGAGGCTTCCCTGACCACCAGAGCTGAAGTAGGTCCCCTCGTTGCACCTCTGGAGCATTTCTTTCATAAACACTGACTTGGAGGGATTTGCAGTCACCTCCGTGAGGCTCATCCTTTGACTGGCCTTCCTGGTGGCCTCGCAGACTGGGCTGTGAGTGCCAGGCAGGGAGGCCATGTCTCTTCTGTTCACAGCTGTGTCCCAACACCTTGCATACAGTAGGTACTTGAGCTCTGTTTGCTGAGTGGCTGGAGGACAGGCTGGAGGGGGCATAAGAAAAATACCTGCTTTGCAAAGTGAACTGAGAAATACCACGTAGCAGCAAAGAGATGGAACTACTGACTGCGCTCCATATGGACAAGCCTGGAAGACATTATTCAAAGGGAAAGAAGGGGAGCACCCTGCTGACCCCTTTCCTCCCACCCCTCCCATTGCCACCGTGCCCGCTCTCGGCTCCTGTTCATCGTCCCCTCTCTTGTGACCCTCACAGGACCTGGCTCGGCTGCAGGAGGGTCGGCAGCCTGAGCACCAGGACGTGACCCTGCAGAAGGTGTTGGACTCTGAGAAGCTGCTCTATGTGCTAGAGGCGGATGCGGCCATTGCCAAGCACATGAAGCACCCACAGGGGGACATGATCGCCGAGGAGTAGGCCCCTTCTGCTTATTACCCCAGCGGAGCCATCGGGGGCTATGGGCCAGGGCGGGGGGTCCTGTTCAGCATTTGGGAGCCCGAGTCAGGGGTTATCAAGGGCTAATTAGGTGCCAGGCACGTGCCAAAGGCTTCACATGATCCTTTTTTTTTTTTTTTTTTTGAGACGTAGTTTTGCTCTTGTTGCCCAGGCTGGACTGCAATGGCATGATCTTGGCTCAGCGCAATCTCTGCCTCCCCAGTTCAAGCTATTCTCATGCCTCAGCCTCCCAAGTAGCTGGAATTACAGGCATGCACCGCCACGCCCGGCTAATTTTTGTATTTTTAGTAGAGACAGGGTTTCTCCATGTTGGCCAGGCTGGTCTCAAACTCCAGACCTTAGGTGATCCGCCTGCCTCGACCTCCCAAAGTGCTGGGATTACACACAGTGCTGGGATTACACATGTGAGCCACCGCGCCCAGCCTCACATGATCCTCTTGATGACCCTATTTTGCAGTTGGGGAAATGGAGGCTTAGGGAGTTGATATCCCTTGTTCTGGAGCCACCAGGCTGACCTGTGAGCTTTTGAGCGAGCTCTTCCGCTGCCTGGTGCCCTGTGCCTGGCTTCCTTGGCTCACGACTCCCGGTTCAGTTTATCGTGGATGAATCAGCCCCCCTGACTCCTGCCTTGTCCCATGCCCCATCTCCACCCCGGCAAGGGCAGGGCTCTCTCGGTGCCCCACGACCCTTGGCACTTGTCCTTGGCATGGCATGCACCACACTGTGGGCCCTGCTGGATGGCAGACTCCAGAAAACAAGATCCTTCCTGCTTATTCCAGAACTTTCTATCATTCTGGGCACATAGTAGGCCCTCAGGAAACTGATGGGGGAAGGAAGGTTGAGGGAAAGTGGGTGGGGCCAGGCGCGGTGGCTCACGCCTGTGATCCCAGCACTTCGGGAGGCCGAAGCGGACGGATCACCTGAGGTCAGGAGTTCGAGACCAGCCTGACCAACATGGTGAAACCCCGTCTCTACTAAAAATACAAAATTACCCAGGCAAGGTGGCACATGCCTGTAATCCCAGCTACTCGGGAGGCTGAGGAAGGAGAATTGCTTGAACCTGGGAGGCGGAGGCTGCCATGAGCTGAGATGACGTCACTGTACTCCAGCCTGGGTGACAGAGCAAGACTCGGTCTCAAAAAAAAAAAAAAAAGTGCACGGGAGGAGGGGTGAGAGGATGCCGTGATTGTCTGGAACCCAAGGCCATATGGTCACTGTGTCCTTCCAGGACACTGAGGCCGGGGTCTGGGTGGGGGGCCCCTCCTGGGGTGCAGGCAGTGCCAACCAGCCCCACTAAGTGGGAGCCTCTCTGCCATCAGTATCCGCCAGCTGAAGGAGCGTGTGACCAACCTGCGCGGGAAACACAAGCAGATCTACAGGCTGGCGGTGAAGGAAGTGGATCCACAGGTCAACTGGGCGGCACTGGTGGAGGAGAAGCTGGTATGGCCTGGACGGGGCCGCCGGCTCCAGGGTTTCAGCTGGGGAGGGGGCTGTGCGTGTGCAGGGAGAGCCCACCCATGTAATGGGCATCCCGGGTCTTACCAGGGAGACAGTCATGGTCCTGATGATTTTCCAATGTGCCCATGAAAAGAGTGAGGCTCAGAGAAGTGCAGCACGAAGTCAGGGTCACACAGCTCAAGCGGTGGAGATTCAGACTCTGTCCCCTGTCAGCCACACCTCGCTGCTGCTCCTGGGTTCCACTTTCCAACCCTGGCATGTTGGGGTCCTGGTGCCATTTTGTGGGCAGGCTGGGGCGGAAGCAGCCAGGCTTCTGGCCTGTTGCTCCCTTTCCTGGGCGCTCACCACAGAGAAGCAGACAGCCACTGCAGCTAGATGTCCCGGGTTCAAGCCTTAGCTTCCCCAATTTTATTTATTTATTTATTTATTTATTTATTTTTGAGACAAGGTCTCACTCTATCGCACAGGCTAGAGTGCAGTGGCACGATCACGGCTCACTGCAGCCTCAACTTCCCAGGCTTAGGTGATCCTCTCACCTCAGCCTCCCAAGTAGCTGGAATTACAGGTGCACGCCACCATACCTGGCTAATTTTTTGTATTTTTATAGAGACGGGGCTTTGCCACATTGGCCAGGCTGGTCTCAAACTCCTGAGCTTCCCCAATTTTATTTATTTATTTATTTATTTATTTATTTATTTTTGAGACAAGGTCTCACTCTGTCGCACAGGCTAGAGTGCAGTGGCACGATCACGGCTCACTGCAGCCTCAACTTCCCAGGCTTAGGTGATCCTCCCACCTCAGCCTCCCAAGTAGCTGGAATTACAGGTGCACGCCACCATACCTGGCTAATTTTTTGTATTTTTATAGAGACGGGGATTTGCTACATTGGCCAGGCTGGTCTCAAACTCCTGGGCTCAAGCGATCCGCCCCCATTGGCCTCCCAAAGTGCCTGGATGACAGGCATCAATCACCATGCCTGGCCAGCTTTCCCAATGTTAGTGGTGTGACCCTGGGCAGGTGACTGGCCCTCATTCAGCCTCAGCCTCTGTGTCCTCATCTGAGAGATGGGAAGTAACCATGTGGACCCCTGAGGCTCTGTGAGATGAAGGATGATATGGGTCAGTGCTCAGCAAACAGAACCTCAGGGTTGAAGGTGTGGCCAGCATCTCCTTGTGGCTCTGCAGGGCCCCGTGAAAAAGAGAGCACCATCATGCCCACTCCCGAGGCTCCTGGGGTGGCCACACATCCCCAGCCCTCAGCCCACCCTCTCCCTATTGCTTCTCTGCCCTCCTGGCCAGGACAAGCTGAGCAACCAGAGCTTTGGGACTGACCTGCCGCTGGTGGACCACCAAGTGGAGGAGCATAACATCTTCCACAATGAGGTCAAGGCCATCGGGCCCCACCTGGCCAAGGACGGGGACAAGGTGGGGCGTGTGCTGGTGTGGTGGGGACCCAGGGATGGAGGGGGCCGCGCCTGCGTCCTGGCCCTGACCCATGCCCTCGGCTCTGTCCTCAGGAGCAGAACAGCGAACTCCGGGCCAAGTACCAGAAACTGCTGGTGAGGAGCTCCCTGGGGGAAAGGCCTCATGGGGATAGGAGAGGATGGGAAGCTTGGAGTCGGGGGGACAGGGATGTATTCTTTTAGAAATGACATAGGCAGCCGGGCACGGTGGCTCACGCCTAGCACTTTGGGAGGCAGAGGCAGGAGGATCACTTGAGCCCACGAGTTTGAGACCATCCTGGGCAACATAGTGAGACTCCAGCTCTACAAAACATTTAAAAATTAGCTGGGCTTGGTGGCATGCCTGTGGTCCCAGCTACTTGGGAGGCTAAAGTGGGAGGATCGCTTGAGCCCAGGAGGTGGAGGCTGCAATGAGCTGTGATCGTGCCACTCCACTCCAGCCTGGGAAACAGAGCAAAACCCTGTCTAAAAAAAAAAAAAAAAAAAAAAAAGGCGTGCAGTAAACGTTTCAATCAGGAGAGGGGTTGAGGTGGGAAGAGACGTGCCCCGAGCGGCTGCCAGGTCTGCCCTGGTTGTGCAGGGAAAACCCTAACAGACCCCAGGGGTACAGCCTGTCCTGCTTATTTCTTTATTATCTGCTGTGTGCCAAGTATGATGCCACTTGCTTTCTATACAAAAGCTTTCCATTTTCCTTCCCAAACCTGTAAAGAATGCATTCTTTTAAAAATTGCATGAGTGTTATGCAAATGCTTCCTTGTTGCCAATGTTTCGGACATCTCAGAGAATACAGAGGCAGCATTGTGTCGCTGTAAGGAGCCATGCTTCCTCTGCTCCTTAGTGTTAGTGGTGACACCTTGAGCAAGTTACTTAGCCTCTGGGAGCCTCAGTTTCCTCATCTGAGAAATGGAGTTCCTACGTGTTCCTGTCTCATAGGGTCGCTTTGAGGATGAAATGAGTCAGTGTTGCAGAAGTTCGTCATGCGTGGAGGGCCCCATGTACCAAAATGCAAACATCCCTCCTTTCCCTTGTACCCCCGCTTCTCAGACGTACAGTGGTGCTTTCCTTCCAGCCCTCTATAAGACGATCATGATACAGATAAAAGTAGAAGCTATAGTTACTGATATTTGTTGAGCACCAACTATATGCCAGTCTCTGTGCGCTGTGAGGTCAGGACTGTCATCTTCCCCATTTACAGATGGGCGAACTAAGCCTTCACAAAAATGTCAGTTCCGTAAGGGTTTTGTGTGTTTCGTTCACTGCTGTATCCCCAGTGTCTGGAGCCATGTCCAGCATGTAGTAGATGCTCAGTAAACATTTACTGAATGAATGAATGAGTTTCAGGGGTTCAGGTAACTGGTCTAAGGGGGCCTGGCCTGGACGTGGCTAAGCTGGGCTTGTCCTCAGGCCAGCCATAGCTGGGCTTGTCCTCAGGCCAGCCATAGCCGGGCCCTGCAGGAGGTAGGGAAGGAAGCGAGCAGTGGCAGCGGGCTGAGGACGCAGCCCTGTCCTTGCCCCGGCCCCTTCAGGCAGCATCACAGGCCCGGCAGCAGCACTTGAGTTTGCTGCAGGACTACATGCAGCGCTGCACCAATGAGCTGTACTGGCTGGACCAGCAGGCCAAGGGCCGCATGCAGTACGACTGGAGTGACCGCAACCTCGACTACCCCAGCCGCCGGCGCCAGTATGAGGTGGGTTCTGGGGGCCTGGGGCATCAGGGAGGAGGCAGCCCTGGAAGGAGCACGGGACCGCCAGGCTGGGCACTGAGGCCCCTCCACTGCCCCCCACTGCAGAATTTCATCAACCGGAACCTGGAGGCCAAAGAGGAGAGAATCAACAAACTGCACAGCGAGGGCGACCAGCTGCTGGCGGCCGAGCACCCTGGGAGGAACTCCATTGAGGTTCATGCACCCCGAGACCAGACACCTCCCCCAGGGTGGCTTCTGGTCGGCCGCTGCCTGTGGGCCGCCTGGAGCTCGGGCAGACCCCGGAGCTGGGGGTCCTGCAAGCTGCATCTTGTGTCTGTCTGTCTCTTTCTTGCTATGTCTGACTCTGCCTCCTCCATTTATCCTGATCCGTTGACACTTCTGCCCTCAGCCCCTGGACTTCTGAAGCCCCTGTGGGGTCTGTATTAGTTTCCTAAAGTTGCTGCAACAAGTTAAAACAAACTTAGTGGCTTTAAACAACAGAAATTCATTCTCTCAGAGGTCTGTGGGCTGTAAGTCTGAAATCAAGGTGTCTTAGGGCCTCATTCCCTCTGGAAGCTCCAGGACATGTGCCTTCCTTGCTCTTCTGGCTTCTGGGGGTTGCCAGCAGCCCTTGGCTTGTGGCTGCATCATTCCAGTTCCTTCCTCCGTCTTCACATGGCCTTCTCTCCCCATGTCTCTCTGTGTCCTCTCTTCTTATAAGGATATCAGTCAATGGATTTAGGGCTCACCCTAATTTCAGGATCCTTAACTAATGACATCTGCAAAGATCTTATTCCCAAATAAGGTCGCATTCTTCCCAACCCCCACAATCCCACCAACCCCGCCTGAGATGGAGTTTCGCTGTTGTTGCCCAGGCTGGAGTGCAATGGTGTAATCTTGGCTCACTGCAACCTCCACCTCCCGGGTTCAAGCAACTCTCCTGCCTCAGCCTCCCGAGTAGCTGGGACTACAGCCGCACACCACCACGCCCAGCTAATTTTTGTATTTTTAGTAGAGACAGGGCCTCATCATGTGGGCCAGGCTAGTCTCAAACTCCTGACCTCAGGTGATCCACCCGCCTCGGCCTCCCAAAGTGCTGCGATTACAGGTGTGAGCCACCATGCCTGGCCAGGGTCATGGATTTGGTGGGACACTGTTCGGTCCATGACAGTGCCTTTGTACAGATTTGCTGAAGGCACCACAGCCCCCACTTGCCCCTTGTGCACCACACAGCCTGGGCATCCATATGTGGCATCCCTGTTTGGCTCCTTGACGTGACCCCTCTCTCCTCCTCCCACTCCTGAGCAGAAGCTGGCTACCCCTGTGGTAGCCACACCCAGACAGATGCCAGATGCCTCCCTCCCCCGCCATGCCCCAGCCCAATATCCCAGCAGTCCCTCCCTTGGTGTCTGCAGTACCTGCCCAGTGGTGACCAGCCCCTTCTCTTCCTGGCAGGCACACATGGAGGCTGTGCACGCAGACTGGAAGGAGTACCTGAACCTGCTCATCTGCGAGGAGAGCCACCTCAAGTACATGGAGGACTACCACCAGGTACTTACCTTTCCTGGGAGTCCCCCCAGCACCGGGGGTGCTACTCTCTGAGAGCGCTCAGTGCCTACCTGGCTCATGTGTGGCCTCGTGCTGCTTGGTCCAGGAGCCTTGCGGGGCAGCCATCCCAGGGCCCCAGCACCCGTGCTTCTGATGGCGTGTGCAGACATGTCCCAAGCTTGCCGGCCCCTGTCCAACTTCCCTGGGGACCAGGGCCAGAGTCTGATTCCCCAGGTCACATGGGGCCCAGGGTGAGTGTGTGGGGTTTTAATTTTGGTAAAATCTATAATATACATGCAGATACATAAAACAAAATTTGCCTTTTTTTTTTTTTTTTTTTTTTGAGGGAGAGTCTTGCCCTGTCACCCAGGCTGGAGTGCAGTGGTGCCATCTCGGCTCACTGCAACCTCCACCTCCTGGGTTCAAGTGATTCTCCTGCCTCAGCCTCCTGAACAGCTGGGATTACAAGTGCCCACCACCACACCCAGCTAATTTTTGTATTTTCAGTAAAGATGGGGTTTCGCCATGTTGGTCAGGTTGGTCTCGAACTCCTGACCTCAGGTGATCCTCGCGCCTCGGCCTCCTAAAGTGCTGGGATTACAGGTGTGAGCCACCACACCCAGCCAGTTTGCATTTTTAAGTGTACAATTCAGTGGCATTCATTGCATTCGCAATGTTGTGCAACCATCACCACCATCTACTTGCAAAACTTTCCATCACCCCAAACAGAAACCCTATACCCTGGCTGGGCACGGTAGCTCATGCCTGTAATTCCGGCACTCTGGGAAGCCAAGGCGACTGGATCACCTGAGGTCAGGAGTTCAAGACCAGCCTGGCCAACATGATGAAACCCCATCTCTACTAAAATACAAAAGTTAGCCAGGTGTGGTGGCCCATATCTGTAGTCCCAGATGGGAGGCTGAGGCAGGAGAACTGCTTGAACCCAGGAGGCAGAGGTTGCAGTGAGCTGAGATCGCGCCATTGCACTCCAGCCTGAGTGACAGAGTGAGACTCCGCCTCAAAAAAAAAAAAAAACAAAAAACCCCGTACTCATTAGGCAGTAAGTTTTCCATTCCCACTCCCCCAGCCCCGGGTCACCTCTGGTCTTCTTGCTGTCTCTATGGACTTGCCTGTTCCAGAAGTTTCACACCTAGAACGAATATGAAGAATCAGTGGGATCATGCAATCTCTGCCCTTTTGTGTCTGGCTTCTCTCACTGAGCATCATGTTTTCCGGGTTCATCCGTGTTGTAGCATTTTCAGTGCTTCACCCCTTTTTATGGCTGAATCATATCCTATTGTATGGCTAGACCGCTGTGTTTATCCACTCATCTGTGGCTGGACACTTGTCTGTTTCCAGAGGAATGAGAGTTCTTAAGAAGCTGCAGGTAATTCTTAGGATTGAGGTGTCTGGGGAAAGCTGGATGTGGGCGACGCTGTGTCACTCCTCATTCACTGTCTGAGCCGCATGGTGGGGGCTTCAGGTCCTGTGTATGGCTGCAGCCCAGGTGCTCAGCCCAGGGGATAGCTGACAGTGACCCAAGAGTTGATAGACTGAAGAATGGGCAAGAGAATTTTCGAGAACAGAAAGGGGAGGCTATTACCAAAACCTAGAAAGAAGCTATAGTATTAAGTCTGGATGTTCCTAGTACTGAGAGAGGAACTGAATCAAAGACACCTCAAGAGTTACTGATATATCCAAGAAAACATGTCACAGAGGTGGCATCTCGTGGATGGGTGGGAAGGGACCTGGCTTCTCCCAGTGAGGCCCCTAAGGAGCCAGCTCAGGGAGGGTGGGGCTGTCTCCATGCAGAGGAGCCTCAGGCTCAGCTCAGGGTCCCATGCTGAACTCCAGGTGAATCAGAGGCCCAGCCCCGCCTGAGGGATGAGCTTGAAGCCTCGGACAGAAGCCCAGGTGCTTCTAGTGGTTTCCTGGCTGTAACAGAGCCACCTTCTCCCCTAGTTTCACAAAGACGTGAAGGACGCTCAGGAGCTGCTGCGCAAGGTGGACTCGGACCTGAACCAGAAGTATGGCCCTGACTTCAAGGACCGGTACCAGATTGAGCTGCTGCTGCGGGAGCTGGATGTGAGCGATGGCCCAGGACCCCTGCTGGCCCTGGGGGCGGGGGACCCCTCTACACCATGCCTGCCCTCAGCCCTGTACTGGCCCCTCCACAGCACCCCACCTGCTGAATCCAGCCCCTGCTCTGCGTCCTCCCACCAGGGGGAAGGCTGTTGGTCTCACCTGGGCCCCTGACCCCGTTCTCTCCAGGACCAGGAGAAGGTGCTGGACAAGTATGAGGACGTGGTGCGGGGACTGCAGAAGCGAGGTCAGCAGGTGGTGCCCCTTAAGTACCGCCGGGAGACTCCGCTCAAGCCCATCCCCGTGGAGGCACTCTGTGACTTTGAGGGGGAGCAGGTGCGCGGGGCCAGCTCCTCTGTTCACATCACTACAAAGTCTTCGGGGTAACATGGTTGGATCCAGGGCCTCAGGTGCCGTTCTCAGGAGCCTGTGCCTGTCTCCATGGTGTCACTCTGCCAACCCTTCCCCTCGTGCAGGCCAACTGGCACCCCTATGCCACCCCCACCTCGGCTGCCCTGGCCTTGTGTTCCACCAGCTTAGCAACCCCAGTCCCTCCTCAGAAGTCCCAGGCCAGGTTCTCATTGGCTCACTGTGAGTCACGTGTCCATCCTACACCAATCACTGTGGCCAGGGAACGCCAGGGTCCACCCTATACCAATGACTGTGGCTGGCGAATGCCAGTCATTGGCCAGGTCCAAGTCACGTGTCCATCTGGAGCTTGGGAATGGAGAAGGAGAGACCACAGGGACTGGGAATTGGGAGGGAAAGTTCCCCAAAGGGAAATGGAGATGGGTTGCTGGGCCGGCAGCCTTAACACATGTGCTTCTCCTGCATGCCCCTCCCCACTCTACGGGGAGGGTCCAAGTGATGAGCCGGGGCTCCCCAGGTCCAAGAGTCGGGGGGTGAGATGGCAACCGGGCTCCCAGGCCCTCAGGCCCTGCCGGGATCCTGACTGTCCAGCCTGCCCCCACCAGGGCCTGATCTCGCGGGGCTACAGCTACACCCTGCAGAAGAACAACGGGGAGAGCTGGGAGCTCATGGACAGCGCTGGGAACAAGCTGATTGCTCCGGCCGTCTGTTTTGTGATCCCCCCCACAGACCCTGAGGCCCTGGCTCTGGCTGACAGGTACGAGGGCAAAGGCGGGAGCCTGCATGGACCAGTCCCACCCCCAGGGCTTCTCAGGCCCCATTCATAGCCCTGGGGATTTGGACTCAGCCTGTGGGGAGCGCGGGGTCGCTGACACTCTCCATCTGCACCCCCTTGGAAGTTCATGCAGGAGAGGGGCAGATCGTGGGCCAGCTGACTTGCTAAACATGAATGTCCAGCTCTGGGCTTCGTCCTGGCCCCCTGACGAGTTTCTAAGCAGTTTCTAAGGGCCCCTGACTCCCGCACGCACTGCTCCCTGTACCTGCAGACCCCAGCCCCTTGGCTGGAGGACTCAGCTGGGATAAGGGCTGCCTCCTCTTTGCTCCCAGGCACCTTCTTCCACTGCGCGCACCGCTTTTTATTAAGTGACTAGCGTATGCGTCAGTCTCGTTGGGCCTGGGCTCCTTGAATTTCCTCTCTCCAGGGCCTAGTTAAGTACCTGGTACAAAGTAGGTGCCCAGGAACTCCTTACTGAATGAGTGGATGATTCAAGGAATGCCTTCATTTATTAAGTATTTATTGAGCACCTACTGTGTATGCTCCCTCAGAGGTAACATCTTGGTGGAGAATATTGGACAGACAATTTTAGGTAGTAAGACTTCCTACGAAAGAGGAGGGAAGGAGGGAGAAGAGCTCTGAGCCCAGGAGCACAGAAAGGCCAGTGCCACAGTGAGCACTTGCTGTCCGCATCTAAGGAGCTGTCAGGCTCCTCTGGGGTGTCTGCCCAGCCACAGTCCGCAGTCCCGCCTCTGTGGGTGCAGGGGGTGGTGGGCTGCCCAGGTTCCCAGCTCATTTCTGTCCTCACAGCCTGGGCAGCCAGTACCGGAGCGTGCGGCAGAAGGCAGCTGGGAGCAAACGCACGCTGCAGCAGCGGTATGAGGTGCTGAAGACTGAGAATCCCGGAGGTGGGTGCCAGGGCCACTCGCCTGAGGCTCTGGGGGTACCGGGGAGGAGGGGCTGGACCAGGGTCTGTGCTGTGGATGAGACGGCGGGGGGCTGGCTGCCTAGGTCCATCCCTGGGCCTCACGCCCCTGGCCCGTTGTCACACCTGCCTGTGTCCTCCCTCCCTCCACAGATGCCTCTGACCTACAGGGGCGGCAGCTGCTGGCTGGCTTGGACAAGGTGGCCAGCGACCTGGACCGGCAGGAGAAGGCCATCACAGGGATCCTGCGGCCACCACTGGAGCAAGGCCGGGCTGTGCAGGACAGTGCCGAGCGGGCCAAGGACCTCAAGGTACCTGCGGGTCAGGAGCACAGGTGGAGCCGGGGGAGCCCTGCACTGGCCCCCTGGGGCCCCTATTTGAGGTCTTTTCCCCATGGAGTCTTGGGATATTCACTGCAGCTGTCTGACAGGGACAGCCTGCTGCATGTAACCGGGTCCCGAGTCATGGAGGTGGCAGGGCTGCTGTCATTACCTCCCCAGGAGAAAGAGCTGGCAAGACTTGCATTGTTCCTGCACGGCTTGTCGATCTGACACCTGGCATGGCACATGGGCTGTGGAATTCCGCAGGACTGGGTCACCGGCTGGCTTGACCGCACATGTTAGCGTTTATATTTATAAACTCCAGGCCTCAGTGTCTTCAGTAGGATGGGTTGGCCCTGCTCACAGGGCAGTGGCGAGGACAGGGTGAGCTGATGCTAGGGGGGACGTGGAGGGGCCACCTCCCCCCACCTCCTTTCCTATACAAAGTCTCCCACATCCTCAAGGCAGCCCTCTGAGGCAGTGAGTAGCACTCCAATTTTACAGAAAAGGATCTGGGATTGGAGAAGTGCCATAGCCCCTGATGGGGCCTCAGAGTGAGGGCCAAGTCAGGGCGAGAGGATGCCGGTCTCGGGTGTAGCCTGACCCCACAAGTCCCTTCCTAAGCTGCTGGGAGTCGTCACACCCCCACCCGTGACTGGGTGGAGTCGTAGTACTCACCTCCCAGGGTTGCCGCAAAGATTAAACAGAAGCGTCCGCGTGCAGTGCTGAGGACAGCACAGGCCCGGCAGCTGCCTGGGTGCTTCTGGTGTCACTAGTCCATTCCACCTCAGCGGTTCCCTGGGATGCTCGTGAAAAATGCAGCCCTCAGGCTGGGGTCCAGATGCCGGGTCAGAGCCCCAGAGTGTGCCAGGCCTCTCCAGCTGCTTCCACTGTGCCTGATGTGGGAATCTGTGCTCACCCTGGGCACATCCTCAGGGAAAGGGGCTGCCTGGCTGTGTCCAAAACTGAGGGCCCCTGGTTCCCACAGAACATCACCAACGAGCTACTGCGGATTGAACCTGAGAAGACGCGGAGCACGGCTGAGGGCGAAGCCTTCATCCAGGCCCTCCCAGGCAGTGGCACCACACCCCTGCTGAGGACCCGGGTGGAGGACACCAACCAGAAATACGAGCACCTCCTGCAGCTGCTGGACTTGGCCCAGGAGAAGTGGGTGGCAGACAGGCTGCATGGAGGTTGGGGTGGGGTCAGGGGGCCAGGTGGGCATCCCCCGACGCCTGATTGGTGCTCTCAGGGTTGATGTGGCCAACCGCCTGGAGAAGAGCCTGCAGCAGAGCTGGGAGTTGCTGGCCACGCACGAGAACCATCTGAATCAGGATGACACAGTGCCTGAGAGCAGCCGTGTCCTGGACAGCAAGGGGCAGGAGCTGGCGGTGAGTCTAGGGCCCAAGTCCTGGGAGTCCTTCTCTGAGCAGGTGAGAGCATCAGGCACATCCACCCGCCCGTCTGGACAGACGAGGACACCAGCATCCAGTCTCCCCGGGTTTGGAATGCCCAAATTGGGAACTGCAAATGGAGGCTCGCAGCACAAATCCAAGCTATTCACGGGATCTGTGTGACTTACGGGATTTCGGGTGCCAGCAGTTTAAGATCAAATATCTGCAATAGCCAGTGTAGTGGCACATGCCTGTAACACCAGCCATTCAGGAGGCTGGGGCGGGATTGCTTGAGCCCTGGAGTTTAAGTCCAGCCACCTGGACAACGTTGAAAGACCCTATCTCTTAAAAAAAGAAAAAAAAAAAAGCATAAAGCACATAACAATCCATGTTCCCAGTATCTCTTGCTGAGCAGGGCTGGCATCCTGGGCTGCAGCTCAGAGGGCAAGTCAGTGGGCAGAGAAGCAGCTGCCTTCTCGGCCTGCTTACCTCGCAGTTGCCACGGGCCCCCTTCCCACATTGCCTGAGCACAGGAAACATTCAAGTCTGTGACCTGAAACCCCTTATTCACACTCCCATCTCACAACTTGCTTTTGCCACAGCCTCACGACCAGACAGTGGCAGGCTGTTCTCGCGCAGGGCACGAGCTGCCTGCTGCAGGGTTTTTAAAAGTTAGCTTTTCAGGGCTTTGTTCATTGTAAAAAAACAGAAGATGGCAGAAGTGACCCAGGTTTGGGATGTACAGAGCAAGGCTCCGGTCCGTCCTACCTGTGGCCTTGCCCACCGTCCTACAGCCAGTGGCCCAGGGGCTTCGGGGGGGTGTCGCCGCCTGGCTCTGGGAGCTCTGGCCGTAGCACCGCCGTCTCCTCCTCTGCCCCGCCAGGCCATGGCCTCTGAGTTACAGGCCCAGAAGTCCCTCCTGGGTGAGGTGGAGCAGAACTTGCAGGCGGCCAAGCAGTGCTCGAGCACACTGGCCAGCCGCTTCCAGGAGCACTGCCCGGACCTGGAGCGCCAGGAGGCCGAGGTGCACAAGCTGGGCCAGCGTTTCAACAACCTGCGCCGGCAGGTGGAACACAGGTGAGGGTGCGGTGGGTGGTGGCCATTTTTGTTTTCTGAGAATGCGATCTAATTCCCTCTAAGCAATGCTTTAGCCGTGTCCCACAGATGTTGCTGTTTTTCTTTTTGGTGAGTTCGTCAGATTCTCTGACGGCCCTGTGGTCTCTCTTTTGAGTCATGCTTACCTGGGTCCTGTAATCCACGATGGGCATCTCTGCAAGTCAATGTGTATGGACCCACGTTGTTCTCCACAGTCCAACCTGACATTCCCTAATGACCACCCACCCTGTGTGGGAGATACTTGGGGTATTTCTAGTTGTTACATTTGGTTGTTTCCCACTTTAAAAAAAAAAATGAGGGCTCGGTGAGGCATCTGTTTGCTGTGGCTGAGGCCTGAACGCTTTGCCTTGACAGGGCGCAGAGCCTACAGAGCGCCAAGGCGGCCTATGAGCACTTCCACCGCGGCCATGACCACGTGCTGCAGTTCCTAGTCAGCATCCCCAGTTACGAGCCCCAGGAGACAGACAGCCTCAGCCAGATGGAGACCAAGCTGAAGAACCAGAAGGTGAGATGGCCGCTTCCGCAGCCCCAGGCACACACTGGCAAGGGAGGGTCAGAGGTCAACAAGCCCCTTTCTGGGGAGCCAAGCCTTTGGGAGGTGGAGCAGGGCAGAGGCCTGCCACAGCTGTGCCCTCCCTGGGCCTCAGCTCAAGCTCCCAACACCCAACCCTCTGAGAACAAGAACCGAGTGTGTTGCTCACCTCTCCCAGCTCAGTGCCCCGCACAGGGCCTGGTGCAGAATGGACACTTGGCGTGGGTTGGCTATGTGAGTGAACAGCTACAGAATGAGGAGCCGCCTTTGTGGGGGAAATCCCATTTTCAAAGTTGGGACTCCTGCCTCCCCCATGCCCAACGCAGTGCCTTGGGGTGAGGGAGGAACACGGGAAGCCAATGGCTGAGATGCAAATCCCGGGTCCACCCCATCAGCCACATCCCCACCTCGGAAGCTTTACTTTCCTCACTCATAAGCTGGAGGTCATGATGCTTACCTCCTGGCATCGTCTGAAGATTAAATGAGATAATCTAAGTCAGACAGCAGAACAGTGTCTGGTGGTCCAATTCATCAGTAAACATTTGTTTCCTAGCAGAGATAATGATCTTGGCCCTTCTTCACAGAGCCTTAGAACTGCCTTTTGTGGCTGGGCGCAGTGGCTCACACCTGTAATCCCAGCATTTTGGGAGGCTGAGGCAGGCGGATCACAAGTTCAGGAGTTCAAGACCAGCCTGGCCAACATAGTGAAACCCAATCTCTACTAAAAATACAAAAAAAAATTAGCTGGGTATGGTGGCAGGAGCCTGTAGTCCCAGCTACTTGGGAGGCTGAGGCAGGAGAATTGCTTGAACCCAGGAGGCTTAGGCTGCAGTGAGCCGAGATCACGCCACTGTACTCCAGCCTGGGCGATGCAGTGAGACTGTCTCAAAAAAAAAAAAAAAAAAAAAAACTGCCTTTTGCAATGAATAAAAATGTATACAAGGGAGCCATTCATCATACTTTGTGCTAGAGAAGAATAAATTCAGATTCTGAGATTTCCAGCTACTGCATCCATGGTTGCTTTTTTAAATTTTTTTTCTGGTTAGTTTTGATTTTTAAACTCTGTCTTACAGAACCTGCTAGATGAGATAGCAAGTAGGGAGCAGGAAGTACAGAAGATCTGTGCCAATTCCCAGCAGTACCAGCAAGCTGTAAAGGTGAGCCGGGAAACTTCCGCCCAAAGCACAAACAGCAGGGGCCTTATTCCACCGTCCCCTGGTCAGAGAAGCAGCAAGCACCGGCCCTGGCACATGGGGGTGGAGCTGGCCATCCGAGGCACTGCCGGCTGCTGTGCAAACTGGCACAGGCTTTTGGGAAAACAGCAAGGTACTAGACATGGAATGCTGTAAAAGGGTTTTATACTCTGAAGCAGTAAACTCTTTGGGGGAATTTATCCTTAAGGAAAAAATACAAAAAAAAAATGCAGGATAAACAACATTGTTGCAACAGCACTATTTACAATAGCAAAACTAGTACGCTGGAAAGGACTGGTGTCCAGTGGAAGGGGAAAGCTGCGTGAATCAGCACACATCCACCTGATGGATTATAAAGTCAGCAAGCTGGTAAACATGAGAAGAGGTGGTGGCAAGGTGAGACAGGGTTATGGTACGATGTTCAAAGCAGCAGCAGGATGTGAAAATCTCTAGGCATGTAGAAAGGCTGGGAGGGGAATTCAGGGGGCACTTCTTGTCTCATATGTTACTGAGTGATGGAGCTATGTACTGCTGAGGTATCAGTAATTCTCAAAACCTCCTGGAAATCACTGCAGGGTACAGCTGTGAGGAAGACCCACGCAGATTATAAAACCAGCACATGGCACAGGGCAGGTCTGGGTCAGCCTGAAGGGGTACAGGAACATGTCTGTCTCTTCTCAGCTGTTTTAATCTCCCCTCTGCCATGTCTCTCCCTCATGCAGGACTATGAGTTAGAAGCAGAAAAACTAAGGTCTCTTCTCGACTTGGAGAATGGAAGGAGCAGCCACGTGAGCAAGAGAGCCAGGCTCCAATCTCCTGCCACCAAAGTGAAGGAAGAGGTGAGTTCCATGGGCCAGGCGGCCTCGGGACTGAGGTGGACGCCAAGCTGCCCTGCTCCCCAGGGAGCATGGTGTCACACGCTGGCCTCAGAGATGCACACACAACAGGGAAGCCACTGAGAGCCCTCCTGCATGCAAACAGGTTTGGTAAGAGATGAGGAACTTGTTCTAGGGCAGTGACATCAATATGCCTAGAAAGACAGCAAGGCCGGGCGCAGTGGCTCACACTTGTAATCCTAGCACTTTGGGAGGCCAAGGTGGGAGAACTGCTTGAGCCCAGGGGTTGGAGACCAGCCTGGGCAACAAAGCAGGACCCCATATCTACAAAAATATTAGCCAGGCGTGGTGGTGCAAACCTGTAGTCCCAGCTACTTGGGAGGTTGAGGAGGGAGGATCACTTGGGCCCAGGAGTTCAAGGCTGCAGTGAGCTACAATCACACCATGGCACTTCAGTCTGAGTGAAAGAGATTCTATCTTTAAGAAACAAAAATTTTTGAAAACGCAGCTGAACAGAAGTGTCAGGGTCAGAACCATGGATCTGGGAAGTTCCTGTTTTGCTCACCTCAGTAAGTACAGTGGAGGGCTGATATTAGTCTCCTGTACACACAAGAGAGAACACTGGTGCTCTAGGAGGCAGAAAGACTTGCTCAAAGTCAGTGTGGCCAAGACCCTGGCCTGGATCTTCTGCCTCGAGATCCATTTTTCTCTCCACCGGTGAGGCTACAGTCTAACTCCAGGCAGGAGTGGGCAAGAGCTATGCCTCTACCCCCAAATTCCACACTTCTCAAGAACCACGTCCACACTGTCTAGCTCTCTGTTGCTTACCCTGTTGACACCTGTTTGTTGACCGCTCTCCTAATCCTCTTCTCTGCAGGAAGCAGCACTTGCCGCCAAGTTCACTGAAGTTTATGCCATCAACAGACAGAGGCTGCAGAATCTGGAGTTTGCTCTGAATCTCCTCAGACAGGTAACTGATCTTAGTAAGAAATTCTACTTCAGGCTATTCTAACAGGTGACAAATACAGACTCTGTCTTAGAGAAATGGTTTGTGAATTGATGGAAGTGTCCCCTTGCTAACGTTTCTGGGCAGGGCCAATGCAAAGACTGGCCCAAGCCAATGCTTCTACTGACATGAGAACTTATTCAACTCAATAAACATCTGCTGAAAGTGAATGCTATTTTCAGCTGGGCATGGTGGCTCATGCTTGTAATCCCAGCACTTTGGGAGGCCGAGGCAGGCGGATCACCTGAGGTCAGGAGTTCGAGACCAGCCTGGCCAACATGGTAAAACTCCGTCTCTACTAAAAATACAAAAATTAGCTGGGCGTCTTGGCGCATGCTTGTAATCCCAGCTACTCAGGAGACTGAGGCAGGAGAATTGCTTGAACCCAGGAGGTGGAGGTTGCAAGGAGCTGAGACTGTGCCACTGCACTCCAGCCTGGGCAACAGAGCGAGACTCTGTCTCAAAAAAAAAGAAAGAAACAAAAGAAAGTGAATGTTATTTTCTGAAGTCCACGATGTTGATGACAGCATTGTTTTTTAATAGCAAGACACTGGAAGCAGTTCACTCTTCATCAGCAATGGGCTAAACTGCGGTCTGTCCAGAGAGTGGAAACTATGCTGCTGGTAAATCCTGAAGCAGCACTCTCTGTGCTGAGCTGGAATGAGCTCTGTAAGTGCAGTGAGCAGCAGGGCACACAGCAAGAATACCATTTGTGCAGGAAAGATAAACACATGGTACATACTACAGACAGATATTCTTGTGTGAGCACAGATAGCATCTGCAAGGCTGACAGACACGCCCTAGGACGGGGACCAGAGGTGGGAGACCGTGGTTTCACTTTAAACTCTTCCACAGCTCAAAAATGTTGTACCTGATTAAAAAAAAACCCAAACTAGTTGTTTGATCATTTTTGAAAGTAACCCTAGAACTCTACAACTAACATGAACTGGCACTGAGGGAGTCCCTTGGGGACCACAGGACAGCCACTCTGACCAGGTGGGGACAGGCCCTACATGTGCTGCCAGAGCCTGGCTTTAACCTTGTCTTGTCTTCTCCATCACAGCAGCCGGAAGTAGAAGTGACCCATGAGACCCTGCAAAGGAACAGGCCGGACTCTGGAGTGGAGGAGGCGTGGAAGATCAGGAAGGAACTGGATGAGGAGACTGAGCGGAGGCGGCAGCTGGAGAACGAGGTCAAGAGCACCCAGGAAGAAATCTGGACCTTGAGGAATCAGGGGCCTCAGGAATCGGTGGTGAGGAAGGAGGTGCTCAAGAAGGTGCCGGATCCCGTGCTGGAGGAGAGCTTCCAGCAGCTGCAGCGGACGCTGGCAGAGGAGCAGCACAAGAACCAGCTGCTGCAGGAGGAGCTGGAGGCACTGCAGCTGCAGCTGCGTGCCCTGGAGCAGGAGACCAGGGACGGGGGGCAGGAGTACGTGGTCAAGGAGGTCCTGCGCATCGAGCCTGACAGGGCCCAGGCGGATGAGGTCTTGCAGCTGCGGGAGGAGCTGGAGGCACTGAGGCGGCAGAAGGGCGCCCGGGAGGCAGAGGTGCTCCTCCTGCAGCAGCGTGTGGCCGCCCTGGCTGAAGAGAAGAGCCGGGCGCAGGAGAAGGTCACGGAGAAAGAGGTGGTGAAACTGCAGAATGACCCCCAGCTGGAGGCAGAGTACCAGCAGCTGCAGGAGGACCACCAGCGCCAGGACCAGCTCAGGGAGAAGCAGGAGGAGGAGCTGAGCTTCCTCCAGGACAAGCTCAAGAGGCTAGAGAAGGAGCGGGCCATGGCCGAGGGCAAGATCACCGTCAAGGAGGTGCTCAAGGTGGAGAAGGACGCGGCCACCGAGAGGGAGGTCAGCGATCTCACCCGCCAATATGAGGAGGAGGCTGCCAAGGCTCGCGCTAGCCAGAGGGAGAAGACGGAGCTGCTCCGAAAGATATGGGCCTTGGAGGAGGAGAACGCCAAAGTGGTGGTGCAGGAGAAGGTGCGGGAGATCGTGCGGCCAGACCCCAAGGCGGAAAGTGAAGTGGCGAACCTCCGCCTGGAGCTTGTGGAGCAGGAGCGAAAGTACCGGGGTGCCGAGGAGCAGCTCCGGAGCTACCAGAGTGAGCTGGAGGCCCTCAGGAGGCGAGGCCCCCAGGTGGAAGTCAAAGAGGTGACTAAGGAAGTCATTAAGTACAAGACTGACCCTGAGATGGAGAAGGAGCTTCAGCGGCTCAGGGAGGAGATCGTGGACAAGACCAGACTGATCGAAAGGTGTGATTTAGAGATCTACCAGCTGAAAAAGGAAATCCAGGCCCTGAAAGACACCAAACCCCAGGTCCAGACCAAAGAGGTGGTCCAGGAGATCCTCCAATTCCAAGAAGACCCTCAAACCAAGGAGGAGGTGGCGTCTCTGAGGGCAAAGCTCTCAGAGGAGCAGAAGAAACAAGTGGATCTGGAGAGGGAAAGAGTTTCCCAGGAAGAGCAGATCGCCCGGAAAGAGGAGGAGCTCTCGCGGGTGAAGGAAAGGGTGGTGCAGCAGGAGGTGGTCAGGTATGAGGAGGAGCCAGGCCTGCGGGCCGAGGTGAGCGCCTTTGCCGAGAGCATCGACGTGGAGCTGCGGCAGATTGACAAGCTGCGGGCAGAGCTGCGGCGGCTGCAGCGCCGGCGCACCGAGCTTGAGCGGCAGCTGGAGGAGCTGGAGCGCGAGCGGCAGGCCCGCAGGGAGGCCGAGCGCGAGGTACAGCGGTTGCAGCAGCGGCTGGCAGCGCTGGAGCAGGAAGAAGCTGAGGCCCGTGAGAAGGTAACCCATAAGCAGAAGGTGGTGCTGCAGCAGGACCCGCAGCAGGCGCGAGAGCATGCCCTGCTCCGACTCCAGCTGGAAGAAGAGCAGCACCGGCGGCAGCTCCTGGAGGGTGAGCTCGAGACCCTCCGGAGGAAACTGGCTGCATTGGAGAAGGCGGAGGTCAAGGAGAAGGTGGTGCTCTCCGAGAGTGTCCAGGTGGAGAAGGGCGACACCGAGCAAGAGATCCAGAGGCTCAAGAGCAGCCTGGAGGAGGAGAGCCGCAGCAAGTGCGAGCTGGACGTTGAGGTGAGCCGGCTGGAAGCCAGGCTTTCGGAGCTGGAATTCCATAACTCCAAGTCATCCAAGGAACTAGACTTTCTAAGGGAAGAGAACCACAAATTACAGCTGGAGAGGCAAAACCTGCAGCTGGAGACCCGAAGGCTCCAATCGGAAATCAACATGGCAGCGACGGAAACACGAGACCTGCGGAACATGACCGTGGCGGACTCTGGGACCAACCATGACTCCAGACTGTGGTCCCTGGAGAGGGAACTGGATGACCTCAAGAGGCTCTCCAAGGACAAAGACCTCGAGATTGACGAGCTGCAGAAGCGCCTGGGCTCCGTGGCCGTCAAGCGGGAGCAGCGGGAGAACCACCTGCGGCGCTCCATCGTAGTCATCCACCCTGACACAGGCCGCGAGCTGTCCCCGGAGGAAGCCCACCGTGCCGGGCTCATTGACTGGAACATGTTCGTGAAACTCAGAAGCCAGGAGTGCGACTGGGAGGAGATCTCAGTGAAGGGTCCCAATGGGGAGTCCTCAGTGATACACGACAGGAAGTCTGGCAAGAAGTTCTCCATCGAAGAGGCCCTGCAGAGTGGCAGGCTGACCCCTGCTCAGTATGACCGCTATGTCAACAAGGATATGTCCATCCAGGAGCTGGCGGTCTTGGTATCTGGGCAGAAGTAGGCACAGCTCTTGCAACTCTTCGTAACAGCAGACGCTGGCCCTCTCCTACGACGCAGTGACCTCCTTGGTGTCGTCCTCTCCCTAGCCCTGGTGCAGGCCAAGCATTTTATACATACCCTCGCTGCCAGGCTGCTCAGAGTCCAGCCCACATATGAGACAGGCACTGGCTGAAGACAGGCAACTCTCGTCCCAACCATCATTCACCCTGAGTGACCCACTTCATCCTCCAATGACTGGACAACTGCAATGCCTTTTCCTCCCTTTTCCTATACACTCCCAGCAACAAACTCCTCATGACAACTGCACACAATCTGAAAACCACTGAAGGACAAGCCAACCACAGCAGCCAAGCCCACTCCATGCAGCATGGGTACTGGTGGCACACCAGACAGTGACACTGCCCCACAAAGGCCTGGGCCCGTGGGGGCTGCTGCCTGGCATGACATCTCTCCAGATTTCTGGCTTAAAACCAACTTTCCATCCGAGAAGCCTCCTCAGTAGTTACTCTGCTCATGAGACAGATCTGGGCTCCAAGCCAGGAAAGGTGAACCGAAACCACAAGTGTCCAGCCCTCGGTGCTGGAGTGGACGTTAATGGTCAGCCAGACTGTCCCGGCACCTACAGAGAATGTTTCACAGTTCTGGCATTTAAATCCTTTGATAGTGGATTGTGCTGCTGTTAGCCTTAGTTTCAGTGCTTTACAAGTCTCGCTTATTATCTCACTGGTATTTAGGTATACAAAACAGTTGATTATTCACCACGCGAATATCTGGGTCTCTGTATCTCATGTAGAACATAAGAAAATGGGAACTAATAGGGAACTTTATTTATAGCATGAAAATAAACCTGGTGGCTGGAGTCTGCTTGTACGGTCCACATGTTTCTTCTTTTGCATGCAAGGCTTATTTCCCCCACCCCCGCTCTTGGCTTTCAGCCAAAATGGATATTCCATCTATAACAGCTCCTACAGGAAGAACTACTTCCACATGGTAGAAAGAAAAGAGTGAGAAAAAGTGTTTTGGAAACCTTGAAACAATTTATTGAATTGCTTTATACAAGATTAACAATCTCCACACCACCCCTAACACCAACATAGTCGCTGCACAAAAGCCACAGCCCCTCTCACACCTAAGAAACGGCCACGCCCGGTAAGTGCTCAGAGACTTTCGCTGCGCCAGGGAAACCCCTGCAGCCCCCAGACCCCGAGGCTGCTCTGCCCCACCCTCTGCTGCGGCCTCGCCTGTAGATCTGCCTTGCCATGGCTGTTCAGTCATTCGCTCTTTCATTACCACAAATAAAGCATAAACAAGGAAAAGAAATCTCAAACTCCCCATCAAAGAAACGTTTCCCTGAGGCAAGAGGCATCACTAGATTCCTAAAAATGAGGGTATTCTGCTCCAGCTGCACGCGCAATGGTACATGGGGAGGAGGGAGCACCAAAGGGAAAGGAAGGAGGGGCTGGGACCCGGGTGTTTATGGGCAGAGAAGCCTGGAGAGTCCCTGCTCAGCCTCCACTGCCGGCCTCTGCTTGGCTTTGAGCTCAGCAATACAAATCTCTTCTTTGGCTCTTTTGCTACTACCTAAGACTACTCTGTAAACAAACTGGAAATCCAAGTTGCAAAAAATATATATAACAAAGGGATAAGGAATCCACTTAGCCCAATGTGAAACACAGATTGGTTCTTATGTAAAAAAGGAGTCAGAGCAGAGGCCGGGCCAAAGGGCGGACAGAGGTCTTTCTTGCTCCTTGGGAAACCGGGAAGGCCAGCAAACCTCTGAATGAAGGATGAGTTACTGGGCGCTGTACCCTGGGAGTCAGGAGCCAAGAGCGGTCCGTTTTCCCACAGGTGTATGTGCTGAGGACACAGTCTACTCTCAACGTGCCTGAGATCACTTAGCCGGAGCAGTCAGTTCAGACTCACCTTGTGGCACAGACCTCACAAGACAGGCAAGTGCCCTCAAATTCTTGTGAAACAGCCACTGGTTGAGTGGTGACTTAGGAGCTCTGCAGTAACTGTCCTAGTCTCTCTGATCCACTCTCCAAGCTCTTCTGCACATCACCCTGCAGTCGACACATAACCCCACTGCCTGGAAAGCCCCAGGACTTCAAGGCCTATTTCTACCCGGCAGACACTTCACAGAGGCCTGCTTCTGCCGCACTGCCTAAGAATGATTCCTAAGAATACAAACTGGAATGTCTATCTGTGACTTGGGACCCCTGGTATCCTTGACCCTCAGAGAGATGAAGGGCTCTGCAGTCCCACTCCACGAACTCTGGAAAAACAAAATGGGAGCCCTGGCTATACTGGGACTTGGAATTTGGGGGCCCAGACAACCTTCTAGTCAGGACGGCACAGATAATGATGTGCAAGTGTAAAAAACTCAAAACTGGCTTTCTCTTCAATACAGACATATCTTTAAAAAGGTCTTCATCTCAGATCCATTCAGAGGGCTGAATGGACATGTGTTGTCGAATTCTGCTCCACCATAAAGGCACTGGAATTATGTCTTCCTATAATATGATGTGTGAAGAACAGTCCCCTTCTATCCAATGCATTTAATGGTAATGATGAAAACTGAGCCCAAAATAGGTGTCTGTAAAAATCCTATCATAATTGTTGAATCTACAAAGGTCTTTTCTCTAAAAGAGCTTCATTGTCATGTTCCGAGGAGAAACTGGCCCCCACAGTGAGCACACCCTAGGTGTTCTTAGTATTTTGCAGGGACAATGCAGGTCTCCCAGCTGTGGCTCTGGCCTGAGTTTTGTCCTCTTGAGCACACAGCCTGGGGATGGGGCGGCACTGTGACCATCCAGGGAGCTTACTGCAGCCACAAGGAGCCCCTGAGCAGTGGGGTGCTCTGAGGTACTCTGACCAAATGCCAGGGGATCAGGCAGATTCACCCACAGGTGTGCCAACTGCTCTGCCACCAGAGCCTGTAAACACTGTGCCTCCCACCACGGCCCAGCGCAAGCCCCAGCCTAGAGCTGCCCCTCTAACAACCGTCTAGTGACAGAGCCGCAAGGCCCAGAGCACGGGGCAGTCTGCACCTCCTGAGCAGCAAGGGCCCGGCTCCCTCCGTGGGAGGCACACCAGAAGTGCCGAGAAGCGCTCCACTGAGAACTCACGCTCCTCCAGAAGAACACCAAGCAGCAGAAAGGGCGCAGTGAGTGTACATCCTGGGAGACCTGCACGTTCTGATTCCACCCAGACCCAAGTGGCAAGCCTTGCCTCTGAAGCGGTCACAATTTCCGTGGTACAGCAGGCCCTTTCCCGTGAAGCTGAGAAGCACCTGGAAAAGAGTAAGAAAAATTAGAACGCAAGTTTTTCATGCTCTCTGATTTCCTTAAGGCAGTAGTAACCAAACTTCAAGGGAAACACCTAAATAACAAAAGTCCCCAAATGCTGAGTGTCCTAGAGCTCAAACAAGCCATGAGACACCAGCCAGCAGTTATTCGTGTACACTGCTCCTGGCCACAGCCTGCAAGCACACTAGCACTGTGAAGGTCGGTGGTCACTCAGCACAGTGTTTCCAGAACAGCAACTCTGCTGTGCAACTTGGGCTACGTCATCTCAGGCTACAATTGCCATCCTGAGGCGAGGCCTGACGATCACACAGAACTCAAGGCAGCAATGATCATTCATTCTCTTACCATCAAAAGACCCTCAGGTCCTGTAAAGACAAATTCAAAGGCACTAGCATTCTCAGTCCACAGAAGAAAGAAAGGAAAGCAACGCAGACACAAGTCACGCAGCTGAAATGCACAAATAGCTTCTTACTCGCATCTCGTGTCATCCTATAAGCTGAAGTCCATCTAAGGAAGTGAGAGAAGCTCACTTGGATAACCCTGTTTTCGTATAGTTGCTTTTCTGATTGATTTTCTTTTTCCTCGAACTTTTAAACTGATTAAATTTTTTTAGAGATGAGGTCTCACTATGTTGCCCAGGCTGGAGTACAGCAGCTATTCACAAGCATGATCACAGCACACTATACCCTCTGATTCCTGGGTTCAAGCAATCCTCCTGCCTCTCAATGCCACCACATCCAGCCTCTGAGAGCCTTAAACAGTTTTAAAAACTGACTCATAATAATGACACATATTTTATGGGGTACATAGTGATGTTTCAACATCTAAAATGTGTAGTGTCACGTTAGAGTTATTAGCATATCCATCATCTCAAACGTTTTTCATCTCCTTTTGTTGGCGACGTTCAATATCCTCCTCCTAACTGAAACTACATACTACTGTTAACTACAGTCACCCTACAGTGGTATAGAACACTAGCACTTATTCTTCCTATTCTGATAGCCTTTTCATACCCAGAGGAAAAATGAAAATATAGCAGAAAGCAATCTTTTGAGACAGGGTCTCACTCTTGCCCAGGCTGGAGTACAGTAGCATGACCATGGCTCGCTGCAGCCTCGACCTCCTCGGCTCAAGTGATCCTTCTGCCTCAGCCTCCTAAAGAGCTGGGACTACAGGCACATGCCACCACACCTAATTTTTTTCTTTAAATGTAGAGATAGGGTCTTGCCATGTTGCCCAGGCCGGTCTTGAACTCCTGGACTCAGGCAACCCTCCTGCCTTGGCCTCCCAAAGTGCTGGGATTACAGGTGATAGCCACCGCGTCCGGCCTCAATTACTTTGCTTTTCTGAGAGTAACATTCCTGAGAGTAAGCAAAGGCAGGGCAGCCTGACTTTGGAAAGACCCCTGCTCTCACCAAGGTGGCCCTGCAGCCTCTAGTCTGTAGAGAAGTCACTGCACTTTACTTCTCCTCCCAAGGAAAGGAGGAGTCACTAGTGCTGTAGGCTTAGCCCCTCAAAGAAGCACAGTTTCCATTGTGGAGATTTACAGATTTAGTCTTGCCCCATATGGCCTCTGGTGTTTACTATAATGCGCCATGGTGCCAGGGAGCCACAGCACATCATGAGGCAGATGTAACTTGGGAGACGTGCAGCACACAGGGTCCTTACTTCCACCTGGCACCAGTTCACCTGGGTTACCTCGGCTGGCTTCCATACGAGTGGCTCTCCCCTTATCCAAGTAGCACCCTGGTCATGTCTGAAGCGGGTCTACAGTAGGAACAATGCCAGGTCAAAGCTGAGACACCATGAGACTTCCCATGCCAGAATTCCAGGAGGCGTACCCAAGAATCGCAGGCTCGGGATAGGGTGAGGCAGAGGCACTCAATGCAAAGGTACCAACGCGGGGCACCTGAGCCCTCTTCTCAGGTGCTACCAGAGCAGCCTCAAGCCTGAGGCTTTTAGAGGTTCCCTATTTCAGAAGGTGCTAAGGGGAGCGCCGACCACATGCCTGCTGTGCTCCCACAAATCTGTTCTGATGGAGTTTTCACACTTGGAAAGATTTAAAGCTGCTCCTCTCAAAGTCTTGCACTGTGGCCTCTGGCTGCTACCTGGATTTTCCCTTTAATGGAAACAAAGTTTAGAGAGCCTTCTGTTAAGCAATCATATCTGAAAGTGGAGCAGCTTGCATTCCAAGACCTTGCTGTACCCAATTAGCCCTTGGAGAAGATGCACCATTACCTTCCCTTTTTTTTTTTTTTTAACTGAAGAGAAAAAAACAAGCCGAGGGTTAGGAACTCCTCCACCGCACACAAAAGCGCACCACCCTGCCCCCCGCAACTTTCCCTGTGATCACACAGGCTGAGGCTGACCTGGCGGCAGCTCCAAGTGGGGACCAGAGGAAACCCCAAGAGTAGAAGTGCGTGTCACCCTGAGTACTGACAAAGCACAGCCTCAAAGGACAAACCAAAACAACAGCAGCGACAAGGCAAAGACACCAAGACCCTTGGCAGCGGCAAAGCACCTAGGGGTGGAGAGGGCAAAGGCACACGGTGCGCGTGGCACACTGACCGTCGGGTGATTACCTGGCAGACTCTGCGGGATATGGGTGGGCACCGCAGCGTGTGGGAGAGGCGCTGCATGGGGCGGGCTGGAGTGCAAGCCAGCCAGAAGACCTGAGAGAAAACAGGAGGGGAGAAAAGAACAAAACACACACATTGAAGACAGGAACAGGAAAGCAGCTCCAGCAGCCAAAAGCCCCCAATAACCTGCCAGGCCAGTCTGGGCACCACACCCAAAGGGGCAGTGGGGGCTTGGCACAGTTCCCGGAGATGTTCCCCACAGTCACACACCAGACTCAAACACAGGAACCAGAGTACACAACAGCAGGACCCCTGGCCACAATCTAGAGGTTCCTGAGTGACCAGAGGCAGCAAAGAAGCACTTACTGTGGCCAAGACCATGGTGGAAGGACCCGGGGGCAGGGCCTGTGACGATGGCATCCTTGGAGACCCCTGCTTTGGCAGAGGAGTCAGCGCTGAAGGAGAGCACGTGGACAGGAATAGGGACAGGGGTTATAATTCCCAAGGAGTTCGAGCTCATGGCCCCAGACAGCTTTGGGCTGCTGGATTTGTAGGGTGAAGCCATCAAAGAGGAGCCGGCCAGCAGCACAGTCCCACTCGCTCCTTTCTAGGGAAGAAACACAGCAAGCGGTAAGAACTCCAGTCCTGTTCGTGGCTCACTCACACCAAACCTGGCAACACAAAGGATCCTCCTTGTGTGTCCACAAAGGAGGACATACACATCCATGTCAGATGGCCCTGGGAGGCACCCTCCGACCCTGCAGCCCCAAAGACAGGACCCAGGACAGTCTTTATGAACCAACATGGAATGGATTCCAGGGAACATAATTTTTTTAAAAGGATATTAAATATGTCTCCTACAGAGGTTGCAGTGAGCTGTGATCGCGCTACTGCAGTCCAGCCTAGGTGACAGAGCCAGACTCTGTCTCAAAAAAAAAAAGCCTCCTTTGTGAAGGGAAAAATGTAATATAGATATCCATAAATGTTCATGTATATTTATATGTGTATATATATTTATATACATACACACACACACACATATATACCTTTATTTATATTTATTAATCTTTTGTTTAAAAAGAGGAAAATAAACCAGAAACTAAAGAGCTTAGTTAGTTACCTTACAGAGGTGGTGGGTGCAGGAAAGGAGGTGAGACCTCCAACAGACCTTTCTATGGTTTTGTCTTTGCAACCACTTCATTTATATATTAGAAAAAGAGGCCGGGTGCAGTGGCTCACACCTGTAATCCCAGCACTTTGGAAGGCCGAGGCGGGCAGATCACGAGGTCAGGAGATCGAGACTATCCTGGCTAACATGGTGAAACTCCATCTCTACTAAAAACACAAAAAATTAGCTGGGCGTGGTGGCGGGCGCCTGTAGTCCCAGCTACTCGAGAAGCTGAGGCAGGAGAATGGCGTGAACCCGGGAGGTGGAGCTTGTACTGAGCCGAGATAGCGCCACTGCACTCCAGCCTAGGTGAAAGAGCAAGACTTCGTCTCAAAAAAAAAAAAAAAAGAAAAAAAGAAAAAAAAAATGCTCACTCCCTCTTCCCGAACCTGCTGTGATTACACACAAGCGAGATGCATTAATTATTGGACTCTGTCCTTCAAAAACCAACAGAATCACTCTTAGAAGGTCCTGCTATTCCTGGTCCATGAACACCTCCACATGACTCAACTGATAGAAGACAGCATTTCCAGCCCCCTTGTTTAGAGAGATGGAGAGGCAAGGGGTCACGGAAGGCAAGTGCTGTTGCTCATTCTGTGCCACACAGACTCAGCCTCCGAAGAGGCATGGTGCCGGCCATCCTTTAGCTCCCTCTGCCCTCCTCAGAAGAAGCTTTAGGCCATCCTGGGCTTCCTGTCACCAGAAAAGTGAATACCTAGGAACAGGGAGCCCAGTCTCCCTTCCTACGTCTGAGCCCACTGTTCCTACCTGACCTGTGGTTTTAGATCTCACTCTCCACCCGGGGCAAGGCAAGCAACCTCATCCCCAAGGCCCCTGTGAGTGGGGCAAGGCAGGCTGCTATGACAGATACTCACTGACAAGGAGGTAGACGATGTCACACTACTAACTGCAGAGGGCTTTAGGGACGGCGAGGTCAGCAACTTTGCCACTCCCTGGGTCCCACCACTGGAATCTCCGTTTGGACCGCCTGGAGGGGCTACCAGGGTCAACTTCTGGGAAACAGGCATTTTTTTCCCTGCTGAACTTGGGATGGGTCGGCTGGTGGCCTGTCCCACGGAGGGAGGCTGTATGCCAGGGACCAGGCTCCCAGAAACAGAACTCTGGACTGGTGTTCCTCCCGAGGAAGAGCTGCCAGAAGAAACCCCATGTTTGGAGATGGAGCTGGCAAAGGGATTATTCTTGTAAGATGAGCCTGCAGAGCTGACTGAATGTGGCTTTGCTGGATGGCTCAGGGCAGAAGAGGACGAGGCTGGGGTCTTGTGAGAGCTGCTGCTGGAGGCTGACAGGCCTCCTGAGGTGGCTGGTGCAGAGGGATGGAAGCCCTGGCCTTTGGCCGCTGTCTTCACTAACTGCAGGAGGGAACGATGACACTGTGTGGGAGAAGCCTTTGGGCCTTGGAGCTTATTGGCAAATGGAGATGGGGGCGTGAAGTTTTTCTGCTGCTGAGTGCCGGCATGAAAGACTTTGACCTGGGGGCCAGGCACAGGAACTGCCACTTGGGGCCCGTGAGACGTCCGTGGCAAGCTGTGGTGCTTAGCTTTGGACTGATGTACTTCTGGCAGGCCCTTATTGAGGGGAGCCTGGCAGGACAGCTCTTTGTAGCCAGAACTCTCTGGTTTTTTCTCCTGAGAGGACTGCCCCAGTGCCAGAGCCTGTTCTGCCAGAAAATTGAGGGGTGACTGCAGAGAGCTAGCTGGTGGTGGAGCAGAAGGACTAGGCTTCGCAAAGTTCCTTTTTTCTTCTGTACATAAAACGCCTCCAACTTTTTCTGCAGGTGCTTTTGAGGGTGCAGGCAGTGTGAATTCAGAGTTCCCAGCTGCTCTGCTATTCAATGCAGCCAATTCCTTGGACACGGCTTCCACCGAGGAGGCTGGATTGCGGATCAAGTCTTCATCCAATGAGTCCTCCAGGTTGACAGGAGGAGGGTTAGCAAGGCCGCCCGAAGCCTGGGATGGGAGCTCCCTGCTCGAGGCCCCAATACTCAGGCCTCCTGTTTGGTGATCTGAGGGCAAAGCAATGGGGCCACCAATCTGTCCTGATGGGACAGAAACCTTTTTATCAGGCTTCGAAGACGATTCCTAAAGGAAAACAGAAATGTTGATGTTTAGAAAGGTCCAAAGATGCCAACATTGGCCTGTTGTGAGGATACAAACATGTGAACTCGAGTCAAAAAAACTGGGCCTTCCTGTATAATTACAAAACAACCGGTGGGATAGAGCAGGAGCTGTGCCCGCCTTGACTTTAGATGCCATGACTTCATCACCCCTGGTGAGTATCTGGTTGGCCAGGGCTGGGTTTACCCCGGCATGCCTCGTTGCTAAGTACAAACAAGCCGCCAGGAGAAATTTTCTTCTGTTTTGAAAAGTGTTAAGACTCTCGTGAAGAGATACTCTGCCTACTGGCATTCCCACCGTCTCAGCGCACTCCTAGCTGCAATCAGACCAAGGCATGGCATGAGAATTGCCTTAAAGCAGCTATTTTTCCCTTCTTGATTTTTCCCAGCACCCATCTCTTCAGACTGGGTTCAAAGAAGAGTGAGCTTTTCATGGGAACAGGAATGGGGTCTAATCCTTCACTCCTGCATCCCTGGTGCTTAATACAGTGTGTCTGGGACATTGTGGGAGCTCAACAGATACTTAGGAGTAAATGATTTGCACATCTCATTCTCACGGTCTGCTTAGGGATGGCTAAGGGCACCACACTAAGAACTGGGAAAAATGTTGATAAACAGCAATTTTTACTACATTGAGAGGTTTCTGCAACATCTAAGGTAATTTTCACAGTGTCTATTCTCCAGCCACTATATTGCCCTCCATTTCTGCCTGGTAGCTCAGCAAAGTCGCCTTTTCTTTCTGCTGTGGCTCCAAGCTAAACTGCACTTGGCTAGAGTGTATTTCTTCCATACAAAGATCACAGTGTAACACGTTCACACCTTCAGGGACTACTGACTCCTCATAGGGCTGCCAAGAAGATCCCACTTAATCCCACATGAACCCCAGGAACTGGGCCAGCTGGGTACTGTTTGTAGAACCAAGGCTAGAGGGGGGTTAAGTGGCTTGGGTCTCTGTCCTGTTATGACTTCAAGAATGTCATCCTGAGCAGCTGTCCCCAAACGAGCAAAGATCAATGAGCTTCCACAGCACTTGACTGTTTCCAGAGCATAGTTGTAGGGAGATGGGCATAGCTGACATGTGACCCGAGCAAACTGACTCACCTTCACCTTGATTTTAGAAGGGGCCATAACTTTCTTCTTGGCCCTGTTCAAAGGAATGAGCACAGAAAAGTTTAGAGAATATCCAGAGGAGACCAAAAACAACACTTGTCCCGAGATGTGAAAATACCAAGACACTCACAGGATTGAAGTCAGGTGCCCATGGCCTCGTCTGCTCTCCTTAAACAGAGTTCTGAAAGACACAGAACACCAGGCATCTGTACATGCCCCAGAAAGCTGGGACTCTGCTTCCAGAACTTTGCTAGTGTCCCTGGTCCTCAGTAGCTATCCCTCATTAAATGTCAACTGGCCAGGCGCAGTGGCTCACGCCTGTAATCCCAGCAGTTTTGGAGGCCAAGGCAGGTGGATCACCTGAGGTCAGGAGTTCGAGACCAGCCTGGCCAACATGGTGAAACCCCGTCTCTACTAAAAATACTAAAATTAGCCAGGCGTGGTGGCGCACGCCTGTAATCCCAGCTACTCGGGAGGCTGAGGCAGGAGATTCGCTCAAACCGGGGAGGCGGAGGTTGCAGTGAGCCGAGATCGTGCCATTGCACTCCAGTCTGGGCAACAGAGTGAGACTTTGTCCCCGCCCTCCCACCATGCCCCCCACCCCCCCCCACACACACAAAAAAGGTCAATGGACTGGGGAGCCAAATTCCTGGTGAGAGGATCTGAATGGGACACACTGGCTGCCCAAAGGCTGAGTCTGGCCTTTACCAAGAAAATGTATGGCTCTGCCTCAAACCAATCATGGTGATGCTTCCCTAAAGGGCACAGCACTTTCCTTATTGCCTATTCCCTCCATTCCAGGAATAAAATGTGGAGTGACCCAGCATGTCTTTGTCCAGAGAAACTCAACAAAAACGTTCTTCGTATGAGTCCAGCCTACGTAGAGAGGACAGCAATTTCAAAGGTTCCAAGATCTATCCGCACAACAGATGATTCGGGTCCAATCAAGAAAATCACTCCAGCTAACTTTCTCTGTCCCATGTATGACACAAATACTTCATTCACAGGAAGTGACTTCGTACAAGGTAGCCTCTGAGACGGAAGCCTGGCACTTAGTTCCAATAAGGAGTCAGCCCTGCTACCTGCAAATGACATTTCTTCAGGAACATCAGGAAAGACCCAAGATGAACCCATCTCTCAAATGCTCATAGCAGCCTGTATGTTAAAACAGGAAGTGTGGCCGGGTGTGGTGGCTCACACCTGTAATCCCAGCACTTAGGGAGGCCAAGGTGGGCAGATCACAAGGTCAGGAGATTGAGACCGTCCTGGCTAACATGGTGAAACCCCATTTCTACTAAAAATACAAAAAATTAGCCGGGCATGGTGGCAGGCACCTGTAGTCCCAGCTACTCGGGAGGTTGAGGCAGGAGAACGGCGTGAACCTGGGAGGTGGAGCTTGCAGTGAGCTGAGATCATACCACTGCACTCCAGCCCAGGCGACAGAGCGAGACTCCATCTCAAAAAAAAAAAAAAAAAAAAAAAAAAGGAAAGTGCATATTGAGATGGGAGGCCAAACATCAACTGAAGTGGGACAAAAAATGACAAAAACAAAACCCTGCAGGCAACTTCCCTTCCTCCAGGGAAGATCCAGAAGACCCTTTCCCAGCTACCTGCATGTCCCCCAGTTACTCAGGTGAGATCAGAGTTGAGGCAGCTAGACAGTGACTCCCTGTGGGCAAGGATCCTGTTGGCCTGGCACAAAAGCAGTGTTCAAACGTGTCTTGACTGCACAGATGCCCATCTCAGCACACGGCCCTCACCTGGCCTGCATCCAGCCTTTGGGCCAGAGGGGCTTGACTTCCGCATCCAGAAAGCCCTTCACACAGTCCTCCCAAGCCTGGGCTTTGTTGTTCCTCTCCAGGTCCTGGCTCTCCAGTTTGATCTTCACCACCTGGCACAGTAGCTCCCTGAGAAGGAGGCAGAAATCAGAAACTCCAAACTACTTCAGATGCTGCTCCAAGGTTCCAATCATGTGCTTTCAGCAGCCCTGATGAAAGTAAATGAGCCTAACCTTTGTCAGCAATAGGGGACGTACTCAGACACTGCCCCACCAACCCTCCAAAGAGGCCAAGTCCCAGTGTGGGCACACCTGATCTCATCATTCCATTGGAACTTCTTCCGAGGTCCCATTATCCTCCTGCCCCCTTTTTCTTCATCTTCTTCCTCATCCGAACAAATCCGGTCCCTCTGCTCCTTGTCTTTCTCCTCTTCCAGCATCCTAAGGGGTGAACAGAATTACATGGGGCCCCAAGGTGCTCCTGCCCACCGCCTCTCCCCTCACCCTCTGCACTACTGGGACTTCACAGAGAAGGAGAAAAGGCCAAAGAAGAGCCAAGAGGCTCCTTGGGAAACGGCAGTACACACCGAGAAACGGGAGGGGAAGAGGCAAGACGGGAGGGTCGCACCTGCAAGCGCCAGGACAAACTTACTTGGCAACCTTTGCCTGCGTGTGTGCCTGGCATTCGTCCTGGTACTTGGCCATCTGCTCTGGCATCGCCCTGCCAATGGCTTCCTTGAGCTTCTGGAGAGGCTCCTTCAGACGGCCCCCCTGCGAAGAGCGGGACAAAATTCAAGGCAGGTTTACACATCGCTCTTACGCTCAGGACGCATGACGGGGTGATCACAAGGAGGCAGTGGGGCAGCAGACGCATCATTGCTTAAGACTCAGTCACCCCTCCGCCAGGACCCCAAAGCCAAAGAGCTTCACTCTAGAGTCACCCACCTGTTCATAGAGGTGAAGTTTCCGAGCACGCTTGAGCAGGGCATCCTTGCTGCAGGGCAGGAATGACGCAAGATAGGCATACACCCCAGAGCGGACCTGACTGCTCAGCTCCCGAGTCTGCGCCTCTATGCTGAAGAACAAAACACAGTCACCACCGGCTGCAGCTCGCTGCAACTCCTGTCTTCATCAGCTCACCGTACGTGGAGAGGAAAGCTAGGAGCCAAAGGCAGTCAGACCCTGTCTTGTTGGTCACACAATGTAACTGAATGCCCAGGGAAATACATCCTAAGCAATCAACAAACAACAACAACTCCCAAGCCTGATGAACATGGCTAGGTAATGAGGGCCAAGGCTCTTAGGTCACAATACCAGGAAAACGGAGCCCAGGAGAACAAGCTCTGAAGCACTAAATTTCATAGAGAAAACATGAAAGCTTTCAAAGTGGAAAATCATGAGTTACTTGGGGTTAAAAGGAAACACTTCCCGGCAGCATTTCTTTTTTTTCCCCCAGTCCCCAGTTTTATCAACCATTATGAGGTCAGGGAAAGCCTCACCCCTCCAGTTTCTCCACCTAGATAAGCAAAAAAATATTTCTCTTCAATGCCTTGAGCTGTCCATATTTGGCACGCTCAAGCAGGTTCCTTGTTGACACAATCCTATCGTCCGCACCAATGCTCAGGTGCTCTCTGCAGCTCACACTTCCTGACCCAAGGGGCCAATCCAGGTCCTGGCCAGGCGAGGCCATGTGGTAGAACACCCACATTTTGACAACTGTTCTTACACACACAAACTCCTCAGCTGTTGAGCAACAAGCTTCCCCTGCCACAAACTGCAACCAGGAGAAAAGCGGCAACACTGCAGGCCAGGCCACAAGGATTCACTTTTCCCAGTCTGGATTTACAAATGTTTGCTCTTCTGCTTTTTAACCCGATTCACACAGCGTGGTGTCTCAGAGGCTCAGGCGTGTGGGAACAGCATTAGGGATGATGCACGTGGCACTAGGAACAGGAGTGCCAGCGAGGGGAACAGCCAGGGACACCAAGCAACACCCAAGGCAGAGCAGGCCCGAGGCCACCAGGCTGTCTCTCATTCTTCAGGATTCTCAGAGACAGTCAGGCAACACCTTCTCTCTCTCCTCGTCTCATACCTGCCAAGAAATCCTCTTCTATAACAGGCCATGATTATCATATGTTAGTAATGCCTGCTGCCTAAGATCAGGGAGGTCTATCGCTTCTGGAGACAAGTATTTGGTGTCCCTGTTGTGTTTTGATTTTTAAAAGAAAAATAACAATGAAACCATGTTAATCCAATTCTTCTTTTATCTCCTTGGTGGTCACCTTTATGCAGTTCAATTGTACTCCCACTGTCCCCTAGCTGGCTTGCCCCAAGCTCAGTAATAGCAGAAACAGACAGACAGACAGACAGACAGACAGACAGACAGACAGACGATACTCACTCTAATAGGATTCCATTAATATCCTGGGTGAAGAACTTCTGTCTGCTCTCCCCCTCAGCAGCTCTGGCAGCCTGGTGCACAGCAGATAGTAACAGCCGTTAGTGCACTTTCCCCACACGTCCCTTACGCTCACCCACAGGCACAGGAGTCATCGCTCCATAAAGAGCACCTGTCAATACAGTCACACCGCCACCTTTCCAACTCCACCCTAGTCCCGGGTTAAGTTCGCCTGCGATCCATATTCTCTTTTCAAATGCTGCTGCAGCATCTGTGGGCTGCCAGTTCTTCCTGGGACTTAAAACAGTCACAGACAAGAAAATCAGAGTCAAAGCCATCACAATGCACTTAGCCAGAGGCCAATAAGGCCAACTAACCCCTGCGCCCATACACCATCAACTACACCATTAGTTGGAATTTCCATGTATCTACAGTACAAAAATATTCAAGAACTTCAACCAGCCTATAGGATTTAAAGGCCTTTTTATCTACAAAAATAATAATAATGTGTAGCTCTAGCACTTAAGGACATTAAAACTCTTTGACAATTCCTAATCTACTTATGGTATACCACGAGCTCTCTATTAGCCAGACCATGTGAATAACTAACCCACCATATTACCTATTAACACCAGATTATAGGAGTTTCAGTACAGTCTTAGTTTGCTTTCGAAAAGAACACAGTTAACACACACCCTGGATGGCAAGCTCAAGAGACCCCTGAAGCAACCACGGCAGGCAGCCACGACACAGCGGAAACACAAAAAAGCAGACCCTGTGGAAGTCTGCATCAGGGTTCTCACACTTGGTTGCATATTGGAATTCCCTGGGCAGCTTGGAGCCACTCAGGCCACTCAAATCACAGTCTCTGGAAAGGAGATTCAGGAATGCGCACTCTCTTAAAAGTGGCCCAAGTACTCTTTCAAAGCAACCCTGGGAACACTGATGTGCAAAAAGGGCTGGGAACCATTCCTCTCAACCCAAGAGCTGCTGGTCTGAAGGCTTTGGGTGAAATAAAATTTCTGAAATCAGACACGATATACAGTAACGACAGCAAACAAGGGTGATAAGGTGACTATCTAGAAAGAAGGGATCAACCCCTCTGAAACTGCAGACACTGCTAACCCCTCACCATCATCTCCCCCACTCACCTTCCTCTCACTGCATCCTCTGGGGCCCCTTCCAACCACTCTAACTGCTCCACCTGCCTCCTCCACCAGCTCCTTTCCATAGGCGGACCCCAGGATTCTCACTAGAACCCACTTCTCCCAATAACTTCTTTCCCCCTCAGGGCTTCAAAATAACACAGACAATTGTACACTCAAATCTAAACTAAGCCCTAAATCCTCTCATCTAAGCTCTGGACCAGAATTTCCAGTTATCTCTGAGAAATTTCCCAATTACAGTCAACGCCTGGTATAGGCAGGGGATTGGTTACAGGACCCCCGTATATACCAAAATCCAACTGCACAGTCAGCCCTGAGGAACCTGCCTATACAAAAAGTTAGCCCTCTATACACAGATTTAGCATCCCTCAAATCAACCCACATTTGGTTAGAAAACATCTGCGTGTAAGTGGATCCACGCAGTTCAGCCCTGTGTTGTTCAAGGGTCAACTGCACTTCTGTGGATGGATGACCCTCTGGTTTGCAAACTCAACTTACACCAGACCCACTGGCTTCTGCTCTTCCCCTGTGTTCCCCACTTCTAATAATTGCACTCCAACCTTAAGACCGCCACTCCCTTCTTCAGAACCCTTCAGCAGCTCTTTCCAAGCCTGGTATCAAACCCAAACTCCTTCACATGGCATTTGGGGTCCTCCACGATCTGGCCCAGCCATCCACCAACTCGCCCATCTTCAGCTCTGCTCCCTGCCTTCTCTTAGGGCATCTTCCCCAGGAGGCTGGCGAAGCCTGTTGCCTCCAGTCTGCTTCCTATATGCCCCCCAAGAGTCTCTCTTTTACCCCTTAAGTCGGGCTATCTGGCCGTCCAGACATCACAAAGCTTACTTCATTCTGCTCTGTACTACAGTCCATTGTCTGCATATCTATCGGGTCCATTTATGTAACGAGCTCATGAAAGACAAGAATGGAACCTTGGCCCAGCGCAGTGGCTCACACCTGTAATCCTAACACATTGGGAGGCCAAGGTGGGCAGAACACACGAGCTCAGGAGTTTCAGACCAGCTTGGGCACATGATGAGACCCTGTCTCTACTAAAAATACAAAAAAAAGCTGGGCATGGTGGTGCATGCCTGTGGTCCCAACTACTCTGGAGGCTGAGGTGGGAGGATCACTTGAGCCCTGGGCGTGGAGGTTGCAGTGAGGCAAGATCGTGCCACTGCACTCCAGCCTGGGTGACAGAGCAAGACCCTGTCTTAAAAAATAATAATAAAATAAAATATAGAACTGAGTCTTATTCATCAATATATTTCCCATGGCTGCCTGTCACGTAATATTTACTAAATGTTGACTGAGTGAATGAATCAACAAATGAAGATACTACTGTAAAACAGCACGCCACAGGAAGAAAAGCTTAACACCAAACCACCAAAACTAAGTCGGAAGAAAATGCGCAAAACTCAAGCTTCTACAGATCTCTTGGCTAGGGGAAAGCCCAGAGGGGTGAAATCCACAGACGAATAATGGAAAAAAAGGGCATGACTTTTCACCCAGCCATGTGCCAATTTCTTACACTCTTGGAAACATTCAGAATTCTACCTTGGCACTTGGAAGGTACTAGAATTATATTAGTCTGGGAAAAAATAAAACTGAACTTTTTTTGCTTAAGCTTACACTGCTAGTTTTAAGATCCAGAAGCACCCTTACATTAATTCAAACTAATTAACATGTATTTCACATGCCACACTTTCAGACCCATCTACAGCTTAAACTTCCAATCAGATTTTATCTTATTATTTTTTATTTTTTTATTTTAGTTTAGTTTTTGAGACGGAGTCTTGTTCTGTTGCCCAGGCTGGAGTGCAATGGCGTGATCTCAGCTCACTGCAACCTCCACCTCCCGGGTTCAAGTGATTCTCCTGCCTCAGCCTCCTGAGTAGCTGGGATTACAGGCACCCACCACCACGTTCGGCTAATTTTTTGTATTTTTAGTAGAGATGGGGTTTCACCATGTTGGCCAGGCTGGTCTCAAACATCTGACCCCAAGTGATCCGCCCACCTCAGCCACCCAAAGTGCTGGGATTACAGGCGTGAGCCACCATGCCCAGCATCTTATTTTATTGAGATGGTCTCACTCTGTCACCCATTCTGGAGTGCAGTGACGTGATCATAGCTCATACAGCCTTGACCTCCCAGGCTCAAATAATCCTCCCGCCTCAGCTTCCCAAGCAGCTAGGACTACAGCTGCACGCAACCACGCCTGACTCATTTTTAGATTTTTTTTTTCTCACTCTGTTACCCAGGCTGGTCTGAAACTCCTGGGCTCAGGTGATCCTCCCACCTCAGCCTCCCAAAGTACTGCGATTATAGGCATGAGCCACCGCGTCCTGCCAAATTTTCTGTTTAGATAGCCACTTGTACAATATTTCAGAAGCTTTCTATGTAATCTTTACGCAATCTTTAAAAATATTTTAAATAATATTATGTAATTTTAGAAAGTACTTTTCTGTAAACCTTTTGAATTGCATAGACAATATCTCTGAGTGTCTGGCTTTATACTGAAGAGTCGACTGCGGCATTTTAAAGTAAATCTAATTAAAAGAGCAATTGGATATATATCTGATAGTCTTCCAAAAATAAATGGGGTCCCTCACCCCTAAAAAGAGACACTCTTACCCCAGAAGTTGTGTGAATTAATCAATCCTAAGTTAACTAGGAAATGAGGTTAAACATCCCAATCATGCTGATTTATAAGAGTTCCAACAGCCTTTTAATGAGCTGTTTTATTTATTCTAAGAAAAGTCACTTGTAGCCTTTTAGCACCCAGCTCAAAATCTTATATACTGTATCTGTTTTTGCTGAGTAGGAGAAAATCGGGCATGATTTTTTTTTAAAAAGATCAAACAAGTTGTTTTGGTTTTTTTTTCCCCCTACCTTATTCTCTTTGGATCCATCTCTCCCTGCACTTCTTGTGATGAGGGGTTCTAATTCTATAGAGGGCAGAGCAGAATGGGTGACATGGGGTCTCTTTGATTCCTGCTCTTAATATATTGTCTCTATGTTATGCTTGACTAAAGAGAACCAAAATAGATCTGGGTTATTTGTACAGCCCAAGGCTGAGTAGCTGTCAAACTACCTCAAGACAATAACCCAAAGGAGCATCAAACCTGAGCTTTGTCAGCACCTGTACCTGCCAACAAGCAAGACAAAAGACGCCATCAACGCATATTAACAGAGGGCAGGGTAAGGCCATCAAATCACTGGATTCCCTGGGGCCTATACAAATGTACAATACAAATCAGTAACAAAAAACAGGCTGATGTGAGAATGTAGTGAACGTGGCAGAGGCATCACCAAGGTTCCCTCTCAGAGGACCTCTTTAACATACACAAGTTTTCAAAGACACTTTTTAAAGTTTTAAGTACCATATTTAGTTAGAAGATATATCTAATTTTGCTTCCCAGAAAGAGTTTTTTCCCCTAAGGGATCAATACACATGGGATGAGAATCTGCTATGTACTGAGGCAGAATACAAAACAGGAACACAGGCCAGGCGCAGTGGCTCACGCCTGTAATCCCAGCTACTCGGGAGGCTGAGGCACAAGAATCACTTGAACCCAGAAGGCGGAGGTGGATGTTGCAGTCAGCTGAGATTGCACCACTGCACTCCAGCCTGGGTGATGGAGTCAGACTCTGTCTCAAAAAAAAAAAAGCAACAACAACAAACCAGGATCACAGATTCCTCCCACAAAGAAATTCTCCTCCCAAAAAGGTGCACCCTAGCTCCCTAATCCTTGGATCTGGGCGGCTCTTGTGATTTGCTCTGACCAAAAGTGTGGTGGAAGTCATGTGATACACATAGCCTCTAAGGCTAGCTCTCAAGGGCCCTGCAGCTTCCACCTTTCCCCTCTTGAGATGTTGCCCTGAGACCACCAAGCCCTGAAGAAGGCAGGATGAAAGGCCAGGAAAGAAAAGCCCTGCCAGCACCTGGCCAACTTGCCAGCTGAATGCAGCCATGAGCGTGGGCCCAGAGTCAGGAGAAACGAACTGCTATGACAAGGCAAATTTTGGGGGGTGTTTTGCAGACAGTGATAGAAACTGATTTGTGTGTCACCTAGGGCCAAGTCTACCCAATCTTATAATAAAGGGAAAAGGGGGGAAAATCAGGGGTATAAAAAACAAAGTGAGAAACACGTAACACTACTAATGTCCCAGTTACATACGTCAGGTTTACTTTAAATTTTATAAATGCGATGTCCATTTCAAGATCTAGGATGGACCCCTTATTAAGGATCCAAATATCAAATATCCACATGTGGCTTTTGGAATCATAAGCAATTTGAGTATACCAGTGCATCCCCTTCCCTGGGAAGACTATCTTTCCCAGCAGATTCTCAGTGGGATCAGGGGTCCTGAGCATTTGCACACACATGCAGGGACTCCAAGTGCCCCAAGTGCAGGGCCCTGGTCAGAAGAGCGCACCTGAGGACCCTTCGGAGTAGCATTAAGCATCTTTTTAAAATAAGCCACCTTTTTAATGCAACCATAAAAAGTCATGAGGGCTTTATAATATTATGTAAAAAGGCAGAAAACAGTTATTCACAACTATAATTACAGCTGCATAAAAACATATACACAGAGGCTAGAAAAGAATATCCAACTAGAAATTGTTTTTATATTGGCCGGATGGGTAATTTCCATACACCTTCCACCCCATTTTTCAAAGTTTCAAAGTTGCTGTTATAGGAGAAGGGCAATGTGAAGACTCGAATTATCAACTTCACACTTGAATACTGTATTTTCCAATCAGAACATCAGCCTCTCCTGGTCACCAGCTCCCCACTGGGACCCAGGCCCACCTTGACTATGGGATCCTGAACCCTGTGTTTGTTATGCCCAAGAGCTAACTGACACTTGGCAATCACTGAGGAGGGGCAGCTTGCCTAACAAGGTGTTTACTCAGCTCCGCTTTCTTGCACCACAGCCCAACATTGTTTCCGGTTATGTCATTTTGTTGCCACTAAATCTGTCCCCATCTTTCCCAAGAAAGTGAAACAGTAAGTTTTCACACTAGAACACTACCTATGGCACGAGTGGGGACACAGCCAAGAATCTGGTTTTGACTTTTCTCTAACGACCATCTATCGTCATATAGACCTTAAATGATTTAACAAGACTTTCAGAAGCTATGAAACAATTTGATTACGAACCAGAGAATTAAAAAGAACAAGGAGTAATGTTTGTTTAACATGAATTCTGAGAGCAAATATAGGACAGCAGGCTCAAAAACACCAAGTTCAGATTCAGCTACTTCCACCTCAATGTCATACTAAGAGATACTCCAAACCCCAACATGGTACAATTCACTTAAATCATTACATTCAAATACAATACTTGAATTTCCAATGCTGGACACAAGCTGACAAAGATGAGGTAGAGCTTTGGATAGATACTTTATTTGCTTTGTATATGGTGTTCAAATATTTTTTGGAAGAGAGAAAATCATTTTAGCAGTGGCTGACAATTTACCCTGCCCTAAAACACAAAGGATATTATACGTAACAATGCTTCTGAAATACTGTAAGAATCACTGATTTAAAATCTACAGCTGTAGATTATGACTGCCACTAGAGCTGCATCACAAGTCCTGATGCTTAAGGTAAAATGTTATTTTAACTTAAAGGTAAATGATATTACAACCAATGATCCATGCCTAGTTTACAGTTAGAAATGTATTACTTGAACAGACAATTCTCAGTGCTTAATTCCCAATCACTGGAGTAAAACAGCAAGAGCTGCTAGATCCTAAAGGTGCTAATAGTGGTTGGTTTGTTTTTTAATGGAATCTTGCTCTGTGGCCCAGGCTAGAGTGCACTGGCGCAATCTCCACTCACCACAACCTCCGCCTCCTGGGTTCAAGCGATTCTGCTGCCTCAGCCTCCCAAGTAGCCGGGATTACAGCGCGCGCCACCATGCCCAGCTAATTTTTTGTATTTTTAGTAGAAACAGGGTTTCACCATGTTGGCCAGGCTGGTCTCGAACTCCTGACCTCAGGTGATCCGCCCGCCTCGGCCTCCCAAAGTGCTGCGATTACAGGCGTGAGCCACTGCACCCTGCCGATGGTGGGTTTTAATGGGGCATGGACAGCATTTAAAATTAAGCTGCTTTTCATTCATCACATTTGAGGCATTCCTGTAATCACTACCTAACACTGGATACACAACGCAAGGGAGCGACTGAAACCTAGTGGCAACGAAGCATCTACTCTACGTGTAACTTATATGTTTACAAACTTTTGTGAATTTGCAAAACCTTTGTAAGAATTCTAAGATTAATCTCTGCCTCAGCTGCCTGCTGCCAACATCATCCGTCTATCACATGAAGGAAAAGATGCCGTGTGGAAAACAAACTGACAGAAAACAGAAAGAGAACAATCTCCCCAGAAGAAAGCAAATTTTCCAGAAATGAAGAAACCAAGAAAGGCCCAAAATGATGCCTGACGGGCAAGGCTTACACTGTTTTCTCCCTCAGGATGAGAAGAGGGTTTGGAAAAAGCTGACACCTTAACTGCCAACTCACTAAGGGTTTCTCTGGGCGAGCTTCACGCAGTGCAGAACCAACAGCAATCTGCCCAAACTGCTTCCAGGAAAGCCCAGCCGCACTGTGCCACCATACCTGAGCCAGCTCCTTAACGCGCTTCTCCAGGGGTGCTGGCAGGCCTTCGGGGAGAGAAGAGGGCTGCCTGAATTCCTGGTCCAATCCCACCCCAAGGGAATCACTTCCATCATCCATATCTCGGAAGGGACTTCCTTCTGGAGACTCACTGAGCAGATGCTCCAAGTCCAAATCCGTCAGCGAGTCCATGGCAGTGGCCGCCTGGAGCAAGTCGTTGTCAGAAGTAGAGCCAAAGAGTGAGAGCAAGGGGTCAGAGGCACCCTCCAGTTCCCGCAGGCCCTGAGCTTCCGCTGATGGGACCGCAACAGGCTTATGCTCCTCCTCCCTTTTTTTCTGAGCCTCTTTCTCTTTCTGAAATTTCTTTAGCATCTCTTTAACGCTTAAAGCCCCAGAATATTTCTTCTTCTTCTTCTCCTTACTGGCATTGAGGGCTGTGAAGCTGCAAGCAAGAGGGAAACTGGTCACTCAGACTATAGGACACCTCCAAAGGGAACTCCAGAGGCCTTCACCCCTGCTCCCAGGGTCATGGTCTCCAGGAGAACCTGTCACAGTCCACCCTGTCATTCCTCCTCCCTCCTCTTGGCATATGGAGCTCGTTCTTGCTGAGACCAAAGCTTGAGAGTTAATACAGGTTAGCAACACAGTGTCACATATGCTAAATTTCCGACGGGTTTTTAGAAACCACTGCCAGGCTGAAATAAAAGGTTGCAAAAAGGGGCGGGGAGAGCAAGAAAAGTATTTAGAGGGAGAAAGCAGGAGCAGCAGAGAACAGCAGCAACTTGAAGAGCAGCTGGGGTGAGACCAAGTGAGGAGAAGGAAGCATGACCATAGACAACAAGGGAAAACAGCGGAGACAGAAGGAGAACTGGGGCAGAGAGGAGCACCCCAGAGGACGAGAAACATCAGCAGTCACACAGCGACAAGAATAGCTGCCAACACTGACAGTGGAACTATCTGACACACAGAGAGGTGAGCGTCTATGCCCAGAATGGCACTGCGGGAGGCGTGCGGGAGGACAGGAAGGCCAGGCCCTGCTGCCTCTTCCGAAGCTGTGGGGAGGAGGTGAGTCAGCTCCCAGTCGTCCTGCCCTAATAGTTCAGGCTTTATCCTAGCAAAGAAGCTGCTGCCTCTCACCCGGCTTTGGAAAACTTGGACTTTTTCGATTTCTTCTCCTTGTCATAAGTGTCATCTTTTTTCTTCTTCTTTATCTTCTCACCACCTTCCTTCAACTTCCGCTTCTGAGAATTAAAGACAAGGCACAGTTACACGGCTCCCTAACTCAGGGAGCAAGTGCACTACACGGCACTGGCCTTGCTCCGCCCGGGGCACATCCTGAGACCTGTCTCATTTCCTTCATGAACAAAAGCTCTCAGATCAGTCCCTGGACCACAAACCCACAGCATTCCCACCGACGGTGTCTCCTGGAAACACCCAGGGCTGAGACAACAGTGACCATTCTGGAGCCTGAAACCTTTGTAGTTTGAAAGTTACAAGTGGGCCCTACCTCTCATCTTAAACACATAGGCAGTGGTAGACAGGTTTTTAAACACACTGATCCTAAGGCTGACTGGTTTTCAGTGGGATGGCAGCCCTGGGAACTGAAGTCCTCTACATGTCCACAGAAGAGGGTCAGCAAGAGTGGTACACATTCCCTCATTCCACAGCCTTCCCACCCTGAGGCCACCTCCAGAAACGACCCCTGCTGAGCCTGCTGGGATGTCATGTGACATGGACATAATGACCAAGTGCTGAACAGAGCCCCCACGGGCACGTGTCCTCATCAGGGCACACGTGTAAGAGGCGAGCCATCAACCTGGCACGGCTCTGCCTTTCCACCATCCTCCTGAGCCGGCCAAGCGCCACGTATTCTGGCAAGTCACCTACTGATCTGATAGGGTCACGTCAAAAAGCGTTTCTGAAATCCAAAAGCAAGCACATTCTAACCTTTGGAGATTTTTTCTTCTTTTCTTTAATGAAGTCATCTTCAGACTCTGATGCTTGTCTAAACTGCAGGGTTCCCGAGTTAATGTAAAATCCTCCATACTTCGTAGTCAAAGAAGCAGGAACAAGCTCATCATACTGAAGAGGGGAAACAAACTGTCAGCTCCAAGTTCTGCTTCTACAGTCCGAAGGTGCAAAGTGGGTCTCGAGAGAGATGTGACTGTGCTCCTCTGCCACTTCCAAGAGCATGCTAAAACATCCTCTGGTCAAACATGAATGTCTGAGCTACAAGGTGTTTTGGACAGATCTGGTCATCATTTTCTGAAGAGGGAACTAAGACCCGGAAAAAGAATGTCATTTCGTCTCTCATCAGTGCTGCTACTGCCTCATGCTGGGAAGAGGGCACGACTGCTCTGACCCCACCCCCAGCTTCCTGGTCAGTATCAGGAGGAGCTACGGGTACAGTGGGTCTGACACGGCATTTTCAGTAACTACTTACCGCCTCAGAGTTATCGATGAAGGAATCGGATTCATCATAACCATACCCCATATCGATCAAGTCCTGTATTCGGTCTTTTCTACGTTTCTTTCCACCCTAAAATGTGAAAGCAATAGATTACATGCTTTTTGAATAAACACACAGAATTAACTGTGGCCTTGAACTTCATCAGCTATGACTCAAAGAGGTAATGCACTAACTAAAACAGTCACTCTCTCACATACACACAAACCCCAAAACCTCCTTTCCTGAAAACCTTTTAACATAGAACATATTTGTACCTGTATAAAATGTCCTAGGACAGAAAAATGAACTACATGGCTTCTTATGCTTTGTACCAAAATATTTCTTCTAAGGCGACCACAGGCCCTTCTCGGTTATTTGTCCAGTTAGCTCTTCACACTAGCTCTGCCATGCCCCTTTTCTGTACCTTAATGCGTTAGGTTTAATAACTGCTTCTCTTCTCTCCATGCTTAATGCTTACTTCCAGATCAGTGTTTATTACATGATGATCCACTAAAGGAATACAGTAATGTGTGGAAACCTCTCCCACCCAATGAGGTTGTTTTGTTATTCAAGAGAGAAATCTTACGTATTTTTCTTCAAATTTTCGGGCAAGGGCCTCTACTTTATGCCTTTCCTTTTCTTCGTCATTGAAAGGATCTGACAGATCTTTCTTCTGTAAAGAGATCGTTCCACAAAAAATAAGTCAGAAAATATTCCCATGTTCTTATTCATAGAAACTTCACTGATTACTCAATACCTCTATAAAAACAATGTTTTCCAGAAAAGGGCAAGGTAGAAAACATGCTACCATCTCATCAATGTTTATCTTAATTAAGAAAGTAAAAGGTTAATAAAACTTGATTGAATGCCTGCAATCATCCACCACAGCATGAGGGACTGCAGGACTCAAAGACAGCAAAGGGCCTTTAGAAGGAGATGCTCAGTCGCTACACAACCACGTTCAATAAAGTGGACTTCCTTTGTAACTCTAAAATTTTCTTCAGGCATTTAAAAACATTCTAAGAAAGAGTCCATTGACTTCCAAAACAGTCAATGGCTCAAAAACGTGAAAATCCCACTGAATGTGGTGCAAGTTCTTGAGAGCCGTTCTGCCATACTGTTTAGAAAGGTCTGAATTTGCACTTCTCTCGGTGCTACCAAAGTTAAACTCAGGCTTCCAAGGCTTATTTCCATTTTATAAGCTTATTCTTTTCTCATCAAGCAAATTTTCCACAGATAAGCCTTAAGCTTTGTGAGCAAGGAATCCAAAAAAAAAAAATTTTTTTTTTTTTTTTGAGATAAGAGTCTCACTCTGTCACTCAGGCTGCAGTGCAGTGGCACAATCATGACTCACTGTAGCCTCAACCTCCCCAGGCTCGGGTGATCCTCCTGCCTCAGCCTCCTGAATAGCTGGGACTATAGGCATACAACACTATGCCTAGCTAAATTTTTTTTTTTTTAAGTTTTTTGTATAGATAGGGTTTCATCATGTTGCCCAGGCTGGTCTCAAGCTCCTGGGCTCAAATGATCTGCCCATCTCAGCCTCCCAAAGTGCTGGGATTACAGGCGAGAGCCACCACACCCAGCCAGGAGCCAGGAATCCTAATTTTAATAAGACTCCTGTACGAAGTATGTTTAACACTTCAAGGTAGACAGAAAACACTAAAGACTGTATGCCTGTTTCAAACAAACTTTCTTATCTCACCCTCCCATCTCTGCCTACTGAAATACCACCTGCAAAGGATCAGTTAAATGATTTGTGGTGTACACATACAATGGCATATTATAGAGCACACATCTAACGATCATACCTCAAATGGGGAGTCTTTCAAACATGCTTATCTGGATCTTCTAATTTTTCTACAATGATCGCATATAACGAGTGGTTATGTAACTGTAAGAAATCCCACCAACCTTGAGCAGCACTGGATTCTATGTATACTACTGAACGCCTTGCCAACAGCAGTCTTCCAATAACTACCATTTCCTGACTGTATGACGGAAGGTTCAGCTCTGCCCGAACACTAATCAGGATATAAGCTCTCTTCTTTCTAAGACCTCCAGGGCCTGTGTCGTACCAGACTTAAACAATGACCATATTGTAATTTCTGTTACCTGCGGTGGTACCATTCTCTCAAAACATCTATAGGATGTTTGTTTTGAGGCTGGTACAGTGTTTTCTCTAACTTTCTATAGTCCTCTGAGTCTAGCACACTGCCTTCATACTATTAAGAACTATACACTAAAAGAACTGCTGCACAAATGTGTCTGATTTTATTGTACTTTTAACACTGCAGAGTAGACCCACGACGATTTAGGAGTTCTGAACCCGAAGTCCAGGACTGAATCCTCTGAATTGGATCAAAATTCTCTGTGTATCCTCCATGCATTTTTCTGCAATGGTGAAGGGCATCTGTAGTCCCCAAAAAGGTGACATCAGAGCACTGGAGTTCTAATTTCAGTTGACCTGCTGATTTGGTTTGAACCCATGAATAAACACATTAACCAACTCCTGCTCCTGTCTCTTCCTCTAAAGGAAGAAGCTACCATTTTCCTGAAACAGGAATTATAAAGGGATTTGAACTTACTTTCTGTCATTCTGCCCAGTGGTGCTCATCCAACAGGCTGACCCTTGGTACAGACTCACTGGCCTCCATTCTGGCAATCAGGCAATCAGATCTCAATCAAGGAAACACTTTTTCTTTTTTGGTTTGGTGTTTTTTGGTAGGGGGAGATGGAGTCGCCATCACCCAGGCTGGAGTACAGTGGCATGATCTCAGCTCACTGCAATCTCTGCCTCCTGGGTTCAAGCAATTATCCTGCCTCAGCCTACCGAGTAGCTGGGATTACATGCATGCACTACCACACCCGGCTAATTTTTGTATTTTTAGTAGAGATGGGTTTTTGCCATGTTGATCAGGCTGGTCTCAAACTCCTGACCTCAAGTGATCCGCCCGCCTCGGCCACCCAAAGTGTGGGGATTACAGGCATGAGTCACTGCGCCAGGCCTTCCAGCCTTTTTTTTTTTTTTTTGACACAGGGTCTTGCTTTCACCCAGTGCGGTGGTGTGATCACGGCTCACTGCAACCTTGACCTCCCAGGCTCAAGCAATCCTCCCACCTCAGCTTTCTGAGTAGCTGGAACTTCAGGCATGCACCATCATGCCCAGCTAATTTCTGTATTATTTTGCACAGATGGAGTTTCACTATGTTGCCCAGGCTAGTCTTGAACTCCTGTGGTCAAGTGATCCTCATGTCTCAGACTCCCAAAGTGCTGGGATTACAGCTGTGAGCCACTATGCCAGGCCAAGAAAACACATTTTTTTAATCTCAGGAAAAAAAGATTAATCCTTCTAACCAAAAATACCCTCCGAACAGCACACCTGTGAATAAGACCGACTGATCACTTGGCACTGAGGCATACTGCTAGAAAATTCACAACATGATTTCATTCTCGTTCCACACTCAGACAACTGTGAGCCAATTACCAGCCTCATCCCCATTTCACTAAGAGCCACGCTAGAGACCACAATGCTGCGAGTGTGGGGCCCACTTATCTTTTCCTCAGAGCCTAGCACAGTGCAAAGGTAGACACAGGTGCTTAAAAATGCTTTTCACGGGCCAGGCACGGTGGCTCACGCCTGTAATCCCAGCACTTTGGGAGGCAGAGACGGGCGGATCACGAGGTCAGGAGATCGAGACCATCCTGGCTAACACGGTGGAACCCTGTCTCTACTAAAAATACAAAAAATTAACCAGACGTAGTGGCGGGCGCCTGTAGTCCCAGCTACTCGAGAGGCTGAGACAGGAAAACGGCATGAACCCAGGAGGCGGAGCTTGCAGTGAGCCGAGATTGCACCACTGCATGCCAGCCTGGGCGACAGAGCGAGACTCTGTCTCAAAAAAAAAAAAAAAAAAAAAGCTTTTCACCTAGGTGGTACTCAAATACCATACAATTCCATCTACATAAAATACAAAAACACGGCCAGGTGCGGTGACTCACGCCTGTAATCCTAACACTTTGGGAGGCGGAGGTGGGTGGATCACTTGAGGTCAGGAGTTCGAGACCAGCATGGCCTACATGGTTAAAATGGTAAAACCCCATCTCTACTAAAAATACAAAAAAAAAAATTAGCCAGGCGTGGTGGCTGGCAACTGTAATCCTAGCTACTCGGGAGGCTGAGGCAGGAGAAACATTTGAACCTGGGAGGCGGAAGTTGCAGTGAGCCAAGATTGCGTCACTGCACTCCAGCCTGGGTGACAGAGTGAGACTTGGTCTCAAAAAACAAAAACAACAACAACAACAAAAAAGAGAGGCCAGGTGCTGTGGCTCATGCCTGTAATCCCAGCACTTTGAGAGGCCAAGGTGGGTGGATCACAAGGTCAGGAGATCGAGACCATCCTGACTAACACATTGAAACGCTGTCTCTACTAAAAATACAAAAAATTAGCCGGGCATGGTGGTGGACGCCTGCACTCCCAGCTACTCGGGAGGCTGAGGCAGGAGAATGGCGTGAACCCGGGAGGCAGAGGTTGCACTGAGACAAAATGGTGCCACTGCACTCCAGCCTGGGCGACAGAGTAAGACTCTGCCTCAAAAACAAAAAACAAAAAACAAAAAAAACCCCACAAATCTAAGCAGATGTAAGCTGTTAGAAATCAGGGCAGTGGTTGCCCATAAGTATTGAGGTAGTCTTCTGGCAGGGCAGAAGGAGGGTTTCTGGGGTCCTGATAAATATATTTTGTGACCTACGTGCAGGTTACATGGGGGTACTGAGTTCATGAAAATCCATCAAGTTGTGGCTAGGTGCAGTGGCTCATGTTTGTAATCCCAGCACTTTGGGAAGCCAAGGCAGGCAGATCACCTGAGGCCAAGAGTTTGAGACCAGCCTGGCCAACATAGTGAAACGCCATCTCTACTAAAAATACAGAAATTAGCTGGGTGTGGTGGCGTGCACCTGTAGTCAGTCCCAGGTACTCGGGAGGTTGAGGCAGGAGAATCACTTGAACTCGGGAGGCGGAGGTTACAGTGAGCCGAGATCGCCCCATTGCATTCCAGCCTGGACGACAGGGCGAGACTCGGTCTCGAGAAAAAAAAAAAGAAAAAAAAAAAAAAGGCAGTCTACGTGTTTTTTTGTCTGCCCCTATACTAGGTAGACAGCAAGATTCTGTTGGAAGAGGAAAATGTCCAGCATGAAATTCTAACACTAGAACTGTCAGGGACTGGTTTCATTTACACATAACGTTTATAACCTTAGCAGAGAAAAATGTATTGTTTTTAAACATTTATGTTAATTAGTCATAATTCAAATTGGCCTCTCCCTTTGTGCACAGAGGTAAGAGAAGCAAATCTTGTGCTTGCCGTGAGTGAGTGACAGGATCTTGGGGCAGCCAAAACCTCAGTTAAGTCTTGCTTCCCCACTACGGAAGCCCCACATGCATGCACTGACCCCTGTGCGTTAAACCTGCAGCGCCTCTGGGAAAAAAGGGGTGTACCTTATCTCCAGGCTGAAGGCCTTTTACCTTCCCTCGGATATTCTTCACCAGCTCTGGGTAGAAGAACTCTGGGCAGCGTTTGTGATCTGGTTCAAAGAGGGTGAGTGTAATCCGAACAGCTGCTGCGGCCGGCTCACAGTCCTGATGCTGTTCTCCTGCCCCAGCCTCCTCCTTCCGGGACTTCTTCAAAAACGCAGGATTCAGGGAACCTGGGAGAGAGGTGAACTGGACCCTGTGGGGCTCCGACATGGCTACCAACAAGTCTTAGCGGGTGTCACTGCATGGCTTCTGTTAACATTGAAAAGAAGGGCCAGGTCAAACGAAGATGATAAAATAGTTTACCTGCCTAATTAAAGAGATTTAAGTTTAAGAGAATTTCATTGTCAAGAAAACTCCACTGTTATATTTTGTCATTTATTGTTTTTTTCTGCTTATTCATCCTAAAATTTTTTCACAATCATTCAGAGATAGTCACTGCTTAGCATACTTCCAGTCTTTTTTCCTGTGCATGTGTATCCTAGATCCTTGACCTTAAAGAACCTATGCTGACAGAGCCTTAGACCTCCAAATTGTAAAGACTACTAAAATATTAATTATTTTCCATTTAATTTGTCTAACACTTATTTCTTCTGGCTGATAATAATCTTTAAGACCCCTTTATTTTCATCACCAGCGGTTTCCTATCATTGGGAGCCAATCTTCACAATGACAAAGCTTTTATCAGCTGAACAAAAGATATTGCCTACCCCAGGATAGTAAAGAACCAGTGACTCAGGAGGGTGTGGCTAGGCTCACTTCCTAACAAAGTTACACACTCCTGCCCTGTGCACCACTCTCACACCCAAACACTGGCCTTGGCAAAATAACAAATTATGACAAGCCAAAGACCTTCAAAATCACTTGGGAATGGTCAAAATAGATTTTGAATACAGAATTCCAAATGTTCACAGAATATGAATACGCTAATACATGCCATACATGTTTTCTGCTTACTTCGTATATAATTTTGTGTCCTGCTTTTTAAAAGAGTTCATATTCTAGTGTGAACTTTCTACCATACCAATAAATAAAGATATTCATTGCAGCCTTGTTTATACAAGAAAAATGATGGAAGCAACCAAAATGACAATCAAATGACAATCAATCAGGGAATGGTTGAATAAATTGTGACTTTCTTATTGACTTGTAAGTGCTCTTGATATTATACATAAATTATTATACATTATAGATATACAAAATCTGTCATATCCCTTATAAGTACTTCTTCTTGTTTTGTTATTTGCTGTTTAGTGTTGCTTAGAGTGAGGTATGATGAAAGAAATGTTAACTTTTTTCTTTTTTTTTTTGAGCTAGGGTCTCGCTGTTATATCCAGGCTAGAGAGCAGTGGCCCAATCACAGCCACTTCAGCCTCAACCTCCCAGGCTCAAGCAAACCTCTCACCACTTCAACCTCTCGAGTAGCTGAGACTACAGGTATATCCCACCATCCTGGCTAATTTTTTCTATTTTTTTGTAGAGATGCTGACCCACTATGTTGCCCAGGCTGGTCTTAAGCTCACAACCTCAAGCGACCCTGCTTCCAAGGAAATTATAACTTTGTATGCAGTTAAAACTAGGCTCTTTTCCTTTGAGACTCCTCCCATTTCTTTTATGCCTAGAATGTTCGTCTCCAACCAGATCTTATAGAAGAACTTGTGTATACAGGTTTTTTGTTTTTTGAGACAAGGTCTCACTCTGTTGCCCAGGCTGGAATAAAGTGACTCAATCTCAGCTCACTGAGGCCTCAACCTCCCAAGCTAAAGCGATCCTCCTACCTCAGCCTCCCTAGTAGTTGGAACTACAGGCGTGCTAATTTTTGTATTTTTTGTAGGGACGTTGTTTTGCCATGTTGCCCAGACTGGTTTTGAACTCCTGCTGGGATTACAGGTGTGAGCCACTGAGCCCAGCCTATATGGTCATTTATAGATATTTTTTCACATTTACTTCATTAACCCCAGATGAATTTGCTATGCTATAAAGTATGAGGAGAGGCTGTAACTTGGTTTCTTCCAGCATCAATCACTAAACAATCCTTCCTTCCTCTGCTGATTTGGCATATATTGCAAAGCAACATCATAGATATCTAAGGCCTGTTTCTGAAGTCCATGTGTCATATTAATACGGTATTTAGAGATTCTTTAACCAGTATTGCACTGTTTTGTAAAGTTTTATACTTTAATGTTGCAAAGTTAAAGCTCATGTTTATTATCCTTCTTTATAAATAATACTTTGCCATTCCAGCCTATGTATTATTTTGGCAGGTTTCAAAAAAACTCACTGTATTTTGGTTGTAAATCAATCACAAATGTGAGTTAATTCAGGAAAATTAGCATATATCGTATATATCCACATACATGTAGACGTATTTGTATATATCCAATATTCATTTGTCGAATTATGATCACAAAATCAACTTATAACATCACATAAGGGAACAAAATATCTACAAATGAAGAGTTAAAATAATTCTAATCAGGCGGCAAAACGATTAGCAGTGTAACAGGCTGGCGCTGCAAAAGACCATCTCCCAACACGTACTAAGATGTTAAAGGAGATTTCCCTAAAAGAAATCTCCAAGGCCCTCAGGATATTTGTGATGCGCTGGGTTGTGGAAATAAATCCCAGCTGAAGGCTTACAGATTCCCCCACTGATAGAACCGGAACAGTCTCACTATGAGAAGGGAATCAGCAAGTTAACCAATGGGATGCAGGAAGGACATCCTTGAATTGGCAACCAGGTCCTACTCCCCCTGTCCAGGCAGTAAACACATAACCTTATCTCAGTCCAAGTCTGAGAGACTGCAGCTTCAATCCTAGATGGCAAAACTGCTCCTTTCAGTTGCTTAAGTGACTCTCCAAGCCCAAGAAGGTAAAAAATAGGACTACGGGATAAAGTGAGTCAAATCTGTAGTCTATTACCACTTAGATTTGGGGTTGTTTTATAATCATTATAATGTTCTGCTGTTACTAAGCCATTTGAAACATTTAAGAGAATCCAATATATTAAACAATGGTACGTTAGACTTACAATCATAATTCAAAATGCTTAAGAAAATATAATTAAGTTCAAACATGTTTGAATGTTTAAAAAAAACTGACTTACATTTACCTATTAGACTTACGAGAGTTGCCTAAGTCCTTGGAAAGATTTTAGTTTTTTTTGTGGTTTTTTTTTTTTTTTGTGAGACAGTTGCCTCACTCCTGTTGCCCAGGCTGGAGTGCAGTGGCACCATGAGAGCTCACTGCAGCCTCAACTTCCCGGACCCAGCACTTTGGGAGGCTAAGGCAGGATGATCGCTGGAGCCTAGGAGTTTAAGACCAGCCTGGACAACATGATGAGACTTCATCTGTACAAAAAAATTTTTTTTAAATTAGCCAGGTATGGTGGCACACCCCTGTAGTCTTGGCTACTAAGGAGGCTGAGGTGGGAGGATGGCTTTAGACTGGGAAGGTCCAGGCTGCAGTGAGCCGTGATCCTGCCACTGCACTCCAGCCTGGGCGACAACAGTGAAACTCCGTCTCAAACAAAAAAAAAAAAGAAAAAAACAAAGATCCCTCTTTAAAAACCTCAGTTGGTGTTACTGAGAAAATACTAGCCTTCCTTGTCCCTTGGTTATCCTCAGGGATTTTTTATTTTTTCTTACTATATATATATATATATATTTCTCCTTCTAAACATTGTATTTTCAAACTGGTTATTGATGAAACAGAAAAACTAAATTGTGCATTCCAACTTATAATGAGTACCCTTCCTGAATTCTTATTTTAATTGGTTTTTTGTTTTTGTTTTTTTTGTTTTTTTTTTCAAAATAGGCAGACCTATCATCCACGGAAATGAGAATTCTGTCTTCCCTTTTCCAAAAATTACATTTCTTATTTTTGTTTCCTGTCTTACTGCACTGGCTAGAACTTTCAGGTTTTAGGCAATATATTCTTATTATCTAATAGTGGTAGAAATGTACCATGTTTCTGATGTTAAGGGGAATGCCTCTAGGTTTTGGTGCAATGTTCATTTGAGATTTTTTTTTTCTTTTTTTTTTTTTTTTGGCGGGGGGACGAGTCTCGCTCGCTCTGTCGCCTAGCTGGAGTGCAGTGACATAATCTCGGCTCACTGCAACCTCCGCTTCCCGGGTTAAGCGATTCTCCTGCCTCAGCCTCCCAAGTAGCTGGGACTACAGGCATGCATCACCACGCCCGGCTAATTTTGTATTTTTAGTAGAGACTGGGTTTGACTGTGTTGGCCAGGCTGGTCTCGAACTCCTGATCTCAGGTGGTCCGCCCGCCTCGGCATCCCAAAATGCTGGGATTACAGGCTTATACCACCATGCCCGGCCAAGATTCATGTTTTTATTTAAGTTATTAAAATCTCCTTCAATTCCTCACAAATTCAGAATTTTTAAACAGGAACATATGTTAAATTTTTATCAAATTATTCCCTGGAATCTTAAATACGCTTTAAAGATCACTTTGTCTTAAAAATACACACGCAGTAAATGACAGTCCGTGCAGCTAATTCTTGGTACTTCAGGGAAACTGATCTCCCAAGAAAAATCAGGCTGCAGGACGACCCAGTACGCTAAACACCGACTTGCAACCGAAATCTCTAACCACCACAATGTCTTGGGGAAATGCGTGTGGACTCGCCACCTTTGCCAGCTGGCGGTGACTCAACAAGAGCCCGACACCAAGTCTAAGTCAATCCTTAACACTGTGGAGTCTGTGATCGGGACTGGGATCTTTTGCAAAATTGTGATTCTACCTGGTCTGCTGAAGTTTGGGCCGACGCTGCGCTCAACTGCAGTTAACACTTCCCAGTTCATGGTTCAGTTTTAAAGTGTCCAAACTACGCCCGGCATCTGTCTTCCTGTTGTCACAACTTTTTCAAAAGTGCAGAACTAGGGCAAGGCTAACGAGAGAGCCCGGACCCGACAACGACACGCACCTTTGTCCCCAGCGCCGACGCGGGCCGCAGACGTCCCCCCGCGGCGGTCCTCATGCCGGTCCCCGGGCGGCGGCGCAGCTAGCGGTCGGCTCCTAAGCCGTGGCTCCCAGCGGGCGGGCGGCCCGCGCCTCGGCCCATGGCCGGGTCCCCGCGCCCAGGGGAGCCTGGTGTGCCGCGCCGCGCGCCAGCCCAGGAGGAAGCGAAGAAATGCCAACTCGACGTCCGCGCAGCCACTCCGGGGACACCAGGGGGTCGGGGGAGCAGCCTCCGGTCGCCCCAGGAGAACTTGCGGCGCGGGACCCCGCGCTCAGACGGCGCCTCCGAAAGCGGCCGTCGGGAGGAGCGCTCCAAAGAACACGGGCGGCGGGAGCGGACGGGCGCGGATACCGGGGCCTCCCGGCCTGCGGCCAAGCAGAGTCGCCGGGCGCGGGAGCCCAGACCCGGCGGACACTGAGTTCCAGGCCGCGCCGAGCTCCGTCAGGGTAGCTCACTGGCGTTGCGACGGGGCCGACCAGCGCCTCGGGCTCGGGAATGGCCCCGGGGCCCGCGCCGGACCAACGGGCGTAACGGAAGCGCCGAGAGGGGAGGGGCGCGGAGTCCAAGACCCGGGGGCGGGGCGAGCCGCGCGGCCGGCTCCCTCTCGCGCTCAGCCGGTCGCACCGTCGCCGCCGCCGCCGCCTCAGACCGCGGGCGCTTCGTTGTCACGAGCCGAAGGGAGGGGGAAGGAGCCGGGAGTCTCTGCGCTCCGGCGCGCGGAGACCGCGGCGCTCGCGTCACGTGCCCCTCGGTCGGCCAATGATCCCCGACGGGCGCGGTGACGTCAGAGTAGCGGCGTGGCCGGTGACAGCCGGCCCCCGTCACGTGGTCGGGCCCACTCCAATGGGCGGCGCCGGGGCGACTTGCTGTTCCCGGCGGCCCGTGCGTCGGCGGTGGTTGGGTGGTAAGATGGCGGCTGTGAGTCTGCGGCTCGGCGACTTGGTGTGGTGAGTCCGAGCGGCCGGGCCAACCGAGACGCGCCGGGGAGCTGCCCGCCTGGGCGCGGGGTTCGCTGCCGGCCCCGGAGCTGCCTTTTTATGCGCTCCAGGTCGCGGAGAGAGGGGAAGAGAAGGTGCCGGCGCTTGCGAGCGGCGCCAGGCGGAAGGGGCAGTCTAGTCCCGGGGGACCGAGGCCGAGGGTGGCCACGGCGGGCACCGGCTTTGATCCCCGAGGCCGGCTGGGTGGGGTCTGCACTCGGGGCCCAGATACTGGCGGCCCCCGTGAAGGGAGCCGCCGGTGCCGCGAGGCTTCCCCGGACGACGGGTCCCCGGGGTCTTGCTGGGGCTTCCCAGAAAGCAGAAGCGCCGGGGACCGGACCTGCGAGTCCATCTCGCCGGTGCCATTCGGTCAAAGCCCAGGTTGCGATGCAGCCGACCTGTGCGGGCGGCTCAGCCGGGGGTGTCTAAGCCAGACTGCTGGCGTTGCCCCGCGAAGAAATGGCGGGGGGAGTTCTTTACAACCGATGGCTTGGCAGTGACCAGTGCAGGCTTGGGTGCCTCCCGCGGTCTGCTTCTGTGTCCCAGACAACCGCCCGAACCAAGACTGATTGTCGCCGCCTCCCTCGAGCTGCGTAGCTTGTTTCTCCACCCAGAGGAAGGCTTCCATTAGCATTTGTCAAAGCCAGGCAGGTCTCCTGTTGAATTAAGCCAGACTTAGGGAGGGAAAGTCTGTGTTTACAGAGGAAGCTGTCTTCCCACCCCCGTCATTAAGAAGCTCTAGACAAGTGACTTTTGACAGTTGTGTTGTTCTGTATTCCTTGTCAACAGAAGAATGGATATACGTTGTGCACATAAGTATATACAATTTTGCATTTTACTTCTGAGGGTGTTGGGCCCAGCTGTGAAAGCTTTTGTTTCGGCATTTGAGGATGCCAGCAGAGATTTAGGAAAATAAATTGCGTATTGAGTGGGTTGAAGGAGATGGACTGGCTTTTCCAGGGCAAGTGTTGACTCTTTGTGTTTTCTCTAGGGGGAAACTCGGCCGATATCCTCCTTGGCCAGGAAAGGTGAGTGTCTTGCTACTAAAGGAAGATATCTGAAGTTGGGTTTGAGGAGGTGGAGAATGTAAGATGCATTCCTCTCAGTTTCTAGTATTGAGTTAAATTGGGCTCATTCAGATGGCACTTAGAATTTTTTTTCCCCTAGTATCGGTTATTTTTTAAAAGGCAATGCAGTATACACCAGATCATTAAATCTGCTCTAAACGCTTATTTCTTGATTTAGAGGAGGTTTATGAAGTTTCTTTTTTAACCCCGGAAATAATCCTAGTCTGAATTTAGCTTCATGCTTAAATGTAACAAAAGGAGAAGAAAATATAAATTATCCAGGAAGAAAGTCTAAATGTAGGTTAGTGAAAAGCCAAAGTATTTTTGTCCCAACTAAGTTTAAATCTTCTTCCATGTTACCATATGTGCTACTCCAGTGCCTCTTTGCAGAAGTTGGCATTCCAGATTTTGCATGAGGTGATCCATCATTGCTTTCCAAATGTTGTGTTTTTATATTCTTGCTTGGAGCCCGGGAAGTGTCTTTAGATGGTCTCTTTGCAATATGGTGTTTTCTGTGCCTCGGTTGTCCTTTGTTTTCACTATGTCCTGTGTCAACCCTTCCTGCACAGGAAGTATTTCAAAGAGTGTCGTCTGCATTTTTTCAGTAATGATGGGGTCACATTGGGGCAGGGGTGGGGTGGTGGGGGGCAGGGGATGCTGTTGATCTTAGTTTTAACTGCTTGTAAAACAGGGCCACTGCAGTAAAAGGGATATTGTGTCTACTGAGCACTGTGCTACATGTTAAATATTGGGAACTTCTAGAATATCTACACATTTCCATACACCTCAATAGAAAAATGGGAGATTTAGACAAGTACTAGGCCTTGGGTTCTGTTTTGTATATAAATAAATTTATTTGTAAGTAAGTCCTTTTAATTTACTTTTTTCTTAGCAACGTAGAACTGTGTAGAGCAATGTGGAGCCACTAGAAAGTGGGCTGCTGTGTTGCCAGCCAAACTTTTTCCCCCCTTTTATCCTCCAGATTGTTAATCCACCAAAGGACTTGAAGAAACCTCGCGGAAAGAAATGCTTCTTTGTGAAATTTTTTGGAACAGAAGATCAGTGAGTAGTACTCACCAGGAGTCTCCCTTCGCCTTTCTTTCTGTGTTACCTGGAGTCTGAGCTGCTTTGAAAATATTCTAAGGATCCTTAGTTCAGTCTTCTTATAATGTATAATACTGGCATCTCATTCTGCCTTCATACCTAAATAAAGGTGCAATTTCTTGCAGAAATTGCCCTAGACAACTGTCCTAGGTCTATAACTAAGTCAGGCAAGAACTAGGTTCATTTACCTTCTAACTATAACAATCACATTGAAATAGTTTCTCACATGTTTCTTTACCCAACTCCAAAGGCAGTTCCTTTTTGTTTATTTTTGAGACAGAGACTTACTCTGTCACCCAGCCTGGAGTGCAGAGGCAGTCTCAGTTCACCGCAACCTCTGCCTCACTGACTCAAGCGGTCCTCTCACCTCAGCCTCCCGAGTAGCTGGGACCACAGGTGTGCACCACCATGCCCAGCTAATTTTTTGTAGAGGGGGTTTTACCATGTTGCCCAGGATGTTCTCGAACTCCTGGACTCAAGCAATCCACCTGCCTTGGCCTCCCAAAGTGCTGGATTATAGGCGTGAGCCACTGCACCCAGCTGGCAATTATTTTTATAAAAGCCATGTTAAGTTCTCTTTTAATGCCATATATCATTATGGTTCATGCTTGGGGTATACAGTGGAAACTTTTATTTATGTTAATAAAAGTAATTGTTCAATCATGTTCTCATTTGTAAAACTAAGTGATTTGCTTTGACATTGTTATAGTAAGTCTTTTTACCAGATCTGTCCTAAGTTGGGGAAACCAGGACCATTAATCTGAGACTCTTTGACCATATAACATGTCACAGTGAGGGGAAGAACGTGAAGAACCTGTATTAACTTGAGTTACTAGTGATTTGTTTAGCTTTTTCATCACTATGTCAAGTTGCTTACCTGGGTCTAGCTAGATGGTTTGATTTTTTTTTTTTTTTTTTTTTTGAGATGGAGTTTCACTCTGTCACCCAGGCTGGAGTGCAGTGGCATGATCTCAGCTCACTGCAACCTCCACCTCTCGGGTTCAAGTGATTCTGGTGCCTGAGCCTCCCGAGTAGCTGGGACTACAGGCGCACACCACCACACCCGGCTAATTTTTTTTATATTTTTAGTAGAGACGGGGTTTCACCATGTTGGCCAGGCTGGTCTCAAACTCCTGACCTCAAGTCATCTGCCCCTCCCCCCCCCCCCCCCCGCCAACCCCCTCAGCTTCCCAAAGTGCTGGGATTACAGGCAAGAGCCACCATGCCCAGCCGGTTTGATTTCTTTAAGTAGTTGTATTTCTATTTATTATTCTTATAGGAAAATACAGCCTTAGATTTGAAAAAAATGTCTGTGGCTTCTCTGGTAAATCTAATTCTGATGGTTAAAGTATTTCTACTTAGAAAGCGATATATTATAAACAGTATTCTTCACTCATCCAGGAGTTTATATGTCAGATGCTCTTCCTGGTTTCATGTTTACAGATAGACCCAGCCCCATTTCTCTATCACAAGCCAGCTTAGCAGCCTGTGGTGGCAGTATTTCAAGGAGATCGCTGGCCTGGAGCTGTGGAGCCAGAGCTTCTGGAAGAGGGAATGTTCTTAGAACTCCATGGATTTAAAAAGAAGATTTGGCCGGGCATGGTGCCTCAGGCCTGCAATCCCAGTACTTTGGGAGGCCAAGGTGGGTGGATCACTGGAGGTCATGAGTTCGAGACCATCCTGGCCAACATGGCAAAACCCCGTCTCTACAAAAAATACAAAAATTAGCCAGGAGTGGTGGCGTGTACCTGTAATCCCAGCTACTTGGGAGGCTGAGGCTCGAGAATTGCCTGAACCCAGGAGGCAGAGATTGTTCGAGACCCTGCACTCCAGCATGGGTGACAGACTGAGACTATGTCTCAGAAAAGCAAAACAAAAACAGGAAAGATTGTCCTCATGCATAACATCAGTGTTATGTGTCCACTTTCTGAATTGCTTGACACTGAGGGAATTTATAAGAAAGCAAGTATTATAGTTCCCACCTTCCAGATGCTCAGTCAAGTGACAAGTTGTAAACATTTCAGATAAGATGATGTGCACAATGATGGTCAGGCATGGTGGCTCATGCCTGTAACCCCAGCACTTTGGGAAGCCGGGGCAGGCAGATTGCTTGAGGCCAGCAGTTTGAGAACAGCCTGGCCAACATGGTGAAACCCTGTCTCTACTAAAAATACAAAAATTAGTCGGGCGTGGTGGTGCACACCTATAATCCCAGCTACTCAGGAAGCTGAGGCAGGAGAATTGGTTGAACCTGGGAAGTGGAGGTTGCAGTGAGCTGAGATCGCACCACTGCACTCCAGTCTGGGTGACAGAGCGAGACTCTGTCTCAAAAAATAAATAAAGATTATGTGCAGAATGAATGATGGCAGATAATTGTTAATTCTAGGCTGGGCACAGTGGCTCATGCCTGTAATCCCAGCACTTTGGGAGGCCAAGACAGGAGGATTGCTTGAGCCCAGGAGCCAGAGACCAGCCTGGACAACATAGCAAGACCTTGTCTCTACTTAAAAAAATAAATTTTTTTTTTCAGTAGCCAGGCATGGTGGCACACAAGTGTAGTCCCAGGTATGCAGAAGGCTAAGGCAGGAGGATTGCTTGAGCCCAGGAGGTCAAAACTGCAGTGAGCCATGATCACAATATTGCACTCCAGTCTGGGTGACAGAGCTAGACCCTGTCTTAAAAAGAAAAAGAATTCTAGAAGAGGGAGAGCTCAGTGGAGAGCCATGAGAACCAAGAAGACTGACTGAAGAGATGGGATTTGTTTTTCTGTTTTTTTTTTTGTTTTTTTTTTTTTGAAGTGGAGTCTCGCTCTGTTGCCCAGGCTGAAGTGCAGTGGCGCGATCTTGGCTCACTACAAGCTCCACCTCCCGGGTTCATGCCATTCTCCTGCCTCAGCCTCCCGAGTAGCTGGGACTACAGGCACACACCACCATGCCCAGCTAATTTTTGTTGTATTTTTCAGTAGAGGCAGGGTTTCACCATGTTAGCCAAGATGGTCTTGATCTCCTGACCTCGTGATCTGCCCACCTCGGCCTCCCAAAGTGCTGGGATTACAGGCGTGAGCCATCGCACCCAGCCAGAGATGGGATTTGAATCCAGCTCTGGAAGATACATAGAATCTGGATAGATGGGGACTATAGGGGCATTTCAGACAGTGGGGATACCATGAACAATTGGCATTAAGCTGGGTGTTATGGAAAGGAAGAGGCTCCCTGCCTGAGGTAACTTGTGCTTAGGAATAACAGAGGCAATATGGTTGGCCCAAACTTCATTAGCTAAATGAATAATTACACAAGTCTAAACAAAAATGGGAACTGAGTCTCATAAGGAGCCTGAAAGCCATTGTTTCCTTTTGTTTTTTGTTGCTGTTGTTGTTCTTTTTTCGTTTCTTGATTTTTTTTTGAGAAAGGGTTGGAGTGCAGTATCACGGACATGGCTTACTGCATCCTTGACTTCCCAGGCTCAGGTAATCCTCCCACCTCAGCAGTCCGAGTAGCTGGGACCACAGTTGTGTGCCACCATGCCCTACTAAATTTTTTACTTTTTTTTTTTTTTTTTTTTTTTTTTTTTGTAGAGACAAGTTCTTGCCATGTTTCCCAGGCTGGTCGCAAACTCCTGGGCTCAAGTGATCCTCCCGCCTCGGCCTCCCAAAGTACTGGCATTATGGGCATGAGCCACAGCGCCGATCCCCGATTTTTTTTTTAATGCTAAAAGACTAGATTAATAAACTGTGATCCTTGTTTATAACAAGTGCTAGAAATAGGACACAGAAAATTGGAGTTGAGTTAATTTCAGAGCTTAACCAGGCAAACAGGTGAAGCCAGTGGTGATGTGCTTGCTCAAGACAAAAATAGCCTGATGGTGGTGGTGATGATATAATTTCTAACTGACTAAGGTTCTTTGGAGGGTTGTAAACAAGTGGGATACAAAGCAACTGCTAAATGCAATATTTTTAACCTTTTAAACTCCTTTGCTAGAGTTCTACATTTTAAACTATAAAAATGAAGTCACTGTGGTACTAATATGTTATCTTTTTGTGGGTAGGCAGTTAACTTAGAGAAAGGAAATGAAGGGTAAAGAGGTACAGTACTTCTCTAAAGAAGGAACACTTCCTTAGTGATCAGTGCTGGGGCAGATTTTATTTTGTGTTTTTCTATGAAGGTAAGATCTCCAGATTGGCTGGTGGCAGCAGATTACTTTGGGGAAAGAGCTCTGGATTGGTTACCAGCCTAATGTGCATTCAGGTACCAGTTCCACCTTGCTCCCTGATTTAGCCTCTGTGTCCTCTACATAAGGGGATGATACCCCCTACCTCATAGTTAGGAAGGAAAAGTAGTATCTCTTGTGTAGAGTGTGGCTTGCCATACAGCAGGTATTAGCACACATTGGTCCAGGATGCCTTTAAGTATCGAAAACTGAGAGAGATGGAGACTCTCCCTATGAGAGAGAGAGAGAGAGTGTGTGTGTGTGTGTGTGTGTTTGTTTGAAAAGAAAGGAATATGAGAGTTGGAAGTTCCTAAAGGATGTCAGCCAGGTTTGCTCTTTTTACCAAAAAGGCTTTGAGTACAAAACCATGCATCATTCCACCTTTATGTAAAACTGTATGCGCCTCGTCAGGAATACTCTATGGACTTCAGATCATGCTTTCAAAGGGATCTCTTAGAATTGGCCAAGATCCAGAAAAGGGAACTGAGTCAGACAAAAGAGCAGGACTCTTTAATGTGGAAAAGCAAAGACTGAAGGAATCACGGGATCAGGAGGTAGGAAACAGCGAATGGCCTAGAGGAGTTTGGCGATGGGCACTGCAAGTGGATTGTGGTATGACTGTGTTAGGACCAGGGTGAGGAGCACTGGATGAAATGGGCGTTTAAGAGGTGGTGTAGACAGGTATTGCAAGGGGATTTTTTAGGGATGAGAACTAACTTGTGAAGACAAAGCCATAAGTGGCTCCTGTAGAAGCTGGACTGCACCTCGCCTTTAACACTTGACATCAGGGAGGGGGCATGTGGTCCAGGCACATCCTGGGTGGGGGCACCATTGGTTACTGGACCCTGGCCCAGGTGGATAGGGTCTGACCCAGTGGAGTGTCCTCCGTTCCTGAGAAATACAGGATTTGGTCAAAGATGTTCAGTTTCAAAATTGACACACTACTTAGGCAAAAAAAAGTGTAGTTATACTTTTTAATATTTGCAAGGTCTTTTATTAAAGAGTAGAAAGAACGGCTCCTTATGACAAGATAATCAGTGATTATAATCTTTTAGAAACCTGATTTTTCTCTCTCCCCATCTCTGCCAAAATATCTAACAAATTGTGTTGACATCCCACTGTTAGGAGAGGGCCAGACCTTCCTAATCAGGTGTCCTGGTGAGAGGAGGACTTCATTATACGGATTCGGCTCCCTGAGCGAGATGGCCAAGACAAAACTGCCCACGTAATTTTTGTATTTTCATGGAAATACGAAGGGGATATAATTTCAGCAAAACCCTGCCGGCTTCACTTGGTGACTACAACCAAAGATTATGTGTCAAGTGCAGGAGGGTCCCTCTCTGACAGGTCTGATTAGTGGTGACCCCCCCATCAGAGTAGAGACAGAGCTCACGGTTTAAAAGTTTCATCGGGGCCAGGCGTGATGGCTCACACCCGTAATCCCAACACTTCAAGAGGCAGAGGCAGAAGCATCACTCAAGCCTAAGAGTTCAAGGCCAGCCTGGGTAACATGGCAAGACCCATCTCTACAAAAAATTTAAAAATAAAAAAATTTAAAGCTACCATGCCGGCTTGTTCTCACCTTTATACTCTATGCTTGTGTGTGTGTTTGTGTGTGTGTGTGTGTGCTTTTTCTCTGTCTGTCTCCCTCCCCCTGCCATCTTCTCCCCGCCCTTTCTCCTTTTCTCTTTCTCTTAGCTTCACGGCTTCAGCCCAGGTCACCTGTCTATCCAAAGGCTGAAACACAGGTGAGAGGGTTCATGCGTAGTAGCATGTACCTGTAGTCTCAGCTACTTGGGAGACTGAAGCAGAAGGATCGCTTGAGCCTGGGAGGTCAAGGCTACAGTGAACTGTGATTGAGGCACTGCATTCCAGCCTGGGTGACAGAGCAGGACCCTGTCTTTTAAAAAAGAAAAGTTTTGGCCAGGCACGGTGGCTCACATCTGTAATCCCAGAACTTTCGAAGGGCAAGTCAGGCGGATCACGAGGTCAGGAGATCAAGACCATGCTGGCTAACATGGTGAAACCCCATCTCTCCTAAAAATACAAAAAAATTAGCTGGGCGTGGTGGCGGGCACCTGTAGTCCCAGCTACTCGGGTGGCTGAGGCAGGAGAATGGCGTGAACCCCAGAGGCAGAGCTTGCTGTAAGCCGAGATTGCGCCACTGCACTCCAGCCTGGGCAACAGAGTGAGACTCTGTCTCAAAAAAAAAAAGAGAGAAAAGTTTCATCAGTGGCTGTGGATGATGATGGAATGGAGGGAGTGTTCATTTAAATTACAGGTGCTTAGAAGCCACCAGAAACCAACCGGTTCAACAGATTGTGGACAAACAGTGGAGAAGCTGCAAGTGCCTACCTGCGAGTTTCCGTAGCAGTCTTCCCCTCCAGTCCTCACAGCAGCCCTTTCAGGAAGTGCACAGGGTCATCTTTCTGGTTCTTATTTTTTCACAGATGAGGAAACTGAGAGACCAGTGGTCCTTTTCCACCAAGCCACATCTAAGGTGGACAGGTCTCGCTGGATGTGAGGTGTCTGAGTCAGTACTGAAAGTAGCTGCTCTAGAAGAATTTGTGGTTAATAATTAGAAGCATAGCAGCTTGGAAGCATCCCTTTTTCGTTTCACCTGGCACCTGATTTGTGTTTTTTTTCTGGTGCCTTTATTTCTGAAGAACTTGGCCTGTAACACCTCAGTAATCTTCAGCCCCTTTGGATGGATTTATTTTAAAAAGGCACCCATAGAAATTGTTTACTAAGTATTCACCAAATCCAAATGGAGAAGCAAACCCACACCTTCTGGCCCCATCTTTGTTCTCACCTGTATTTTTATTCTTATCTTTATTTATTTATTTATTTATTTTGAGACGGAGTCTCGCTCTATCGCCAGGCTGGAGTGCAGTGGCACGATCTTGGCTCACTGCAACCTCCGCCTCCTGGGTTCAAGCGATTCTCCTGCCTCAGCCTCCGGAGTAGCTGGGATTACAGGCGCATGCCACCGCACCTAGCTAATTTTGTATTTTTAGTAGAGACAGGGTTTCACCGTGTTGGCCAGGATGGTCTCAATCTCTTGACCTCGGCCTCCCAAAGTGCTAGGATTATAGGCGTGAGCTACCATGCCGGCTTGTTCTCACCTTTATACTCTATGCTTGTGTGTGTGTGCTTTTTCTCTGTCTGTCTCCCTCCCCCTGCCATCTTCTCCCCGTCCTTTCTCCTTTTCTCTTTCTCTTAGCTTCACGGCTTCAGCCGGGGTCACCTGTCTATGTGAAGGCTAAAACACATGTGACAGCGTTCAAGATTAGTCATAGGCTGACATCTTTAATATACAGTATCTACATGTATGATTTTCTTTTTTTTTTTTTTTTAAAGACCAAGTCTTGCTCTGTTGCCCATGCTGGAGTGCAGTAGCACGATCTCCACTCACTACAACCTCCACCTCCCGGGTTCAAGCAGTTCCTGCCGCAGCCTCCTAAGTAGCTGGGATTACAGACGTGTGCTACCACAACTGGCTAATTTTTGTGTTTTCTGGTAGAGATGGGGTTTCGGCATGTTGGCCAGGCTGGTGTCGAATTCCTGGCCTCAATCCACCTGCCTCGGTCTCCCAAAGTGCTGGGATTACAGGCATGAGCCACCGCACCGGGCCCTACATGTATGATTTTCATTTAAGAGGAAAGCAAATCAGAAGTGTGCAAGTTTTTGAAAATACCAGATTTTAATTCATTTTGATTGGAGTAATCTGAGAGTGGCTTAGTGGCGGTTCTGTATTCATAGATGAAGAGACTTTTTATAGGAAGAGTGTCAGGTCACCAGGGTAAATTGGCTGTGTTACAGGTGCAGTTATGCCAGCAGCCAGGCAGCAGCAACCCACCAGAGCAAACCTGCAAACCAGGAAGTCATGGAGGAAACCCTCTGGGCAGTCGGAATAGCCTGTGTTCTAGGGCAGCGGCCTTTAGTATTGATTTGTTTTGTTTTTTTTTTCCAAGATAATATGTGTTCACCATTCAAAAACAAAAACCTGTCAACATTGAAACAGTTGCATTCATCCCCATCCCACAGCCACCCAGTTAGACCAGTTTCTGATGGTGTGTCCCTCCAGAGATATCAGTGTGTGGTCAGTCCATTTTCCTTGTCTTTGCACGAGTGGTAGCACACAACATGCATTGCTTTTTATCTTGCTCATCTCCACGTAGCCAGATATCTTACGAGACATCCGCTTTCCTTCTCTGTAATGACCTTGCCTGTTTTCAGGTATTTACTATCACAATGTGTCATTCATTCTACTGTACATAAAAAGCAAAGCCTCCTACTTTAAATACAGCTTGAATAAGCTTGATTTTTCTGACTTCCCAGCCACAATTGGGCTGAAAGATATAGCTCCATCTAAGTCTTGGGAGGATGATAGGAAAATCAAAAGTTACAGCTTCTATCAAGGAAAGAAACAGTCACTTAAAAAACCAACAGTAGCAACAACAAAAACACTAAAGCCTTACGCACTGGAGCATTGTAGCACCTTTTAACTCACTGGTGAGCAGTACATCCTCCTGAACATCTGGGAAGGAATAATTTACCCAGTGATTATTTATTGAGGACCAGTGGCGTGCCAGGCCCGGCTGATGTGCCTCCGTGAATTAGACAGTGGTGCATTGTTGAAGCACCAACTGAAAAGCATATTCTCATTAAAAAGACAGAGGTAGGCCAGTTGCAGTGGCTCATACCTGTAATCCCAGCACTTTGGGTGGCTGAAGTGGGCAGATTACTTGAGTTCAGGAGTTTGAGACCAACCTGGGCAACATGGTGAACCCCATCTCTATAAAAAATAAATTTAAAAAAGATGAAAGAAGTGTAACCTTTAGAGAAAAAATTGTATTCAGATAGCCAAAGTGATTTAAGTTTGGTTTGCTTTCAAGAGGTAATCCCCATAGAGCTCTGGTAAGCTGGGTTTTTTTTGTTGTTACTGTTTTTGAGGTGGAGTCTCACTCTGTTGCCCAGGCTGGAGTGCAGTGGCACAATACTGGCTCACTGCAACCTCCGCCTCCTGGGTTCAAGTGTTTCTCCTGTCTCAGCCTTCCGAGTAGCTGGGATTACAGCTGCGTGCCACTACACCCAGCTAATTTTTATATTTTCAGTAGAGACGAGATTTCACCATGTTGGCCAGGCTGGTCTCAAACTCCTAACCTCAGGTGATCTGCCTGCCTCGGCCTCCCAAAGTGCTAGGATTACAGGTGTGAGCCACCGTGCCCAGCCAAGCTGGTTTTTTATGGCTGTTTTTTGATGTAACAGGATGCTTCTCCAGCAATAAGTTGATTCCTTAAATAGATTAACATTTCTTGGATTTACCATCCTATTCATACTGTCAGTTCATTTAGCCATTTTAATGTTTCGAAGATGGTTGTAAAGAGGAAAATTTCAGTATCTCAAATGCTTTAAAGTGAGTGGAATTTTGACTGTACAGTTCCTTCTAGCAGAAATCAGTAAACCTTGTAAGATGCTTCAACAAAAAATGGGGTTGATTCCTTGGCACTTCACAGACATCCTCACCTTTCTGTTCCCTCAGAATCGGGTTCTTGTGAGGCTGGGTAGTGGGAGGCAGGGATGGAGGTAACAGGATGGCGTGGGTGGGATTAGCAAGTCTCGGAGTCTGTTGTCCCATCTCAAGGGGTTCCATAAAAATCACCTTTTTGGTCCTATATTGGGAACTTGTGTGGTTCTCAGCTTCTGACCAGAAGCTCCTAGGAAGAACTGGCTGGTCACGACTCCTTAAGCTTCATCCCTGATACTGGTTGTGTCATCTCAGACCCACGGGTTAGTATGGTAGCTTCACTGGCTTTTGGGGCTGGGTCTGACTTTGCATCTGATTGCTCTGGCTTGTCATTAGCATCCCTGTAAGGAGAGGGAAGGGAGTTGGTTCAGGGATATTCTTGCCAGAAAATCTGGGGTCGAAATCTCCTTCCACTTTTCCTCCCAGCAGATTGGACTCATTGGCGCTCTCATGTTGAATTTCAAACTTTAAGATGAGTTGGTCACTGGAAAGGAGTTTGCTGGCTCACACCTGTAATCCCAGCACTTTGGGAGGCCAAGGCAGGTGGATCACTGGAGGCCAGAAGTTCAAGACCAGCCTGGCCAACACAGGGAAACCCGTCTCTACTAGAAACATAAAAATTAGCTGGGTGTGGTGGTGCATACCTGTAGTCCCAGCAACTCGGGAGATAGAGGCAGAATTGCTTGAACCTGGGAGGTGGAGGCGGAGGTCGCAGTGAGCTAAGATCGTGCCACTGCACTTCATCCTAGGTGACAAAATGAGACTCTGTCTCAAAAAGGAAAAAAAAAGGCCAGGTGTGGTGGCTCACGCCTGTAATCCCAGCACTTGGGAGGCTGAGGCAGGAGAATCACTTGAACCTAGGAGGCGAGGTTGCAGTGAGCCAAGGTCGCCCCATTGCACTCCAGCCTGGGCAACAAGAGTGAAACTCCGTCTCAAAAAAAAAAAGGAATTTGCCTAACTCCTCTAGTTGGAGCTGTGCCAGGGAGACCAGCTTCTGTATCTCCATTCATCGTCTCACTTAGCCATGGTGGCATGCCTGATAGTGGTTCGCTGCCTGACATCTGCAGGCCGATGATCCCAGGTCTGTGTTTTTGCACAGACCCCATTATCACAACTACCAGCAGCACACTCAAAGTCCAGGTAGCTGGTGAAGGGTTAGTAACATTATTTTTATGTGCAAAGGTTAACACTGTTGCTGTTAGTGAATATTCTCTAGCTTTCTATGAAGAAAACAACCTGAAGCTTGTGAGATAGCTGGGTTTCTGTATCCTTAACCTGACCTACTTTTTCTGAAGGTTATGCTGTGAAACCTGTATCAGGCTAAAACATGTAAATTAACTGATACCTTGTCAAGCCTATAAAATTATTTTGTGCTTGGATTCTATAAGCTGCATGCCATTCAGGGAAGCCATAGAAAGCCAGCTGCAGCAGATTTGTTGAGGTTAGTGTGGCAGATCAGATACCCCAGAATTGACAGCTGACTACTTTCACTTTCATGTGTTACACATTGATGGTTGAAATTAAAAAGTACATATTGGAGGTGTATGTTCTTCTACCTTTAATCTCAAGCATCTTGTTTCTATTTTTTTTTTTCGAGACATCATAAAACAGCATGCCATCTTGTTTTTAAATGCCTCCTTTTGTAACTGCTGCCCTTATTCCAAACCATGTGTTCCGTGTTTTGTGTGGTTTAGTAGCCATGGTTACCATCATTTATGAACAAATATAGGCTCAGTGGCTGTGAATATCCATAGGAACCACAAATTTTAGAAGATGTTGCATTTCTTCAGCTCTGTAACATCCCTGACTCTCTGTTGATCAACAGATCATAAATCTGGTTCCCATTGTTGACAGGCAGCAGGCATTTTCCTGCATAGTAATGCTGCTATCATCTATCACGTTTCCAGGTACCCTGATTCCCAGGGATCTGTGTGTGGCCATTTGTGCTGCCTGGTGAGAATGGGAAAGGGTCTCCAGATTTCTTTCTGCCCTGAGCAAGTGGCAGGGTATATGTGGTTGGGCATTGGAGGCTGATAGACGATTGTGGAAATAAATAATCTATAACACAGTGCTTTCACTGGAGGAACTTGATTTGTGGTTGCTGCAGTGGTGGTGATGGTTGTTCTGCTTGACTTGTTTCAAGAAAATATACTTTAGACATAAGACTCTGAGATGGTTGATAGCATGTTTTGAAAAAAATAGCAAGGCCTATTGCAAAGTCCAGTTAAACCAAATGGATATTTACACCGTGCCGTAGTGAGGTTGTTGATACTTTAGGGCGTATGCTATATGGATCACACCCTTTTTGTGTTTGTTTTCTGCTAGTGCCTGGATCAAAGTGGAACAGCTGAAGCCATATCATGCTCATAAAGAGGAAATGATAAAAATTAACAAGGGTAAACGATTCCAGCAAGCGGTAGATGCTGTCGAAGAGTTCCTCAGGAGAGCCAAAGGGAAAGACCAGGTGAGAGACACAATGTTCACTTTCTACCAATGCCAGACTGGTGATTTTTGCATAGCAACTAACAGATTAAATGTCACCCAAACGCAAACCTTTGTTCTTCTGAAATGCCACTGGAGAAAGCTACTTCAGTTCTAAGGTGTCAGCGTTTTGCTTATCAGTTTGAAACTCCATGCAGCTAACCTTTCTGGAGTAGGTTGTTGCTTTTAGGAAAATTGCTTGGACCCAGGAGAAATATCTCAGCATTTGAGTCTAGCACAGGCCATTTCTTCCTTTCATAGCACACAGATTAGGAGCATAGCCTCTGAAATACATATACTGCCTAGATTTAAATCCTTTCTTCTAGTTTTGGGACATAGGGAAAGTGACTTTTGATATATATTTTTTTTAAATCTGCTTCTCCCAATGTCTGGGACGACAGCAGAATCTATTTCTAGGGTCATTGTGAGGAGACCACACAGAGTGCCTGTAGCAGCACATGGCACCTGTAAATGATGGTGGCGATGGCAGCAGCAGCTGTGGTGGTAGTTATCATTATTATTATTAAACTTTCAGACGTCATCCCACAATTCTTCTGATGACAAGAATCGACGTAATTCCAGTGAGGAGAGAAGTAGGCCAAACTCAGGTGATGAGAAGCGCAAACTTAGCCTGTCTGAAGGGAAGGTGAAGAAGAACATGGGAGAAGGAAAGAAGAGGGTGTCTTCAGGCTCTTCAGAGAGAGGCTCCAAATCCCCTCTGAAAAGAGCCCAAGAGCAAAGTCCCCGGAAGCGGGGTCGGCCCCCAAAGGATGAGAAGGTTTGTTTTCTCTCTGCAGCTTCCGGGATTAGTGATGTCCTTTTAGTACAAGGTAGAGTTAAGCTCTACAGTATGCTTATGTAGTATGCTTATCTATACTCTGCTCATGGAGTGGGAGCAGAATTCTGTGCTCAAGAATCCTGCAGGGCAGGTGCGGTGGCTCATGCTTTATCCCAGCAACTCAGGAGGCTGAGGCAGGAAGATGGCTTGAGCCTTGGAGCTCAAAGTTGCATTGAGCCGATTGCACCACTGCATTCTAGCCTGGGTGATGGAGTGAGACCCCGACTCTTATTTAAAAACTTAAAAAATAAAGAATCCCATAGACCAGGTGAGAGACACGGCCTGCATGCAGGTGTAAAGTAGGAGCGCGAGGCAGGAGAGCAGTCCACTTGAGCCGGTGCACAAGGGCTGGCCCTGGGAGGGGCTTAGCAAGAAAGAAGGGAAGGCATTCCAAAGATGGAGGGCACAGCCCATGTGAGGCTCGGTGCTGGTGGAGATACTCTCGAACAGGGAGAGGATAGTGAGGAAAGCTGAGAAAAAGGAAGCTTGTCCCTGGATCATGGAGGGCCTGAAGGTCTACTGAAGCAGCATGGTACTAAAGCGTCTTGGAGTCAGTGGGGGCCCGTGAAGGTGATTGAGCCAGTGGCAGTGTGTGCTTCCCGTGTGTGCACCAGTAGTCACAGAGTGCAGAGGGGAAAGTCTCAGAGCCAATTAGAAGGTAAGTCTAGGCGTGCATTCATAAGGGGGTAATTGCAAATATTGCAAGCAAAGAGGTGAGAGGCACTTCAGAGGAAGAGTTCTTAAGATTCCATAACTGGTTATATAGAGGATGAATGAGAAAAAGGAAAAGAGGATTTCCATCTTCATTCCTGGGAAAGTGGTCATCACTTTCTTAAAAGTAGAGGAGTGGGGATGTAGAGGTGGCTTGTGGAGAAAGAGTACCAGTTCTGTTTGGAATGGCAAGAACTTGAGGCAAGGCCTAGACAGCCTGGGAGCTTGGTGTGACCTCAGGACTAGAAATGTAGATTTGGGAGGTGAATTTGTAAAAGGGTAGTTGAGTCCAGGCAGTGGAATGGGTTTGTTTCAGGAAGAGAGGGAGAAGAGGGAAGCGCGGAGGCCTGCATTGCCACAAGAATGCCGTGCTTGGGGCAGGAAGGAGCGGGAGGAGCTAGCAAGATGAGATAAAGCAGTGACAGTGCCTCTCTCGCCTTCTTGCTGACAAGATTTGGGGCCGGTCTTAGAAGGCCACAGAGAAGAATTTCAAAGTGAAGGGGCCTGTGTCACGAACGCGGTAGGATTGTCAACAGCAGGATAAAGAGAACAGAAGCCAGATGGCTGGCAGCAACAGTTGGGTGATGAGGCCATGATGGAACATTAGACCTTGGATCAAGGCTCAAAAATTCAGACACCAGCGAGCCCAGGCAGGTAATGGAAGCAACTGTAGCTGACTGGACCTAAGAAGCAGTGGCGCGGGTGCCAGGCACCCCAGCTGACCTGCCTTGGTGCTCAGAGCAGCAGCGCTGGCCATGGTCAGGGAGTCTGGGGTGGTCATGCTCTGTCCACAGGGTTCTAGCCAGCTTCTGCCAAATTGTCTGTTTTTTCTCAAGAGAAGCTGGGAAGGCCAGTTGTGGTGTCTCATACCTGCAATCATAGCACTTTGGGAGGCTGAGGCAGGAAGATCACATGAGCCCAGGAGTTCAAGACCAGGCTGAGAAGCATAGTAAGACCCTTTCCCTTAAAAAAAAAAAAGACAAAGTTGGCCAGGTGCAGTGGCTTAAGCCTGTAATCCCAGCATTTTCGGAGGCTGAGGTGAAGAGATTGCTTGAGCTTAGGAGTTGAAGACTAGCTCTACAAAAACTAAAAAATTGGCCAGGCATGGTAGCTCACACCTGTAATCCTAGCACTTTGGGAGGCCAGCTCAGGAGGATCCCCTGAGCCCAGGAGTTCTAGACCAGCCTGGGCAACATAGGGAAACCCCATCTCTATTAAAATTTTTTTTGCTGGGCGCAGTGGCTCACACCTGTAATCCCAGCACTTTGGGAGGCCGAGGCAGGTGGTTCACCTCAGGTCGGGAGTTCGAGACCAGCCTGACCAACATGGAGAAACCCCGTCTCTACTAAAAATACAAAAATTACCCAAGTGTGGTGGCACGCTCCTGTAATTCCAACTACTCGGGAGGCTGAGGCAGGAGAATCACGTGAACCCGGGAGGCAGAGGTTGCAGTGAGCCGAGATTGCGCCACTGCACTCCAGCCTGGGCGACAGAGTGAGACTTCGTCTCAAAGAAAAAAAAAAAATGTAATATAAATGAATTAAAAATTAGCTGGGGTTGGTGGTGTGTGCCTGTAGTCCCCCCTACTCAGAAAGCTGAGATGAGAAGATCACTTGAACCCAGGAGGTGGAGGTTACAGTGAGCCAAGATTATGCCACTGCACTTTAGTCTGGGTGACGCAGAGAGACCCTGTCTCAAAAAAAACAACAAAAAAAGAAACAAAAAGTACTAGTTGGGCATAGTGGTACACACCTGTAGTCCCACCTACTTGGGAAGCTGGGGTGGGAGGATCACTTGAGCCCAGGAGGTCAAGGCTGTAGTGACCTACAGTTCCACCACTGCACTCCAGCCTGGGCAACAGTGTGAGACCCTATCTCAAAAAAAAGAGAGAAGCTGGAAATACAGGTTTTTATGTGAAATATCCCAATTTTAAATGTGCTTAGTTCAAAAATATGTCTTGGGGCCATAGAAACATCTCTGTGGGCTGCCAGTGTGAGGCCTCTGGTGAGAGACAGCCCTTCTCACTGTTAGATGACCTCAGGCTGAGGGAGTGGTGAGAGCAAGGGTGGCAGTGCTGTCCCTGCATACTGTGAGCCCAAGGTTTGGAAAAGCTGCCAGCTGCAGTGCAGAGAGAACTTTATAGGGAACATGATCTAAATTGACCCACAAAAAATGTAATGTGACTTCTGAGTTTATTTCCTGGAATCCAAAAGGAATCTGGGCTGTCAGATTTTATGCTATTTCCCAAATTGATATTGTCTGGTATGTGAAGCCATGCATCTCACCGGTGCCTGTGCCACCCTGGAAAGAAACACCTTCTCGTTGGATGAAGGGAAGTACAAAGGAGAGGTTATGACGAGGGCCTGGAGTTTGAATCACGTATATAGGACCTTAGCAAAGCACCTTTGCCTCAGTTTCCTTGTCTCATCGTTAGGAATTACAACAGTACGTGCCTCATAGGTTCACTGTGTGAGTTAAATGAGTGACATGGACACAGCACTTAGAACAGTGCCTGTGTACAAGGCATTTGATCAGTTCTTAGGTTTGTTTCGCAGACAGTAGCCGTTTGTACAGTGAGAACCCCAGAGGCCACTGCCCAGGCTTACAGGAACTCGTCTCACAAGCTCCCAATAAACTGCAGACAGCCCTTGGGTCTGAATTATTAATTTGGGGAGTAGTGTGGCATACGTTGGAGATACTGCAGGTTCGATTCCAGATCATTGCAGGTCACACAAACGTCTTGGTTTCCCATTGCATGTTAAAGTTAGGTTTATACTGTAGTCTATTAAGTGGCACAATAGCAATATGTCCTTTTAAAATGTACATACCTTTGCCGGGCGCAGTGGCTCACACCTGTAATCCCAGCACTTTGGGAGGCCAAGGCGGGCGGATCATGAGGTCAGGAGATGGAGGACGATCCTGGCTAACACGGTGAAACCCCGTCTCTACTAAAAATACGAAAAATTAGCCGGGCATGGTGGTGGGCGCCTATAGTCCCAGCTACTCAGGAGGCTGAGGTAGGAGAATGGCGTGAACCCGGGAAGAGGAGCTTGAAGTGAGCCGAGATCATGCCACTGCACCCCAGCCTGGGTGACAGAGCGAGACTCCATCTCAAAAAAATATATATATATACATGCCTTAAGTTAAAAATACTTCATTGCTTAAAAAAAAAAAATGCTGACAGAGACACAAAGTGAACACATGCTGTTGGGAAAATGTCCCCCATAGATTTGATTGATAACTGGGTTGCCACAAACCTTCGATTCGTTTTTTGGTTTTTTGGTTTTTTTTTTTTTTTTTTTTTTTTGAGACGGAGTCTCGTTCTGTCGCCCAGGCTGCGGTGCAGTGGCGCAATCTCGGCTCACTGCAAGCTCCGCCTCCTGGGTTAATGCCATTCTCCTGCCTCAGCCTCTGGAGCAGCTGGGACTACAGGTGCCCGCCACCACGCCCGGCTAATTTTTTGTGTTTTTAGTAGAGACAGGGTTTCATCATGTTAGCCAGGATGGTGTCGATCTCCTGACCTCATGATCCACCTGCCTCGGCCTCCCAAAGTGCTGGGATTACAGGCGTGAGCCACCGCGCCCGGCCCGTTTTTTTTGTTTGTTTGTTTGTTTGTTTTTAAGTGCAACACCTACGAAGCACAATAAAACAAAGCATAATAAAACGAGGTGTGTCTGTGCTCCAGGAGCTCTAGCTGCTATTGACCCTTCGAGGTGTCCTTCCTGCCTGTTCTTTGTGCTTGGCCTGGCCCATAGTGAAAGGACGTATGAGCAGGAGAGGACAGAGCTGGCATGTGGTACAGGACAGATAGCCGTTTCAGTTCAGCACCTTCAGACAGGTAGGGAATCGGTGCCTGGGCTTTGGAATTTGGGTGTGTTTTAAATGCGATACATCCTGTAGTCTCAGAGGAGGGTGTTTGTGTGTGTGTTGCTATAGTAATTGTCATTTGGCTGGCGAGCTCCTCTCAGAAACACTGAGCAGTCACATAGGCTGATAACTGGGCAAAGCCCAGCTGAGTGCCATTCCGGGACATAATCTCCTGCCCCGTGAGGATTAATGGAAAAAGCTGACCTTGATGGCGGAGGCAGGCAGGGAAAGACTGGGTTTGCGTCTGGACCTGCATGTAAGAGCTGCACCCCAGCAGCGCCCACCCACCCTCTTTCTGGGGATGAACTCTGGGCACAGCCCACCGGGATCAAAGTAGCGCTGTTAGTTCTGTGACTCTCCCAAAATCCCATACTCACACGAGGAGCAGAAGTTTAGGAGTTGGGGCCCTTCCTTAGTGCCATACTGAGAGCTACAAGCTGCCTCCTCCTTGTTTCCATTGGGTCATTGTGGCCTTAGGTGAGCCCTAGGGCTGCACCACCCAAGACAGCTGTGCTGCCCCAGCCACAACTGGCCATTTAAATTGAAATTAAATGCACATTAAAATGCAGCTTCTCCATCACCCTATTGTGTGAGATGCTCCACAGTGACGCTTGACTGGCGCCTGCTCTATCACACAGTGCAGATGGAGTACATGCCCATCATTGCAGAATATTCTTTTGGGCAGCTCTGGGCTGGGCCTTTTCTTTTCCCCCAAAAACCTCTGCATTCAACAAATGTTTATTGAGTAATTCTCCTATAGGCCAAATGCCTGGAGAGAAAGCAGCATAAAAGTCAGACGAGGCTCCTTCAGTAAGAATTGAACCTGGACTGTATGGCAGCATGGGTTGTAGAGTAGGCCAAACTGGCAGAGTTCTTGCTTTTCTAGGATGTGCTTCTAATATGACAGACCCTGGAGCCAAATTCTGTCAGTCTGCTAGGCACAGTGGCTCACTCCCATAATCCCAGCACTTTGGAAGGCCGAGGTAGGGGGATCACTTGAGGCCAGAAGTTAGAGACCAGTCTGGCCAACATAGCAAGACCCTATAAAAAACAAAAAATTAGAAATTACAGAAAACAAATAATTGCAAATAAATAATCTACAAAAAATAAAAATAAAAAATTAGCTGGGCGTAGTGGCACACACCTGTAGTCCCAGCTACCCAGGAGGCTGAGGTGGGAAGATCACTTGAGCTCAAGTGGTTGAGGCTGCAGTGAGCCATAATTGAGTCACTGCACTCCAGCCTGCGTGACAGCTAGACTGTGCCTCCAAATAAATAAATAAGTTGTGTCTACCACACCAGTGACTGACTCGGTGACCTTAAGCAAGGTTACTTAAGCTCTGTGTGCCTTAGTTTTCTATTCTGTAAAAGAAAATTATAATAGGGCTGGGTGCAGTGGCTCACGCCTGTAATCCCAGCACTTTGGGAGGCCGAGGCGGGCGGATCACGAGGTCAGGAGATCGAGACCATCCTGGCTAACATGGTGAAACCCCGTCTCTACTAAAAATACAAAAAATTAGCTGGGCATGGTGGCCGCGCGCCTGTGGTCCCAGCTACTCAGGAGGCTGAGGCAGGAGAATCGCTGGAACCCAGGAGGCAGAGGTTGCAGTGAGCCAAGATTGTGCCACTGCACTGCAGCCTGGGCTACAGAGCAAGACTCCGTCTCAAAAAAAAAAGAAGATGATAATAATTCTGTTTCATGAAGGGGCGAGAATTACATGAGAATGTATGTATGAAATAGGACTCATAGTAAGCCCTATGAAGGCATTTGTTCTCATTATAATCCACATCAGCATCATGTTCTATGGGCAAACATAAAAAGAGGTCAGGTGAAGCCACTCTGATAAGGTGACATTTCAACAGAGTCCCAAAGCGAGCCTGAGCCAAGGAGATAACTGTCAGAAGAACGTTCCAAGTAGCACAAGGGTGCCAGGGCAGGCACATGCTTGGTGTGTTTGGTGCGGGGGGGAAAAGCCAGCAGGGTGCTAACGAGCTAGAGAGCAGTGACGGGGGAAGAAATAGGACTTGAGGTTGGAGATTGGCATGGGATGGGTGGGAGACGGCAGAACTTGCAAGACCCTCCCTATAGACCATGCTCATAAAGCCCGTAGCTTTACTATGTGAGACTGGAAGCCAGTTTAAGGCAAAGAAGCATCATAATCTGATTGGCCCTTTTGGTAGCTGACTCTGGCTGCTTTGTAGAGACTGGACTGTGAGTGGAAGCAGGGAGATTTATTTTTGCAATTGTCCAGGTGGCCTGAGCTTAGGTATTAGTAGCAGGGATGGTGAGAAGAAGGGGTTGGGCAGATCGCCAACTGTAAAGCCCCATTCATTGCCAGTGGATTAGAGAAGAGAGGGGTAAAGAAGGGCTCTAAAGATATCGGCCTAGTAGAATGGAGCAGGCGTTTTCTAAGACTGAGAAAACCTCAGGAGTAGTTTAGGCAGGGGGTGTCAAGAGGGCCACTGTGGCTGGAAGGGAGTGACTGGGGAAAGGGAGTGCAAGGTAACATCAGAGCAGTCGAGAGGGACCAGACCAGTGTTAAAACTGGAAAGAGGACCCTTTGCCCAGGAAGAAGGTGAGCCGGGCCATCGATGAAGAGGAGCTTCTCATCTCACCATGTCCTCCTGTGTCCGTCTCAGGAGAACTCAGGCTCTTGGGCTCTGGCCACCCTGGAGTTTAATTCTGCCTTTGTCATGATAGCTGTAAAATGTGGGCAGATCTCATCAGCCCCATGTGGTTTTATTCGTTTCTTTGAAATATGGTGGATTCCTTCTGAAGCCACTACTGTTTCTTTTTTTTTTTTTTTTTTTTTTTTTGAGATGGAGTCTTGCTCTGTCTCCAGGCTGGAGTGCGGTGGCGCAGTCTCGGCTCACTGCAACTTTCACCTCCCCGGTTCAAGCGATTCTTCTGCTTCAGCCTCTGGAGTAGCTGGGAGTACAGGTGCAGCTAATTTTTGTATTTTTTTAGTAGAGACGGGGTTTCACCGTGTTGGCCAGGCTGGTCTCGATCTCTTGACCTCATGATCTGCCTGCCTCGGCCTCCCAAAGTGCTGGGATTACAGACATGAGCCACCACGCCCAGCCACCACAACTGTTTCTTAATGTTTGGTATTCACCATAAGGCATTTACTCTGAAACTTTGCAGACAGTACTGCAGATCGTACTTGGGCTTTCTAATTACCTCCATCTTTGTGAAATTTAGACATAAGCACACATTTTATTATTTCCAGAATTGAGAAGAAAGACTCACTTTGTGTTAATGGGAAGAACTGGCTTGTTTCTCCCGAGGGACGGTCATCAGAACAGTGGTTGGGGATTGGCTTGAACTTTCCCTTAGACTGTGGAGCTTGCAAGAGGTTTTGTTGGGGTTTGAATGTAATTTTAAAATGCCCTGCCCCTCCCTCTATAGGATCTCACCATCCCGGAGTCTAGTACCGTGAAGGGGATGATGGCCGGACCGATGGCCGCGTTTAAATGGCAGCCAACCGCAAGCGAGGTAAGGAGCTCTCCTGCCGGCAGGACAAGCTGTGGCTTAGGGCGAGGTTCCTGTGTGATCCTTTTTTTTTTTTTTGTCCCTTTCTTGTGTGTGAGGCTTAATTTATTATTACAAAACAGTACAGAAGTCTATGAAATAAAAAATTAAAAATTTCCCTCTAGGGTGAGCACTGTGAGGCTCGAGGTGACGGATTTTAGTCCTTTGGGATGCCCACTTAGCATTCATTTACATGATTATAGACCTATGTCTAGTTTTTTTTATTTTGGGCAGGGCTCTTTTTCACAAAAGTGGGATGATTCCACAAGTTTTTTTCCCCTAATATTTTATAAACACCCTCTTATTGTCCATAAATACAACTTTTATGTTTAGTTTTATTATCCTTGGTGCAGCTGCACCTGTTGCTGGGCATAATTATGGAAAGCCCATGAAGGTCCACTGTCGTGGCTACTCTGTTTCTGTTAATATGCTCAGTAAGATGAGATCGCCAAGGGCTTGGTACCAGACACAAGTAGGCCAAAACCCTGAAATTCCAGAATAGATGTGACTTAGTTTGCTGGGTTATCTGCTGTGCCTGATAAGTACCGAATTTATAAAGCACAAGTATGCTTGTTAATATTTTCCCACAGGCTCCTTGGAATAATTTGTGTACCAACCTAGCAGAATCATCTATTCTTTTACACTTTAAAGCCAGTTTTCCTCTAGCTGGAATGGGGCTTGTTTATAAAAAGGCTTAGGCCAAAATGGGAAAAGAGTTTCCAGACAATTGTGAAAAAGAGACCAGAATCCAGAGGTGTTGCAGCCAGAGGAGAGTCCAGTTACCAGGGAGAAGGAAGTGACCTTTGGTGGCAGATAACTGGTTTTATTTCACTGTTTTCTGGTTTCAGCCTGTTAAAGATGCAGATCCTCATTTCCATCATTTCCTGCTAAGCCAAACAGAGAAGGTGAGTTGCCTTTGAGGCTCTTGGCCCTTGGTCAGGGACTGGCCAAGGAGTGCTCCTCCACTGGGTCCTGGCCTGGCCATCTGAAAAGTTAGGCTCTGCCGGTGTATTGCCCAGAGCAACTAGCCCAGAAACCCCCATATGGGCCCGCTAATGAGCCAAGCATTGTTAAGATTAAAAGTAAATCCAGGCCGGGCGCGGTGGCTCACACCTGTCATCCCAGTACTTTGGGAGGCTAAGGCAGGTGGATCACGAGGTTAGGGATTCAAGACCAGTCTGACCAACATGGTGAAACCTCATCTCTACTAAAAATACAAAAATTAGCTTGGCGTGGTGGCGCGTGCCTGTAATCCCAGCTACTCAGGAGGCTGAGGCAGGAGAATTGCTTGAACCCGGGAGGCAGAGGTTGCAGTGAGCCAAGATTGCGTCACTGCACTCCAGACTGGGCAACAGCGTAAGACTCTGTCTCAAAAAAGATAAATAAACCCAAAGGCCGGGCATGGTGGCTCATGCCTATAATCCCAGCACTTTGGGAGGCCAAGGCGGGTGGATCACCTGAGGTCAGGAGTTCAAGACCAGCCTGGCCAACATGGTGAAACGCCATCTCTACTGAAAATACAAAAATTAGCTGGGCATGGTGGTGCATTCCTGTAATCCCAGCTACTTGGGAGTCTGAGGCAGTAGAAACGCTTGAACCCAGGAGGTAGAGGTTGCAGCAAGCCGAGATGGTGCCACTGCACTCCAGCCTGGGCGACAGAGCGAGACTCCATCTCAGATAGATAAATAGATAACACAAAAAGAGCATTTAAAACTCAGCCAGCTGTGTAGTTGAGACCGTCACAGTGACCTTTAGAGTTTAGGGCAGAAACCAAACATCATAAGCTGTCAGCACCCCATGAAATTGCATGGCAGACACATCTTCAAGCTCACTCCAAGAGGTAGTCTCCAAGTCCTGCGGATGCAGAGGGAGGTTCTCCCAAGGTCTGCAAGGTTATGGGGTGGGCTGAGCCGTGCTAGGATCTCATGAGAGTTTGTGGCTTTAGAGTTGGATAGATGTGGGTTCCAAGCTTATGACTCTTATTCTCAACACCATGGTCAGCAAAAAGACCTAGTAGAATTGCATGGGGACTTGAATGAGGTAATGTGTATGAACTTTCTAGTGTAAAATTTGGAGTTCACTAAAGTATAAAACAAATATTTGATGTTAACTTCCCGCTTTGGGTCTAACCTTTGAGGGGATTATTATGAAGACTGGTTAAGCCTGCAGTAGCATAAGTAGTCTCTTTCCTCCTCCTTCATTAGCCAGCTGTCTGTTACCAGGCAATCACGAAGAAGTTGAAAATATGTGAAGAGGTATGTAGGCTCCATGCCTCCCCATTTTAATTTTCACCTGGGGCCTTAAACTGCAGGCAGACTGACTTGATGATGTGTGCTTCCTGTCCGTAGGAAACTGGCTCCACCTCCATCCAGGCAGCTGACAGCACAGCCGTGAATGGCAGCATCACACCCACAGACAAAAAGTAGGACCTTTGATGAAAAGGCCTCCAGTGGCTCTGGTTCTGCTGAGGGTGGGGAGAAGGTGACCCCAGGGGGGTTCTTTAAGGGTTGTGTCCCAGCCATTGCTGGCATTGAATGGAAAAGGTGGGGGGATGTTGTAACTCTTATCGATAAAGACAGGAGTCAAAAGCTGTATAAATCTGTGGTCGGGTCTCCCTTGGGCATAAGCTGAGGGATTTTTTTGGCTCCAGAACTCAAGAGCAAGGAGCACTTGGCTCAGTGGTTCTCAGACTTTCCTGTGCCTCACAGTCATCTGGAAGGTGGCTTCTCAGTCAATATGTCCGGGTGGGGCCCAAGAATTTGTATTTTTAACCAGTTCCCAGGTATACTGCTGCTGCTGGTCAGAGCTACGCTGTGAGAACCACTGGCTGAGTAGAATCATGATGAAGCCCCAAAATTGGCCATGGTGGGGCAGGTGGGGGAAGGGAGATGAAAGTGCTTGGGGATCCTCACTGAGCACTTGCTGGCTGTCCTGCACCCTGCCCGGTGTGGGTGGGGCGATCCTGGACATGCTCCCAGACCCAACTTGCACCCAGCCTTGCCTCTGTGCCTGCTCTGTAGGCCTGTCTCCTCCGCAGAGTCTTGTTGGCAAAAAGATACCTTTTCTAGGAAAACACATTCTCTGGAGCAAGTTAGCTAAAGTCAGTTTCCAGTTTGTACCTTTCACATGGTCTTCCCCAGACTAAAAACAGTGCATCTTTTACGTGATATTTTTGTACTGTTTAAATCACTAATGCTACCAGTTATTTTTGGTGAACTTGTCTCTGTAGAGTGGAGGAGATAAGGGCATATTAGGTGCAAACAAAGGGGAGGAGGATTGTGTTAAAAAAAAAAAAATAAAAAAATGATCAGGATGGGGTGAGGACAGAGTCCTGATGTTTTTACCCAACACATTTATTGGCCCATTAGTCAAACTTTTAATAAAAGAGTATGAAGCCAGCATCAAAACCAACCAGTTCTGTTGTTGCCCAACCCACCTTAATCCACATTTCCATTTTGTCTGAGACACAGTGTGAAGGACTCTCAGTTGCCATGTTAAAAATCCAGAACCTTGACTTGGGCATGGTGGCTCATGGCTGTTATCCCAGCACTTTGGGAGGCCAAGGTGGGCGGATTACCTGAGGTCAGGAGTTCAAGACCAGCCTGGCCAACATGGTGAAACCCTGTCTCTACAAAAATTAGCCAGGCATGATGGTGGGTGCCTTTAATCCCAGCTACTTGGGAGGCTGAGGTGGGAGAATCGCTTGAACCCGGGAGGTGGAGGTTGCAGTGAGCCAAGATCACACCACTGCACTCCAGCCTGGGCAACAGAACGAGACTGTGTCTCAAAAAAATCCAGAAGCTTTATCCCAGGTCTACTGGACTTCCTAGAACACCAAGAAAGGAAAGGGAATTCGCCTGTCATGATTTAGAATCATGGGGGAATATTGTACTACCCAAATAATGAGTGACAAAAAGGTACCTCCTTGTTTTTAAGCCACAACTTGAAGCAGTTAGCAAGGAGGTCTATTTTGGTGAGAAAGTTGGTGGGTTCCATTTTCAACATGTGATTCAAATTACTTAATACAGGCTGGGTCAGGGAGAATGTGAGCAGCTGATATTCCAGCTGAGATTAGGGGTCCATTTGTAGAGATGGTTCCAGAAGACCAAAACTATGGAAAGAATGACAGGGTCAAAGTGGAGGAGCTGCAGGGGACATCCAGCAGTCAGAGAAATTCTGAATTGAAAACATGGCCAAGCGCAGTAGCTCATCCTTGTAATCCCCACACTTTGAGAGACCAAAGCAGAAGGATCCCTTGAGGCCAGGAGTTCATGACCAGCCTAGGAAATACAGCAAGACCCCGTCTCTACAAAAAAATTTTAAAACTTAGCCGGGCATGGTGGCATGCACCTATAGTCCTAGCTGCTCAGGTGGACTGAGGTGGAAGGATCACTTGAGCCCAGGAGTTTGAGGCTGCAGTGAGCTATGATCACCCCCCTGCACTCCAGCCTGGGAGACAGCATAATGCTTTCTCTAAAAAAAGAAAAGAGGCTGGGTGCAGTGGCTCACGCCCATAATCCTAACACTTTGGGAGGCTGAGGTGAGAGGATTGCTTGATACCAAAAGTTCGAGACCAGCCTAGCCAACATAGCAAGACCCCCCCCATCTCTCTTTTTAAATAAATAAATAAATAAAAATTAAAAACTATAAAAACAAGAACATGATATGATCAGAAATGAGGAAAGGCATTCTTTTGCACCATTGTCACTTGCAAAGAGAGGTGAAGAAGTACAAGAATCAAGAAAAGACACTTTGGCAAGCTAAAAGTCATCCTTAAAAGCATGTTGAAATAGCAGCAGTGGCATCCAGCCCCCAGCTCTCAGGGTTGCAGGGAGGAGCAGGCGGAGTATGTGAATGTGTGTGGAGGAGACTGGCCAGTGAGTGCTTCTGTCACAAGGATTGGGAAGGACCTGTGGAAGGAAGGGCTGGGGGAGCAGTGAGAGGTTTGGGGGAAGGCAGGCATGGGGAGAAGGATTTGTGGACTGGGAAAGATTGGGTTCCAAGCTCAGGTGAAGGACTTAGCTTTGGAGAGGAGAGGCAAGGCCCATTCTGTTGATAACGGGAAGACGGGAAAGGTAGGGTGTGGGTAGAGAATTGAAATTGGGAAAGAGAGGTGAAAATTGCCGTCCCGGTTCATGCAGTCAAGGAAGTTGCCTGGCTCTAAACACAGTGCTTCAGTGACTTGTGGTGGATTCTGTTGGGCTTTAAAGTAGTATCCAGGGCCGGGTGCAGTGGTTCACACCTGCAACCCCAGCACTTTGGGAGGCTGAGGTGGGCGGATCCCTTAAGCCCAGGAGTCCAAGACCAGCCTGGGTAACATGGCAAAAGCCCATCTCCACAAAAAATTAGGTGTGCTGACAGATGCCTGTAGTCTCAGCTACCCAGGAGGCTGAGGGGGAAGGATTACTTGAGCCCAGGAGGTCGAAGCTGCAGTGAGCCATGATTGCACCACTACACTGCAGCCTGGGCAACAGAACAAGACACTATCTCAAAAAATAAGTAAAGTGTGAGGCCGGGCATGGTGGCTCACGCCTGTAATCCCAGCACTTTGGGAGGCTGAGACGGGCAGATCACGAGGTCAGGAGTTTGAGACCAGCCTGGCCAACATGGTGAAACCCTGTCTCTACTAAAAATACAAAAATTAGCTGGGCATGGTGGCGTGCGCCTGTAATCCCAGCTACTCGGAAAGCTGAGGCAGGAGAATCGCTCGAACCCAGGAGGCAGAGGTTGCAGTGAGCTGAGTTCGCGCCATTGCACTCCAGCCTGGAACACAGCAAGACTGTCTCAAAAAAAAAAAAAAAAGGGCAGCAAGGGGACTTTGCCCTGGGAGACTGGCCCTGAACCATACACATCATACTTTTTTCTGTGACAGTCAGGGGTTTCAAAATGCCTGTTTACATCCTGGGACAGCTTTAGACCATGGCATAAGAAAAGACCCATGTGCGTGACGCCCCTGGCTCTGCAGGTAGATTGGCACACTGCTGTTTCTGGCGGTCTGAATTCCCCTACCCCAAGCTGTATAAGGGTGCGAGCCTTGTGCTGCATGGAATCATCATCACCGTGACCCTCCCGTTCCACCCTGAACTCATCAGTCTCTCTCTGTTTCAGGATAGGATTTTTGGGCCTTGGTCTCATGGGAAGTGGAATCGTCTCCAACTTGCTAAAAATGGGTCACACAGTGACTGTCTGGAACCGCACTGCAGAGAAAGTAAGCATTCAGGGGTGGTGCCTGTTGGATCGGCAGAGTCTGGGGTAACCCTAAGAGTGGACATCTCCCCCTGTTGTCTCAGCGTTCTGCGTGCAATAGAATAGAAGCCAAGCTTTTAGTCCAGGCAGGTAGAGATGTAGATGCCTAAACTTAGGATGTTATTATAAAACCTAAACATTTGCCTGGCGCGGTGGCTGACTCTGTAATCCCAGCACTTTGGGAGGCTGAGGCAGGCGGATCATGAGGTCAGGAGATCGAGACCATCCTGGCTAACACGGTGAAACCCCGTCTCTACTAAAAATACAAAAAATTAGCCGGGCGTGGTGGCGGACACCTGTAGTCCCAGCTGCTCCAGAGGCTGAGGCAGGAGAATGGCGTGAACCCGGGAGGCAGAGCTTGCAGTGAGCCGAGATCGCGCCACTGCGCTCCAGCCTGGGCAACAGAGCAAGACTCCGTCTCAAAAAAAAAAAATACAAAATACAAAAATTAGCTGGGTATGGTGGCGTTCACCTGTAGTCTCAGTTACTCAGGAGGCTGAGGCAGGAGAATAACTTGAATGTGGGAGGCAGAGGTTGCAGTGAGCTGAGATCGTGTCACTGCACTCCAGCCTGGCAACAGAAGAAGACTCCGTCTCAAAAAAAAAAAAAATGGCACAATCTCGGCTCACTGCAACCTCCGCCTCCCAGGTTCAAGTGATTCTCCTGCCTCAGACTCCCAAGTAGCTGGGATTACAGGCGTGCGCCACCACACCTGGCTAATGTTTTGTATTTTTAGTAGAGAAGGGGTTTCACCATGTTAGCCAGGCTGGTCTCGAACTTCTGACCTCAGGTGATCCACCCGCCTTGGCCTCCCAAAATACTGGGATTACGGGTGTGAGCCACTGTGCCTGGCCCAGAAGTAATTTTTTAAAAGAAAGCCAGAAGAAAATAAATACTAACATAGATCTTTGTAAATCTAGAACTAATAAAAATCACACAAGAAGATCAGTTGATTTTTTTTGATAATACTCCCCAACAACAAAAAAATAAAATTCAAAGGAATACCAACTAGAAGTACTTGTAGCAAATACGTAAGAAGGGTAATATGTTGATTTTATTAAACATAGTTTGATAATTAAGACAAAAAAATTAGTAGGGTGCTAATTAATAATTTTAGATGTAAGAATAGGCTCACACCTATAATCCTAGCACCTTGGGAGGCTGACGGAAGAGGATTGCTTGAGTCCAGGAATTTGAGACCGGCCTGGACAACATGAGACTCCATCTCTACAAAAAATAAAATATTAGCCGAGTGAGGTGGCACCTGCCTACTATAGTCCCAGCTACTTGGGAGGCTGAGGCCAGAAGATCTCTTGGGCCCAGGAGGTAGAGGCTGCAGTGAGCTGTGATCATACCACTGCATTCCCACCTAGGCAGCAGCAAGACCCTGTCTCAGAAAAGAAAAAGGACAAAAAAATTGCTCACAAAAGAGGAAACAAAGGCATAAAAAATATTCAGTAATCAGGAGTAATTAAAATATATCAAACAAGGCCGGGTGCGGTGGCTCATGCCTGTAATCCCAGCACTTTGGGAGGCAGAGACTGGGGGATAACGAGGTCAGGAGATCGAGACCACGGTGAAACCCCGTCTCTACTAAAAATACGAAAAATTAGCCGGGCACAGTGGTGGGCGCCTGTAGTCCCAGCTACTCTGGAGGCTGGGGCAGGAGAATGGCGTGAACCTGGGAGGCAGAGCTTGCAGTGAGCTGAGATCGTGCCACTGCACTCCATCCTGGGCGACAGCGAGACTCTGTCTCAAAAAATCAAACAGTTGCCTTTTTTGACTGGTTAAATGATCAGGTAGGAAGAATTTTACATGTATTTATGGGCACTTATTTGTAGTTTTTAAATTACATACTTGGTACTGGCATAATAGGAGAGCTTGCTGGTGATCTTTATGAAGTGACATAGTGTCATTGGGAAGTCATCTGTCTACATTTGTTGAGAGCCTTAAAACTTTTAGAACCTGTTTTATTCTATTTGTGGAGACCTGAATTTAAAACATAGAGAAGTTTTGTACGTAAAGATGTTTGGTGATGTCATTTTACAATTGAAAGTGGGCTAAGTGTCAAACTACAGGTCAGCCATTAGGTAAATCACAGTATATCTCTCAGTGAAGTTTTCCATAGTCAACCACTATAAACCATAATTATGCCAGAATTATGAAAGACAACAATATAGATAAATGTGAATCATAAACAACATTAAAAGTCTGATAGAAAATAGTAGGCCCATCCAGCCTGGGCAACATGGTGAAACCCTGTCTCTACAGAAAAAAAAAAAAAATCACACATGGGGCATGCACCTATAGTCCCAGCTATTCAGGAGGCTGAGGCAGGAGGATCACTTGAGTCCAGGAGGTTGAGGCTGCAGTGAGCCATAATTGCACCACTGTGCTCCAGCCTGGGTGACAGAGCAAAACCTTGTCTCAAAAAAAAAAAGCCAAAATGGTAGTGTTTTTAGGCACTTCCAGAAGTCTTACTAACCTGACAACAGTGTTGAGAAACAACCCAAAAACGAATGGCCACCAGGCGGAAGGCTTCCAACCACATCCCCACGTTCCCAGCAGAGTGTTGATAGCTCAGGGCCACAGCCAGGACAGCACAGCGGGGGCTGGGGAGAGGTACTGTTGATACCCCATTCTTGAAACAGCATACCTTCAGCAGACACTTGTGAAGCAGTTCATCATCCTAGGCACTCGTCATGCAAAAACTGAAGATGGCCAGTAAAAGGCCCCGTGCACTTCCCCAAAAGTTGGGCTCCTATCTCCATGACCCAGGCTCCCGGCCTCAGCCTCCTGCCTTGGTAGTCCAGCCAGGAGGCCTGGTCAGCAATTCTCTGGCCTGGCTGGCATGTTTGTTGTGCACTGCCTGCAGCTCACGTTAGGATCTGTGACTTTTGCAGTGTGATTTGTTCATCCAGGAGGGGGCCCGTCTGGGAAGAACCCCCGCTGAAGTCGTCTCAACCTGCGACATCACTTTCGCCTGCGTGTCGGATCCCAAGGCGGCCAAGGACGTAAGGACCCCCTCCCTCCCCTCAGCAACTCCGGGTCACAGCCAGGATTGCTGGCTGGCCTCTTCCCCTCCTCCCCTGCACACCAAGTGAGTGTCCACATGTGGGGGGCTGAATTTCCCATCAGGGGCCATCTCCCATTGTGAAGGGTGTTTGCATTAATTGAATACAGACTTCCTTTAATTCAGATCAAAGAATGAACACTACTAGGGCCCTTGAAGTCTGTGCTGAAATGTGTCTTGAACAGGCTTCATGTGTTCTTGTTGAACTAGAAGCTTTGGAACTGAATGTGCCTTTGGTCCAGGTGCCAAGCTTCTATGTTTAGCTGTCACTGTATTTGTATATTTTAGAAGTTCAAGTGCGGTAGTCATCTTATTAAACTGGTGACTAGCCTAATCCAAGTAAATCCAAAGAAGTCCCCAAAGTAAATGCTGAGGTTCATTCTTTTAAATGGGGTTTGTTTGTTTTTTTTAAATAAAAAGAAATGCACACACTCACATAGATTCTTTTTAAAGATAAATGGGAGCATGCAGGAAGTACTTTTCTATCCCTTGCTTATTTCATTGTTCTTCCCTTTTCAGCTTGATAGAAATCAGGAAATGAGCCAAAACAGCAGCAGGATTCTGATCTGAGGTCTGTAGGGCTCCTGAGCATCTGCCCGGGAGCCTGGGCTATTGCTTCTCCCTTGTGTCCCCACAGCTGGTGCTGGGCCCCAGTGGTGTGCTGCAAGGGATCCGCCCTGGGAAGTGCTACGTGGACATGTCAACAGTGGACGCTGACACCGTCACTGAGCTGGCCCAGGTAGCAGCCTTCCTTGGGCTGGCTCTCCAGCATCTTTTCTATCAGAGCCCAAGACCCAGGCTTACAAGAGTGGGCAGTTAAGTTACTCTAGAGCCAAAGCCAGAGAGGGAAGAGGAGAGGCGAGTAGCCTTGGGACTAGCCTATCCCGTGCTCCACCTTCAAACCGCAGCTAGTCTGAACAGCCATGGGCAGTCGCTGCATGGCTGGGATGGGCATCAAGTCCTGGAGCTGCCACTTATGATGAGAAGCAACCCAGGCCGCCCGCCTGGCATTGGGGTTTGAGCAGCTGTCTGCATTTGACACTGGCAAAGCATCCCTCCTCCCCGAGCATCTGGCCCAAATAAGGGAGTGGGGACTTTGGGACCCACATATGTTCTGAGGGGAGGGCAGCATCCACAGGGGAGGTGTGTGTTCAGCCGAGCCATTGACATGGTCGCATCTGGTTCTAGTTGTTGGTCTCTAAGAAATTCCAGTCCGGGCGCGGTGGCTCACGCCTGTAATCCCAGCTCTTTGGGAGGCCGAGGCGGGCGGATCACGAGGTCAGGAGATTGAGACCATCCTACCTAACATGGTGAAACCCCATCTCTACCAAAAATACGAAAAAATTAGCCAGGCGTGGCTGGGCGCAGTGGCTCAAGCCTGTAATCCCAGCACTTTGGGAGGCCGAGGTGGGCGGATCACGAGGTCAGGAGATTGAGACCATCCTGGCTAACATGGTGAGACCCCATCTCTACTAAAAATACAAAAAAATTAGCCGGATGCGGTGGCGGGCACCTGTAGTCCCAGCTACTTGGGAGGCTGAGGCAGGAGAGCGGCATGAACCCAGGAGGCGGAGCTTGCAGTGAGCTGAGATCGTGCCACTGCACTTCAGCCTGGGCAACAGAGCAAGACTCCGTCTCAAAAAAAAAAAATAATTAGCCAGGCATGGTGGCGGGTGCCTGTAGTCCCAGCTACTAAGGAGGCTGATGCAGGAGAATGGCATGAACCCGGGAGGCAGAGCTTGCAGTGAGCTGAGACTGCGCCACTGCACTCCAGCCTGGGCAACAGAGCAAGACTCTGTCTCAAAAAAACAAAACAAAAAAATTCCGGCCAGGCGTGGTGGCTCACTCCTGTAATCCAAGCACTTTGGGAGGCCGAGGCGGGCGGATCACGAGGTCAGGAGATCAAGACCATCCTGGCTAATATGGTGAAACCTGTCTCTACTAAAAATACAAAAAATTAGCCGGGCGTGGTGGTGGACGCCTGTAGTCCCAGTTACTTGGCAGGCTGAGGCAGGAGAATGGCATGAACCCGCAAGGCGGAGCTTGCAGTGATCTGAGATCGCTCCACTGCACTCCAGCCTGGGCAACAGTGAGACTCCACCTCAAAAAAAAAAAAAAAAAAATTCCAAGTCAGTTGGGTTCCTGTGTGGAGACCCCAGCGTCTCATCACTGCTGTGATTCAGCCTGTGTGACCTGCACATGGTTAGCTCCTGAGTTTAGGTGTCAGCTAAAGGACCTTGGTATGGGTGGCCGTCCCCTCCAGCTCTGGAAGGTGATGAGCAGCCGTGGCCACTCAGCAACACTCCTTGAGTCCTGCCCAGAGAGCGCTGGGAGAGGGGAGGCCTCCAGAAGCTGTGACTTTTCTTTCCAGGTGATTGTGTCCAGGGGGGGGCGCTTTCTGGAAGCCCCCGTCTCAGGGAATCAGCAGCTGTCTAATGACGGGATGTTGGTGATCTTAGCGGCTGGAGACAGGGGCTTATATGAGGACTGCAGCAGCTGCTTCCAGGCGATGGGGAAGACCTCCTTCTTCCTAGGTAACACGCCTGCACCTGTCAGGCCTGGAGCCTGGGGCCACATCTCCTCTGTTTCACACTGATGACAGCGTCAGTCCCACACGGCCTTTCTGCCGGGGACCCTGGGGAAGGTTTCCTTTCACCTGCATAGTCAGTGCGTGGAAGGAGGAAGAGCCAGTCTGTCGGGGGCAGGTGAAGGGGGCCTCCCCTGGAGAGAGGTGGGTCTGAGCAGAGGTGAGGGTGGACAGAGAAGCCCTGTCTGTGGCATTCTTGGGCTGTGACCGTGAGTCTTTACCCTGGGCAGGTGAAGTGGGCAATGCAGCCAAGATGATGCTGATCGTGAACATGGTCCAAGGGAGCTTCATGGCCACTATTGCCGAGGGGCTGACCCTGGCCCAGGTGACAGGCCAGTCCCAGCAGACACTCTTGGACATCCTCAATCAGGGACAGTTGGCCAGCATCTTCCTGGACCAGAAGTGCCAAAGTGAGTTGTTTTTGGCCCCTCTTCTTGCATTTGGTGTTTGATTAGAGCAGGGTACTAGGTCAGGGATTTAGTGAGCGTGAAAGGTGCCCCTCCCCAGTCAGTCCCTGACCCTGGCCAGAGGAGGTTCAGAAACACAGTGGGCGGAATTTGGGGATATAGGCTGGGAGCTCCAGCCCTCAGGTGTCTAAGGGTGAGTGAGGAGCCAAGAGGCCTAGGCTATGTGGAACTGAGCCCTGAGTATGTTTTAGGTACTGACACCTGGTGGACCGTAGGTAGTTTTTAGTTTCAGGTCCTTGGCTTTTGTCTGATACTGGCTTTTTCTCCTCAGATATCCTGCAAGGAAACTTTAAGCCTGATTTCTACCTGAAATACATTCAGAAGGATCTCCGCTTAGCCATTGCGCTGGGTGATGCGGTCAACCATCCAACTCCCATGGCAGCTGCAGCAAATGAGGTAGGGTAGATGTGGCCCAAGCCCCAAGGCCCTTCAGTTTCTTTTTCTTTCTTTTTTTTTTTTTTTTTGACGGAGTCTCGCTCTGTCTGTCACCCAGGCTAGAGTGCACTGGTGCGATCTCGGCTCAATGCAACCTCCGCCTCCTGGTTTCAAGCAATTCTCCTGCCTCAGCCTCCTGAGTAGTTGGGATTATAGGTGCCCACCACCATGCCTAGCTAATTTTTGTATTTTTAGCAGAGACGGGGTTTCTCCATGTTGTTCAGGCTGGTCTCGAACTCCTGACCTCAGGTGATCCACCCGCCTCTGCCTCCCAGAGTGCTGGGATTACAGGCATGAGCTACCACGCCCAGCTATTCAGTGTCTTTTTCTTTTTCTTTTTCTTTTATTTTGAGACAGAGTCTTGCTCTGTCGCCTCAGGCTCTCGCCACCATGCCCGGCTAATTTTTTTTTTTTTTTTTTTTTTTTTTAGTAGAGACAGGGTTTCACCATGTTAGCCAGGATGGTCTCGATCTCCTGACCTCGTGATCTGCCCGCCTCGGCCTCCCAAAGTGCTGGGATTACAGGTGTGAGCCACTACACCTGGCCAAGTTTCTTTTTCTTTTATCGTTTCCTTCCCTCTACTTAGTTTAGCTTTTCTTTGTTCTTTTTCTTTTTTTTGAGACAGAATCTCACTCTGTCGCCCAGGCTGGAGTGCAGTGATGTGAGCTCAGCTCACTGCAGCCTCTACCTCCTAGGTTCAATAGATTTTTGTGCCTCGGCCTCCCAAGTAGCTGGGATTACAGGTGTGCCCCAACCTGCCCGGCTAATTTTTGTATTTTTGGTAGAGATGGGGTTTTGCCATGTTGGCTAGGCTGTTCTCCAACTCCTGACCTCAGGAGAGCCACCTGCCTCAGCCTCTCAAAGTGCTGGGATTACAGGTGTGAGCCACTGCGTCTGGCCTCTTTGTTCTTTTTCAAACCCTTTAAAGTGGAATCTTAAATCATTTATTTTAAACCTGCTTTCTTTATAACATGAGTATATAAATCTTTAAATGTCCGCTAAGCCATGTTAATTTGTTTTCTGATTTCTTCTTTGACCCATGAATTACTTAAAAGTTTATCTAGTGTTTGGGTCTTCCTAGATATCTAATGATTATTGATTTTTAACTTACTGCTCTATGATCAAAGAACATGCCCTGCCCTGTATTGGTTTTTTTTTTGTTTTTTTGTTTTTTGTTTTTTTGGTTTTTTTGGAGACAGAGTTTTGCTCTTTCGCCCAGGCTGGAGTGCAGTGTCGCGATCTCGGCTCACCGCAACCTCTGCCTCCCAAGTTCAAGCGATTCTCATGCCTCAGCCTCTTGAGTAGCTGGGATTACAGGCACACACCACCATACACAACTGATTTTTGTATTTTTAGTAGAGATGAGGTTTCACCATGTTGGCCAGGCTGGGCTTGAACTGCTGACCTCAGGTGATCCGTCCACCTCAGCCTCCCAAAGTGCTGGGATGACAGGCATGAACCACCACAACCAGCTGCCTGTATGATTTTTTTTTTTTTTTTTTTTTTTTGAGACGGAGTTTCGCTCTGTCGCCCAAGCTGGATTACAGTGGCACGATCTCGGCTCACTGCAAGCTTCGTCTCCCAGGTTCACTCCATTCTCCTGCCTCACCCTCCTGAGTAGCTGGGACTGCAGGCACCTGCCACCATGCCTGGCTAATTTTTTGTATTTTTAGTAAAGACGGGGTTCCACTGTGTTAGCCAGGATGGTCTCATTCTCCTGACCAAGATGTTGAAACCCCTATCTCTACTAAAAATACAAAAAATTAGCTGGGCATGGTGGCAGGCACCTTTAATCTCAGCTACTCAGGAGGCTGAGGCAGAGAATTGCTTGAACCTGGGAGGCGGGAGGTTGCAGTGAGCCTAGATCGCACCACTGCACTCCAGCCTGGGCAACAGAGTGAGACTCCGTCGCAAAAAAAAAAAAAAAAAAAAAAAAAAGAAAGCTGCTACAGCCTTCTCAGGCTTATTGTTTTCATGGTATGTATATTTTTCCATCCATTTCCTCTCTTATTTATGTCTAAATTATGGCTTTGATAGACAGTATGTAATTGGGGTTTGGATTTTTATCCATTTTGACGGTATCTGCCTTTTAATTAGCATGTCTATTAGCATTTTTCAAATGATGTTTTAAGCACTTAACACGTGCACTTTTTTTATATTTGAGACACAGTCTCACTCTCTTGCCCAGGTGAAGTGCAGTGGCACAATTATAGCTCACTGCAGCCTTGACTTCCTAGGCTCAAGCAATCCTCCCACCTCAGCCTCCCGAGTAGCTGGGACTATAGGCGTGCACAACTGTATCCAACTTCACATACACTTTCGAAAAGTTTTTTAGGGTAGAAGTTCCGCTTTCTTAGCTCATCTTCATAGAATTTGAATCTAAAAAAAAAACAACTGAAAAACATTTGTCTTTACCATATTATTATAATAAAAATGACACTTTGTGAAACAGCAGCTGTATTTTTAAAGTACTATCAGCTGATACACTTTTATTTTATGTTATTTTATGTTATGTTATGTTATTTTATTTTATTTTATGTTATTTTATTTTATTTAAGAGACAGAGTTTCACCCTTGTTGCCCAAGCTGGAGTGTAATCTTGGTTCACTGCAACCTCTGCCTCCTGGGTTCAAGTGATTCTCCTGCCTCAGCCTCCCCAGTAGGTGGGATTACAGGTGCCTGCCAGTACTCCTGGCTAACTTTTTGTATTTTTAGTAGAGATACGGTTTCACCATGTTGGCCAGGTTGGTCTCAAACTCCTGACCTCAGGTGATCCACCCACCTCAGCCTACCTAAGTGCTGGGATTACAGGCGTGAGCCATGGCACCCAGCCAGTACTGTTCTTTTGACACCTGGCTTTTCATAGTATAATTCTCTCTTCCTGAATTCTATTTTTTTTTTTTTTTGAGACAGAGTCTCACTCTGTTGCCCAGGCTGGAGTGCAGTGACATGATCTCAGTTCACTGCAGCCCCCACCTCTTGGGTTAAAGTGATTCTCCTGCCTCAGCCTCCCAAGTAGCTGGAACCGCAGGCATGCACCGCCACACCTGGCTAATTTTTGTATTTGTAGTAGAGACAGGGTTTTACTATTTTGACCAGGCTGGACTCGAACTCCTGGCCTCAAGTAATCCGCCTGCCTTGGCCTCCCAAAGTGCTGGGATTACAGGCATGAGCCACCGCATGCAGCCTTGTTCCTAAATTCTGTCTTCTGTCTCTTGTCTGTTTCAACATTTCAGAGTACTTATTTCATGACTTTTTCAGATTACATTACTATTTCAAGTCCCCCCTGTTCATTCTACCAGTGGATTCTCTCTGGACAGTAGAATTCGTTGTGTATTTTATAAGTCTTTTTTGATGAAAGCTCATTTCTGACTATAGTTATTTCCCAAGGGTTTCATGTGGCTTGGGCTGGGAAAGGTTCTCTTTGAAGTGACTTCCAAGTTGCCTCCACCCTGACTACAGGATTCATTGGCTTGCAAGCAGAGGTTTTAGGTTAATTTCTCAATGCAGCTCGCTGCTTTCAGGTCGTTTGGATGGTATGAGCTTAGGCTCTATACTGTTAGGAGTTCAGAGGTCAGGTTCTGAAGGTTAACTGGTGCATTGACCTGTAGTAGTTGTATTGATATGTGGTTCGATTTGGGGCTGCCATTTTATCATTTGATTTCTGTTGGTTGTCTTTGTCTTTTGTTTGTTGCTCCTTTCTTACTTTCTTTTTAGAATTCCAGTTTCAGCTGGGCACGGTGGCTGACACCTATAATCTCAACACTTTGGGAGGCTGAGGCGGGCAGATCACCTGAGGTCAGGAGTTCGAGATCAGCCTGGCCAAAATAGTGAAACCCAGTCTCTACTAAAAATACCAAAAATTAGCCGGGCATAGTGGCGGGCACTATTAATCCCAGCTACTCCGGAGGCTGGGACAGGAGAATCACTTGAACCCAGGAGGCGGAGGTTGCAGTGAGCCAAGATCGTGCCATTGCACTCCAGCCTGGGCGACAGACCAAGACCCCGTCTCAAAAAAAAAAAAAAAGAGGCCAGGCGCAGTGGCTCACGCCTGTAATCCCAGCACTTTGGGAGGCCGAGGCGGGTGGATCACGAGGTCAGGAGATCAAGACCATCCTGGCTAACAGGGTGAAACCGTGCCTCTACTAAAAATACAAAAAATTAGCCAGGTGTGGTGGCAGGCGCCTGTAGTCCCAGCTACTCTGGAGGCTGAGGCAGGAGAATGGCGTGAACCCGGGAGGCAGAGCTGGCAGTGAGCCGGGATCGCACCACTGCACTCCAGCCTGGGCGACAGAGCAAGACTCCATCTCAAAAAAAAAAAAAAAAGAATTCCAGTTTCATTTATCTATTTTCTTTTTTACTTTGCCTCTGCATTCTTTTTTTAGTGGTTACTCTACAGATTGCGGTATAAATCCTTAAGATAGAGTTAATCTTGCCAGGTACAGTGGCTTATACTTGTGATCCTTGTAATCCTAGCACTTTGGGAGGTCGAGGCAGGATTGCTTAAGCCCAGGAGTTTGAGACCAGCCTGGGCAACATAGCAAGACCCCCATCTGTACAAAAATAAAAATAAAAAACTAGCTGGGCGTGGTGGCGAGCACCCTATTCCTAGCTACTTGGGAGACTGAGGCAGGTGAGGCAGGAGGATTGCTTGAGCCCAGGAGTTCGAGGCTGCAATGAGCCATGATCCTACCACTGCACTCCAGCCTGGGCAACAGAGCAAGACCCTGTCTCAAGAAAAAAAAAAAAAACAGTTAATCTTGTACCATTTCCCATTAAATGTAAAAACTTTGCAACCACACAGAAGCATTTCTTTCCCCCTCCCTCTCCCTCATCCTTTAAGGCAGGGTTTCTCAACCTCGGCACTGCTGCCATTCTGTGTGGGGGGGCTATCCAAGCACTGCAGGATGTTGGGTGGCCCACCCACCAGACGCCAGTGACATAGCTCCTCCTCAGGTGACAGAAAATGTCTCCAGATATTACCAGATGTCCCCTGGGGGCAGAAGCACCACAGGTGTGAGAACTCTCACTCTGAGGTATAGGTGTCCTGGGTGTTTCATCTGCCCTTGTTTTATTTTTTATTCATTTATTTATTTATTTGAGACAGTTTTGCTCTTTTTTTGTTTTTGAGACAGAGTCTCGCTCTGTCGCCCAGACTGGAGTGCAGTGTTGTGATCTCAGCTCACTGCAACCTCCGCCTCCCAGGTTCAAGCTATTCTCCTGCCTCAACCTCCTGAGTAGCTGGGATTACAGGCACCTGCCACCATGCCAGGCTAATTTTTTTTTTTTTTTTTAAAGAAGGGGTTTCACGATGGTCACCAGGCTGGTCTTGATCTCCTGACCTCGTGATCCACCCACCTTGGCCTCCTAAAGTGCTGAGATTACAGGCATGAGCCACTGCGCCTGGCCCTAATTTTTGTATTTTTAGTAGAGATGGGGTTTCACCTTTTTGGCCTGGCTGGTCTCAAACTCCTGACCTCAGGTGATCCACCCGCCTCGGTCTTACAGGCATGAGCCGCAGTGCCCAGCCAATGCTGAATGTTTTATATCCCATAGTGTACTTCATTCTCACAAGATCCCCCGGGTACTGTTCCTTCTCCCAGAGCAAGAAGCACAGTGGCTGAGGTCCAGAGAAACGGAGGTGCTTCATGCAAGGTCAAAACAGGATTCCTAACCAGACAGCCTGGGCTCCAGCACTGCCTGCTAGCCACATCCACCACTGCCTCCAGGAATCAGGTCTAGGTCTTGAAGGCAGCTCTGGGGCCAGAGACTGAGCCATCTCTTTTTTTTCCAGGTGTACAAAAGAGCCAAGGCGCTGGACCAGTCCGACAACGATATGTCCGCCGTGTACCGAGCCTACATACACTAAGCTGTCGACACCCCGCCCTCACCCCTCCAATCCCCCCTCTGACCCCCTCTTCCTCACATGGGGTCAGGGGCCTGGGACTTCATTCTGGACCAGCCCACCTATCTCCATTTCCTTTTATACAGACTTTGAGACTTGCCATCAGCACAGCACACAGCAGCACCCTTCCCCTGAGGCCGGTGGGGAGGGGACAAGTGTCAGCAGGATTGGCGTGTGGGAAAGCTCTTGAGCTGGGCACTGGCCCCCCGGACGAGGTGGCTGTGTGTTCACACACACACACACACACACACACACAGGCTCTCGCCCCAGGATAGAAGCTGCCCAGAAACTGCTGCCTGGCTTTTTTTCTTCCGAGCTTGTCTTATCTCAAACCCCTTCCAGTCAAGGAACTAGAATCAGCAACGAGAGTTGGAAGCCTTCCCACAGCTTCCCCCAGAGCGAAGAGGCTGTAGTCATGTCCACATCCCCCACTGGATTCCCTACAAGGAGAGGCCTTGGGCCCAGATGAGCCAGTACAGACTCCAGACAGAGGGGCCCTTGGGGCCCTCCAACCTCAGGTGATGAGCTGAGAAAGATGTTCACGTCTAAGCGTCCAGTGTGCACCCAGCGCTCCATAGACGCCTTTGTGAACTGAAAAGAGACTGGCAGAGTCCCGAGAAGATGGGGCCCTGGCTTTCCAGGGAGTGCAGCAAGCAGCCGGCCTGCAGGTGAGCATGGAGGCCCGGCCCTCACCGCCTCGAAGCCATGCCCCAGATGCCACTGCCACAGCGGGCGCTCGCTCCTCCCTAGGCTGTTTTAGTATTTGGATTTGCATTCCATCCCTTGGGAGGGGGTCCTCAGGGCCACTAGTGATGAGCCAAGAGGAGTGGGGGTTGGGGGCGCTCCTTTCTGTTTCCGTTAGGCCACAGACTTCACCTGGCTCTGAAGAGCCACTCTTACCTCGGTCCCCTCCCAGTGGTCCCACCTTCTCCAGCCTGCCCTGCCAAGTCCCCTGCATGCCCACCGCTCTCCATCCTCCCTCCTCTCCCTCTTCCTTCCATGGAGACAGTATTTCTTTCTGTCTGTCCCTTTGGCCCAGACCCAGCCTGACCAACGATGAGCATTTCTTAGGCTCAGCTCTTGATACGGAAACGAGTGTCTTCACTCCAGCCAGCATCATGGTCTTCGGTGCTTCCCGGGCCCGGGGTCTGTCGGGAGGGAAGAGAACTGGGCCTGACCTACCTGAACTGACTGGCCCTCCGAGGTGGGTCTGGGACATCCTAGAGGCCCTACATTTGTCCTTGGATAGGGGACCGGGGGGGGCTTGGGATGTTGCAAAAAAAAAAAGTTACCCAAGGGGTGTCAGTTTTTTATCCCTCTGCATGGGTTGGATTTTCCAAAATCATAATTTGCAGAAGGAAGGCCAGCATTTATGATGCAATATGTAATTATATATAGGGTGGCCACACTAGGGCGGGGTCCTTCCCCCCTCACAGCTTTGGCCCCTTTCAGAGATTAGAAACTGGGTTAGAGGATTGCAGAAGACGAGTGGGGGGAGGGCAGGGAAGATGCCTGTCGGGTTTTTAGCACAGTTCATTTCACTGGGATTTTGAAGCATTTCTGTCTGAACACAAAGCCTGTTCTAGTCCTGGCGGAACACACTGGGGGTGGGGGCGGGGGAAGATGCGGTAATGAAACCGGTTAGTCAATGTTGTCTTAATATTGTTGACAATTCTGTAAAGTTCCTTTTTATGAATATTTCTGTTTAAGCTATTTCACCTTTCTTTTGAAATCCTTCCCTTTTAAGGAGAAAATGTGACACTTGTGAAAAAGCTTGTAAGAAAGCCCCTCCCTTTTTTCTTTAAACCTTTAAATGACAAATCTAGGTAATTAAGGTTGTGAATTTTTATTTTTGCTTTGTTTTTAATGAACATTTGTCTTTCAGAATAGGATTGTGTGATAATGTTTAAATGGCAAAAACAAAACATGATTTTGTGCAATTAACAAAGCTACTGCAAGAAAAATAAAACACTTCTTGGTAACACAGCTGTGCCGCAGGAGTCCTGCTTCCCTCGTCCTCGGCGAGATGGGTGGGAGGAGAAGGCAGCGGCGGGGCCGGGGTGGGTTTTCGGGACCTCCACGTCCGGGGTGAGACGGACTTGCGAGTGGCGGCGAGGTCCGCGGCAGGGTTGGAACCACGACCAACGGAGCCAAGCGGGCCAATAGGGAGGAGGAGCGGGGACAGACTGTCCTGCCGGCCAATGAGTGAGCGCGAGTGGAGCAGAGCGCCCTATCATATCCTGGGGGCGCCCCGGGCTGGTGCCGGCCGCGTCCCTGGCCAGCCGGAGCAAGCCTGACTCGTGCAGCCGCCGGCCGCGTCCCTGGCCAGCCGGAGCGAGCCTCACTCCCGCAGCCGCCAGTCTCGTTCCAGGGCTCCCGCAGGTTTCGGGAGCCGAGGCGGACCGACAGGCGCTAGCCAATCGCGAGCACGGAGCCGGCCTGGGGGCGGGGTGGTACCCGCTCCGCCAATCGGGTGGGGGCGGAGCCAGACGCCGGGGGCGGACGGGAGGACTGGAGGACCGAGGACAGGAAGATTGGTGGACAGGAGCAGCGACCGGTGGGGAGGGCGCTCGGCGGCGGCCTGCGGCCATGGCCACCGTGATGGCAGCGACGGCGGCGGAGCGGGCGGTGCTGGTAAGGCGCGCGGGCCAGCGGGCGGGCCGGCGGGGCGGCGGGGCCGGGGGTGACCGCCGGGTCTGTCCCGCAGGAGGAGGAGTTCCGCTGGCTGCTGCACGACGAGGTGCACGCTGTGTTGAAGCAGCTGCAGGACATCCTCAAGGTAACGACCCGCGCCCTGCCCCGCCGGGCGTGGCGACCCTCCCTCCTCATCTCCCTGGCTCCACCTGGGGCCGCGCGGCTGCGTCCTGAGCGCCTACAGTGTGCGGCTGCCGCGGCTTTCAGGCAGGGCCCCGCCTCCGCGAACTCGAGCCGACCTCATTATATAAGTACCTGTGTGCGGGCAGGGGCGAGTCCCGACGAGGGTGCTAGCAAGGGCCTGAGTCCCGCCCGGCCTTGGGTCGGGGAAGGCCGCCTTGGGAGCAGCGGCATCCAATCTGGGAGCCGAAGAATTCTGCCTCTGCCTGGCAGTGTGACTTCAGCCAAGTCACTGAACCTCCCTGGGCCTCCCTTTTCTCATTGGCAAAAGGGAGATAACAGTACCCGCTTCGCGAGGCTGGGGTGTAGATAAATGAGCCAGGCAGCTCACAGAAGTAACCGGCGTAGTGCTTGCTGTGGCCCAGGACCGCGGGTTACCATAACTACTGCCTTGTTCCCTGACTCTGCCCCTTGCCCCTTTCCCCCTCAACCAAGCTGGGAGGCTGCCCCTGTCTGTTTTGTATTCCCCGAGGCGGGCACACAGGAGGTGTTCAGGGAATGTGGGATAAGCAGAGATCGGGCTCACGGTTAGGTGCCCTGGGGGCTTGGGCAGGGTCTTCCCACCCCAGCTGAACCCAGGTGAGGCCAGGCCACGTTGTTCCTTACCCCCGCTGACTTGGAGGGAGGGGGGCTTCTGGAAGGAGCACTGGGCCGGGCCTGAGTGGGCGCTACCAGCTCCCCTCCTTCTCTCTGTTCCACAGGAGGCCTCTCTGCGCTTCACTCTGCCGGGCTCCGGCACTGAGGGGCCCGCCAAGCAAGAGAACTTCATCCTAGGCAGCTGTGGGTGAGCCTGGGCTAGGCGGAAACCGGGGAAATGGGTACCTTGGGGGGTAGGAGGCATGGCCATAGCCCTGTCCTGCAGACCAGCTGGTTGTGCAATGGGACAGGAGGGGCAGCCCGCCGGGAGGGAGGGCTGGGTGGTGGGGGGGTGACCACAGGCACCGCTCTGACGCCACATGTTACAGCACAGACCAGGTGAAGGGTGTGCTGACTCTGCAGGGGGATGCCCTCAGCCAGGCGGTGAGTCCCCCGGCCCTGTCCCCTCCCATCCTGCCAATGGGGAAGAGCATGGGAGCTCCCACTTTCTCTCTGTACAAGCCCTGCGACTCTGGGCGGGACCCTTGATCTCTCTGGCCTCAGTTTTCTCCTTTGGAAAATGACAGCAACCCTCACACCTCCTCCCGGGATCGGTGTGCAGATTCAGTAAGAGGTGCAGGAGAGGGGTTCTTTGCACACGGCCTGGCCTGGCGTCCGGACCAGTGAAACATGGGCATTGGTGGATTAGGCTGGCCACACATCACAATTGAATCAGCCAATGCCTGAACTCCAGTCTGCACCCGACTCTGTGCCAGGCACCAAGGCGTGGGGGGAGGCCCCCCTCCTGGGCTCCATCTGTTGCCCTTTGTAGACACTAGATGCACCCCGTTCGCACAGAGCCTCACAGAGGCTGCCTTTCCTCTTCCCCTTCCCCTTTCTTCACCTCTTTCCATTTCACTTCTTTGTGGCTCTTCTTGGGCCTGGTTTCCTGTTTCCTGACCTCCCTGTTCAACCCCCAAACGGCCAAGGCATTGGGAGACCCTCTGCCCTATACAGCGGCCAAGGCCTGAGCCACCACACACCCCATTTCTGCCCTGGGCTTAAGGGCTCAGAGTGGCTGTGGCAGGAGGCGCCCCCTCACTGCCCAGCTCACCCCACTCTTGCTTGTCAGGATGTGAACCTGAAGATGCCCCGGAACAACCAGCTGCTGCACTTCGCCTTCCGGGAGGACAAGCAGTGGAAGCTGCAGCAGGTGACCCCGCCCCTCCTGGCTAGTGCTCAGCCACAAGGACAGGCGGCAGCAGGCCTGCCACGGGGCCTCCGTGGAGAGGGACTAGCCCTGGGGATCTGTGGCCACAGCAAGCCTGGGAGGGTGTTTCCTAACAGCAAAGCTGGGGGCAGGCGTTTCCTGAAGCCCTGGAGGCTGCGCCATGTGGGGAGGTAGAGAACCTGGCCTGAGAGCCCCGAGGGCCACATCGGGACTGTGGAGTCCCCACAGCAGCTGGCTGGATGAGATGGTTCAGAAGCCCTCTGAAAAGTCACTCCCTTGCCCAGAGCCTCCAGGGACTTGCCATGGCTCTGGGGATGAGGCCCATGCTCCCTGGCAGCTCCTGTACCAATGGGCCCCAGCCTCCTCCCCTGCCCCCTCCACCCCGACTGTCTCCATCTCAGCGCCCTTGCCCCTGCCTTGTCGCCCTGTTTGCTTCCCTCCGCAACTCGCACAGACTCTTGTCTTGGGCATTACTGTGTGTCCATCCCTTAGAAAGGAGGGGGCAGTCAGCTTGGGCAGAGACCAGGCCTGCCCCAGGTGATGCCAGATGCCCATCACCTGGCGTGGACCTGGCCCTCTGGGGCACAGGGATGACAGTGTGGAGAGTGGAATGACATGGGGCAGGCAGGCAGGCAGCACCCACTCTCCCCTCCTGGCCGCATGGAAGCTGGCGTGACCCCTCTGGATGACCCCTGCTTCCAGATCCAGGATGCCAGAAACCATGTGAGCCAAGCCATTTACCTGCTTACCAGCCGGGACCAGAGCTACCAGTTCAAGACGGGCGCTGAGGTCCTCAAGGTGAGCTGCCCCCGGGCCTGACTCCTGGGCCTAGTCCCACGTCCTTGATCCGGAATCACACCTGGGTTCCAATCCCAGGGCCTCCACGTTGAGCTGTGCAACCTGTAAGCACTTACCTGCCGACTCTGTGTCTCCATTTCTACCTGTGGGGTCAGGGGCAAGCTGGAGTGACTGTTCACCATAATAATTCAGGTCACGGGGCCCCCAGTAAGCACTCGGCACACACCACTGCCGGTAGCAGCAGTGAAAGCCTTCACATTAACCGCGTGGCACATGTGAAGAGCTGACCTGGGCACCTGACCTCATGCTTGAGTTCTGCCCCTGACTTGCTGTGTGTCCTCCGGTGGTTCACCTGCCCTCTCTGGACCTCTGTTTCCTCACACTTAGGACAAGACAGACTAAGATCCCTTCGAGAACTGTAACCACCCTAGGGTGCTGCAGGCCCTATACCCCCAGTCAGCTCTTACGTGTTTCCTGGGAGCCACATCACCCTGGTACTCATGGCCACGGCTGAATGGCACGAAAGCTGGGGCTCTGAGGAGTCTGCCAGGGCTCTGCTCCACGGCAAAGGGAAGGGATGGGCTCCAGGTGGTCCCACCATCCACCAGCCGTGACCCTGGCTTACCCCCCTGAAAACCTCAACCCAGTCATCCATCGCCTCCTCCAGGAAGCCCTCTCTGGCCCTTTGCAGCCAACCTTTGTTGCCTGTACCCCTGTCCACAAAGCCTGTGCCCCTGGGACTGACCTCCCAGGACCTTCCATTCCCCATTGATCCAGCGCCCGGGATCCCCGTGCAGTGAATCAGCCCCATCCTGATTGACATTAGTGCAGACATCCTGCCCTCCTCCATACCCAGCTGGAGCCCAACTACCTGTCTTTAACAGGCCCCTGCTGCTGAGTTTCGGGACCTGGGAACAGTAGCCACTGGGCTGGGTGGGAGTGGGAGCTACCATGTCTGTTGTTCCTTAATGCATGGGGACACGGGAGGAAGCAGAGCCAACCCCGCCTCTCCCTGCAGCTGATGGACGCAGTGATGCTGCAGCTGACCAGAGCCCGAAACCGGCTCACCACCCCCGCCACCCTCACCCTCCCCGAGATCGCCGCCAGCGGCCTCACGGTCAGTGCCCCTGCCAGTCCCTGCTCCAGGAGAGGGGTCCCACAGTGGGTCCCAGCTTGCCCTCAGGATGGACGCCGAGGGGTGCCACTCCCAGATTATAGGTGGAATATTCTGTCTAGGCAGGTTTCTGGGATGGGGTCCTTGGCTTCTGTCCTGTGCCCCTAAAATACGTTAACCCTGTTTCGGGTTAGTGGTTCCCAAACCTGACAGCACAGGAGATACTTGGGGCACCTGGGAAAAGTCTGGAAGCCCCCATTGATGAGAAGAGCATCTCTAGGGTGGGGACTGGGATCCCCTGCAGACTCCATGAGTGACTGCACAGCCCCGCTCCATCCAGCCTGGGCTGGGGGCTTGCGTGGGCCTCATCCCACCTGCCTCCCGCAGCGGATGTTCGCCCCTGCCCTGCCATCCGACCTGCTGGTCAACGTCTACATCAACCTCAACAAGCTCTGCCTCACGGTGTACCAGCTGCATGCCCTGCAGCCCAACTCCACCAAGGTGAGGAGGGACCCCTGCCTGGCCCACTGCCCGCCATGCACACGCCCTGCAAGGCCTGACGGGTCTGGTGCTGTTCTCCCTAGAACTTCCGCCCAGCTGGGGGCGCGGTGCTGCATAGCCCCGGGGCCATGTTGTAAGTAGGCCGGGGGGGGGGGGGGGTCCAGGCACGCCCACCCCATCCCTCCACACCTGGAGGGCCGGGACCCTCCTCAGGGACCCTCTCACTGCCCACAGCGAGTGGGGCTCTCAGCGCCTGGAGGTGAGCCACGTGCACAAAGTGGAGTGCGTGATCCCCTGGCTCAACGACGCCCTGGTCTACTTCACCGTCTCCCTGCAGCTCTGCCAGCAGCTCAAGGACAAGGTGGGGCCCGGGCCGAGCGCCTTCATTAGGGGAAGGACTTCTAAGGGTCCTTGCCACACCCTCAGAGCGCCCCAACCTTGGGGTCTGGTGTACCCCCACAGTGGGCAGGGGTTCTGAGGGCCCTGCCACACCCTCAGAGCGCCCCAGTCTTGGGGTCTGGTGTACCCCACAGTACTGCTAGGCAGCAATGCCCTGTCCTGACATATTGTCCTTGGGTGACCTTGACATCTCCCCTGGGCTACCCCATCCCCCTCCAGCAACTCACCACACCCTCTCCCCTTGCAGATCTCCGTGTTCTCCAGCTACTGGAGCTACAGACCCTTCTGATCACAGCACCCAGGAGCTTGTCTCCAGGAAGGCGGCCCCGTCCCCTACTCATACCCACCACAGAGCACCAGCCAGTGCCAACGCCAGGCTGCTATTTATCTCCCTATCCCACCCCCTACCCCACCTAACACATTTGCACTGCCGGGAATGGACACTGGAAGTGCCAGGAGGAAGGAAGGCTGGTTTGGTGGGGTAGTGGGGAGGTCAGGGAGGCAGGGCCAAGGGTGTCCCACATTCCCAACACCGCCCTCTGATCACCATGGGAATCTTTGGACTCAGGACAGGGCCAGGCCCAGGGCTCTCCCTCCTCTCCCCTTCGCTGTCCCCTCCCCCTGGAGGGCATGGGGTGGGGGGGTGGCACTGAGCTATGAGTCCCGGGGATGGTGAGGAACGCCACAGACAGAGCCACCCTAGGAGTGAGTATAGTGCTGGTGACTGTGTTCCATAGCCCCAATCCAGGGCTGTCTAAGAAATAAAGATCATCAGACTCCACCTGGAGCCCCTGTCTTGTCTGTCTGAGTGGGAACCCAGGCAGGGGGTCTCTGGTAGTTAGTGGCCATGAGCTTCAGGAGCCAGCAGTCTCCCCTATTCCCGGAGCCTGGCTTCCCCGTTCCCTGTGCCATGCCACGGCAGGGCACAGAACCTACTGTCGAGAGGGGACCCTCAGGCTGCCAAGAAGCCCATGGGGTGGCGACAAGAGCTGTACCTGGGACTTTGGGCCACCGAGTCTTTTTTTTTTTTTTTTGAGACGGAGTCTCGCTCTATCGCCCAAGCTGGAGTGCAGTGGCGCGATCTCGGCTCACTGCAAGCTCCGCCTCCAGGGTTCATGCCATTCTCCTGCCTCAGCCTCCCGAGTAGCTGGGACTACAGGTGCCCGCCACCACGCCCGGCTAATTTTTTGTATTTTTAGTAGAGACGGGGTTTCACCATGTTAACCAGGATGTTCTCGATCTCCTGACCTCGTGATCCGCCCACCTCGGCCTCCCAAAGTACTGGGATTATAGGCGTGAGCCACCGCGCCCGGCCTGAGACCAGCTCCCCTCCCAGCTAGGTGACTCAGGATGACCTGGCACAGTCGTGCTGACTGAAGGCTTGGAGAGGCCAGGTGGCCACCTGAGTGGGGCGGCGAGTCCCGTGTCACCCACCCAGACGGGGACTGGAAGACACTGCAGACTCAGGCTCTGGGCAGACAGAAGGCTTTGTTACTGCCACCGGGCAGGACACACAGGGTCAGGGTTCCAGGGCCAAGTTATCCACTCCCTTGGGTCTTTCCTGCACGAGAAGCACAGTGGGACTGAGCAGGTTCGCTCGTTGTTCCCTAGGGGGATGAGCACCCTTCCCGCCACTCCCCTCACCTTCCGCCTCCACCCCCAGTACAGTTCCGTGCAGGTCCCGGAGGCCGGCAGGGCTCACCTTCCAGGGGCTCACCTTCCTGGGGCTTTCCCTGCGGGGCCCAGGGGAGCTGCAGCAGCAGCAGTGGGCGACGACCAGCAGCAGCAGGAGCAGCACGGTGCCTGGGGACAGGACAGGCGTCCAGGTGTGGCCCCAACCTGGAGCCCAGGGCAGGGGGCTGGGAGGACCCAGAGGCCACAGCCACACTTACCCATGAAGGTGAGGAAAACAATGAAGGCAACAGTGTCCCATGTGGACTGGAAAAACTGGTGGCTCTTCAGTCTCCCCAGGACTTCCTGAACCGTGGCCTCCAGCTCCTCTGTGGACACAGCCATCTTGGCGTGCACAGTGCCACCTGCCCCGGTCCCCCAGAGGCTGCATCAGGACCCTGGGCTCAGCTCAGCAGGGACCACATCCAGGCTTCCCACAGCCCAGCCACTGCCCGCTCCTGGCCCAGCGCCAGCTTCCCCACCCCTTCCCATTCCACTTCTCCCTCGGCCCCAGGCCCAGCTTCTCTCCTTGCCCAGCTCTGTGGTCCCTACCCTGACAACCTTCTCCCCAGCCACTGTCATCTCCCCTCTCTCTCCCCCTGGCAGCCCAGCCCCCAGGCCCCCACCTACCTCCTAGAAGCCTCCGATTCCCCCAACCAGGCAGGTCCTGGGGAGCACAGGCTGCTTCCTGCTTCCGGCTCCACACCACCTGAGGCCTTGGCAACCAGCCCCGCCCTCCCCAGGGCTAGCAGAGGCCGCCCAGCCCAGGGGAGAGGGCCCAGGCGCAGCAGGTGCGCTCCCTGGCTCCCCACTGCTGGAGGCCCAGGGAGGAAGACGCCGGCCTGTGGCTTCTTCACTCCTGAGACTTCCTACCTTTCCTCAGTATCCCAGATATGCAGCTGGGAACACCTGTGTGCTTGGCCACTGCTGACTTCGTGAATGAAAGAGAGAGAGATGGGAGAGAAGGTGGGTGGGAGGGAGGGGGAAGGGGGAGAAAAACTGCCTGCATCCAACGAGCCTTGAGCAGCTAGGACAGGTGTGCCTGCATCATACAGTTGTCCTTGGAATCCTCAACTATTGGTTCCAGCACCTCCGTGGGTACCAAAATCCACAGATGCTATAAAGTCCCCGATATAAAATGAGGCAGTATTTGCATATAACCTGTGCATATACTCTGTACTTCAAATCATCTCTGGATTACTTATAATACTTAATATATTTGGCCTGGCCTTGTGGCTCACACCTGTAATCCCACCACTTTGGAAGGCCAAGTTGGGTAGATCACTTAAGATCAGGAGCTTGAGACCGTCCTGGCCAACATGGCGAAACCCCACCTCTACTAAAAATACAAAAATTGGGCCGGGCTCAGTGGCTCACGCCTGTAATCCCAGCACTTTGGGAGGCAGAGGCGGGTCACCTGAGGCCAGGAGTTTGAGACCAGCCTGACCAACATGGAGAAACCATGTCTCTACTAAAAATACAAAATTAGCCAGGCGTGTGGTGGCACATTCCTGTAATCCCAGCTACTAGGGAGGCTGAGGCAGGAGAATCACTTGAACCCGGGAGGCAGAGGTTGCGGTGAGCCGAGATCACGCCATTGCACTCCAGCCTGGGCAACGAGCAAAACTCCATCTCAAAAAAAAAAAAGATAAAAATACAAAAATTGGTCGGGTGTGGTGGCTCATGCCTGTAATCCCAGCACTTTGGGAGGCCGAGGCGGGCGGATCACAAGGTCAGGAGATCAAGACCATCCTGGGTAACACGGTAAAACCCCATCTCTACTAAAAATACAAAAAATTAGCCGGCCATGGTGGCACGCACCTATAGTCCCAACTACTCAGGAGGCTGAGGCAGGAGAATTGCTTGAACCCTGGAGGCAGAGATTGCAGTGATCCGAGATCACATCACTGCACTCCAGCCTGGGTGACAGAGCAAGACTCCATCTCAAAAAATAATAATAATACAAAAATTACCCCGCTGTGGTGGCGGGCCCCTGTAATCCCAGCTACTTGGGAGGCTGAGGCAGGAGAATCGCTTGAACCCAGGAGGCGGAGCCTGTAGTGAGCCAAGATCATGTCACGGCACACCAGCCTGAGTGACAGAGCAAGACTATCTCAAAAAAAATAAATTGGCTGGGTGCGGTGTCACACTCCTGTAATCCCAGCTAATCGGGAGGCCGAGGCAGGAAAATCGCTTGAACCCAGGAGGCAGAGGCTGCAGTGAGCCAAGATGGCACCACTGCACTCTAGCCTGGGTGACAGAGCAAGACTCCATCTCAAAAAAAAATTATATACATATATTTATTTAATATAATGTATGCTAGGTAAATAATTGTTACATTGTATAGGGAACAGTAAGCAAAAAAGTCTGTACATGTCCAATAGAGATGTGATTTTTTTCCAAATATTTTCTGTCTGTGGTTGGCTGAAGCCACAGATGTGGAACCTGTGGATACGGAAGGCCAGCTGTACTAGGAGTCTTCACCGCCTTATTTTCTCTATTTTACTACTTGAAAATATCAGCTAATGTGGGGCTCTGCATCGAGCACTGTGCTGTGTCACCTGGTTTATTCCTCATAGCAATCCTAAAGTGGGTATTATTGCTTTTTCCATTTTACAGATGAGGAAACGGAGGCCTAGAGAAGTTTAGCCATTAGCCCGTCACACACCTAATGTATCCATGTCCCAATGCTGCCGTAACACTACCACAAACTCTGTGGCTTCAAACAACACAAATGTATTGCCCTATGGTTCTGAAGGTCAGAGTCTAAAATGGGTCGACCAGGCTGTGTTCATCCTGAAGGTTCTAGGGCAGAGTCCATCTTTTGCCTTGTCCAGCTTCTAGAGGGTGGTGGCATTCCTGGGCTTGTGGTCTCCCATCCCTCCACCCTCTGCTTCCAGGCTCATGTCTCCTCCTCTGACTCTAATCCTCCTCCCTCCCTTTTTTTTTTTTTTTTTTTTTTTTTTTGAGACAGAGTTTCGCTCTTTTTGCTGAGGCTGGAGTGCAGTGGCGCCATCTCGGCTCACTGCAACCTCCGCCTCCCGGGTTCAAGCGATTCTCCTGCCTCAGCCTCCTAAGTAGCTGGGATTACAGGCACCTGCCACCACGCCCAGCTAACTTTTGTGTTTTAGTAGAGACTGGGTTTCACCATGTTGGCCAGGCTGGTCTCAAACTCCTGACCTCAGGTGATTCACCCACCTTGGCCTCCCAAAGTGCTAGGATTACAGGTGTGAGCCACGATGCTTGGCCTTTTTTTTTTTTTTTTTTTGAGACGGAGTCTTGCTGTCACCCAGGCTGGCAGGCTGGAGTGCAATGGCGCGATGTCGGCTCACTGCAAACTCCGCTTCCTGGGTTCAAGAGATTCTCCTGCCTTGGCCTCCTGAATCACTGGGATTACAAGCGTGCACCACCACACCCAGCTGATTTTTGTGTTTTTAGTAGAGACGGGGTTTCACCATGTTGGTCAGGCTGGTCTTGAACTCCTGAGCTCTGGCAATCCGCTCCCCCCTCAGCCTCCCAAAATGCTGGAATTACAGGCATGAGCCACCGCGCCCAGCAGACATACTTCTATTTTTAAAGTGCAAGGGAGGCTGGGCGCAGTGGCTCATGCCTGTAATCCCAGCACTTTGGGAGGCCGAGGCGGGCAGATCACGAGGTCAGCATGTCGAGACCATCCTGGCTAACACGGTGAAACCCCGTCTCTACTAAAAATACAAAAAATTAGCCAGGCATGGTGGCGGGCGCCTGTAGTCCCAGCTACTCGGGAGGCTGAGGCAGGAGAATGGCATGAACCCGGGAGGCGGAGCTTGCAGTGAGCTGAGATCACGCCACTGCACTCCAGCCTGGGCGACAGAGCGAGACACTGTCTCAAAAAAAAAAAAAAAAATGCAGGGGAACAACTGTGGCCCCTGCTCCAGCTCTTGGCCTGGCTGGGTGGGCAGGAGGCACACTGTCCCCTCCTCTCCCCTCTGGCCCTCAGTCTTCCTGTCTCTCTGGGTACCTTGTTTCTAATGTTTGTTGTTACTATTATGAAAGTCATATCTATCTCTTAAAGAAGATCTGGAAACCACCAAGTTGTTAAAAGACAAAGTCAGGCCAGGCGCGGTGGCTCACACCAGTAATCCAAGCACTTTGGGAGGCCGAGGTGGGCAGATCACCTGAGGTTAGAAATTCGAGACCATCCTGGCCAACATGGCGACACCTGTCTCTACTAAAAATACAAAAATTAGCCGGGCGTGGTGGTTGGTGCCTGTAATCCCAGCTACTCAGGAAGCTGAGGCAGGAGAATCACTTGAACCCGGGAGGCAGAGGTTGCAGGGAGCCAAGATCTCGCCACTGCACTCCAGCCTGGGTGACAGAGTGAGACTGCGTCTCAGAAAAAAAAAAGACAAAAGTCACAGAGCCCCGCCCAGTCCCAGGCAGGACAGTAACAGGAGGAGGAGGCTGTGGCAGGGAGTGGTTCCGGTGAGTCAGACTTCTGGACCCAGGTTCGATTGCATGCCATAAGACCCACCAATGTGTGAGCTTGAGCCCTTCTGCCTCAGTATACTCCTCTGTAAAATGGGTATGTGAATAGTATCCACCTCCTTCCAGTGTCGTGAGGACGAAATGAACTGATCATCGATGTCAGAGCCGTCGAAGCATGATGGAAGGCTCACAGAAACGTGCGCTGAATGCCCTGTGCTATTATCGCTGTGTCCACGTGTGATTCCCTCCAGGCTTTTGTCCTCTTCCACCATAGTCACGCTGCATAGATCGTTTTTTCCCTGGCTTTTGCCAGTCAACACCACCGGGAGCACCTTCCAGATGACAGCACGCTTTCTGCAAACTACTCCTTTGACGGCACTTACATGGTGCAGTCCCTACTGGCACCCAGTGAGGCTCCTCCCCTCACCGCCACGATTTTCAGAACTAGACCATCGCTCACATGGGAGGATTTTCCTGGAGAAAGTGTTTTCTCTGCACAGAGGCGCATTTCCTTTGGGGACATCCCCAGAGGTACGTCTACTGCTCAAACGCAGTCCCCACGTCACCATCACCAGAGCCGTTTGTTCATCCACTAACCACATCCTCAGCTGCTTATGGGAGGAGGCCCCCGTGCTGAATCCCTCAAGGGCTGTGGAGTTGTGGCTTTTAAGATTTCACCTTCGACAACAAACTGTGCTCCAGGACAGGCTGTGCCCCATCGTCCCTGCCACCCTGGGCCCTGCCTGACCCACCCTTAACCTCTAAGCCTTTATTTATTTACTTATTTATTTATTTATTTATTTATTTATTTACTGAGCTAGGGTCTTACTCTGTCGCCCAGGCTGGAGTGCAATGGCACGATCTCGGCTCACTGCAACCTCCACCTCCTCGGTTCAAGCTATTCTCCTGCCTCAGCCTCCCAAGTAACTGCGACTACAGGTGCCCGCCACCAAGCCCAGCTAGTTCTTGTATTTTTAATAGAGATGGGGTTTCGCCATGTTGGCCAGGCTGGTCTCAAACCAGACCTCAAGTGATCTGCCCACCTCGGCCTCCTGAAGTGCTGGGATTATAAACATCAGTCAACGCACCTGGCTGACCCCTAGCCTCTAAGCCTTTAAGGTTAAGCCTCCAAGAAGGAGCGGGAGTTCCCCAGGAGGAAGAACTGGCAGAAGGTAGTGGACAGCAAAGGGCAGAAGTCGGCCTGGGGCTCAGGAAAGCTGGAACCACGGCCACCTTTCTTTTGTGAATACGGTTTTACTTAGACACAGCCACGCCCATCTGTTTACCTATTGTCTGTGGCAACTTTCTCACTGCAATGAAAAGTTGCATAGTAGTTGCAACAGAGAACTTAGGACCAGCAAAGCCTAAAATAGGGACCATCTGGCCCTTTACAGAAAACACTTGCCAGCCTGAGTGTGGTGGCGCTTTGGGAGGCTGAGGCAGCTGGACCCCTTGACCCCAGGAGTTCAAGACAATCCTGGGCAACATAGGGAGACCTCATCTCTACAAAAAGTAAAAAATTTAGCCCAGCATGGTCTACGTACCTGAAGTCCCAGCTACTAGGGAGGCTGGGGCAGGAGGATCACTTGAACCCAGGAAGTCGAGGCTGCAGTGAGCTGTCATTGTGCCTCTGCACTCCAACTTGGGTGACAAAGTGAGACCCTGTCCCAAAAAAGAAAAAAAAAAAAAGAAAAGAAAGGAGAAAAGAAAGAAAAAAGAAAGAGAAAACATTTGCCAATACCAACGACACAGGAATGCCTAAGCCTTGTGAAGTCAAGTACCAGGAAACAAGAAAGAATTAACTGTGTGAGATGAACTTGGTATAAGAAACAGCTTATCAGGCTGGGCATGGTGGTTCACGTCTGTAATCCCAGCATCTAGGGAGGCTGAGGTGAGAGGATCACTAGAACCCAGGAGTTTGAGACCAGCCTGGGCAACATAGTGAGACCCTGTCTCAAAAAAATTTTAAAAAGGGCTGGGCGCAGGGGCTAACGCCTGTAATCCCAGCACTTTGGGAGGCCGAGGAGGGCAGATCACGAGATCAGGAGATCGAGACCATCCTGGCTAACACAGTGAAACCCTGTCTCTACTAAAAATACGAAAAAATTAGCCGGGTGTGGTGGCGGGCGCCTGTAGTCCCAGCTACTCAAGAGGCTGAGACAGGAGAGCGGCGTGAACCCGGGAGGCAGAGCTTACAGTGAGCCGAGATCATGCCACTAAACTCCAGCCTGGGTGACAGAGCGAGACTCCGTCTCAAAAAAAAAAGAAAAAAAGGAAAAAAGAAAAAAAAAAGGCCAGGCATGGTGGCTCACGCCTGTAATCCCAACACTTTGGGAGACCAGGGTTGGTGGATCACTTGAGGTCAGAAGCTTATGACTAGCCTGACCAACGTGGTGAAACCCCTTCTCTACTAAAAATACAAAATTAGCGTGGTGGTGCACACCGGTAATCCAGCTACTTGGGAAGCTGAGGCAAGAGAATTGCTTGAATCCAGGAGGCGGAGGTTGCAGTGAGCCGAGATCGCGCCACTGAATTCCAGCAAGGGCAACAGAGCGAGGCTGTCTCAAAAACAAACAACAAAAAAGAAACAGCTTATCAGAGAGACAGTAAGGCAGGGGTGAGGACCACAGTCTGGAAAGCACATGGCCTATTTAAAGAGGGCATCTCAAGTCAGGGTGATAATCTCTAAGATACACCGGAAATCTAGATGTTTCTGTAAACCAGAAAAAGTCAGTAGAGGGTGAGCACACAGACTCAGAGCGGGTAAGTCCCACCTCTGCCACCTCCTCACCTGACCCTCTCTTATCTATCAGCTGGGGGTAGTAACAGCACTTAATTCACAGGGCTTGATTATTAAACAAGTTAACATCTTTGGGCTCCTAGAACGATGCCATGTGCAGAGTCAGGACTGGGTAAATATTTGCTAAAGCAATCTCTTCATGTTTTTGACCCTGCAACTTAAAACACATGGCGCCAATCGTGGACACGGATGTCCCGCTAGCCAGCTGTGGGGCCTGGGTTTGCTCACCCCAGCAGAGTGGTTGAGGGCGTCAGCTTGGAGGTGGAAGCCCAGCTGACGAGGGGGCCTTGGGCCCCTGGTTCTACTTGGGGATCATTGTATTATTGGGCTGGGGTCATTGTGGGGATTAGAAGGGTAATAGCTCCTGCTCCTGCTGCAGAGAAGCCTCCAGGGGGGGGGTCACAGCAAGTGCAGATGGAGCTCAGATTCTTCGGTTAACTGTCACCCTCTCCCCTCCCCCATCACACACACCAGGCCCTGCCAGGACAAGGCAGCTCCTGGAAGCTCCACCAGGACCCACGTCCACCAGGTGTCACAGCAGGCTGCTTCTCTCTCTCTCTGCCCCCCTGTGGGCTCTTTGCTCCGCTCCCTCCCAGCCATCTTCCCTGCCTGGCCTTGGTCTCTCTCTCTCTGTCTCCGTCACCTTCACGCCTGTGCCGTCTTTCTCGCTCTCTATCAACTCTGCTGTGTGTCCCCCTGGGGAAAGTGGGGGCACCTCCTCCTGAGCCCCCTGCCCAAGTTCCCTGCTGGGACGGGAGCCACTTCACCCCATACACACTCCCTGAAGCCCCTCCAGGACTCCAGCCTGGCTGCAAACACTCATCCTGGACTTTGCCTGGCCCTCCAGGCTCTGCTGGGGGAAGCGACCTGAGAAGCCCCTGCCTGGGCTGTAGGTGGGGACAGGGCAGACCCTTGGGCAGCGGAGCCTCTCTGGATGGGTGTTGAGGCACCCTGGAGAAACGGCTCCCCACAGGCACCCTTGCCATACCCCTGGGACTACAGGCACTTAGGGTACACCAGAGGCGTGAAGTGTGGAGGGGGTTGGCCAACGGCCAAGCTCAAATAGGGGTTCAGATATGAGAGGTCAATGTGGGCTCCTCTGAGCCCCAGTGACCCCCTTCTCCCCACCCACCTGGTGACAGGCATCTCGAACCCTCGGCCCCCATGGACCCCCTGAGGCGCTCCCCCTCTCCCTGCCTGTCCTCGCGGCCCTCCAGCCCCAGCACACCACCCTGCGAGATGCTTGGTCCTGTGGGCATTGAGGCTGTGCTGGACCAGCTGAAGATCAAGGCTATGAAGATGGGGTTTGAGTTCAACATCATGGTGGTGGGTGAGTGAGAGGTAGGGCCCACGGCAGGACAGACCCACAGTGCTACGCAAGCCTGGGCGTGTGGCCTCACCTTTGGCAGCCTGTCGCCCCTCCCCATCTGTTAGGTGGGCCTGATAATAGCACCTCACAGGGATGTTGTCATTGAAAATTTAAGAAATGCTGAGTCATTAAAAGACAAAAATGTGCCTGGAGCGGTGGCTCACACCTATAATCCAGGGTTTTGGGAGACTGAGGTGGGTGCATCACTTGAGCTCAGGAGTTTGAGACTAGCAAAACCTCATGTCTACAAAAAGTACAAAAATGAGGCCGGGCGTGGTGGCTCAAGCCTGTAATTCCAGCACTTTGAAAGGCCAAGGCAGGAGGATCACTTGAGGTCAGGAGTTTGAAACCAGCCTGGCCAACATGGGGAAACCCCGTCTCTACTAAAAATACAAAAATTTGCCAGGCGTGGTGGTGGGCGCCTGTACTTAGGAGCTACTTAGGAGGCTAAGGCAGGAGAATTGCTTGAACCTGGGAGGCAGATGTTGTAGTGAGCCGAGATTGCGCCACTGTACTCCAGCCTGGGTGACAGAGCAAGACTGAAGCAGAAGGATCCCTGGAGGCCAGGAGTTCATGACCAGCCTAGGCAACACAGCAAGACCCCATCTGTACAAAAAATTTTTTTAAATTAGCCAGGCATGGTGACATGCACCTGAATCCCAGCTACTTGGGGGGCTGAGGTGGGAGGATTGTTTGAACCTGAGGGTGGAGGTTGCAGTGAGCTGCGATCACTTGAGCCTGGGTGACAGATTGAGACCCTGTCTTAAAAATAAAAAAACAGTACAAGGCCGGGTGTGGTGGCTCACGCCTGTAATCCCAGCACTTTGGGAGGCAGAGGCAGGCGGATCATGAGGTCAGGAAATCGAGACCATCCTGGCTAACACGGTGAAACCCCATCTCTACTAAAAATACAAAAAAATTAGCCGGGCGTGGTGTCGGGCGCCTGTAGTCCCAGCTACTTGGGAGGCTGAGACAGGGGAATGGCGGGAATCTGGGAGGCGGAGCTTGCAGTGAGCCGAGATCCCACCATCGCGCTCCAGCCTGGGTGACAGAGCGAGACTGCGTCTCAAAAAATAAAAAAAACAGTGCAAAAATCAGCTGACTGTGGTGGCGTGTGCCTACAGTCCCAGCTACTAGGGAGGCCGAGGTGCGAGAATCACTAGAGTCTGGGAAGGTCGAGCCTGCAGTGAACGGGGATTGCATCATTGCACTCCAGCCTGGGTGACAGAGTGAGACCCTGTCTCCAAAAATAAAATAGAAAAGTAAAGAGTTAGAGAAAAACTGCCTAAAACGCCCACCCTAACTGCTGTCATCCGGTTGCCACTCCCAGGGCAAAGCGGGCTGGGCAAGTCCACGATGGTGAACACGCTGTTCAAGTCCAAAGTGTGGAAGTCAAACCCACCGGGCTTGGGGGTGCCCACACCCCAGACGCTGCAGCTGCATTCACTGACCCATGGTGAGTGAGCCCCTGCCCACACCTCACCCCACCCTGCCCCACCCCATCCCACCCGGGTCCAATCTCTCCCGACTCTGCTCTCCCTCCACAGTCATAGAGGAGAAGGGTGTGAAGCTGAAGCTGACGGTGACGGACACGCCCGGCTTCGGGGACCAGATCAACAATGACAACTGGTAGGTTCTCTCTTTTTTTTTTTTTTTTTTTAGGCAGAGTTTCACTCTTGTCACCCAGGTTGGAGTGCAATGGCATGATCTCGGCTCACTGCAACCTCCACCTCCCAGGTTCAAGTGATTCTCCTGCCTCAGCCTCCCAAAGTAGCTGGGATTACAGGCGCCCGCCACCACGCCCAGCTAATTTTTTTTGTATTTTTAGTTGAGTTGGGGTTTCACCATGTTGGCCAGGCTGGTCTCAAACTCCCGACCTCAGGTGATCCACCCACCTCAGCCTCCCAAAGTGCTGGGATTACAGGCATGAGCCACTGTGCCCGGCGACAAGTGGTAGGTTCTCAAAGGTGGGGGCCAAGCCATGGCTGTCCCCTCCTGTCCCTGCCCCTCCCCCTTCAACCTTTGGGAAACACCCCAGACCTGGAACAGCCAGGCTGTGTGATCTTTTTTTTTTTTTTGAGACAGAATCTAGCTCTTGTCGCCCAGGCCAGAGTGCAGTGGCACAATCTCGGCTCACTGCAACCTCTGCCTCCTGGGTTCAAGCAATTTCCGGCTAATTTTTTTTTTTTTTTTTAAGACAGACTCGCTCTTGTCACCCAGGCCAGAGTGCAGTGGCACAATCTCGGCTCACTGCAACCTCCGCCTCCCGGGGTTCAAGCAATTCTCCTGCCTCAGCCTCCCAAGTAGCTGGGATTACAGGCATCCGCCAACACGCTCGGCTACTTTTTTGTATTTATTTAGTAGAGACGGGGTTTCACCACGTTGGCCAGGCTGGTCTCAAACTCCTGACCTCGGGTGGTCCGCCCACCTCAGTCTCCCAAAGTGCTGGGATTACAGGTGTGAGCCACCGCACCCGGCTCAATTTTTGTATTTTTAGTAGAGACGGGGAGTTCCCCATGTTGGCCAGGGTGGTCTCGAACTACTGACCTCAGGTGATCCACTTGCCTCAGCCTCCCAAAGCACTGGGATTACACGCATAAGCCACCGCACCTGGCCCTGGTTTCATTTTATTTATTTATTTATTTATTTATTTAGAGACAGTGTCTCACTCTGTTTCCCAGGCTGGAGTGCAGTGGCGAGATCATGGCTCACTGCAGCCTTGACCTCCCCAAGCTCAAGGACCCTCCTGCCTCAGCCTCCTGAGTAGCTGCGACCACAGGCACGTGCCACCCCACCCAGCTAATTTGTGTATTTTTTGTAGAGTTGGCATTTCCCCATGTTGCCCGGGCTAGCCTCGAATTCCTGGGCTCGAGCGATCCTCCTGCCTCCGCCTCCCAAAGTGCTGGGATTACAGGCATGAGCCATCGGGCCTGGCCTGACACCTGTTTTTAAAAGGATCTGTTTGGCTACTTACAGTGTTGACAATACCCAAGAGGGGAAGGGACTCGAAGAGGAGGAGGGAGACCCCTGCAACCATCAGGCGCGAGTCCTTGGTGGTTTGGGCCCAGCTGTGGCCCTTCAACACAGTTAATGCTCACCCCTCCCTTACTTGCAACGTAGGTGCTACTATTGTCTCCATTTTACCGACAGTGAAGCCGAGAATGGCAGGAGGTCTCCCTATGTCTCTCTGATGATGCAGGGAAGTGGGGGAAAGTACTGGGGTGACCCAGAGGTCCCGGGCCAACCGGGACGATTCGTCGTCCCAAGGAAGGACCGCCCAGAGGACACAGAGGAGAGGGGTGGGGCTCTCTGGGCACAGCACAGTTCTGAGGGGAGGGTCCACCTCCCGCCTCAGCTGGGACCCCATCCTGGGCTACATCAACGAGCAATACGAGCAGTACCTGCAGGAGGAGATCCTCATCACCCGCCAGCGCCACATCCCAGACACCCGGGTGCACTGCTGCGTGTACTTTGTACCACCCACTGGGCACTGGTGAGGGGGCTGCACCTGCAAGGCGAGGACCACCTGCATGGGGCAGGGAGGAGGAGAAGGGGTCCCCACCATGGGCTGCCGGCTGCCCCCACCCCCCTGCCCTGCTGCTGTCGTTTATACACTCACCACCACCGCCACCCCCATCACTGCCCTGCCTCCGGCAGCCTGCGGCCCCTGGACATTGAGTTCCTGCAGCGGCTGTGCCGGACTGTGAATGTGGTTCCTGTGATTGCCCGGGCCGACAGCCTGACCATGGAGGAGCGAGAGACCTTCAGGCGCAGGGTGATCTGGGTGCCCGGGCAGGGCTGGGGTCAGCGGGGGCAGAGGGCAGAGTGGGCAGGGTGGGCTGAGGTCACCTGTGCGGGATCTCCAGATCCAGCAGAACCTGAGGACCCACTGCATCGACGTCTACCCCCAGATGTGCTTTGACGAGGACATCAATGACAAAATCCTCAACAGCAAGTTACGGGTGAGAGGCTGTGGGGCGGGAGGCGGGCGAGGTGATTTCCTTCCCACACATCCTTTCCATCCAAAGACTCATCTTTCTCTACATCTCAGGGAAATGTGCACATGTTCCTAACAGATATGATTCTCCACGCATCCACAAGCTCAAGGTGAGCAAGAAATAACAGCTCACACTAACAACCCACAGAATCGGAGAAAATGTCTGTGAATCACATACCCAATAAGAGGCTTGTATCCTGAATATATAGAGAACATTGGGCTGGGCACAGTGGCTCACGCCTGTAATCCCAGCAGTTTGGGAGGCCGAGGCAGGCAGATCGCTTGAGGTCAGGAGTTGGAGACCAGCCTGGCCAACATGGTGAAACCTCGTCTCTGCCAAAAATGCAAAAAATTGGCTGGGTTTGGTGGTGCACGCCTTTAGTCCCACCTACTCAGGAGGCTGAAGCGGGAGAATTGCTTGAACCTGGGAGGCAGAGGTTGCAGTGAGTGAGCTGAGATGGCGCCATTGCACTCCAGCCTGGGCAAGAAGAGTGAAACTCCATCTCAGAAAAAAAAAATGTGTTGGCCGGGCGCAGTGGCTTAGCCCTCTAATCCCTGCACTTTGGGAGGCCGAGGTGGGTGGATCACCTGAGGTCAGGAGTTCGAGACCAGCCTGGCCAACATGACGAAACCTCGTCTTTACTAAAAATACAAAAAATCAGCCGGGCGTGGTGGTGGGTGCCTGTAAGCCCAGCTACTCAGGAGGCTGAGGCAGGAGAATCGGTTGAATCTTGGAGGTGGAGGTTACGGTGAGCCGAGATAGCGCCACTGCACCCCAGCCTGGGCAACAAGAGCAAAACTCCAGCTTAAAAAAAAAAAAATGCTATGGAAGATGTGGAGGAACTGAAACCCTCACCTACTGCTGGAGGGAAAGTAAAATGGCTCAACCACTTTGGAAAACAGTCTGGTGGTTCCTCAAATGCTTAAACATCCAGTTACTCTATGACCCAGCAACTGAATTCCTACGTGTGTACCCAAAAGAAACAAAAATGTACATTCACAGAAAAATGTGTACATGAATGTTCACAGCAGCATTATTTATTTTAGCCCCGAAAGTGGAAGCAACCCAAATATGCATCAACAGATGAGTGGGGAAACACACTGCGGCCTATTCCCTACCATGGACTATCCGTTAACCATGAAAAGCAATGAAGTTCACCCTTTAAAAGTGTACAGTTCAAGGCTGGGCACGGTGGCTCATGCCTGTAATCCCAGCACTTTGGGAGGCTGAGTGGGCAGATCACTTGCGGCCAGGGGTTCGAGACCAGCCTGGCTAACATGGTGAAACTCTGTCTCTACTAAAAATACAAAATTAGCCACTTGTGGTGGCACGCACCTGTAATCCCAGCTACTGGGGAGACTGAGGCAGGAGAATTGCTTGAACCTTGAAGGTGAAGGTTGCAGTGAGCAGAGATTGTGACACTGCACTCCAGCCTGGGCAAGGGAGTGAGACCCTGTCTCAAAAAAAAAAAAAAAAAAAAAAAAAGGCCGGGCACGGTGGCTCACACCTGTAATCCCAGCACTTTGGGCGGCTGAGGTGGGCAGATTACCTGAGGTCGGGAGTTCGAGACCAGCCTGACCGACATGGAGAAACCCCGTCTCTCCTAAAAATACAAAATTAGCCGGGTGTGGTGGTGCATGCCTGTAATCCCAGCTACTCAGGAGGCTGAGGCAGGAGAATCACTTGAACCGAGGTGGAGATTGCAGTGAGCTGAGATTACGCCGTTGCACCCCAGCCTGGGCAAGGGAGTGAGACCCTGTCTCAAAAAAAAAAAAAAAAAATGAAGCACTGTCACCCTGTCACCTGCCTGCTACAGCGTGGGGGAACTTTGTAAACATGTTTCTCAGACAAAAATCAATCAGACACAAAAGGTCACGTATTATGGGATTCCATTTATATGAAATGTCCCGAATAGGCATAGGCAAATCTATAGAGACAGAAAGTAGATTAGTGGTAGTCAGGGGCTGTGGGGAAGGGAGAAATGGGGAGTGATTGCTAAAAGGTATGGGGTTTTTTTGGGGGGTGTGATGAAAACGTTGTGAAATTAGATTGTGATGATGGTTGCATAACCCTGGTCAAATACTAAAAACCACTGTACTGTACAATGTTTTGTTTGTTTCGTTTGTTTTATTTTTAATGTTTTTTTTTATGAGATAGGGTCTTTTTTTTTTTTAAGATGGAGTCTCCCTCTGTCACCCAAGCTGGAGTATAGTGGCGTGATCTCCGCTCACTGCAACCCCTGCCTCCTGGGTTCAAGCGATTCTCCTGCCTCAGCCTCCTGAGTAGCTGGGACTATAGGTGCACAATACCACGCCTGGCTAATTATTGTATTTTTAGTAGAGATGGGGTTTCACTATGTTGGCCAGGGTGATCTCGATCTCCTGACCTTGTGATCCACCCATCTCAGCCTCCCAAAGTGCTGGGATTGTAGGCGTGAGCCACCGTGCCCAGCAGAGACAGGGTCTTGTTCTGTGGCCCAGGCTGGAGTGCAGTGGCGGGATCTCAGCTCACAGCAACCTCCAACCTCCTGGGTTCAGGTGATTCTCCCACCTCAGCCTCCTGAGTAGCTGGGATTACAGGCATGAGCCACCACACCCAGCTAATTTTTTATTTTTACTAGAGACAGGGTTTCACCATGTTGACCAGGCTGGTCTTGAAGTCCTGACCTCAGGTGATCTGCCTGCCTTCACCTCCCAAAATGCTAGGATTACAGGTGTGAGCCACCACGCCCAATATTATCAACATCCACATTACTCCCCATCACAGATGAATTCAGAAGTAAAAACCCATATATGTCACTTCGGAGTTTACAAGTTTGAATTTCTGCTTCTGGCCATGAGCAAGTAAACAACCGGAGTTTACGATAGGGTTCAACCACCTTTTCTGCAAAGGGTCAGGTAGTAAATGTTTTAGACTTTCTGGGCCATAGGGTCTCTGTTGTGATGATTCAACTCTGATGTCATGGTTCAAGAGCAGCCATAGACAAAAATGACTCATAGGCTCAACTATGTGCCAATAAAACTTTATATATAGGAAGACAGGCAGGCTGGGTGTGGTAGCTCACTCCTATAATCCCACCACTTTGGAAGGCAGAGGCAGGAGGATCACTTGAGCCCAGGAGTTAGAGACCAGCCTGGGCAACACAGAGAACTCATCTCTACTAAAAATGTTTAAAAAGTAGCCAGGCATGGTGGTGCACACCTATGGTCCTCACTCCTCAGGGGACTGAGGCGGGGATATCACTTGAGCCCAGGAGGTCAAGGCTGCAGTGAGCTATGGGATTATAGGTGTGAGCTATATAATACGCTATATAATATAATGGGATTATACGCTCAGCTAATTTTTTTATTTTTTGCAGAGATGGCGTTTCACCATGTTGCCCAGGCTGGTCTCAAACTCCTAGGGCTCAAGTGATCCTCCCACCTCGGCCTCCTAAAGTGCTGAAATTACAGGCAAGAGCTACCTCACTCAGCCAGAGGCACCAATTAGACTTTATGTCTTTGAACTTGGGAATTCTGTGCACTTTCTACCATGTTCCCTCCTCGAAAAGGATAGGACTCCCCTCTCCTGCCTGGGTGCCTTGACTTTTCTTCTCTTCTCCCCAGCAAAGTCAATCCTCCCGTCTCTGTGTCTTCTCCTTTCCCAGGACCGAATCCCTTTTGCCGTGGTAGGGGCTGACCAAGAGCACCTGGTGAACGGGAGGTGTGTCCTGGGCCGGAAGACCAAGTGGGGCATCATTGAAGGTCAGTGCGGGGCCCCTGGGTAGGATGCGGGTGGGGTCAGTTTGGAAACCAGAGCAGCCTTGGGCAACCTTCGCACCCATCACAGGGCACAGAGAGGTGAAGCCCACTGGACAAAGAGCCCTGGGGAACGGTCCCTCCTTTCAGCTGGGAGGCTGTGGCAAGTTTCCGGACCCTCTGGGCCTCAGTTTCCTCACAGTAAAGTGGGCATCACAGTGCATCAACTTCCTAGGGTGTTGGAGCGGGGAGAACCACCATTTTGCACAATGCCCAATACCCAAGGCTGCCCTAGTGGCTGGCCGGAAATTACGATGGGCCTACTGTGTATCAGCCACCGCTATGTGCACTTACTGCAGTGCACGGTAAAGGGAGGACTGACAGGGTCCCTGTCCCCATAGAGCTGACGGGACAAGGACAGGTCGGGGAGGCACAGTGAAGGCGATTGTGGCGGGAGGGAGAGGAGACCGCCTTAGGGAGCTAGGGAAAGTGACACAGGAGGGGCAGCCAGGATGTAGCCCCTGATGTATTATTATTTTTTTTTTATTTTTATTTTTTTGAGATGGAGTCTCGCAGTGTCACCCGAGCTGGAGGGCGGTGGCGTGATCTCGGCTCACTGCAACCTCCGCCTCCTGGGTTCAAGTGATTCTCCTGTCTCAGCCTCCCAAAGAGCTGGGATTACAGGCACCTGCCACCACGCCCAGCTAATTTTTTGTATGTTTATGAGAGACGGGGTTTCACTATGTTGCCAGGCTGGTCTCAAACTCCTGACCTCGTGATCTGCCCGCCTCGGCCTCCCAAAGTGCTGGGATTACAGGCGTGTGCCACCGCGCCCGGTCAGATGATGTATTATTATAATTATTAGAAATATTCTATACTATATATATATATTTTTTTGAGACAGAGTCTTGCTTTGTCACCCAGGCTGGAGTGCAGTGGAGCGATCTTGGCTCACTGCAACTTCCGCCTCTCAGATTCAAGCAATTCTCCTGCCTCAGCCTCCCAAATAGCTGGGACTACAGATTATACCACCACACCCGGCTAATTTTTGTATTTTTAGTAGAGACGGGGCTTCACTATGTCATCCAGGCTGGTCTCAAACTCCTGACCTCAGGTGATCCACCCAACTCAGCCTCCCAAACTGCTGGGATTATAGGCGTGAGCCACCGTGCCCAGCCAGAAATATACTATACTATTGCCTATGATATAGCACCCATGCTATCTGCAGAGGGTGGTTCCAGGACCCCCAGGGATACCAAAATTGGCAGATGCTCAAGTCCCACAGTGGGCACCCATGGATACAGAGGCCGAGTGTACATATAATACAATAATGATTGGTGGATTCATTCATTCTACAGCTATTTGTGGGAGCCGCCTGTACCAGGCACTGGGGACACAACAGTGGATGAATGAATGAATGAACCAACAAAGGGAAGGCAGGATAGGATAAAGAGAAATGTGGAAAAAGGGTTAAGGGAAGTGGCGTCAGGTGGTGCATATAGTAGGCACTTACTCAGTGCTCACTAAGCAGCCGTCCCATACTGAGTCCCATGTCTTGCAGTGGAGAACATGGCGCACTGTGAATTTCCTCTCCTGAGAGACCTGCTTATCCGGTGAGGGTGTGGGGAGCCCGGGGCTAGGGGGCTGGCGAGGGGCCCTGGGGACACCACCATCGGGGCTGACCGTCTCCGGTCCCCCAGCTCCCACCTCCAAGACCTGAAGGACATAACCCACAACATCCACTATGAGAACTACCGCGTCATCAGACTCAATGAAAGCCACCTGCTGCCCCGCGGGCCCGGCTGGGTGAACCTGGCCCCGGCCTCCCCAGGACAGCTGACCACCCCCCGGACCTTCAAGGTCTGCAGGGGGGCCCATGACGATTCTGATGATGAGTTCTGACCACCGGCGGATCCCGGGGCTGCTGGGCTTCCTGAGTCCCCAGCGGCTCTCAACACACACCTATGTACCAGAGCATCTATTAAATGTGAGCCTTGCTTTTTATGAAAAGCTGTGCTTTGAAAACAAAAGGCATTTTGTAAATGACTTCTTTGAACTATCCACAAATAAAAAGGCTGGGTCTCACTCTGTTACCCAGGCTGGAGTACAGTGGCGCAATCATGACTCACTGCAGCCTCAAATTTCTGGGCTCAAGCGATCCTCCTGCCTCAGCCTCTCAAGTAGCCAAGACTATGGGCATGACACCACCTTGATGGGCTGATTTTTACCATTTTTTTTGGTAGAGATAAGGCCTCACTAGGTTGCTCAGGCTGGTCTTTAGCTGACCTCAGGTGATCCTTCCGCCTCAGCCTCCCAAAACACTGGGATTAACACTGCTGCCAACCAAGTATGTTTTTGTGGTGGTTGTTGGTTGTTGTTTCTGAGATGGAGTTTTCTGGGGTTTTTTTTTGTTTGTTTTGTCTTGTTTTTTGAGATGGAGTTTCGCTCTTGTTGCCCAGGCTGGAGTGCGATGGCGTGATCTCGGCTCGCTGCAACCTCTGCCTCCTGGGTTCGAGTCATTCTCCTGCCTCAGCATCCCAGGTAGCTGGGGACTACAGGCATACACCACCATGCCTGGCTAATTTTTGTATTTTTAGTAGAGGTGGGGTTTCACCATGCTGGCCAGGCTGGTCTCGAACTGACCTCAAGTGATCCACCGGCCTCGGCCTCCCAAAGTGCTGGGATTACAGGCATGAGCCACTGCACTCAGCCTCTGAGATGGAGTTTCACTCTGTCGCACCAGCTGAAATGCAGTGGCATGATCTGGGCTCATTGCAACCTCTGCCTCCCGGGTTTAAGAAATTCTTCTGCCTCAGCCTCCTGCATAGCTGGGATTACAGGTGCCCACCACCACGCCCAGCTAATTTTGTGTTTTTAGTGGAGACGGGGTTTCAACACGTTGGCCAGGCTAGTCTCGAATTCCTGATCTCAAGTGATCCATCTGCCTCAGCCTCCCAAAGTGCTGGGATTGCAGGCATGAGCCACAGCACCCAGCTTTCTTTTTGAATAGTGTGAGACCCAAGGCCCTAGGAATCTTGAAGGCCTGGGAAGGCATGCCTTGGACAACCAGCCCCCTCTGCCCCAGAGCCAGACCCAAGTGACAAAGTCAGCTGTCCCGTCTGTCCCAGCCCCTTACTCCTGGCCCGGGGCTAGGCCCACAGGCCAAGAACACTTTCAAAATCGTTATCTTTGTGGCCTGATCTCTGGCTGTCTTACCTGATCTCTGTGTTCCACCATCCCCCACCTTCCTCATTCCCCTGCCCCAGGGGCCAGCATGGCCAGCAAACAGCTCCCACTGTGGAGCCTGGCAATGCCAGTGTGAAAATCCCAGCAGGCAAGTCAGTAACATATGCTCCCCTTGCCTCACTTTCCTCATCTGTAAAATGGGGATCATGGTACCAAGCACATAGCACGGTTGTTCAGACAAAATAAAATACTCCCTAGGATGTGCCGACCACAACCTGGAGAAATGGCATGAAGACAGAGGCTACATGATCAAGATGGAGCAGCAGTTCAGGGTGGAGGACCTACTGCAGAATGTGTGAGCTCCACAGCCCAGGGACTCTCCAGAAAGCTAGAAAATAGGCCGGGCGCGGTGCTCACACCTGAAATCCCAGCACTTTGGGAGGCCGAGGCGGGCAGATCACCTGAGGTTAGGAGTTCGAGACCAGCCTGGCCAACATGGTGAAACCCTGTCTGTCCTAAAAATATAAAAATTAGCCGGGCATGGTGGTACGCGCCTGTAATCCCAGCTACTCAGGAGGCCGAGGCAGAAGAATCACTTGAACCTGGCAGGTAGAGGTTGCAGTGAGCCGAGATCACACCATTGCACTTCAGCCTGGGCAACAGAGCGAGACTCCATCTCAAAAACAAAACAAAACAAAACAAAAATGCTAGAAAATAAATGGATTTCACAGAATCCCACACCATGGGGGCCAAAGCTACGTTAGTCATTAGTTTGGTAATAAAAGAAGGGGCTACCCCTCTAATCTAGGAAGCTGGGTGCAAGGTGAGCCTTCAACAAATGACAACAATGAGTAGCAGTTTTGTTCCAACTAAAAGTCACCTTCTCCCTGAAGCCCTCCTTGCCTTCCCCAGGCAACCCACTCACTGCCCCCTCTGAATGTGTGTCACCTAGTTTGTTTCCTGGTCAGTCTCCCCCATTAGGCTGGAAACATAGTGAGGGCAGAGATATGTCAGTTTCATCCCTGCATCCAGTGCATGGCAGGTGGTAAGAACACGGCTGCTGACTGAACAGAACGGACCCTGCATTGCCTGCCCTACAGTGATCTGCTGGTTGAATTCACAAACCAGCTTCTCCACCCACACCGCAGGCTGACTCCAGGACTGGGGAGCTTCCAGAACCCGTGGGCACTCAAACCACCCACGACCAACATCTGAGTTGGCTGAGACACTGGCCCACGTCACAGCACATCCCAAGGTTTAAGATTAGCCCTGGGCAATATGGAAACATCTACAGCATTTCAAAAGCACACACCCTTTGGCTCAGCCGTTGCATTTCTAGGAATACATCTCACAGACCAGGTTTCTCAACCTCTGCACCACCAGCACTTGTGCTAGATCATTCTATTTCTTCTCCTTCTTCTTCCTCTTCTTCCGCTTCTTCTTCTTCTTTTTGAGACAGGGTCTTGCTCTACTGCCCAGGTTGGAATGCGGTGGCTCAATCATAGTTCACTGCAGCCTCAACGTCTCAGGCCCAAGTGATCCTCCCACCTCAGCCTCCTGAGTAGCTGGGACTACAGGCACATGCCACCACACCCAGCTAATTTTTTTTTTTTTTTTTTTTGAGATGGAGTTTCGCTCTTGTCACCCAGACTGGAATGCAATGGCACAATATCGGCTCACTGCAACTCTGCCTCCCGGGTTCAAGAGATTGTCCCGCCTCAGCCTCCCTACTAGCTGGGATCATGGGTGCGTACCACCATGCCCGGCTAATTTTTGTATTTTTAGTAGAGACAGGGTTTCACCATGTTGGCCAGGCTGGTCTTGAACTCCTGGCTTCAGGTGATCTGCCCACCTCAGCCTCCTGAATAGCTGGGATTACAGGCTCCCGCCACCACACCCGGCTAATTTTTGTATTTTTAGTAGAGACGGGGTTTCACCATGTTGACTAGGCTGGTCTCAAACTCCTGACCTCATGATCCGCCCGTCTCGGCCTCCCAAAGTGCTGGGATTACAGGCATGAGCCACAGTGCCAGGCTTTTTTTTTTTTTTTTGAAAGTTAATCAAGAAGGCTGGGTCATGCCTGTGTAATCCCAGTACTTCGAGAGGCTGAGGTGGGCAGATCACCTGAAGCCGGGAGTTCAAGACCAGCCTGGCCAACATGGTGAAACCCTGTCTCTACTAAAAATACAAAAATTAGCCGGACATGGTGGCACGCACCCGTGATCCTAGCTACTAGGGAGGCTGAGGCGGGAGAATCGCTTGAACCTGGGAGATGGAGGTTACAGTGAGCCAAGATCGCACCACTGCACTCCTGCCTGGCCAATAGAGTGAGACTCTGCCTCAAAAAAAGTTTATTAAGAAAGCAAAGGGGCCGGGTGCGGTAGCTTATGCCTGTCATCCCAGCACTTTGGGAGGCCAAGGTGGGTGGATCACGAGGTCAGGAGATCGAGACCATCCTGGCTAACATGGTGAAACCCCGTCTCTACTAAAAATACAAAAAATTAGCCAGGCATGGTGGCGGGCGCCTGTAGTCCCAGCTACTCAGGAGGCTGAGGCAGGAGAATGGCGTGAACCTGGGAGGCGGAGCTTGCAGTGAGTGGAGATCACGCCACTGCGCTCCAGCCTGGGCGAGAGAACGAAACTCTGTCTCAAAAAAAAAAAAAAAAAAGAAAGAAAGAAAGCAAAGGAATAAAAGAATGACTACTCCACAGGCAAAGCAGCCAAAGATTTTTTTTCTTCTTTTGAGATGGGGTCTAACTGTCACTGAACCTGGAATTCCGTGGGCATGATCTCAGCTCACTGCAACCTCTGCCTCCTGGGCTCAAGCAATCCTCCCACCTCAGCCTCCCAAGTAGCTAGGACCACAGGTGCATACCACCATGCCCCGCTAATTTTTTTTTTTTTTGTATTTTTGGTAGAAACAGGGTTTTACAGTGTTGCCCAGGCTGGTCTCGACCTCCTGAGCTCAAGCCATCTGCCCGCCTCAGCCTCTGAAAATGCTGGGATTACAGGCTTGAGCCACCGCACTGGGCCCCTCAGCTAATTTTTATCTGGTGTTGTAGAGATAGAATCTCACTATGATGCCGATGCTGGTCATGAACTCCTGGGCTCAAGAGATCCTCCTGCTGCAGCTTCCCAAAGTGCTGGGATTACAGGCACGAGCCACCTCACCCAGTCTAGATCATTCTTTGTGGTGGGGACTGTCCTGTCCACTGTAGGATGTTTAGCAGCATCCCTGGCCTCCACCCACCAGACACCAGTAGCAACTCTCACTTTGTTGCTAATTAAAAATTATCCTGGGGCCAGGCACAGTGGCTCAAGTCTGTAATCCTGGCACTTTGGGAGGCCGAGGCGGGTGGATCACCTGAGGTCAGGAGTTTGAGACTGGCCTGGCCAAAATGGTGAAACCCCGTCTCTAGTAAAAATACAAAAATTAGCCGAACGTGGTGGCAGGCGCCCGTAATCCCAGCTACTCGGGAGGCTGAGGCAGGAGAATTGCTTGAACCCGGGAGGCAGAGGTGGCAGTGAGCCAAGATCGTGCCATTGCACTCCAGCCTGGGTGACAGAGCACGACTCTGTCTCAAAAAAAAAAAAAAAAAAAAAATTATCCAGGACAAGTCACATGTCCCCTGGGGGAAGCATAGCACCCCCACATTGTGCACCACTGACTGTTATGCGCATGTGTTAGGGGATCCCCCAAGGCTGTCCAGTGTTGTAAAGGAGGGGAAACAGCCTCCCTGGCCACCCAGAGCACTACATTCCATATGTTTTCACTTCTTGTGGCTGCTGTAACAAATTAGCACAAATGCAGAGGCTTAAAACAACACACGTTTATCCTCCTATAGCTCCAGAGGTCAGGAGTATGAGATCAATATCACTGGGCCAGAATCAAGGTGTCTACAGAGCCCTGCAGCCTCTGGAGGCTCTTTTTGAAGATTTAATTATTTTATTTTTGAGACAGGGTCTCTCTTTGTCACCCAGGCTGGAGTGCAGTGGCACAATCTCAGCTCATCACAACCTCCGCCTCCCAGGCTCAAGAAATCCTCCTGCCTCAGCCCCCCGAGTAGCTGGGATTAGAGGCGTGTACTACCCTGCCTGTCTAATTTTTGCATTTTTAGTAGAGATGGGGTTTCGCCCAGCCCCAGGCTGGTCTTGAACTCCTGGACTCAAGCGATCTGCCCTCCTCGGCCTCCTAAAGTGGTAGGATTACAAGTGTGAGCCACCACACCTGGCCTTCTAATTTTTCTTTTTTCTTTTTTTTGAGACGGAGTCTCGCTTTGTCACCCAGGCTGGAGGGCAGTGGCGCGATCTTGACTCACTGCAAGCTCCACCTTCTGGGTTCACGCCATTCTCCTGCCTCAGCCTCCCAAGTAGCTGGGACTACAGACGCTTGCCACCACGCCCGGCTAATTTTTTGTATTTTTAGTAGAGACGGGGTTTCACCGTGTTAGCCACGATGGTCTCGATCTCCTGACCTCGTGACCCACCTGCTTCGGCCTCCCAAAGTGCTGGGATTACAGGTGTGAGCCACCGTGCCTGGCTTTTTTTTTAAGACGGAATCTGGCTCTGTCGCCCAGGCTGGAGTGCAGTGGTGCAATCTCGGCTCACTGCAACCTCCGCCTCCCCGGTTCAAGCTGTTCTTCTACCTCAGCCTCCCTAGTAGCTGGGATTACAGGTGTGTGCCACTATGCCTGGCTAATTTTTTGTATTTTTAATAGAGACGGGGTTTTGCCATGTTGGCCAGGCTGGTCTTGAACTCCTGACCTCAAGTGATCTGCCTGCTTTGGCCTCCCAAAGTGCTGTGATTACAGGCGTGAGCCACCGCACCTGGCCTATTTAAGATTATTTATTAAAACATTTGGTAGGTTTTAATACTTCATGAATACAAATTCAAAATAATGGCTTTTGTTGTTGTTTTTTAAAAGCACATTAATGGCCAGGCGCGGTGGCTCACACCTGTAATTCCAGCACTTTGGGAGGCCAAGGAGGGTGGATCACCTGAGATCAGGAGTTCAAGACCAGCCTGGCCAACATGGTGAAGACCCGTCTCTACTGAAAATACAAAAATTAGCTGGGTGTGGTGGTGCATGCCTGTAATCCCAGGTACTTGGGAGGCTGAGGCAGGAGAATCGCTTGAACCCAGGAGGCGGAGGTCTCAGTGAGCCAAGATTGCGCCACTGCACTCCAGCCTGGGCAACAGTGAGAGTCTGTCTCAAAAAAAATATATAAAATAAAATAAGTAAAAATAAATATAAAAAATATAAATAAATATAAATACATAAATATATAAATTAAAAATAAATAAAAATCACATTAAAACTTGCAGTTTTTGCCCCCTGAACCTTCCCCCCATCACATCCCTCTTCAACTCTTGCCCCATCACCATCCTGAATTTGGTGTTTATCCAAGTCCCAAACATTTCTTTGAACCGCATACATGTCTCTAAATCATATGTAGAATTGTTTTGCATTTTCAAAATTTATGAAAATTGTATCATATTGCCACTTGCCTTTTTTTGCTTGGCATAGCCTCCGTGAGATTTATCCATCATTCTCCTGTTGACTAACATTTAGACTGTTTTCGGTTTTGCCATTACAAACAACACTGCCCTGAACATGGAGGTAGTCTTTATTACTTACAAAATTAGGACATATTAAGCCTATATGTGTCTGACGTTCTGTTCTGTCTCTTAACCATAATGGTGCCTACTGCAGGTGATGTTACCATCCCCATTTTACAAAGGACTTATCCTTGTCTCCCTCCTCCACCCCAAGCTAATCAACCACCAAGCACTGTTGAATGTGCTCCAGGAATCTTGGCCAGATCCTTGTCAGTGACTACCACCATCACTAGTTACCCCAACTCTGGACCACTCCAGGAGCTTCCAGCTAGTCTCACTGCTCCTCTCCAGTCTTTCTGAGATCTGTACTCCACAAAGCTTCTTATCTGATCACGATGCTATCCTACTTAAAACCCCAAACTCTATTGACTCCAAGGATAAAATCCTTAATCCTCACCAGAGTCTCCAAGTATGGTCAGGCCTTGCCCATCCCTCCAGCCACATCTCCCAATCTCTGGTCTCCATTCTGTCCCTCAAACGCACCGTGTTCTCTCCGGCCCCAGGACCTTTGCACTTTTCACTCCTGCTGTCTGGAATCCTCCCCACCGGTTCCCCAGGTTAACCCTAGACTGCTCAACTGTCACTTCCACCCTGAAGGTATCAGGTTCCCTCTTTTACGCCGCTTGGTAACATTTGCCAAAGAAGTGATTAAACAATTCTTCGTGCAATTTTGTCCACTGTATGCCTCTCATGGTAATTTTGTCCACTGTATGCCTCTCATGGCAAGCTCCATGAAAGCAGGCACCTGCCACCACTCCATCACCCGAGCGCCTAGTTAAGGGGGCAGTTGGGAGGACTCAACGTGCAGCCTTTATGCATTTATTATGCCTGGATGAATGGTCTTGAATGAGTCACAACCTTGAGGGTTAATGTCCCCCATTAACAGATATGGAAACTGAGGTTCAGGGCGCGCAAGGGAACCGCCCGCAGTCTCGACGACAAGGACGCTGCCAACGGGAGACTGCAGCCCCTTCCTCCGAGCCCCTGGCAGTGCCGCCACTTGAGGAGACCCTCCAAGCCGCCAACCCACCCCCTCTAGAGCGCCCAGGAATCTGCCTCCGGGGAGGGTGCGGGGCGCTCTGGGAAATGTAGTCCTGCCAGCTTCCTGAATCCGGAGTCCCCAACTTTTGTTTCCGGCGGGCTGAGTCCTAGCCGATGCTTTGGGAAAGACGCGCGAGATTCCGGGGGTAGATCCGGGATGCGAGGCGGGGCGCGCATGGGGGGCGGAGCTTGTGCGGGACGGGGCGTACGTTGAGTGTACGCCTGCTGTGTGTGCTGCGTTGCTGCTCACCCGAACTCGGTGCTGGGACTCTTTCCTGGGCACCCCAGGCAGAGGGAAACTCCGGATCATGTTCAACCAAAGAGGAAAAGCAGCGAGAATCCAGCATAGGAGACGGGCCTTAGGATGCCCAAGTTAGGATTAGGGGCAAACTACGTTAACCTGGTAGTTAGGAGCTGAAGTTCTGGAATCAAAGATTTGGGTTCCAATCCCATTTCTGTACTTCCTGTTTGACCTTCTCTGGGGGGTTCAATACTTAAAACTCTCAGAGCTTCAGGGTTTGGTTTGGTTTTGTTGAACCGGTAGGTCTAGTTATAGTACCTCTATTGCTAAATGAGGAAAAAACGAAGTACACATGTGTTTTGCTTGCTTGATGCTCAAGAATTGATGCGACCGGGAGCGGTGGCTTACTCCTGTAATCTCAGCACTTTGGGAGGCTGACGTGGGTGGATTGCTTGAGGCCGTTGGAGACCAGCCTGGGCAACATGGGGAAACCCCATCTCTACTAAAAATACAAAAATTAACCGGACCTCGTGGTTCGTGCCTGTAATCCCAACTATTCGGGAGGTTAGGTAGGAGAATTGCTTAAAACCAGGCGGCGGAGTTTGCTGTGAGCCAAGATCGAGCCAGTGCACTCTAGCCTGGGCGACAGAGTGAGACCCTGTCTCTAAATAAATAAATACATACATACAAGAATTGATACCTGGCTGGGCACACCTATAATCCTGACACTTTGGGAAGCTGAGGCGGGAAGATTGCTTGGGCCCAGGAGTTTGAGACCAGCCTAGGCACCATGGTGGGACTTCATCTCTAACAACAACAACAAAAATTGATGCCCATTATTATGTTGGCAGAAAGAAGCAGGCAGGACAAGGGATATTTGGGGTTGGACGTTGTTGGGGGCCCTCTTGGGGGAGGGTGGGCGCAAGCACTTGGCATCTCTTCCAGTTTTATCTTGAACAAGTTCAGCCTTTATTTATTTATTTATTTATTATTTATTTATTTATTGAGACGGAGTTTCGCTCTTGTTGCCCAGGCTGGAGGACAATGGCGGGATATCGGCTCACTGCAACCTTCGCCTTAGCCTCCTAAGTAGCTAGGATTACAGGCATGAACCACCACGCCCAGCTAATTTCGTATTTTTAGTAGAGACGGGGTTTCTCCACGTTGGTCAGGCTGGTCTCGAACTCCCGACCTCAGGTGATCCGCCCGCCTCGGCCTCCCAAAGTGCTAGGATTACAGGTGTTAGCCACCGTGCCCGGACGACTTTGCTGGCTTTAAAGATGGAGGAGGCGGCCAGAGGAGAGCGGAGCGGGTGTGGAAGAGTGACTGGGAAAGTGGCCCAGAGGCTGCAGAGTCGCCGCGCGCTCGCGCGGTCACCGAGGTGCTGGACTACGTTACCCACAATGCGTGCCTTTGAGGACCACATTAACCACAGTGCACGTCGCGGACCCGCCCACTCGGCCCTGTTGCCACGCCCCCAACAGCCGGCTTAGCCAATGGTGCCACGGCTACGTTACCCACAATGCCGCCTGCGGGCCCACCCACACGGCCTGGTTTGCACCCCTGGTTTAGGGTCTTCGGTCCCGGCTCTGGCGTCCCTGGCTGCGAAGCCTGAGGCCCGCAGTCCCACTCCCGCCGATACCCGCCGCTCCGGTCCTGCCCCGAACTGCCCACAGCCGGCAGCGCTTGCAGTGAGTGCGGGGGGCGCGGGGACGCGGGTCCCGGCCGAAGCTTCGATTTCGCGGCCCGCGCCAGCACCCGGGTCTGTGCCGCGGCCTCGGGTACTGCTCACCCTCCACCTGAGGGGTGAGACGGAAAAGCAGCCCGGCCTGGGGGTCCCAGCTCTCCCAGGACCCTGGAACTGGGGGGCTGTCGTGACCACCCACTCGGGGGTGCCGGACGGGGCCGCGTAGGGGCTTCAGGGTTCGCCAGACCTGGACACCCGGGATCAAGTTGAGGCAGAGTCTGCAGAAAGGGCCTACTTTTCATCAGATTTCCAAAGGAACCCCTTCCATATAGGACCCACTCTAATCATGGAAAATAACGATTCTCGAGCTCTGACCGCAAACATCCCTTTTAGATTGTTTTTGTTTGAGTCTCTCTCTGTCGCCCAGGCTGGAGTGCAGTGGCGCGATCTCAGTTCACTGCAACGTCCATCTCCCGGGTTCAAGCGATTCTCCTGTTTCAGCCTCCCGAGTTGCTGGGATTACAGATGTGCTACCACCATGTCGGGCTAATTTTTGTATTTTTTGTAGAGACAGGGTTCCACCACGTTGACCAGGTGGTCAACTCCTGACCTCACGTGATCTGCCCTCCTCTGCCTCCTAAAGTGCGGGGATTACAGGTGTCAGCTACTGCCCCCAGCCATCCCTTTTAGTTCTGTCAGCAACCTGTGTGTGTAGGTCCTGTTATCATCTCTGTTTGCCCAGTGAGGAAGCAAAGCCCAGAGCCCTTCAGTAAATTACCCGGGAATTAACAGGGGGTTAATAACAAAGATGACATTCATCCACTTCCTTTTCCTTTTCCATGGTGGGGTGAGCTGGCCTTCGAACCAGGGCAGGGGCTTCCCAGTCTAAAGGGCTTATCCAGCCCCAGGGCTGCCCTTCAGATGGTTTTATCGTCTCTCCACAGGGCCCTGAAAAAAACTCTCTTCCTGTGTCTGGCCAGAGGTATAGAGAGAGACAGGTTCAACTCTAAGGCCTGAAAAGGAACAAGGCCCACCGGAAGCAATGGCCACTGTCCCTGGCCTCCAGCCCCTGCCAACCTTGGAGCAGGACCTGGAACAGGACGAGATCCTGATTGTGAAGGTGGAGGAGGACTTCTGCTTGGAAGAGGAGCCCTCCGTGGAGACGGAGGACCCCAGCCCTGAGACTTTCCGCCAGCTCTTCCGGCTCTTCTGCTACCAGGAGGTGGCTGGGCCTCGGGAGGCCCTGAGCCGCCTCTGGGAGCTGTGCTGCCGCTGGCTGCGGCCGGAGCTGCGCACTAAGGAGCAGATCCTGGAGCTGCTGGTGCTGGAGCAGTTCCTGACTGTGCTGCCGGGGGAGATCCAGGCTCGGGTACGCGAGCAGCAGCCGGAGAGCGGTGAGGAGGCCGTGGTCCTCGTGGAAGGGCTGCAGCGGAAGCCCAGGAAACACAGGCAGCGGGTGAGGTGGGGGGCATTTTGACCCTCAGGTGAGGAAATGGGGCCCTGCTGCTGGGGTCTGCAGCTGGAGATTCCGTGGTCATTGGGTGACCAAGTGTGGCTGCCTGGCCCCTGAGCCCTTTTGAAGAAAGCAACTGCAAAAGATTTCTCAGCCTTGGCCAATGGGTGTCCACCCTTTGATTAACCTCATCCTACCCCAATAGCCCTTTATTAGCTAGTGCAGATGGTTTGTGAACACTGTCGTAGGATAGGCCAAACATGTTTTTTTTTTGAGACATAGTCTCGCTCTGTTGCCCAGGCTATGGTGGTGTGATCACCGCTCATTGCAGCCTCTACCTCCAGGCTTCAAGCAATCCTCCCACCTCAGCCTATTGAGTAGCTGGGACTACAGGCATGCACCACTACACCTGCTAATTTTGTGTATTTTTTGTAGAGACAGGGTTTCGTTATGTTGCCCAGACTGGTCTTGAACTCCTGGCCTCAAGTGATCCTCCCATCTTGGCCTCCCGAAGTGCTGGGATTACAGGCATAAGCCACTACGCCAGCCCCAAACATAGGTTTTGGTGGGAGAGAGGTCCGGCACCTTCCAAGGCAGGGAGTTGAAACTACCCCCAAAGTGGGAGAACACTGGGAAGAAAGACCAGGGGCATGGGGGGCACTTTGGTTAGAACCCCCAGAGGTTCTAGAGCTGTGCCATGCAAAACAGTAGCTGCCAGCCACATGTAGCTTTTTAAATTATAGCTATGTACATTTATTTTACTTTTTTTTTTTTTTTCTTTTTTTTTGAGATGGAGTCTCGCTCTGTCGCCCAGGCTGGAGTGCAGTGGCGCGATCTCGGCTCACTGCAAGCTCTGCCTCCCGGATTCACGCCATTCTCCTGCCTCAGCCTCCTCAGCAGCTGGGACTACAGGCGCCCGCCACCACGCCCGGCTAATTTTTTTGTATTTTTAGTAGAGACAGGGTTTCACCGTGTTAGCCAGGGTGGTCTGGATCTCCTGACCTCGTGATTCACCTGCCTCAGCCTCCCAAAGTGCTGGGATTACAGGCGTGAGCTACCACACCTAGCCCATTTATTTTACTTTTATTTTTGTGAGACAGAGTCTCTCTCTGTCGCCCAGGCTGGAGTGATTCTCGTGCCTCAGCCTCCCAAGTAGCTGGCATTACAGGGATCTGCCACCACGCCAGGCTGATTTTTCTATTTTTAGTAGAGACAGGGTTTTGCAATGTTGGCTAGGCTGGTCTCAAACTCCTGGCCTCAAGTGATCTGCCCGCCTCGGCCTCCCAAAGTGCTGGGATTACGGGCATGAGCCACTGTGCCCGGCCACTGTGTAGAATGTTAAATTAGTTCCTCAGTCACACTGACCACCTCTCAAGGGCTCAGTCGTCACACATGGCCAGTGGCTACTGTACTGGATGGCACAGACAGGACCCTTCTGACACACCGAAATCTCTATAGACAGTGCCTCTCCACCTCCTTCCAGCCCCATTTGAAGGAGCAGAGGAAGCCTCTTACTCATTCCTCCTGCTTCAGTTTCAGTCGTCGAACTCCTTGAGATTAGAAAGAAGTCCTGCCACCTGCTGTTTCAGTTCATTTTTCAGGGCCTTGCGTGGATGGGGCACATGGGCAGTGCTGACCAGCTGCCTTTCTTCCTGTGGCAGTGCTGCTGGCTGCACACTGCTGGCCTTTTGCAGCCAACAGAGGAGGCACATCCCCTAATGCTTGACCACAGCGTGAGCTGACCGCAGTCAGAAAATCCTGCCATCGTGGTGGCCAAGAAATCGGGGTTTCTTCCCAGCCGTCCAGCCTCTTTCCTGGCCACCACAACTTCAGTGTTTGGGGTTCCCGGCATGGCTTCCTTCTGTCACTGCACCGACACCTCTGCACACATGCCTCATGGCCATCACTGAGCTGAGAGGGGCAGGCTGTGCTCCCCAAGGGGACTACGCTCTCTTAGAGGTGTGGAATGTTGAATAAGAGGAAGCCTGAGATGGGTCCCTGACGCTGGGTTTGTAGTTGCCTAGGGATGTCTCTTGTCCAAGTGCTATTGCAGAGCTCAATTCTAAGACCCAATTTCATTCAACTCACCTTTCCTGGAATTAGGAAATAGATCATCTCAGAGCACCTGTTGATAATTTCTTTTTTTTTTTTCTTCCCTGAGACGGAGTCTCGCTCTGTTGCCCAGCCTGGAGTGCAGTGGCACGATCTCGGCTCACTGCAACCTGTACTTCCCGAGTTCAAGCGATTCTCCTGCCTCAGCCTCCCAACTACCTGGGATTACAAGCGTGCTGCCACCATGCCTTGCTAATTTTTGTATTTTTAGTAGAGATGGGGTTTCACCATGTTGGTTAGGCTGGTCTCGAACTCCTGGCCTCAGGTGATCCACCCACCTCGGCCTCCCAAAGTGCTGGAATTACAGGTGTGAGCCATTGCAGCTGGCCAGATAATTTCAAAAAATCTAGCAAATGCAGTTCTGTGAACTTCTGAAATTAGTCCAGCACTGACTCAGGGCTCTTCTGGCCCACGGTCTATCCCAGGGCCTATCAGGAGGACCAAGGAATAGAGGGTAAGAATGTGATGGGGAAACGATTGTGGTGACAGGGAGAGACCATGGAGTAGAGCAGGCTGGGAGCTGGCTGCAGGGAACACTGCCACACGGCTGGGCAGAGGGAGGGAGGCTGCAGACAGCCCGGGGGTGGGCAGCCGGCTGGGGTGCCTGAGATGAGGGGTGTGGGGCCCTGCGGGGATTTTTTCCTTCTGGCCTTCTGGGAGCTGGTGGGGAGATCACTGTCTGTGTGCAGGGCTCAGAGCTGCTTTCTGATGACGAGATGCCCCTCGGGATAGGGGGACAGTCCTTAAAACACCAGGCAGAGGCTCAGCCAGAGGATCTGTCCCTGGAGGAAGAGGCTCCATTCTCCAGCCAGCAGCCCCCAGCCCAGCTGAGCCACAGGCCACAGAGGGGCCCGCTGTTGTGGCCAGAGAGGGGTGAGTAGCACCCCTTTGGAGGAATGAGAAGTGGTGCAGGGGAGGGAGGTGAAGATGAATGGGGTGTGGACTGTGGCCAGGGCAGAGGCCTGCCTGGATGCAGGGTGCACAGGCTCTCCAGCAAGGAGTGGATCTTGGGTGGGCAGCCACCGGGCTGTTGGGGCCTTGGTGTGCAGGGGGCGGCAGGGGCAGTACTGGGTGAGCTGTGTGACTGGTGGTGACTCTGCTCCTTCCCAGGCCCTCCAGCTCCCCGGCATCAGGAGATGGCGTCAGCCTCGCCCTTCCTTTCGGCCTGGTCCCAGGTGAGTGGGATGCTTCTGGTCTGCAGCATCCTGGGGTCTGGCCCGACCTCCTGTGTGTCACACTTCCTTGTTAAGGGGACACCTCTCCTGGGGGCCAAGGTTTTGGATGTCAGAGGAGCTCTTCCCTGGAGTTTTCTCCCTTTGCTCCAACCCTGGAGTCACTTCCCCTGGCCTCCTGGGAAGTCTTTTCTTCTCTCCAGAGGCCATTTAAGTACTCGGCTGTGCCCGGAAGATTCTGCGGTCCAGCAGTGAGACAGGGTGGTGACTCCTACTCTGCTGGGCACAGGAATCTCTTGGGACTCTGGGGGAAAACACAGCTTCCTCCCACACCGCTGGGCTGGAATGGGAGTCTCCTTTGTTTGCTTGCTGGTTTTTTTGGTTTTTTTGTTTGTTTGTTTTGAGCCAAAGTCTGACTCTGTGCTCACGCTGGAGTGCAGTAGTGTGATCACGGCTCACTGCAGCCTTGACCTCCCAGGCTCAAGGGATCCTCCTGCCTCAGCCTCCTCAGTTAGTTGGGACTACAGGCATGTACCACCACACCCGGCTAGTTGTTTTTTTGTTGTTTTTTTTTTTATTGGGATACAGTCTTCGCTGTGCTGCCTAGGCTGGTCTTGAACTCCTGGGCTCAAGTGATCCTCTTGCCTAAGCCTCCCAAAGCACTGGGATTACAGGCATAAGCCACCATGCCTGGCCTGTTTTATTTTTATTTATTTATTTATAATTTTTATATATGTGTGTGTGTGTGTATGTGTATTTGCTTTGTTTTGTTTTGTTTTTGTTTTTTTGAGACAGAGTTTTGCTCTTGTTGCCCAGGCTGGAGTGCAATGGTGCGATCTCGGCTCACTGCAACCTCCGGCTCCTGGGTTCAAGCGATTTTCCTGCGTCAGCCTCCTGAGTAGCTGGGATTACAGGCACCCACCACCATGCCTGGCTAATTTTTTTTGTATTTTTAGTACAGATGGGGTTTCACCATGTTGGCCAGGCTGGTCTCGAGCTCCTGACCTCAGATGATCCACCTGCCTTGGCCTCCCAGTGTGCTGGGATTACAGGCGTGAGCCACCGCGCCCGGCCGAACATTTCCTTTAGACCCTCCCCGAAAACCCCCTAGACTCATTACCAGAGTCTCTACCTGTTTTTCCCTCAGCCTCTGGCAACCACAAAGCTCCTTCTTGTCTCTGTGAATTTGCCTGTTCTGGAAAGGGTTTGCTTGTTTTTTAATCATGCTTCTGGGTCAATCTGGTGCTACATCTGGGAGCCACTGGCCCAGAGGCATCCTGAAGTCCCCCGTCTGCCGCAATGGGGTCCTGGAGCTGGCTGGCCACGGAGCCAGGGGATGCTCTTGTCTCCCTGTGGAGCATGGGCCGCGGTGGCTGAGTGTGCAGTGGGTCCACCACTCCTCGTGGCGAATCTGTCCCTTCTCCAGTGGTGTCCCAGCTCTGCAGCAGTGGCGCATGGGAGCAGTGGGCGGAGACACCAGGACTCACCACTGCAACGAGAGTGGAGAAGACCAGCTGCACCACCAGGCTTGGCGCCAGCCTCGAGGGGCAGTGGCGGTGCAGCTCCCTGGGCCAGTGGCCTTAGTTGGGGAGGAGGCAGCTTGCTTGGGGCCAGGACTGAGTGGGGTGCGTTCTGGCAGGTGCCCGTGAACTTGGAGGACGTGGCTGTATACCTTTCTGGGGAGGAGCCAAGATGCCTGGACCCAGCTCAGCGGGACGCGCCGCTGGAGAATGAAGGTAACTTGCAAGTGACTGTGTCCTCTAGGGGGCTTGCCAAAAATAGGAACTGTCAGGCACCAGCTCCGGGGCTTGGTTCTGTTGGTCCAGTTGGCCTGGGGCGATCCTCCGTGGACAGGGCTACCCATATCCCTGCAGAGTCCCACCTGCAGGGCCTGCACAGCCACTTGGCCATGACTCAGGCAGATGCCCAGCACTGCCTTGCCATCCTGTTCTTCTGCCTCTGCCCCCTACATGCTGGTCCTACTTCACTTCAGCTTCCCTGTGCCCTCCTCTCAAGGGCAGAGCTGCTCCCACAGGACCTGGTTCTCCAGCCTCTCCCCATCGCACCGAGCACTGCCCTGCCTGTTACCCAGCACCGTCCCCTAAGCTCTTTCTCTGTCCGTTTGTCTCTTCCTGCCTTTCCTGATGCTGCTGAAGCCTTTTCTGGTTTTTTGTTTGCTTGTTTGTTTTGAGATGGAGTTTTGCTCTGTTGCCCAGGCTGGAGTGCAGTGGCACAACCTTGGCTCACTGCAACCTCCACCTCCTGGGTTCAAGCGATGCTCCCACCTCAGCCTCCCAAGTAGCTGGGATTACAGGTACTCGCCATCATGCCTGGCTAATTTTTGTATTATTAGTAGAGATGGGTTTCATCACCATGTTGGCCAGGCTGGTCTCGAAGTCCTGACTTCAGGTGATCCGCCGGCCTAGGCCTCCCAAAGTGCTGGGATGACAGGTGTGAGCCACCGTGCGTGGCCATGCTGAAGCCTTTTCTAACGACAGTGAGATGTCGCTTTGTATTAGGGTTCTTCTCCAGAGAAACAGAACCAACAGAAGATACACACACACACAGATTTATTTTAAGGAATGGGTACTTAGACAGCTCCCTTGGTTGCTTACAGAAGTTGACAAGTCTGAAATCTGCAGGCCAGGCGAGCAGGCTGGAAGCTTAGGATTTCTGTGCCACAGTCTTGAGGCAGACTTCCTTCTTTGGGAAACCTCCAGAATTTTTTTCCTTTTTAAGGCTGAAGAATATACCATTGTAAATAATGCTGCAGTGAACGTGGGTGTACAAGTGTATCTCTGATCAACTCTGCTTTCCGTTCCTGGGTGGATGTATCCAGCAGTGGGATGGCTGGAGCATATGTGGTCATTCTGTGTTGAGTTTTTTGAGGAGCCGCCATGCTGTTTTCCACAGCATCTGCACCATCGTATGCACCCAGCAAGAGTGCACAAGGGTTCCAGTTTCTCCACATCCATACCAGCGGTTGTTATTTTCAGGGTTTTTTTTTTTTTGAGATGAAGTCTTGCTCTGTTGCCCAGGCTGGAGTGGAGTGGCACAATCTCAGCTCAGCTCACTGCAACCTCCGCCTTCCGGGTTCAAGCGATTCTCCTGCCTCAGCCTCCCAAGTAGCTCGGATTACAGATGTGCGCCACCATACCCGGCTAATTTTTCTATTTTTAGTAGAGCTGGGTTTACCATGTTGGCCAAGCTGGTCTCGAATTCCTGATCTCAAGTAATCTGCCTGCCTCAGCCTCCCTAAGTGCTGGGATTACAGGCGTGAGCTACCGCACCTAGCCTGATTTGGAAATATTTTCTCCTATTTTGTGTGTTGCATTTTCATTTTGTTGGTAGCATCCTTTCATGCACAAAAGTTTTTGGTTCTAGCGTCCAGTTGATCGTTTTTTTCTTTTGTTGCCTATGAAGAGTTTTAGATGATGTTGTATGGGTCTCTGGTTGGTCAGCAGCAGCTTTGGTGACAGGCATCCAGAGCAGGGGTTCTCCACCCGGGGCAATCTTGTCCCCCAGAGGACATCTGTCCATGAGTTGGAGACATTTTTGGTTGTCACGACCCTGGGGTTGTCACTGATGAAAGTGATTATTTGTTGAGCAGAAGGTGGGGACGCTGCCCAACCTCCTGCGGTGCACAGGGCGGCCGCATCAGAGACAGCCCGGGCCAGGTCCCATGGACACCACCTGCACCGTGATTGAGGAACCCTGATCTGAAGATCTCTGAGCGCACATTACCTGTGGTCCAGTTCATTCCCTGTGCAAAAGGCAGAAGTCAAAAGGGAAAGAATTTGCCAGCCCTCCCGGCTCCCAAGTGGTTACGTGGAATCCTCAGAAGGGAAGGAATGAGATTCTGCCCAGCTCTGTCACCAGCTCCTGGAGCCCAGACACAGCTTCCCTCTCAGGGTCACAGGCATGTGTTTGGGTTTTACTTACCCGGCGCCAGAGCCTATGGTAAAAAGGTCTGTGGGGCCGAGGAAAGTTGGATCTATTTGATCTTGCTTAAAAAAAAAAATGGCCAGGCACGGTGACTCACACCTGTAATCCCAGCAGTTTGGGAAGCCGAGGCGAGTGTTTATCACCTGAGGTCAGGAGTTCGAGTCCAGCCTGGCCAACATGGTGAAACCCTGTCTCTATTAAAAATACAAGAATTAGGCGTGGTGGCGGGTGCCTATAATCCCAGCTACTTGGGAGGCTGAGGCAGGAGAATAGCTTGAACCCAGGAGGCGGAGATTGCAGTAAGCCAAGATCACGCCATTGCACTCCAGCCTGGGCAACAAGAGCGAAACTCTGTCTCAAAAAAAAAAAAAAAAAAAAAATTGGCCGGCGCGGTGGCTCACACCTGTAATCCCAGCACTTCCAGAGGCCTTGAGGCGGGTGGATCATGAGGTCAGGAGATCGAGTCCATCCTGGCCAACATGATGAAACCCTGTCTCTCCTAAAAAATACAAAAATTAGCTGGGCCTGGTGGTACTCATCTGTAGTCCCAGGTACTCGGGAGGCTGAGGCAGGAGAATCGCTTGAACCCGGGAGGCGGAGGTTGCAGTGAGCCGAGATCACACCACTGCACTCCAGTCTGGGCAACAGAGCAAGACTCCGTCTCCAAAAAACAAAAACAAAAACGGGCCGGGCATGGTGGCTCATGCCTGTAATCCCAGCACCTTGAGAGGTCAAGGCGGGTAGATTGCTCGAGTCCAGGAGTTCAAGACCAGCCTGAGCAATATGGAGAAACCTTGTCTCTACAAAAAAATGCAAAAGTGGTGCATGCCTGTAGTCCCAGCTGCTTGAGAGGCTGAGGTGGGAGGAACGCTTGAGCTTGGGAGGTCAAGGCTGCAGTAAGCTGTGATCATACCACTGCACCCCAGCCTGGGCAACAGAGTGAGACTCTGTCTCAAAAAAACAAATTAGGTTGGTACCTGGCCTCAAAGTTTTTACATTTTTTAATGAGATGAAATTCACGGGCAACCCATTCGGGTCCCCTTCCACACTGTGGAAACTTTGTTCTTTCACTCTTCATAATAAATCTTGCTGCTGCTCAAAAAAAAAGAAACTCACATAACATAAAATTAGCCATATTTCAGTAAACGGTTCAGTGGCGTTTAGTATCTTCACAGTGTTGTACAATCATCACCTTCATCTAGTTCCAAAACTTTTTTTTTCTTTTTTTGAGACAGAGTCTCACTCTGTCACCCAGGTTGGAGTGCAGTAGCACAATTTTGACTCACTGCAGCTTCAACCTCCCCAGGCTCAGGTGATTCTACCACCTCAGCCTCCCGAGTAGCTGGTACCACAGGTCAATGCCACCGTGCCCAGCTAATTTTGAAAAAATTTTTGGGCCGGGCACGGTGTCTCACGTCTGTAATCCCAGCACTTTGGGAGGCCAAGGCGGGTGGATCACGAGGTCAAGAGATCGAGACCATCCTGGCCGGCATGGTGAAACCCCATCTCTACTAAAAATACAAAAAAATTAGCCGGGTGTGGTGGCATGCACCTATAGTCCCAGCTACTCAGAGGCTGAGGCAGGAGAATCGCTTGAACCCAGGAGGCGGAGGTTGCAGTGAGCTGAGATCGCGCCATTACACACCAGCCTGGGCGACAAAAATTTTTTGATAGAGATGGAGTCTCACTGTGTTACCCGGGCTCAAAAACATTTTTTTTTCTTAATTGAGATGGAGTTTCACTCTGTCACCCAGGTTGGATTGCAGTGGCATGATCTCGGCTCACTGCAACCTCCATCTCCTGGGTTCAAGCAATTCTCGTGCCTTAGCCTCCCAAGTAGCTGGGATTACAGGTGTGCATCACCACACCTGGCTAATTTTTGTATTTTTAGTAGAGACAGCGTTTTACCATGTTGGTCAGGCTGGTCTTGAACTCCTGATCTTGTGATCTGCCCGCCTCGGCCTCCCAATATTTTTTCTATTTTTAGTAGAGACAGTGCTTTGCCATGTTGGCGAGAACTCCTGACGTCAAATGATCAGCCCGCATCGGCATTTCAGAGTGCTGGTATTACAGGCGTGAGCTATCACGCCTGGCCCTCAAAAACATTTTTTATCATGCTAAATGGAAACCTCGTACCCAACAAGCAGTTTCTCCCCATTTCCCCTCCCCTAGCCTCTGGCAGCCACCTGTCTGCTCTGTCTCTGGGTGTGCCTATTCTGGTTATCTTCTGTAAAGGGAATCGTGCAGGGACTGTCCTTTGGTGACTGGCTTCTTTTACTCAGTGTCATGTGTTCCTGGGTCATCTGTGCTATGGCATGTGTCAGTGCTTCCTTTTCATGGCTGAATAGTATTCCACTGTATGGATAGACCACGTTTTGTTGATCCATTTTCGTAGATGGACATTTGGGTGATTTCCATTTTTTGGCTACTGTGAAGAGTGCTGTCGTGAACATTTATGTACACATTTTTGTTTGAGGACATGTTTTCAGTTTTCTTGGGTGTGTACCTAGGAGTAAAGTCATTGGCTCATATAATGACTCTTGTTTACCTTTTGATGAGCTGCCAGACTCAGTCTCTTTTAAAAATATTTGTACGGCCAGGCATGGTGGCTCACCCCTGTGATCTCAGCACTTTGGGAGGCCAAGGCGGTTGGGTCACCTGAGGTCAGGAGTTCGAGACCAGCCTGGCCAACATGGTGAAACTCTATCTCTACTAAAAATACAAAAATTGGCTGGGCGTGGTGGCTCACGCCTGTAATCCCAGCTACTCGGGAGCCTGAGGTAGGAGAATCGCTTGAACCTGGGAGGCAGAGGTTACAGTGAGCGGAGATCACACCACTGCACTCCAGCCTGGAAGAAAGAGCGAGACTCCATCTCAAAAATAAATAAATAAATAAAAATATTTTTACAACAAGGCTGGGTGCTGTGGCTCACGCCTATATCTCAGCACTTTGGGAGGCTGAGGTGGGAGGATCACTTGAGGTCAGGAGTTTGAGGCCAGCCTGGGCAATATAGTGAGGCCCTGTGTATTAGGTCATTCTCGCATTGCTGTAAAGAAATACCTGAGACCTGGTAATTTATAAAGAAAAAAGGTTTAATTGGCTGTACAGAAAGCATGATGCTGGTGTCTGCTCAGCTTTTGGGGAGGCCTCAGGAAGCTTCCAGTCATGGTGGAAAGCAGAGAGGGAGCAGGCATGTCTCACATGGCTGGAGCAGGAGCAAAGGAGCGAGGGGAGGTGCCACTCACTTTTAATCGACCACATCTCACGGGAACTCACTCACTATTGTCAGGACAGTACCAAGAGGATGGTGCCAAACCATTCATGAGAAATCTGCCTCCATGACCCACTCACCTCCCACCAGGCCCCACCTCCACATTGGGGATTACAGTCTGACATGAGATTTGGGTGAGGACATAGATCGAAACCATATCACCCTGTCTTTAAAATAAATAAATAAAATATTATTATAGCAGGCCAATGAGGTGGTTCCAATCCTCCTCTCAGTTTTATTTATTTTCTTTTTTTTTTTTTATTTTTATTTTTTTGAGACAGAGTCTCGCTCTGTCGCCCAGGCTGGAGTGCAGTGGCACGATCTTGGCTCACTGCAACTTCTGCCTCCCGAGTTCAAGCGATTCTCTTGCCTCAGCCTCCCAAGTAGCTGGGATTACAGGCACCCACCACTACCCCCAACTAATTTTTTTATTTTTAATAAAATAAAACGGGGTTTCACCATGTTGGCCAGGCTGGTCTCAAACTCCTGACCTCAAGTGATCCGCCTTCCTCGGCCTCCCAAAGTGCTTGGATTACAGGCATGAGCCACCATGCCCGGCCTCCTCTCAGTTTTATAGATGTGGAATTTGAGGCTCAGTACGTGCCAAACCCACCTTCGGCTATCTGGAAGTTGGTCCTGGAGATGGGAGGGGAGGGCAAGAAGGATTCGCCCAGGAGGTCTGGGGCTGGGAGTGTCTTAAAGTGGACATTTCCAAGGGCAGTGGGTGGTTCTGTCCCTCCCCTGTGAGGTCAGCATGGCGTGTGCCTACCATGCGCAGAGCCTCTTGCAGGACTGCTATGAAGACGGCTGCTCCCCCAGCCCCCCAGGCACCCCGGTGCACTTTGTGCTACCAGGTCGCCGGCTGCAGTCACCCTCATGCTGCAAAGGAAGAGCAGAGAAGTCAAGGGCTTTTTCCTGAAAGGGGCAAAGCCTGGATCATTCCAGGCCCCTCTCCCTGTTCTCCTGTCCTGTTGGTGGTGGCTCTAGAACCTGGATCTGCAGAGGGGCCTCAGGGGCCACACCAAGTACGACAAGGGAGGTCCAGTGGCTGGGAGCCACGACTGCTCTGCTCAGCCAGAACAGCCCAGAGCAGGGCTTCTCCACCTTGGTGCTGCTGGCATTTGGGCCAGATGGCTCTCCACGTGGGGCTGCCTGTGCTGGGCGGGAGGTTTTCCAGCAGCCCTGGCCCCTGCCCACTAGAGGCCATTTACAACCCCCTCCCCAGACACAACAAAAATGTCTCCAGACCTTGCCACCGGGTGGGAACCCCTGGCTTAGAGGATACAGCAGAGTGCAGAGCTTGATGGCCCTCACTCTGTAACTTAGCAGCCCGGTGATTCTGGGTAAGTTTCTTAACACTTGTGTGCCTCGGTTTCCCCATCTGCAGGATGGAGATGGTAACAGCACTGACCCACTGGGTTATTGTGATGGTCAAGTGCGTTCCTGTTTGTTTGTTTTATTGATTGTTTAGTTTTTGAAACAGGGTCTCACGCCGTCACCCGGGCTGGAATGCAGTGGCGCGATCACAGCTCACTGCAGCCTTGACCTCCTAGACTCAAGTGATCCTCCGACCTCAGCCTCCTGAGTAGCTAGGACTACAGGCACACACCACCATGCCCAGCTAGTTTTGTTTATTTTCTGTAGAGATGAGATCTCACTGCGTTGCCCAAGCTGGTCTTGAACTCCTGGGCTCAAGCAATCCTCCCACTTCAGCCTTCCAAAGTGCTGGGATTATAGGCATGAGCCACAGTGCCCAGCCCCTGCTAAATGTTTTGTAGGGGAACTTTAGGAGCCCTGTGAGGCCTTCATTTTCCTATTAGAAGGATTTCCCTTGCCCTCTTGCTGTGAGTTCCTAGAGATCATGCTTTCTCTGTCTCAGGACCTGGGATCCAGTTGGAGGACGGCGGTGAAGGCAGGGAGGATGCCCCGGTGAGAATGGAGTGGTACCGAGTGCTCTCGGCACGATGCCAGGGGCCTGGCCACCTGCTCCCAGGTCAGAGGCCAGCCCCAGTCAGGGGCTTGGTCAGGCCTGATCAGCCAAGAGGCGGCCCCCCACCAGGAAGACGGGCTTCCCATGGGGCTGACAAGCCGTACACCTGCCCGGAATGTGGCAAAGGCTTCAGCAAGACGTCCCACTTGACCAAGCACCAGCGCACACACACGGGCGAGCGGCCTTACAAGTGCCTAGTCTGTGGGAAGGGCTTTAGCGACCGCTCCAACTTCAGCACACACCAGAGGGTGCACACGGGCGAGAAGCCCTACCCGTGCCCCGAGTGTGGGAAGCGCTTCAGCCAGAGCTCCAGCCTGGTCATCCACCGCAGGACGCACAGCGGGGAGCGGCCCTATGCCTGCACCCAGTGCGGGAAGCGCTTCAACAACAGCTCGCACTTCAGCGCCCACCGCCGGACGCACACAGGTGAGAAGCCCTACACCTGCCCGGCCTGTGGCCGGGGCTTCCGCCGGGGCACCGACCTGCACAAGCACCAGCGGACCCACATGGGGGCAGGCTCCTTGCCGACGCTCCAGCCGGTGGCTCCTGGAGGCCCCAGTGCCAAAGCCTGATCACCATGCCTGAAACTCCCTTTCCAGGACTCTCATCCCTGGGCACAGAATTCAGGAAACTGCTAGACAGCCTGGTCCGAAAGCATTGCCAGCTGCCTGTTTCCTCCCATGGCCCAGTATGAGGCCAGCAGGGGACATTTGGGATGCCCAGGCCGCAGAGGAAGCTGGGCACTGGGTGCAGAACAAGGGCAAGGACAGGCTCTGAGTGTCCAGTGGCAGCCAGAACAGGTGACACAGAGCAGGGGCTTCAGCCACAGAGACACACTCAGGAGGCCAGAAGCCGACACTCAAGGTGTTCGTGGGGCTGGCTCCTGAAGGGCCTGGGAGGGTCCATCAGCTGCCTCCAGCATCCAGTGGCTGCTGGCATACAGCCTCATCCCCATGTCCCAACCCCTCTCCTGTGTGTCTGTGACCCTGTGCGCTGTCTCTGTGTGTACCCCCCACCTGCTCCCCCCCCCCCTTTTTTTTTTTTTGAGACGGGGCCTTGCTGTGTCCCCCAGGCGGGAATACAGTGCCATGATCATAGCTCACTGCAGCCTCGAATCCCTGGGCTCAAGTGTTCCTCCTGCCTCATCCTCCTGAGTAGCTGGGGTTACAGGTGTGTGCCGCCATGCCCAGTCTCTTTTTTGGTAGGGCCACCACTCACTGGGTTTAGGGTCCCCCAATACACTGTGACCTCATCTTAACTAATTATATCGTCAAAACCCGTGTTTCCAAATAAGGTCACATTCTGAGGTCTGGGTGCACATGAATTTGAGGGACCCCTCGTCTGCTGCAGGGAGCCCTGCTGTACCCCAGCCTTCCCAGGACGTGGTCTCCAGCTTCTTCATCCTGCCAGAGTTTCCAAATGGAGCCCGGGGCTCTGCAGCATTCCAGTCCCCTTTGCAGATCCATAGCTGCTCTGCAGGGCGGAAGACACCTGGGGCGGGAAAGCACCCCTGAGTTCCATCTTCCTGACATGTCGCCTGGGATATGACGGGCCTGACACCTCCCCAGGGCCGGGGCCCAGGGCTGCCTTTGCTCCTGGCCCCTTAGTGTCTGGAATGTGGCCTTCCATGGTTGCCCCACTTTGTCTTTCTAAGGTAAGAAGCCTTCACCTTCCAGCTTTTGTCTGGCCTGTGCTGCGTGGGAGCCACTGGTCTGTGCACATCCACGGTGGGTGAGTGGCCGAGACAAGCAGTGTGATAGAGTCCTTGGTGGGTTTAGTCATCTCGGAAGTCGTAGGGCAGCTATGGAAACCACTGGGTTCTGGAACGTTCCAGCCAGGCAGTGGTTGTTCCTTATAGGTAGGTGGCCTTGGCCTTCATCCCAGCCTGGGATGCTCCATTGCATTTGTCACCTATTCACTGTATATACGTGCACATTTGACCTTTTGGCACAGCCCAGGTTCCAGGTGTGTGACCTGCCCTTTTCTCATTCCCTTAACTGACATTATTTAGTGTCAGAGGCCGAGCACAGTGGCTCCCACCTATAATCCTAGCACTTTGGGAGGCCAAGGCGGGTGGATTGCTTGAGCCCAGGAGTTCAAGAGCAGCCTGGGCAATATAGAAAGACCTCTTCCCTACCAAAAAAAAAAAAAAAAGGCCAGGTGCAGTGGCTCACGCTTGTAATCTCAGCACTTTGGGAGGCTGAGGCAGGTGGATCACAAGGTCAGGAGATCGAGACCATCCTGGCCAACATGGTGAAACCCCATCTCTACTAAAAACACAAAAATTAGCTGGGCATGGTAGCGTGGCGCGTGCCTGTAGTCCCAGCTACTCGGGAAGCTGAGGCAAGAGAATCACTTGAACCAGGGAGGCGGAGTTTGCAGTGAGCCGAGATCGCACCGTTGTACTCCAGCCTGGTGATAGAACGAGACTCCACAAAAAAAAAAAATTAGCCAGGCATGATGGGGTGTGCCTGTAGTCCCAGCTACTTGAGAGGCTGAGGCTGGAGGATCAGTTGAGCCCAGGAAGTTGAGGCTGCAGTGAGCTGTGATTGTGCCACTGCACTCATCCTGGAAGACAGAGTGAGACCCTGTCTCAGATAAAATAAACAATTTTTTTTTTAAGTCATTGCTTCTGGCCCCTGTGTGCTCTGTCCTGTGTCTGCAGAATGGGGCTGCCTGGTTGAGGGACGGCTTTTACCTTCTAGACCAGCTCTGGGATCTCTCATGGGGCATGAGGTACCCAGCTAGATGTGGCCAGGCCACACTCCAGGAGCTAGCAAAGCACCCAGCGTTGCTGACACCCATCTCCCCAGCGCAGCCTGAGCCCCCAGGCCCCTCTCTCATATCCAGGCCTGTGCTGGAGGTGGCGGCCTCTGGGGGAGTGTGGTTGGGGTCTGCCCACTTCCCTCCCCCTGCCGAGGCTGTGGCCTCCCGCTGGCTCAGTGGGTCCCTGCCTGCTGCTTGGCCCCATCTCATGGGCATCATCCTCAGCACTCACGTGATGGGAGAGTTTTGTAGGAGCTGTGAGTCCCAGGTGCCTGCGTGTGCTGTGATGTTATCTCATGCAGTCCAGTGACAGGGGACTCCCATTAGTCTCCTTTTTTTGTTTTGTTTTGAGACACAGTCTCACTTCATTACCCAGGCTGGAGTGTAAGGCACGATCTTGGCTCACCACAACCTCCACCTCCCAGGTTCAAGTGAGTCTCCTGCCTCAGCCTCCTGAGTAGCTGGGATTACAGGTGCGCACCACTACGCCCGGCTAATTTTTGTATTTTTAGTAGAGATGGGGTTTCTCCATGTTGGTCAGGCTGGTCTTGAACTCCCAACCTTGTGATCCACCCACCTCGGCCTCCCAAAGTGCTGGGATTACAGGCGTGAGCCACCGCGCCCGGCCATGATTCTCCTTCTGTGGGTGGAGGAACTGGGCACTGGGAGCGTGAAAACCTTGCCCAGGTGGCAGAGCCAGCTTTGGACGCAGGTCTGACTTCCTACCTCACTCCCCTTGCCTTGACAGACACAGTAATTCAGAGTTGAACTTGGAACAGAGTTTATTTTCCATCACTGTAAAACATTCTCAGTGAGGTTACTGGCATTAAAAAGGTGGGAGAAATGGAAGAAAATGGGGTTGAAGAAAAAAAAAGCCTTTGCTCTTGACAGCTAGGCAGCCACAGCGGAGGCCGCCAGGCTGCGAGGGCAGCATATGGGGGCAGAGCCCGGTTCTGGCGGCACAGGCCCCGGAGTGGAGGGGGCAGGGGAGGGTCTCTGTAGGTGGGAGAGGGCCTGGGGGCTGGGAGGCAGCCTGGCCTTGTGCCCTACAGGAGGGACCTCCTGGGACTTTATGGAAGCCTGTCTTGCCTTTGACTTGCAATGAAAATGCCCCTCATCATTGGGAGTGGGGTCAGGTGGGGGTCCCCAGTGGCCAGATCACGTGGGGTCCAGAGAGCAGACATCTGTAGCCCTGATCTTGGCGGCCAGTGACCACGGCCAAGCAGGGCCTGTCTTTTGCCTGGTACAAGGTTTGATGCGAAGAGACCCCTGCCCATCCTCAGTGGCATGGCAGCCAGGGGTGAACCCCAGGGGAAGCTGGGACACTGGCCCAAAGGCCCAGCGCCCTACTGTGCTGCCTGAGCCCGTGGCACCGTGGGGCCCAAGGTGGTGATGATTTCTCTGCTCTTCCCACGGGGCAGACAGCAGGACACATCCTGGAGACAAGGTTGGGGAGACAAACAGGTGCCCAGGTCAGGGCTGATCACAGCAGTTACAAAAGCATCCCGTGAAGACGGGGCTGCAAGACGGTGCTGGCAAAGGAGCAGGACCCAGGAAGACCAGGCATGTCCTGTGGAGGGGCCGGGTCTTGGCAGGGGGCAAGCAGATGTCCCCAGTTTTTGCTGGTGATCAACAAGTGAGGCCGCTGCTCCATTCTACACAGGACAGCATTTCCAGGGGTTTCCAGTATTCTGTCTAGATTCATAAAGGTCAAAGGCCTTGAGAATCTATGTGTGCCTTTCTATCTTAGGTAAAGAAGAGAAAGAGAAAGCAAATTCTCGTTACTCCTCTTTCAAAAAGTTCATTAAAAGCCAGGCTGGCAGCTCACAGTGCTATAATCCCAGCACTGTGGAAGGCCTAGGCAGGAGGATTGAGAGGAGTTCCAGACCAACCTGGGCAACACCGTGAGACCCCATCTCTACAAAAAAAAAAAAATTAGCTGGACATGGTGGTATGCACCTGTAGTCCCAGCTGCTGCGTCTCGAAAAGAGAAAAAAACACGTGTATTAGATCTGTGTGGGTAGGCATGTGTGTGTCGTGTGTTAATTTAGGTGCCCAAAATAGCAAGTATGCAGGAAGCCAGAAAATAAGGCTTAGGTCTCTTTCAACCCTAAAATCCTCTAAATACGTTTTACTTGGTTTTTAAAAAGACCTTATTGATGGAAATAATAGATGCCTGTTTAAAAAAATGCAGAACTGGAGAAAGATGAAGAGCCTCAGAGTCCCACAGAGAGCAGCACCCCGTCCTCCTGCTGTCCCTGCCCATCTCCCTCAGAGGACCAGGCCCCTTTATCCCAAAGCTGTTGTCACAGGTTACATACAGATTTGTATCTGCATCCTTCCTCTAAGTTCATGCACCTGTGACTGAGCTCTAACAGGGTGGGCAACAGTCCAAAGTCTGAGGGTCCCTGCCTCTGGAATGCCCCTGCTAGTGGAAATGCAGGGACAACAAGGGGACACCGGGGCCCAGGGTCCATGGCAAGTCAGCCCGCCCCTGCCCACTCCTGGGATCCCACTACCTGAGGCAGCTATAGTTGCTCCAGAGGAGGCATCAGGGCCTCCCTGGCTGCCCCTGGCTCAGGAACATCCCCCAGGGCTCTGGGCCTGCCTCTTGGGAGTCGAGCCTGGGCGCTCTGCCCCTTGGCACAGAGCTTCATGTGTTGCTTCCTCCCAGTTCGTGATCCAGCTGTGTCTTCAGGGGCCTGAGCCCTCCCACCCGCGGGCCCCTTGCTGGCAGGCAGCTCGGGCTGGGCTGTCCCCTTCTGAAAGGCCCTGAGCTGCTGGAGAAGCTGGCTTTTCCCGGTACAGGTCCTGTGACACGATGAGACCAAATTCACTCAACCCCGTGGGGGCTGCCCCTCCCAGCCCTCCTTACTGAAACAGGAGAAAAGCAGGTGAGCCCAGCTCCCATTTCAGAGTAAGAATGCAATTCAGGCGGCCCATCGCTGCTGCCACTGCTGGGACCCAGCGGACGTGGGCAGGATGATGGAAGCTGTGCCGTCCCCCTCGCCCTGTGCGGTGGGTGCAGCAAGACCTCACCACAGGCGGTAAATGTGCCAGGTGGAGGGCTTGCTGCAGAAAGCACAGGTGGGACATCTGCAGGTGGCAAGAGGCCCCTTGGTGGTTACCGTAGCCCCAGGGAGGAAGGAGATGCCCCCTCTGCGTCTCCCAGAGCTGCCATCTCTTCCTCCTCCTCCTCCTCACTGTCAGAGGAGCTGTGGCTGGAGCTGCAGGGAGAGAAATGGGTTTCTGGATGTGCCCACTCCACCTGGCGTTCCAACTCCTGTTGGGGCTTGAAGCACTCGGGCTTTGCTGGTGACCCAATGCAAGAGGTCAGCAGCCACACTGGAGGCCGGTGGACGTCCTGCCAGGAGGTGAGGACAGGTGTGGGTGATGCCCTCCAGCCTAGACGTGTTGGGCTCTATTGCATAGAGCCCAGCCCGAGGAGGTGTGCCTCATGCCCCTCTTTCCTCCCTGCAGGGACCCAGGGGGACTGTAGGCCAGACCCCATTCCAGGCTAAAAGCACTTTTCAATTGAGAATTGATCCAAGCCTTTTGAAGTCCCTGTTCCTCCCCATTGGGATCCACCAGAGGCTTTGTGCGGTCAACAGGCAACTCTGCAAAGTAGAGGCTGGTATGGGGTAGTCACTGCCCTCCGGACCTTTCTGGGGACAGGTGGTCTGGTAGCTCCATCTGCCGCAGGTCAATAAAGATGGTGGGGGACTCTGCGTTAAGCCTCATGCCCTGGGCCAGCTGCGGGCCTGGCCCAGCCTGGGAGCCCCGCTTCCTTGAGGCACATCTGAAATGAGAAAAGCAGGTGTTGTGGAGTCAGTTCTCTGTGATAACTCTGTGACCTGCACTGGGTTTGTCCAGTCACAGTGCTCGTGGCTGCCACCCAGTGAGTGCCCACTCTCTACAGACGGGCACATTAAACACATTTGCTCTTCTACTCTTCAGAACAGCCTGCGAGATTTAGGCCACCGCTGGCCAACAGAACGTCCCTCATGATGGACATGCTCTCCATCTGTGGTAAGTGTAGCCACTTGGCACAAGTGGCTAAGTTTACATTTAAGCCAGTTAAAATCCAATGAATAAAACATTCAGTTCCTCAGTCACATTCACCACGTTAGGTGTTTAGTAGCCACACACGGCTAATGGCTGCCATGGTTAACACTGCAGTTCTCTCCATTTCTTTTTCTTTTTTTTTCTTTTTTTTTTTTTTTTGAGACAGAGTCTTGCTCTGTCGCCCAGGCTGGACTGCAGTGGCATGATCTTGGTCACTGCAACCTCCGCCTCCTGGGTTCAAGATATTTCTCCTGCCTCAGCCTCCCAAGTAGCTGGGATTACAGGCATGCACCAACATGCCTAGAAAATTTTTTTGTGTTTTTAGTAAAGATGGGGTTTCACCATGTTGGCCAGGCTGGTCTCGAACTCCTGACATCAGGTGATCTGCCTGCCTCGGCCTTCCAAAGTGCTGGGATTACAGGCATGAGCCACCACGAACAGCCAGGTCTAGCCACTTCTGTTAGGTACTTTTGGTTTCCAAGCACAGAAACCCACTGCTGGTCAGGTGAAAAGGGATTCACTGGTTCTCAGATTCCTCAAGTGCGGAGCAACCAAAGTGTGGGGAGGGCAGGCATATAGAGGGGCCTTACGGGACCCTGGGGCCCTGCCTCCACCTCTGCCTCTCCCATTTTCACTGCAGCTTGCCTTTCTCCCTGTGGCAGGACAGGTGGCTGTTGCCCTTCCACCCCTACACAGAGACACAGAGACTGAAAAATCCCACGGCTGGGGTCACATGCCCAGAGCTGGACCAATCAGCTGTGGCCAGAGGGGCGGGGTCACATGATAACCTTCCTACTCTCAGGGAGGACTCATGGCCTCCCACTGAAAGGAGGGTTCCCATTGGGTTTGGGGAAACAGCAGGTACTTTAGGGCTTGAGTACCAGCCCTGCCATTTATGGCCAGAGAGAGTCAACCTCTCTGAGCCTTGGTTTCCCCATCTCTAAAATGGGGATGACAGGAGCGACTGCCTGATCAGATGCTTGAGAGTGACTGAGAAAATGCATATGGAGTGCCCCGCCCTTGGTAGGTCCAGTCAGTGCTACAAAACCATGGGGCCATTCTAAAGGACCACAGGAGCCGGGCCTGGCTACAAGTCCCACCTGCTTCCTGAATCTGCCTCTTTGGTGTCCTGGGGAGTGTCGGCAGGCACCTTCCGGGCACAAGCAGAGGCCTTGGACTGCGTGGTGCACAGGAGGGCCAACTGTTCCATGAGCCTGTTGTGGGTGCTCGGCACCATGCGGTCTGAGGATGGCCAAAGGAGAGGCTGATTAGTGGGGACTTGGCCCACTTGTGACTTACAGCAGCTGGAGCCTCAGGGCCCCTGGGGTCTCCACATGTGAATGGACCTCAGGCTCCTCCACTGCCCCCGCCCAGCCCTCTCCCTACTCAGCCCTCTGAGGACTCCACCTCTAGCTCAGCAGGGCTGAGGGGGGCAGAATCTTTATGAGCAGGGCCTGTGGCACAAGGGCTTTGTGAAGTAGGAGTGACGTATTTTTAAGTTTATCCCACTTCCTCACACCCTGGTCCCACTTGTCACAGGTGATCATAATGAACAGTTCTGTGTGTTGACTTAAAAAAAAAAGATAGGGTCATCCTCTATAGGTTTTTTTTCAACTTCACTTTTTTCACTTTGTATATTACATGCTTCCAGGTTAACCTACGGAGATCCCCTCATTGAGCCGCAGTGTATTCTGTGCTAAAACGATCTAGCTGGGCTCCTACTGAATATGGATTGTTTCCAGCTTTTCAGATTTTTAAACAACACTGCAGCAAACATCTCTGAACACACATCTTTACCTACTAGAGTAAGAGTGTAAGACAGATTTTCTAAGTGAAATAGCTTGATTAAATGGTTATGTGCCTTTAAAATAGAGAATACATCCGGCCGAGCGCAGTGGCTCACACCTGTAATCCCAGCACTTTGGGAGGCTGAGGCAGGCGGATCCTGAGGTCAGGAGTTCGAGACCAGCCTGGCTAACATGGTGAAATCCCGTTTCTACTAAAAATACCAAAAAAATTAGCCAGGCTTGCTGGCACGTGCCTGTAATCCCAGCTACTCAGGAGGCCGAGGCAGGAGAATCGCTTGAACCCGGGAGGTGGAGGTTGCAGTGAACCGAGATCATGCCATTGCACTCCAGTTTGGGCAACAAAAGTGAAACTCTGTCTCAAAAAAAAAAAAAAAAAAAAAAAGACTACATTCTGCCCTACTCCCCTCCACAAAGGGAGTGCCAGTTACACACACATACACATGCACACACATGCCCTTCAGAATGGTTGGCTCTCTACCTCCTGCTTTATGGGATTTGAATTACAAACCAACAAAATGTATTTAACATAACATGGGCTGTCAGTCACAGGGGAGTCTTTGCTTTGGGACCAGAGGCGGAAGCGCCGCACCTGCCCTGGCTCCTCTGCCTCAGACCTGCCTCCCCTCGCCTTTGTGGCCCGAGTGGGTAGGGAGGGGTTGGAGAACTTTCATTTTATTTGCAGGACTTCCCAGAGCAAAGCCATGAGTGTAGTGACAGTGGTGACATCCTTTGCCTCCCTTTTTAAATGGGGAGGCCAGGGGAAGCAGGAGTGTGCTTAGGAGCTGACTGTGCACAGAAGGTGGAGCTTCCTTCCCCCAGGAAGGAGGAGGAGGGAGAAGGAAGGAAGGCCGGCCCAGGGAGGTGGGGAAGAGGAGGTATGGGTCATGGGGTGGGGTGTGGAGGCCTCTTCTTTGTCCCTAGGACCTGGCCCACGCCTGGCACGTAGCAGGCGGTCACATATATGTTGAATGAATGAAGTCTTTTGGGGACTGGCAGCATGAGTGTTTAGGGCGGGGCCAGCAGGGAAGACATGTGTGAGCTGCAGGACTGTCTGTGACCAGCCTGCAGCCCTCTGTGTCTGAGGGGCCCAGGAAGGTGCTGCTTGTGGGGATTCACGTGGGCTCCAGTGTTCAAGGTCAGACCTTGAACTTGGCGGCGGTCAGCTGCCCACCACACAGTTCCAGGTGCACGATTTCCCTGGTTGTCTTCTTGCCCCGCCAGACTCTGAAGGATGTCATCCAAATCCCATGCTTCAAGTTGCTGAAATCATTAAAACCAGTGATTATGAGGATGCTGAGGGGTCCCAGAGGCACAAGTACCTGCTTCACAGCTGCTGTGACCCATGGAGATGGTCACAGGATGTTGGGGGTAGAAATCAGGAATTCAATGCATGACAGAGTTTGCAAATGGGCTGACCCTGCCTTTCCATTACAGATTGAACGCCTCTGTTAAGGTGGGCCTGCACTTTGCCACCTCCTTCCTATGCTTTCTTGGGGATCAGTACTTCACTTTTGTTTTTGGCACAAAGACGTTGTCTGACCCGAAGGAAACCCTGTATTGTTGTTTCATTTTGTTTTGTTTTGTTTTTGAGACCGAGTCTCACTCTGTCGCTCAGGCTGGAGTGTAGTGGTGGGAGCTCAGCTCACTGCAACCTCCACCTCCCAGGTTCAAGTGATTCTCCTGCCTCAGCCTCCCAAGTAGCTGGAATTACAGGCATGCGCCACCACACCCTTCTTTTTTTTTTTTGTATTTTTAGTAGAGATGAGGTTTCACCATGTTGGCCAGGCTGGTCTCGAACAAACACCTGACCTCAGGTGATCCACCTGCCTCCGCCTCCACCTCCACCTCCCAAAGTGCTGAGATTACAGGTGTGAGCCACCATGCCCAGCCTAATTTTTGTATTTTTAGTAGAGATGGGGTTTCACCATGTTGGCGAGGCTGGTCTTGAATGCCTGACCTCAAGCAATCCATCTGCCTGGGTCTGCCAAAGTGTTGTGATTACAGGCGTGAGCCACCGAGCCCAGCCAAACCCTGTGTTGTATTCAGAAACACTATTTAGGTTCATACAGGTTCACAATGTTTGGAGGTTAAAAAATTTTGTTCTTTTAAGAATCAAGCTGTTCCAGGCAGGAGCTAAAACTGGAAGGCTTGGCAGTGAGTGCTTAGGGGCAGAGTGAGTCTGAGGAGGAGGGAGGAAATTAATCAAGAATTCATGTTTATCATATGACCTTTCAACTCTTTGCAGCCCTCTAAGTGGAGAAAAATAAGTTTTTAGGTGAGCAGAAAGAACAGTTGATTTAAACAGTAGTAAAGATGACTTCTGTGTATACCTGGTGCCAGTTTTCTCTAACCTGTTAAGAAAAATTATCCAAAATGTGTAAAACCGAGATGGTGTGATGGTTACTTTTCTGTCCAGTAGACAAGATAACTCCTCTAGGACATGAATGTGACAAGCGTATCTCTGCATTCCTCTCTTTTTCCCCAGTGTTTTACAAAATCCCAATTTCTGTTTTTTTGAGATGGAGTCTCGCTCTGTCACCCAAACTGGAGTGCAGGGGCGTGATCTCCATCTCCTGGGTTCAAGCGATTCTCCTGCCTCAGCCTCCCAAGTAGTGGGACTACAGGCGCGCACCACCACACTTGGCTAATTTTTGTATTTTTAATAGAGTCAGGGTTTCACCATGTTGGCCAGGCTGCTCTCGTACTCCTGACCTCAGATTTTCCTCCTGCCTCGGCTTCCCAAAGTGCTGGGATTACAAGCGTGAGCCACCACACCTGGCCAAAATCCCAGTTTCTTATGATCTTATTAAACCGGCACTGTCATCCTGCTGGTTCCCTCATTAATGCACTAAATACAACTTTTTAACAGGTGCTCACTAGTTTCTGAGAATGAGGGCTTTCATATTTTGAGATCAGGCTTTGACAGAACCAGGTTCTATATTTTAGATATGGCTATATGTATTTATGAACATCCTTGGGAGTGGAATTCCTTTTTTCTCTCTCTTTTTAAATTTATACATTCTTTCTTTCTTTTTTTTTTTTTTTGAGATGGAGTCTCGCTCTGTCGCCCAGGCTGGAGTGCAGTGGCGCGATCTCGGCTTACTGCAAGCTCCGCCTCCCGGATTCACGCCATTCTCCTGCCTCAGCCTCCTGAATAGCTGGGACTATAGGCGCTGGCCACCACACCCAGCTAATTATTTTTATTTTTTTGTATTTTTAGTAGAGATGGGGTTTCACCATGTTAGCCAGGATGATTTCTTTTTTTTTTTAGAGATGAGGGTCTCACTGTGTTGACCAGGCTGGTCTTGAACTCCTGGGCTCCCGCCTCGGCCTCCTAAAGTGCTGGGATTACAGGTGCGAGCCGCTGTGCCTGGCCTCCTTTTCTCTCTTTAAAGAAGGCAGGCCCTGCTTGTTCTGTGTTCTTGTTAACCCTCCCCCAGGATGTGCTCTGCTGGGACCCTCCACCCCTCTACTGAGACAGGTACACAGAATGGTGGATAATGGGCCTAAGGTCCTAGTGGGCCAGCCCTCAAGCTGCTTCTAGCTCCAGTGCATGGGAACAGCAGCCATGCCACAGGTAACAGGCCTGAGAAAGAGCCAGGCACGGGGAGGCGCCTACCTGGAGCGAGAGCACTGGTGGTCCCTCCGGAGGCTCCACGAGGGGCATTTTGGATCTGGGAGCTGACTCCGCAGCGTGGCAGGGCGCCTCCTTCACCCCACCTTGGTCACTGCTGGTTGGGCCGCAGGCATCCCGGGTGACTTTCTGGAGGATGTCCGTCTCTATCATCTTCCGTCTCTCCTGTCGGAGGGCCCGGCGGTTCACAGATTCTTGTGAGGCAGTGCTGAGGGGCTCTGCCTTTGGGTCTCCTTCATGGCAGGAGAGAGTGGCTTCGGCCTGTGGGTCCCAGGGAGGACCCTGGGATCCTTTGGTGTTGAAAGACAGGCTTCCAAGGTCGCCTTCCAGCCACCTGGGGGTCTCCTCGGCCATCCCAAGAAGAGCGCTGACCTCACCAGAGCTTTCAAAAGGCCTGCTAGGGTCTCTTCCTTCCTGAGAGGATGCATCCTTTGTCCTTGTGTTCTGTCTGCTCCCAGGTTCTGTGGCCAATTCTGCAGGCACCAGAACTGGCTGTCAAGAAAACAGGTATGTTCAGTTAGCATCCTCAAAAACATGCTTCAGGGAATGTTTTTCATAGTAAAATATGTACTTTTTTTTTTTTTGAGGTGAAGTCTCGCTTTGTTGCCCAGGCTGCAGTGCAGTGGTGCGATCATAGCTCACTGCAGCCTCGACTTCCCTGGCCCAGGCGATCCTCCCACTTCAGCCTCCCAAGTAGCTAGGATGACAGGCACATACTACTAGGCCCAGTTAATTTTTTTTTATATTATTTTGTAGTGACGAGTCTCTACAACATAGTTGGTCTTCCAGGCTTGTCTCAAGTTCCTGGCCTCAAGCTATCTTTCCTGCCTCAGCCTCCCAAAGTGGTGGGATTACAGGCATGAGCCACTGTGCCTGACCTCTTTTAACCATTTTTAACTGCACACTTCATTCTACTAAAAATACAAAAATGAGCCAGCACAGTGGCGTGCGTGTAATCCCAGCTACTTGGGAGGCTGAAGTGGGAGGATCGCTTCAGCCCGGGAGGTGGAGGCTGCAGTGAGCGGTGAGGGCACCATTGTATTCCAGCCTGGGTGACACAGCAAGATCCTGTCTCAAAAAAAAAAAAAAAAAAGTTGGAAAGCTACTGTTGAATATGGGCTGGCTAAAGACAGCACCACTGAGGCATCCTGCTATTTAAATACAAGGCTAGAGTGGAATGTATTGTTACAGCAATGAAACAATATTTAAATTATCAATAATGATAATGTTGGGGCTCAGAAATTGATACCCCAAGCTGAAGTACAAGCCATCCTTCCACCTCAGCCTCCTGAGTAGCTGGGACCACAGGCACACCATCACACCCAGCTAATTTTTTAGTAGAGATCCCACATTACAAAAAAAAAAAACAACAAGAAAAAATCATCCAGAAGAGTTTCTGAAGTAATTGATTGTAGAAATGAAGAAGCAAAATAAAATCACATGCAAATTGTTCCACCTGAACCCACCAGAGTTCTTAGCTGCCCTGGGGATCTCTCTTGTATGGGGTTATTTCAAACCTAGGTCTAGGAATGGCTGGGCTGATGGGAGATTTCCTTCAAGGTGATGGGTGGGGGCATGTCCTGGTTCTGGGAGATGATCTGGTTCAGTGCCCATGCCCTCCCATTCGGTAGGTTAATTGTTCTCAGCAGAACACCTGAGAGAAGTTACGCTGGAGCTAGGCCCCGTCTCCATTTTGGAAGTGGGTTAGTGCCTCTACACTGTTTTCTTTTCTTTTCTTTTTTTTTTTTTTGAGATGGAGTCTCACTCTGTTGCCCAGGCTGGAGTGTGCAGTGGTGTGATCTTGGCTCACTGCAACCTCTGCTCCCCCGGGTCCAAGCGATTCTCCTGTCTCAGCCTCTGGAGTAGCTGCGATTACAGGCACCTGCCACCGTGCCCAGCTAATTTTTGTATTTTTAGTAGAGATAGGGTTTCACCATGTTGGCCAGGCTGGTCTCAAACTCCTGACTTCAAGTGATCCACCCATACTGGCCTCCTAAAATGCTGGGATTACAGGCGTGAGCCACTGTGCTCGGCCAGAAATGGGGTCTTGCTGTATTGCCCAGGCTGGTCTCAAACTCCTGGCCTCATGGGAACCTCTGTCTCAGCCTCCAGCACTGGCAACACAGGCCTGCGTTGGCACGCTTAGTCCACATTTGCTCATTGTCTCCTGGGTTGTCCCTCCCACGAGGTCCAGCTTGTGTGCTTGCTCAGGCACTGATGGGCCATCTTCCTCCCTCCCACTCCCCACTGTAGCCTGTAGCAGTGTAGTTTAGCAGTTTAGTAAACCAGAGTTCCTGTGTACTCGCCAGGTGCTGGGATGAGCCAGGTAGCCATGAAGCCAGCTGGGTTAAGGGAGAGACATTTAGGACAAGCAGTCGTGACAATGGCCAGAAGCTATTCAGGATGCCATGGTAGAGAACAGGATAGGAGCGATCAAGAAGAAGAGAAGGGTCAAAATCGGATGGAAAATCAAGTGTGCATGCCAGCCCTAAGGTGCCGGGCTCCCCAGGAGAGGGAGGTGCGTGGAGGTTAGATGTTGGGCACCTGAATACCTTGGGTTGTACATGGGGAAAAAAAAAAAGGACCAGGTATCGTGGAAATGCTAGAACAGTGGTTTAGACCAGTCAGTTTAGACTAACATTGCACACACACAGGCGTACACTCTTCTGTGTCCCACAGACCTCGGGAAGGGACTCTTCAGTTGCAGCGACCCAGGCCCTGGACTTGTCGCCATCGGCAGGATCTTCAGCCAGCTCCTCCGACAGGTCAGGAATCAGGGAGGTTTGGTTTCGCTGGAAGATGAACAGCTCCTCTTCCCCATAGTCCGACTGCGGACAAATAAGAGGGCTTTTGGAGGACAGGGCAGCAGGCAGAGCCCTGAGGGCCTAGCCACCCCCGCTCTCCACTCTCCACTCTCACTTCCAGCCCAGCCCGCCCAGCCCGTCCAGCCCTGCTGCTCAGGAGCCTGGGGGAGATCCGGTTCTCTCCCAGTCAGCCTTGCCGTGCGCGGCTTCTTGCCACTGTTTAGAAATCGGCTTGGCAGCACCACCTCGTGGAGGTGAGACTGGGGCTCCTGGTTCTGCAAGTACCTCGCATACAGCAGGTGCTTCATTAATGCCTCGTGTGACATGAACAGGGCAGTGAGGTGGTAGCTGAAAGAGCAGGGTCCAGCCCTCCCCATCCCCTGTGACCTTGAGCCATCACTTATACAGCTTAGTTTGTCTTCTTGAAGGGGTTGGGGATCATACTCTCAAATGAGACTGAAGGTGTGAAAACACCCTGAGCACTGAGGCGTGGGGTCCCCTTAGGTTCTCCTTAGCCTCGTCATGCACTGGATGACGTCTGAGGTCCCTGAAGCTCTGTTGCTGGTGCCCAGGTAGGACCCAAACCCTGCCCGTTCCTTTTAAAACCCTCATACTGTCTCTTAACGCCCAGTGCCAACCTGTGCACTGAGCAGCCCCCACCAGGAGCATCTTTAGCAGGGTCTTACACCTGCACCTAGGGCTATTGGTCTGAGCGTCTTTGAGGGCCATTTCAGGGACCCCAAACCACAAATGCAGAATCCCTCGAAGGCTTATCACAATGCACTGGAATTGTGCATTCTCAGTGGGTGTTCTGGCCCTGTCCTGGCCCGAGAGAGTGGAGAATAGCAGAATGGAAAGGACAGAGCTTCTGCATCGAGTTGACCTGGGTTCCAAGTCAGCACCAAAAACTCCACTGAAAGGGTCTCCCAAGATGCTGAGCACCAATACCCATGCTCAGAGATGACAATCAAGGCAGAAGAAAGAGTAAAGAAGGAAATAGGCACCCAGAAAACACAACTTTGAGTCTGGCCATGTGATTTAAAGTAAAATGACAACAAACTTCACAGGTCAGCAGGAAAAGTCTTCAGAGAAGTGCTCCAAAGCTGTCCTGGCCAGCGTCATGCCTGCTCTGGTAGGAAGGACAAGGCATCCAGGGAGAGAGTTCTTGCTTACCAAAGAGGAGTCTGAGTCCAGAGACGGGAGCTGGTCTTTGACAGCCTTGAGGATGGCATCCCAGGGCCCCATCTGGGAGGCCCAGGGAGAGCCCAGCGAGGGTGCCATGCCTTCATCGTTGGATGCCATGAGGGCCCAGGCTTCCAGATGCCTTCTCAGTGCACCATGATCCGGGGAGCTCTGTGGGGCACACAGGGTGATGGAAGAGGGTCCGGGCCACTGAAGGTCAAGAGAGCAGGGGCTGCTCTACCAGCTGTAGGAGACTAAACAGGCTGGCAGGCCTCACCACCTGCCTCAGTTTCCTTCTAGTTATGCAAGCTCCTGTTAGTGCCAGGCACTCTGTGTGTGTACGTGTGTGTGTGTCCCCACTCATGCACACATGTGGAGCCTGCAGGTATATAATGTATATAGTGATATATACATAATATACAAATATATGTATTGATATAAATATGCCTATGTAGATATATGTACATGTTATATAGAATGCCATATGTACGATATATAATGATATATAGGTATATTTTATATATACCCCATATAGCATAACTATTCTCTTCATTTCATAGGCTCAGGGTGTTGAGTAAATAGCAACAGTGGACTCTGAATCAGGGGGAATTTCAAGTCCTACTACCCTTTACTGCCCTTTACCAAGGAACAGAAGACACCTTGCTTTTTTGTTTTGGAGACAGGGTCTGGCTTTGTCGCCCAGGCTGGAGTGCAGTGGTACAATGATAGCTCACTGAAGCGTCAGCCTCCTGAGCTCAAGTGATCCTCCCACCTCAGCCTCCTGAATAACTGGGACTACAGGTGTGTACCACCACATCTGGCTAATATTTTTATTTTTTGTAGAGATGGAGTCTCCCTGTTGCCCAGGCTGGTCTCAAACTCCTGGCCTCAAGTGATCCTCTTGCCTCAGCCTCCCAAAGTGCTGGGATTACAGGCATGTGCCACCGCGCCTGGCTGACAGTTTGGAGTCACCAAGTGATTTTTTTTTTTTTTTTTTGGAGTCACTACTCTGACCAGCCCCTGCATTTGTATCTTAGAGTCTTAAAGGAGATGGTCCTGTTATTCAGGGGGCTGGGGAGCTTGAGCTTGAGAGCTGGCAGGTGAGGGTCCTCTAGAGCCAGTGTCAGGAGAACTCTGCAGCTCGAGAGGCCGCTGTGGCTTTGGCCCTGCAGTCAGTGCCCGTTCATCCCCAATCAGGGCAGCGGCAGGAGATGTGAATTGGGGGCTGCTTGCTTCCTCTGTACTTCTGGGAATAGGGCAGGTGCTTGGTGCACTCTGAACTGGGAGCAGCGGGTTGGGGACGCATCTGGTGCACACAGCCGGCGGGTGTTTTTTGTAACTAGAGCTCTGTTCCGCAATTCGGGGCACAGTATTTCTTAGGGCAACAGAATCATCGGGATGAAGAGGGCCTCCAGAGACTCTGATAAACTCTTCAGGCGGACAAGACAATAGGGGAGGGAACGGCATTACCGGCAGAAGGAAGAGCCTGTACAGTGGCTCAAAGGAATGAACCGCCCACAGGTTTAAGGGAAGAAAGTGTCAGTTGCTGGACTCTCCGGTGAAAACGGACCAGACAATGCGGGGCCCTGAACGCCAAGTTGAGGAGCTCGGAGCATCCAGAAGGCGAAGGGGAGGCTCGGAGCCGCCTCTGAATAACGGCCTTCCGGCTCCGTCTCGGGGTGGGTTTCTCAGCGGCAGCCTGTTAGCCCCGCCACAGCCCCGCCCCGGTTCCCAGAGCCCCGCCCCCAGCCGGCCTGCCACGAGGCTGCCGGTTGTTATGGCAACCAGACGCCAACAGCCTCCCGGGTCGAGCTTTTAAATTTTAAAGCTGTGGAAGTGGAAAGCCCATCGCTCCTCCTCTCACCCACCCCCAGCCCGTATTTCCCCGCGTTTTGTTCAACTCCCTGCAGGCGCAGCAGGCCCGAGACCCCTCACCTCAGGCCTCTGCCTCCACTCCCCGCGCTGTCCTGACAGCGCTATAAACAGCCTCCAGCGCGTCACTCCGGTCGCGTCCGCCCCTCGGGCCGCGCCGCAGCTACAGAGGCTGTCCCCTTCTTCAGCACTCTCCCTCTCAGCAGAGCTTTACATTACTAGACTGCCTTCGCGTTTCCCCCACCCCGCCCCGCTCCTCTTTCGGGCCTTTGCGCGTCCTGCCTCTCCTGCAATGGGATTGGTTCCCCTGGAGGGCGGGGGCGGAGCAGGTCAAACACCACTAGCTCATTGGCTACCGCGGGCATCAGACAGCGAGCCGGGAAGCTGACCGGAAGGTCCGGGTGCGGGACGTGTGCATTCCACGGCGCCCGGGAGGGGTCCCGGTGTCGACCCGCGAGCTTCCCGGCGTGCTCCGCGCCCTCCCGCAACTACTTCCGGGGCGGGTGCCGGGGGCGGTGGCCCGGCGAGGGAGCGTGGCGGCGAGCTGTTTGGGGGGTTGGCGACGGCAGCCCGAGGGCGGCTCAAGGCCTGAGGCCCAGCACAGGTGGGTTCCGCGGCGGCCCGGCCCCAGCACTTGCCTGCACCTGCAGCCCGCCTAGACCCGGCGCTCGGGCGTCCCGCGCTGCACTTGCTCGCCGCGTGACTGGAGGACCGAGCCCCCACATTTTCTTTATGTGGTTGTGGTGGGGGGACAGTAATGCCCGGTGCGCCGTAGCGTTCCTGTGGGGATGTGCCCGGGGGGCGTCGGGAAGCGTCACTGCTGTGAGTTACGGGTTTGTCGGCCAGGGACCCGCCTCGGGGCCAGTGAGCTACCTTTGCGATGCGGTTCCACGGGGCGAGAGGGGGTGCCTGGGTGCTTTCACAGACCTCCTCTGTGGGCGTGACAGTTACCACCAGCATCACATTTGTTAAGATTTTTAAAAATTTTTTAATTTTTGTGTGTACGTAGTAGGTGTATATATTTATGGCGTATATGAGAGATTTTGATACAGGCATGCAGTTCGTAATAATCACATGTAAAATGGGGGTCTCCATCCCTTCAAGCATTTTATCCTTTGTGTTACAAACAATATGATTATACTCTTTGAGTTATTTTTAAATGTGCAGCCGCGCGCGGTGGCTCACTCACGCCTGTAATCCTAGCACTTTGGGAGGCAAAGGCAGGCGGATCACCTGAAGTCAAGGATTCGAGACCAGCCTGGCCAACATGGGGAAACGTCATCTCTACTAAACATACGAAAACTAGCCTGGCATGGTGGCTCATACCTGTAATCTCAGCTACTCGGGAAGCTGAGGCAGGAGAATCGCTTGAACCCAGGAGGCGGAGGTTGCACTGAGCCGAGATCACGCCGCTGCACTCTAGCCTGGGTAACAGAGTGAGACTCTGTCTCAAAAAAAATAATAATAAATAAATAAAGTGTGCAATTAGATTATATTGACTATAGTCACCCTGTTGTGCGGTCAAATACTAGATCTTTTTTTTTTTTTTTTTTTTGAGACGGAGTCTCGCTCTGTCGCCCAGGCTGGAGTGCAGTGGCTTGATCAAATACTAGATCTTATTCATTCTATTTTTTTTTTTTGTATCCATTAAGCATCCCCACCCTCCACTACCCTTCCCAGCCTTGGTTACAGTAGAAGTAACCATCCTTCTACTTTCTATGTCCATGAGTTCAATTGTTTTGATTTTTACATAACCACAAATAAGTGAGAACATGCAATATTTACCTTTCTGTGCCTGGCTTATTTCACTAAACATAACGATCTCCGCTTCCATCCATGTTTTTGCAAATGATAGGATCTCATTCTTTTTTTATGGCTGAATAGTACTCCATTGTGTCTAAGTACCACATTTTCTTTAGGATTCATTGTAAAGGTAACATACTTAGCATTTTCAGAATGGACAGAACCAAAAAGTTGAATGAAAACTAACACGTCTTATCTCTAATGCTACTTTACACCACACCACTCAGGATGGGACATTTTAGTTTTCACTTTAGTGGTTTTTTTTGTTTGTTTGTTTGTTTTTTTGAGACAGAATCTCGCTCTGTTGCCCAGGCTGGAGTGCAGTGGCTTGATCTCGGCTCACTGCAATCGCCTCCCAGGCTCAAGCGATTCTCCTGCCTCAGCCTACTGAGTACTGAGACTACAGGCGCCCACCACCACACCCAGCTAATTTTTGTAATTTTAGTAAAGATGGGATTTCACCATTTTGGCCAGGCTGGTCTCGAACTCCTGGCCTCAAGTGGTCCGTCACGCTTGGTCTGGTTCTCATTGTCCTTCAGACCTCTGGGGATGTCAGATATGCAAGTCTCCAGTAAATAGAGAACACGGCCTCACCCTGCAGAAGGCCTTTGGCGTGGAAGAGACATGCCCAGTGAAGGCTTGAGGGAGGTATGGAAGGGACTCTGAACTGACCCTCAGCTCGTTTGGTTTCTTATCCAGGCTTCGTTGGCCAGGGCTGTTAGGGTGGGATTCTCACCTGCAAAGTGAGGGAAGGGGACTGCACGATCTTGGGCTCTGCTAGCTGAAGAGGTGGTGGCTCCAGGAAGGAGGGCTTTGCTTGCCCCACCGCACCTACACACACTCTTCACCAAGGGTCTGTGAAGTGTTCGTCTCCCACATTGGTGGCTTGTTTCTTTAGCCATCTTGGCTGTCACCTGGGGCTTGGAAGCATTCTTTAGTAGAAACTGAGGTCCTCATCGCATCTATTAACTACCATAGCACCTGTAGGTCATCACAACCTGACAAGGCCTTTGTTTTCGCCTTTGCTCCCTTTCCTACCCTTGTTTCCTGGCACTCTTGTACCTAAGGATTCTACTAGGAAGCTGATGACTTTGCCTTGATTTGGAGATTCCTGGTGTGCTGTTATCCATGTAGGCCCAGCTCGGGGAAAGTGTTACCCCACCAGTTCACCGGCCTGTTATATTTCCCCCCATAGCTCTCTCTTCAAAGGATGCCTAAGTGGATTCCTATTCAGTTGATGGTTGCTGCGTGCCACCAGTCACATCCTGGTTTCTCTGTTGGGGAATTGCTTTCTATTTTTTTCAGAAAAATTTATTTTTACTTTTTTGAAATTTTCAATTTCATAACCATTCCAGAAAAATTAATTTATATTTAAAATTTACAGGCCAGGTGCAGTGGCTCACGCCTATATTTCCAGGACTTTGAGAGGCTGAGGCGGGCGGATCACCTGAGGTGAGGAGTTCCAGACCAGCCTGGCCAACATGGTGAAACCCCCGTCTCTACTAAAAATACAAAAATTAGCCTAACATGGCGCACACCTGTAATCTCAGCTATTCAGGTGGCTGAGGCTCAAGAAGCCCTTAAACCCAGGAGGCAGAGGTTCCAGTGAGCTGAGATCATGCCACTGCACTCCAGCCTGGGCAACAGAGCGAGACTGTCTCAAAAAAATAAATAAAATTTACATACAGTAAAATTCATTTTGATGTTCAGTTCTGTGGTTTCATAAAGGCATGGAGTCACAGATCCACCGTCACAGTCATACAGGTCTGTCGTCCCCCAAATTCCGTCTCTGCCCCAACCTCCAACCCTTTAATTTTGCCTTTTCCAGAATGTCATGTAAGTGAAATTATACAGTAGGCAGGCTTCTTCCATTTAGCATAAAGCATTTGAAATTCATTCATGTGTTGCATGTCAACTGTTGGATCCTTGTGTTTAATGCTGAGTAGCATCCATTATATGGATGTGCCACCGTTTGTTTATCCATTCTTTTATGTATCATAATAGCAGCCTTTTTAGATATGTCCCTGTTAGACAGTGAGGCACTAGGGATTGGAGTTGCTAAGTAGCAGAGCTGCTTTTTTGTTGTTTTTTTTTTGTTTTGTTTTTGGAGACAAAGTCTTGCTCTGTTTCCCAGGCTGGAGTGCAATGGCGTGATCTTGGCTCACCGCAACCTCCGCCTCCTCAGTTCAAGTGATGCTCCTACCTCAGCCTCCCGAGTAGCTGGCCTTCATGCCCAGCTAATTTTTGTATTTTTAGTAGAGAGGGGATTTCACCATGTTGGCCAGGCTGGTCTTGAACTCTTGACCTCAAGTGATCCGCCCACCTTGGCCTCCCAAAGTGCTGGGATTACAGGTGTGAGCCACCGCACCCGGTCCAAGCTGAATTTTGATCAAACCCCAAATCCAGGGTTCTTCCCCACCACATCGAGGAACTGATTGGGTTAAACAACCCAATTAGCATTTCTTCACTGCCCATCCAAGAGGTTGTCAGGTTCCTAGAGTTGGTGGAAAATTCTCTTTTACCTGGTGCCTGCGGTTGGAAGGAGGAGCAGGTACTCCACGGTTAATGCCTCACCATATGTGCCCCTCTTTACTGGTGTGGTAGCAGGCTCACCAGATTTAGCATGGATGGGACTGCCCAAAGCATCCATTATTTCAGCAAATAAATTTGTCTGAGTTACTCCCAGGGTTGACTGCATTGGGTTATCAGTCTGCTAGTGCAGTGGTGTAGCAGGGGCAGGACCAGCCTGTTTCATGCCCTGGAACAACCAGCCAGGAAAGATCTAACCCTTGGACCTTCCTCCTCAGTGATGTCCGAGCTCAGCGATGAAGCCAGCGAGCCGGAACTCCTGAACCGCAGCTTGTCCATGTGGCACGGGCTCGGGACACAGGTCAGCCGGGAGGAGCTGGATGTCCCCCTGGATCTTCACACAGCTGCTTCCATTGGCCAGTATGAAGTGGTGAAGGAGTGTGTGCAGCGGTAAGAGATCTCTGGGAACTTCCTCTCACATTTTGAGCAGCGCAGTGATGGCTTCGGATCCCACGTGATGGGGCTTTGCACACAGTTGTGGATGTTTAATGCGTGTAGAATAGGTTAACCTGCTTATCTCAGGCAGCTGTCAGTAAGTATTGATGCTGGGCCCTGACAAAGAGGCAGTTTTTATTCCTAGGAAGAAAAAGAGGGAGTAAACTTTGATCAGAAGCTTATAAACAGTCATTCTTTAACCAGACTAATTTTATTCACTAATTGCAGAAATGCCCAAACAAACAAGCAAAATAAAAATAAAGACAGAAAGTGATGGCCTGGCGTGGTGGCTCACACTTGTAATTCCGGCACTTTGGGAGGCTGAGATGGGCGGGTCACTTGAGGTCAGGAGTTTGAGACCATTCTGGATAACATGATGAAACCCCATCTCTACTAAAAATATAAAAGTTAGCTGGGTGTGGTGGCATGTACCTGTAATCCCAGCTACTCAGGAGGCTGAGGCAGGAGAATCGCTTGAACCTGGGAGGCGGAGGTTGCAGTGAGCTGAGATTGCGCCACTGCACTCTAGCCTGGGCAACAGAGTGAGACTCTGTCTCAAAAACAAAAAAAAGAAAAAAGAAAGTGATCCCTGGCCTTCTTTTCCCGGAGGGTTCATTCGATCCCTGTGATCCCTGTTCCCCTCTAGCTTCTGCCATGGAGGAGGAGAGAGGCTGGGCTTTTAGTGCCTCTGGGGAATGACCTCCCGACCTCACTGCCCACCTGCCCTTTGCTAATCTGTGTACAATAGTTAGAGACAATAAAAAGCCCCTGGCAGGGTCCATGGCTGCATCTTGCCCACAGTAGGATGTGATCATCTTGTTTTTGGAAAAGGGTCGTCTCCTCACTTCCACCCCCTTATGTTCCACACACAGCCTAACTCTGTCTCCTGGTTCTCATTTGATATTGTGGTGCAGCGACCTCTCTCCCTCTCTCTGCGTGCCTCTTCCAGTTCCCAGTGAGACAAAGCAAAGCATTGCTGAAGCCCCAGGTCTCCGGTTCCCAAGCTGTGGCCCTCACTTAGACATACCCAGCCCATGGAGTGCTGGTGCACCTTGGTACAGGGTGGTCTGTTGCGCTCCCTCCACAGGAGGCTCTAGGCATAGGCAGCTGGGTATGCAGTCAGTACGGCCCCTCACAGGGTCACGTTTGGAATTCTCAGGCTCTTAAGTCTTTGGGTGTCCTGTTAAGATGCAGAGTCCAGAACCGCTCCACAGAGGAGCAGGGGGAGGCGTTTGTGTTGTGATGGGATTTCGACACTAGCTGAGGTGGAGGCTTGCTGCCAGTAAGCACAGGATGGGGCCTGAGGGGAGCTGGGGGCATCAGAAGGGAGGGGTGGGGCTGAACGAGGAGTGGTGAGAGAGCCCCGGAGAGACGCTCTGCTGTTGTGTAAAGGAAGATAGTGTTAGGACGAGCTGGGTGCATTCGAGCCCTGCTGCAGAGGCATCTCCATGCAGCTCCCCTGGCCAGGGGCTGCCACTGAACCCTGGTATCAGGACCTTCTGGAATGGCTGCCCAGGTGTGCATCCCAGAGTCACTGAGGGCTGCCAGGCAATGGAAGGTAGTTACCTGCTGTGGTCTAATATGTGAATCCCGGCCGGGCGCGGTGGCTCACGCCTGTAATCCAGCACTTTGGGAGGCCAAGGCGGGCGGATCACGAAGTCAGGAGATGGAGACCATCCTGGCTAACACAGTGAAACCCCATCTCTACTAAAAATACAAAAAATTAGCTGGGCGTACTGGCGGGCGCCTGTAGTCCCAGCTACTTGGGAGGCTGAGGCAGGAGAATGGCGTGAACTTGGGAGGCGGAGCTTGCAGTGAGCCGAGATCGCGCCACTGCACTCCAGCCTGGGCGACAGAGCGAGACTCTGTCTCAAAAAAACAACAAAAAAGTGAATCCCATAAAAGGGACAGATCCTGGAGTTCAGTCACCAGTTGTTATCCCCTCTGCAGGCAAGAACTGGGGAAGGGAAAGAGGGCCTGTGGGCGTTAACCATGTAGGATCCCAGGTAACCATGCAAGTGGGTATTATTTTAAATGTGACTCCCTTGTCCCAACCCCAAAGTCGCAGCTAGGAAGCCCACAGTTTTTTCCCATGGGAAAATGCATTGCCAGAATTTTAACAGCAATCAGTGAGAAAGATGGGATTCTTTGGTCACAGATTTTTCAAGAATGTTTCTTTAGGGTGAGGTGACAAAGGATGAATCAGTGGCGGTGGGACTTGTCCACGGTGGAGTCCCTTCTTTCCTCACTGCTCCTCTCCACCCAGCAGTGGGCTAGTAGATGCCAGGCCTGTGATGGTCAGGGTTTTTCAACTGTGGCTGTGTTGACAATCCAGGCTGGATCATTCTTTGCTGTGGGGGCTGTCCTGGACACTGGGGGATGTTTAGCAGCAGCCTTGGCCTCCACCTGCTAAATGGCAGCAGCCCTTCCCTGCCCAGTTGTGAGAACCAAAAATGCCTTCACACATTGCCACATATTCCCTGGTTGAGTGCCATCTGCCTATCTGGTGGTGTGAAAGAACATAGCTGGCCTTGGGCTAGGAGGATGCGAAATCAGAGCAAGGAGACGAAGGCTCAGGGCCTCACAAGGCAGTGTACGAGCAACTGTCAGCATTTCTCTGCCTGCCTGCCCCCAATCCCCACAACATCCAGGGTGGCAGATAACTTCTGCTTCCTGTCAACTCATCCCACCTGGCCTAGCCTCGCAACCAGCTTTGGTGAACCCCACATGCGAGGCGGCTGGCCATGTCTAGCATATCTTGCGTTTGTTTAGGAGAGAGTTAGATTTGAATAAGAAGAATGGTGGTGGCTGGACCCCGCTGATGTATGCCTCCTACATTGGCCACGACACAATCGTGCACCTGCTGCTTGAGGCGGGGGTGAGTGTGAACGTGCCGACCCCAGAAGGGCAGACTCCACTGATGCTGGCCTCCAGCTGTGGCAACGAGAGCATCGCCTACTTTCTTCTCCAGGTGAGCTACGAGGGAACTCAGGCCCAGAAACCTGAGGGGCTCCGTGGCCACCCTGACAGAGATGCGAACCACTGCAGGCCACGGTGTTCGTGTGTGCTCGTGTAATCACTTCTGATTCTTGCAGCATGGCCGCCTGGAGGGCGCCCGCCCCACGCAGAGGAGATGAGGCCGTAACGCACGTTCTGTGTTCTCTTGAAGCAAGGTGCAGAGCTAGAAATGAAAGACATCCAGGGCTGGACAGCCCTCTTCCACTGTACCAGCGCCGGGCACCAGCACATGGTCAGGTTCCTCTTGGACAGTGGAGCCAATGCCAACGTGAGGTGATTGCCACATCTTTAGAGGCCACAGGAGTGGCCTAGGTGTCATCTGACTCTAAGGAGGGTGGCTCTGGAGGCAGCTAACCAGAGTTTAGGGCCACCCTGCTTCGGCATGAGAGGCTCAAGATGAGGGGTAGGACCAGAGTCCTTCCAGGCACAGGCCTTTTGGTACATCTGTGAGATGCATCTCTTCAAGCCCTCTCAGCTTCCTTTTCTTTATCTGAAACCCACCTGGGTCATAGAGTTGTAAGAATTACATGTTTTATTGTATGCCAGGGGCCTAACATACTGAATGGCATTTAAATGTCATACATTACATGCAAATTCCTTCCATTTTCTTGCTTTTTGTATGGATGAGGTGAGGTGATGCTTTGAAACAGTCATGAAGCCGGGCGTGGTGGCTCACGCCTGTGATCCCAGCTCTTTGGGAGGCCGAGGTAGGCAGATCACAAGGTCAGGAGATCGAGACCATCCTGGCTAACATGGTGAAATCCCGTCTCTACTAAAAATACGAAAAAATTAGCTGGGCATGGTGGTGGGCGCCTGTAGTCCCAGCTAGTCGGGAGGCTGAGGCAGGAGAATGGTGTGAACCCGGGAGGTGGAGCTTGCAGTGAGCCGAGATTGCACCACTGCACTCCAGCCTGGGTGACAGAGCAAGACTCCATCTCAAAAAAAAAAAAAAAAAAAAAAACAACAGTCATGAGTTTTGGCCGGGCGCGGTGGCTCACACCTGTAATCCTAGCACTTTGGGAGGCCAAGGAGGGCGCATCATGAGGTCAGGAGTTCGAGACCAGTCTGGCCAACATGGTGAAACCCCGTCTCTACTAAAAATACAAAAATTAGCTGGGCGTGGTGGCAGGTGCCTGTAATTCCAGCTACTCGGGAGTCTGAGGCAGGAGAATCACTTGAAACCAGAAGGCAGAGGTTGCAGTGAGCTGAGATCACGCCACTGCACTCCAGCCTGAGCAACAAGAGCAAAACTCTGTCTCAAAAACAAACAAAAAACCAGTCATGAGTTTTATAAGTTGGAAGTGGGATTGTTGTCTAAAGCTTTTCATGATAATAATCACCTTTGAACAAACGCAGCAGGTACCAATGCAGCACCCACCCTGGCTGTCATCCATTCTAAGACACCTCATAATTTTGTATGCCACTAAGAAAGAAAAAATATGCTACTAATTAACATTCAACTCGCCTGTTGATTTAAAGATGTTTTCTAACTTGAGAGATGTTAAAATATGAACACTGTGTGTCTTAAGATGGATGAAAACCAGCATTTCCCATGCATGGTTCCTGACTTCCAAACCAGCATGAGTCAAGGAGGGATTTGGAGGCCCTCTGAAGACAGTGCCGAGTTAGCATAACCAAGCATGAAAAGCAAGCTTCAGGAGCTAAGCGTGGCAAAGACAGCTTAGATCATTAGTACTTGAGCTTTTCAGAGTGGGTTCATGGAGGACATTGAACTTGAAGCCAGGATTTGGATGAATGGATGGGAGACGTTGGCTTTCTGTGAGGAATTAAAACAGCTTTTTGAATATGATTGAGGTGGAGATTTCAGAGGTAGCCAGTGGGAATAGCCAACAGGTGGGACGATAGGCAGACATCTGTCTTTAGGACAAAGACCAGCCCTGGGGACAGACACCAGAAGAGTAAATGGAGCTGATGTGTTATATTCACTGTTCTCATCTCACCTGTTAATTCTGGAAAGGGACAGTGTTCTACACTTACGGATCGGTGACTCGTGCACTGCCCTGGGTTTATCTTCAGCAGGGAGTTTTTGCCTGGTGGAACTTGTCTCTGTCAATCATCTGACTGTGGCCCACATCTTGCAGGGAGCCGATATGTGGATTTACTCCCTTGATGGAAGCAGCTGCTGCTGGCCATGAGATAATCGTGCAGTATTTTCTGAATCATGTAAGTGACCCTGTTTATTAGCATGTAATGTAGTCACAGCAAATGAGGAATCATATTACTGAAGTATAAGCTATTACAGAATTTTCCTTTGCACAGAAATAACTTTCATTCATTTATTCAACACATTTTCATTATCTATTGACGCCCGGTGTTGAGTGGTGCTTAGGCATTAAGGATACAGTGGTGAGTAGAAATAGACACCTATTCCTGTAATAATTTTGAAAATACTATCTGAAAATTATGGAAAAATATTTTGAAAGTAAATAGCACTCATAATCCTGTCACTTAGAAAAATTATATAGACTAAGAAGGCAGAGATCTTCCTCTCTTTTTCAACCTCCCTGATGCCCACTTGGTTTGAGAAAGAGCTGCCCTAGGACTTTTCCTCTGCTGTGGAAAGATGTGTCTGTAGGCAAGTGTGTGCACATTGCTTTGTGTTTTGAATAAAGTGGGATTCTACGTATACTCTGTAACTTAGAGACATCTTATAGACATCTTATCTTTGTACAGTATTCCGTGTACAATCTGCCTCAGTTAATTTAATGAGTTTCTTATTAGTAGAAACTTAGTTTTTAACATTTTGCAATTATAAACAGTGCTCCGGGAATATCCTTTTACACATAGCTTTAATACATTTGCAGTTATTTCTGTATATTGTATTTCTGTTTTATTTTATTAATTTATTTTTTTGAGACATGGTGTTGCCCTGTATCCCAGGCTGGAGTTCAGTGGTGAGATCGTGGCTCACTGCAGCTTCAACCTCCTGGGCTCAAGCGATCCTCCTGCCTCAGCCCCCAAGTAGCTGGGACTACAGGTGCATGCTACCATGCCCCGGCTAATTATTTAATTTTTCTTTTTTGGTAGAGTTGGGGGTCTCAGTATGTTGTGCAGGCTAGTCTTGAATTCCTGAGCTCAAGCGATCACCTCAGCCTCCCAAAGTGCTAGGATCACAGGTGCAAGCCTGTCCACACAGAACCTTGTACATAAATATTCATAGCAGTATTATTCATAATTGCCAAAAAGTAGAAAAACCCACAAGTCCATCTACTGAGGAATTGATAAACAAAATATGTATCTGTATAGCAGGATATTATTCGGCCCTACAAAGTAGTGCAGTACTGCTGCATGCTGTGGCATGGGTGAACCCTGATGCATTAGGCTGGGCTGGGTGCGGTGGCGCACGCCGGTAATCCCAACACTTTGGGAGGCTGAGGCCAGAGGATCACTTCAGCCCTGGAATTGGAGGTTGCACTGAGGTATGATTGCGCCGCCACACTCCATTCTGGGTCACAAAGTGGATCCTGCCTCAAAAAGAAAAAGAAAAGGAAAACATTAGGCTCAGTGAAAGAAGCCAGACACAACAGGCCACACACTAGGTGATTTCACTCATAGGAAATGTCCAGAATAAGCAAATACATAGACAGAAAATAGATGAGTGGTTTCCTGCGTCTTGGGGAATGGGAAGATTGGGGTGATAAAAATATGCTAAAATTGTTTGTGGTGATGGTTGAACAACTGTGAATATACGAGAAGCCATTGAATTGTACATTGTAAGTGGGTGACTTGTTGGTATGTGGATTATATCTTTATAAGGCTGTTAAACCCAATGGGGGGAAGTGCAGGCGGTCCTGAGGAATTCCCACTACCAAGGTTGTCTGTTGTCCTGCCCACCAGTCATAGACAAAGGTGTCCATTTTCTCATGCCTTCACCAGTCCTGATGTCAGTCAACCTTTTGTCAATCTGGCGGGTGAATTATGGCGTCTCATTTTAGTTTGTCCTTGTTAGAGTAGTTGAAATTTTTTTTTTTTTTTTTTTTTTTTTTTTGAGACAGAAGTCTTGTGCTCTGTTGCCCAGGCTGGAAGGCTGGAATGCAGTGGCGTGATCTCGGCTCACTGCAACCTCTACCTCCCAAGTTCAAGCAGTTCTTCTGCCTCAGCCTCCCGAGTGGCTGGGACTGCAGGCACACGCCAGCACACCTGGCTAATTTTTTGTATTTTAGTAGAGATGAGGTTTCACCATGTTGCCCAGGCTGGTCTTGAACTCCTGAACTCAGGCAATCCACCCACCTTAGCCTCCCAAAGTGCTAGGATTACAGGCATGAGCCACTGCGCCCAGCCAGTTGAACATTTTTAAATTGATTTCTTAGCCATTTGTATTTCTTTTTTTTTTTTTTTTTTTTTTTTGAGACTGAGTCTCACTCTGTCGCCCAGGCTGGAGTACAGTGGCATGATCTCAGCTCACTGCAACCTCCACCTCCCAGGTTTAAGAGATTGTCCTGCCTCAGCCTCCCGAGTAGCTGGGACTAAAAATACAAAAAATCCCGGCTAATTTTTTGTATTTTTAGTAGAGACAAGGTTTTACCGTGTTAGCCAGGATGGTCTCGATCTCCTGACCTCATGATCTGCCCGCCCTGGCCTCCCAAAGTGCTGGGATTACAGGTGTGAGCCACTGTGCCCGGCTGGCCATTTGTATTTCTCTTACGAGCTGTCTATGTTTATTGCCCAATTTTCTATTGGATAGTTTGTTTTTTTCTCACTTATTGGTGGGAATTTCTTAAATAGTGAAAAATTCACATGGTATCTCTTTTTAACAAAGAATTTTGGGACAGAACATGCACGTGGTACACATGCAGACCAGAAGGTGGGTGCACCGCAGGCCTGTTCCCCATCCTGCCTGCGTCTCCTTGGCACCCTCCCCACGGGCGACTCTGGGAATACACCCACACACGCTCATGGTCCTGCCCCATGTGCAGCTGCTCCCATCTTGCGTTTTTTTAAAAACTTAATCATGAAGATTTTTCTATATTGGTGTATAAAGAGACGGGGCCAGGTGCAGTGTCTCACTCCTGTAATCCCAGCACTTTGAGAGGCCAAGGCAGACAGATCACTTGAGGTCAGGAGTTTGAGACCAGCTTGGCCAAGGTGGTGAAACCCGCCTCTACTAAAAATACAAAAATACAAAATACGGGTGGCTGACGCTGTAATCCCAGCTACTTGGGAGGCTGAGACAGGAGAATCACTTGAACCTGGGAGGCAGAGGTTGTGATGAGCCAAGATGTTGCCACTGCACTCCAGCCTGGGTGACAGAGTGAGACTATCTCTAAATAAATAAATAAATAAATAAAGAGACGGGGTCTTGCCCTGTCACTCAGGCTGGAGTGGAGTGGTGCAGTCTCAGCTCACTGCAGCCTTGACCTCCTGGTCTCAAGTGATCCTCCTGCCTCAGCCTCCCAAGTAGCTGGGATTACAGGTGTGTGCCACCACGCCCAGCCAATTTTTGTATTTTTTTTGTAGAGATGGGGTTTTGCCACGTTGCCCGGGCTGGTCTTGAACTCCTGAGCTCAGGCAGTTCGCCTGCTTCGGTCTCCCAAAGTGCTGGGATTACAGGCACGAGCCAATGCACCCAGCCCCTTCTCTTTTTTTTTTTTTTGAGACGGCGTCTTGCTCTGTCACCCAGGCTAGAGTGCAGTGGCATGATCTCGGCTCACTGCAACCTCCGACTTCCGGGTTCACACAATTCTCCTGCCTCAGCCTCCCGAGTAGCTGGGACCACAGGCGCCCGCCACCATGCCCGGCTAATTTTTCATATTTTTAGTAGAGACGGGGTTTCACTGCGTTAGCCAGGATGGTCTCGATCTCCTGACCTCGTGATCCGCCCACCTTGGCCTCCCAAAGTGCTGGGATTACAGGCGTGAGCCACCGTGCCCGGCCTCTCTCTCTCTTTTTTTTTTTATGGTGGCATAGTATTCCCTGTAGGGATGAATCAGAGTTTTTTTGTTTGTTTGTTTGTTTGTTTGTTTTGAGACGGAGTCTCGCTCTGTCGCCCTAGCTGGAGTGCAGTGGCGTAATCTCGGCTCATTGCAACCTCTGCCTCCCAGGTTCAAGCAATTCTCCTGCCTCAGCCTCCTGAGTAGCTGGGATTACAGGCGTGTGCCACCACGCCCAGCTAATTTTGTATTTTTAGTAGACAGGGTTTCGGCATGTTGGTCAGGATGGTCTTGAACTCCTGACCTCAAGTGATCTACCCACTTCGGCCTCCCAAAGTGCTGAGATTACAGGCATGAGCCACTGCGCCTGGCCTACCGTTGACATTTCTTACACGTCTTTTTAAGCACATATGGGAATTTCTTCAGGAGCTTAGGATGTGTTCTTCAAAGTAGAGTCTTTGTTGTGTGAGGTGGGTGAATCTCAGTCAGTAGTGGGTAGTGTAAACTTGCTTTGTTCCATAGTGGTCCTGGTTCACACCCCTCCCCTTAGGGTGTTAGACTTCTATTTTTTTTTGAGATGGAGTCTCTCTCTGTCACCCAGGCTGGAGTGCAGTGGCGCGATCTCGGCTCACTGCAACCTCTGCCTCCCAGGTTCAAGCGATTTTCCTGCCTCAGCCTCCCGAGTAGCTGGGACTGTAGGCACTTGCCACCACGCCCAGCTAATTTTTGTATTTTTAGTAGAGACAGGGTTTCGCCATGTTGGCCAGGATGGTCTCAATCTCTTGACCTTGTGACCCGCCCGACTTGGCCTTCCAAAGTGCTGGAATTACAGGCGTGAGCCACCATGCCTGGCCTTTTTTTTTTTTTTTTTTTTGAGATGGGGTCTTGCTCTGTCCCCAGGCTGGAGTACAGTGGTGTGATCTCAGCTCAGTGCAACTTCTGACTCCTGGGCTCAAGCAATTCTCCTGGCTCAGTCTCCCGAGTAGCTGGGATTACAGGTGTGTGCCACCATATCCAGCTAATTTTTGTATTTTTAGTGGAGACAGGGTTTCACCATGTTGGCCAGGCTGGTCTCGAACTCCTAACCTCATGATCTGTCTGCCTCAGCCTCCCAAAGTGCTGGGATTACAGGCGTGAGCCACTGTGCCTGGCCAGGATGTTAGACTTTTTGGCTCCCATAGTCAGATGAGTGTCTCCTTTTGATTTTTGCCTTTCTCTGATTTCTGATGAGGTTGAGCATCTTTTCATTTCTTAATTTTAATTTATGTTTTATTTTTCTGTAATACTTTATACTTATCTTTGGTGACCATTTGGGTTTCTTTTTCTGCAAATAATCATTTTTGTATTTTTTTTTTTTTTATAGGGTCTTGCTTTGTCACCAGACTAGAGTGCAGTGGCCTGATCATGGGTCATTGCAGTCTCAACCTCCTGGGCTGAAGTAATCCTTCTGCCTCAGCCTCCTCAGTAGCTGGGACTACAGGCACGCACCACCACGCCTGGCTGTTTTTTTTGTAGAGACAAAAATCTCACTATGTTGCCCAGGCTGGTCTTGAACTCCTGGCCTTAAGCAATCTTCCCACCTTGGCCTCCCAAAGTGCTGGAGTTACAGACCTGAGCCACCGTGCCCGGCCAGATAATTCTTTGACAGATAATCCTGCTGACATGAACTAGACTTCCTTAAGACACATCATAGAATCAATAGCCCAGAACCATAAAGAGCCTCTACTTGTAAGTTTAGAGTCATTTTAAGTAAGGTAGAACTGGAGATCATAAGAGATATGTACTCTTATAATTTTTGATTGTATGTTTGTTTCTTTTTGAGACAGAGTCTCACTCTGTTTGCCCATGCTGGAGCACAGTGGCGCGATCATAGTTTGTTGCAGCCTCAACCTCCCAGGTTCAAGGGATCCTTGCAACTCAGCCTCCTGAGTAGCTGAGACCACAGGCGCATGCTATCACACTAGCTGATTTGATTTTTTTGTAGAGTTGGGGTCTCACTAAGTTGCTTAGGCTGGTCTCAAACTCCTGGCTGCAAGTGGTCCTCCCACCTTGGCCTCCCAAAGTGCTGGGATTACAGGCAGGAGCCACGGTGCTTGGCCAACAATTTGCATGCCTTTACCACATTCCCCAAATGTTAACATTTCACCTCATTTTCTTTTCAGTCTCTTTATGTATAACATGCATATGTTTTCTGAATCATTTAAATGTAAATTGTGACATAATGCCCCTTTTCCCCTAAATATGTATTTCCTGAGAGTAAGAATTTCATTATGTATTTCCTAAAAGCAAAAATGTTCTCTTTCCCAGTCACACAAAATTATCAGACTCAGGAACTCAACAGTGAGTTCTTCGTCCAGCACTTTAATCAAGAATCAAAGTGTTGGTTAGTGACTGCTTTGGGGGATGGAGCAGGACTGGCAGCAGGTGGCCCGATGGCCTGGGTGGTTTGCCTGCCAGGGATGCTGGTGGGCAAGCCCTGCCTGGAAGCTCATCTCTCCCACATTCTTCCTGCGGCCCAGTAGTTACACCACCTGGAGCCAGAGGAGGGGGCCCACCCGGTTTCCCAGCCTGTCCCTCCAGAGCTGGGCTCCATTTCTGGAGGTAGAGAACGGGGGGAGTCTGGGCATCTTGTGCTCTTTGCTAGGGGAGGAAAGGGCTGTGGCTGCTTTCCTTGTCCTCCATTTCCCTTCTGCCAGTGGGGCCAAGCCCCAGCAGCTCAGTCAGGAGAAGAGGATATGGATCTGTCTGGGCCTCTCTCTTTAAGAGAAAGTTGATTCGTGCCTTCCGGATAGTCTCGTTCCAGGGTTTCTAAACTTTCTGATCCCACCTTCATGTTAAAATGAATTTTGATCATGTGTCTCTTTAGTAATATGGACATAATAAAATAGGGAAAAAAAATCTTTTAAAGCCGAAGTAGTTAAAAATTTATTTTCACATCAGGCACAGTGGCTCATGCCAGTAATTCCAGCACTTTTAGAGGCCAAAGTGGGAAGATCGCTTGAGGCTGGAATTGGAGACCAGTCTGGGCAATACAGTGAGACCTTGTCTCTATATTAAAAAAAAAAAAAAAAAATTGGCCGGGCGTGGTGGCTCATGCCTGTAATCCCAGCACTTTGGGATGCCAAGGCAGGTGGATCACCTGAGGTCAGGAATTCAAGACCAGCCTGGTCAGCATAGTGAAACCCCATCTCTACTAAAAGTACAAAAATGAGCCAGGCATGATGGCAGGTGCCTGTAATCCCAGGTACTTGGGAGGCTGAGGCGGGAGAATCACTTGAACCCGGAAGGCAGAGGCTGCAGTGAGCCGAGATTGCGCCATTGCACTCCAGCCTGGGTGACAGAGTGAGACTCTGTCTCAAAAAAAAAAAGCCAGTTGTGGTGTGTGTTTGTAATCCCAGGGAGGCTGAGAAGGGAGGATCACTTGAGCTGGGGAGGTCAGGGTTGCAATGAGCCAGTGTAATCCAGCGTGGGCCACAGAGTGAGATTCTGCCTCAAAAACAAAACCAAAAATATATAACGAGTTAAAATCCTACAGTAAAGAGGCTACTGTTTTATTCTGGTTAAAACCTTAGGGTTCCTTCTATCAAACTTAAACTAGAATTTTTTTTTTTTTCTTGAGATGGAGTCGCCCTCTGTCGCCCAGGCTGGAGTGCAGCAGCTCACTGCAATCTCTGCCTCCCGTGTTGAAGCGATTCTCCTGCCTCAGCCTCCCGAGTAGCTGGGATTACAGGTGCGTGCCACCACTCCCAGCTAACTTTTGTGTTTTTAGTAGATACAGGCTGGTCTCAAACTCCTGACCAGGCTGGTTGTTGGCCAGGCTGGTCTCAAACTCCTGACCTCAAGTGATCCGCCCACCTCAGCCTCCGAAAGTGCTGGGATTACAGGTGTGAGCCTCTGTGCCCAGCCAAGAAATTATTTTTTATTTTTATTTTTTATTTTTGAGATAGAGTCTTGCTTCGTCTGTTGCCCAGGCTGGTGTGCAGTGGCGTGATCTTGGCTCACTGCAACCTCCACCTCCTGGACTCAGGCAATTCTCCTTCCTCAGCTTCCTGAGTAGCTGGGACTACAGACGGGTGCCACCACGCCCGGCTAATTTTTGTATTTTTAGTAGAGATGGGGTTTTACCACGTTTTCCCACGTTGGCCAGGCTGGTCTTGAACTCCTGACCTCAGGTGATCCACCCGTCTCGGCCTCCCAAAGTGCTGGGATTACAGGCTTGAGCCACCGTGCCCAGCTTATAAATTATTGTTATTATTTATTATTATTTTTTTGAGATGGAATCTCACTCTGTCATCCAGGCTGTAGTGCAGTGGCGCGATCTCAGCTCACTGCAACCCCTGCCTCCTGGATTCAAGCATTTCTCCTCCCTCAGCCTCCTGAGTAGCTGGGATACAGGCACGCACCACCACACCTGGCTAATTTTTGTATTTTTTTGTAGAGACGGGGTTTCACCACATTGCCCAGGCTGGTCTCGAACTCATGACCTATGATCTGCCCACCTTGGTCCCCCAAAGTGCTGGGATTACAGGCGTGAGCCACCGCGCCCGACCTATAAATTATTTTTTAAGGCTCAAAGTCTCATAGGTAATTTTTAACCAGAGTCAAAGGTAGGATGGGGGGCACTCTAGAAAGTAAAACTCCTTATACTTTGTGAAAACACAGTTTTTTTTCCTGTATCCCTGCCCAGAGACCACCTCTGCCTCCCCCACCGACTACATATGGGGGTCAAGGTTGAGGCCCCCTGGTCTAACGGGAGAGACAGTTGCAGTATGGGTGGTAGCAAAACTACTTAAGGGTTGTGATTCTTTTTTTTTTTTTTTTTTTTTTGAGATGGAGTCTCCCTTTGTCGCCCAGGCTGGAGTGCAGTGGTGCGATCTTGGCTCACTGCAACCTCCACCTCGTGGGTTCTAGCGATTCTCCTGCCTCAGCCTCCCGAGTAGCTGGGACTGCAGGCGCCCGCCACCACGCCTGGCTAGTTTCTTTTTGTATTTATAGTAGAGATGAAGATTCACCATGTTGGCCAGGCTGGTATCGAACTCCTGACCTTGTGCTCCGTCCACCTCGGCCTCCCAAAGTGCTGGGATTACAGGCGTAAGCCACGGCGCCTGGCTGTGCTTTTTTTCTCTTAATGATGTTTTGTGCACCCTAGTCCGTGTCACCGCAGGTACTCCCACCCACCACGTAAATGGGCGGGAGGCGCTCTGTTTTCTGGATATGCTCTCACGTAGCTCACTAATCTCTTATTTTAAGTTCCTTCTGATTCTCACTATGCTGAATGCCACAGTGAAAATTCTAAATTGTAGTGTATGTCCTGTATTATTTCCTTAGGCGCCGCTGCACTTCAGCCTGGGTAACAGAGCAAGATCCTATTAAAAAAAAAAAAGCAAACATGCTTATGGTAGTACATTTTAAAAACATGGAAGATTGGAAAATTGGAAAAATCCCCATCAAAAATAGTAAATAACTTAAAAATAGCAACATTTTGGGCATGTTACCTTCCAATATTGTTTTCTGTGTACTTTTTTTTTGGTCTCATTTTGCAGGAGTTGTAATGTATATGTAGTTTTGTATCATGATCCTTTTTTATTTTTTTGAGACAAGGTCTCGCTCTATTGCCCAGGCTGGAGTACAGTGGTGCGATCTCAGCTCGCTGCAGCATCAACCTCTGGGACTTAAGTGATCCTCCTGCCTCAGCCTCCTGAGTAGCTGGGACTACAGGCATGTGCCGCCACACCCTGCTAATTTTTTATTAAAGATGCTCCCCCTTTCCGGGGTCCCGCCTCCTCCTCTGAGCTTTGGCTCTGGCTTCCCTGCCTCCCCCAGCTGCCTGGTCTGACAGGAGAGAAGGACAGTTACAGTGTACAGTGACATCAAAAACATGCTGTATTGATTATAGTTTTTCTTTTTTTCTTGTAGAGGTGGGTTCATGCTGTGTTGCCCAGGTTGTTCTCCAACTCCTGAGCCGAGCGATCCACCTGCCTTGGCCTGTCAAATGCCGGGATTACAGGCATGAGCCACCTCACTTGGCCATGATCCTTTTTCAGCTTGATCATACAGCTGTTTGTAAATATCACCATCTATGGCAATAACATAACTGACTGCTTATCCCCCTGAGCATTCAAGTTTTCTCTAGGTAGGTTTTCATTATTGTGAATATGCTGTGCCAAACATCCTTTTTTTTTTTTTTTTTTTGAGACAGAATCTCACTCTGTCGTCAGGCTGGAGTGCAGTGGCATGATCTCGGCTTATTGCAACCTCTGCTTCCCGGGTTCAAGCAATTCTCCTGCCTCAGCCTCCTGAGTAGCTGAGACTGTAGGCGTTCACCACCACGCCCGGCTAATTTTTGTATTTTTAGTAGAGACAGGGTTTCACCATGTTGGCCAGGATGGTCTCAATCTCCTGACCTCGTGATCTGCCCACCTTGGCCTCCCAAAGTGCTGGGATTACAGGCATGAGCCACCGCACCCGGCCTGTGCCAAACATCTTTGTGCACTAAAGCCTTTTCTGTATTTAGGGTTATTTCCTTAGGGTCATGGAAGTGGAATTGTTGCGCTGCAAGACCTGTAAATACATTATAGAGCTTTGGATCAAAGTTACGAATTCTGCTTCAGAGGATGGTGCTTTCATTCTGACTGGTTTAAAAGGCTGCTTTCTTTGAAGACAAGCGAAGTGAGTGGGACACAGCCCAGGCACAGAAGGTGAAGGCTGGGATCTCCGCATGGTGGCTGCCAGCCCCCTGCAAGGGAGGTCATGAGCGTGGGAGATGACTCCCCAGCCCCCAGCCCCCCTCATCCTTGTCCCTAAGAAGAGAGTGAGAGCAAAACTTGTGGCTGCGCTGCAGACAAGCCTGCCTCTTTCTCATGCAGATGTGATGTTTCTCACACAAGGAGGCAGTCAGAAACCAGCATATTCCCTTCTGTCTTCCCAGCCAGCAGCCCAGGAAAGGCAGGTGCTTTGAGGAAGAGGCCCCTAACCCCCTTTCACGGACATTCACAGGGAGTCAAGGTGGACGCGAGAGACCACAGTGGAGCCACAGCCCGGATGCTGGCCAAGCAGTATGGACACATGAAGATCGTGGCCTTGATGGACACTTACTCGCCCTCTCTGCCCAAGAGCCTCTATCGGAGCCCAGGTACCCACACCTGCCAGCCGCGCCCTGCTGGGGTCTCTGGTTGCCTTGAGCTTTAGGTGACCTGGCAGAGAAAGATGTCCCCCGCTTCCCCGGCTCCCACCTTCTCTGAGATTTGGCTCTGCCTCCCCCAGCTGCTTACATGTCAAGGTTGAGGCCCCTGCTCTAACAGGAGAGAAGGATGGTTACGATGGAGAGTGGTACAAAACCAGGCTGTTGTGAATGTAGAGGCTTTCTGTAGTATGCTTGACTAACGAGTAGGGGCAGGCCCCTCTTAGTTTTCTGTTTTCACTGTTTCCTGAGCTATGGCTTGTTCATTTTTCTATATGAACTTGAATATCAACTTGTCTAGCTCCTTAAAAACAGTATTGTTATGTTTACTGAGATTGTGACAATGTATAAATTAACTATATCTTTGTGTTGTTGAGTTGTCTTATCCAAGAACAAGGGATGACTTCTTGTTCCAGTGTACTTTTGGGTCTTGCAGGAGGGTTTTAAATTTTTCTTCATCTACATTTTGCATGTGACTTAAGTTTATTCCTAAGTGTTTGATCATCTTTGTTGCTATTGTAAATGGGGTTTTCCCTATCATTATATCCTTTTTTTCCCCCAACTCTCAGGGTATTAATTACTCAGTGCTATTTATTTTTTATTTCAGTAGGTTTTTGGAGAACAGGTGGTGGTTGGATACGTGAATAAGTTCTTTAGTGGTGTCATTATATCGTTTAACTGCATATTGTCAGTGCATTTGAAGGCAATGGATTTCTGCAAACTTTTTTTTTTTTGAGACGGGAGTTTCGCTCTTGTTGCTCAGGCTGGAGTGCAATGAAGCGATCTTGCCTCACCGCAACCTCTGCCTCCCAGGTTCAAGCAATTCTGCCTCAGCCTCCCAGGTAGCTGGGATTACAGGCATGCACCACCATGCCCGGCTACTTTTTTGTATTTTCAGTAGAGATGGGGTTTCTCCATGTTGGTCAGGCTGGTCTAGAACTCGCAACCTCAGGTGATCCACCCACCTCTGCCTCCCAAAGTGCTGGGATTACAGGTGTGAGCCACTGCACTCAGCCCTGCAAACTAATTTTATATTCTGCTACCTTACAGAATTCTTACATTGTTCAGGTTAGTTTTGTTATTGATTCTTCAGGGCTTTACAGGTGTACTAACATATAATCTTTAAGTATTGATGGATACGCTGCTTCCTGCTTATTCTCATGACTCTGACTTTGTTGAATTGCACCGTTTTTTTATTTAGTTGCTAACGCCTCTAGCCCATTGTTCAACATAGTGGAGATAGTGAGCCTCCTTACCTTGGTCCTGATCTTAGTGGAAATGCCACGTTACATGAGAGGCTGACTGTAAAAGGGAAGGCATATGTTGTTTTAGCTTATTAACAAAGTATTCCTCAGTTCTTCTATTCCTGAGTGGTGTTTTACAGGAGTAACTATTGAATTTTGTTCCCATATCTTTGGAGACGATTGTGAATTTTCATATGGTAGATTGTCTTCATGAACCTCCTAATAATGAATCAACCTTACATTCTTGGCATAAATCCCACATGTTGTACTATTTTAATGTGGTTTTGAATTCTGTTTATTAATATTTAGTATTTTTCTATGGATATTCAGTCATAAGTGGTATTGGTCTATAGTTTTCTTTCTTCTTTTTTTTTGTTTTTGAAACGGAATCTTGCTCTGTTGCCCAGGCTGGACTGGAGTGGCGAGATCTCAGCTCACTGCAACCTCCGCCTCCTGGGTTCAAGCAATTCTTCTGCCTCAGCCTCCCGAGTAGCTGGGATCACAGGCGTGCACCACTACACCCAGCTAATTTTTGTATTTTTGGTAGAGACGGGGTTTCACCATGTCGGCCAGGCTGGTCTCGAACTCCTGATCTCCAGTGATCCGCCTGCCTCAGCCTCCCAAAGTGCTGGGATTACAGGCGTGAGCCACCGCTCCCGGCGTGGTCTATACTTTTCTATTTTTGTTCTGTCTTTATCAGGTATGGGTATCAATGTTTACTTCATAAAAATAATTTGGAAGTTTTCCTTCCTTTTTTGTGTTCTAGGACAATACACGTAGCATTAGTGCTACCTGATCTTAGAAGTTTTGATAGAATCCTCCCATGAAACCATCTGGTCTCTTTCTGTGAGGTGGTTCCTCGATAACAGTTTTTCTATTTCTTTCTTCTATAGAGATTGGCCTCCTCATACTTTCTTTTCTTACGGGGTCAGTTTTGGTAAATTATATTTTCCTGAGAGATCACTTCATCTAGGATTTCAGACTTATCTGCAGAGGTCTACAAGATAATTTTTTTCTCCTTTTGTTTTTTCTTTTTGAGACAGAGTTTCACTCTTGTTGCCCCAGGCTGGAGTGCAGTGGCTCGATCTTGGCTCACCGCAACCTCTGCCTCCCGGGTTCAAGTGATTCTCCTGCCTCAGCATCCCGAGTAGATGGGATTACAGGCATGCGCTACCATGCCTGGATAACTTTCTGTTTTTAGTAGAGACAGGGTTTCTCCATGTTGGCCAGGCTGGTCTCAAAATCCCGACCTCAGGTGGTCTGCCCGCCTGGGCCTCCCAAAGTGCTGGGATATTATAGGCGTGAGCCACCGCACCCAGCCAATTTTTTTCTCCTTTTAAAATATTCTGTTTCAGGGCCAGGCGTGGTGGCTTATGCCTGTAATCTCAGCACTTTGGGAGGCCAAGTTGGGCGGATCACCTGAGGTCGGGACTTCGAGACCAGCCTGATCAATATAGAGAAACCCCATCTCTACTAAAAATATAAAATTAGCCGGGCGTAGTGGTGCATGCCTGTAATTCCAGCTACTCGGGAGGCTGAGGCGGGAGAATCACTTGAACCCGGGAGGCGAAGGTTGAGGTGAGCCGAGATTGTGCCATTGCACTCCAGCCTAGGCAACAAGAGCGAAACTCTGTTTCAAAAAAAAAAAAAATTCTGTTTCAGGCTGGGTGCAGTGGCTCATGCCTGTAATCTCAGCACTTTGGGAGGCTGAGGCGTGTGGATCACTTGAGGTCAGGAGTTCAAGACCAGCCTGGCCAACATGGTGAAACCCCGTCTCCACTAAAAATACAAAAATAAGCCTATGTGGTGGTGTGCGCCAGCTACTCTGGAGGCTGAGGCAGGAGAATCACTTGAACCCGGGAGGGGTAGATTGCAGTAAGCCAAAATCACGCCACTGCACTCCAGCTTGGCGACAGAGCGAGACTCCATCTCAAAGAAAGTAAATAGATAAAATAAAACAAAATAAAATACTCTGTTTCAGTGGTTATTTTCTCCTGTGATTATCTTGTTTTGGCATGGAAAATATTGATTTATTTTTTGTGACAGGGTCTTGCTTTGTCACTCAGGCTGGAGTCCAGTGACCCAATCTCGACTCAATGCAACCTCCGCCTCCCAGGCTCAAAACGATCCTTCTACCTCAGCCCTACAAGTAGCTAGGACGGTAGGTGCACCCTACCACGCCCAGCTTACGTTTGTATTTTTTGTAGAGAGATGGTTTTGCCATGTTGACCAGGCTGGTCTCAAGAGTCCTGAGCTCAAGCAATCCACCGGCCTCAGCCTCCCAAAGTGCTGGGACTACAGGCATGAGCTACTGAACCTACCTGACCTGGAAAATGTTTATCTCATTTTTAATTGACACAAAATAACTACATATTTATGGGGTACAGTGTGTGATGTTTTGATACACGTATACACTGTGTAATGATCAAATTAAGGTGATTAGCTTATCCATCACCTCAAGCATTTATCATTTCTTTGAGGTGAGAACATTTAAAATCATGTCTTCCAGTAGCTATTTTGAGGTATAAGCTGTTGTTCCATATAGTCACTCTACTGTGAACACCAGAACTTCTTTCTTCGATCTGTAATTTTACACCTATTGACCAATCTCTCCCACTACCTCCCCACCCCCAACCTCTGATAATCACTATTCTACTCTACATGTTTGACATGAGCTTTTAAAAATCTTATAAATGGGTGAGATCATGTAGTCATGTAGTCTTTTTTGTTGTTTGTTTGGTTTTTGAGACAGGGTCTCGCTTTGTCACCCAGGCTGGAGTGTGGTGGCATAATCTTGGCTCACTGCAGCCTCCAATTCCTGGGCTCAAGTGATCCTCCCATCTCAGCCTCCCTAGTAGCTGGCACTACAGGCACCTACCACCCACACCTGGCTAATTTTTTATTTTTTTGTAGAGACGGGGTCTTGCTATACTGAACAGGTTGGTTTTGAACTCCTGGGCTCAAGTGATCCTCTCGCCTTGGCCTCCCAGAGTGTTGGGATTACAAGTGTGAGTCACCACAACAGCTGGCATTTGTCTTTCTTTTCTATGTCTGGCTTATTTTACCGAACATAGTCTCTTCCAGGCTTATTCATGTTGCCACAAATGATCAGATTTCATTCTTTATGTCTGAATAATATTCAATTGTGTATATGAACTCATTTTCTGTCTTCGTTCATCCACTGATGGACACAGGTTGATTCTCTATCTAGGCTACTGTGAATACTGCGGCAGTAAACATGAGGGTGTAGACATCTCTTTGGTATACTGATTTCCTTTCTTTTGGATAAATACCCAGTAGTGGAATTGCTGGATCTCATTTCTTATATTTTTTAATTTTTTTTTTTTTGAGATGGAGTTTCGCTCTTGTTTCCTAGGCTGGAGTGCAATGGCACAATCTTGGCTCACTGCAACCTCCACCTCCCAGGTTCAAGCGATTCTCCTGCCTCAGCCTCCCTAGTAGCTGGGATTACAGGCATGTGCCACCACGTCCGGCTAATTTTGCATTTTTGGGAGAGACGGGGTTTCTTCATGTTGGTCAGGCTGGTCTCGGACTCCCGACATAAGGTGGTCCGCCCGACTCGGCCTCCCAAAGTGCTGGGATTACAGGCATGAGCCGCTGCACCCGGCAAAAATTTCTTCTATTAAAAAAAATAGAGACAGTGTCTCAGTACGTTGCCCAGGCTGGTCTCAAACTCCTGGGCCCAAGCGATTCTCCCACCTCAGCCTCCCACAGTGCTGAGATTATAGGCATGAGCCACTGCGCTCGGCGTCACTTCTTATTTTGAATATTTGTGTTTGTTCCTTTTTTTTTTTGAGACAGAGTCTCGCTCTGTCGCCCAGGCTGGAGTGCAGTGGCGCGATCTCGGCTCACTGCAACCCCCGCCTCCCAGGTTCAAGCAATTCTCCTGCCTCAGCCTTTCGAGTAGCTGGGACTACAAGGTGCCCACCACCACACCTGGCTAATTTTTTTTTGTATTTTTAGTAGAGACGGGGTTTCACCATGTTAGCCAGGATGGTCTCGATCTCCTCACCTCATGATCCGCCCACCTCGGCCTCCCAAACTGCTAGAATTACAGGTGTGAGCCACCGTGCATAGCCTCTTCCTTTTTTTCTGAAGTTAAATACTAGTACTTTGTCTGTTTAGTGGAAAAACAAGAAAAACCCATCGGATTTTGATTTATTAATAAGACCTACTGATTGTCTGTTTAATTTCTGCTTTTATTTTTCTTTGGCTTACTTTGTTGTTCTAGTTTCTTGAGTTGGAAATTTCTTTCATTTTCTTTGTTTCCCTTTTGTTGCTAAATGTTAGAGGCTGTGAATTTTTGCTGATTGCTGCTTTAAGTGTATTCTGGGGGTTCTGTATTTAACACTTTCCTTGTTATTTTTAGAAATTCTATAATTTTTATTTATATTTTCTCCTTCACCCAGGAGTTGTCCTAATAGAAGTATTATGATTGTTTTTCTTTGTTAATTTCTAGGTGGAAGGGCCCTTTTGATCTTGCAATTAATTTCTCATGTTATTCTGATCAACTTTAATGTGTCTGATGAGAGAGTGTTTATAATTCTTACATTTACATAACTTCCTTGTCATCTTATTTATCATCTACTGATCAATATATATATGTATTTTTCAGATGCAGTCTCACTCTGTCACCCAGGCTGGAGTGCCCAAGTGCGATCTCGACTCACTGCAACTTCTGCCTCCCAGGTTCAAGCGACTCTCCTGCCTCAGCCTCCTGAGTAGTTGGTATTCCAGGCATCTGCCACCACGCCTGGCTCATTTTTTTTTTGTATTTTTAGTAGGGACAGGGTTTCACCATGTTGGCCAGGTTGGTCTCGAAGTCCTGACCTCAAGTGATCCGCCCACCTCGGCCTCCCAAAGTGCTGGGATTACAGGCGTGAGCCACCGCGCCTGGCCCTGATCAATATTTTTTAGTGTTCCGTGTTTTGCTTGAGAAGTTGTATTCTCTATTATCTGTATACAATTTAGCATATCTGTGAGTCTATCTTATTTAGGATTATGTATTCTTAGTTCATTTTCTACAAAATTACCTATTAGCGTGTTTCTGATTTATGAAGGAAGTTGGTGCATTTTTTGGTGACAGATTTTCATAACTTGTTATAGATTCACTGTGAATTATGGCTTTTAGTATTAGAAGTGTCCTTCTGGCTGGGCATGGCCCATACCTGTAATCCGAGCCCTTTGGGAGGCCAACGCGGGCAGATCACCTGAGGTCAGGAGTTCGAGACCAGTCCAGCCTACATGGTGAAACCTTGTCTCTACTCAAAATACACAAATTAGCCAGGCATGGTGGCACATACTTATAATCCCAGCTACTCGGGAGGCTGAGGCAGGAGAATCACTTGAACCCGGGAGGCGGAGGTTACAATGAGCCGAGATTGTGCCACTACACTCCAGCCTAGGTGACAGAGTGAAACTCTGTTTCAAAAAAAAAAAAAAAAAAGTGTCCTTCTGTGTCATATTTAATGTGTTTTGCCCTGAATTCCACTTTGATAGCAGGATTGCAGCGCTGGCTTTTTTGTGGTTTCCATCTGCCTGTTCTTTTTAAGCTGCTCTGAGGGTGTGTTGGGTGCTGAGATTCACGCAGCTGCCGTTCCCTTGCTTATTGCTGCCTCTTTGCATTTGTCTTACAGCTCCCTCCCGTTCAGCTTGGATGGAAGCACAGTCTCCCTGGGGTGCTATAGATCTTTGAGTGTGAGGGGGTGTGTGTCCATATGGCTAGCTCAGTCACCAGAGCTTGAGCCTCGTCATGGGGAAGGACATAGTGGCCCACGTTCAGGGCCTGAGCTCTCCCTCTTTGCTGGCCTGCCCTGAGTTGTCCTGTCAGTTTGAACCTGAGCGAGCAGCTCCTTTCTCAGTGTCAGGCTCAGCCCAGCCTCTTCCCTGGCATTGGGATTGTTTCATAATAAACACAGCTCAGGTGGTAATGCAAAGGACCTTTCCCTTCATTTCTGCCCCAGCTTACCCACTCCACAAGGAGAGCTCATCATTTCCTCCTGTATACAACTCACATATCTCTTAAAAGTAGAATCAGATCAGAGACTTATACAAATCAAATATGAAAAACTGAAAAGCTACAAAATAATAAAAGCTCTGGTTTGAGCTCTGAAAGCTCAGACTGGGAAGTGATTTGAAACAGTTTATAATCATAGCAAACACATGCCATGCTTTAGAAAATACAGAATTGTGGCTGGGCACTGTGGCTCACGCCTGTGATCCCAGCACTTTGGGAGGCTGAGGTGGGCGGATCACAAGGTCAGGAGATCAAGACTAGCCTGGCTAACATGGTGAAACCCCATCTCTACTAAAAATACAAAAACAAAATTAGCTGGGCATGGTGGTCGGGCGCCTGTAGTCCCAGCTACTCGGGAGCCTGAGGCAGGAGAGTGGCGTGAACCCGGGAGGTGGAGCTTGCAGTGAGCCGTGATCGCACCATTGCACTCCTGCCTGGGTGACAGAGCGAGACTCCGTCTCAAAAAAATAAAGAAAAAAAAGAAAATACAGAATTGCTTAATAAGTTGTTTCCAGCCGGGCGCAGTGGTACATGCTTATAATCCCAGCACTTTGCGAGGCTGAGGTGGGTGGATCACCTAAGTTCAGGAGTTCAAGACCAGCCTAATATGATGAAACCCCATCTCTACTAAAATATAAAAATTAGCTGGGTATGGTGGCATCTGCCTATAATTCCCAACTACTCGGGAGGCTGAGATAGGAGACTCGCTTGAACCCAGGAGGCGGAAGTTACAGCCTGGGCAACAAGAACAAAACTCCTTCTCAAAAGAAAAAAAAAAAAAGTTGTTTCCAAAGGAAGGGATTAGGAAAAAGCAGTTGTGACTGATATCACCATATATTTTAATGAAGAGATGGGTTTTATTTATTCAAATTAGAACAGAATTTCTGATTATGAACAATATAGACTTATGAACAATTTTGCAAACCCCAACAGAGATAATAAACTCCTGGCTGGGCATGGTGGCTTATACCTGTAATCCCAGCACTTTGGGAGGCCAAGGCAGGCAGATCACCTGAGGTCAGGAGTTTGAGACCAGCCTGGCCAACATGGCAAAAGCCTGTCTCTACTGAAAAAGAAAAAAAAAAAAACACTGGGCATGGTGGCACGCATCTGTAACCCCAGCTACTTGGAAGGGTGAGGCGTGAGAATCGCTAGAACCCAGGAGGCGGAGGTTGCAGTGAGTGAGCCAAGATCATGCCATTACACTTCAGCTCGGGGGACAGAGTGAGACTCTGTCTCAAGACAAATGAAACTTCCCATCCTCACTAACTTTGCAGCTCCCTGTGGCCCATTGGAGTACTGCCCTGGCCTGTTAGGGCATTTCTCAGAAGTGATGCCCTGGCAGATACCCTTCTCCTTAATTTAACAAAACCGGCGACAGTCACTTTCTTTCAGTTTGCCGTAAGGATTAGTAAATGAGTCCATTACTGAACAGACTATCTTAATCTTGGTGTTTGACCACAGAAAAGTATGAAGATCTGAGCTCTTCTGACGAGTCCTGCCCTGCTCCTCAGAGACAGAGGCCTTGCCGGAAGAAGGGTGTCAGCATCCACGAGGGACCACGAGCCCTGGCCAGGATCACAGGCATTGGCCTGGGCGGCAGAGCCCCACGGCCTCGCTATGGTGAGTGGCCCGCGTTTCCCGAGGGCTCTTTCTCATTGCATACCAGGATTTTGTGGTGGCAAGAATGGAATAGCTCTTAGGCTCCTGAAATGTGGGTCGCTGGACCTCAGGTGGCAGCGGGACAGGTGGCCCAGCTTTCATGCTCAGGGAGACTCAGGATTGAGTCCTGTGATGGAAACGCATTGGTCACGGACTAGCTCTTGTTTTTTGCTTTATCTCCTTGAGTTTCCTTTTCATTGGTTAAATTTAGCAATAGAACTTTCTCTTCTGCAGCAGAAATGTAGCTAAGGTCAGATTTCATGCATCACATAGGTGGGTTGGCTCTTGCAGGGAGGAGGCAAAGCGTGAAGTTCACTTCCCTGCCCTGCCCATACCAGCTGGGTCGGGTGTGCTGCTTGGGGCAGGAGGCCAAGAAAACAGGCCCTGCTGTTTTCTCAGGGCGATGAAGTTGTACTCAGACCCTCCTGAGAGAGGGCCCACTTGTTGACTTGCTGGTGAAGAATCCTAGCCTTTGGGTTTTCCAATCTCGCTCATTCTCAGATTCCCAGCCCCAGGGTGTTGAGCGTTTTGCTCTTGGTGAGTGCTGGGGGCTCTTTTTAGGGGAGTTGGGTTTGGTGCCTACTCTCTATTGCTGTGGTCTGTCCCAGAGCTCAGCTGGAGGTGTGAGTTATGTCTTCCTTTGATGGCTGTCACCCACTCATAGCCAGGCCAAGGCTGCTGGTCTCACAGGCCTGGTGGCTGGTCCTTCTCGGGAGCAAGGCCTCTTTGAGGCCAGGACCTGGAAGAGTGAGAGTAGACAGTGTTTCAGCCAAGGGTCCACGAGTAATTGAATTCCCTTCTAAGACCCCAGGAACAAGCAGATGTGCAGACTTCTGTCTTCCCAAGCCTGGGTGCTGGGTTGGGAACTGGAGACCCACCTTCTCCCATCATCCTGGGAAGGGTGAGCTGACTGGGCCACTGGGAAGGCCTCTCTTGAGCTGCTGGCCAGCCCCACCACAGTATGAGGGCCCGCCCGTGTCCCGTCCGCTGAGCTGTGAGCGCTGGCTCTGGGACACCGGGCTGGTCGTTCTGAGTGGCAGAGTCTCTTCCTTCCAAAAGGTCCCTGCCACCTGCTACAGCCTGAGGTGTGGTGGGGACAGGAAGGAAGCTGTCATCCTGGGGCTGGGTTGGTAATTAATCTATATAGCTGTACAACAAATGCTTTAACAAAATCATACATGTCTGAAGCCGCTTGTGTGTGGTTCTTTGTCTGTATCCACAGAGAAGTAATCATGGTGGTGGTCTCAGGTGTGGTATTTCAGGGGATTTTTGTTTTCTCCTCTCATACCTTGTGAAATTTAAATTTTCTATAAGTGCGTATATTTTATTTGCCAGTAATTAAGAAATTTGGGGCCGGGTGCAGCGGCTCACGCCTGTAATCCCAGCACTTTGGGAGGCCGAGGCAGGTGGATCAAGAGATCGAGACCATCCTGGCCAACATGGTGAAACCCCGTCTTTACTAAAAATGCAAAAATTAGCCGGGCATGGTAGTACGTGCCTATAATCCCAGCTACTCGGGAGACTGAGGCAGGAGAATCGGTTGAACCCGGGAGGCGGAGGTTGCAGTGAGCCGAGATTGTGCCACTGCACTCCAGTCTGGTGACAGAGCAAGACTCCGTCTCAAAAAAAAAAAAAAAATTGGGGGGGCCAGGTGCAGTGGCTTATACCTGTAATCCCAGCACTTTGGAAGGCTGAGGTAGGAAGATTGCTTGGGCTCAGGAGTTGTGAGACCAGCCTGGGCAATGTAGCAAGACCCTATCTCTACAAAAAATTTTGAAAATTAGCCAGATATGGTGGCCCATGCCTGTAGCCCCAGCTACATGAGAGGCTGAGGTGGAAGGATTGCTTGAGCCCAGGAGGTCAAGGCTGTAGTGACCCATGATGGTGCCATTGCATTCCAGTCTGGATAACACAGCAAGACCCTGTCTCAAAAAAAGTTTAGGGGGCAATGATAAATAGCATGTGCTGATTATAAAAACTTCTCCATAACTAGGAAAATACGTAAAGAGGAAAGTAAGTTCCCCTTGGTCCCATCAACCAGTCCTTTGGGTTCTTTTTTGAGACAGGGTTTCACTGTAGCCCAGGCTGGAGTGCAGTGGCACGATCATAGCTCACTGAAGGCTCCAGTTGCTGAGCTCAAGCGATCCTCCTGTCTCAGCCTCCCAAGTAGCTGAGATTACAGACATGTGCCACCATGACTGGTCAAGTCAGTCTTTTTATGTAAAGGGGCAAGACTGGAGTGAAATTGCCTGGTATGCATGCCCCTTTTTCTGCTTGGTTTTAGAGGCAGGTAGAGTTAGGTAATTTCATATTATTGTTGTTAATTTTTAGCTCAAGGCCTTTTTCCTTCCTGCTCAGCCAGATCTCTTTTTCGCCGGGGTTGACTGACCGGAGGAGGCCCGCTAAGCGCCTATGGTTAAAGGTCACAGGGACATAAAGACACCTGGTCAATGGGTGTCTATGTGAGGTCATTAGATACCTCCTGCTAAAAGGAACACTAATGGTATAGTTTTCTCTGGTCAGGCATCTGTAAATACAGCTGACCATTTCCTACGTTTTCCCCTTGGAAAAGAAAATGGAGAGGGCCCAGGCTTGTCCTGGCTGCCAGCCCTGGCCCCACCAGGCACTTGCCTGGGCCACTGACTGACCCTCAGAGCGTCTTTTCCACCCACACACCACAGATAGAGCCATGCCAGGTCGCAGGGGCAAGTAGATGACGTCATGACTGGGAAGTCACCTGCCTCCATCCTGGGCCTCGGCCTCTGAGGAGGTTTCACTTTGGAGTTCCCTGGGCTTATAGGCCCCATTCTGTACACAGAGCAGGCTCCTCCCCGCGGCTATGTCACCTTCAACAGCAGTGGCGAGAACCCCCTGGAAGAAGAGGGCCTCTGCTGCCGGGATGTCACCTCCCCCATCAATGAGCGGGACGTGGAGAGCAGCAGCAGCAGCAGCAGTCGGGGTACGTGCACCCCCATCCCTGTCCGGCCCGTGGCTCAGGCAGGTCCTGGAGCTCCTGTGTGCCCATCCCCACTTATCCCCTGGGCCTGGCGCTGGACACAGCCATCCAGCAGAGGACAGGAAAGGGGTAGGTGTGGACGGCCCTGGTTCTTGTGAGGAATGGGAGAAGCTTCTGGTCCAGCATCCCCGTGCAGCTTAAGGGAGCCGTTCCACAGCAACTGGTTTAGCTCCTTGCTTGGGAGCCCCTGAGGCTTTCAGGGCAGGCCCCAGTAGGAATGTCTGTTATAACTGCACCTCCGTGCAGCAGCTGTTTCCATAGTGCCCACCGTGTGCCAAGCACTGCTGCGGGTGCTTGGGATTTATCAGTGAACAAAAAGGCAGAAGCCCTGCCCGTCTGTATAGAGGGGAGGGTTTAGGACAGGCAGGAAGTTTGAAATATAAGGAAGCAACCGCTGCAGGCCCCAAGGAGTGCCCTGGTGGAGGTGCTCAGCACCTCGGTGAGGGCTGCAGGCGGACGCCCTGTCTTCCCGCCCTCAGAGGAACATGCTTTCTGTGCCAACCTGGGGCCCGTCCAGAGCAGCAGCAGCAGCGAGGGCCTGGCCAGAGCCCAGGGGCTCAGCAGCGAAGCTTCTGTGGAGAGCAACGAGGTACGGATTCTTTCTTTCTTGGTCTCCCATAGCCAGTCCCTGGCTGGGATGCCTGACATCCCCCAGTTACTTTAAGATGAGCATGTCTGTAAGAAGCAGCTGCTGCACGTGTGTGCTGCACTGGGACGTGCTGTGTCCAGGGTCTGGCTTCTCAGACGACAGCGAACGCACCGGAAGCCCGTGTGGCGGGTGGGGGTTTCACGAAGCCTCTCAAGCCCCTGTGTGGCGGGTGGGGGTTTCACGAAGCCTCTCAAGCCCCTGTGTGGCGGGTGGGGGTTTCACGAAGCCTCTCAAGCCCCTTTGTGGCGGGTGGGGGTTTCACGAAGGCTCTCAAGCCCCTGTGTGGCGGGTGGGGGGTTTCACGAAGCCTCTCAAGCCCCTGTGTGGCGGGTGGGGGTTTCACGAAGCCTCTCAAGCCCCTGTGTGGCGGGTGGGGGTTTCACGAAGCCTCTCAAGCCCCTGTGTGGCGGGTGGGGGGTTTCACGAAGCCTCTCAAGCCCCTGTGTGGCGGGTGGGGGGTTTCACGAAGGCTCTCAAGCCCCTGTGTGGCGGGTGGGGGGTTTCACGAAGGCTCTCAAGCCCCTGTGTGGCGGGTGGGGGGTTTCACGAAGCCTCTCAAGCCCCTGTGTGGCGGGTGGGGGTTTCACGAAGGCTCTCAAGTTAGCCCGCGCACTCCTTCAGATGCATGCCTCTCACTGCAGGACTCGGATCACGCCTGTAAAAGCTCAGCTCGCAAACAAGCTAAAAGTTACATGAAGACCAAGAATCCTGACAGCCAGTGGCCTCCCCGCACTGCAACTGACAGGGAAGGCTTTCTCGCTGAGTCCAGCCCCCAGACTCAGAGGGCCCCCTACTCGGGACCCCAGGTAAGACCGCTTGTGAAACTGGAGGTTACACTCAGAGACGACACTTTTTGTGACTTAGGAGGCATGTGTTGTGTATATGACGTGCCAGGCGCTGCTGGGAGAACAGAATGGCGGTGGCATCCCCATGGCCTGTTAGGCTCCACAGGCTCACAGCCGGCTCCATGGCTGGCAGCCCCGCTGCAGTGCTTCTCTGTTCCACTCCACGGGAAGGACCTGTCTCCCTGCTTTCCATACTGGAGTTGGCCTCCCTGAGCCTGGGGAGAAGCAAAGCACACCTGACCTCAGAGCTGCCTGCAGGAGTCTGACAAGATGTGGTTGAAGCAGAGACAGGAACTACACACAGTGTGTGCTTGGTGATGGTTACAGCTGCCACCATCCTCCTCCTTTCTGTGGTCCCTCTGACCACACATTACCTTAGGGATCAGAGGTGTGACTCACAGCTCAGCTGTCTCACCTGTGTCTGCTGAGTTCTCCTACCCTGTGTGGGCAGAAGAGGCACGGAGAGGAGAGGCAGAGGGATGCTCTGGTTGGTTATTTGGTTTGTTTGTTCGAGACGGAGTCTCCCACTGTCATCTGGGCTGGAGTGCAGTGGCGCGATCTCGACTCACTGCAACCTCCTCCTCCTGGGTTCAAGCAATTCTCCTGCCTCAGCCTCCCAAGTAGCTGGGATTACAGGCACCCGCCACCATGCCCATCTAATTTTTTGTATTTTTAGTAGAGACGGGATTTCACTATGTTGGCCAGGCTGGTCTCAAATTCCTGACATCGTGATCCGCCCGCCTCAGCCTCCCAAAGTGCTAGGATTACAGGCGTGAGCCACCACACCTGGCCTGGTGCCGTGCCCAGCCTGGCTGGTTATTTGTTAAAGCACTGGCTTTGCTGTTCAGTAGAGCCTTGGATTTGCCGGCTTCTCCCTGCAGCCCCTGGCTCAGTGAGCAGGCACACGTCTCGGTCCCTTCAACATACGCTGAGTGGAGTCTGGTCAGGGTAGTGTCCTAAGTATGTTTCTTTCAGAAAATAGCTTGAAGAAAATGTCAGAGTAACATTTGTTTCTCCATTAAAAGCAATAAACTCTCAAAAGTAGGATTTCTGGAGTTGAAAAGTAAACTGAAATGAAAATATCACTAGACGAGCTCACAGCAGAATTGAGCAGGCAGAAGAGTCAGACAACTTGTGAACACAGGTCACCTGAGATCATCTAGCTTGAGGAACAGAAAGAATGAGTAAAAAAAAATAACAGAAATCTGTGACCCCCTCAAGCACACTGACACCACCCCATACAGTGGCATTCCAGAAGGAGAGCAGAAACGATGGGTGAGAAACAGCCTGACCATCTCAGTGGATCAGAAACACAGATCTTACATCCAGGGAGCTCGGTGAACTCCAGACAGGTGAACTCGGAGAAGAGCTGCGCTTAGACAAGTGGAAATCAGAACATCCGACACCGAGACTCTAGAATTAGAGAGCAGCGCTCTCCGCCTACAAAGCGTTGTCGAGATCAGCAGCTCCATCGTCCCTTCACAGAACTGAGCATGTGTGGGAGGAGGAGGCCAGTTTCTGGTGATGAACATACATTGTCCCCACGTGGCCGACCACAGTGTGAGGACTCACCTGCCTGCAACATCCTGCCCTGCCTGAGCCACCAGAGTAGGAGGGGACAGCCTGGGCGCCACACACAAGGCACTGTCTTGGTTCTGAGCCTGGGGAAGTGGTGGGGCTCCGAGTGGAGGAAAGCGTCTCTGCTTCGTCGTCAGCCGCTACCTCCCCCAACCTGTCCCCTGTGCCTGCCAGGACCTTGCCGCACTGCTGGAGCAGATCGGGTGTCTGAAGTACCTGCAGGTGTTTGAGGAGCAGGACGTGGACCTCCGCATCTTTCTGACCCTCACTGAGAGCGACCTGAAGGAAATTGGCATCACGTGCGTCCAGAAGGGCCGCTCTGGCCCTCAGCCCGGGGTTGGGGCAAACTCCCACTCACGTAAGCGCTCTTGGGACGCTGAGGCATATCCTGGTCACATTCCCCCCGCAGGCTGTTTGGGCCCAAGAGGAAGATGACGTCCGCCATTGCCCGCTGGCACAGCAGTGCCCGCCCACCCGGGGATGCCCTGGAGCTGGCCTACGCCGACCGGCTGGAGGCTGAGATGCAGGAGCTTGCCATCCAGCTGCACAAGGTGAGTGGCTGGGTGGGGGATGGGGGGGCAGGGTGACACCCCTGAGTTGGCCCCATCTCTGACAGAAAAGGTGGGTGCTGTGTGGAGGGGTCAGGTGGATGCAGGGGGGAGAGGGCCCCACACACAGGACAGGGCCGTGGCCAAGGGTCTGGCTTGCCCGGCCACCTCCCAGCCTCCCTGCGCCCCCCACCCCCCTGCAGCGCTGCGAGGAGGTAGAGGCCGTGCGGGGCCAGGTGTGCCAGGAGCAGGAGCTGCGCGCCGTGGTGGAGAGCTGCCTGCTGGAGCAGGACCGCGCCCGCGAGGACCTCCAGGCCCGGCTGCAGGAGACGTGGGCCCTGGCCCGGGATGCTGCCCTCGTCCTGGACCAGCTGCGGTGAGTGGCTCTGAGCTGCCCTGGGCTGGGTCTCCAGTGGTCAGCCACCTGGTCCCTGCGCCCCCACACATCCTTTCCTCCTGATTTTGTAACTGAGGGGTGGATTTCAGGGTCTGGAGCCACCCCACCCCCATTTCATCAGGCCCTTCCTTCCTGCAGGCAGACCCAGGCAGGAGTCGGGTCCCGGAATCTGCACCGGTCGCCCTCCTGCTCTTTAGTGCAGCCTCATGGGGCACTGGCCCAGCCCATGAGGGCCAGCTGCAAGGACAGGGCTGAGCCCCTCCCTCCCCTTGAAGGTCTGAGGTGGGGGCTCTGCGGCGGCCAGGCCTCTGCTCTCACCAACATTTGTTTCTGTGTTTGGCAGAGCCTGTCAAGCTGAGCTGTCAACTCGAGTGAGGCGGGACCAGCCCCTTGGTGCAGCCACTCTGGGCCTAGCCGTCCCCCCAGCTGGTAAGACCAGTGGCCTGACTCCGCACTGGGCAGAGGGGAAGGTGGGGGAGCCCTGAAGCCAGGTTTGACCCAGTGGGCTTGGCCTGGTTCTCCGGCCGGCAGCCACCCTCCCAGGTCCCTGTGTGCACATGATCCCAGAGTCCGAGGAGAGGGGGCCCTGGGGACCCAAGCCCACTTCCTCATCTGTGACAGGAAAACTGCCTATCCCCCAGGGGTAGGAGGTACTCGACAAAGGCCCTGTGCTTTGGCTGGCTGTGCTGTGCTGAGACCGCCAGCGACTTCTGTAGCCTCCAGCCAGGGCCCAGACCTGGGTCCCCACCGGCAGAGCTTTGTCTTCTCTCGGGCTGACCCGGGCCTCGTAGTGTTTGCTCAGCCTGTGGGAGGAAGGGCACAACAGGGCTTCCCAGCCTCGGCCTTGGGAGGTTGCTTAGACACTGTCAGGTGGGTAGGGAGGTTCTGATCCAAGCAGGTTCTCCTGGTTGCATGGGCTCAGAATAAAGCAGGGCCTGTGGGGACACAGACCCCCAGCTAACTCGGTCCCTGCACCACAGACTCCAAGGGCTGGCAAGCGTCCCTGCAGGCCATGAGCCTCCCCGAGCTCTCGGGAGCCCTGGAGGACCGTGTCCGTGAGATGGGTGAGTCTCCGGGGACCAGACGACTGAGCGCTCCTTTTGTTTCCGAGGGAGGCAAAGGGACCCCTTTCCAGGGAAAGCGGGTTTGTGTCTCTCTACCCCAAGGCTGACCTCGGGGCTGGGGCCATAACGGGTGAGGGGCAGGTCACATCCTGCAGCTGGGACCCCGCGGCAGCACCACCCAGCCCTCCTGAGCCTGGGCGGGAGAGGCTCAAGGTCATCATTCCTCAGGGCAAGCACTGTGCTTAGTGACCCAGAGCCTGGAGAAGCTGCAGGTGCTGAACGGGAAGAAGTGGCGGGAGACCTAGCCCGCGGGCCGGTGAGTGTCTGCCAGCCTGGATCCCGCGTGGTGGGAGCAGCAGGGCCTGTCTGGGCGGCTGCAGGTGTGGGTATGCACCCACCTGTCCCCCTCCCTTCTCACCGGGGCTTTTTCTTTCAGAATCTGACGTTGGGTGATTGGTCCACCCTGAAGCTGTGTGCCAGGGAGTGAGGAGGACAGTGAGCAGGCAGCTGCCACGTGCAGCCCAGGCCCAGTGGGGGCCAGAGGATCAGGCCCCGGGAGCAGCCGGCAGACAGAGGCAAGACGGGGGCTGCGGCCCTGGCTCGGCAGCTCGGGCCAGCACTGAGGCGGGACGAGGGCCTCACCCAGAACCTCGTGGTGAGGCCCCAGAGTTCATGGGCTGCCCTGACCCATACCAGGCAGGGCCCTGGGGGGAAAGTGTATCCATATACACACACAGGTGCCAACTGAGGTGGGACCTTACGAGTGAGGACTGGGGCACCTGGAAAATGCCATTTTTTGGAAAATAAAATTTAAGAACAGCTAGTGAAGGGCTCAGTTCTGGTCACATGACATGTGGCACTGGCCAATGCAGCAACCCTGACTGCCCTGTCCTCTGCTGTTCAGGGGTGTGTCTTTTGCTCCTGGAGCCCAGACAACTCAAGATAAGGCTTTGAGAGCCAAGAACATCCCCAGCCCGCCGTAGCACAGGGCCTCCCCCGGGACGTGCTGCTCTCACACCGAGCTCTGAGATGGAGCTGGGCACACTGCCTCCCTCACCAGGCCAGACATGGGCTGTGCAAATTTTCTGACGATGCTGCTGGAGTCTTTCCAGATGTGGGGCTGTAGGAGACCACGAGGGATGGCTCTGCTACTGTCCTTCTGCACAGTAAGCCTGTACTTCCACACCATCCCCTGGAGCTGCTTGCAGACAGTGGGGAATGGTGGGTTTGCAAAGCAAAGCAGGTCAGCCCAGGTGCAGCCAGGGCCACCAGGATCAGGAAGGGGAGCCTGCCCTGAAGGTCTCGGCCCAGACGCCCCAACCTGGCTGATGGGCACAGCACTCATGCTGGGAGTGCCCCCAGTAAACACTGGGGAACGTGCCCCTGGCTGGGGCAGCTCCTCCCTCCCCCACCTAGGGCAGGGGGCCTGAGCTGGTTCCATCCAGAACCAAAACACACAGAGCAGCTGAGAAACACACAGAGCAGCTGCGGAGCGACTTTATTGTCTTCTCCTTCGACAGCTTCGTTGTACATAGCTGGGCCCCTGAGGCCCTGACTGTCCCTGGGAACCAAGCCACGTGGGGTGAAGCTACTTTGAAACCTCACCCACAGTTCACACGTGGTGAAAGAGAAAATCTAGCAAAGTAAATCCAACAACAACCCAAATTAACAAGATTAACTTCCTACCCCAAGCTGGCTCTCCCCCAGGCCCTGAACTGGCTCAGGAAGGAGGCAGGAATGAGCTGACCGAGACAAGGCATCCTCCACCCACACATCCCATCTTCTGAGTGATCCCAGAGCTGTGCGCCACCCCTGTGGGACAATCAGGCACTCCTGGGTCTCTACCAGCTGTGATGAGACGTACAAGAGGAGGGTCTGAGCCCAGGATAAACAGGAGCATCCTGAGGCTGGAGAGGCAGGCCCAGTGTGCCCGGACCACCCTGCTCTGCCTGAGAGGATGGGCTGGGTTCCAGCTGGCCCGGCCGCCACCTAGTGACTGCTTGGGACAGTGGAGATGACAGGATGCCCACTCGCCCTAGGCAGTCAGAAGCGGGGTACACACAAACACTCTAGAAGCCACACTTAGCAGGAATTCCCAGTCTTCCGGCCCAGGGAAGGGTGCCACCAGCTCAGGCAGCCCTCAAGAGGAGGCCGGGAGCAACTTCTCCAGGGCCTTCTTCTGCTTCTCGGTGGCTGCAGCCAGGGCCTCAACCAGCTTCTCCTCGGGCATCATGTTGAGCACCTTGAGGGCAAAGAGGAGCTGGCACTTAGCCGTGCTCACGAAGGCGTTGCTCAGGAAGTTGGGGAAGCCTCCGACTCGGTCCTTCTGGGTGTACAGCGGGACCCGCACGAGGCCCAGCACCTGCGCAGACAGGAGGTAGGGGTTGGGGCCAGGCCTGCCACACAATGGCACCTCCAGCAGGAGGGGCCTGGAAGCTATGAGGCCAGGGTACGAGCAGCCAGCTTTGCCAAGGACTTAATGGGAGACCCACGCAGGGCCTGGCAGAAGCCAGCCAGCTCCCTCGGAGCAATTGCAGCCCCCTCCTCCCCAAGCAAGTGTGGAGGCTGACCCCATGCACTCCCCCCCTCGTACCCAGGCCACCCCACCCCGGGGTCCGCACCCCATGCTCCCCGTCCACCCAACGAAGCCTGAACACCCGGAGTCCAGCCCTTCCAGACCACAAAGCACAAATCCCAAGAGCCTTCACGCCCCCCATGAGGTTCCCAAGTTTTACAACCCCCGCTGTGCTCAAGTTTCCCAACTCCCCAAGCAATCCCCGCTCCTCCCCCATCCCTTCCTCCCCACCGATCCCACTCCCCCACTCCCAGGATTGGCAATGGCAGGCAGCAAGGCGGATGTAACACAGCCCTGAGGGAGCCCCAGCCCCGGCCCCCACCCCCGCCCCTCCTTTCCCGGCCTCCCAGCCCCAGACCCCTCTCCCCACCCCATTGCTGGAGACAGCGACACCCGACCCAGCCCGGCCAGGGGACCCTCAGGAGACGTGTTACCCATCGGTGCCTTCCACGGGGCCAGAGCCAAACCCCGGGGCGGGGGGCGGGGCCCGGGCGGCGGCCCCACCTCCAGGCCGTGGTCGCGCGAGTGCACCGCGCTGATCTCCACGGCGTGCAGCTGCTCCAGCGTCAGCTGCCGCGCGTACAGGTGCGCCACGACGCGGTGTGGGCCCTCGGTCAGGTGCGAGCTCAGGTAGTCGGCCTCGGTGAGGCGCAGGCAGCCCAGGCCCAGGCCCAACACCCGGTTCAGGCCGTCCTCCAGCGACCAGAAGCGCCGGTCCACGAAGCCCCCGGGGAAGCCCAGCAGCCCGTCGAAACGCATCTGCATCTGCAAGGGAGCGCGGGTCACAGCCGCGGGGTCGACGGACGCCCGCGCCCGCGCCCTCGCCCTCGCCCTCGCCCTCGCCCTCGCCCTCGCCCTCGCCCGTCCTCACCAGCACCGAGAAGCGCATGGGGATGCGGCCGAAGAGCTGCCCAGGGTTGGCGGCGTACAGCATGGCGTGGCACGAGTGGCTCCAGCCCGGCCCTAGGCGCATCGCCTCCACCCGGCTGATCTGCTTCAGCTCCGGAACCGCCGCCGTCGACATCTTGGCACTGACCCCGTCCCCGCCGCTGCCACTTAAGAGCATGCGCGAGCCCGCCCCCGCCGTGCCTCGCCAATCCGCGGGCGGCCGCGCCCCTGGGTCCCGTTCCCCCGCCAATCGCCGGCGCGCCCCGGGACCGAGCCCCTCGCAGCGCCGCGGTGCGTCGTCGAGAGGTGCAGCGGGCGGTGTGCAAAGGAGGGCGGTGCGCGTCAGCCGTCACCCAATAGTCGCACACCCTGGGCGGCGGCCCCGCCTCCGACGGGAGAGCCTAGTCGACTGGTCGGTGCCGTGGTGGCTCAAGGTTCACATTGTGGGCGACGAACATCTTCCTTGGCGCCCCAAAGCGGACAGCCGAAAATCCCTGCGGTTTCTCCACCCTCGATGGCGCCGATCCCCTTGTGCTCACCCGTTTCTCCCCAGGAGGCCGACCCGGCCCGCATGGCCCCGTCCATCCGCAATGGCACCCTTGGCACGACCACACGAGCGAGAGATGCCCCGGAGCCTTGCTCCGCCAGCGCCACCGGACCCAAGCCCGGAGGGAGATGGTCTTCGCCTACCATGCACGACAGCTGTCCCGACCTAGCCACCGTGCTGGCCGGCTCGATCCAGGACAGCACGGGGAGCAGGGCTTGGCAGGGCTTGAGTGCCCCAGTCCCCGAGTCCACGCTGGGTCAGGGCGGACGACCGGGAGCTCTGGGGATCTGTGGACCCAGCTTGCTGGGCAGAAAGTGACTTAAATTCCGGGGCTGGAGCTTTCCAGCATCCTCCAAGCCAGGCACCCTGTGCCAGGTACTGTGGAGGGAAGAGGGGTTTCCCCAATTTACGATGAGGAACTTGGAGCTCAGAGAGGGACATAACTTGCCTAAGTACACCTGGCAGTTGATGACAGAGGCAGAATCCCGATTCCACAAGGGCCTGAGGTACTTACCACTTACCTTGTGTTTGTACTGGAGATGTCTCTGGGGCTCAGAAGCATCAGAAACAGCCCAAGGCAGAGCGAGGTCCCCTGAACTCCATGATGGCAAGGCTCACCTCACCAGCAGCAGGGCCCAGGGCCACTTTCCTCCCCACCAGGGGAATGGATTTGCTGAGCACATGAACCCCCCTGCCTGCACTCACAGCATGGGTGCCCAGGGCTGGGGCATAGCCTCGGGAGAGCTGTGCTGTGAGGCCGAGCTCGCTGGCACAGAGAAGGCTGCCTTCAGTGGAGGCAGGCAGAAGAGAGAGGGAGAGGGTGGGCATTGGAAACTCACCTGTTAGGTCCGTGGTGGCCTCAGATGTGGAGAATAAGGACCCAGAGAGGGCACCTCTCTCTCCTCCTGTGGCCACCAGTGGGTCAGGGGTCACATGGGACAGCTGCAAGCAGCAGGGGAAGTCCAGATTCCAGAGTGAGCGACCAGGTGAGAAGGCGAGAGGGCAGCAAGGGGAAGGGTCCTCTCACCCAGAGGGCCCCACCCCTAGGCAGCCAAGCCCAGCCAGCGCCCAGGGCCCGTGGGACGCAGGGGCACAGGAGGAGAGGCTCCCCTTGCTCCAGCCCCTCCCCGAGACCAGACATCAATACAAGTGCTGGGTCTTCTGGGAGGTACAGAGGGGGAGCCGATCTGGCCCATGCAAGCACCCGTCTGACACCCTGGGCACCCCTCTACCCACACTGGGATGGGGCCAGACCCAGGCAGGTCAGAGCAGCTGCAGGGCCCATGGGTGGCAGCCTTCTCGGGGCAGGGACTGATGGGCTAGAACACGGGCTCTCCCTCCACCCTCACAGTCTTCAAAGAAGGGCCATGGTGGCAGCTTGACCTGCATGCAAAGGAGCTGGGGCCTTGAGTGGTAGGCAGTGGTGTGGTGGGTGCCCTGGGGCACTGGCCACTCCCTGGGCAGGGGAGCAGGGGCTGTGCAGAGGCCTGGGGCCGGGCTCCAGCCTGTGAGCCCACAACCATGGGCAGCTAGACCTGCTCCCGCCGTCCGGCCTCCACACGCCAGCCGCAGGGTGCTAGCACTGCTTCTCCGCTTGGAAACCTGTTCTTAGAACTGACTCCCCCTTATAAAAACACTCCAGCAGCCCCTACAAGCTCTTCAGTATCTGTCCAGCACCCTTCACTCCAGCCAGGGGCTCCGTCCCCAGGGGACACATCAGGCTCACTCCTGCCACCTGGAACACTCTTCCAGGGCCAGCTCCTCCTCAGCCCTCAGGGCTGTTTAAGTCTCCTCAGAGAGGCCCTCCCTGCCACCCAGTTAAATGAGACCTTGTACGGTTTCATCTCACCACCATGCTGACTTTCTTCCTAATAGTAACCAAACCTGGCAGGATTCTGATTAGCTGCTGGGCATCTCACTGCTTGGAAGGCAGGCGCCTGGGGCCAGGGCCGGGGCCTCAGCTCTTCTGCCTCCACTGACGCACAGCAGGTGCTCAGCAAATGCCTTGAGAGCGACAACTCACAAACCTGGAGGCCCTGGGCTCCCCAACCACCTGTTCATGAGAGAGCCCAATCTGGAGGGTGTGGCTTCCCTCCAACCAGACAACTAGCCCTGACAGGGATGGCTGGCAGCTGCCCGTTCTTGTTAGCCCTCACCTTGCTCACTGCCCTGACCCCAGAGGGAAGCCAGGCAGAGGCCGTGGAGCTGCCACGGTGCGGGAGCCACCGCCAACCACCCAGCGGCAAAACTCCAGGTCAGGAAACAGCCACAATCCTGAGGGCTGCACCCGGAGGAAGGAGCAGACAGGATATTGCTGCATGATTTTATTACTATAAATATACAGTAAAAACGAACCAACGATGAGCCCATCTGAGCACATCAGACGGCAGCACAAGGGAGTCCCAGCGGGCCACTCTGCGGCCCGAACTTCACCCAAAGCTCTGGCACCAGGACTGATGGCCAGAGGCTGGGGCCTTGGTGGGGGCGGGGGGCGGGCGGTGCAGGGGGCTGTGTGTTGTTGGGGAGAGGTGCATGGGGGGAGAGAGGTGCTTGGGGTGGGGTAGAGGTGCGTGGGAGATGCTCGGTCCGAGTGCACACACATGCATGGGAACATGTGCATGAGTATGTGCGTGTGTGTATGCGTGACAGCATGTGAGCGTGAGTGTGCATGTGTGAACGTGTGCGTGAGCATGTGCAAGTGGGCGTGCATTTGTGAGCGTGTACGTGTGAGCGCATCTGCGTGCCTGTGCACGAGCGGGAGGGGTGGCTGGCCTGGGTGTGCAGGGAGCTGGGTGTGAGGACCGTGCTGTCCACTGCTGGGTCTCGCCCAGGAGGCAGAGCTCATGCTCGGAGCCACCGTGAGCCTCAGGGAGGGTACTGAGCTGCCCCACAGCCGACCTGTCCCCAGGCCCAGCTGCAGGGCAGCCCTCCAGAGCCAGGGGAGCAGCAGACACCTGCCTGGCCCAGGGCTCTGCAGGGGTGGATCCAGCCCTGGGTCACCAGGCCCAGGCACTCCCTTTGCCATCTGCGGCCCAAGAGGTTTACCTTTAAAAAAACAAACAAACAAACAAAAAAAAAACAGGACGAGGTCGCCCAGAGGCCAAGCCTCCCGGCCGGGACCCCATTCCCCAGGTGTGCTGCTGGCTTCCTCCTCCCTGGGCCAGTCCTGCCACAGAAGCCTGCGATAGAAGAAACCAAATCAGAGAGAACTGCAAGGGGGCCAGGCGCGGAGGCTCACGCCTGTAATCCCAGCACTCTGGGAGGCCGAGGCAGGTGGATGACCTTAGGAGTTTGAGACCAGCCCGGCCAACATGGTGAAATCCCTTCTCTACTAAAAATACAAAAAACTTAGCCGAGCATGCTGGTAGGCACCTGTAATCCCAGCTACTCAGGAGCCTAAGGCAGGACGATCACTTGAACCCGGGAGGCGGAGGTTGCAGTGACCCGAGATTGAGCCATTGCACTCCAGCCTGGGCAGCAAGAGTGAAACTCCGTCTCAAAAAAAAAAAAAAAAAGAGAAGAGAACCGCAAAGGGACATTCCAATGGCAAAAGAGAATGAGGAGGCCACCAGGTCCTCCCTGGCAGGGGCCTGCCAAACAGAAGCCCCTGCACCTGGAGGGGCCTTGTGATGTCACCAAAGCCAGCACCAGGAGGAGGTGTGGAGCTTGGTGACAAGGCCACTGAATGCTGGCTGCTGGAAGCAGCTGTGCCTCCGCCCCTCGGCCAGGCCCAGCACCGGGCTGAGACACTCTAGCTGCCCAGGGCGGCGCCCATGCACCCCAAGGCCCCGAGCACTGAGGGCCCCAGCGCAGACGCACCAGGGAGGGCACTGAGGCCGCGCAAACACGGCAGAGGACAAAAACCAGCGACAGCCAGGCCGCCACAGTGACACGCAGGGTAGGTGGACAGGCACTGTTTCCTTCATTGACCGTGCCTGGAGCCCCCCACTGCCCCTGAACATCTGTGAAGATGGTGCTTCGACCACCAATCAATTCTCTTCTGCAGGCCTCCTGAGTTCTCGGGGCAGGGACCGCACTGTTGCAGGAGCAGGCAGAGCCAGCGGAGGCCACACGTGGGCAGCCCCAGCCCCAGCCGCTCAGCCCACAGGACCCTGGGGAACGGGGGCTCTGAACTAGGGATGGAAAGCTGCTGTCCTTCATCTTGTACCAGTTACAAATATATCAACTGTAGAAAAGGGAGACTCAGAAGGGACAGTTCACTGTGCTCTTTGATCAAGAGTCACCACGGCCCCTCGGAGCCTGGTGGCCACAGGGGGCATGCAGACAGGAGAGGCCGGCTCACACCGGGGTCCGGAGCAGCCCCTCGGCAAAGTCTGGGGAGCCGAGGGCTCCATGCTGCCAGCTCGGCCAGGCTCTCAGAGTGGGGTCAGCTCAGCGGCGCTGGGATCGGGGCTGGGGCCACCAAGTGGAGGCCAGGTGGGGCTGGTGGTGGCGAGGCCGTGGGCCGTCTCCATGGAGGTGGGCCGTCCTGCAGGTGGGAGCAGAGGGAGGAGGGTCACACTCGGATGCCTGGTGCCACGCCACCCGCTCCTACCGATCTGGAACCCCAGAGGGGCTGGGCCATCCAGCACCCCCACTCCCGCCGCCTGTGGCCACAACAGCATTCACTCAGATGTGAGCACACCAAGGGCCCGGGTACTCCCTAGCTGTGCCAAATACGCTGTGTCCCTCTTGGGACAGACGATCCCACATCCCCGGACACCCACAGCAGAGCTGCAGCCCCGAGTCAGAGCGCGACACGGCACCGCGGTGGATGCCCTCTGGGTCTCCTGCCCTTGCCCTGGTTCCGGTTTCCTGGGATGTGGCCAGCCACTGTCCTGCCAAGGTTCTTACGGCTGGGTTAGGGTGGAACTCCGTCAACCCAGGGTGCAGGGGTCGGGAGCGGCCCTGGGTGAGAACAAGCCCGTGCTCAGAGTAGCCCCGGATGGCTACTGCAAGGCAAAGAGAGGAGCCTCCCACAGAGCCCCAATGCCCAGACTGTGGCCTGCACGACGCCGCCGGGCGCTGTCCCCGGATGGGTCTGGCGTCCCTGGGGCTTGGGCAATGGTGCTGGTGCAGAGCCTGGGACGGGGCCAGCATGGCCTCAGGGCTGCCTGACACCCAGCCACCAGCCCTGACGCATGGCTCCCAGCAGACACGGCCTAGGCCCCACTCTCCGGTGAAGGGCGTCTATTTTCTTCGGGGGCCGCGGCGAGAGCAGGGTTCCGAGGCTGTGAGCCCTGTTCTAGATCACACCTGCACTCCCCAGCTCTGGAAGCTTGACCTGAATCGTAACATTTGCATGGCACCTTCCACCGACGCGCAGGCCGGGGCCGTCTGAAAGGTGCTGACTGTCGTTTCAATCTAGGGGTATAATGGCTCAGGACAGGGGTCAACAGAGGGACTCGCTGGGCTCAAGAAGACAGAGGTTCATGGGAATACAGAGTGCAGTCAAAAGAAGCGAAGTTCTCCCTGACCCGGCTCAAGTCCACCCAAGGGGAAAGTGCCTCTTAGAGCCTGAACCCCCAGCCAGGCACCTCCCAGCAAGCTGCATGGGCCTCGGCACACCAGAGCTGCACGCAGCATGTGTGCCAAGACCCTTTGGGAAGGCAGAGGGTCCCCAATCCGTCTGCCTACATTTTGGTGGCACTCCTGGAGCTGCCTTCTCTCTCTCCCCCGTGTGTGTGTGTGTGTGTGTGTGTGTGTGTGTGTGTGTGTGTGTGTGTGTGTGTGTATTTTTTTTTTCTTGAGACAGGGTCTCAGGCTGGAGTGGGTGGGTGGGTGTGTGTGTATTTTTTTTTATTGAGACAGCGTCTCAGGCTGGAGTGGGCCTTGACCTCCCCAGCTCAGGCAATCCTCCCACCTCAGCACCCCTGAGTAGCTGGGACCACAGGCACAAGCTACCACACCCAAGCCAATTTTTTATTTTTTATAGAGAGGGGGTCTATGTTTTCCACACTGATCTTGAATTCCTGGGCTCAAGTGATCTATCCCCTTGGTCTCCCAAAGTACTGGGCTTATATGTGTGAACCACTGCCTGGACAGAGCCGCCTGGGCCACCTGGTAGAGGGCGCCTCTTGTGGGGGATGGGGGATGCCAACCTCACAGGGCCTCCTATCTTTTAGTGCTGGTGTTCCAGAAGGTTCCAGTACTGGGAGGGACAGGTGAGTCGGCAGCAGTGGTGGGCTCATGGCACAAAGGCAGCCCACGAGGGACTGTCTGCCAGGCCCATGGTGATGCCAGGCCCACGGTGGCCATGCTGACAAGGGAAGGAGGGAGCGGGGGAGCAGGTGGCTGTGTGAGCGGACGCCCTCAGGACAGGACGCAAGATACTCTCCCCTGGGCACCAGAGGGCCCCTCGAGGACGGACTCCCTCCAAGAGACAGGGACTGAGCTTGGGAAGACGTGATCCAGGGGCTCTCCCAATCGGGGCGCATTCTTTCCCCATGAATTGTTAAAGCCATGACCGGAACACGGGAGTGGACCTGCTGAGCGTCCTAACGTGTCTGCTGCAGGACCGATGCGAACTCATGGTGGGACCATCCGGAACAAGGCCAGGCCCAGGTCTCTCCCCTTGGGACGCTCACCCCATGTCTCCCTGGGGTTCCCTCCACGGTGCTGCCCTCATCCCTCAAGCTCCTGCCTCCCGCAGTGGACAGAGGTTCTGGCGCACCTGGGCTGTGTCTGTCTCACTGCCTGGGCTGGGACTGTTCCAGGGCCCCTCAAGGCTGGAAGAAGAGCCTGACCGGCCGCCTAGTCCAGATGGAGAGACCTCTGGCCCCGAAAGTCAGGACCCCCCAGGAGGCCACTTTCTGGGGGAAGGTGCAGCAGCCACTGGAGAGCTCTGGATTCGGAATCCAGGGCCCCTGGGAAGACGCGGATGCGGACGAAGACCCAAAAACCAGAAGGAACCCCCGCCAGAGAGCAGGGGAGGGCTCCTCTCTCCAAGGACGCGCGTCAGAGCCCCCGAAGCGCGTCTGGAAGGTCACGTACCGGCTTACTCGTCTATACCAACAGAGCAGGAGTCGGGCCCCAGGGCTGCGCGGAGAGGGGGAGAGACAGACGGAAGCTCAGTTAGCAAGCGCGCAGCAGCCGGCACAGCCACAGCAAGGGCACCAGCTTGGGGACAGGGTCGAGGCCGTCTAGAAACAAACACTCTGCTGCAACCACAGAGAACCACAAGGAGAACCACAGCTGGGAGGCAGAGCGCAGCCAGAATTCAACGCGGAGGAGCGCACTGGCCCTGCCCCTCCCTCCCATACCTCCCGCTGCCGCAGCCTAGGGAAGGGCGCATGAAGGACCTAACGGGCGCAGTCCACCTCTGGTTTCAGGAGTGAAGGCCCTGGGTGGGGGGCTGAGGCTACACAGGACCGAGCTCAGGGCCAAGTCCAAGACACCAGGGCCCCCAGTGTACACCATCTTATGGGCCCTCCCATCTACAGGAACAGCAGGGTTCAGTGATGCCGCCCACCCCGCCAGGCAGCGGCTGCACCCCTATGAGAAACCACAGGCTCTGGCGTGTGTTCATGCCTTACGCACAGACACGGATAGACAGTCAAGGGCTCTGTGATGTGAAAAAGTCAGTGGAACAGAGGGGCCACCACATGGATTTAAAAACACACAGAAACCTGTGCTGACAAGGCTGACAGCCACGGAGATGGCGCCACACAGCCGCCAAAGGCACATGTGCTCTCTGTGGCTCAGAACTGAGGCCGTGCAGGCTGACCTGCTGGCATTCAGCAGCAGCCAACTCCAAGAGTGGGGCCCAGGGCCCAGGAGTTCACCTCAGGCTGCCCCGATGTAGACTCGGCCTCTCCTCTACCACCTCCACAGATGACGACTGCCTGTCCCCGTCTGTGGGCCTGAAGAAGGCCCGAGACCCTCCCCTGTGGGTGGGGCATGAGACTCGGAGTCCTGGCCTCCTCTGTGTGGGCCTCCTCTGTAGCTGTCCCAATCCTTCCCAGGCCTGGCCACAGAGGGGAGGCGCAGCCTCTGAGATGCTCCCCCACAGGGCCACCCTGCAGGATCAGATATCATGTTCGTGGCTCCCAGAAGCTGAGGTCCTTCTGGCCCCTCCCCGATCACCCCCCAAGTTTTTAATCAGAATGAAATATTTGAGATCCTCTGAAAGACCTTACTCGAATTCTGTGTCACTTTAAGGTAAGCTGGTCCTAAACACACCTTCTGCTGTGAGTTGTTCGGGGCAGGCCGCTGTGGTCATCAGGGCACCAGAGGCAGTGCCTGCTCCTGCACCTGCGACCTGTCACGCCCAGCCCGTGAGCACAGGCCACTGCTCAGCCAGAGTCCGGGGGCACAAGAGCCCCTTTCCAACTAAAGCACGTCACAAGCACCCAATGTCAGGCCCCAGGTCACCAGGTGACTCAGGAGGATTGAGCAATGGTGGGCCCTGGGGCCAGGAAGCGGGTGAAGCCTGGCAGCCGTGAGGGAAGAGCCACACTCCCTAAGCAGTGGCTCTGGGGTCATGTCTGAAAGCACCGTGGCTGTTTATCCCAGTTCTAGAGCCGCAGACAGCCTCGTGGCAGGTGCTGAGACACAAGTCTGAGAGCCCCCACTTCCCTCCCGGTCTTTAGAGCTTAGGATTCGAAACTGAGGATCTTATCCCAGCAGAGCAGTGCACGAAGGTGCTTGGCTGATGGGGTCTGGGGCCCGAGCCTCCGGGAAAGGTGAGAAGAGCAACCCTCTGTCCCGGCCTTGCTGCCTTGCTGCTCCCCGCTGGCGCCTGGCGCCCCCGCCGTCCTCTGTGCCTGGCCTGGGATGTGCTGCTGCATCAGGTGGCCTCTGTCAGGCCCGGGGCAGGGTGACCCAGAAGACACTGCCCCTGTGCTCTGTGGCCCAGGGCCCCCGCTACCCAGCACAGCATGTGGCACCTGCTCCTGCTCTGTCTGCAGCTCTCAGGCACTGCCAGGAGCTCATGTGGCACCCAGCATGGGGCCTGTGGGCCCACGATAGGACCAGGAGTGGGGGAAGATGTGGTGATCCCAGTGGGGCCGGATCTGCCCTCCTGGTGTGAGCAGCAGGCAGAGGGAAAAGGACCCCATCCTCTCACAGGCAGCCTCTCTCGCCTCTCTCACCTCCTGTGGCCAATGTGGCCCCAGGGAGGGAAGGGGCTTTGGTGCAGGTTCCGCTCCCAAGAGCCAGGCCCTGCCTGAGGCTGCTTTGTGGCCATGGCCCTGGCGCGCATCCTGCTTCACGGTCAATAGCAGGGGCATGGCTGAGAGCCAGGGAGAGAACCAGGCTCCAATGGACAGCCTCTGCTGCTATGCACCGACCATCAGAGCAGGGCCCCCTCCCTGGGGACTAAGACAGGCACCCAGCCCCCCACCCCCAGACCCCCAGCCCCTTACCTGGCAGGTAGATGTCAGCAGGTGGGCCTCGGCCACAGTGCTCGGGGCTGCTGTCCTGCAGGACATTCTCAATGGAAGCTGCTCGGGTCCCTGCAGGCAGAGGATGAGGTTATGGAACCTAAAGGCAGGGACCAGGCCCCGGCAGGTCCCTCTGGGCAGGAGGCCGTCTCTCTTACCCAAGGGCTCTGTAGCCACTGTGGGGACCCCAGGCTTGCACTCCAGCAGGACTCCACCGTGACCCCACCTGCTCTCCAGGGACCCCAGGCTTGCGCTCCAGGACTCCACCGTGACCCCACCTGCTCTCCAGGGACCCCAAAGCTGGGTGTTTCCCTTCTATTTCCCTCCTTCCCATCCCCCAGCATGGGGCTTTTTTTTCCCCTTTTTTACACTGTGTCCCGGATGTTCAGAGCATAGGGCTTTTTTTTTTTTTGGTCATAGAAACATTACACACTCGTGTTTCAAAACCAGGACTGAATGCTGGCAGGTGTTCCCCATCCCAGGCAGACAGCCCTGCAGGGTGAACAGCGCAGCCTGACCCAGTCACCCGTTCAGTCCCTCCCAGCCGGGATCCCAGTGCCGCCGAGGGGGGCCTCTTGGCCAAGGGTTCCTGGGGCAGAAGAGGTGCTGGCCCAACACCACCTAGAGCCCTAAGGCCCCAGTAAGCCAGGGCTGCCTGGTCCCTGCATGCGGTTTGTGCCCATGGAAGGAGGCGCTCACCTTGCTTTGGTGACGACGACTCATCAACCTCTTCTGTTATGAAACTCTAGGAAACAAAGGGGAAAGTAGCCTAGAGCTCAGAGAGCCGCGGCCACCACTCCAGGACAAGCCGCCATCAGGCACAGCCCTCCCGGGACCGCACAGCCGCTCCACCAGGGGGTGCTGCCTCCACAGACCGAGGCTAAGGAGCCACGCGGCTCAGCAAGAGCCAACAAGCGCAGGAGCGCCCAGGCGGGCAGTGGGATGGGGTCTGATTCCAGCGACAGAAGCTGGAGGAGGGCTGGCCTGGGCGGGTGCGCAAAGCTTCCCCGGGGGGGCCTCACCTCAGGGGAGCTGCTTTCCCGCAGGGCCAGCTCTGCGCCACCCAGTGGGGGAGGGGCGTCCACGTCCTCGGAGAGCTTCTCCTCATCCTCTTCGTGGATGGGGGAAGACGGGGACCGTAGGGTGCTGGGGACAGAGGAGAGGGTGGGCAGGGGTGAGAGGATAACGACAAGGAAGGCTAACCCTGCCAAAGCCATGCAGGGCACCTGGGGGCCCCTGCACACGCCTGCCAGGACCCACGCAAGGACACTCCCTGGAGAAGGGCATCACCAGCCACCGGGACCAACCCAAATGGCCAACCGGCAACAGCGGCCACCACAGACCCGCCCGACAGAGGGGCTCCCCGCACACTGGCACAGGCCTAGCCTTCCTTTTCTTTCTAGAAGGAGAAGAAAAACGGCTGGTGGTTCCTGGGGAGGAGAAGCAGCAGGAGACAGAGGCCCCCGTTTCTCTGAGCTTTGGCGCTGCCTCCTCGTGGGCATGGAGGGTGCCCAGGGCAGGCCTGCAGAACCTGCGCCTTCCTGACACTCTTCTACGAGAACCGACAGGCCTGAGGCACAGAGTCCCCCTGGCAGCCGCCGCTCCGTACACCTCAAGGCTCCAGGGGAACCACGAATGACCCGTGGCCAACCCCAGGAGCCAGGCCCTCGGAAGGCTGTCGTATGAGTGATGGATGATGCACTCATCGCCTGGAGAGGGACCGTGCCCCGTGGCTCGTCACGGGCAAACGGCAAGAGCAGTGAGTGTGCCTGGGTCACTGTCAGGTCCTGAGTTTCGGCTGCCCTGGCTGGTCACCGGCAGAGTGGGCCTACGTGGCCAGTCCCCCAGTGAAGTCTGGGAACCCAGCGGCTCAAAGGAGCTCCCCTCAGCAGAGACACAGCACCGACCCCTGCAGTTTCCTGCTCGAGAGCACGTATGCGCCTGCACGCGGGTGTGGCCCTGGTCGGGGGATCAAAGCCTCCAGCTGCCCGGACGCTCTTCCTGCCTCGTCTGCTGCGTTCTTTGCTGTAATAAACTTTACCCATGAGTCTAACCTGATACGGGGTCTCCGAGTCCTTCTGGGGAATCGCCACACAGAACACATCACAAACTGATTTGAAACCACAAAGACACCTGCTCCGCACGCGTGCCACCACACACCCTGCCATGCACCTGGCCTGGCTGCCGCTCACCTGTCGGGGGCCTTGCTCTGCGGCCTGCCCTTCTGGCGGCTGCTGTCCAGGATGTGGTCGATAGCCGCGAGGGGACAGCTGGCCTGGGACAGGCCGTCCGAGATGCCTGAATAGGTGATTTCTTCATAAAGAGGGGCCGAGGGGATGGCCGGGGAGACAGCCCGGAGGCCGTTGAGCGCCTCGAGCAGCGAGATGGGCTCGTAGCCAGGTGGGATGCTGTCAGAGTTCTGTAGGGACAGGGTGCGTGAGGGGGCTCATGCCCAGGGACCACCTGCTCCCCAGACGCTCCTCCTGATGACCTCCTGTCCACTCTGTTCTTTGGGGGATTGAGACTCCCCCACCCTCAGAGGGTGGCCAAGAGCTCCCTGGCAGCACCGATGCCCTCCCTGCCTCAGCCATCAGCTCCAGCACGGGGCTGGATGCCCAAATGCCCACGCTGGTGCCTGGGATGACGGGCACGAGGGCATCTGCCAAGAACCGCCCCAGCCCTGGCCTCAACCAGCCCCTCCCTGGCTTTCAGTCCCGCCTGGCCCCAGGTGGAGAGTGAAGGGTTAGTGACAGACAGGAGCTGGGAGCGGGGGCAGAGCAAAGCCATGCCAGAGGCGAGAGACACGGTCAGGGGCGTCCTGGACCAGGGAGAGCTGAGCTGTTGGGAGCTGTGCCCTGCCCGGGCCTCTGGGGGCTGACCTGCTCCAGGTGGTTCTAACGGGCACCCTGGCTAAGAGCCACTGTTCTTCCCTCACTGGGAGCAGACAGAATCAACAAGGCTGAGGAAGAAGGAAAATGCCCAGGTTCTGGGGAACGAAAGTCAGACTGCGGGGGCCCCTGCTCTGTCCCCACAAAACCAGGTTGAGGGGCAAAACGCTCGTCAGTGCTCCTTTCGGGAGACCCCGGCCTGCCTGACCGAGCTCCTGAAAGGAAGGGGAAAGTGAGATGGGTGCGGAATGCCTGGAGACCACGGGGAGGTGGGGGAGAAATGGGGGAGCGGGCACGGCCCGGGCACTGAGCCCGGGATGCTTTTCTGGACCTCTGTGTACCCCACATTTGCTCCCATACCTGCCTCCAAGTTAAGGGTAAATAACCACACAGAATCCCCTCACCCCTCTAGAAAGGAAAACACGGTCCGGGTGGCTCCAGAGTGGCCTCCACCTTCTACACCAACGCACACAGGGTTTCGGCTGGGTCTGCCTGGGCCACGGAGGCTCCAGGTGGTTGTGTGCTGGTCCCCCTGCCTGCTCCCTGGGGCACAAGGAAAGCCCAAGGAAACCAAAGAGCTCAGCCCAAGGAGCTCGAACCCGCAGGGTAAAGGAGCGGGACACGGGGCCAAGAAGCATGCGCGGGGCGCGATTGCAAAACGCAGCAGCGACGTTAGTTCCGCCTGCAACGTCCATTCCACTGCCAGCAAGAAAAAAAAGGGAAACGGCACGGGGGCCACGCGGGGCGGAGGCAAAGCTGAGGGGAGGGCGGCGGGGCCAGCGCACCTGGCGTTTCGCCCACGGACCGAGAGCTTTTCCGGTTCCACAAACTCCCTGGGCAGGGAGGCCGGGACTGGGAAAGTGGAGCTGACAGGTTATATGAATCAGACACTAGCCTGGGGCGGAAACGATGTCCCCTACTTGTCGTGGGTTTAAAAATGAGGGCAGGGGCAAAAAAAACGTAGCCGGAGGACCAGACACTTACTGTTTCCCTTTTAGGTTTCTTGCTGGCCAGGGAGGCGGGGTGCGGCTTTGATTTTTTAAAGGGACACTGTCAAGATAAAAATCATATGTTTTACAACTACCACCCCCATGTGGCCCTGGAGTGGGCTGGACAGGTCTCTCTGACTGGCTGTCCTCTTGCCACACCGTGGCCCAGAACTTCACAAGCTTCCAGTGGGCGTGAATCTCGGGACTGTCCTAAGTGAGGGTTGACTCGGGTCTGGGTGGGCCATGTGTGCGTCTCGGCAGCTCCCAGGAGCTGAGCTGCTGCAGTGGGGAGGCTGTGGAGCCCAATCTCATCCCCATTGCCTGTCCCCCCGCAGTCTGGGTCACCTGGGGCAACAGATTTGGCCAAGGTGGACCTGAGGGCAGCTGAACGCTGCCTAATGCAGGCTGGGTGCAGGGCGGAGATCCTGAAACCACCCTGGTCAAAGTCCCCCAGCCAGCCGGTGCCCAGGCACGGCCGCTCACTTATCACCAACCATGAACCCCTCAAGAGGGCTGGGGAGAAGAGTCAGCCCCAGACCCACCCACCCCACCATCATCTTTAGGGACTCGCTGGAGCGAACACCCATGGTGGCTCTTTCTGTCACTACGTGGAAGAGGCTCCAACAGGAACCTGGCAGGTGAGGAGGAGCGTTTGCTTTTGCTCCATGCAGAGAGGACGGCGGCTCCCTGGCTGGATGCCAGCCCTGGGGGCATGTGGAGGTCAGAGCTGCCTGGTCACACCTCGGACCCCGGCCACCCAGCTCACTCAGCATAAGAGGGACAAACATGGAGGGACCTACTGGACCCTCAGCCACCAGAACACAAACAGGGAGGGGCAAAAACAAGTGACAATAAACCTAGCCACGCCTGAGCATGGATCACTCCCTAGGTGAAACCCTCTCAGAGGCAAATCCCTCAGGGACTGCTTCTCTCTCCACCAAAAACCTGAGCACACGCAGCGTTTCCGAATCAAAGCCAACATCAAAAGTGCTGGAGAGCGTGGTGCCAGGAGCCCCACGATGGCAGGGGCCTAGAGGGCCTGGGTTGACAGGGACCCCCAAGCCATGTTTCTCCTCTAGCATCAAGACCATGTCAGATTTTAAAAGACAAACCCAAAATCTGGGTTTTAAGGGAAATTCCAGACTTTTAAACATTGACCCCATTTCAGAAACATTGCACCTGCTGCCAGGGAGGCCCATAGGGCCCAGGTCAAGGCCCTGATCAAGGGGGCTTGCGAGGAGCCTTCTAGAGCAAAGGCGCTGTCTGTGAACGCCAGTCCTCAGGGCTCTGCTCCTCTTTTCTGTTTAGAGAGGCAGCAGAGCCTGGAAGAACCAACGGCTCATAACAGCCACAGCTAAGAGCCAAGAAAGGCACTCAATCGGACAATGCGCGTGGCCAGTGGGGAGCAGGTGGCCTAAGACCCGGGCCCAACCAGTCACTGTCCAACTCCCCCATTCTGCTCCCTGCCCACCACAGCCCCTGCCACCCATCCCCGTCTCTGTCTCTCCCTGTGTCTCTCCACATCTGTCTCTCCGTCTCTCCACATCTGTCTGTCTCTTCCTATCTCTCCATCAGTCTCTCCCTATGTCTCTCCACATCTTTCTCTGTCTCTCCCTTTGTCTCTCCACATCTCTCTCATCCTGTCTCTGTGTCTCTCCACATTTGTCTCTGCCTCTCCCTGTGTCTCTCCACCTCTCTCTCGCCCTGTCTCTGTGTTTCTCTGTGCATCTCTCTCCATGTCTCTGTCTCTCTTTGGGTCCTTGAAGCCAGGGTTCCACCTCCCTTGTGTTGCTGAAGCAGGGTCTGCCCTTAAGGTCCCCACTGAGGGAGCCTGGTGGGCCTGGAGCGTGGGAGGAGAGTCACCAGTGCCCCTTGCACAGCAGCTCATGGGGGAAACAGCATGGCTCATTCACTAAGAACCACGGGGTGGAGGCGGTGGCTCAGGCCTGTAATCCCAGCACTTTGGGAGGCTGAGGCAGGACTAGCACTTGAGCCCAAGAGTTCGAGACCAGCCTGGGCAACATGGGAAACCCCACCTTACTAAAAGTACAAAACATTAGCTCGGCGTGGTGGTACACGCCCGTGGTCACAGCGTCTTGGGAGGCTGAAATGGGGGAATTGCTTGAGGCGGGAGGTCGAGGCTGCAGTGAGCTGACATTGCACCACTTTGGGTGCACACCAGCCTCGGTGACAGACCGAGACCCTGCCTCAAAAAGAAAAAAAAAAAAAAAAAGCACCTGGCTCCACCGAGACCTCGACCGCGCTCAGCCCTGTGGCAGGCTCTGGTACTGATGGCAGCAGCGCTGTTCCCAGCAGCGGCACCCCAGGGCCCAGCCTGGCCACCCCCTTCATGCCTCACAGCCATCCATGGGGGCCATGCCTGCCCACTGGACAGAAGAGAACACGGGGCTGCTGGCTGGACCGTCTGGGCCTTGAGCCTGGCCCAGGCACTCATGCCCCTCTCCCGCCCATCCCGCAGGCAGGAGGCGGCACTTACAGAGTGCTCATCATGCTCCAGGCTCTGGGCCAGGACGGGGCTGAAGGACACGGGGGACAGGGCTCCTGGCTTCTTCCGCACCGCCCGGATCTGCAGGAGGGCCCGGAACGCTGCGGCAGAAGGAGGGCTCAGATCAGGCCCAGGCGACACACCCAGCCCCGAGGGGACCCTCCAAGCCCCAGGGATCAACACCCCCCCCACACACCATAGGGGTCCTGGGGTGACCCCGCTTCCAGATCACAACGGTCTTTTTTTTTCTTTTAGTTTTAAGGAGCAGGAATTTAATAGGCAGGAAAGATGGGGGAAGAAAGAAAGAAGCAGCTCCCTTTACAGAAATAGAGGGAGAGGGGGCTCCAAAGACGAGAGACAGAACTCCCGCAAACACAGTATTAATGAAATGGCCCCGGGCAGGAAACACAGCAAGGCCATGCAGTGCTGCCCAAGGCGGGGCTCCAGAGGGTGTTTCCAAGAGGCTGGTGGCCATGACCCCCAAAGCATCACACCCCTGAAGCTCCAGGCTGCACCCGAGACAGGACGTGACTGCAAATCAGTAGTCCTGGCTGAGCCCAGAGGAACTCTTGGCTGCAGGACAGGATGGCAGGCGGGGACATCACACTGGGGAAGCTGAGGTGGGGATGTCATGCTGTGGAAACTGAGGCAAGGACATCATGCTGAGGAAGCTGAAGTGGGGAGTCACGCTGGGGAAACTGAGGCAAAAACGGCACGCTGGGGAAGCTGAGGGGCACAGACAACAGCCACTGGGAGCAGAGAAGATAAATCAGGACCTAGGATGCCCTGTCATCCCACAGTGCCAGTCCTGTTCACACAAGGGCCCCACAGGCTGCTGTAGAATGTTCCTGAGACACCTTTAGTGACGTGTGCAGGCCAGGAAACCGAACCACCAAACCAAACTAGCCACCTCCAACAAACCAAAACAGGAGAGAGCATCTGCCGTCAGCCCAGGGACAGGGCCTCAGGCCTCCTCTGTGTCAATTTCTACTGAGAATAGCAGGCTCTGCCCTCGGCCGCCTGGGAGGGGCCCCTCTACCGCCACGTCCTTGAGGCTCAAAGCCACACGGGAGCTCTGAACTCCAGTCTGATGGCCCCGACCCACCGACCCCACACACCTGAAGATTCCAGAATTGGACTCGGTTCAGGGCACCCTCCCTGGAAAGCAGCCCTGCTGTATCTCCAGCCACACAGCCTCCCTGAGGCTCAGTCCTCAACACTGCCTGCCTCCTGGGCAGGCACAGAGAACCTTCCTAGAGAGCCCACCCCTGCCCCCACTTCCTGGTCCCTGCCCCCGCAACTCTGTGGCTTTCAGACAGGAGAGGCCAGAGGCCGACAGACAGCCTGGGCCGGCCCTCCCTGCTACAGGATCTGCCACAGGCTGGGCGGCCGGCCTCTCCCTCCAGGCCCCAGCAGCCTCTTCACTTACTCCTGGGAACTGGACACATCCAGTGACCCCATGGCCTGACTGCACAGACCAGCGTCCTCGCACAGCCCCACGCCCGGCTTGGAGGTCTGCTGGCCTACTAAGCGCATGTGTCCTGCAGCTGCGCAGGCAAATCCCCAACTACGCTCTGGCCCCACCGCCAGGACCCAGGCCAGGGATCCCAGGATCCAGGGCAAGGGCCTGCCAGTGGGATGCGCACTTTGACCTGGTCGTTTTTTCACCCTGAGAACATTCAGGTTGTTCCCTCTACTGGAAGACACTCAGAACGGGGCCCTACGAGACGGCTTTTCACTGAGGAAATGTCTGGAATGCTCTAGAAAACCCAATTTAATTCCTTGGTCAATTTTCTACCCAGCATACTTTGTTTTCACCTCGCTATAATTTTTTTTTTTTTTTTTCGAAACAGGGTCTTCCCCTGTCTCTCAGGCGGGGGTGCAGTGGTGGCACAATCACAGCTCACTGCACCCTCAACCTCCCAGGCTCAGCCGATCCTCCCGCCTCAGCCTTCCAAGTCACTGGTACTATAGCCAACACATCTGGCTGACTTTTAACTTTTTGTACAGATGGGGTTTCGCCATGTTGCCCAGGCTGGTCTCGAACTCTTGGGCTCAAGCGATCCTCCTGCCTTGACCTCCCAAAGTGCTGGGATTATAGGTGTGATCTGCAACCAGCGTTATGCTAAAAATTTATTGAAATATTTTCTATTTTACCTTTAAAATAAAGATCTGAGCTGGCCATGGTGGCTCATGCCCATAATCCCAACACTTTAGGAGGCACGAGGACCACTTAACCCCAAGAGTTCGAGACCAGGCTGGGCAACATAACAAGACCCTGTCTCTACAAAAAAAATTTTAAAAACAAGGCCGGGCCCTGTGGCTCTGCCTGTAATCCCAGCACTTTGGGAGGCCAAGGCAGGCAGATCACTTGAGGTCAGGAGCTTCAGACCAGACTGGGCAACAATGTAAAACCCCATCTCTACTAAAAATACACAAAATAGCCGGGCATGGTGGCACACGCCTGTAATCCCAGCAACTCAGGAGGCTGAGTCACAAGAATCATTTGAACCTGGGAGGCAGAGGTTACAGTGAGCCAAGATCCTGCCACTGTACTCCAGCCTAGGCAACAGAGTTAAGACTCTGTCTCAAAATAAATAAATAAAGTAAGTAATTAATTAAAAAGCGGTGGCTCACGCTTGTAATTCCAGCACTTTGGGAGGCCAAGGCGGGCAGATCACGAGGTCAGGAGTTCCAGACCAGCCTGACCAACATGGTGAAACCCCATCTCTACTTAAAACACAAAAATTAGCCAGGCATGGTGGTGCAGGGCTGTAATCCCATCTACTCAGGAGGCTGAGGCAGGAGAATCGCTTAAACCCGGGAGGCGGAGGTTGCAGTGAGCTGAGATTGCAACACTGCACTCCAGCCTGGGTGACAGAGCGAGACTCTATCTCAAAAAAAATAAAATAAAATAAAATAGCCAGGCATGGTGGCTCACGCCTGTAACACCAGCACTTTGAGAGGCTGAGGCAGGCAGATTACTTGAGGCCAGGAGTTCAAGACCAGCCTGGCCAACATGGCAAAACCCCATCTCTACTAAAAGTAAAATATTAGCTGGCCATGGTGGCAGTTGCCTGCAATCCCAGCTACTAGGGAGGCTGAGACAGGAGAATTGCTTGAACTCAGGAGGCAGAGGTTACAGTAAGCTGAGAACTCGCTACTGAACTCCAGCCTGGGCGACAGCACGAAACTGTCTCAAACAAAAAATAATAAAAATAAAACAAGAATAAAGATTTCATTCACTGATCAATTTTCGTTCAGTTCATCTGCCCTGGAGCGCCTCTGTAGCCCTTTGTTCTGCAAGCCTTGTCTGGCTGGAGGCAGACGTGAAGATCTGAATGCCCGGTGCTAGCGTCCCTGCCAGCTCTCACGGTGATCGACTCCGACAGCCAACACGCCCACGTTCAGCACAGACTAGATGAATGACAACTCTTCTTTCTTAGCCATCAAGGGACCCGTGGCCCCCTAGCCCAGGACCACCGTGGTGTGGCCAGTCCCTAATTTCCGGAACCTTCCACCAAACAGCCGGCCGGGGAACTCACGCAGCCGGCAGATGGGGCAGTTGTTGGCCTGGTAGCGCAGCGTGTCGGCGCAGGAGGTACAGAGGCACAGGTGGCGGCAGGGCAGGATCAGCGTGTCCCGCAGGTCGGACAGGCACACCACACACTCGTTGCTGTTGTCGCTGTTCTCGTCATCCGAGGGCTGCCGGTACAAGGGCTTGTGGGTCAGCAGCCTCCCAAAGGCCAGAGCACGGCTCCTGCTTCCTGTCCCCAGCTGTCCCACCCCACTCCACCCTACCCTGGGGGCTGTCATGACAAAGAGAAGTCCAGAGGGCAGGGGGAGGTTGCCCCAGAGCAGAATCACCAGGCTCAAATCCAGTGCAAACTCAGCACCTGGCAGAGGGGGAGGGTCTGTGCCCCTCACCCACCCAAATCATGAGAACATGGTCTCTTTCTGTTCTTCAGACCTAAAGAAAAAATGAGGAAGAGATGCACCTAAGAAACACATCTTCCTGAGGGTCAGGGTACCCGTATCTTTGGTTTAAAAAAAACCAAGTTAATGGTCAGGCGCGGTGGCTCACGCCTGTAATCCCAGCACTTTGGGAGGCTGAGGCGGGCAGATCACGAGGTCAGGAGATCGAGACCATCCTGGCTAACATAGTGAAACCCCGTCTCTACTAAAAATACAAAAAATTAGCCGGGCATGGTGGCACGCGCTTGTAGTTCCAGCTACTCAGGAGGCTGAGGCAGGAGAATGGCGTGAACCCAGGAGGCGGAGCTTGCAGTGGGCCAAGATCGCTGCCACTGCACTCCAGCCTGGGCAACAGAGCGAGACTCCGTCTCAAAACAAACAAACAAACAAAAACAAAAAACAAGTTAATATGTTAAAAATATTTTCATTATTGGCAGCTACCAGAAACCACATTAGCAACTGGACCAAAAGAAAGCCAAAAATCTAAAACAGGTGTCCACAAACTAGGGCTGTGGCCTGTTTCTATAAATAAAATCTTACTGGAACACCGCCACACCCACTCATTTTTATACGGTCCCCGCTGCTCCTGTTGTAACGGCAGCGTGGAGTCAGTGCAACAGAGACCATATGCCCGGGCGGCTGAAAACACTCCCTCTCTGGACCTTTTCTCAAAGTGGGCCGCCCCCTGGTATGAAACATGAATGCACTGACTTCCCTGGGTTGAGGCGAGGCCCGGCCAGGTGCTCCGCTCCTGCCACGTGGAGCTGCTCCAGTTGTCCTGGGCCCAGATGCCATAATGAAGTGGGCCTGTGAGACTTTCCAAGAGATCTTAAGAGGCAGGAGTTTCACTCATGTCAGTGTGCCTTTTAACAAGTTCATCGACCAGGCATGGTGGTCTCAGGCCTGAAATCCCAGCACTTTGGGAGGCTGAGGCGGGCAGATCACTTGAGATCAGAAGTTTGAGACCAGCCTGGCCAACATAGTGAAACCCCATCTCTACTAAAAATACAAAAATTAAAAATTAGGCCGGGCGCGGTGGTTCACGCCTGTAATCCCAGCACTTTGGGGGGCCGAGGAGGGTGGATCGCAAGGTCAGGAGATCAAAACCATCCTGGCCAACATGGTGAAACCCCGTCGCTACTAAAATACAAAAAATTAGCCGGGTGTGGTGGCGTGTGCCTGTGGTCCCAGCTACTCAGGAGGCTGAGGCAGGAGAATCGCTTGAACCCGGGAGGCGGAGGCCACAGTGAGCCAAGATCTCCCTGCTGCATTACAGCCTGAGCAGCACAGTGAGACTGACTCAAAAAACAAAAACAAAAAAACTAATTTCATCCCCTGCTACATTCCCTGACTGGGGTACACCACGGCTTATTTGTCAGGCACCAGGGCTGGTTCTATGGACATACAGAATAAGCATCCCTCCCCCAGGAGCTGCACAGACGTGCTGTCTCTGGGGAGGCGGGCAGGAGCCGGGCAGCAGGGTGCCACACACCTGAGCCTAGAGGGTGAGACACTGGCCCCCATTCCTGGGCTGCCCTGGGGAACCTGGATGGCAATTTACATCAGAAGCCAGTGAATTTGCTGGAGAAAGGATAAAATGTTCCCTAAACTGTTAGCTTTAAAAAAAATTAAGGAAAAATGATGTTGTCTAGCGGGTCTAGGACTCCAGGGGAAGGCATAGAAGGGAACCGGCAAGCATTGCTGTCCGCGGCTGCTCCTGGTGTGGGCTTCTGTAACGGCAGAGGGAAACCTCACCCAGGTACACACCTTGGTCTCCTGGTTGTTCTTGTTCTCGATGCCATAGATCTCCTGCAGGAGGTAGCTGACCCGGTCCACCTGGAGAGCAGAGAGGGGCTCACTGGGCCCTCGCCAACTGCCATATGAGGGCTCCTCCATACCCACCTGGCCTAGCCCCGCCTCCAACTTACCAGGCTTCCATCCCAGGGGTCAGTCCAACTCAACCCCTGGGGGCCAGGAGAAGGGCAGGAAAAACCTGCTGCTTGCCCCCACCCAACCAGCAGCACCTGGAACAGGGCTGGAGCCGGTGGCTCTCCCCACTACTGGGGGCCTGAAGCCAACCCACAGGCCCAACCACCACCCCCTGACCACCTCACCACCCCCAACACCACTTGGCTCCACCACCACCAGCCCCACAAGGAAAGCAGGAGCTGACGCCTGAAGGCACCAGACAGCAGCCTAAGTGCCCACTGCTTTCCAGACCCTCCTTCCACAAGACATGAAGCCTCTCTGGTTTCAAAGACGCCAAAGCAATGTCTCCAAGCTGATTCTGTCCTGCCACCCACTCGCAACCAAAAAGCCTCACGCTGACCACATTGCAAAGCGGTTTGTGCTGCTGGGTTTCCCAGAGACCATGGGCCAGGAGCACCACTCCAGGGAGCCCAGGGCCTGCTGGTCAGCTCTCTCAACACAAGGCCCTGCCCATCACTGGGGTCTCCTGTTCCCCTGGTACCTGCAGGGACCTGGACCTGCTAGAGTTTGCTGCGCCTCTCTTTTGTTTATTGTGATTTACATTTTAAATAGACAGGGTCTCGCTACATTACCCAGGCTGGTCTCGAATCCCCAGGCTCAAGCAATCCTCCTGCCTCCACCTCCCATAGTGCTGGGATCATAGGCATAAGCCACTGCACCTGGACAACCTCTCTTCTAAAAAGCTAACAGATGGCCGGGTGCAGTGGCTTACACCTATAATCCCAACACTTTAGTAGGAGGCCGAGGCTGGTGGATCACTTGAGCCCAAAAGTTTGAGACCAGCTTGGCCAACATGGTAAAACCTCATCTCTACAAAAAATACAAAAATTAGCCAGGCATGATGGCGCGTGCCTGTAGTCCCAGCTACTCGGGATGCTGAGGCAGAAGAATCACTTGAACCCAGGAGGTGGAGGCTACAGTAAGCTGGGATCATGCCACTGCACTCCAGCCTCGGCGACAGAGTGAGACTCCATCTCAAAAATACAAAACAAAATAAAACAAAACAAATTAACCAACTGTGGTGGTGCACACCTGCAGTCCCAGCTACTTGGGAGCCTGAGGCACGAGAAATCACTTGAAACTGGGAGACAGAGGTTGAAGTGAGCTGAGATCGTGCCACTGCATTCCAGCCTGGGCAACAGAGCGAGACTCTGTCTTGTCTCAATAAAATAAAATTAAAATTAAAATTAAATTAAATATTAAAAAAATTAAAAACTAACAAAATCATTCCCAAGTGGTGGCTTGAAACAGGTCTTATGCGCCCCAACAGTACACACGGAGTAACTGTTAGCCGCGGCCTAGGACATCTCATTAGCAAGATCTAACACTGCTGTTTAGGGCACCCCATCCTCTAAATTCTCGGTGCCTACATGTGAGGCCACCAGGAATAACACTTCCCAATGCAGCATCCCAGGATCGCTGACCCCAGAGAACAGATGTACTGCTCTATAGCTCCATTTATTCTAAACTATTTAATCCTTCAAGTATTGATGAAGTCAAGCTAAGTCTCTGTCCAATACTGACATATTGGACAATTTGTAAGGAAGAGGAGAAAGAGTTGCAGACTTTGTTTCTGGTCTCTTTCCTTCCTTTTCCCTCCATCCATTCGGCAAATATTTACTTAACACTATGTTCCAGACACAATGGCTCAAACTGGACAGAACTCAGGGCCTGCAGGCGTCCCTGTACATGGCGGGCACGCAAAACATATATGCTCACCCAAGACAGGGACCCATCGTCCCAGAGCTTAGAGCTCTACAGGGAAGTCAACAGGCTCTTGCACAGCCTTTTTTTTTTTTTTTCTTCACAGTCTTACTCTGTCACCCAGGCTGGAGTGCAGTGGCATGATCTCGGCTCACTGCAACCTCCACCTCCTGGGTTCAAGCGATTCTCCTACCTCATCCTCCTGAGTTGCTGAGATTACAGGCATGTGTTATTATACCCGGTTAATTTTTTTATTTTTAGTAGAGACGGGGTCTCACCATGTTGGCCAAGCTGATATCAAACTCCTGGGCTCAAGTGATCTGCCCACCTCGGCCTCCCGAAGTGCTGGGATTACAGGCGTTAGCCACTGCGCCCAGCCCCTGCACAGTTATTTCAAAGGCAGCAGCAAGGGTGGCCTAGGAAGACCAGTGCATGAAGACTACTGAAGAGTGTGTGTGTGTGTCTATATATGAGTGTGTGTGAGTATATGTGTGTCTGTACATATGTGTATGAGTGTGTGTCTGTGAGTGTATGCGTGTCTTTGTATATGTGCATGAGTGATTGTATGAGTGTGTCTATGTATATGTGTGCAAGTGATTGTGTGTATGTATGTACGTCTGTATATGTGTGCGAGTGGATGTGTCAAGTATATGTGTATGAGTATACATGTGAGTTTATGTGTGTGAGTATATGTGTGGGTATGTGTATGAGTGTGTGTCTACGTATACGTGTGTGTATCTGTATATGTGTATGAATGTCTATGTCTGTGTGTGTGTGAATGGGTATATGTGTGTGTATGAGTGTCTATGTATATGTGTCTGAGTGATTGTGAGTGTATGTGTGTATGTCTACGAGTGTGTCTATGTATGAGTATGTGTGTGACTGTGTCTGAGTGTGTGCATCTGAATGACTGCATGTGTGTGAGTGTGTATGAGTGTCGTATGAGTGTCTATGTATGAGTGTGTGCGAGTGTATGAGTGTGTTTATGTGTGCATGTGTGTGTCTGTGTGTCTATGTGTGTGAACGTGTCTGATGGTATGTATGTGTGTCCGTATATATGTGCAAGTGAATGTGTATGAGTGTGTATGAGCATGTATGAGTATATGTGCGTGTGTATGAGTGTGTGTCTATGTATGAGTATGCGTGTGAGTGATTGTATATGTGTGTCTCTTAATTCAAGCAGGTCGTATTTCCTCTGATGACTTACAATTTGCTTCTGCTTTAAAGGCTTCACAGAGAAGCTGCCGTCCATGTGCTGCAGGGGAGAAAGACAAAGAGGTTAAGGTGGTCAAGCTGGCGCCTCTGAGTACCCCTGCGTGGCCGCCTGGGTTGGCCACCCTGCCCCAGCCAATCCATGCCCACAGCTGGAAAAAGAAAAAAAAAAAAAAAAAAAAAAGGGTGGGGCCACTTGAAAACTAAAGAGCCAAGATTTCTCAAAACACGGCCCTCAGGCCTGGCTGTGAAACTATCTGAGGCCTCCTAAACATACAGCCCCGGGACCCTCCGCTGACCCACAGAACCCAACTCTCCTCGGTTGGTCTCAAGCACACTCAAGCTGAATGCCAATCAGCCAAGTTCAGATGATGGACAAGGGCCTCCTGCACACCGAGAAGTATCACCTGGCAGCAAGAATCAAGACAGACAGAACAGCTTCCTGCTCTCCCAGGCCCGGCTGAGTTAGAAAGACAGAGCGGGAGCACGCACAGTGGTGCACACACAGGGAACCGCAGAGCTCTAAAAACGCAGGAACGAAATAGAACAAGCACACCCGGCGGTATCCAGGGAAACACACCACCGCTCAGAGTTCAACAAGGTTAATTACGGCTTGAGATCGGAGACCTCGCAACAACACTCATTATCCCTTCTCAGTCAACCACCATCAGCACTCAGAATTTTCCAGTGAGGCTGGTGGGTTCTAACAGAAATTTCCAGAATGTTGGACTCCAAAAATAAAGCAGTTTCCCACTGGGTTCTGTACTTCAAGCACAGAATAGACCATTTTGCCAGAGATGGCCCATCTGCCTCTGCCAGAGGGCGCAGATGTGTCAATAGTCACCGTGGCTTCTGACGAGGCCGGGCTGGGGAGAGCAGCTGGGGAGCCCAGTACTAAAAAGGCAGAAGGCTGCCCTCTGCCCAGGGCACTTGTGTCACCACAGTCTGTGGTCCTGGACCCGGGAGAGAACAGACCCAGCCTCGCCACAGGACACACAGAGGAGAGGGTCCTCTACCCAGCTAACAGAACCCCCGACCCTGGGGTGCTCTAGAAAGACCCAGATCACAGGGAAGAGCTGGACTCTGCACTTAGAGCTCTCAGGGGCTGCGGCTGCACATGGGGCTGGAGGTGGGTGGAGAGCCTGGGCTAGGCAGGACCCAGAGGCAGCGTGAAGCCCGCAGCAGGCAGGCTGGGCCTTGTCTCACGGGATCCTTTCCCCCTCCGACTCCTAGGCCGCAGGATGGTGCCACGCAGACCTGCAACGGCAGGGTGCTGATGAACGTCAGTGCACACTGGGGGCGGGGCCACCGAGGCACCAAGGCACTATCAAACAAGGGTGCGTCCCACCACCTCCGCCAGGTTCTCAGCAGAAACCCATGCCAGGTGGGCAGCAACCCCTCGTCCATCCTGCCAGTGTTGCGAGTGTCTGCTCCGTGCCAGACATCAAACTCAGCTCTGGGGATGCCAAGACACCCAAGAGGACAGTGCTGCCCTCGTGAACATCAAGTGGGAACAACAGATATTTGTCCTGAGTGGTGTCAGGAAAAGCCTCCTGCAGGAAGCAGGGCCTGCCCAGCCTGCAGGGTCAGGGTGCCGCAGCCAGGTGGGGGAAGGAGCAGCAGGACTGGGGGTCTGTGACGTGTGCCAGGTGACACCCAAGGACACTGAGCCTGGTGGGAAAAAGCTACAGCCCGAGGAGGTAACAACATTGCTGATCTCTGCACACCCCAGGGCGAAGTCAGTCTACCGCAGAGAGCCCTCCTTGTGGGAGCCCCAGCCCGTGTCAGCAGGCTCTACAGAATTCTACAGGGCTGGCCTCAGTCTAGAATGTTCTCCCTCAACACACTCCAAGTACCCTTTGAAAAGCCTCTTGGCCAGGTACGGTGGCTCACGCTTGTAATCCCAGCACTTTGGAAGGCCAAGGTGGGAGGATCACTTGAGGCCAGGAGTTTGAGACCAGCCTGGGCAACATAGCGAGACCTCTTCTCTACAAAAAAATTTTTTTAAGTTAGCCAGACGTGGTGGTGCATGCCTATAGTCCCAGCTACTTGGGAGGCTGAAGTGGGAGGATCTCCTTAAGCCCAGGAGGTCAAGGCTGCAGCGAGCTGAGATCACACCACAGCCCTCTAGCCTGGGCAACAGAGCGAGAACCTGTTTAAAAAAAAGAAAAGAGATGGCCAGGTGTGGTGGCTCACACCTGTAATTCAAGCACTTTGGGAGGCCGAGGCGGGTGGATCACGAGGCAAGAAATCGAGACCATCCTGGCTAGCACAGTGAAACCCTGTCTCTACTGAAAATACAAAAAATTAGCTGGGCATGGTGGCGGGCATCTGTAGTAACAGCTGCTTGGGAGGCTGAGGGAGGAGAATGGCATGAACCCGGGAGGCGGAGGTTGCAGTGAGACGAGATCATGCCACTGCACTCCAGCCTGGGTAAAAGAGCGAGACTCTGTCTCAAAAAAAAAAAAAAAAAAAAAAAAAAATTGGCCAGGCATGGTGGCATGGGCCTGTAATCCCAGGTACTTGGAGGCTGAGTCAGGAGAATCGCTTGAACCTGGGAGGCAGAGGTTGCAGTGAACACAGATCCCACCACTGCACTCCAGCCTGGATGACAGGGTGAGACTCCGCCTCAAAAAAAAAAAAAAAAGGCCGGGCACGTGGCTCACGCCTGTACTCCCAACACTCTGGGAGGCCGTGGCAGGTGGATCACTTGAGGTCAGGAGTTTGAGACCAGTCTGGCCAACATGATGAAACCCTGTTTCTACTAAACATACAAAAATTAGCCAGGCGTGGTAGTGCACACCTGTACTCCCAGGTACTCGGGAGGTTGAGGTGGGAGAATCGCTTGAACCCAGGAGGCAGAGGTTGCAGTGAGCCGAGAGAGATCACACCACTGAACTCCAGCCTGGGTGACAGAGTGAGCCCGGCTCAGAAAAGAAAAAAAAAAAAGGAAATGCTAAGCCTCCTGACAGCGGCACTCCGCCTCAGGACCAGAATGCTAGAAAGCAGGAAGCCACAGACACGCCCCAACCTGCCCCGGGGCCCTTGACACTCAGCCACCCCACCAAGCCCCAGCCCCTGCTCAGGCTTCTCGTCTCAAAAGGCCACCCCCTGCCCAGCTCCCAGGTCCCCGGGGAAGTGATGGCCAGATGGCACTTACCTTTTCAAAGGCGGCCAAGAGCACGTGGGCGTGGCCAGTCACTTCCACCACTGCTGGGAAGAGAGGGGCAGAGTAGTCAGAGTCGGGGCCTGCCCCACCCAGGCATCTCACCTCCCCGACCCTGGTAGGCCTGCGGCACCGAGGGCTCAGCCTGCACAGAGTCCATAGAGTCCAGAGCCCGTTCTGGGACCTGCCCTCCTGCACTTTCCACCTCCTCACCTGCCCGGGACTCCAAGCTGCTCACACCCTGCCCTGTGGGAAGCCCAAGGCCCTATGCCTGGCCTGCTTCATCACTGCTGCAAGCACTCCTCCCTCAGGACGTGCTTCCTCCCTGCACGGCCTGCACGCCCAGGAAGACGGAAGAGGACGCACTCACCATCTCCTTCGTCCACCACAGCCTGGATGACCACTGGAAACACGCCCCGGTCCAGGTCAAAGTTCAGCTGAGGAGAGAGTTGCCAAGAATGGTCAGGACCCACACAGCCAAGCCTGGAAGCCTGGAGTCGGTCAACAGATGAGCTGGACAAAGCAGGCAGGAGCAGGAGGCAGCAGCAGAGCTCAGAGGACACGCCTCGAGATGGCAGGGAAGGCGGATGCCAGGCTTGGCACCTTTTTTATGTGTGTGTTAAAACAGATACAACATAAAATCTGCCATTTTAACTACGTTTCAACAGCGTTGAGTAAAGTACATCTATAATGTCATGCAACCGCCACCATCCATTTCCAGAACTTTTCATCACCCCAAACGGAAACCCCACACGTAGCCATCAGCACCCACACACTCCCCGTCCCCTCCTCCAGTCCCCGGCAGCCACCATGTGCTTCCTGTCTCCAGGGATTTGCCATTTTCGGACCTGTCATTTACATGGAATTGCACAACAGGTGACCTTCTGTGTCCAGGTATGTTTCCAAAGTTCACCCACGGTGCAGCACGCATCGGTGCTGCTTTCCTTTTTCTGGCCAAATAACAGGCACTGTGTGGATATCCACACGCTGTGCACGCGTTCCTTTGTGACGGACACCGGGCTGGGCCTGTGTCCTGGCTACGGTGAGCAGCGCTGCACTGGACGCCGGTGCGCAAGTGTCTGCCTGAACCACGTTTTCAGTTCTCCCGGGTGCGTGCCTCTGAGGGGAAGTGCTGGTCACTGGGCAACTCCCTGTAACTTTCTGAAGAAGGCACCGGACTTGGCTCCAGCAAACACAAAAGGCAAGCAAGGGAGACCACGAGGCTGGCTTGAGTCCAAAGAGAAGCTTCCTCTTGCGTTCATCCCACCCCCTGCTGTGCACAGGCTGAAGGCCACCCTCTTCCCCACGGCCCCCAGGGCCCCAGCAGTCAGCCCAGCACAGTGCCATCCTCTCAGACCCCTGCTCCCCAGCACTGCTCTGTGGGTGTCGCCCTACTCTCTGCAGGCCACGTCCTTCTCTGGGCCTCAGGAAGCACTTCGCCCCTGGGCTTCTATCGCTCACACCCTGGCAACCAGGAAAGCCACCGGCCACCATCAGGCTCCCTGACTCCCTCCATAGAGGGCAGGGACCCTGCCTCTCCAGTCACCATGACATCCTCGGTGTCTGGCACAGAACAGCAATGGACACATGCATCTGTTTATACTGGGAAGAAAAAGAATCATTTATTTCTCAATGAAGATTTACTGAAAGAACAGATGCTGGCTGTGCCACTGCGAGCATTCTAAAAGCCAGCGAATCATTCGCTTAACACAAGTGAGCAGCAGGAGATGGTAATTATAACACAATAAAGGTGTAAAAAAAAAAAAAAAAAAAAAAAAAAAAAACAAGGCCGGGTGCCGTGGCTCCCGCCTGTAATCCCAGCACTTTGGGAGGCCTAGGTGGCGGATCACCTGAGGTCAGGAGTTTGAGACCAGCCTGGCCAATATGGTGAAACCCTGTCTCTACTAAAAATACAAAAATTAGCCAAGCATGGTGACGCATGCCTGTAATCCCAGCTACTCGGGAGGCTGAGGTAGGAGAATCACTTGAAATCGGGAGGCGGAGATTGCAGTGAGCCGAGATCACACCACTGCACTCCAGCCTGGGCGACACAGTGAGACTCCGTCTCAAAAACAAAAACAAAATATGGATGAAACAACAAATAGGAAAGGCCTGGCAGGCCCAGCCCAGGCAAGGGCAGCTGGGTGAGGGGAGAGCCTCCTGCCTCCCGAGACCGACCACAGGCCTCACTGACTAAGACCCATGAGGAAGGGACAAGCCCCTCCATATCTGCAGCAACCACCCCCACGGATGTCCAGGTGGGACTACTCCTGGCCCAGCACAAGGGAACCCTGAGCCCGCAGCCAAGCACCCGCCCCTGAACAGCAATGCTCAGAACCAACAGACACATAGGATGTCTCCTCTCCCCTGCTGTCCCTCCGTGAAGTGGGCAGCGGAAGCAGGGCAGGGGCACACGTCCCCACCCCAGTGACCAGGGTGGCTTTCATCTCAGGCCCTCCTCCCTCCGAGCCTCGGCTTCTTTCCTTGTAAAATGGGGTCAATACCGCGCTACTGCATGGGTTTCAAGGATAAAGCGCAAATGAAGTCCTCTCGACAGACCCAGCACAGAGACACTGCCTGTGGTGGCTGCTACAGTTGTTGTGAGTATTACTATTATGATTTTTTTTTTTTTTTTTGAGACAGAGTCTTGATCTGTTACCCAGGCTGGAGTGCAGTGGCAGGATGTCGGCTCACTGCAACCTCCACTCCCTGGGTTCAAGCAATTCTCCTGCCTCAGCCTCCCAAGTAACTGGGATTATAGGCGCCCGCCACCACGCCCAGCTAAATTTTTGTATTTTTAGTAGAGACGGGGTTTCACCATGTTGGCCAAGCTGGTCTCGAACTCCTGACCGCCAGTGATCCGACTGACTCAGCCTCCAAAAATGCTGGGATTACAGGTGTCAGCCACCGCGCCCGGCCAAATATTACTATTATTTAAGGAACCGAGGGAAATGTTTCTTCCTAAGATTTGTCAACACAGCGAATTTCCTACCAAAAATACAGACGAGGAGAAAGGAGTTACAGCGGACCACAGACAGCAGTCAGGAGAAGGGGACGGGGACAAACATCAGTGTCAAGAAAGTACCTGACTGCGAACCAGGGAGGCTATGTGGACATGGACACACGGCAAAGGCTGGCAGCACCCTGGTGTTCCCAGGCATGTCCCCACCCAGCAGGGACTCCATACCCACAGGCACCTGGCACACGGCTACCGCAGCTTCCTGCCATCTGGAGCTAAGAGTTCCATTCCGACCAGAATGAATGGCACACGTAACCCATCCACACAAGAAGCCCTGGGCAGGCAGCCATCGGCTGAACAAACCACAAGCCTGGAGACCAAGTCCACACGGACCTAGGCCCCGCATCTCACGAGGAAGGGTCAGGGGTTCCAGCCACAAGTCCCATGGGATGGACACCAACGCACACATGGACAGAGGTGGACAGAGACAATGACGCTGGGAGCTATGCTGTGAAGGCTGAGAAGTGCCGTGGTCTCTGTTAGTGAGGAAGGGTGGAGCCAGGAGCTGGCAGGGCACTGGCCCAGGGCCAGAGTCAAGGCTGCCGGCGTCAAGTCTAGCTCCTCACCCATTCACTACAAACAGAACCCCACCTGAGCCTCAGTTTCCCCATTTGGCAAAATGGAACGGAAGCCATGCCTAACACAAAGCTCCAAGTGCTGTGGCTGGCAGAACACACAGTCAACACCAGCACCCTGAAGCCCTGTGTGTCCAGGCAACAGGAGCCAACCCAGCCTCCTCCGGGAGAGGGCTGGAGGGGGCAGGAGAAAAGGGTGCGAAAGGTGGCCAAGGCGGCCAATCCTGGGCCAGAGCTTTGTGAAAACGTCCACACACATCAGAAAGCTGCAGACTGGTGGGCCTGACGTGGTGGCTCACGCCTATAATCCCAACACTCTGGGAGGCCGAGGTACGAGGATTGCTGGAGCCCGGGAGTTTGAGACCAGCCTACGCAACATAGAGAAACTCTGTCTCTACCAAAAAAAAAAAAAAAAAAAAAATCAGCCAGTAGTTGTGGCACCTGTAGTCCTAGCTACTGTGAAAGTTGAGGTGAGAGGATCGCTTAACCCAGGAGTTCGAGGCTGCAGCAAGCTGTGATTGTGCCACTGCACTCCAGCCTGGGAGACAGAGTGAGCCCCTGTCTCAAAAAAAAGGGGGGAAAAAAAAAAGACTGCAGGGACGTGGGGCACATGTTCACACCCACTGGGACCCAGCTAGGCCTCCAGCTCCCAGCCGTCTGAGGGATACCACAGACACCTGGGCTTGCCAGAGTGAGGGACACTCCCTTCCCCGGTCTGGGGGGCCTGTCAGGGCTGATCATGCTGGGACTGTAGGCCCCTTGTGAGCCTGTTTCCTGCCCACTCCACTGAGTCTGCACAGAAGCCATCGTCCCAGGGTTGCCTGGCAACGCTCCCACACTGCTGCCACAAGGGCTGTCATGAAGCCCGGAAATGGGGAGTTCACGCACCGGCAGCCACTCCTTTAGGTGATGGAGCCAGACGGGGGAGGCAGAGCTTTCTGGAGCGCATCCACCCCCGCGCCCCCGCCCACCCCTTCGCTTCTGCCCAGGCCTGGAATGCATCCGCGCAGCCAGCCCCTCAGCACTGGCGTGGGCCACTCTGTGCTCTGAGGAGCCTCTGAGTGAGCTGTGATTTTTTTTCTCATCACACTGCAGAAACTAGGTGCTGACAGTGCTTTACTGGTGTGGAATAAAAACCAACGGTCTGGGGAGGCGTGCATGATGGTGGCTATAGCCTTCTCTCCCACTCCCCGGCTGGCAGACGGGTTTACAGTGGGCGGCTCCGGGTAAAGCCCTTTGCATGCTGATCACAGACCCCTCGTGGCCACCCTGCGAGGGACTGCTTCCAGCCCCAGTCTACAGAGGGGCAAACCCAGGCTCACAGAGCTGCAGAACTGGCCTAACACTCTACAGAGAAAAAGCAGCAGAACGAAAGTGGGCCCCCAGCCCCTCCACACATGTCCTCTCTGCTCCTGGGCAAGGCCAGTGCAGCCATGCTGGGCACCCCTGTGGCCTGTCCTTGCAGCTGCGCTCTTGATGCTAAGCCATGCCTGGCCCAGCATCTGAGCCCCTCAGGTTCTCTTCGGGGAAGCGTCTCCCTCCTACTCCAGGTCTCTGCGGCCTGGCTGCAGGACGGGAGGCCCCCGCCCCAAGTGGGGCCACAAGGAGAAGGCACACGGCCTCCAAGCATCTCCGGACCCAGCCGGATGGCCACGCGCTGGCCTGCAGGGCACTCGCTGAGAGCAGGGCCAGCTGAGGGAGATGGGAGGCTAAGCCAGAGATCCCCACCCTGATGACACAGGCCCTGGAAGAAATCTCAGGCCACCCAGCCTTCTCTGAATCTACACCAGTAAGTCTCTGGTTTTCTTTTCTTAAACCAGACCAAGTGTATTTCTGTCACTTGCATCCACAAAAGTCCTGACAAGGATAGCACCTTGAAGGCCCCGCAGCAGCAGCTGCCCCTTATGTGCGCCAACTCAGCGTGGCCATCCACAGACGAGCCAGCGCTACGCTGCACACGGGCCCTCCTTCAGCTTCCTCAGCAAACCCTCACCAAAGGCCCCCTGGCGGGTCCAGTGCCAAGTCCGGGACAGAGGTAAGGACAACTGGGGGCATCGTGATTCCAACCCTCTCTGGGCCCTGAACACCGTACCCCTCAGGAAGCTGGCCACAATGACCACTCCCCTCCCCCGGCCACCTCACCTGCAAACCCATGGCTCACAGGGCTCGGAGACTGGGGCTCCCCAGAGGGGCTGGGGAGGGACCCCAGGAAACATTAAGCAAACAGGAAGCACAGACACCCCCCAAACTCCCACTCCCCAGAGCTCAGCACACACGCCACACAGCACCCACAGTCACACGTGAGAGCAGGGTGCAGGGTCCACGCCAGTGATGCCGGGAGAGAACAGAGACTCCACCCACCCGAGGGAGTCTGGGGAGACGTTTATTTTACTTTTATTTATTTATTTTTTTACCTTCCTAAGAAATGGAGTCTCGCTATGTTGCTCAGGCTGGACTGCAGTGGCTATTCCAAGGTACAATCCCACTACTGATCAGCATGGGAGTTTTGATCTGTTCGGTTTCCAACCTGGACCGGTTCACCCCTCCTTAGACAACCTGGTGGTCCCCCACTCCCAAGTAGTCTTACTTTTGAGACAGGGTCTCGCTCTGTCACCCAGGCTGAAGTGCGGTGGCACGATCATGGCTGACTGCAGCCTCCATCTCCCAGGCTCAGGCAATCTTCCCACCTCAGCCTCCTCAGTAGCTGGGACTACAGGCAAATACCACCACACCCAGCTAATTTTTGTATTTTTCATAGAGACAAGGTTTTACTCAGGCTTGTCTCAGGCTCCTGGCCTCAAATGATCCTTCCACCTCAGCCTCCCAAAGTGCTGGGATTACAGGCGAGAGCCACCACACCTGGCTTGTTTTATTTTTAATGCAAGGACAAGGGAGGCTTTTTACAGAGAGTGGCTACACGTCAGGAACACAGCCACAGGACTGGCCCCAGCGTAAGTCAGCTCATGAGGCCTGCTAGCAGGGCATGTGGTCAGTGTCTCCTCCTGGCCTCAGACCTGGGACCCACAAGGTCTACATTGTTTTTTTTTTTTTTTTCTGAGACGGAATCTCGCTCTGTCGCCCAGGCTGGAGTGCAGTGGCGTGATCTCGGCTCACTGCAAGCTCCACCTCCTGGATTCATGCCATTCTCCTGCCTCAGCCTCCCCAGTAGGTGGGACTACAGGTGCCCGCCACCACACCCGGGTAATTTTTTTGTATTTTTAGTAGAGATGGGGTTTCACCGTGTTAGCCAGGATGGTCTTGATCTCCTGACCTCGTGATCCGCCTGCCTCGGCCTCCCAAAGTGCTGGGATTACAGGCATGAGCCACCGCGCCCGGCCACACAAGGTCTGTACTGTTACACAGGAACCCCCTGGACCAGGGTCTTTGCAAGCTGCAGACCAGATGGACGCTGGAAAACAAGGCAAAGGGGGAAGGAGGGAGGACACAGCTTTGACTAAAAGCTGGAGAGGGGCCTAGGAGGGGCAACTAGCAAAGCAGCCACTCAAGCCGCAACCTACAAAAGGCCTGGTTAAAAGAGGTCTGTAGCAATGGCCGGGCGTGGTGGCTCACACCTGTAATCCCAGCACTTTGGGAGGCCGAGGCCGGCGGGTCACAAGGTCAGGAGATCAAGACTATCCTGGCTAACACGGTGAAACCCCATCTCTACTAAAAACACAAAAAAATTAGCCGGGCGTGGTGGCGGGCGCCTGTAGTCCCAGCCACTCGGGAGGCTGAGGCAGAATGGTGTGAACCCAGGAGGCAGAGGTTGTAGTGATCCGAGATCGTGCCACTGCACTGCAGCCTGGGCGACAGAGCGAGACTCTGTCTCAAAAAAAAAAAAAAAAAGGATGTCTGCACCAAGATTTTAAACAAAAGTAAGGTTAAAAAGCTTGAAGGAATGCCACCTGGTGTGAACAGACCCTGCATTGCTGCAGCCTTGCAGAGGGTGCCCCATTGTTCACATCTCCCCAAACCCCAGTGTCTGAGCCTCCAAGTGCGGCTGCCTGGTCGGCCTCTGGTCCCCTGGCCCCATCAGCACATGGCCCAGGCCTTGCTCCCGCCCATCCACACGTCCACCTGAGCACAGACTGGGGCGGCCGTTCCCAGATCTTATGAACCCTGGAGGAAGCCAAACACACAGGCCCCACTGTGCTGGCCCCACCCCCAAGGGGAGAGAATTCAGGAGGAGCGAAGGGCAAGGAGGAGCCCAGCCAGCATTACCTCGTCATCCTTCCATTCCGAGAAGTCAATCTTGAAGGAGGGCAGGGAGAACTGCTGGCTCACCCCTCTCTTGTAGTGGACGGTCTCGGACTGTAGCGAGGGGCTCTTGGGGCTGTATCTGCAGGGAGCCAGGAGCAAGCAGTGAGGCTGCGGCAGGAAGAGGGCCCTCCGTGCCCGTCCCTCCCACTCCGACAGCTGGAAGGGCTGCAGACACCTGTCTTTTGGGGACCCTCACTCATGGGGAACAGCAAACAGCCTACATGGCCACATGGCCCTCACCCTTCCAGGGCCTTCCACGGCCTCTCTGCTCACCATGCAGCTCTCCCCAGGTCAGGCCTGGCTACGATTCTCCCAGAGCCCACACCTGCCCAATCCCTTTGATACCTCCCCAGTGTAGCTGTGCTTTTCCTTTCCATCGGTGCTAAGTTGGTTTATTTATTTATTTATTTTTTTGAGATAAGAGTCTCGCTCTGTCGCCCAGGCTGGAGTGCAGTGTTGTGATCTCAGCTCACTGCAACCTCTGCCTTCTGAGTTCAAGTGATCCTCCTGCCTCAGCTTCCCAAGTAGCTAGGATTACAGGTGTGCGCCACCATGCTAGGCTAATATTTTATTTTTAGTACAGATGGGGTTTCACCATGTTGGCCAAGCTGGTCTCGAACTCCTGACCTCAAGTGATGCACCTGCCTCAGCCTCCCAAAGTGCTGGGATTACAGGCCTGAGTCACTGCACCCAGCTTGAGTTTACTTTTTAAATGAACACAGTACTTAAGTATACACAGTGCAAAATGCATCTTCCCCAACCCTCACGCCTGCTCCCAGAGGCCTGCTGTCCGCCCCAGCAGAGACCCACAGATCACTCCCGGAAGGCGGAGGCACAATGGTGCCCACATGCAGCGCGGGTCTCTCTTCCTCAACGTTCAGCCGGGGTAGGCGTCAACACTGCTCTTTCATGCGTCCGCACACATCAGGGGCTGTGTCCTGTGAACCACCACACAGGTCCCGCTGTGGTTTTACTGATTCAGTCAGGGCCCCTGGGGGACACCAGCAGATGGTCACCAACATCTAACTTTTCCCAACACTGCTTCAAGGACCGCCCTTCTGCATGTCTTAGCCACAGGCACGAGTGCATCCCTAAGACAGGTGCCTCAAGCAGTTTCATTTCTGATAAAACTCCATGCAGGAACCCAATTCACAATCCACAGCCCCTCCCCTCCACCCCACCGCCCTGCTTGCCTGTGGCCAGGGCTCCACAGGCTCTCCTGGACAAAGGCACACCAAGCTCAGAAATGGTATGGGGCGTGGGGGAGCCACCACTGTACACACAAAGGCAGAAGAGGCCTGCCATGGCCGCCAGAGCCCAGCATGGTTGGAGGCACTACAGGGGAGGCCCGGGCTCAGCCTCAGGAAAAGGCACAGTTAAGACGCCACCCTCAGGTGGACCCCAGCCTTCTCCTGTGAGATGCGGAGGCCTGGACACACCCCTCTGTCTGAGCCTCAGTTTCCTTGTCAGGAGGCAGGGAGGGTGGCTTGCCCTGCAGCTCAAATGGATGGAGCACTGGCAGGCTGGATGGTGTCCGGGTGCCTGGGCACAGCCTCCAGGTCCTGGAGCCTCCAGGTCCTTCTCTGTGATCCCTGCTGGGAGGGGAAGCTGGCCTTGCACCACATCCTGAGAGAGGGGGACAGTGGCACTGGAGCTGTTCCTGCTCTGTGATCCCCGCTGGGAGGGGAAGCAGGCCTCTTACCAGGTCCTGAGAGAGGGGGACAGTGGCACTGGAGCTGTTCCTGCTCTGTGATTCCTGCTGGGAGGGGAAGCTGGCCTTGTGCCAGGTCCTGAGAGCGGGGGACTGTGGCATTTCTCTCATCACTAGCCCCCAGGGGTCTAGGAGAGGGTGACACCAGCCAGGGCTGGCAGGGCACCCTCTCTGCTCTCTCTAGCCTTTCTGGTAGCAGCGGGACCCTCTCTTCAAGTGCACCTGAGATGGTCACCCAGCCCCTGACAGCTGGAGCACTGGGGGGCAGCGGATAGACAACTTACACTGGCCTGTGTCCTCGGCCCGCACCCTCTCTGTGGCAGCCCCTGGACACCTCCCCAGAACCCAGCTCCTCCACCATGTCGGCCAGGTCCGAGGAGGGCACCAGGCCCCGTGGGTGTCACACACTCAACCCCAAGCAGTGGGGTGCAAGGAGGGGACAGAGGGGCCTGCCCTGGTCACTCCAAATGCTCCTACGCCCAAGAATTCGACGCCTGTCATAGCACGCAGGCATGCATTACTCGTGTCATTAAAGAAATATAATCAAGTGCCGGGGCAAGGTAGAGCCTCAAAGAACAAAGTCTAGAAAAAGGGACCTGTTCCTCCCCAAAGTGCTGCTCCACAGGAGGAGCCCTGGCTGCCGGGGAGCCCAGGGCCAGAGCCCAAGGGCGGCCTCACCTGGTGGCAGGTCCCTAAGAACCTCCACATAAGCCGTCTCCACCAGCCCCTCAGCTCGAGCACTCAGGCTCCTTTCATGAGCACCTGTCACGCGAGGGGCTGTGCACAGGACACATGGTCCCCTCCTCACACCACCCACCCGCACTTCCAGCTGAGGACACAGAGGCACAAGCAGTCACGTGCCCCCAAGCCACTCAGCGGGGACAGCATTCAAAGCCTAGGCTCTCAACCACACCCTATCCCCAGATGCAAAGCTGACCACTGAGCGGTGTGCTCCAGTGCAGGAAGGCAGGGGGCACGCTCTTGCCTGTCTCTAAAGCCACTTGGGGCACATGTGCCCTTGTAGCCCGGAGGCGGTCCTGCCAGCTCCTGCTGAAGTTGCAGTTTTCAAACTTTCAGGGCCAGAAGGACCCTTATCTCAAATAAAACTTCTGAAAGTACAAATATCTAATTATGACACAATAAAAAATAAATATTTGGTCCCAGCCCCAGTTCCTGACACAGAGTCCTCTAAAACCCTTGTCATTTCCTGAGCAACAGGGGTGCTAGGAGCCTCTTTTGTTCTAATATTTGTTCCTTGACCTTTGCTCCCAACACAGAACTCCAAACCCTTGGAATTTCCCGGGTGGTAGGAGTGTCTTATGTGCCAATGAGGTGACTCTTGGCTCCTGGAGGTGGCTGGCTGCCAGAAAGACCAAGCCATGATTAGAGACTTGGAAGTGTCGTCTAAGAGCTCCCGAGCAAAAACAAACAAAAACCTGGGCCAGGTGGGCCGGGCATGGAGGCTCACGGCTGTAATCTCAGCACTTTGGGAGGCTGAGGCAGGTGGATCACCTGAGGTCGAGAGATTGAGACCAGCCTGACCAACATGATGAAACCCCGTCTCTACTAAAAATACAAAATTAGCCAGGCATGGTAGCATATGCCTGTAATCCCAGCTACTCGGGAGGCTGAGGCAGGAGAAGCACTTGAACCTAGGAGGCGGAGATTGCAGTGAGCCAAGATCACACCATTGCACTCCAGCCTGGGCAACAAGAGCGAAACTCTGTCTCAAAAACAAACAAAAACCACTTTGGGAGGCTGAGATGGACAGATCATGAGGTCAAGAGATTGAGACCATCCTGGCCAACATGGCGAAACCCCCATCTCTACTAAAAATACAAAAATTAGCCAAGCGTGGTGGCACGTGCCTGTAGTCCCAGCTACTCAGGAGGCTGAGGCAGGAAAATTGCTTAAACTCGGGAGGCGGAGGTTGCAGTGAGCCAAGATTGTGCCAGTGTACGCCAGCCTGGGCAGCAGAGTGAGGCTTCGTCTCAAAACAAAACAAAACAAAACAAAAACAAAACAAAAACAAAAAAAAAACCTGGAACTGAATTTCAGCCCAGCCCCATCCTCCAGGGAGGGGACAGGGGCTGGAGATGGAGTTAATCATCAATCCTGCCTACGTGATGAAGCCTCCAGAAAAGGCCCTGAAATATGGGGTTTTCAGGAGAGCTTCTGGTTTGCTGAATACGAGGAAGGTGGTGCGCCCCACCCCTTCCCCCACACCTCACCCTGTGAACCTCTTCATCTGAATCCTTTACAATCAACCAACAAACACCAGCCAAGTGTTTCCCTGGGTTCTGTGAGCCACACTAGCAACTCATCAAGCCCGAGGAGGGGGCTGTGGGAGCCTGATTTATGGCTGGTTGCTGAGAAGTTCAGGTGACAGCGGGGGCTTATGAGTGGCATCTGAAGTGGGGCAGTCTTGTGGGACTGGGCCCTCAAAGTGCAGGGGTTGCATGACCTCCAGGCAGCGTTGGAACTGAAACCAGTCAAAGGACCCCAGCTGGTTCCCGCAGAAAAGTGGGGAGTCCCTGGGGTGGGAGAAACCCCTCACATCGTGGTAAAGTCCTGGGAGTATGGTGAAAGAGCACGGTTTGGTTTTCTCCCTCTGGTTAGTAAGGTGGACAGAAGCCTCCCCTAGGAGTCTGGGGCCCCCAGCCAGGCCGGTGCCAGCCGCCCGCGGGACTCACACTGCCCTGCCGTTCAGGAACTCCTCCGATGCCTGGCAGTAGATGGTGATGGCCACGCGGGCATCAGCGTCGAAGGTGAACTCCAGGCTGTAGAGCACCCGGGGCTTGTCGCCGTCCTCGGTGGGGCTGTCGGCATCGTCTTTGTACCTACCCCAGGCGGTGGAGAGAAAGGCAGCGGGTCAGCGGCCACATCTGTGGAGGCTGCCTCCTCCCCTGCCAGGCTGAGGGGCCGTGGAGGTGGCTATGTGGACACAGCCCGCTTCTCCAGTAGACATAGGGGCTGTTTCCTATGTGTACATGAAAGCCCAGTGGTCCAGGGCTTGCCTCTCCTTCTTCCTGCCCACAGAAGACGGGGTACGTGCTTTTGGTTCAGAGACAGCCCCAGATGCCTCAAGTCTAGTCGGTTTAAGCAGTTTCTGAACCTGCTAAAATCTGGTGCTGGGTCATTCCTGTCTGTGGGGGGGGGCCGTCCTGTGCATGGCAGGAAGTCTGCAGCACCCCTGGCACCCACCTGAGATGCCACGCACCCCACCTGGCTGCCTCCAGACACTGCCCAGGGTCCCTGTGCGGCACAGCTGAGAAGCCCTGGCTAAACGGCTCTTGTTCCACATGCCCTTTCCCTCGCTCAGCCCAGGACAGCCTCTCATTCCACACGGGAGGGCGCAGAAACTGGGGCCCCTCCCGCCTGCCCTTTTCCTCAAGCATCAAGCCAGAACCTCCACCACAGGCTGCGCCCCACAGAGCCACAGGGTCCCCAGGGGCAGGGTGAAGGTTACCTCACCAGTCGCAGGGAGTCTTTGCGGATGTTCACCAGGCTCCGCAGCGTCTTCACGGGCTCGTGGGGGGCAGGAGTGACGTAGGGAAACTAGGAGAAAAACCACAGGGCCCCAGGTGACTCCCTCAGGAGCAGCCAACAACAGAAAACGGGTCAGGGTGCAGCAGCCACAGCCCCAGAGGGTATCCCTGGGCTCTCGTCCCGTGTGAGGGGCTGTACTGGGTGCGCTGTTCTCATTTACAGGTAGAAGCTGCAGGCCACGCAGCCAGCACACGCAACAGCCAGGACCAAATCACCCTGAGCAAATCTGGCCAGGCAGCCTCAACGCCAGACCCCTGCACGCTGGGGCTGCCCATCCCCAACCTGCTCTCCCAGGCTTCCCATATCCATCACTGCCCCGAGCACCCTCAGCCCCTTCCTCAGTCCCCACCCTTTCCATCCCCAAAGCTTCCTACGACCACAGCCCAGCAACCCGCCCCAGGGCCCCCAAAGTTTACTGGCTCCTCCGGCCTCCTGTCCCCTGAGGCCTGCACCCTCTCACCTCTTCCTCTGTTCCCAGGACCCCTGCCTTCTTGCTTCTTCTGGAGGGGCCCCCTTCCCACCTATCATGGCTTGGTTCAGCCATGGCCTCTCCAGTAGAGCCTCCCTTTCTGCCCCTTCTCTCTTCTACCCATTTGTCCCGTATTCATTGTCTACGCCCCCACCAGGTAGCAGAGGCAGGATCTGCTTTCACCCCAAGCCCTGGAAGAGCACTAGGCACGCAGCAGGTGCCACATGTGTGCTGAACAAACAGACAGCTCACAGTACTCGAGTACTATGACAGTACTCGAATGTGCCCTTCTCTGGCAACGAGGGGAAGATGTTAGCCAGCTGTCTGCATCTCTCCTTTGGACCATGTCTCTTGCCCACTGTTCTAGGGAAAGTAAATATTCTTTTTTTTTTTTTTTTTTTTTCTTTGAGACAGTCTCCCTTTGTTGCCCAGTCTGGAGTGCAGTGGTGCAATCTCGGCTCACTGCCACCTCCGCCTCTCAGATTCAAGTGATTCTCCTGCCTCAGCCTCCCGAGTAGTTGGGATTACAGGCACGTGCCACCACACCCGGCTAATTTTTCTTTTTTTTCAGTAGAGACGGGGTTTCACCATTTTGGCCAGGCTCGTCTCAAACTCCTGACCTCAGGTGATCTGCCCGCCTCAGCCTCCCCAACTGCTGGGATTACAGGCGTGAGCCACAATGCCCAGTCTGTAAATACTATTTTTGCCTTGTAAAGAAAGTCATCCAAGAAGGCTGGAATCAAATCTACAATGTTCTGCAGCCGTTGCAGCCCAGACGCACCCATTCAGTATGGCTGCTCTGTTTCTCAGTGACCTGCCCCTGGCCATCTGGCCTCTAGGGGGCAGCACCAGGACACAACCCATTCCAGGGCACCTGCCCACACCCAAGCTCAACTGGAATCCTGCCAGGAGGTCTGCCCCCTTTAGGGGTGATTTGGTGCCTGCTTGCCCTCATGGCTGGGATGCAGACTGCTGGGGACAGGGGCCTCCCACCCCCACAGCCCCATGAGACAGCCCTGTCCAGACCCACCTGGACCGGGCGGCTGCCCAGGAAGTTCAGATCCATGTTCTCTCCAAAGAGGTAACCTTCAGGGTGGGGGGTGTCGAATTTCTCTCCTCCCATGAAAAAGTGCGAAGCAAAGTAGTTTCCTGTTTAAAAAAGGAAACACGATTATAGATTTTTTTTTTTTTTGAGACAGAGTCTCAGGCTGGAGTGCAGTGGCGCTCCACCCAGGCTGGAGTGCAGTGGCGCTATCTCAGCTCACTGCAAGCTCCGCCCACTGGGTTCAAGCGATTCTTCTGCCTCAGCCTCCCGAGTAGCTGGGATTACCGGCACCCACCACCACGCCCAGCTAATTTTTGTATTCTTAGTGGAGACGGGGTTTCACCATATTGGCCAGGATGGTCTCCAATGCCCGGCCTCAGGTAATCCGCCCGCCTCAGCCTCCCAAAGTTCTGGGATTACAGGTATGAGCCATGGCGCCCAGCCTGGAAACAGTTATCGACTCTGAGGCTGAACACAGCCTGGTGGGAACATCTGACGGCCAAGAAGCTCGGCCCTGAGAAAGGCTCCACCTGAGGGGAGCTGGTGCAGACAGGCCAGCGGGCGCCCCTCATACCCTCTGCCTCGGCCACCTGGCCTCGGGCCTTCCAAGGTGGCCTCCTGGCCTCTCCACACTGCCAGCCTCAACACCCTTCCCTGGACGGCTCCTCGCTGCTCCCAGCCCGTCAGCCAGCATCCAGCTCCAACACCACTTTCTTCTGTAGTGGCCTGAGCTGTGTTTCCAATGAAGTTCGGGTCCTACTCCACACCCAGCCCCTAGCTGTGCATGTGACCTTATTTGGATCTAGGGTCTTTGCAGATGTAATCAAGTTAAGATGAGGTCATACTGCATTGAGGGGCTCTAAATCCAGTGACTGGTTCTTAACAGAAGAAAGGAGAGGGAGGTTTGGATGCAGACTCGAAGGGAAGGCCAAGGGAAGAGACGGAGGCAAGAGATTGGAGTGATGCGGCCACAAGCCCAGGGATGACAATGAGTGCCTGGGGCCCCAGGAGTGGGGAGAGGTAAGGAAGAGTCCTCCCCCAGCGCCTTCGGGGACCGTGGACCTGCTGGCACCTCGGTTTCTGACGTGTGCCTCCGTGATGGTGAGAGAATACATTTCTGCTGTTTCAAGCCACGGTTAGAGGTCATTTGTCACAGCCACCCCAAGAAATCCTTACACATTTCGTGACCCCAGGCTAAGTCACCTTACCCCCAAATCTGAGCCCTGTGTACTTTCCATGGCAGCACCCAGCCGGGTTTAGAAGTCTCTGTGGACCTGGGCTAGTTCGCTCAGTCTGACTCCCGCGTGAGGGCGGGAGGCTGTAGGTGGCGCCCATCAGGACCCTGGCACACTTAGGCATGAGATCTGCGCTTCTCCTATGAGGAGGGGATGGACAGCTGGGCATCCTCAGAGACCTGCGCTCACAGCCCTGCCAAGGAACACTGAAAGCATGGCCTCTCCCCTGGATTCCTGACCTGACGCCCAGATCCAGCCCCATTTCTCCTGGCACACAGCCCCGGAGAGGAGGACCCGGGTGACCACGGGAAGAGCCCCCGGGAGGAGGACCCGGGTGACCACGGGGAAGAGTCCCCGAGAGGACGACCCGGGTGACCACGGGAAGAGCCCCCGAGGGGAGGACCCGGGTGACCACGGTAAGAGTCTCCGAGGGGAGGACCCGGGTAGCTGCAGGGACCTGTGGATTTCAGGGATGCTCAGAATACATGGTCCTCAACCTCACGTATTGCAGGGACTTCTGGGAATTCTCAGAATTCCCACTGGGGGCCCCAGAATCCCTATTCCTTCTCAGAATTCCCACCTGAGGCCAGGTGGGCCCTTCCCGGGGCCCTCAGCAGGAATTCTGAGACCTTCAGGCGCTGCACGGTCTGTGTCCTTCCCGAGAACCACGGCCCCAGTTACAGTTGGCACAGCCACGGCCACCAAGACCAGCCGGGCCCCAACAGTGATTCCAGGGTGCTCCTCCTGAGGGAGGTGGCCCAGAGCCAGGTGCCCAGCATGGCTGCTGACTGCCAGGAACAGTGGTTGGGAGCCGCAGCCCCACCTAACCCAGCATGCAGAACAGGGACCACTGAGAGCTGATGACGACCAAAAACAAAGAAGAAAGCGGCAACTGCTTCAGCAAGTGGGACGCCCTGATTTTATGGCCCACCACACAGCTGCTGGAACCAAGCTGATCCAGACATACCGATGTGGAGCGAGTCACAGAGTATTTGCAGGTTAAAGAAAACAAGTTAACACACTGCAAGATCATTTTCTGAGGGGTCACCGCACGCACTGAGATGTGCGCAACACAAATTGTGAATACACAGAGAATGTTCTGGAAGGACACGCCCACAAGGCTGCCAGGGAAATTGGTGCAGAGCAGACGAGGGGTGGAGCAAAGCCCATGTGGTGGTTTTAAATCAAAAGAAAGAAAGAACACCTGCAGTACAGTGAGCCCAGGATGCCTTCCCCGATTACCTGGGCCTTGCACATAGCCCCACCACATTGAAATACACAAAGTCTTTAAAGGTGAATTTTCCACACAGCCTACGGGGCGGGGCCAGGGGCCACAAGGCACCCCGTGCCTCAGGGCACGGTGGTCTCCGGATGCTGGCCTCAGACCAACCTCAAGCCCCAGTCATGGAGCAGGGCTGAGACAGGGCCCGGCCCAGAGCCACCTGCCTGCTCCTCCAAGATGTGCACCATGTTCATGAAAACCACATGAAGGACTCGGCTGCTGGGAACCCCCGCACTAGCCGCTGGCAGACAAGGGCCACAGCAGCACGGCAAGAGGGTGTGGGAAGCCCGGTGACCCTGCTGACCAGCCCAGGACCCATCGTCGGGGGCACCCTTAGCAGTGATCAGCCCCCACCCTTCCAGGCTCTCCCCAGCGCTGACGTACTGAGATGGGGTCCAGAAGGCCGGGCAGCCTTGGTCTGGAGGGACACTCAGGAGCGGGCTTGTCCCTGCCAGGCCTTCCAGGCCGAGGCACTGGGCACTCCATGGCCCCAGGCAGGAGACAGGTCCCTGGTCCAGAAGCCTCCTGCTCCAACCTCCTCCCAGGGCACCTTCAAGGCACAACCACTTTGTGTCCAAGAAGCCCCCGCTGTAGGCAGAAGATGAGCGAGGTGGCCAGCCTCCACGAGGGCCCCCAGCGCATCTCACCTCCCGGCCGACATGTCTCTGGGCAGACTGCACCCACACTGAACAGGGCTGACCAGGTGACCGCATGAAATGATGACCGCAGAGACTGCATGAAAATGATGGTGTGTGGCTTCTAAGGCTCTGGGGAAGCTGCCACCATGCTGTGAGGACACCCAAGCAGCCCCATGGAGAGGTCCCGAGGGGAGGACCTGAGGCCTCCCGCTAAACCCAGCACCGGCATGCCGGGCCTGTGAGCCAGGGAGGCAGCCCCTCCACGCCCAGGCAAGCCCTCAGAGGACCACAGCCCACCCACAGCCTTTTTTTTTTTTTTTTTGAGACAGGGTCTTGCTCTGTCGCCGAGGTTGGAGTGCAGGGGCACGATCACTGCAGCCTTGGACCTCCTGAGCTCAAACAATCCTCCTGCCTCAGCCTCCCAAGTAGCTGGGATCACAGTGTGCACAATGTCTGGCTCATTTTTGTTTATTTTTTGTAGACATGGGGTCTCACTATGCTACCCAGGCTGGTCTCAAACTTCTGGGCACAAGCAATCCTCCCACCTTTGCCTCCCAAAGTGCTGAGATTACAGGCGTGAGCCACCGTGACACAGCCTGAGTAAGGACTCACGAGTGATGGTGAGCCAGAGCCCCCCGATGGAGCCGCTCCCAATCCCAACCCTCACCGTAAGGTAGGAAGTGCTCACTGTGCTAAGCCGCTACACTCTGAAGGAGTCACCCAGAAAGAGACGTCGAGTCTTTCTGAGACGTGGTCTACGTGACTGTCATTTCTCCTCTCCTGGCTCCCAATTCGATTTCATTTCTACAGCCACAGCACTGGTTAGAGCCTCTGGCACCATCTGCCCCGTGACTGTGCCCATTCACCAGTCTCCCCACATCCCCTGGGTCCCCAGGTCTGTTGTTTCTGGACCCACTGCCCTCAAAACCCTGCTGGCGTCCCAGCCGCACTGGGGCAGGTCCCAGTAGCCTCCGAGGCCCCAGACAAGGCCACTCTGCCAGCCCCGGCCCACTCACACCTCGGGGCCCTGGAGTCCTCAGCTCATCCAGCTCTTCCCTGGAGCTCCGGCTGCACCTCAGGCTGCTCTCTCCACGAGGCCTCTTCTGACACCCCTTTTACAACTTGCCAAGCCTCCCACACCCCAGCTTGCCAACCAACCTTTCCACTCCCCTTTCCGGCCTTATTCTTCTCCATAGGACTTTTCAGCCTGGTGTTCTAGGTTGGAGGCTCTAAGATCTTACTGTATGTAGTTTTAAGCTTCAATAATTTCAAAAAAAGTAATTAAGCTGGGCCAGTGGTTCATGCCTGGGCGCTTTGGAAGATCAAGGCAGGAGGATCGCTCGAGCCCCGGAGTTCAAGACCAGCCTGGGCAACATAGGGAGACGCTGTCTCTACAAAAAATTCTTAAAAATTAGCTGGGCATGGCAGCGCATGCCTGTAGTCCTAGCTACTCAGGACACTCACTGAGGCAGGAAGATAGCTTGAGTCCAAGAGTTCAAGGCTGCAGTAAGCCATGATCACACCACACTGCACTCCAGCCTGGGCAACAGAGCGAGACCCTGTCTCTCTTCCCGTCCCCCCACCACCACCCCCACCCCCGCCAACTCTCTCTCTATATATATATGCACACACATACATACATATAAATAGCTTCAGAGAAACAAATGCTACAAACTAAAACACCTGCATAGGTAATGTGATTATTAATTTTTTCCTTTATCTTTTTAAAATTAAGTTTTCTACAATTAACATGTATCATTTGTAAAACAAGAAATATTATTTTTAAAAGATTAGAGACAAGGAAGAAGAGTGTTTGTTAAAGCAATGGTTGTAATATCACAAAACTGGGACCATGTTCTAGAATTAGATCGAGGTAATGGTTGCATGACTGAATATACCAAAAATCACTGACTTGTACACTTTAAAAAGGTGACCCCATGGTAAGTGAATTTTACCTCAAAAAAACTTAACTGGAAGGACGTAAGTTGTGAGGTGATGAATCACTAATTTTTATACTAGGTTTTTATGTCAATTTTGGGCAAGTAACTTGGAATTAGATGCTATTGTTACATAAAAATCTTGCTAATTCCTATCTAATTGATGTTATCAAGGTTTCTCAACTTAAAAAACAGAACCCAGGTGCAGTGGCTCACACCTGTAATTCCAGCACTTTGGGAGGCCAAGGTGGGTGGATCACCTGAGGTCAGGAGTTGGAGACCAGCCTGACCATAATGGAGAAACCCTCTCTCTACTAAAAATACAGAATTACCCGGGCACGGTGGTGTGTGCCTGTAATCCCAGCTACTTGGGAGGCTGAGGCAGGAGAATCGCTTGAACCTGGGAGGCAGAGGTTGCGGTGAGCTAAGACTGGGCCACTGCACTCCAGCCTGGGCAACAAGAGTGAAACTCCATCAAAAAAAAAAAAAAAAAAAAAACTAGTAATTGAGGGGCCCAAGCACGGTGGCTAACACCTGTAATTCCAGCACTTTGGGAGGCTGAGGGGGGTGGATCACTTGAGGTAAGGAGTTCTAGACCAGCCTGGCCAACATGGTAAAACCCCATCTCTACTAAAAATACAAAAAAAAAAAAAAAAAAATTAGCCGGGAGTGGTGGTACATGCCTGTAATCCCAACTACTCAGGAGGCCAAGACAGCAGAATTGCTTGCATCTGGGAGGCGGAGGTTGCACGGAGCCGAGATTGCACCACCTCACTCCACTCCAGCCTGGGCAACAGAGCGAGACCCCATCTCAAAAAAAAAAAAAAAACCTAGAATTGAGGCTGGAATCATTTTAGCAACAGCTTGTATCCAACTGTGAATGCGTGAATTAACCAGGAGGAAAAGGAACCCATCTACTCAAGAGACATATTTCCAATGTTTTTTAGTATTTCTACTTGTTACTGATAAAAACTGGAATATTTGTTTGATCAATTGGGTATTAGTAATGGCCATTCAAACCACGAAAAACTCCTCACACCTTATGATGTAAAATTATTTAAAATTCTAATTTCAATTGGTGCACATATTTTGGTTGCAGACACACAATATGATCAATATAAGATTTTTGCTGGGCGCGGTGGCTCACGCCTGTAATCCCAGCACTTTGGGAGGCCAAGGCAGGTGGATCACGAGGTCAGCAGATTGAGACCATCCTGGCTAACACGGTGAAACCCCGTCTCTACTAAAAATACAAAAAATTAGCCGGGCATGGTGGCGGGCGCCTGTAGTCCCAGCTACGTGGGAGGCTGAAGCAGGAGAGTGACGTGAACTTGGGAGGCAGAGCTTGCAGTGAGCCGAGTCGCGCCGCTGCACTCCAGCCTGGGCAAAACAGAGAGACGCTGTCTCAAAAAAAAAAACAAAAAACAATTTTCAAGCATTAAAAATTCAAGCAGGCTGGGCACAGTGGCTCACGCCTATAATCCCAGTACTTTGGGAGGCCCAGAGGAGTGGATCACAAGGTCAGGAGATCGAGATCAAGAGCATCCTGGCTAACATGCTGAAACCCCGTCTCTACTAAAAATACAAAAAATTAGCCAGGTGTGGTGGCACACGCCTGTAGTCCCAGGTACTTGGGAGGGGCTGAGGCAGGAGAATTCCTTGAACCCAGGAAGCGGAGGTTGCAGTGAGGGAGACTCTGTCTCAAAAAAAAAAAAAAAAAAAATCAAGCAAGGCCGGGCACAGTAGTTCACGCCTATAATCCTACCACTTTGGGAGGCCAAGGTGGGAGGTTCACTTGAGCCCAGCAGTTCGAGACCTGCCTGGACAACATGGCAAAACCCCATCTCTGCCAAAAATACAAAAATTAGGCCAGGCTCAGTGGCTCATGCCTATAATCCCAGTGCTCTGGGAGGCCGAGAGGAGTGGATCACAAGGTCAGGAGATCGAGATCGAGACCATCCTGGCCAACATGGCGAAATCCAGTCTCTACTAAAAATACAAAAATGAGCCAGGCATGGTGGTGTGTGCCTATAGTCCCAGCTACTTAGGAGGCTGAGGCACGAGAATTGCTTGAACTTGGGAGGCAGAGGCTGCAGTGAGCTGAGATTGTGCCACTTCACTCTAGCCTGGGTGACAGAGTGGGACTCTGTCTCAAAACAAAAAAAATTAGCTGGCATGGTGATGCGTATCTGCAGTCCAAGGTACTCGGGAGGCTGAGGTGGAAGGATCACTTGAGCCTGGGAGGTCAAGGCTGCAGTGAACCCTGATCAAGCCACTGCACTACAGCCTAGGCAACAGAGCCAGACCTTTTAACAAAAAAAAAAAATTCAAGCGTTAAAAATTATAACCCACCAGGCACGGTGCTCACCCCTGTAATCCCAGCACTTTGGGAGACCAGGGCAGGCAAATCACTTGAGGTCTGAGGTCAGGAGTTCAAGACCAGCCTGGCCAACATGGGAAAGTCTCTTTCTACTAAAAATACAAAAATTAGGGCCGGGTGCGGTGGCTCACGCCTGTAATCCCAGCACTTTGGGAGGCCGAGGCGGGCGGATCACAAGGTCAGGAGTTTAAGACCAGTCTGGCAACAAGGTGAAACCCCCATCTCTACTAAACACACACACACACACACACACACACACACACACACACACACAAATTAGCTGGCCGTGGTGGTGCATGCCTGTAATCCCAGCTACTCAGAAGGCTGAGGCAGGAGAATCGCTTGAACTCAGGAGACGAAGGTTACGGTGAGCGGAGATCACACCATTGAACTCCAGCCTGGGTGACAGAAGACGACTCCGTTTCAAAAATAAATAAATAAATAAAAATACAAAAATTAGCTCATGCCTGTAATCCCCACTACTCAGGAGGCTGAGACAGGAGAATCTCTCGAACCCAAGAGGCAGAGGTTGCAGCGAGCTGAAATCGCGCCACTGCACTCCAGCCTGGGTGACAGAGCAAGACGGTCTTTTTTTTTTTAAAAAAAAAAGGAACCAAGTCATATGTTGACAGGGAAATGCATGACAGTGCAGGGTTACCGGATGGTCCCCCAGCAGTTAAGAACAGGGTCTACGTGATCAACACGGCGCAGACAATCAACAACTCACACCTGCAGGAGACGAGACCAACTGGGAAGAACTGGAAACACCTCACAGAGAATCCAGGCCAGCCGAGGTGGCTCACGCCTATAATCCCAGCACTTTAGGAGGCCAAGGTGGGCAAGATGGCTTGAAGCCAAGAATTTCAGACCAGCCTGGGCGACATGGCGAGACCCCGTCTCTACAAAAAATACAAAAAGTGGCCAGGCGCGGTGGCTCACATCTGCAATCCCAGCACTTTGGGAGGCCGAGGCAGGCGAATCACCTGAGGTTGGGAGTTCGAGACCAGCCTGACCAACATGGAGAAACTCCCGTCTCTACTAAAAATGCAAAATTAGCTGGGCATGGTGGTGGGTGCCTGTAATCCCATCTACTCAGGAGGCTAAGGCAGGAGAATCGCTTGAACCTGGGAGGCAGAGGTTGCGGTGAGCCGAGACTGCGCCACTGCACTCCAGCCTAGGGCAACAAGAGCAAAACGCTGTCTTAAAAAAAAAAAAAAAGTAGGCAGGCACAGTGGTGTGTGCCTGTAGTACCAGCCACTCAAGAGGCTGAGGCAGAAGGACCATGTGAGCCCAGCAATTTGAGGTTGCAGTGAGCTATGATTGGGCCCCTGGGCCACTGCACTCCAGCCCAAGCAACAGCGTGACTCTGTCTCCAAAAAAAAAAAAAAAAAAAGAACCCTATTGCTCACACATGGGTATCCACACATGGAGAAGAAACACGGGAAGGAGACCCTAGGTCCCTGATGGGCCAGGAGGAAGGGACCAAGCCTGGGGAAGTGTTAGGGGCGGGGCCGGCCTTTTCTTTTGCCTCAAGAAGAATGACACACATGTGGTGTGTGCGTGCATGAGCTGTGTACATTTGTATGTGCACCAGCTCAGGACCAAGAGGACCAGGCAGCACTGCCAAGGGGGTGGAGGAAAAAGAAAAGGAGACTGTGAGTGAGAAGTGGGAAGGCAGCTGTGGAGGTGAAAGAACACAGGTGGAACCACACCCACCGGGCTCTCTCTCCACACCTGCTGAGGTCAACGCCTTCACCCCCTTTCCCACTGGCCCCAAGGAAAGAAGGGCAGACAAGGCCCCCACTTTCAAACATGCAGGAAACGAAGCTCAGCTAAGGCCCCCAAGCTCATCAGCGCTGGAGCTGGGGCACACACCCCAACTCCAGAGCCCACTTGTTTCTCAGTCTCTGTGCTGGGCACCTCCCCTCCTGCAGCCGGGGGACCACGGGGACAGGAGTCAGTGGTGTCATCGCCAGTGACAATGGACGCTGTTCACACACAAAAAGCCACACCCAAGGGGCATCCCCAGCAGAATGGCTGAAAATCCTCCTGTGGGCTCACAGAGCCCGACAGACGCCACAGGGTCCCAAGGTTGTCCTGGAAATCCCGGCTATGTGGAACCAACACACTCAAGGACCCAGGGCCTCAGGGCAGTCCTCGAACACCGCTAAAACAAAGGCATCCTTCTCCCCTGGTTTACTGTCACCCCCAGGGGGACTGGAGCCCAGCAGTTCATTGCCTCCCTGCCCGAGGGATTCAGACTCTGGGTGGCTTGCAGGTGTCCAGGTGACCTGCACAGGGAGACAACAGCCACAGAAATGAAAACTGCAAAGTCCCTTCCGTGGGAGGCCTCGAGGCATTCCCCGAACAGCCTCAATGCCCTCCACACATGCCTCAAGGCAGGAGAATACATACGTTTGTCATCTTTACATCTGAGAAAAACCAAAACCACAAGGCCACAGGTCAGAGGCTGTCTCGGGGATGGCCAGGGGAGGGGGACAGCCCTGTCCCTTCCATACAGGCCACAGAGTGAGCCAAGAAGCCTTCTGGGCCCCTCTTGTGTCTCTTGCACCTTGTCAATATCTTGTGGTACACAGTGTGCAATGAACGCCACCAGACATCTGCGAGAGGAAAACAGGGACATTCCGAATCACTGAAACAAGCCAACCTTGGAAGGGCGGGAGGCCCGGGACGCGGCAAGGCCTCCCAAGAACGCGGGCGAAAGGCGAAGCACAGGCCATCTGAGTGCACAGACGGACTCAACGCAGCAGAGGAGCCGCAGCAAACACCGTCGGAGCTGCGGAGCGTGGAGGGCAGATGAGTAAAGTAGGGCCTTGCTATCAAGCCTGAAAGCACCTGCCCTGCCTGCCTGTGCCTGAACTCCGCGCTCACAGTTTTCAGGGAGAAGTCTGACCCATGTTTATCAGACCAGAGTTCAGGGTCCACCGGGTCAGAGGTTCCTGATCTGGACCCTTGAAAAGCATTTGCCTCCAAACCCACCAACCCTGGGACACCCCTAAGAGAAAGAGGCCGGGCTCAGATCTCATCACAAAGGCCTTTCCTCCACACCCCCAACACGGGGACCATGTGTGGATCCACAGGCAGGCGTTCCTCATCCTCCCGTACCGAGGGGGCAAAGGCTGTGCATCTGGGGACAGGATGCCCAAGTCATAAGCAGGCCTTGGAGACAACTATCCTGCCTGTTCCACCCTAGGTAGCCCAGGCTTCCTCCTGACCTTCCAGATGCCCCCAGCCCAATGATGCCCAATGGTGAAGGTTGCTGCACCCTGACCTGAAGGCCATGGCCAAGCTCCCCGCTCTGCAGACCAGTGATTCCACATGCCCTGCCCACCCCGCCCCACCTTCCCGGCCTGGGCTGTTCCCTCCTTGGGATGCCGCGGTGAGGCCAGCCTGGACCACCCTGCAGGCCAACTGCCAGCTCGTGGTCAACACTCCCGCTGCCATTCTCCTCATAGTGTCACTGCTGCTTTATCTCGTGTACCTGTTGGTTCCCTCTGTCCTCCCCAGCCCAAAAGTAGGCATCATCCACAACTGTCCACGGCCCCGCATTCTCATGACCTCCACCCTCCATGCCTAAGAGCTGGATGAACACTCACCTAATGAATGAAAGCAGATGCTGCTGTTACTGGTGTTTGACAGTCAGGGAAACTGAGGCCCGGTGAGGCTGAGTGACCTGCTCAGGCCACACAACCAGTGAGAGACATTCTCACTGGGACCCCTGGGCAGACTCCAGAGCCTGCATTCTCAGCCATGGGAAGTAAGCCAGGATGTGAATGAAGACACCCAGCATGTCTGCCTCCTAAGAAACACAGCGGCCCAGGGACCCGGGACACCAGGGGTGGACTTCATTGGGCTGCCTCAGCCATCGTTCCCACCCGACAAAGGGGGAGTGGGAAGGCCACGAGGTGTCTACAAGGGCTCCGAACAGCTCACTGATTCCACCTGCTGAAAATTCTCCTCGTGTTCTAACAGGACAGGTGTTCCTGCTTACCAGTCTCACAAAATCAGCTGCTGCATTGCCAATAAACCCCAGGTGGGCCAGACCTGCACAAGATCAGGTCCCAGGATGCCCCCACCAGGTGGAAGGCCAGAGGGGGTGGCAGACCCACAGCCTTCGAGTGCTCTGGGGGTCCCACCCAGCTGTATCACCCACGCATTGATCCCCCTGGGCCTACCATGCTTCCCTGCCTACTACCAGTCCCCCACCCAGCTGGGGAAGTCAACACGGGCTGAGATCTTGATTTATTTATTTTTTTTTGAGATGGACTCTTGCTCTGTCACCCAGGCTGGAGTGCAGTGGTACGATCACGGCTCACTGCAACCTCTGCCTCCCGGGTTCAGGTGATTCTCCTGCCTCAGCCTTCCAAATAGCTGGGATTACAGGCACCCGCCACCACGCCCAGCAATTTTCTGTATTTTTAGTAGAGACGGAGTTTCACCATGTTGGTCAGGCTGGTCTCAAACTCCTGACCTCGTAATCCACCCGCCTCGGCCTCCCAAAGTGCTGGGATTACAGGGAGCCACCATACCCAACCTTGATTTCTTTATCTGCAAACTTGAGATCAGAGGGCCACCCTAAACTCAGGACGTCCTGAGGATAAAAAATGCCAATTTACACAAAGGAGCCTCCGACAGGTGTGAACACACTGGCTAGATGTCCCTTTCGGACCTCCCATATGTAAACGTGATACCATATTAAATACAGGGCTCTGGCTTCCAGTGCGGAACACAAAGCTGAGAACAACTCTGACTAAGCAAAGACGCTGGGGCACTGAGGGGGCATAAGCTGTAGTCACCTTTTTTGTTGGGGGTGTGTCCTCCCCTTTTCTGGAAACAGCCTCCACCACCCTCAGGGTGGCCCCCACCCCCCAGACAGGGCTGGTTGGCCCTAAGGTGGACAGTAGCACACTGGGCCATCCGAATTCACCCTCCTGTGGAATGGGACCAGGGACGACGGCAGCACTTGGCCTTTGACCAGCCCAGTGGGTGGCGATGGCCTCACACATGCCAGAGCAGCTGGGGCGCTCTGCAGGACAGCAGGATGGCGCTGAGGCTGGAGCCGAACAGAGGCTCTGGGTTCCCGCAGCTTCCACTTGTCCGTTTCCCCTGAGGTTACTGGGACTTCCCTTGGAGCCTTCAATACACTCCATTTCTTGCCTGGGCTAGCTTCCATAAACGGCACTAAGGCGGCCAATTTCGAAAGAATTAAAACCATAATAAAAAGCACTTAGGAAAGAGCTCCTATAAACCAGTAAGAAAAAAAGATAACTCAATTTTTTTTTGTTTTTTTCTTTGAGACAGTCTCACTCTGTCGCTCAGGCTGGAGTGCAATGGCGCGATCTTGGCTCACTGTAACCTCCATCTCCCAGGTTCAAGGGATTCTCCTGCCTCAGCCTCCCCAGGAGCTAGGATTACAGGCACCCAACACCACGCCCAGCTAATTTTTGTATTTTTAGTAGAGACGGGGTTTCACCATGTTGGCCGGGCTGGTCTTCAACTCCTGACCTGAGCTGATCCGCCTGCCTCAGCCTCCCAAAGTGCTAGAATTACAGGTGTGAGCCACTGAGCCTGGCCACTCAATTTTTTTTTTTTTTTTTTTTTTTGAGATGGAGTCTTGCTCTGTCGCCCGGGCTGGAGTGCAGTGGCGCAATCTTGACTCACTGAAAGCTCCACCTCCCAGGTTCACGCCATTCTCCTGCCTCAGCCTCCCAAGTAGCTGGGACTACAGGCGCACGCCACCGTGCCCGGCTAATTGTTAGTATTTTGAGTAGAGACGGGGTTTTACCATGTTAGCCAGGATGGTCTCGATCTCCTGACCTTGTGATCTGCCCGTCTCGGCCTCCCAAGGTGCTGGGATTACAGGTGTGAGCCACTGAGCCTGGCCACTCAATTGTTTTAATGTGTAAAAGCCTTCACAAGGCACTTCAACAGCAGGACAAGAAACAGATGGCCAATTCGCATAGAGAAAGGCGCTCAACCTCACTGGTCATCAGGGAAAAGTACAATGAGAAATTCAAGGTGGAATTGAAAAAAAATTAAAAATAGCACACACCCCTCACCCTACCTAGTGCCAGTATGAATGCAGAGCGACCAACACCCTTGTTCTTGCCTGCAGACATGCAAATTCGTTCACTCCTAAAAGTTTAAAATCTACGAAGGCTGAATGCACCCAACAGCCCCAACAAGTCCACTCCAGGCATAAAAACGCACCCAAAGAGATCAGGCTCAAGGGCACCACCGCCAGACACAAGGATGTCCCCAGCTCCCCTGGAGCCCGTCCACGGGCAGCACTGGGACGCTGGAAGGTCCCACAGCAGACGCCAGATCACTCACTGCTCACAGACCCCGCCCAGCCATTGCATCCCATCTCATCCCGAGGTGGAGCAACAAGAGCGCCTCCTTCCAGTTCTTTCAAGCTCAAACCCAAGCAGAAGTCGCCCAGGGAGGAAGTCAGGGGGGTGGTTCCCAGGGAAGAAGAGGGAGGCAGGTTGTTCAGAAGGGGACAATAGGGGGCCTCTGGGGGCCGGTACTGCTCTATTTTTCTCAACATGTTCATTTTGTGATCATTTATCAAACTGCACGTTAATGAGCGGTACATTTCCTAAATGTATGCTAGCCTTGGCCAGGCCCAGTGGCTCATGCCTGTAATCCCAGCACTTGCAGAGGCTGAGGCAGGTGGATCACCTGAGGTCAAGAGTTCAAGACCAGCCTGACCAACATGGTGAAACCCTGTCTCTACTTAAAAAAAAAAACAGAAAATACAAAAGTTAGCTGAGGCCGGGCGCGGTGGTCACGTCTGTAATCCCAGCACTTTTGGAGGCTGAGGCGGGCAGATCACAAGGTCAGGAGTTCAAGACCAGCCTGGCCAACATGGTGAAACCACATCTCCACTAAATATACACACAAAAAAAAGAAAAATTAGCTGGGCGTGGTAGTGGGTACCTGTAATCCCAGCTACTCCAGAGGCTGAAGGAGGATTGCTCGAACCCAGGAGGCAGAGGTTGCAGTGAGCTAAGATCACGCCACTACACTCCAGCCTGGGCGACAGAGCAAGACTCTGTCTCTTAAAAAAGAAAAAAAAAAAAAGAATATGTTAGCCTCAATTTATTATTTTTTATTTGACTTATTAATTTATTTAGAGACAGGGTCTCACTCTGTCACCCAGGGTGGAGTGCAGTGGTGCAATCTTGGCTCACTGTGAACTCCACCTCCTGGTTTCAAGAGATTCTCCCACCTCAGCCACCCGAGCAGCTGGGATTACAGGTGTGCACCACCACACTTGGCTTTTTTTTTTTTGGATTTTTAGTAGAGACAGGGTTTTGCCATGTTGGCCAGGCTGGCCTCAAACTCCTGACCTCAAGTGATCCGCCTGCCTCGGCCTCCCAAAGTGCTGGGATTACAGGTGTGAGCCCCTGCAGCCAGCCCCCAGCCTCTGATTTTTAATGTCTATGTGCAGTATATGTACACACACACTTTTTCCCCAAAGCACTGAAGCAATCTTTTCTTTCTTTCGATTCCCCAGAAGGCTCCCTGGGAGTCTGGGCTCTCAGAGGCATCACAGAGAGCGTCTGTTCCGCGGGGCGAGAGCCCTGTTAGAAGAAAGCTTCAGTTATGTGAGCAGTGGCGCCAGTGCTGAGCCCTGGGGAGCCAATGCAACCTTCTGCCCACCTCAGGGATGCCAGGCCCCGCTGAGGCCACATACCCAAGACCACGTGAGAGGACCCAAGTCCCCAGCGAGCTGGATGAAAGGACTGAGAAAACGGTGTTTCTTCTAACGGCCTCAGGTCTTGATTTCAGTCACTCCTCAAACCTCTCGCTTCTTCGCCCAGGTCTATGGAAAGGCAAATGACCGAACACTCGCTCAGGATCCAGGGACCCCCCTCCAACACTGCTCCCAGTCAGCTTCTCCGCAAACAAGCAGAGGGACACAGGCCGCTCCTCTTCCAGCCCCTCCTAGGGCGCAGCAAAGGGCTGAGCTCCGGGTAATTCTACAGCTGTTCAGCGAGCACAAGTCAGGCACTGCAGGGATGGTGCAGACGACACCACGCCGTCCTCCACTGCACAAGATGACCCCAAAGCGCAAAGCTAGAGAGCCTCACGGGACACAGTGGAAGGGCGCGGGGAAAGCCAGGCAATGTCGGAGCCAGGCAGCACCGGGTCTGGGAGGTGGGCAGGCAGGAGTGGTCACCACTTCAGGGTCATCCAGGAAATACAGAACATTTTCCAGAAAACTTCCGGGCATCATGAAAAACAAAAGCTGGGCTGGGCGAGGGCCAGGGCCTGTCCCTCCCTGCTGGCTCACATGGACTGGCAGCCGGACCTGAAAGGGGTCCAGGGAATCAGAGGTGACCCCCAGGGCTCAGCCAGGGAAACCTGGGGCCCCATTGAGCAAAACACTGGCCAAGGCCACTGAGGAAGTCACTGGCACAGCAGGGGCTACCATCAGCCCAGGACTCTGGAGCTAGTGCTCCTCCCACCACACGCCTACAGGGTTGCCCCCAATGGCAGCTGCAATTTTCACAGCCTGTTAGGATTGCTTTTACCTTCGAATGCATCCTACTATGAAACTCAAGCCCTTTTTAAAAAATTTTTATCACGAGGTCAGGAGATTGAGACCATCCTGGCTAACAAGGTGAAATCCCGTCTCTACTAATAATACAAAAAATTAGCCGGGCGTGTGCAGTCCCAGCTACTCGGGAGGCTGAGGTAGGAGAATGGCGTGAACCCGGGAGGCAGAGCTTGCAGTGAGCCGAGATAGCACCACTGCAGTTCGGCCTGGGAGAAAGAGTGAGACTCTGTCTCAATAATAATAATAATTTTTTTTTATTGATATATATATTTTTTGAGACAGAGTTTTGCTCTAGTTGCCCAGGCTGGAGTGCAATGGCACGACCTCGGCTCACTGCAACCTCTGCCTCCTGGGTTCAAGTGATTCTCCTGCCTCAGCCTCCCGAGTAGCTGGGATTACAGGCACGCACCACCACGCCCAGCTCATTTTGTATTTTTAGTAGAGATGGGGCTTCTCCATCTTGGTCAGTCTGGTCTCAAACCTCCGACCTCAGGTGATCCACCCGCCTCGGCCTCCCAAAGTGCTGAGATTACAGGTGTGAGCCACGGCACCCAGCCAATTTTTATTAATTTTTTAATAAATAGAGCCTGGGCACTGTTGCCCAGGCTGGAATGCAGTGGCGTGATCTCAGCTCACTGCAAGCTCTGCTTCCTGGTTTAAAGCAGTTCTCCTGCCTCAGCCTCCTGAGTAGCTGGGATTACGGGCACCCACCACCACGTCCAGCTAATTTTTTGGATTTTTAATAGAGGTGGGGTTTTACCATGCTGGCCAGGCTGCTCTCAAACTCCTGACCTCAAATGGTCCACCCGCCTCAGCCTCCCAAAGTACTAGGATTACAGGCGTGAGCCACTGCACCCGGCCAAATTTTATTAATTTATTCTTTAGAGACACAGTCTCACTCTGCTGCCCAGGCTGGAGTACAGTGGGGCAATCATAGCTCACTGCAGCCTCGACCTCCTGAGCTCAAGCAATCCTCCCACCTCAGCCCACCAGGTAGCTAGGACTAAAGGTGGACGCCACCACACCCAGATAATTGTTGTATTTTTTCTAGAGACAAGGTTTTGCCGTGTTGCCCAGGGTGGTCTCAAACTTCTGAGCTCAAGTAATCTGCCTGCCCTGGCCTCCCAAAGTGCTGGGATTACAAATGTGAGCCACCACGCCTGGCCGTGAGTGACTGTTTCATGGGCACTGGGCTTCTTTTTGGTGTGATGAAGATGTTCTGGAATTAGACAGTGGTGATGGCTGCACAACACAAGTATACCAAAAACCACTGGGCCGGGCACGGTGGCTCATGCCTGTAATCCCCGCACTTTGGGAGGCCGAGACGGGCGGATCACGAGGTCAGGAGATCGAGACCATCCTGGCTAACACGGTGAAACCACATCTCCACTAAAAATACAAAAAAATTAGCTGGACGTAGTGGCGGGTGCCTGTAGTCCCAGCTACTCAGGAGGCTGAGACAGGAGAATGGCGTGAACCCAGGAGGCAGAGCTTGCAGTGAGCAGAGATCGCGCCACTGCACTCCAGCCTGGGTGACAGAGCAAGACTCCGTCTCAAAAACAAACAAACAAACAAAAAAACCACTGGACTGGATGTTCTCAGTGTGACTCGCATGCTGTGAATTAGATCTCAACAAAACTGTTATTAAGAATAGCCGGGCACAGTGGCTCATGCCTGTAATCCCAGCTCTTTCGGAGGCTGAGGTAGGCGGATCACAAGGTCAATAGATCAAGACCATCCCTGCCAACATGGTGAAACCCCATCTCTACTAAAAATACAAAAATTAGCTGGGTGTGGTGGCATGCACCTGTAGTCCCAGCAACTCAGGAGGCTGAGGCAGGAGAGAATCACTTGAACCTGGGAGGCAGAGGTTGGAGTGAGTCAAGATTGTGCCATTGCCCTCCAGCCTGGGTGACAAGAGCAAGACTCCATCTCAAAAAAAAAAAAAAAAAAAAAAAGGAAATTTTTTATCACTACTAGATTAGGAAGGCAATATATCACTAATAGATTGGCAAGTATGACTTCCCTTAAATAGGTAAAGTTATCTGAAAAAAAAAAAACAACTGGGAAGCTAAATATCAAAATTAATGTAGAGATATACCATGTTCATGGATTCCCAGAGTCAGCACTGTAAAGAGCAATTCTCACCACATAGATCTATATATTCAATGTAATATTTATCAAAATTGCAGGCTGCTTTTGTAGAAATAATTGACAGGCTAATTATAAAATGTATATGGAAATGCAAAGAACTTAGCATAACCAAAACAATTCTGAAAGAGAACAAAGTTGGAGAACTTATGCTACCTGATTTCACAACTTACTATCAAACTACTGTAAACAAGCCAGTGTGTTGCTGGTCTAAGGACAGACCAGGATTTCTCAGTCTAAGCACTATGGATATTCTGGGCCCATTTATTCTTAATTGTGGGGGACTGTCCTGTGGCCTCTACCCAATAGATGCCCCCAGCTGTGACAATCACAAATGTCTCCAGACATGGCCAAATGTCCCTTGAGGGGGCAAAACTGCCCCAGTTGAGAACTTCTGGGACACACATAAATCAATGGAACAGAATGGAGAGTCCCAAGATAAACCCTCACATTCATTGTTAACTGGTGGGGTTCTTGTCGCTGTTGTTTTGATTTTTAAGAGACATGGTCTTGCTCTGTTATCCAGCCACAATGCCTGGCTTAGGTCAACTAATTTTTGACAAAGATGCAAAGGCAATTTGATGGGAAGATGATAGTCTCTACAATAAATGATACTAAAATGATTGAATTCCATCCACAAAAAAGGGGGGTTTAGATCTTTATCTCAAGCCATAAGTAAAACAAATTAATTTGGTCAGGTACAGCGGCTCACACCTGTAATCCCAGCACTCTGGAAGGCCAAGGTGGGCAGATTGCTTGAGTCCAGGAGTTTGAGGCCAGCCTGGACAACATGGTGAAACCCTGTCTCTACAAAAAAATACAAAAACTTTGCTGGGCATAGTGGTACACACATATAGCTGGGAAAACCCAGCTACTTGGGAGGCTGAGGTGGGAGAATCACCTGAGCCAGGAAGTCAAGGCTAGAGTGACATCATGCCGCTATACTCTAGCCTGAAAGACAGAGTAAGACCCTATCTCAAAATTTAAAAAAAAAAAAAAAAAAGAATTAACTCTAAATGGATCAAAATGGATCAAAGACCTAAATGTAAGAGCTAAAACTATAAAACTTCTAGAAAAGGCTGGGCACAGCGGCTCACGCCTGTAATCCCAGCAATCTGGGAGGCCAAGGCAGGCAGATCACAGGGTCAGTTTGAGATCAGCCTGGCCAATATGGTGAAAACCCCATCTCTACTAAAAAATCCAAAAATTAGCCGGGCGTGGTGGCTCACACCTGTAATCTCAGCTACTCAGTAGGCTGAGGTAGAAGAATCGCTGGAACCCAGGCAGAGGCTGCAGTGAGCTAAGATCACGCCACTACACTCCAGCCTGGGTGACAGAGAGAGACTCCGTCTCAAAAAAAAACCAACAACAACAACAACAAAATGCTAGAAAAAAATAGGAGAAAATCTTTGTGACCTTGACCTAGGCAAAGATTTCTTTTCCTATTTTTTTTTTTTTTGAGACGGCGTCTCACTCTGTCGCTCAGGCTGGAGTGCAGTGGCACGATCTCAGCTCACTGCAACCTCTGCCCCCGTCCCGGTTCCAGCGATTCTTCTGCCTCGGCCTCCCAATTAGCTGGGACTACAGGCACATGCCGCCACACCCGACTAATTTTTTGTATTTTAGGAGACATGGGGTTTCACCATGTTGCCCAGGCTGGTCTCAAACTCCTGAGCTCAGGCAATCCACCCATCTCAGTCTCCCAAAGCGCTAGGATTACAGGCGTGACCCACTGCACCTGGGCTTTTTTTTTTTTTTTTTTTGAGATGGTGTCTCACTCTGTTTGCCCAGGCTGCAGTGCAGTGGCCTGATCTTGGCTCACTGCAACCCAACTCCACCTCCCAGGTTCAAGCAATTCTCCTGCCTCAGCCTCCTGAGTAGCTGGGATTACCGGCGTGCGCCATTGCGTCCAGCTCATTTTTGTATTTTTAGTAGAGACGAGGTTTCACCTTATTGGCCAGGCTGGTCTCGAACTCATGACCTCAGGTGATCCGCCCACCTCAGCCTCCCAAAATGCTGAGATGACAGGCATGAACCACCACACCCAGCCGCCTGTATGATTTTTTTTTTTTTTTGAGACGGTGTCTCGCCCTTTCACCAGGCTGGAGTGCAGTGGTGCGATCTTGGCTCACTGCAACCTCAGCCTCCCGGGTTCAAACAATTCTCCTGCCTCAGCCTCCTGAGTAGCTGGGACTACAGGTGTGCGCCACCACGCCCAGCTAATTTTTGTATTTTTAGTAGAGATGGGGTTTCACCATGTTGGCCAGGATGGTCTCAATCTCTTTACCTCATGATCCGCCCACCTTGGCCTCCCAAAGTGCTGGGATTACAGGCGTGAGCCACCACGCCTGGCCCCAAGATTTCTTAAACATAACTCCAAAAGCAGTATCCACTTAAAAAGCAATAAATGAGACTTCGTCAAAATTCAAAACTTTTGCTCTTCAAAAGAAACACCATTAAGAAAATTAAAAGACAAGCCAGACTGGGAGAAAATATTTGCAAATCACATGGCTGACAGGAGAATCCTATCCAGAACACATAAAGAACTCTTTGTTACAACTCCGTAAGATAAACAATCCAGTTTTTGAAAATTGGACAAAAGACTCAAATAGACACTTTTCACACACACACACACACACACAAATATATGAACAGAAAGCAGGCCAGGCGCAGTGGCTCACCCCTGTAATCCCAGCACTTTGGAGGCCGAGGTGGGCTGATCACCTGAGGTCAGGAGTTCGAAACCGGCCTTGCCAACATGGTGAAACCCCGTGTCTACTAAAAATACAAAAATTAGCCTGGCATGGTGGCCAGTGCCTATAATCCCAGCTACTTGGGAGGCTGACGCAGGAGAATCACTTGAAACCAGGAGGCAGAGGTTGCAGTAGGCCAAGATTGCACCACTGCACTCCAGGGCAACAGAGCGAGACTGTCTCAAAACAAACAGAAAAGGCTGGGAATGGTGGCTCACACCTGTAATCCTAGCACTTTGGGAGGCCAAGGCAGGCAGATCACCTGAGGTCAGGAGCTCGAGACCAGACTGGCCAATATGGTGAAACCTCATCTGTACCAAAAATTTAAAAATTAGCCGGGCGTGGTGGTGCGCACCTGTAATCCCAGCTACTCAGCAGGCTGAAACAGGAGAATTGCTTAAACCCAGGAGGCGGAGGTTGCACTGAGCCAAGATCATGCCACTGCATTGCAGCCTGGGTGACAGAGCAACACTCCATCTCAAAGAAAAAAGAAAGCAGATCGCTGATGGGCTGAGGGGGAGGGTTGGGGTAGGGACTCTGCAAACAGACGGAAGGAAACTTTTACAAGGGAAATGTCTGTAATTGTGGTGACGACTGCACGATTCTTTTTTTTGTTGTTGTTGCCTCAATGTCCCCTTTTTTTTTTGGAGACAGAGTCACACCGTATCGCCCAGCTGGAGTGCAATGGCATGATCTCGGCTCGCTGCAAGCTTCGCCTCCCGGGTTCACGCCATTCTCCTGCCTCAGCCTCCCGAGTGGCTGGGACTACAAGCGCCCGCCACCACGCCCGGCTAATTTTTTGTATTTTTAGTAGACATGGGGTTTCACTGTGTTAGCCAGGATGGTCTCGATCTCCTGACCTCGTGATCCGCCCGCCTCGGCCTCCCAAAGTGCTGGGATTACAGGCATGAGCCACCGCACCCAGCCACAATTCTTTTTTTTTTTTTTTTTTTTGAGACGGAGTCTCGCTCTGTCGCCCAGGCTGGAGTGCAGTGGCGCAGTCTCGGCTCACTGCAACCTCCGCCTCCTGGGTTCACGCCATTCTCCTGCCTCAGCCTCCTGAGTAGCTGGGACTACAGGTGCCCGCCACCACACCCAGCTAATTTTTTGTATTTTTGGTAGAGATGGGGTTTCATGGTGTTAGCCAGGATGGTCTTGATCTCCTGACCTTGTGATCCACCTGCCTCAGCCTCCCAAAGTGCTGGGATTACAGGCGTGAACCACCGCGCCCAGCCTTTTTTTTTGAGACGGAGTCTCGCTCTGTCACCCAGGCTGGATTGCAGTGGTGCAATCTCGGCTCACTGCAGCCTCCGCCTCTCAGCTTCAAGCAATTCAGCCTGCCTCAGCCTCCCGCGTAGCTGGGACTATAGACGCCTGCCATCACGCCCGGCTAAATTTTTTTGTATTTTTAGTAGAGACGGGGTTTCACCGTGTTAGCCAGGATGGTCTCAATCTCCTGACCTTGTGATCCGCCCGCCTTGGCCTCCCAAAGTGATGGGATTATAGGCGTGAGCCACCGCACCTGGCCAGACGACTGCACAATTCTACAATTTAACTAAAAATCATCAAATCATGTTTACAATGGATGAGTTGTGTGGTACATGAACTACATCTCAATAAAGCTATGAAGAGTAAAACAGATATAGTGAAAACAAAGCAAATATTAAATTCAAGCTGAGCGCTGCTGCAGAACATGCTGAAAGTTCCATTAAGAAAACTGGACAGTGTTAGGTGTTAAAAATGCATATATTACCACCCAGTGACTCTTTCTCCCTGACATAATCAACAAAATTGACAGAGATGTGAAAAGAAAGCTTTCTCATCGGGTGATTGAATGATCCATGGGGGCAACCCCTAAAATCATCTCAAACGTCTCCATGGTCCCCAGTCTGCCCTTGGGGAAACACACCAAAATGCTGCTGAGGCCCCGCCTGCCTCCCACCCTTGACCTTACAGAGTTCTCGTTAAGGAGAGAGGAGAGGAGGGGAGTCTAGGAAACCAGTGGGGCACAAAGGCAAGGACCAGAAGAGATGAACAAAGAGAAGAACAAGTATCTGCAAGGTCCCAGGGAAGGATGGAGAAGAGAAAGGGAAAAAGCACAGCTGGAGAGGACCTGTGGACTGGATGGGCCCAGAACACTGCTGGCACTGGCAACATGACCCAGGCAGCTGATGGGTTTCACCTGGGTGCCAGTGCCAACCAATAGTGGCTGACGCGAGTGTTCTGTGATGGATGCTCAGTGGGAGGGAGGGCCACGAGTGATTAGCAATGACATTTCAGCCACAGTGGGATCCCGAAGCAGGCTGTAAATGACATGTATGTTATTCTGTCCAGCCCAAGTGAAGAACGGGCATCAAGTGAGCTCAGGTCCCAGGTGACAGGAAGTGCCACTCAACTTTTTGATATCTGTGTCATGCAACTGCTTACTATGATTACGGTCATTAGCTAGTCACTTATCTTCCTTTATGAGCAATTGTAGCAGCTACCATTTGGGAACTTCTGAGCCAGGTGTGGTTCTGAGGGCTGTATAAGCATCAGCCCGTTTTACAGATGAGGAAACTGGGACCCAGGGGGTTAAGCAACCTCGACCAAGGTCACTCAGCCAGAGACAGGCTGGAAGAATATCAGAGATGAAAGAGGACAACAGCAAACTGCTCCATCTGATGTGGGGCCATCAGCCCTCGGAACCTCTAGGGAAACCCCAGGGTGGAACCACCCAAAGGCCAGGCTGTCCCGCTGCTGGGCCTGGGATACAGCTGTGCTCTCCCCAGCAGGCAGGCAACAGTGCGTTCTGCCTAGCTGAGTCCATCCCCTTCAGAGTGCCCCCAGACTGTGCTGGTTCCCCTCACTTCATCCCAGTGGCCCCAGGCCCTCACCTAGTCACACCTTACAAAACCTGGGCAGAGCAGTTTTTCAAACCTGAGTGGACGTAAAACTCACATGGGGAATGGGTTGAAAATGCAGGTTCCCAGGCCCCAAGGGGTCCCAGGCAGGGCCTGGCATGTCTAGCAGTCCTCCCCCCTTGTGGGCGTGGCCCACACTCAGAGAAATCTGGCCTGTGGGTGTCCAGAGACACCCAGAAGACTGAGACATCACATCAGATGAGACGCCAGGATCTGAGGACCCAATCTAGATGTCCCCATGATGCCCAAGTTCTCTCTCCTCTTCCTTCTCTCCTTTCCACCACAAATGACCCCACGAGGAGATGGAGGGTGAGACTTGGAGCTAGATGCTCCCAGTCAACACATAACTTATCAGTAGAGGCAGAAAGAGAGCGGGGAACAAAGCTACGTGGGAGCCCCACACCTGGTTCCGGTCCCAACTATGCTTCCATCCAGCTGAGATCTTGGCAGTCACTTCCTCCTTGGTGTCTTACGTCCCTCAGCCATAACACAGAGGCCCGAGTATCGGCTGGGTCCTCTCAGCAAGGACCCTGGCCCCTCCCGATCAATTATAATCATCTCCTTGGGCCCAGCCCCACTCCTCCAACCCACACACCAAGAGCCTCCGTCCTGATGGGAGGGAAATTGCCCAAACCACTGGCTCGGCCTTCACACCAAGCCACTAAAGAAAGCGAAAGCCGGCCCCCGCGGTGAGGTCAATCTGATGACAATGAGAGCTTTCTAGGCAGAAGCGATGCGCCGGGACCCGCGCTCAGCACCCCGCCGCGCCCTCGAGCTTTCCCCCAGGAGCTCCCCCCTGTTACAAGGACGGAGCTGAGGTGCCCGGGGCGAAGGGACTGCCCCAAGGTCACCCAAGCCGGGCAGTAGCAGCCAGGTACGGCTCGGGCAGGTTCCTCCGGGGCCCCCAGCCACGCCTAGGGGTCGGGGCCGCGGGGCCGCGCGAAGGCTCGGGGTAGCAACGAGGCCCGGAGGGGGCCGAGCAGGGCGCCCCGCCCCGAGTCCCCGCCCCCGCGCCCGCCGGGTCCGCGTTCCAGCGCGTGCCTAGCAGTCCGCGCCTGGGGCCGGGCGCTCACCGGACTTCGGAGGGTAGCGATAGGCCGAGTTCGCCTGGATGTCGATGTCCTCCACCCCCGCGATGCGGCGGCTGAGAATGGAGCCCATGGTGCGCGGCGCTGCCGGGCAGAGGGGCCAGGGCCGGAACGGGAGCGGCGACAGCGGCGGGGTCCTCACGCGGACATGGCCCGGACCAGGCCGCACGGACGCTAGTCCACGGCCGCGGAGGCGCCTCGAGCCCCCACCCCCGGCTTGGCCCAGGGCCCGACGCCACGGCGGCCCTCCGCCTCCCGGTCCCGGGGCACGTCGGGAAATGGAGTCCTCTCGCCGCCGAAGGCGCCGGGAAGCAGCGCGGGAAGCCCGTCTGGGAACTATCTTTCCCAGGATGCTCCGTTCCCAGGCCCTCTGACGGATTGACAAGCACTCCGGGACAAACCAAATGGACCTAAATTCAGAGGGAAGGAACCAACAAACCACACGGCAAATGGTCCTTCCCTCTGCGTTCCAAGCGCTGCACTAACATATTAACTCTTTGGTCATTTCCTCATCTGTTCGCTTACAGACTCTCCTGGAGCCCCAGCGCCTTCCACTTGCCCCCTCTGAAATAGCTCCCTGAGTCGCTGTGGTTCTCCCCACTCCCCTGAGTTTGTCTCCCGCCCCGACCGGCAGAGGGCGTAGCTGCACCTGCTACCGGGAGCCCACTTGCAGGGTGTGCACGGAAGAAGCGAAGCACCTGCTTTGGCCTTGGCCAGAATTTGAGGACTACCATTTGGGGACTTCTGAACCAGGTGTGGTTCTGAGGGCTGTATAGCCATCAGCCCGTTTTACAGATGAGGAAGCTGGGATCCAGGGGGTTAAGCAACCTCCGGCCCCCTGACAAGGCTGAGGCCTGGTGCAGTGGCTCACCTGTAATCCCGATACTTTGGCCCCACGTCTGGACCAATTAGTTTAAAGACATAATTTCACAGCCTCCACGGAAGGCAGTAGACTCTCCCACATTTTACACACAGGGAAACTGAGGCACAGAGGAGCGAGAGCCGCATGAAATGGCGCTGCAGGCAAGATTGCAAGAATCGCTTTCAGAATGAAAACCTCGCAGTGTGCAAGGTGTTCCCTGGCTTTTGACTCACACACAGCTCTGCAAATAGATCGCTTTTTACCTACTTTTCAGTTGAGGAACTGGGATTCTGAGCAGAGTGATTTCCCAAGTCAAGCCTACTGTACCAAGAAAGCAGCTAGGGAGGGCAAGGCAGACTGAGTCTCCAATGCTCAATTCACCACAGTCCATGTGGAAATGCTTCTTATACCCTTCCAGAGACCACAGTCCAGGATCCAGTCTTCCTCTTTTTTTTTTTTAATTGTTCTGTCGCGCAGTCTGGAGAGAAGTGGCACAATCTCAGCTCACTACAGCCTTTGCCTCCCGTGTTCAAGCGATTCTCATGCCTCAGCCTCCCCAGTAGCTGGAATTACAGGCATGCACCATCACACCCAGCCAATTTTTGCATTTTTAGTAGAGACAGGGTTTCACCATGTTAGCCAGGCTGGTCTTGAACTCCCGTCCTCAAGTGATCCGCCTGCCTTGGCCTCCCAAAGTGTTGGGATTACAGATGAGCCACTGCACCTGGCCTCAGACTTCCTCTTGTCAGGGGAACTTGGGAAGCCAAATGAGTACGGCAGCCAAGAGACTTGTGTGGTTATGATGCAGGTCCAGGTCTTGGAGGAGCCTGATTAAATCTCCCTGCCCCACAGCCAAGATCCACACTTACTGAGCATTATGTGCCAGGCATCATGCTGAGGGCTCTGCACAGATCCTCTCATCTAATTCTTTGATGTTGGCCGGGCGCAGTGGCTCACACCTGTAATCTTAACACTTTGGGAGGCCGAGGCAGGCAGATAGCCTGCACCCAGGAGTTCCAGAACAGACTGGGCAACATGTCATGACCCTGTCTCTACCAAAAATGTAAAAATTAGCCAGGTGTGATGGCACGCCCCTGTAGTCACAGCTACTCTGGAGGTGGAGGCGGGAGCATAGCTTGACCCTGGGAAGTCGAGGTTGCAGTGAGCCATGATCATGCCACTGCACTCCAGCCTGGGTGATAGAGTGAGACCCTATCTCTAAAAAGGATAAAAATTTAAAAAAATAAAATATTAAAAAAACAGGCCAGGCACTGTGGCTCACGCCTGTAATCCCAGCACTTTGGGAGGCCGAGGCAGGCATATCACTTGAGGTCAAGGGTTTAAGACCAGCCTTGCCAATATGGTGAAACCCTGTCTCTACCAAAAATACAAAAAATTAGCTAAGCATGGTGGTGCGCACCTGTAATCCCAGCTACTGCGGAGGCTGAGGCAGGAGAATCGCTTGAACCTGGGAGGTGGAGGTTACAGTGAGCCAAGATTGCGCCACTGCACTCCAGTGTGAGTGACAGAGTGAGACTCTGTTTCCAAAAATAATAATAATTAAAAAACAATTATCTGGCCAGGCACAATGGTTCACGCCTGGAATCCCAGGACTTTGGGAGGCCGAGGTGGGCGGCCTCACCCAAGGTCAGGAGTTCGAGACCAGCCTGGCCAACATGGCAAAACCCCCATCTCTACTAAAAACATAAAAATTAGCTGGGTGTGGTGGCATGGGCCTGTAATCCCAGCTACTCGGGAAGCTGAGGCAGGAGAATCGCTTGAACCTGGGAGGTGGAGGTTACAGCAAGCCAAGATTGCCCCACAGCACTCCAGTGTGGGTGACAGAGCGAGACTCTGTTTCCAAAAATAATAATAATTAAAAAACAATTATCTGGCCGGGTGCAATGGTTCACACCTGGAATCCCAGCATTTTGGGAGGCCGAGGTGGGCGGATCATTCAAGGTCAGGAGTTGGAGACCAGCCTGGCCAACATGGCAAAAACCCGTCTCTACTAAAAACATAAAAATTAGCTGGGTGTGGTGGCACGTGCCTGTAATCCCAGCTACTCGGGAGGCTGAGATGGGAGAATTGCTTGAACCTGGGAGGCGGAGGTTGCAGTGAGCGGAGATCGCGCCACTACACTCCAGCCTAGGCGACAGAGCGAGACTCTGTCTCAAAAAAAAAAATCTGATGTAGATTCTATTTCTATTACCAATTTACAAAACAGGAAAGTGAGGCTCATAAAAATGAAGTACCCTAATGAGGTTGCACAGTAGGTGGGTGGCACAGCTGGAATTGAGCCAGGCCACTGCTCTTACCTGGGCACGTCCCTGCCTCCACAGAGGCATGCTCCAGAGTGCCAGATTGCCAGGCTCTTGTCCCCAGATGGATGGGCCTGAAGCCCCCCACCAATTGTGATCTCTCTTCATTTTATATTTCTTTCCATTGAACCACGTAACTCCCGTGCATGTACATGCATTTGTGTATCAACGCTGCATTCAATCGACTGCCCTCCCCATTTGCGGGGAGGAAGGGAGAGTCCTGAGCATCAGCTGTTCCCACTGAAAAACAACACTAAGAGCATATCCTCCCTATGGAGCCTGGGCCAGAGCAGTCATTTCCACCAGGTGGATGTTTCATTAACTCTTCTTCTCAACAGAGCTTTGGACTCAAGGTGTCCTCAAAGCCCTTTCAGCAGTATTTTTCTGTGCTTACTCACACCCAGCTGGAAGACAGGCCCTTCCCGATTTGGTCCAAGTTCCATTATCAACATCTGAGTGGATTCATTTATTTTTATTTTTTTATTTATTTAATTAATTTATTTTTTTTGAGATGGAGTTTCGCTCTGTCGCCCAGGCTGGAGGACAATGGTGCGATCTCGGCTCACCGCAACCTCCGCCTCCCAGGTTCAAGCGATTCTCCTGCCTCAGCCTCCCTAGTAGCTGGGATTACAGGCATGTGCTACCACGCCCGGCTAATTTTGTATTTTTAGTAGAGACGGGGTTTCTGCATGTTGGTCAGGCTGGTCTCGAACTCCTGACCTCAGGTGATCTGTCCGCCTCGGCCTCCCAAAGTGCTGGGATTACAGGCGTGAGCCACCGTGCCCGGCCTGGATTCATTTATTTATTTACGTTTGGAGACACAGTCTCACTCTGTCACCCAGCCTGGAGTGCAGTGGCATGATCATGTGGGATCTCGGCTCGCTTTAACTTCTGCCTCCCAGGTTCAAGCGGTTCTCCTTCCTTAGCCTCCCGAGTAGCTGGGATTACAGGCACCCACAACTAATTTTTGTATTTTCAGTAGAGAGAGGGTTTCACCATGTTGGCCAGGCTGGTCTTTAACTCCTGACCTCAGGCAATCCCCCCACCTTGGCCTCCCAAAGTGCTGGGATTACAGGCATGTGCCGTCATGCCTGGCCAATTCACTGATTTATTCAACAAATATTTATCCTGCAGCTACTATGTGACAGGTGATAAACCAGGCAAGGCATCAAATGGTAGGACAAGCTAGACATGGAGGCTGCAGGCAGGTGAGGAAATAGACACTAGAAAGGTTAACAAGTATATAATTCCAGAATGTAGTGGGTGTTCTGCAGAAAACATTGAGATGCAATTAATTGATACTATTGGCAGGGGAGTCAGGGAAGGGGTTTTTTTGAGGAGGTGACAGCTAAGCCAGGACTTGATTTATTTTTTGTTGCTGTTGTTGTTGCTGTTGTTTGAGACGCAGTCTCACTCTGTTGCCCGAGCTGGAGTGCAGTGGAGCGATCTCAGCTCACTGCAACCTCCGCCCCCTGGGTTCAAGCAATTCTCCTGCCTCAGCCTCCCGAGTAGCTGGGACTACAGGCGCGTGCCAGCACACACAGCGAATTTTTGTATTTTTAGTAGAGATGGGGTTTCACCATGTTGGCCAGGCTGGTCTTGAACTCCTGACCTCAGGTAATCTACCCACCTCGGCCTCCCAAAGTGCTGGGATTATAGGCGTGAGCCACCGTGGCCGCTTGCTAAGCCAGGACTTGAAATACAATTAATAGCCAGCCAGGCAAAGTGTGAGGGAGTAGGCTGCTCCAGGTTTTAGGTAGGGGTAATGGCATATACAAAACCTCTATAGTGGGAAAGAACTGAGTACGGCACAGGACTAGAATCAAGTGAGAGGGAGATGGCAAGGCAAGGGCCAGATCTTGCCTCACATTCAGCCAGCATTGGGCTCTCTGAAACGTAAAGACAGGGCCAGGTGTGGTGTCTCACGCCTGTAATCTCAGCATTTTGGGAGGCCAAGGCAGGTGGATCGCTTGAGCCTAGGAGTTCGAGGCCAGCCTGGGCACCATGGCAAAACCCTGTCTCTACAGAAAATATAAACATTAACCAGGCGGGGTGGTGCACATGTGTAGTCCCAGCTACTTGGGAGGCTGAGGTGGAAGGATCCTTTGAGCCTGGGAGGTCGAGACTGTAGTGAGCCATGATTGTGCCACTGCACTCCAGCCTGGGTGACAGAGTGAGACCCTGTCTCAAAAATAAAATAAAATGAAAAAAAAAAAGAAACATAAAGACAGACGCTGGAGACGACTGGTGGCTTCCTGGTCTGAGTGCCTGAGTCTCAAGTCTAGACTTCTCAACCCCCTGAGTGGGCAGGATCCTGGCGTATTCTGGTGCTCCCAGAGCCAGGCACCCGGTGCGTGTCTGATAAGCACATCTGTGGAATAAATCAAAGAATGGGGTGAGGAGGAGGCGGCCAGGGCCCTGGGCCCCCCATGGACTGGCCATGTGAAGTCTGGCAAAGCCTTGAACCTCTTGGGCCCTCAGGTGACATAAGGGCACTGCTAGAAATGCCTTCTCCTCTCCCTCCCACTAGGTGCTGGCCCCAGCTGTCAGGTTCCATCCCAGCCTGCTAAGGAATCCAAAGTTCATTCTCCAATCAGGCTAATCCTGGCTAAAAACAAGGTTGTTTTTTAATTCCCTGTTGCCCCTGGAAAAACAAGCTGGCTTAGGGGATGGGGGTGAGGGGGTTGCATGGAGACCAGTAGGGTGACCTTTGACTCTGCCAGCCCCACCTGCCCAACTCTTGCCAGCCTGCTGGCCTGAGAGAGATCCTCCTGAGCTGGGCAAGCCTGGGCAGGCAGCTGAGTGGTACCTGGACGATGGTGGAAGGAGGGGTGAAGGCACTTCCTGCCTCCCTATGCAAGGCAAGCCCTTAGTGGGCCCTGCCGGGACAGTGTCCCTCCTCCCTTGCCAGAAATGCACCATGGGTGCCCGCTCTTCTCCACAGGTTCTGAATGTCAGAGGGTAAGACTGGATTCCAGCCTCAGTTTTATCTGTAAAATAGGGCTAGGGCTTCCCAGAGTGGTCCAGATGGAGGCAAACAGGTGAGAGCACTAGAACCGTGCAACTAGCACCAGGCCCTGCACTATGCATTTTACAGGCATTAATCTTCCACAGCAGTGAGGCCAGAACTCAGCCCCGCCAGTGAGAAAGTGAAGCCCAGAGCTCTGGTAACTCGCTCAACATTAAGCATTAAGTCATTAAGCAGCGGAGTCAAGCCTGACACCCAGGTCTGTCTAGCTCCCGAACCTGCCCACCTTCTACCACACTGTGTTGTCGTCCTAGTGGTAATTATTATAGCGGGAATCATATTCAGAGCTGGTTTTTACTGTGGGCCTACCCTATGGAGCACTTTGCCCATATTAATTCATGCATATGAACTTTGCAAAGGTTAAGGAGCAACTCTTAGCAAGAGCAAACATCGCTTGGAACCATCAGGGTTTACAAAATACTGTGGCCCCTAAGTGATCCCCAAACAGCAGGAAAGAAGTTTAAACTGTATTTCCCGTGGTCAGGTGGCTTCTGCCGAGGCTAAGTGCCTGCCTGGGAAAAGCCAAGACTCAGTGTCCGCCCCTTGCCTATAGGCCAGGCTCCCAGCCCCAGCCCTCAGAGACCAACTCCACTGCACCCTGACTCCCTTCCCTCCCCAGCCCTCTCCGCTATCTCAGTGCCCCAGCCTTCCCCACCACCCTACCCTCCCACCCCAGGACATTTCAGGTCCAGTCCACTAGTTCCCCTACTGTCCTCCTCCCACCACCCTGTGGGAGAGTCCTTGGTCAGGCTTGAGGGGCCCGGGTAGGAGCCGCAGCTTGAGGCAATTCCCTCCATTCCATCCAATTCCGAAGGCAGGGCAGACTCCCCTGGAACCAGACACATCAAGAACGTCGCCTAGTTCAGACCGGAGCTCTCCACCACCATCTGATCCCAGCACAGCCACAGCCACAGTGATCCCAACGTGTACAAGGGATCAGATCTGTTTAAACACTTCAGTATCCCCTAACTCACCCCCAGGGCCAGTGCCGGCCTCCCTAGGGCATTTTTTATTTTTTGGAGACAGGATCTTGCGCTGTTCCCCAGGCACAATCACGGCTCACTGCAGCCTCTGACTTCCCAGGCTCAAGCAATCCTCCTACCTCAATCTGTAGCTGGGACTCCAGAATTTTTTTTTTTTTTTTTTTTTTTTTGAGACAGTCTTGCTCTGTCGTCTAGGCTGGAATGCAATGGCGTGATCTCAGCTCACTGCAGCCTCCGCCTCCTGAGTTCAAGCAATTCTCCTGCCTCAGCTTCCCCAGTAGCTGGCACTACAGGGGTGTGCCACCATGTCCGGCTAATTTTTGTATTTTTAGTAGAGACGGTTTGACCAGGCTGGTCTGGAACTCCTAACCTCAAGGGATCTGCCCGCCTCGGCCTCCCAAAGCGCTAGGATTACAAGCGTGAGCCACGGCGCCCGGCCAATTTTTTTTATTTTTTATTTTTTGTAGAGACGAGGGTCTCACTATGTTGCCCAGACTGGTCGCAAACTCCTCGACTCTAGTGATCCGCCCATCTCGGCCTCCTAAAGTGTTGAGATTACTTACAGGTGTGAGCCATGGAACCCAGCTAATTCTCTGTTTTTTTTTGTTGTTGTTTTGTTTTTTTGTTTTTTTGTTTTTTTTTGAGACAGAGTCTTGCTCTGTGGCCCAGGCTGCAGGGCAGTGGCGCGATTGCGGCTCACTGCAACCTCCGCCTCCTGGGTTCAAGCGATTCTCCTGCCTCAGCTTCTGGAGTAGCTGGGATTACAGGCGACTGCCACCACGCCCGGCTAGTGTTTGTATTTTTAGTAGAGAACGGGTTTCGCCGTGTTGGTCAGGCTGGTCTCGAATTCCTGACCTCAGGTGATCCGCCAGCCTCGGCCTCCCAAAGTGCTGGGATTACAGGCGTGAGCCACTGCGCCCGACCCGAACCCAGCTAATTTTCTTAAAATGTAAATCTCTGTAGAGGCGTGTTCTCAAAGTCCTGGGCCTAGGAAATCCTCCCTCCTCGGACCCCGAGTAGGTGGGATTACAGGCCACCGCGCCAGCCCGGGAGGGCATTTTCCATCTTGCAAGGCTATACTCGTCCTCCGGGTTTCCGAAATTCGATCCCAACCCCAGCCGTTCTCACAGCCCCCACCCGGCTATTGCTCTTCTGTCGCCCCACGCTAGGTCAGGGCCAGGAAAAGAGGAAAGACTCAACATATAGTGTCTCAACGAAGGAGGCTGGGGCCAGGGGGCGCAAGGAGCCGGACCAAGGTCACCGAGAGCTGCTATGATCGCGCCTTACCGCCCCCGGGCGCTCGAAGCGGGCTAAAGCCTCACTAGCTGTCAGCAACGTCAACCGGAAGCGCCATGTGCCGGTCTGTAAACACCGCCCGGTCGCCCCGCCCCCGGCTCCGCCCCCGGCCTCCCCGGCCCAGCGCCCGCCCCCGCCGCCTCTTCATTGGGCGACCAGCTTTGTTTACCTTATATGGCCAGGTCCTAACACCCCGAGGCTGTCCATTGGTCGAGGCACGACCTCACTCAGCTGACGTCACCGGGACCAAACGATGCAAATAAACCGAGGCATTCTGGGAAAGGGAGTTTGGGGCCGCTCCGGAACTGGCTCTGCCGGGCCCTGGCGCCCGCCCGCTAAGGGCCGAGATTTCCGGCAAAGAGCACGAGATTTTGCGTGGGAAAGCGGGAGAACTGCTGGAAGGGGGACCCCGAAGCACCAGAGGCTGCTGGCCCCGCCAGCCTGTCCCAGGCGCCGTCCAGAGGGTCATGGGGCTACAGTGGGGCAGGCCCAGAGCCAGGCTAGGAAGGACCCACGCCACGAGTGGGCGATGAGAGATTGAGTGAGGAGAGCTAGGAGGCTAGCTACAGGCGGTGACGTGCGGCGGAGCTTTTAAGTGGCTCATTCATTCATTCACTGAACGAGTATTTGTCGGCGCCTACAGTGTGCCGGGCCTTTCAGCCTAGACCAGCCGATTTGGGCCAAAATTCCTAGAGACCCCTCTCTTAAGGGTGTGCCTACTATTTAACACAGAGCGATGCCAATCACAGAGGGGTTCAGGGTCCCTAGGTCTTAGCAAAGACGCCTGTGGCCCGGCGTTTGCGCCCATGCACAGATCTGTATGCCCCACCTTGGGACCCCAATTCGTGCCAGAGCAGGGGCACGGATGCCACCGAGAGCAATGAGGGCGACATGGACGTGCCTGGCTCTGGTCACGGTCTGGACAGCTGCGCACAGTAGGCACTTAGCGTTCAGTCACAGTCCCCGGGGCATGGCAAAGACGTCTGTGGCCTGGCGTTTGCGCCCATGCACAGATCTGTGGCCCCGGCCTCTGGGCTCCTAATTCCCGCCAGAGCAGGGGCTTGGGTGCCACCGAGAGCAACGAGGGCGACGTGGACGTGACTGGCTCTGGTCCCAGCTCAGGCGCCTGCACACATTAGGCACTCAGTTTTCAGACACCGTTCCTGGGCCTTGGCAAAAACGCCTATGCACGAACCTGAGGCCCCCGCCTGCGGACCTCCATCCGTGCCAGAGCAGGGGCCGGGTGCCACCCAGAGCAACGAGGGCGACGTGGACTCCCCCAACCCTGGTCACGGCCCGGGCATCCACACACAGTAGGCGCTCACAGTTCAGACACGGTCCCCAGGCCTTGGCCAAGATCCTGTGGTCAGGCATTTGCGCCCATGCACAGACGTGGCCCCCGCCAGCGGACCCCCATCCGTGCCAGAGCAGGGGCACGGGTGCCACCGAGAGCAACGAGGGCGACGTGGACGCGCCCGGCTCGGGTTACGGCCCGGACATCCGCACAGCGGGCGCTCGGTGCTCAGACACGCCCCTTCCCGGGCTTCGCGTCCCCTAGGGTGCCGGCCCCGCTCCCCCGGGGCGCCCGGCGCACCGTGGGGACTACATATCCCAGCATGCCGCGGCGCCGGCGGAGCGAGGCGAGGCGCGGTGAGTCAGAGCCGCACAGTAAATATTTGTATTAGCCGGAGCCGGCTCGCTAATGGTGGACGCGTGAGGCGGAGGCGCGGGCGGCGGAGGGAGGCCGGAGCGGGCAGCGCGGCGGCGCCATGTCCGTGAACATGGACGAGCTCAAGCACCAGGTCATGATCAACCAGTTCGTGCTGACGGCGGGCTGCGCGGCCGACCAGGCGAAGCAACTGCTGCAGGCGGCCCACTGGCAGTTCGAGGTGCGCGGCGCCGGAGCCGGGCGAGGGCCGGGGCCACGGGCGGAGTGTGTCCCGCGTGGCCGCTGGGCGGGGGCGGACGGCGTGGACGCGTGCCGGCTGTGCGCCCCCTCCGGGCCGCAGACCCGACCCGCTTTCCCGACGACGGTGCCCGGCGTCCGGATCCCGAGGGCTCGCGGCGGGCGGAGGTGGGAACCGGGCCACCGGTCGGGGATACGCCGCCCCCGCGGGGCCGCGAGTCCCCCGGGATCGAGACGGGGACCCCCCCACCCCACCCCTTTTGTCCGGGTAACGGCCGAGGGCAGGGCGGCGCCGCGGTGCAGACGGACAGTCGGGCGGGCGGCCGGAAGGAGGACGCCCCAGGCCTCGGTAGAGCTGGGCCGGAGGGCGGAGCCGCTCCGGGCGAGTGGTCCGAGGGTCCGCGTGCCTGGTGGGCGGTCGGCGGCGTGCGCACACGTCCATGTGCATTTGTGTTTACGCACGCACCGCGCCACGGCGTCGGCCGGGCACCGGGGAGGTGGCGGACCTGCGGGCACGTTGGCGCGCGTGTGAACGCGCAGCCCCCTGGTGCGTTTGGTGTGTGATCAATGCGTACACATGTGGCGGGTGTGCAGATGCCGCCCGTGCCCGGCATGGTGTGATGTGTGTACACGGCCTGGAGTGTAGGGGTGGCGTGTCGGAGCCCCACACTACACCACAGGGATGAGCGTGTATCCCCTTCAGAGGTGTGCCTGGGGACTCCGTGTGCGCGACTAGGTGCTCTCCTGGGGCTGGCAGGGGCATCTGTCCCTTTACCGGTGCAATGGGGAGGGTGCACACGGTTCACCAGCTTTCGGGCTAGCTGGGTAGGAGGTGATGCTGCCCCAATCTGGCACCCACTCCCCCGGGCCTCTCCTAACCCACAGGACAGTAGTGCTCCTGGCTTGTGCTGCCCAGAGGCTACCTGGCCTTCCCTAATTCACCGACCCCAGGATTAACCCCATGGTGGTTGGTATCAGGGGATGAGGCCAGAGCCCTTTGAGCTGTGCCCCTCACAGGGGTAGGGTCATGGCCTCAGCCATCCCGGTACCATCTGTGCCCAGCCGGGGACTGGGAACCTGGTTTCTCCATGAGGAGCCATCCCAGGGCCTGCAGGAGGGACTAGAAGCCAGAGGACTCTGAGGCTCCGCTTCCTGGGGACTGGAGGGGGATCAGAATGTCCCAAGCTTGGGACAGTCTGGGAAGGCAGTGGCCATCCCATCCAGATGAGTACATCCCTCTCTCCTTGCCTACTTCCCTCCTACCAGCCGTCGCGGAGGCCACTGATCCTGTGTGGTGTTCACCCCAGGACGTGGGAGGCTGCTCTGTCCCTCTGGCCTTAGTTTCCACATCTGTATGGTGGGGTTGGGGGACATGAGTCAGCTTCTGTTGGCCAGCTCACTGCCCCCTGTGCCCCGAGGCAGCCCCACCCGGAGGAAGCTCCCTGCTCCCCTCCTGGTCTCCACAGCCCTCATCAGCCCTGTTTGTGTCAAGGGCTGGATGTGGCAAAACTTGCAAAACCACATTCATGGCAGTCCCACATCTGCACGCAGGGTTCCCTCCCTGCCTGGGGCTGGGCAGGTAGGTGTCCGGTGGGAAGCTGGCCCTGCCTGCAGGACTCAGCCCAGCCCTCAAAACCTGGCACCCAGCTGGCACCCAGGCCACATCCCTCAGTGGCACAGTTAATTGAAAATGCAGCTTTGAGGAGTGCAATGTCTGGGGAAAGACTGTTCCCAGAGGGGCAGGAGCATCTGGGGCCTCTGGTGGCTCCCAGGGTCCCCGTGGGAGGAGCCCTGTGCCCTCCACTCCCAAGTCTCAGTTGTGCCATCTGTAAAGTGGGGGCCGCCAGGGAGGCTGGAGGAAGGTGACGGGACTTCAGGCCTTGGAATGGGGCTGAGTGAGGGGTTCACATGGCCACCCCATCCCCCTCCACGCTCCACCCGCTGGCTGCATCCACCAGGCGGTGTTTCTGGGTCACATTTGCTGCAATTCAGGTGCTAATGGGGGCAGGAGGCTGCAGGGGGAGGGGCCGGTGTCTAGTGGGGCAGATGTTTCTCAATGGAGAATGCTCACAGCGGCCTGCAGAGGGGGTCTGGTGTGGCCTGGGGCTCCTGGGGTTGGGATTTACACAGTGAGCCTGGGCTTTGGGGCACAGCTGCTGCTGACAGAGGGTCTTGGGGTCTGGGAAGGTGCTTAAAGCCTGGCCCCCATGCCTGAGCTCCCACACCCCTGTTTAGGGACACCCAGATAGGGTGTCTCCTGCAGGAAATTCCCCACATAATTCATTTATTTAAAAAATATTTTTTGCCGGGCACGGTGGTTCATGCCTGTAATCCCAGCACTTTGGGAGGCCAAGGTGGGCGGATCGTGAGGTCAAGAGATCAAGACCATCCTGGCCAACATGGTGAAACCCCATCTCTACTAAAAATACAAAAGTTAGCCAGGTGTGGTGGCACATGCCTGTAGTCCCAGCTACTTGGGAGGCTGAGGCAGGAGAATCACTTGAACTAGAAGGCAAAGGTTGCACTGAGCCCAGATAACGCCACTGCACTCCAGCCTGGTGACAGAGCGAGACTCCGTCTCAAAAAAAAAAAAAAAAAAAAAAATTTAAATAGCCTCCCACCCAGACCCCCTGACCGAGGGCAGGCCCCAGGAGCCAGGCTGGATTTCTGGGTGTGCTGGGCCTGGGAGGGCCAGGAAGTCAAGCTGGCATTAGGGGAGTGGGCCTGAGGGGTGGTGGTAGGGGCACCTCGGCGGCTTGAAGCTCCAAGTCTGGGCCTGGGACTTGGTAGGGCCCCGAGAACCCCTCACATACTTGTGGGGCTCCCTCACTGGCCCTTGCGCAAGAGCAGCCTCCGTTTCCTGGGACAGGCCTCCCCACCCCTGCAGGGCCTCAGCCAGGACATAGCAAATCCCAGCGCCTCCCTCTGGGGCTCCTCAGTCCCCAGTCACCAAGGACCTCTGGAGCCTGCTGAGCTGACACACACAGGAAAGGGCTCCAGGCTCGCTCTGTCTCCCCCACCTGTCCTGGCCTTTCTGAGCACCCCCATCTCTGTCTTCTGCCGACCAGCTGACCCTAAGCAAGTCACTTCCTACCTTCATTTCCCTGCCTGTAAGACAGCAGTCCCTGCCTGTGGGGTTAATGATGACAGTCCATGGCCCCGCTGGGATGGAGCCCTGCTGGGTGCCCGCACCGTGCTCAGTGTGGCATGCGGCCCGGGTGTGGAGGGAGACGGTGGAGCATCCCGTGCCTAGCATGGTGCCAGCCAAGGGCGGGTGGCTGGGGAGCTGTCGTAAACCCGTGGTGGCTTTGGTCCTAGGGCCGTCTTTCTGCTCCACTTCCCGGGCACTGTTCCGAGGGAGGCTCAGGTGGGGAAGCGAGTGAGCCTAAAGCCCAGGCTTGTCTCTGTGGTGCCAGGCCTTGCTTGCTGGAATCTGGTGATCTTAGGAGGTCACTGTTGAAAGGGAGGGGACCCAGGAGCCACCTGGTCTAACCTCTTTGTGGTACAGATGGAGAAACCAAGGCCCAAACAGTGGCCCCCTTGATCAGCCAGAAGCAGAGTTGGGTGGGGCAGCAGGGGATCCCCACCACCAGGCTCAGACTCCTTCAAGATGCTTTTGCTTCGCAGTTGAGGAGACCGAGGCTTAGAGAAGAGTAGAGACTTGCTACCCGTTGAGGTGGTAACAGCCAGGCTAGAATCTCCTGAAACGGGGCAGGGTGGGGAGGTCTGGTTGGGCTACCTGGGGCCGGGCGCCTTTCCCCCAGGATGGGGTGTACTGCCCGCCCTCCCCCAGTCATGGTGCTGGTGCCAGCTGGTGCAGGGGGAGGGCTCTGCAGGCCTTAGGCACTGAGGCAGCTGGCGAGCAGCAGGGGAAGGGTCTTCTCCGCCCACCCCAACTGCCCAAGGTTCTGTGGCTCCTCCTTAGACAGCAGTGAGGGTTGGGGGTGACAGGCAAGCCACTGAGCCTCAGCACCACGACTCACCCCTCCCACTCAGCAGTCCAGCCAGGGTCATCCCCAGCCTCAGAGGAGCCTGGGAACAAGGGCAGCGGCAGGGCCGGCGGGGGCCTGGAGGGTGAGCAGGGGCCTTTCTTCCTGCAGACAGCCCTCAGCGCCTTTTTCCAGGAGACCAACATCCCCTACAGCCACCATCACCACCAGATGGTAAGTGTCCCCTGGAGTCCCCAGTTCTGGATTGGGCGGAAGGAGGCCGAGCTAGTTCCGTGTATAAGCAGCCCCTGGCCCAGGTGTACGAGGGCGCTGGTGCAGGCGGGGCTCGACCTCTTTGGAGATGGGTCAGCAGGAGTCCCAGCTCCGTGGGTCCTGCACTTAATCTTGCCTGTGCCAGCTCCCCCTGAGACCTGGGGGGCGCTGGCCTCTGGGGCAATGAAGCTCCTTACCCTACAGCCCCCGGGGATGCTGTGGCTGATGGAAGGGGGTGGGCTGGGAAAGCCTCGTGGCCCCAGGCACTGTGGGCTCCTGAGAGTGAGGCTGGGTCGGTTCATCTCAAGGCTTCTCCTCTGGGAACCCCTGGGCGGCGGACAGGCTTGGGGATCTGGGGAAGGAACACAGAGCCTTCCGAGAATGGGCCAGCCACGCATCTCCCCTTGGGAGGCAGTGGGGGCCCCTCCAGGAAGGGGTGCTCACCCCATCTCTCCTCTCTTCCCCTCACAGATGTGCACCCCCGCCAATACCCCTGCTACACCCCCCAACTTCCCCGACGCTCTCACCATGTTCTCCCGTCTCAAGGCCTCCGAGAGCTTCCACAGTGGTGGCAGCGGCAGCCCGATGGCCGCGACAGCCACGTCACCCCCGCCACACTTCCCCCATGCCGCCACCAGCAGCTCTGCGGCCTCCAGCTGGCCCACGGCGGCCTCGCCCCCGGGGGGCCCACAGCACCACCAGCCACAGCCGCCCCTGTGGACTCCAACACCCCCTTCTCCGGCTTCAGACTGGCCACCCCTGGCCCCCCAACAGGCCACCTCAGAACCCAGGGCCCACCCTGCCATGGAGGCAGAGAGATAAGGGAGGCCCCTCCCCCCTCCCGGAGGCCAGGACCCTGTGGGGCGGGGGAGAGGACGTCTCTGCGGGCCCCCTTCACCCCTTTTCTGTCTGCACCCCTTGTTCCCCGGAGCCCTGGAGGGGAGAGCGCGGACTCTAGCCAGGCAGGGACACGTCTGGTGCCAGAACACGCAGCTGCCCACACGCAAGGTCATGGCCCCAGCGGCCCCGGCACATGGAGTGGTTCAGAGCGGCCTGGGTGCCTGGCGGACAGAACTTCAGAGACCACGCAGCCTTCCTTCGAAGACGTACCTGCCCAGCCCAGCCCAGGGGTGCCGTGGAGGACCACCCTGGCGGAGACATCGCTGATCCCTGGCTTGGAGCTCCTTGGGGGCCGGCAGGCCTCGACCCCCACCCTAGGGAATGCAGAGCCTCTCCGCATGTGTGCGCGTGGCCGTGTCTGTGTATTTCTACGTGTGTCGCTCTTCAGAAGCAACCTAGTTCCTGGGGCAGCTGGACTTTGCATGTTAGTGTGAGCCCCCAGCCCCCTGCCCGCCGCCCCCTCCCCAGGGCCCTGCCTCCTCCCCACCCCCTCGTCAGCCAGCGTTGCTGTTCCTTGCAGAGAAAAGGATTGTGGGAAACTCCAGGACTCTTCCCACCGCCTCCCAGCGCCTGCCTGCTGGGGCTGCCTGCATGCCTCCCCTGCACCTGGGGGTACCCGCATCCACTTCCTTTCCCCCTTTTAACAAAAGAGAAGAACGAATTCCAAACCACTGCCAGGCTCTGTGGTCTTACCTTGTATACGAGGCTTGCTGCCAGCTGGTTCTGGGGGCCGCCGCCAAGAAGACAGGGCCACCCCCAGCCTCCCCGGCTCCACACTGCTGCCTGTCGCCCTTGTCAGCCACAGCGTGCTCTGGAATCTTCCTGCCCACCCAGGGCTTTTCCTGTGAAGTTAGTTCCTGGCCTGGGTCCCCATCCTGTCGGCCCACCCCTGCCCCTGCTTGGCTGGACAGATCCCGGCGCCCAGTTAGGAGTTCGCAGGGCTCACACCTGCCTTCTGTTGTCCTGGGTTTCATCTCAGGACTTTTCTCGGTCTCGGCTCCAGTGGCTGGGCACAGGCTGGACCCTCTGAGCCCAGCCTCCAGCACACACTGGGTAGGGCAGGGCCTCTGGGCAGAGGGCAGACAGAGCCAGGGAAGCTTGCAAGGGGCAGAGGACGAGGCAGGGGACAAGGATGGGGCGGAATGCTGCCAGCAAAGGGGGCACAGATGTTGGGTCACTTAGGAGACTGGCAACCCGAGGCTGCCTGGGATGAGCTGGAGCAGCTTTGGGAGAATGCACCCTCAGCCTCACAGCTCCCCAAGAGTGGGCTTGGACTTGGGGCAGAAGGGAGACTGGGGCCTCTGCAACACCCCAACGGGACTCAGCTCACAGCTCCTCACGGGCAACACCCACTCTGTCTAAGATAGCACCAGCCCCTGGCGGAGGCCCTGCCAGCTGGGTGGAAGAGCATCTTCTCTTTCTGAAAGTCCCGTGCTCCCCTGGCGTCCGACACTCCCCACTGACCCTTCCTGGCTCCCAGGGATGTGACTGTGTCTCTCAGGAAGCGTGCCTCGGTGCTCTCGCCACACCAGTGCCTGGCTTCATCTCCTGGTTGGAACCTGCAGAGGCTGTGTTGACAGAGCCCACCTGGGACAGCTGCTCACTGGCTGCTTGGCACTGGCGACTGGCTGCTGTGACTTCCGCTCAAGCCGCACTTGCTTCCCAGGAATGGGCCCTCCCAGGAATCTGCCTTTGTAATAGCCTCTCGGAGCCCACAGGACGGGTGACCCTGGCCGGCCAGCTAGCCCCCTGCATCCGCCTGGGGTGCCTGGGTAGCAGGGGAGGGAGAGAACGTGGCAGGAGGAGAGGGGGGGATATATCTGGCCTCCTGAGTCTTTACTTTGCAGCTCCTCCATTCTTTGATATGGAAAAAAAATTCTCAGGAAACTGCCATAGCCGCCTTCCAGTGGTGGGAAAAATGCTTTGCAGAGAGAAGTGTTTTGGGGTAATCTGCAATGTGGTTCAAGTGATTCTCTTGGCTCAGCCTCCCGGGTAGGTGGGACTGCAGGCACCCTCCACCACGCTTGGCTAGTTTTTGTATTTTTAGTAGACACGGGGTTTCACCATGTTGGCCAGGCTGGTCTTGAACTCCTGACCTCAAGTGATCCACCTGCTTTGGCCTCCCAAAGTGCTGAGATTACAGGAGTGAGCCACCGCGCCCCGCGGGGAGTTCCATTTATTAAACACCATGAGCCCTGGGGTGGCCTGTAGTGAACCACACCCTCACTATTCAAGGCATGGTTCGGACCCCAGCATCAGCCAGGAGCTTGTTAGAGTGAGGCTGCAGCCCAGACTCCCCGAATCAGAAACTGATTGAACAGGAGCCCCTGGTTCCAGATAGACATCAAAGTTTAGGAATTGTCCCTACACTTCATCCCTACATCGTCACTAATACCGGGGAAACTGTCCCACCACCCTCATTTCTGTTTCTGGGGGCCACTGTGGGCTGGGCCTGGGGGTCTCAAGTGGTCACATTAAGGACAGGAGAGACTTGAGGTTCCTGCAGGGCTGGCTTTTTCAGTGTGGTCACTGTTGACATTGAGGGCTGTGTTATTGTCCTGCAGTGGTGCTGAGCAGTATCCCTGAGCCCTCCCCACTGAATCCAAGGGCAGCCCCCTTATTAGGACAATCGGAAGTGTTTGCAGCCAGTGCTCATGTCTCCTACAGGCCACCATGGTCCCAGTGGAGTGCCTCTGTGCTAGTTCTGTGGCTCTCATACCTGGCTGCACAGCAGGTAAAATAAAACTGGCAAACCACAGGTTCCTCGGCCTCATGCCATCAGACTCTCTGGGCCGAGGCCGAGGCCCTGACGTACAATCGTGGAAGCTCCCTGGGTAGATGATGGTGATTGACCTGTGACTGTACCAAAAGCCACTCAATGGCATGCTTTAGAAATGTGGACGTTCTGGTGTGTCAATTATACCTCAAGGCTGTTATTGAAAATAAAACAGGCTGGGCACGGTGGCTCACGCCTGTAATCCTAGCACTTTGGGAGAGGGTGCAGCGGGGGGATCATGAGGTCAAGAGATCGAGACCATCCTGGCCAACATGGTGAAACCACCGTCTCTACTAAAATACAAAAAATTAGCTGGACGTGGTGGCGGGCGCCTGTAGTCCCAGCTACTCGGGAGGCTGAGGCAGGAGAATCGCTTGAACCCAGGAGGTGGATGTTGCAGTGAGCAGAGACCACTCCACTGCACTCCAGCCTGGAGACAAAGCAAGACTCCATCTCAAAAAAAAACAAAAAAAAACAAAAAACAAAAAAATGAAAATAGCTCCTTTCACGTATGTTTTTACATGCCATCTAGTCATGCCCCCCACATCGTGAGTGGGAGCCTGCAGACTTGATCCCCGGACTTCCAGAGCACAAGCGTCCCCTGGGTGCTTGCTGAACACCCACGTTCCCGGCCTCTCCCTTGAGGCAGTTGTTCTGGAGGAGGGTCAAAGAATCTGATTTGTGTTTTAGAGATAGGGTCTTGCTCTGTTCCCCAGACTAGAGTGCAGTGATGCAATCATAGCTCACTACAGCCTTGAAATCCTGGGCTCGGGTGATCCTCCCACCTCAGGCTCCCAAGTAGCTGGGACTACAGGTGCACGCCACCACACCTGGCTAATTTTTTTTAAATTTTTTTTGTAGAGATGAGGTCTTGCTATGTTGCCCAGGCTGCCCTTGAACTCCTGGCCTCAAGTGATCCTCTTGGCTTGGCCTCCAAAAGTGCTGGGATTACAGGCGTGAATCACCTTGCCCAGCCCCAGATCTGATTTTTAATAAGTGCCCCAGGCCAGGTGGGAACCACTCCCAGTGGGAGCAGTCTGGGAGCCTTGGGGAGGGCGGGGCTGGTGCTGGGGCTGGCAGTGCAGGTGTTTTCCGGCAGATGCAGAGGCCCTACCAGGTGTGCTTGGAGCCCCTGGTCGCAGGGGCATCTTACAAAAAGAAGGGGGCTGTGCACGTGGTCTAGGACTAACTCTAGGGGAGCCAGAGGTGGGCCTACGAAATCACCACATGCCCCAGACCTTGAATTTGACACAAAGAACCTGGAGCCTCCCATGACTTCTCTAAGCCTGGAGAATTGAAAGCAAAACCAACGGGAGGCCAGACACGGTGGCTCACACCTGTAATCCCAGCCCTTTGGGAGGCCAAGGTGGGTGGATCACCTGAGGTCAGGGGATCAAGAGCAGCCCTACCAACATGGTGAAACTCCGTCTCTACTAAATACAAAAACTTAGCTGGGTGTGGTGGTGCATGCCTGTAATCCCAGCTACTCGGGAGGCTGAGGCAGGAGAATCGCTTGAACCCAGGAGGCAGAGGTTGCGGTGAACCGAGATGGCACCACTACACTCCAGCCTGGGCAACGAGCGAAACTCCGTCTCAAGAAAAAAATAAATCAGGAGAGTTTATGGGAAAAGCCTCACTTCCGACTTATCTTGGAAACTGGAAGATTTGGTGCAAATTCCCTTAAGGCCATAACTGGCTGAAACTGACCATGGCACTGGGGACATGGCCTGGCCTGCCCCTGCCAGCCTGCTCTACGCCACCACAGCCATGCACGAGTCCAACTCCTGCGTGGGAATCGGCTGGAATCCCTGGAGGGGGTCTGTCTTTTCACCACGGGGAGCTTCAGAAGTAAATGCCCTGTCCAGTGGGGTAGGATGAACGGCGGTGGGCAGGGCTCCCCCTGGAAAGGGCTGTGAAAACAGACGGCTTGTTCTGCAAGATGCTCTCGGTCGAGAGGGACTCACCAGGGGCTGCTGAGTGTCCCCAGGGTCTTTGCAGCGGTCCAGCCAGGGTTCTCTGAGAACACCCTGCGGCCAGCCACAGGGAACCAGGCTGTCTCCGAGGCTGGCTGCAGGGCTGGGTGGGGCTGCTGTGGCCCTGGAGGTCTCTGAGGGGCTTTCACAGCAGTCCCTGGCACAGGACAGATGAGTCCTTTGACTCCGGTCTTCCTCCCCGAATAGGGGAGACCTCCTAGGTTGGCCAGAATGGAGATCTTTTGACACAAGGCTACTTCTAATTCCTGCGTTTGGAAAGTTCTCTGGGTTTTTGAGCACTGCTCATATTTGGACAACGGATGTATTTCAACAGAGCCTTAAAAGAACACGGCTGTTTTGGAGGTGAGGGGCTGCCGAGTCCTTGTAGGGAGGGCAGGAATTGGGGGCCCCTTCCAGGATGACCAAGGACTTGTCAGTGGCACAGCACTAGGCACCGGGGAGCCTGCTGGTGAAATTCTGCTCTGCTTCCCGGGGTCATCTCTCATCTGGGGAATTGCAAAGTCACGATCTTGATGGAGTCATTTTGCCCTCATCCCAGTGGAGCCACGAGCAAGGTGAGGGAGGCAGAGGAGAGAAACCCTTGTCTGCCGGTTGTGTGTGTGGAAGGTCTCTGCTTAGAGCTCGCACATCCATGGAGAGTCAGAAGTCAAGCCAGCCAGGACAGTGGGTGTGGGGGGTTGGAGGGAGCATGTGTTGGTTCCCACGTCCCTAAGAAGTCGCTGCATGCCAGGCCCTTCCGTCTGGTGCCTGAACTTCCACCCTGGGCAGTCCACCTTTGGGTACTCACAGTGCCCTTTTCCAACACACGTGCTGGCGTCCGTTGTTTATCCCTTAGTGTTAACGAGTTCATGGTCCTTGAAAGGGAGAACACGTTGAATGACCTTTCACTTGCAGGGGTGGGCTGGGCTGGGCCTGGCAGTGTGAGGTGGTCACCACACAGCATCTCCTCTATTCCAGCAGCACCTCAAGGTGGGACCTTCCTTTCCCTTCCTGCCCACCCCATTCACAGAGCCCCGCGCCCCTCCCTCCCCTCCCCACATGACCAATTCTTTTTTTTTGTTTGAGACGGAGTTTCACTCTTGTCCCCGGGGCTGGAGTGCAATGGCGCGATCTTGGCTCACTGCAACCTCTGCTTTCTGGGTTCAAGCGATTCTCCTGCCTCAGCCTCCTGAGTAGCTGGGATTACAGGCGCGTGCCACCATGCCCAGCTAATTTTTTGTATTTTTAATAGAGACGGGGTTTCATCATACTGGCCAGGCTGGTCTCGAACTCCTGACCTCAGGTGATTTGCCCACCTCGGCCTCCCAAAGTGCTGGGATTACAGGGGTGAGCCACCACGCCCGGCCACGTTGTTGTTTTTCCTGAGACAGGGTCTCACTCTGTCACCCAGGCTGGAGTGCAGTGGTGCAATCATAGCTCACTGCAGCCTTGATGTCCTGGGCTAAATTGATCCTCCCACCTCAGCCTCCCAACTAGCTGGGACCACACACATGCACTACCACGCATAGCTATTTATTTTTTTGTAGAGACTGGGTCTCACTGTTGCCCTGGCTGGTCTGGAACTCCTGGATTCAAGCAGTCCTCCAGCCTCTCCCTCCAAAAGTGCTGGGCTTACAGGTATGAGCCACTATGCCCAACCAAGCCACAGCTGCTGCCCACGGAGTAGCGCAGCTCCCCATCCCAGCTTCCAAGGCCTGCAGGCGCCACCCCTCTGCACTAGTGTGGGTTAGGGGAGATTCTGCCTGCAGCTCCCACCTGGGACCCAGGCCAAGGCCAGCCTCCCCACACCCTCCCTTGGGCACTGCCTTCTTCCGGGACTGCTCCTCACAGGCCTGCTGTGGGGCCGGAGTCCCCACCTTCCCAAGCCCCCAGGTGGCCCGTGAGGATGCAGAGGAGATGCCCCCAGGCCTCGCTCCTCACCTGCTGGGCTGCAGAAACTCACTCCAGCCCTGGCTTGTAGACCCAAGAAAGGGGCTGGGATGGTGCTCTGGAGGGGCCCAGTGGGGACAGGCAGTGAGGGGCACTAGGGAGAGGGGGGCCCAGCTGTGCAGGACCGGGGGATGCCCTGGGTGTCACGTGTCAAGATGGCCTGGCCTGGTGTCCCCCAGGAGCCCTCCCCTCCCAGCTCAGCAGAGTGGGGGCCACGCCTCCCTGCAGTGGGAGGGGGTAGAAGTCACAGGACCCAGCAGGTTCAGCCTCCTGGTGGGGGCCGGCAAGTTGGGGCCTCTCACTCTGTGACCCTGGGTGCCTTCTCTCCTGCCCATGGGCTGAGCCTTGGGTGGTGGCTGGAGGAGGGACCAGCAAGTCCCACCTCCCCACACAGAAGGCACTCCGCCAGTCCCCTCATTCACGGTCAGAAATGTGGAAGATTTTGTTCTGGGCAGAAATTGCCCAAAATACTCATCTGTGATATAGGGGTCGGGGTGGGGGCCAGGGCTACACCAGACAGCACCCCCAAGGCAGCTTGGACAGGTGTCACCCAGGTCAAGAGGGGCTTGGCCTCATTTGGACACAGTCTTTGGAGAAAGAAAAGAGCAGCCAGGGTGGGGGGCGTGGGTCGCAGTGAGCTGGGCCAGGGACCTTGAGGACAATAGGAACAGAGTAGGCATGCAGTGTCCCCAGACTCCGATGGCCACCGGGGCCGGGGAGAGACTGGAGCCCAAAGTCCCCCCCTAGGCAGCCAAAGGGGAGTGAAAGGGGAGCCCCCCTCCAGCTCCCTCCTGGCAGCTCCCCACCAGCCCCTCAACTCCCCAGCACCACCCCAGGGATCCAGTGGACACTGGGGACTATGGCGGCGGGTCAGGCTTCACCCCTGCACAGGGACATTGTTTTAGTCTCCGAGATGGGATAGAACCGTCAATAGTACAGAAGGAGAGAGCAAAACGAGACAGCGTTAGGGGCGAGAAAGGAACGAGGGAGGAGGATTGAAAGGGAGGAAATTGAAGGGAGAGACAGGCAAACTGTCAGAAGGGGAAGAAATGAGGCCAGGAGCATTGTGGGGAGGGGGGCCTGGGGGAGCCCTCTGCTCTGCGTGCCAAGGCCAATCCCTGAATTGCCGCAGCAAGACGGTGTGACCTCACAGTTGGCTCTTTTTCCACCAAACGCATCGGTGGTGAGCACGGGAACCAGAAAGACTTGAAACAGGCAAGTGGCACCTGGCCCTGGAAGGGATGGCCATCCCAGAATATCCCACGGGCGCCGCACCAGCCTCCTCATGGATCAGCCAAGAGGCAAATATAAACAATCAGATTTTGTTTAAAAAAATTAATAACTAGTTACTGGTAGAAAGAACATGAAATAAAAAGGATGCACACAGCCCAGTCTGGTTCCCGTGGGGAACTGGTCTTGGAAATAATGGCCCCCAAATGAAAGGCACAGTGCCAGGAACTGTAATTGGAAGTGATTCTAATGAAATCATTTCAGCAAATAAAAAGGAAAAGTGTTTTTTGTTTTGTTTTTTGTTTTTTGTTTTTGAGATTGAGTTTCGCTCTTTGTTGCCCAGGCTGGAATGCAGTGGTGCCATCTCGGCTCACTGAAACCTCCACCTCCTGGATTCAAGTGATTCTCCTGTCTCAGCCTCCAAAGTGGCTGAAATTACAGGTGCCCACCACCACGCCCGGCTAATTTTTGTATTTTTAATAGAGATGGGGTTTCACCATGTTGGCCAGGCTGGTCTCAAACTCCTGACCTCAGGTGATCCGCCCACCTCGGCCTCCCAGAGTGTTGAGATTACAGGCGTGAGCCACTGTGCCCTGCTGGAAAAGTGTTTTTCAAACCACTTGGTGTTGTATTGAAAATGGATCAAGGAATTAAATTGGCTTGTTGGAAAATTCACTCTAGAAAGCTGTGTTTATATGACAATGTAGAATGAGAATGTGCACTGTGCTGTTTGTATTTATATGCACAGGATAAAACAGCCACTGGGTCAGCATGGGGGTCCCCTACACAGACCCCTCCCCTCTCTCCAGGGCCCCAGCACCCTTTCTGGGCCAGGCTCAGAGCCCTGGGTCTCAGCCGGGGATGGGACTTGGTTGGGGTAGGGGGGGCATATGGGTCTCAGCCTCGGATGTGGAGGGGACTTGGTAGGGGTTGGGGGGGGGCGCATGGGCCTCAGCCTCGGACGTGGAGGGGACTTGGCGATGGGGGGGCGCAGCGGGGTGGGGCTTACGGGTTGGCGGGCTCCTCAGGGGGCTTCCAGCCGACTCTGGACTCAATGTGTGGAGCTCTTGAGAGCCTGGTGGACCCTGGGGCCTGCTGGGGGTCCCTTAGGGATGGAATCAGCGGCGGCAGCAGCGGCAGAGGTGGCAGGGAAGGTGGTCGAGCTGGCATTGTCGGGTGAGGGCCCGAGACAGCTGAGCAGGCACTGGAGCAGGGGCACAGGGCTGGGGAGGGGCAGGAGAAACCCTAGATGTGTGCCAAGAACCTTCCTGGGAGACACTAGCCTGATGGGGCCATCCCCACTAAAGAGAAGAGAAGCCCAGGACTAGAAGTGCTGTACAGGCCATGGCCGGCTGGGCGCCATACCTCGCCTGGGCCCTGGGCACCCTAAATGTCCTGGGTGGGTGACCCAAGATAAATGACACCAGGAATGTTTGCTTAAATGGAGCAGAGCCCCCGGGAGAGAACATGAAGCTTGGAGTCCACGGATCTGGGCTCAGCTCCCAGCTCACTAGCTCTGTGATCTTGGGCCACAGCTCAAAGTGACCGAGCCTCTGCTCCCTCCTCTGTGAAATGGGCAAACAGTGCCTGCCTCACAGGAGTCGGGATGAGGTTCTGATGAGATAAGGGAGAAACTGCCTTGTAAACTGTAAAGTACCCTCAGATGCCTGCTACGTGGTGATCCGAACCAGAGAAGCTCAGTTCCTTCCAACCTCAGTTCCCTTGTTGCCGCCCCTGCAGCTGGGTGGACGCTGGGGACAGATGCTTGGCCTGGGCACCGGGGATGTCACCGGGGCCAGGAATCATCTCTGAAGTGCCATAGGCAGGCAAGGCAGGCAGGAGGTGGAGGAGGTGGACAGGAGAGCCCAGGCGGGGTGTGGGGGATGGGATGAGACGAGGAGGGACTGGAGACCCTTCCAGAATCACAGCTGGGCTGGGGCTGGGAACCAGGTACTCACGGCGGCAGATGGTGCCAAATAGGGCACTGGAGTGCACACGGTCATACAGGCTTTGTGACGGGGGACATGGAGCCTTCACAGCTTAGCAGAAAAGAAAAGAGACAGGTGTGGGTGGCATCCAGCCCTGGGCCTGTGTCAGGCCGATCCCAGCACTGGGCAGTCTCCCTCTGGTGGGACCAACCCCATTTCCCAGGCTCCCCGGTCCATTCCTTTATGGGATAATCAATATTCCTCCCTCCTTGGCTTCTTTTCCTTTTTTTTCTTGAGGCAGGGTCTCCGCTATGTCACCTAGGCTGGAGCCCACGCAGCCTTGAACTCCTGGGCTCAAGCAATCCTCCTAACTCAGCCTCCCGAGTAGCTGGGACTACAGGTGTGCCCCACTACTCCCGGTTAATTGTTTAAATGTTTCTTAGGGAGGAGGTCTCGCTATGTTGCTCAGGCTAGTCTTGAACTCCTGGGCTCAAGCTATCCTCCCACCTTGACCTCCCAAAGTGGTGAAATTACAGGCGTGAACCATTACGCCCAGCCTTCCTTGCCTTCTTGAGTGGAGAGTGTCTCCAGGCTAAGAAAGAAAAGAAGGCTCTTTGAAAGTAACTCTAGGCCAGAGAGGAGTGCGACGTGATTTCAGCACAGTAAGACACAGGTGAAATGCTGGCAGGGCTATTTATGGTTTAGCTGTCCCGCTGGGGGCCAGAGCACCTAAATGCCCCCATCTTCCTGTCCTTCACCTTTGTTTTTTTTTTTTTTCATTATTCGAAGTAAAATCCACATAACGTAAAATTAACCAGTTTAAAGTGCACAATTCAGAGGCATTTAGGACGCACACAGCGTTGCACACCACCACCACTACCTTGTTCTGAAACTTTCCCATTACCCCAAAAGGGGCCCTGTCCCCATTAAGCAGTCACTCTCCCTTTCCCCGCCCCAAACCCCAGCCCCTGGAAATCACCAATTTTCCTTCTGTCTATAGATTTTTCTATTCTGGACATTTCTTTTCTTTTTTCTTTCTTTTTTGTTTGAGGCCAAGTCTCATTCTTTTGCCCAGGCTGCAGTGCAGTGGTGCAATCATGGCTCACCGCAGCTGGAACCTCCTGAGCTCAAGTGATCCTCCCGCCTCAGCCCCCCAAGTAGCTGGGACTACAGGGAGCCTCAACTATGCCCTGCTAATTTTTGTATTTTTTGTAAAGGCGCGGTTTCACCATGTTGCCCAGGTTGGTCTCGAACTTCTGGGCTCAAGTGATCCTCAGGCTTCAGCTTCCCAAAGTGCTGGGATTACAGGTGTAAGCCACTATACCTGGCTTTGAGTCTGTTTTGAGTTAGAAAGTTCTTTTGGGGAAATAAATGAGTGACAACAGCAAACTGATCAAGATCTGGCCACAGACAGGTTTCCAATTGATTTCTAATACAGAAGGTCCCTGATTTATGATGGTTTGACTTACCACTTTTCAGCTTTAAGATGCTATAAATCCGTCACAATTTCAATGTAATATATAGTAGTCAATAAGTTACATGAGGCCGGGCGCAGTGGCTCACACCTGTAATCCCAGCACTTTGGGAGGCCGAGACAGGTGGGTCACTTGAGGTCAGACGTTCGAGACCAGCCTGGCCAACATGGCAAAACCCCATCTCTACTAAAAATACAAAAATTATCCAGGCGTGGTGGCGCACGCCTGTAGTTCCAGTCACTTGGAAGGCTGAAGAGGGAGGATTTCTTGAGCCCAGGAGGTTGAGATGGCAGTGAGCTGAGATCGCCCCACTGCACTCCAGCCTTGGCAACAAGAGCGAAACTCCGTCTCAAAAAAAAAAAAAAAAAAGATGAAGCAGTTGACGCCATCATGATTCAAGTCCTGGCTTGCTGTGTGGGTCTTGGGAATGAATGAGCCAAGGGGGAAAGCCCCTCCCTCTAGATGACAGCCCTTGGGGAGGCCAGTGAATGAGTGGGGACAGGACTGGGTTCATCAGATGTGGACTCCATCTGCCCTGGCCGCCCGGCAAGCAGCCCTCACTCAGCTGGTCATTTGTGAAACTCCTTGGCAGGTTGTTGGAGGGTGAAGGAGGTGGGGCAGGGCGTGGCACGAAGTCGGGGTTCATTAAATATTAGCCACTGTTGTGATCCTGCCTGGTGATCCCTGACGCCCAGCCTGAGCCCTCCCAGCAGATACCAGGCAGGGGGCAGGGGCTGGAACGGCCAGTCCTCTCGAGGAGAAGCCACATCCCGCCCAGGAGAATGCAGGGTTTGAGACGGTGTCTGGCCCGCCTGGAAACAGGGTGTGTTGAATGGTGCTCCCCAAAAAGATACATCTCTTAGAAGCTGTGAATGTGACCTCATTTGGAGAAAGGGTCTTTGCAGGTATAATTAACTTAAGGATCTTGAGATGAGATCATCCTGCGTTAGGTCGGGCACAAATCCAAAGACAAATGTCCCTATGGGGGACAGAGGAGAGGACACACAGAAGAGAAGCTCACATGGGGACAGAGAAGTGCCAGGGAGTGCCATCGGCCCCAGAAGCTGAAGAGACAGGGAGGGACCCTCCTCAAGCCTTTGGAGGGAGTGCAGCCCTGCTGACTCCTTGATTTAGGATTTCCAGCCTCCAGGACAGCGGGAGGATCAACTCTGGCTGTATTTTGTTTTTGTTTGGTTTTGTTCTGTTCTGTTTTTGTTTGTTTGTTTGTTCGTTTTTGAGACAGGGTCTGGCTCTGTCGCCCAGGCTGGAGTGCAGTGGAGAGATCATGGCTCACTACAGCCTCAAATTCCCGGGCTCAAGCGATCCTCCTGCCTCAGCCTCCTGAGAAGCTGGGACTATAGGCGCACGCCACCATGCCCAGCTAATTTGTTGCTGCCCAGGCTGGAACTTCAGCTGTTTTTTTTTTTTTTTTTTTTTTTTTTGAGACGAAGTCTCGCTCTGTTGTCCAGGCTAGAGTGCAGTGGTGTGATCTTGTTTCACTGCAACCTCTGCCTCCTGGGTTCAAGTGATTCTCCCGCCCCAGCCTCCTGAGTAGCTGGGATTAATGGCGTGTGTCACCATGGCTGGCTAATTTTTGTATTTTCAGTACAGACGAGGTTTCACCACGTTGTTCAGGCTAGTCTTGAACTCCTGACCTTGTGATCCGCCCGCCTCGGTCTCCCAAAGTGCTGGGATTACAGGCGTGAGCCACCGTGCCCGGCCAATGGGACGGTGTGCTACATGGGCCGGGGAATGAAGGAACTTCAGCTGTTTTAAGCCACCCTGCTTGTGGTAATTTGTCTTGGCAACCCCAGGAGACGAATGCAGGGTGCCTCCTCCTTTGCCCAGCACATTGATGAAACACTCCCCCTTCCCTTCTTCCATGTCTGGTCTTCGAGTCAATGGAGGCACAGCGTTGGCAAGAAAGAATTTCTGCCGGTGGGCCAGGCGCAGAGGCTCATGCCTGTAATCCTTGCACTTTGGGAGGCTGAGGCAGGTGGATCACTTGAGGCCAAACATGGTGAAACCCCGTCTCTACTAAAAATACAAAAATTTAGCCGGGCGTGGTGGTGCGTGCCTGTTATCCCAGCTACTCGGGAGGCTGAGGCAGGAGAATCGCTTGAACCCGGGAGGTGGAGGTCACAGTGAACCGAGATCGCACCACTGCACTCCAGCCTGGGCGACAGAGCAAGACTCCGCCTCAAAAACAAACAAACAACAACAACAAAAAACCAGAATTTCTGCGGGTGGAGTTCAGGCCCCGGCCATCTTGTGGCTCCGGGACTGCTCCTTATGGGGCGGCGTGTAGCTCCCACCCAGGGGCAAAATTTAGAACTCCTCATCCCCAAGGCGGAAGAGCCTTCAAGGGGTGTGCAGAGAAGGCTCCTCTTTTTGTCCTTTGAACCCAGTGATGGACTCCAGAGTCTTGGGGTCCCAGCAGGAGCCGGCCAGAGCCGGGCCTCAGCACTGCAGCAACCACATTGACTGATTCCGGATGTGCACAATTCTGGGTCTCCCGCTGGCCCAACCCTTGCCTGTGATATTAACACACAGCTTCTGGGGTCTGGCCCAAGTCTCCTCCTTGTCACCCCACTGCCCCACCCCAGTCTCCACCCTTCAGGGAGACTCGGCGTCCTGAGCTCCTGCCTGTGAGTGGCTTCCACCCACCACAGGGCCTTTGCACCCACCATTCCTGCCACACGACCACTCTCCTCTCACCCGACCCCTTCATCCAGCTAAGACCTAGTCCCTCTTCAAGGGCTTCAGGGCAGCTGTCCAGTCCCTCCTCCGTGGACTGGCGTCCCTTGGCACCAGCCCAGCACCTTTCCTAGCTCATCGTCCTTCGTCACAGGCCATGGTCCTGTGGCCACGGCCCTCTCTCTGGTCAGCTGTTGATCTCGGGAACAGCAGATCCTCGCTCCCGCAGTCTCCCTCCCCCATTGCAAAGACTGAGTCTCCTGGGGGCCTGCTGTGACCCAATTTTTGTGACTGACTATGTGAGGACTCCCCGGTCAGGGATAGTGCTGGCTCTGGGCCCCACCTGCACCCTCTCACCCTGCCCAGCAGAACCAGGGCCCCAGGCAAGGGTGCCCCAGGGAGCCCTACGCCCCTCACCTGCCAGCTCCTTTGCGATGGCCAAGGGCTGAGCCCCACGCTGGCTGTTCACGCGGCCTTTGTACAGGATCCCATCCACGCCCAGGATGTCCACCTCGGCCTGTTGGATGGCCCAGGTCCTGGGTTAGGGAGCCCCCGACCCGATCTGCCCCCGAACTTTGGTACACGCAGAAGCCCAGGAGACAGAGTGCAGCCTCTGCTGGGGTTGCCCACTGCTCAGTGCCTGGTCCCACACCTAGGGCTGGGGTGCGCTGATGTCCACCCTCTGAGAAGGAGGCCCCGGCCAGACTCACGCTGTCATAGTGGATCACGTGGGGATCCCCGTAGGGATAGAGCGTCAACAGGTTGCAGGACTTGCACTTGAGGCTGGTGGCGTTTTGGGGGCCATCACCCCAGTCCTGCTGACAATCCTCCTGGATACCGAGGTCCTGGAGCTGCAGCCGCTGCTGTTCCCTGCAGCAGGGCAGTGGGTCAGCAGCGACCTGGAGACCCTGTACCCCAGAGCCCAGGACGGGCCCCAGGGGCCTGGCCAGCATCGAGGGAAGACCAGCATTTCTTTCAGCTTGTGTTTAGCTGGCACAGCCAGGCAGGCCTGGGGCCTGGCGGATGGATACAGACACACACAGTGGGGCAGAGGAATCAAATTGAGACCTGCATTTCCCCAGACCCAGCCATTTCCCTTTGGACCCCTGGCCTGAAGAGCGTGTCCTTCTAATCTCTTGATCTCAAGGAGCCAGGGAGGGAGGGTGGCAGAGTCAGCACAGGCCCCCACGTCCCTCCCCTTCCCATGGCTGTGGTGACGATTCACCGGTTCTTCCCCCACCTGGCCAGACGTCCCCACAGCAGGGTTGGATGCTGGGGAGATCCATAGAGCTGTGGGATGTCAGGAGGTTGAGGGGTGGGGCTGGGACCCAGGGAGCCAGCTGGGTGCGGTGGAAACCTGAGGGTTTGGACATCAGCCCTGGACTTGCTAGCAGTGACCTTGGGCAGGTCACTGCAGTTCTCTGAGCCTCAGTTTCTTCAACTGTGACATGGGATGGTACCAGGATACATCTTACAGGGCAGCTGTGAGGACTCAACAAGGCCAGGTGAGCCCCAGCGCTTGGCACAGTGCCTGCCAGGCACAGCAGCGGCTCCCTGAGGGTCCCCCATCATCACCGATTCCCTCCGCCAAGAAACATGGACATGGGCATAGGAACCCTAGCTCACAGGGGGTTGTGAGATTTAAATAAGAAACCGTCTAACAGTTCCTGGCCCACAATAGATGTGCAGTAAATATGTCAGTTCCTCCCTCTGCCATCATCTCGTGGGCCTGTCTGCCGCCCCAGCCACCTCTCGGAGTGCCTGTCTTGCGAAGGGCTGGTCATGTCCAGGACAATCTTAGGTCCCTGGGCCTGGAGGATGTGTCTCTGCAGGAACAGGGTTCCCAGGCTCCAGAGCGGCCTCCATGCGGGGCGGCCTCCCTGCAGGGCGCCCATCCTGCTCACCTCATCTGTTGCCGCTGCAAGTACTCGTAGCTGTTGGCGCTGGCTGGCCGCAGCCGGGACAGCAGGTGGGCTTTGCGGATGGTGATCAGCTGTCTGTTGGAGGACAAGGGCACAGCAGGGGCTGTGGGAGGCATGCTAGGCCAGCAGAGGGCTCGTCTCCCACCCCTCCAGGAAGCCTTCCCAGCAGGAGGAAGGAGGTGCAGACTCAGGTCACCACCCTCGAATGCCAGAAGCGTCCACAGCATAGAAGTAGAAGGGGCCCCCCCGAAAGGCATCTCAGGACCTCTGATCATCACAGTAAGACACAAAAAACAATTGTTCTATTTCCAAAAGTAAAAACCAGGCTAGGCGCGGTGGCATACACCTATGATCCCAGCACTTTGGGAGGCTGAGGTGGGCGGATCACTTGAGGTCAGGTGTTTGAGACCAGCCTTGCCAATATGGCCTTTTTTTTTGATATGAGGTCTCACTGTCACCCAGGCTGGAGAGCAGTGGCACAATCCTAGCTCACTACAGCCTCGAACTCCTGGGCTCAAGCCATCCTCCCATCTCAGCCTCCTGAGTAGCTGGGACTATAGGCAGGCGCTATCATACAAGGCCGCATATTTGTATATTTTTGATGGCTGTAGAACAGTGTATGTGGACATGTGTATCTTGAAGGCGGGGGAACCCTGTATATGAATGTGGATACACATGGCACATACAGAACAGTGTACATGGATGTGTATGGACTTGACGGTACAGAACAGTGGATGTGGATGTGTAGATACCTGGTGCATAGAGAATGGTGCATGTGGGCGTGTATGGACTTGATGGCTGGAGAATACTGTATATGGATGTGTAGACACACAGCGTGCATGGAACGGTGCACATGGAGGTGCATGGAGATGACCTCCATGGGCCCCACAAGCCCTTAGGGCTGGGGCACCCTGGGCGGTGGTACTCACGGGCCAGTCATCATCTCCACAGGCCGGTCACAGGAGATGCACTTCACACGCTTGAACAGCTTCCTGAAAGGCACATGATCATCAGCCGCTGCCCCTGCTGGGCCCAGGCCATGTGTGGGAGGCTGCAGCCAGCCAGAGCCCCAGGGCTGCACCCCTCCTGCCAGTGCCCGGCCCAGCTCAGCCCCACAGGCCCTGCAGTCTCCAACCACTCTTGTGGTTTCTCTGCCGCCCCAAACACAAGGGATGGTTTTTAAAGCTGTGTGAGGGGTGGTCTGAGGACAGGAGCCCCATAAATATTGGGTCCCTCTGCCTGGGGCACTGTCTGGGTGGGGGTCAGGGGTCCTGGATCTGCCCAGTCCCCTTCCCTCTCTGAGCCTTGGTTTCCCCATTGGCAGGAATAGGGCTGGATCACGTCTGCCAGCTCAGGCCAGAGCTTCCCTCCTCCTCAGTGCTTTCAGCCACAGCCAAGCCCCCATCCCCTCATCCACGGGTCTGGAATCTTTCCTCCCAGAGCTTCCAGGGTGTGTTCCCCACAGCCTGGGCAGCAGGACCCCTACCAGGAGGGGCTCGGGCGGGCACTCACCTCCTAAAGCCAGCAGCACTGTCAGGATCCAATCTTAAGCCCTCAATCAGCAGCTTCCGGACGATTTTCCAGACCTCTTCCATTTCTTTCTTCAAGGGATCCAGATCACTGTGGACTAACTGCCAACAGCCAAGGGGAGGACAAGAAAGAATACTCAATGAATTCACACCCTGCCTCCTTCCAGAAGAGGGTTGCAGCAACCTGGGAAGTTACACGGTGTAACAAAATTCAACTAAAATAGTGAGGGAGTCCAGGAAAGGGAAAATGACACAGCTTCGATGAGGCTCAACCCCTACTAGATGCTATTGGTAGAGGGGAGCTGCAAGGTGAGCTTCCTAGCAGCGGAAGCAAAAAACACCATCAGCTACTGTCTGCAAAAGACCAAATCAAACCAAGCTCAGCTGCAGGCTGGGCGGTCTGACACACCTTTCTGGCAATGGTCCCACTGCACCTGACATTCACACACTCAACACATGTTTATTGACGGTCTGTATGTAAAGTGGGCAGGTTTATGGCGTTTAGTATATTTACAGAGTTGTGTGACCATCATAATCAATCGTATTTATTTATTTATTTTTAATTTTATTTATTTATTTTTGAGACAGAGTCTCGCTCTGTTGCCCAGGCTGGAGCGCAGTGGTGCAATCTCTGCTCACTGCAACCTCCGCCTCCCGGGTTCAAGCAATTCTTCTGCCTCAGCCTCCCAAGTAGCTGGGACTACGGGTGTGTGTTACCACACCTGGCTTTTTTTTGAGAGGGAGTTTCGCTCTTGTTGCCCAGGCTGGAGTACAGTGGTGTGATCTCAGCTCACTGCAACCTCCGCCTCCCAGGTTCAAGCAATTCTCCTGCCTCAGCCTCCCAAGTAGCTGGGATTACAGGCGTGTGCCCCCAAACCCGACTAATTTTTTTTTTTTTTTTTTTACTTTTAGTAGACATGGGGTTTCACCACGTTAGCCAGGCTGGTCTCAAACTCCTGACCTCAGGTGATCCGCCCACCTCAGCCTCCCAAAGTGCTGGGATTACAGACGTGAGCCACCACGCCCAGCCTAATCTTTGTATTTTTAGTACAGACGGGGTTTCACCATATTGGCCAGGCTGGTCTCAAACTCCTGACTTCATGATCTGCCTGCCTCAGCCTCCCAAAGTGCTGGGATTACAGGTGTGAGCCACCACACCTGGCCTTATTTATTTACTTTTATTTAATTTATTTATTTATTTATTTTTGAGACAGAGTTTCACTTCTGTTGCCCAGGCTGGAGTGCAATGGTGCGATCTTGGCTCACTGCAACCTCCACCTCCCGGGTTCAAGCGATTCTCCTTGCCTCAGTCTCCCGAGTAGCTGGGATTACAGGCCCCCACTACCACATCCGGCTAGTTTTGTATTTTTAGTAGAGACAGTGTTTCATCATGTTGGTCAGGCTGGTCTCGAACTCCTCATCTCAAGTGATCCACCCACCTCTGCCTCTCAAAGTGCTGGGATTACAGGTGTGAGCCACCGCGCCTGGCCAAAAATAGTTTTTTAAAGTAGAGATGGAGTCTCTCTATGTTGCCAGGATTGGTCTCAAACCCCTGGGCTCAAGTGATCCTCCCATCTCAACCTCCCAAAGTGCTGGGATTATAGGTGTGAGCCACTGTGCCACCCGAGGGAGTATTTTTTTGAGACGGAGTCTTGCTCTGTCGCCCAGGCTGGAGTGCAGTGGCGCTATCTCGGCTTACTACAAGCTCTGCCTCCTGGGTTCAGGCCATTCTCCTGCCTCAGCCTCCCAAGTAGCTGGGACTACAGGCGCCCGCCACCAGGCCTGGCTAATTTTTGTTGTATTTTTTAGTAGAGATGGGGTTTCACCGTGTTGGTCAGGATGGTCTCAATCTTCTGACCTCGTGATCTGCCCACCTCAGCCTCCCGAAGTGCTGTGATTACAGGCGTGAGCCACCATGCCTAGCTGATGGAGTATTTTTTTTAAGTTACAGAAATGGTGACATTTCACTAATAAATATTTGAGTGTGATAACATTTTATTATATAACCACAACACTATTATCATGTTTAATACAATTAGCAACAATTCCTGAATTGGATGTCATCTCCAGCCCATTTCTAGATGTGGTTCAATTAAACCAGGAAACAAGTAAAATCTCTTCATGTGTTGCTTTTGGTTGTTCTGCGCCCATTTTTTTTTTTTTTTTTTTTTGAGATAGGGTTTCACTCTGAGTGCCTGCCAGGGTGCTCCTGCTGCCCAGGCTGGAGTGCAGTGGCACGATTTTGGTTCACTGCAGTCTCAACCTCCCAGGCTCAGGTATTCTCTCACCTCAGCCTCCTGAGTAGTTGGAAATGCAGGTATGTGCCACCACACCTGGCTTTTTTTTTTTTTTGGTGGGGGGACAGAGTTTCACCATGTTGCCCAGGCTGGTCTTGAACTCCTGGGCTCAAGTGATCTGCCTGCTTTGGCCTCCCAAAGTACTGGGATAACATGCGTGAGCCACCACAACTGGCTGCAATGTCTTTTATGATGGAAGGCGGTCACCCTCCATCATCTCTCTAATATCCTGTAGGTTACACAAGCTGGTCCCATTCAATGTGGGAGGGGGCTACACAACTGTGTGAATACCAAGAGGTATGGTTGGCGACCGCCCTGGAGGCTAACTATGCCACTCTCCTGGCTGGGTAAGTGCAGGGATGTGGGGTGGAGGAGGAGAGTCTCTGAGGGACTGTGACAGTCATTCATTTATTCATTCATCATTTACTGACTGCCAGTGATGTGTCAGACCCCGAGGAAATGTCTAGAGGAGTCATAGCCCCTTCCTCATAGTAGACTGGAACAGTTGGTCCAACGACAGTGCTAAGTGGTTCTTGCAACTGAGGTGGCTGGACTGGCCCAAAGAGGTTAAATTAGGTTTAGAATCAGGCAGCTCTGGGTTTGAGTCTCAAGCTCCACCATGAGCAGCAGCGTTTCCTGAGGGAAGTATAATAACCTCTCTGAGGCTCAGTGTTCTCCTCTGTGAAATGGGGATCAATTCATTTATTGACTATGTATGGGGCAGGTGCCCAGAGTGAGGCCCTGTATGAAAAAAAAAAAAAAAAAAAAAGACATTGCTGCTTCTTCCTTTCACTCTTGGATCATTTGATCTGGGAGATGTCAGCTGCAATGTCATGAGGACTCTCAAGTGGCCCAAAGGCAGAGTCCATGGGATGAGGAACTGAAGAGTGTTACCAACAGCCATGTGAGGGAATCTTCTTTGAATTGGCTCATCCAGCCTCATTCGAGCCTTCAGATGAGACCACCCATGGATGACATCTTGACTGCAACTTCACAGGAAACCCTGAGCCACCCAGCTAAGTTGCTGGGTCACTCCCAAATTCTTGCTCCTCCTAAACTGAAAACGTTTGTTGTTTGCAGTTGCTAAGTTCTGGGTTAATTTATTAGGAATAAAGTGAAAATCAACATGGGGGCACTCACCTTGGTGTTCACGTCCTTGCTGAGCTCCTCCACAGCCTTCTTCCAGCTGTCCTCATGGATCGTGACCTTGAAGAGCATGCCCTGAATCATCTCGTTCAGCTCCAAGGCCACAGTCTCCAGGTCAACTCGGCTTGCCTTGCCTGCCAGGGCACTCCTGTCAGCTTTCTAGGGAGACAGGGAGTTCAGGGAGGCGTGGCTGCTGGGATGGAGGAAGGCAAAGCTGGGAGACATCACACCCCTTGGGTCTGATGCTTCTAGTTTGGGACTCTGGACTTTTAGCCTTGGCTTAAATGCAACCCTGGGGTCTACGTGGATTCAAACACGATCTCGAGATCAAAGCCAAGGTTTTCCTATAACAGGGAAGTTGATGTATGATTTTATTATTATTATTATGTGTTTTTTTGAGACAGGATCTTGTTCAAGGTTGCCCAGGCTGGATTGCAGTGGCACAATCATAGCTCACTGCCGCCTCCACCACCTGGGCTCAAGGGATCCTTCCACCTCAGCCTCCTGAGTGGCTGGGACTACAGGCATGTTCCATCATGCCCAGTTAATTTTTTTATTTTTTTGTAGAGATGTGATCTTGCTATGTTTCCCAGGCCGTTCTCAAACTCTTGGCCTCAAGTGATCCTATCTTCTCGGCCTCCCAAAGTGCTGGGATTACAGGTATGAGCCACCCTGTGCACAGCTGATGTGTGATTTTCAAGTAGAGTGTTAATAATCCTCAATCCTTAATTGCTGAAAATGGGAGTTGATGTGACTCCCGTTTTCCTTTCTTTTCTTTCTTTCTTTCTTTCTTTCTTTCTTTCTTTCTTTCTTTCTTTTTTTTTTTTTAGACAGAGTTTTTGCTCTTGTTGCCCAGGCTGGAGTGCAATGGCATGATCTTGGTTCACTGCAACCTCTGCCTCCCAGGTTCAAGTGATTCTCCTGCCTCAGCCTCCCAAATAGCTGAGATTACAGTTACCTGCCACCACGCCTGGCTACTTTTTGTATTTTTACTAGAGACGGAGTTTCATCATGTTGGCCAGGCAGGCTGGTCTCGAACTCCTGACCTCAGGTGATCCACCCGCCTTGGCCTCCCAAAGTGCTGGGATTACAGGCATGAGCCACTGCGCCCAGCCAACTCCTGTTTTCAATATGAACAAAGGGGGAGGGAAATTCTGGAAGACTCTCTGGTGGGCTTTGCCTGGATGGCGCGGTTTCCCTGGGTAGGGGAGCAGGGAAGGCAGAGGAACCTCTGCTCACTCACCTCTCTCAGCTCCTCCTCCATCGTGCTCTTATTCACCTTGTTCATTTCCAGTCTTTTGATTTGAGCCTGGAGAGTCTAAGAACAGAAGCACAGGCATGTCTGCCATCCTGGAGAGCCTTGAGGATAAAATGCCAACCTCCCACCTCTACCATTACCATGTGCTGGGGAGGGATAGCGGGCCGTGTGGACAGCAGGCAGGTGGGCATGGGCGTTACAAGACTCAGGCTCAGGGGCTCCAGGTGCCCAGATGAAAAGGGAAGGAACGTGCGACTTGGGACAAGCTGTCCCCTCAGAGGTGGTATCATAGGAACTTTCCTCCACGGGGAGTTAGACCCAAGGAAGGAAAGCACAAACCAATGTAGACGATTTCGCTCCCTGGATGTTTCAGGCATGTTTACTACTTTTGATCTGTCCTGGGGTCCCAGCAGGAACTCCAGTCTACTATGAACCGAGCACTTATCACAGCCACACACACTGTGCTCAAGCATTAGGGAAAAACCTCACGTCCCATCCCCACAACTCCACAAAGAACCAACTGCCCCCATGAATTCCACCCTCTCTCCAATTACTACATCCCCCTTGTAATAGGAGCAGCAGCTGGTCAGCTTGGGAAGAGCCTCCATTTCCCCAGAGGGTCGGGCCATAGTTCCTGCAAAGCTGCAAACAGGCTTCTACTTCTCTCTTCCTGTCGGGTGTCCCGCTCACGCTTACGAACAGAACTCTGGACTTTTAGCTGGAACCCAGCTGCCCAGAATCAAGACTCCATTTCACAGCCTCCCTTATAGCTTAGTGTGGCCACTGGGGTGTCAACAGAAGTGAATGGGTATCTTTAACATGTTTTGTTTTGTTTTTTACAGAATCTGCTCTGTCGCCCAGGCTGGAGTGCAGTGGCGCCATTTCGGCTCACTGCAACCTCTGCCTCCCGGGTTCAAGAGATTCTCCCACCTCAGCCTCCCGAGTAGCTGGGGTCACTGGCACCCAACACCACGCCTGGCTAATTTTTGTATTTTTAGTAGATATGGGGTTTCACCATGTTGGCTAGGATGGTCTTGAACTCCTGACCTCAAATGATTCGCCTGCCTCAGCCTCCCACAGTGCTGGGATTACAGATGTGAGCCACCGCGCCTGGCTCCGATATGTAGTTTTCTATCCTTCCCCCTCTCTCTATTATCCTGAGTCTCCTGTGTGCATTATCCTGCTCGGTCTGTCTTTTCACACCCATGGCTTAGCTCATTTACAAGTGAGAACATGCAGTCTTTGCTTTCCACTCCTGAGTTGCTTCACTTAGAATAATGACCCCGGCCTCCATCCAAGTTGCTCCAAAGCCAAGGGACACCTTGAGCCACCAGAAGCTGGGAGAGGCGAGGAGGCCCCTCTGAGCTTTCAGGTGGAACACAGCCTATGACACCTTGATTTCAGAATTCCCGCCTCCAGAACCACAAGAGTGATTTGTGGCAGCAACCGCAGGGAACTGATCCAACCAGCAGGTGGCAGAATCAGGATTCAAACCTAGGCACGTCTGTTCCAAAGCCTGGGCTCTGAACCACAGGCACTTCAGGCCCCCTCCCAGCCCAGCAGGCTTGGGCTCGTTTCTTTGCTGGAGTCTCTGTTACCTCCTCTTTATTTTAATTTTAATTTTTTTATTTTAATTTTTTGAGGCAGGCTCTTGCTCTGTCACTCAGGCTGGAGTAAAGTGGCTTGATCACAGCTCACTGCAGTCTCAGCCTCCCAGGCTCAAGCAAGCCTCCTGCCTCAGCTTCCAGAGGAGCTGGGACTGCAGGTGACACCACCCACCTGGATTTTTTTTTTTTTTTTTTTTTTTTGTAGAGACAGGGGTCTCACTATGTTGCCTCAGGCTGGTCTGGAACTCCTAGGCTCAAAGGATCCTCCCCCATCAGCCTCCCAAAGTGCTGGGATTACAAGAGCCATCAAACCTGGCCTTATTTATGCTTTTTATTTTTATTTTTTAAGACAGGGTCTCAGTCTGTCACCCAGGCTGGAATGCAGTGGTGCGAGCTCAGCTCACTGCAACCTCCACCTCCCAGACTCCAGTGATCCTCCCACCTCTGCTTCCCCAGTAGCTGGGACTATAGGTGCAAGCCACCATGCCAAGCTATATTCATGTTTTATAATCTTATTATTTTGGCTGGGCGCAGTGGCTAATGCCTGTAATCCCAGCACTTTGGGAGGCTGAGGTGGGTGGATCACTTGAGGTCAGGAGTTCGAGACCAGCCTGGCCAACATGGTGAAACCCCATCTCTACTAAAAATACAAAAAAATTGGCTGGGCACGGTGGCTCACGCCTGTAATCCCAGCACTTTGGGAGGCTGAGGCAGGCAAATCACCTGAGGTCAGGAGTTCGAGACCAGCCTGGCCAACGTGGTGAAACCCTGTCTCTACTCAAAATAAAAAATTAGCCGAGTGTGGTGGCAAACGCCTGTTACCCCAGCTACTCGGGAGGCTGAGGAAGGAGAATCACTTGAACCCGGGAGGCAGATGTTGCAGTGAGCCAAGATTGCGCCATTGCACTCCAGCCTGGGCAAAAGAGTGAAACTCTGCCTCGAACAAAAACAAAAAACAAACCAAACAAAACACAAAAATTAACTAGGCATGGTGGCACACGCCTGCAGTCCCAACTGCTCAGGAGGCTGAGGCAGAAGAATTGCTTGAACCCGGGAGGCAGAGGTTACAGTGAGCCAAGATTGCGCCACTGCACTCCAGCCTGGGCGACAGAGCGAGACTCTATCTCGAAAAAAAAAAAAAAAAAAAATTAGCCAGGCATGGTGGCACACGCCTGTAGTCCCAGCTACTCAGGAGGCTGAGGTGGGAGGATCACTTGAGCCTGGGAGTTCAAGGCTGCACTGAGCCATGATTAGGCCACTACACTCCAGCCTAGGTGACAGAGCAAGACCCCAAACGACACTGGGAAACCTAAGTCTTACATGTAAGTCACATGGTGGAGAGCAAGACAGAGACACAGTCATGAGATCTTGCTCCCATCCTGCATTTGTCACCGTGCTACTGCCTTGTGTCATCTAGAGGATTGCTATCGGACTTAAGAGTTACTGTTATTCCTTGAAATGGTTTTCCTAACACTACTTGTGGAGTAATCCATCCTTCCTGTAGTGGTCATATGCTACATTCTTGTAAATCTTAGATCTGGTCTTCTTGGCCTTTTTTTTTTTTTTTTTTTTTTTTTTTTTTTTGAGATACAGTCTTGCTCTCTCGCCCAGGCTGGAGTGCAGTGGTGAGATCTTGGCTCACTGCAGCCTCCGCCTCCTGGGCTGAAGCAATTCTCCTGCCTCAGCCTCCCAAGTAACTAGGATTACAGGCATGCGCCACCACGCCTGGCTGATTTTTTTTTGTATTTTTAGTAGAGACACGGTTTCACCATGTTGGCCAGACTGGTCTCAAACTCCTGACCTCAAGTGGTCCGCCCACGTCGGCCTCCCAAAGTGCTGGAATTACAAGTGTGAGCCACCATGCCCAGTCTTCTTGGCCTATTGATTTGCCTATTCCCACACTTCTTCTACATTATTTTTTATTTTTCTTCTTTAACTATTGGTAATACAAACCATTTGTGTGGTTCAAAATCCTAAGATTGTATTTTAGTTTACTTTAGTTTTTGAGACAGAGTCTCACTCTGTCACCCAGGCTGGAGTGCAGTGGCATGACCTCAGCTCACTGCAACCTCCACCTCCTGGGTTCAAGTGATTCTCCTGCCTCAGCCTCCCTGGTAGCTGGGACTATAGGTGTATGCCGCCACATCTGGCTAATATTTTTATTTTTATTTTTTTAGCGATGGGGCCTTGCCGTATTGTCCAGGCTTGTCCTGAAGTCCTGGCCTCAAGGGATCCTCCTGCCTTGGCCTCCCAAAGTGCTGAGATTTTTCCCAAGATGGAGTTTTGCTCTTGTTGCCCAGGCTGGAGTGCAATGACGCAATCTCGGCTCACTGCAACCTCCGCCTCCCGGGTTCAAACGATTCTCCTGCCTCAGCCTCCCGAGTAGCTGGGATTACAGGCACCCGCAACCACGCCCAGCTGATTTTTTTGTGTTTTTAGTAGAGATCGGTTTTCATCATGTTGGTCAGGTTGGTCTTGAACTCCTGACCTCAGGTGATCTGCCTGCCTCAGCCTCCCAAAGTGCTGGGATTACAGGCGTGAGCCACCGCGCCTGGCCAGCAATGAAATCTTCATAGCACAAGAGCCAGGAAGCTGGGAAAAGGGTCCTGGGACAAGGGATGTGCTTTGTTTTGGCACACGTGGCAGGGCTTCATCAGCTTCAGAGTCTTTCTAATAAGTGACAACTACGGACACGCAGGCAGACACTGCAGCCCCTGCTCACCCCCATGCAGGGTCTGGCGTAGCGCTGGGTGCACGTTGGACATGCTGAATGGAACTGGCTCCAGCTCCGTGGAGAAAGGGCACCAAGATGACCCCAGGACATGGTGGCCTGGGTCTCTCTGAAGAGGAGTGTTGGCAGGAGACCTGGTTCCTGGCCAGTGGTGCATGGTCTGAGCACGTACCCCTGCGTGCAGTCTACCCACACTCGGCCCAGCATCTCCAGAGACAGCCAACCCTCCTGTCCACCCCCACTTCATAGGCTGTGAATTGGTTCCCCTTTAATGAGTTCTTTTCCATTCAAAGTTGCCTCGAATGGGTCCCAGCCTGATTACAGTGTGCCAGCCTTGGGGTCAGCCATACGCCATGGGTTTCCTTGGTCCCTTTTCCCCAACACACCCCAGTGCATCCCAGCAACAGCCCCCCGACTTGGAAGCCTTCATGGAAACAACCTTGGTGGGTTGTTATTTATTTATTTATTTATTTATTTATTTATTTATTTATTTATTTATTTTTTGAGACTGAGTCTCGCTCTTGTCGCCCATGCTGGAGTGCAATGGCGCAATCTTCGCTCACTGCAACCTCCGCCTCCCAGGTTTAAGTGATTCTCCTGCCTCAGCCACCCGAGTAGCTGGGATTATAGGCGCCTGCCACCATGCCCGGCTAATTTTTGTATTTTTAGTAGAGACGGGGTTTCACCATGTTGGCCAGGCTGGTCTCGAACTCCTGACCTCAGGTGATCCGCCTGCCTCAGCCTCCCAAAGTGCTGGGATTACAGGTGTGAGCCACCACGCCTGGCCGTTGGTGAGTTTTTTGCTTTTTGCTTGTTTCTTTGCTTTCTTTTTTTGAGATGGTCTTTCTGTGTCACCCAGGCTGGAGTCAGTGATGCAGTCACAGCTCACTGCAGCCTCAACCTCCCATGCTGAAACAATCCTCCCACCTCAGCCTCCCAGGTAGCTGGGACTACAGGCATGTGCTACCACGCTTGGCTAATTTTATAATTTTTTTTGGTAGAGACAGTTTTCTTCTGTTGGCCAAGTCTTGAACTCCTGGCCTCAAGCAATCCTCCCTCATTACAGGTTTAAGCCTCTGCACCCGAAGTACTAGGATCACAGGTATGAGCCACCACATCCAGCTAGGTTTTTTGTTTTTTGAGACGGAGTCTTGCTCTGTCGCCCAGGCTGGAGTGCAGTGGTGGGATCTCGGCTCACTGCAAGCTCTGCCTCGCAGGTTCATGCCATTCTCCTGCCTCAGCCTCCTGAGTAGCTGGGACTACAGGTGCCAACCACCACGCCCGGCTAATTTTTTGTATTTTTAGTAGAGATGGGGTTTCACCGTGTTAGCCAGGATGGTCTCAATCTCCTGAACTTGTGATCCACTCGCCTCGGCCTCCCAAAGTGCTGGGATTACAGGCGTGAGCCACCGCGCCTGGCCCTTTTTATTTTTTTTAAGACAGAGTTTCACTCTTGTTGCCTAGGCTGGAATGCAATGGCGCAATCTCAGCTCAGTGCAACCTCCACCTCCCGGGTTCAAGCGATTCTCCTGCCTCATCCTCCCAGGTAGCTGGGATTACAGGTGTGTGCCACTACACCTGACTAATTATATATATAAATATATATATATGTATATATATATATATTTAGACAGAGTTTTGCTCTTGTTACCCAAGCTGGAGTGCAATGGCACGATCTGGGCTCACCACAACCTCTGTCTCCCCGGTTCAAGGGATTCTCCTGCCTCAGCCTCCTGAGTAGCTGGGATTACAGGCATGCGCCACCACGCCCGGCTAATTTTGTATTTTTAGTAGAGACAGGGTTTCTCCATGTTGGTCAGGCTGGTCTCAAACCTCCGATCTCAGATGATCCGCCCACCTCAGCCTCCTAAAGTGCTGGGATTACAGGCGTGAGCCACCGCACCCAGCCTAATTTTGTATTTTTCTAGAAGAGACCGGGTTTCACCATGTTGGCCAGGCTGGTCTCAAACTCCTGACCTCAAGTGATCCACCCCACCTCGGCCTCCCAAAGTGCTGGGATTATAGGCGTGAGCCACCGCGCCTAGTCCCAGTTAAATTTTTTATTTGTGTAGAGATGGGTCTCCCTGTGCTACCCTGACTTGTCTCAAACTCTTTGTCTCAAGTGATCCTCCCACTTCAGATTCCCAAAGCGCTGGGATTACATATGTGAGCCACCGCACCCAGCCTAAATATTTCTTTTTATTATTATTTTTTTATTTTTATCACCCAGCCCAAAATGTCAGTAAATATTTCTACCACTTGGCTCAGGGAAATGTTAAGAATGTAACAGTTGGCACAAGACGTTCTCTTAATCATTCACTGAGTCATTCAGCAAATGTGATGGAGCCTTCACTACCTCTGCCCTTCCAGGGGCAGGTGACGCAGTGGTCAAGAAGACAAACATTGTCCGGGACCTTCTGTTTATATGGGTGGGGGTGGTGGTGGGATTCGTTTGCTTTTCATTGAAGTGTAATTTACACACAGTAAAATGCCAGTAAAGTCCCACTGGTTCCCAGCCTCAAGTGCATCCCCACCTCATGCAGAACCTTCGGGAAGGGCCAGAAGGTCTGGGTGAGGAATTCTCCCTTTGCCAGCCCTTCTCCAGCCTACCCAGTCCTCCTAACCTTGAACTCATCCATGCGAATCTGCAGGTTCTCCACCGCCTTGTCCAAAGTGATGTAGCGATCCTTCATCATCTCTATTTGGTTGCCCCAAATTCTCTCAAGTTCTTCCTCCTAAAAGGGGGAGACACAGACACCCCAGGCCTCTGCTTCTGAGGTTACCATGGCCGGGAAGGGGCCTGAGGGAGGGCTGAGACCAAGAAGAATGTACCAGACCAGGCTGGGCATGGTGGCTCATGCCTGTAATCCCAGCACTTTGGGAGGCCAAGATGGGTAGATCAACTGAGGTCATGAGCTCGAGACCAGCCTGCCCAACATGGCGAAACCAGTCTCTACAAAAAATACAAAAATTAGCCAGGTGTGGTGGCGGGCCCCTGTAATCCCAGCTACTCGGGAGGCTGAGGCAGGAGAATTGCTTGAACCCAGGAGGCAGAGGTTGCAGTGAGCTGAGGTCACGCCACTGCACTCCAGCCTGGATGACAGAGCAAGATTCCATCTCAAAAAAAAAAAATAAGGTATCAGACCAGGGTGCCTTCCACCTGCCATTTTTTTTTTTTTTTTTTTTTTGAGACAGGGCCTTGCTCTGTCACCCAGGCTAGAGTGCAGTGGCATGATCTTGGCTCATTGCAGCCTCCACCTCTCAGGCTCAAGTGATCCTCCCACCTCAGCCTCCCGAGTAGTTGGGACTGTAGGGACAAACCACCACACCTGGATAACTTTTGTATTTTTTTTTTGCAGAGAAGGGATCTCACTATGTTGCCCAGGCTGGTCTTGAACTCCTGAGCTCAAGTGATCTGCCTGCCTCAGCCTTGTAAAGCGTTGGGATTACAGGTATGAGCCACCGCACCGGCCTCACCTGCTGTCTGAACAGCCACCTGAGACACAGAACCGTGCAGCCCCACACCTGCTGGGCCCCCCGCACCAGTGAATCAGCTTTGCGAGGCAGCAGCTGCCTTCGCAGCCAGCTCGCGACCCCCCAGCCTGTTTTGCTGCAGAACACAGCTGCACCTGGGAGGGGGCAGAGTCAAGGAGGCTTCCGCCAGCTCACCTCAAGCCATCATTGCCTCAAAAGCCCTTCGCCGGAGACACTAACCTTGAGCCTAGATTTCTGGAGGCTGCCAATCTTTTTCTGCACTATGTCCACTGTTGTCCCGAGGCTGGAAGGACCTCCCATATTGGCTGAAAGCAGAGGACAGGGTGGCTGCTGAGGGCTCGGCTGGAGGAAGATGTTTCTGTTGGGCTCTAGCTGCTTCTCTTACAGAGCATCTCAGGCAGCACTGCCCAGTGGAAATGCACTGGGCCTCGCAGCTTGTGTTACCTTTTTATTTATTTCTTCATTATTTTTTAATTAATTTATTTTTTGAGATGGAATCTCGCTCTGTCACCAGGCTGGAGTGCAGTGGCGCGATCTCGGCTCACTACAACTTCCGCCTCCTGGGTTCAAGCGATTCTCCTGCCTCAGCCTCCCGAGTACCTGGGATTACAGGCACACGCCACCATGCCCAGCTAATTTTTGTATTTTTAGTAGATACAGGGTTTCACCATGTTGGCCAGGTTGGTCTCGATCTCTTGACCTCGTGATCCGCCTTCCTCGGCCTCCCAAAGTGCTGGGAGTACAGGCATGAGCCACCGCACACGGCCTATTAGTTTTTAAATTAATTAAAAAAATTTTTTTTATCAGGTGCAGTGGCTCACGCCTGTACTCCCAACACTGTGGGAGGCCGAGGCAGGTGGATCACCTGGGATCAGGAGTTCGAGACCAGCCTGGCCAAAATGGAAAAACCCCATCTCTACTAAAAATACAAAAATCAGCCAGGCTTGGTGGCACATGCCTCTAGTCCCAGCTACTTGGAAGGCTGAGGCAGGAGAATCTCTCGAACCCAGGAGGTGGAGGCTGCAGTGAGCTGTGATCATGCCATTGCACTCCAGCCGGCGACAAAAGTGAAACTCTGTCTCAAAAAATAATAATAATTTAAAAAAATTTTTTTTTTAATTTTGTTTGTATGGAGACAAGGTCTCACTCTGTTGCCCAGGCTGGAGTGCAGTGGCACGATCATAACCCAGTGCAGTCTTGAACTGCTAGGCTCAAGCAATCTTCCCACCTCAGCCTCCTGAGTAGTTGGGACTACAGGCCTGCGCCACCACTCAGGCTTTTTTTTTGTTTTGAGGAGGAGTCTCGCTATCGCCAGGCGGGAGTGGCACAATCTCTGCTCACTGCAACCTCTGCCTCCAGGGTTCAAAGTGTTTCTCCTGTCTCAGCCTCCTAAGTAGCTGGGATTACAGGCGCGCACTATCAAGCCTGGCTAACTTTTGTATTTTTAGTCGAGACAGAGTTTCGCTATGTTGGCCAGGCTGGTCTCGAACTCCTGACTTCAAGTGATCCACCTGCCTCATCCTCCCAAGGGACTGGGATTACAGGCGTGAGCCACTGCACACGGCCAATGTTTAAAATTTTTTTTTTTTTTTTTTGAGACGGAGTCTAGCTCTGTCGCCCAGGCTGGAGTGCAGTGGCATGATCTCAGCTCACTGCAAGCTTCGCCTCGTGGGTTCACGCCATTCTCCTGCCTCAGCCTCCTGAGTAGCTGGGACTACAGGCGCCCGCCACCATGCCCAGCTAATTTTTTTGTATTTTTAGTAGAGACGGGGTTTCACCGTGTCAGCCAGGATGGTCTAGGTATCTGCCTGCCTTGGCCTCCCAAAGTGCTAGGATTATAGGCGTGAGCCACCGCACACAGCTAGTGTTTAAAAATTTTTTTAGAGATGAGGTCTTGATGTTACCCAGGGTGGTCTCGAACTTCCAGCTCGAGCAATCTTCCTGCCTTGGCCTCCCAAAGTGCTACGATTACAGGCATGAGTCACCACGCTTAGCCAATACAATACTGTTTTATGGGCTATCACAAAGGAGTTTTTTTTGTTGTTGTTGTTTTTGAGACAGAGTTTTGTTCTTGTTGCCCAGGCTGGAGCGCAATGGCATGATCTTGGCTCACCGCAACCTCCGCCTCCTGGGTTCAAGCGATTCTCCTGCCTCAGCCTCCCGAGTAGCTGGGATTACAGGCATACACCACCACGCCCAGCAAATTTTGTATTTTTAGTAGAGACGGGGTTTCTCCATGTTGGTCAGGCTCATCTTGAACTTGCGGTCTCAGGTGATCCGCCCACCTCAGCCTCCCAAAGTGCTGGGATTACAGGTGGGAGCCACCACGCCTGGCCACGAGAGTTTTCAGAGTAATTTTGGCATGCCATTTTCCTCGTGCCAACTTTAGACCCTAACAGCCTCCCTGCCCTAAGATAAGACCTCATTGTACATTCAACAGAAAAGAATAGACTCGTTAAGAGCCAAATGCTTAAGCCAAAGGAAAGAATGGCTAATGGTGGAATGCAGATTTTGTTGGTGGAGCCCAGTGAAGGACAGTACACACTTCTCAAATGCTGCAGGGAGAGCCCCACTCCCTTGTGCCCTTCCCAGGGCCAGACCAGGCCTACCTAGATAACTCAAGTGCTGGTTCAGGTTACAGGACAGCTGGGCAAATTCTTCCTTCAGAGAGTCGTGTTTGACAGGTATCTGGGCTATGTGGCTCATGGAATACTTGACAGCCCTCTTCTTGTCTTCAGGGCTCATGGCCTGCTTGGCAGCCACCATGGCCTGGGACAGGGCTGGATCGGGACCGATGCTGGCAGCAGAGTAGGAGGGAGAGAGGATTTTGTAGATTTCGGAATCATCGCCCAAGATCTGGGATTCTGTGGCTTCCCGGGAAGGCCCTGCACCCAGGACATCTGCAAAGACCCCTAGGGGCCCAGCTGCAGCCGTGTCTGTTGCAATGGCGGCCATTTTGGTGGCTGGGGCATCCTTGACAAACTTGGCAGCAACCTTGGCTGCCTGGGCAGCGGAGGATGTGGCAGCGGCGTAGGCTGCGGCGGCAGCGGCGGCGATGGCAGCGGTGGTTTTCAGCCGGTGAAGGGCAGACTGGGGAGCCTTAGGCTGTGCTTCCTTGGGGGCCCCATCCTTGCCAACTCTATCCTTGGGGTCCCCATCCTTGCCACCTCTATCTTTGGGGACATCATCCTTGTGAGCTCTATCCTTGGGGTCCACATCCTTGCCACCTCTATCTTTGGGGACATCATCCTTGTGAGCTCTATCCTTGGGGTCCACATCCTTGCCACCTCTATCTTTGGGGACCCCATCCTTGCGAGTTCTATCCTTGGGGGCCCCATCCTTGCGGGCCCTCTCCCGAAGGCCCCTTAGGCTGGGGACATCATTTTCCTCCCCCTTTACTTGGACAGCTGCGAGCTGGAGGGCTTCTCCCTGGCGAGACTGATATGGCTGGAGTGGTCGAGGCCACACTGAGCCAAACTCAGTGGCTGGTGGTGGGGCCCTGGAGGGTTGGGGCTGAGTTGGCCGCAGGACACCTAAGTCCCACAGAGGCCAAGAGCCCACCCTGGGCCAGCCTTGGGGAAGAGGCCAGCGTCTTGGGAGTGCAGGCCAGTCTCCCGGTGGTGGAGGCTGGGCACCTGGGGCAGGCACAGGTCCAAGCACAGGCCAAGGTGCTGGCAAGGACCCAGGTGTCACACTGGGCCCTGGGACAGGCCCCAGGGCAGGCACAGGCTCCAGCTCCAGCCCCACCTCCAGCCCTGGCACAGGTTCAGTCCCAGGTGCAGGCCCAGGTGCAAATTCAGTTGTACACCCAGGTGCAGACTCAGGCGTGAGGGCCGGAGGCTGCGCTGGCTCCTGGGCTCTGCTGAGTGAAACTGCTTGGGCAGATGAGCCCTCCGGGAGGAGCTCTGGGACCTCATAATGCCAGACAGTCTGCAGTAGCTGGGGGTTTTGGACGGGCTCGGAGACCTGGATGGCACGAGTAGCTTCAAGGTACTCGGTGGTCTGGGCCAGGGCTGCCTCTGGGAGCTGCTCTATAGACTGCCACAGGTCCAGCGGTGATCAACCAATTTCCTGCAGAAGAGGGGGCAGAGGGGCTCTGCTGGCTTCCAGCCCCGCCTCCCACTCTGTCAGCGGCCCGCCTGCTCCCCAGCTTCCTGCTAACCTCCCCTTCCTTCCTCACTCACTGAGGTGAACATGGCATCAGGGAGGCCACTCCAGAGCACCATGTCCTCGGTTTTGGGGATGGTTTTAAACTTATTCTGGAGAGAAGCCTGCAAGGTGGGGGTAGAAAATGAGGGCTGTGAGCCTGGAGGGGGCAGTGTCCCCCACACCTGCAAAGAAACCTTTCCAGGCTGGGTTCTCCTCCTTGCACCTCCCTACCCTCAGCACCCAGGACCCGGGAGGTGGGGGGGTCCCAGGGGGAGTGGGGGAAGACAGGGATGGTGGCCCTCACCACTTCCCGCTGCAGTGCAACCATCTTCCAGTTCTGTATTTTGAAGTCTTCAGCAAAGATGTCCATTCTTTCTGGGTGTACCTGTCAAAGGAACTGAGTCTGTGGACTGGGGGTCCAGGTTCTGTCCCACCCGCCTTTTCCTGTGGCTCTAGGTGACTAAGAGCTTGAGAAGGAAGAATGGGTTCCAAATCCAGTGTTTCCCAAGGAGTGGGAAAGGGTTCCATGGGCAAACAAGTTTGGGAAATGCTAGGCTTGAAAGCATGTCAGGCCGGGCACAGTGTCTCATGCCTGTAACCCCAGCACTTTGAGAGGTCAAGGTGGTTGGATAACTTGAGGTCAGGAGTTCGACAGCAGCCTGGCCAACATGGTGAAACACCGTCCCTACTAAAAATACAAAAATTAGCTGGGCCTGATGGCATGCGCCTGTAATCCCAGCTATCAGGAAGCTGAGGCAGGAGAATCACTTGAATCCAGGAGGCAGAGGTTGCAGTGAGCTGAGATGGCGCCACTGCACTCCAGCCTGGGCAACAGAGTGAGACTTTGTCTCAAAAATAAGTAAATAAATAAATAAATAAATAAACATTTCAACAGGTTTCTGTACTGCAGGACTTCCCAGAGCCTTGAATGAGCAAAAGCACATTAAGAATCTCCAAGAGGGCCGGGCACAGTGGCTCACGCCTGTAATCCCAGCACTTTGGGATGCTGAGGCGGGTGGATCACGAGTTCAGGAGTTCGGGACCAGCCTGACCAATGTGGTGAAGCCCCCACCTCCACTAAAAACACAAAAATTAGCTAGGCGTGGTGGCTTGCACCTGTAATCCCAGCTACTCAGGAGGCTGAGGCAGGAGAATCACTTGAACCAGGGAGGCAGAGGTTGCAGTGAGCTGAGATCGTGCCACTGCACTCCAGCCTGGGTGACAGAGAGAGACTCCGTCTCAAAAAGAATACAAAACAAAACAACAACAAAAAAAACACCTCCAAGAGACAGGCCAATAAGGCCTTGTTTTTCTTTTCTTTTTTCTTTTTTTTTTTTTTTGAGACAGAGTCTCACTCTGTTGCCCAGGCTGGAGTGCAGTGGCGTGATCTCGGCTCACTGCAAGCTCCACCTCCCAGGTTCACACCATTCTCCTGCCTCAGCCTCCTGAGTAACTGGGACTACAGGTACCTACCACCACATCCAGCTAATTTTTTGTATTTTTAGTAGAGATGGGGTTTCACCGTGTTAGCGAGGATGGTCTCGATCTCCTGACCTTGTGATCTGCCCACCTCAGCCTCCCAAAATGCTGAGATTACAGGCGTGAACCACCACGCCACCCCTCCGACCCCACCTTTTTTTTTTTTTTTTTTTTTTTTTTTGAGACGGAGTCTTGCTCTGTCACCCAGGCTGGAGTGCAGTGGTGCAATCTTGGCTCACTACAATCTCCACCTCCTGGGTTCAAGTGATTCTCGTGCCTCAGCCTCCTGAGTAGCTGGGGTTACAGGTGCCTGCAACCATACCCAGCTAATTTTTGTATTTTTAGTGGAGACGGGGGTTTTACCATGTTGGCCAGGCTGGTCTCGAACTCCTGACCTCAGGTGATCCGCCTGCTTTGGCTTCCCAAAGTGCTGGGATTACAGGCGTGAGACACCAGGCCCCGCCGAGAAGGCATGGTTTCTCCAACAGCTTTGTCTAAGGGGCCCTTTTGAGTAGCTCATGATGCAGCTTTTAACAGCGTTCTTTCTGCTTAGATGGGAGCCATCCAGCCCATGCCTGAAGCTCCCACAGTTGCCATGATGATCAAATACAGGCCCTGATCTGTGAAGCCGGGATGGTACAGAAAATTACACTATTTGGGGGAAGTTGTTAAACCTGGGGGTGTGGAGAGCTGGCTTCAGACCCCAGCTGTGACTCATCAGTTGTGACGGGGACAGCTGCCTCATGTCTCAGGGACTCCACGTCCTTCCATGCATCGTAGGGTGTTAGAAAATACTTGGCTGATGGTTTTTGGCTACAGAAGTACAGAAGGAGCTTGTATGTACGCCTGCACTATTATGATTATTCCACTTTCCATGTGGACAGAGCTTTCCAGAAGGGGAAGAGGTTTTCTTTTTGCTAGGTTGGTGGAATATAAGTCTGCTGTTGCCAAGACTTGAGGAGCACCTGCCTGAGAATGAAGCCAACTGGGAGGAAAGTTTCACTGAGAAACGTCAGTATTGCCGGATATGGTGGCTCACGCCTGTAATCCTGGCACTTTGGGAGGCTGAGGCGGGCGGATCAAGAGGTCAGGAGATTGAGACCATCCTGGCTAACATGGTGAAACCCCATCTCTACTAAAAATACAAAAAAAATTAGCCGGGCATGGGGGCGGGCGCCTGTAGTCCCAGCTACTCGGGAGGCTGAGACAGGAGAATGGCGTGAACCCGGGAGACAGAGCTTGCAGTGAGCCAAGATCGTGCCACTGCACTCCAGCCTGGGCAACAGAGCGAGACTCCATCTCAAAAAAAAAAAAAAAAAAAGAAATATAAGTATTGCATGAGTACCTAGATCTGGCCGTCCCCGGACCTTTTAGTAAATGAGACAATAAATCCCTTATTTTGCCTAATCCAGGATGAACGTGATTTCTGTCACTTACAACTAACATTTTAACACACTGGGGTAGAAAACATGGAGGGGTCGGCCAGGTATGGTGGCTCACACCTGTAATCCCAGCACTTTGGGAGGCTGAGGTGGGTGGATCACGAGGTCAGAAGTTCGAGACCAGCCTGGCCAACAAGATGAACCCCTGTCTCTACTAAAAATACAAAAATTACCCAGATGTGGTGGTGCGTGCCTGTAATCCCAGCTACTCGGGAAGCTCAGGCAGGAGAATCACTTGAACCCGGGAGGCAGAGGTTGCCGTGAGCCAAGATCATGCCATTGCACTCCAGCCTGGGCAACAGAGTGAGACTCTGTCTTAAAAAAAAAACAAAAAAAACAAAAACAAAGCATGGAGGGGTCACAGAGAAGTTGGTGGCACTGGCCAATTGGAGGGTCCACATGAGCACACCCTCACAGCTGCACTCTTGGCCTAACAGTAAGCTTCCTAGATTTTCCTCATTGCTCCAACCCCCAGAGGCCTGAGCAACGCAGCTGGCATGGAGGATGCTGGGGGAGGGCCTACCTTGTCAAGCATGTTCTTCAGCATGTCCACTTCTTTCCTGAGGGCTGTGATGGTGACCTGGAGTGCATGAAGATCAGTGAGCAAGTCCTGCAGGGTCTGCATTGACTGCAAAAGAGGAGAAAATGTGAAGCCGGGTATGGCTGGGGGAGAAGGTAAGTGAAGTACAGAAGCTTTCTGATGATAGCCGTTGTTCAAGAGGTCCTCTTGGCTCTCCCAAGGCCTAGACTGGAACCTACAAGGGGACCAGGAGATGCTACTAAAGTCAACAGTGCTCTGATCTCCAAGTGGCCTGGATGAGAAGGAGGCAACTCTGTATTTGAATATATCCAGAAACCAGGAGTTACTCATCATGAAGCATCTCACGCCCTTTCTTCTATGATAGATGTCAGCCAGGGAGGAAGCACAGCCCATCCCTGGGTAGGAGCCACTGGAGGATCAGGAGCAGGAGAGACAGGGTTGCATTTACTTTTTGTTTCTAAGATGGAGTCTCACTCTGTGGCTCAGGCTGGAGTGCAGTGGCGCGATCTCAGCTCACTGTAACCTCCACCTCCTGGGCTCAAGTGATTCTCCTGCCTCAGCCTCCCAAGTAGCTGAGACCGCAGGTGTGCATCACCACGCCCAGCTAATTTTTTTTGTTTTTGTTTTTGTTTTTGTTTGGTAGAGATGGGGTTTCACCACGTTGCTCAGGCTGGTCTCGAATTCCTGAGCTCAAGCAATCTGCCCGCGTCATCCTCCCAAAGTGCCACAGCACCCGGTCTGTATTTACATTTTAAAGGATCTCTCGGGCTCCTGTGGAGCCTGGCTCTGGAGGGCAAAAGGGGAAGCAGCCTGCCTGCAGAAATGATTGCTTGCTGTAGGGAGAAATCCTCACACATCTGGTGTCAGAAGTGTGTTGCGAGCTTGGCGCGGTGGCTCATGCCTATAATCCCAGCACTTTGGGAGACCAAGTCAGGCAGAACATGAGGCCAGGAGTTTGATATCAGTCTGGCCAACACGGTGAAACCCTGTTTCTACTAAAAATACAAAAAAACTTAGCAGTTCCTGATGTTGCGTGCCTGTAATCCCAGCTACTCAGGAGGATGGGGCAGGAGAATCACTTGAACCTGGGAGGCAGAGGCTGCAGTGAGCCAAGATCGCACCACTGCACTCCAGACTGGACAACGAAGTGAGTCTCTATCTAAAAAAAAAAAAAAAAAAAAAAAAAAAAAAAGCGTGTTGTGAGAACAGTGTGAAAGAAACTGAGTTTTTTTCCACTCAGAGGGCCAAACTATCTGGAAGATATAATAATTATAAACATACATGCACTTAACAGAGCCCTTTATAAAATACATGAAGGAAACACTGACAAAACTGAAAGTGTAACTGAAAAGCACGTTGGTTGCTCACTGCATTGCAGGGTTCAGTTACCATGAGCAAGGTCTGGTACCAAAAAGAAAGTGAATTTATTCCGAAGCTAGCTTGGGGAAGGGGCACAAAGCGCCCTGGCTTTAAACGTGCCGCTTCACTTCTGGAGAAAAAGTGGGCACATTTAAGACGTAGGGGATACAGCCAGCAAGGGCAGGGGTCTCCTTTTGAGCGTGATGTCTTATCTACTGGGCAGCTGAGTTGGCACCTTCCTGGGAAGAAGCAAGTTGTAAAAGTGGCCATGGGCACGCTTTCAACATGTCCTCCTGGTGAGACTGAGCTCTCAGGCAATCCCTGGAGAGTGGAAGTTCCCAGGTGAAAGTCCTATAAGGGGCGTGCTTTGGTCTCTAAATCTGTTTCTTAACTCTCCAGGAGTTACATGAACTTGCCCTGTAGGGAGTGACTGGTGAAGGAGGGGTCAAAGACTATCTTTGCCTTCTTTTTTTTTTTTTTGAGACAGAGTCTCACTCTGTCACCTAGGCAACCTTCACCTCCCGGGTTCAAGTGATTCTCCCACCTCAGCCTCCCAAGTAGCTGGGACTACAGGGGCACGCCACCACGCCCTGCTAATGGGGTTTCACCATGTTGGCCAGGCTGATCTCAAACTCCTGACCTCAAGTGATCCACCCACCTCGGCCTCCCAGAGTGCTGGGATTACAGGCATGAGCCAACTCACCAGGCCTCTCTTTGCATTTCTAAAGGGCTAAGTAGGAAGTGGGGAGCAGTGGGGAAGGAGAAAGGAAGAGAAAATAATTTTTAAAATAAACTATCTTTTAGAAAAATGGGGGTACTCAGTTACAAAAGGAGAAATAGTTAATTAACAAGAATAGTTCGAGACTTCAATTTCCTATTTTCAGTAATGAATAGAATAACTAAGATAAGGAAGGTCCAGCATGGTGGCTCACACCTGTAATCCCAGCACTTTGGGAGGCTGAGGCCAGTGGATCTGAAGTTCAGGAGTTTGAGACCAGCCTGGCCAACATGGTGAAACCCCATCTCTACCAAAAATATAAAAATTAGCCAGGCGTGGTAGTGTTTGCCTGTAATCCCAGCTACTTGGGAGGCAGAGGTGGGAGGATCACTTGAACCCCGGAGGCAGAGGTTGCAGCAAGCCAAGATCATCCCACTGCTCTCCAGCCTGTGTGACTCCATCTAAGTAAGTCACACAAGATGGAGTAAGACTCCATCTCGAAAAAACAAAACCCGAGATAAAAAGAACAGTATCCTGGGTGCAGTGGCTCACATCTGTAATCCCAGCATTTTGGGGGGCTGAAGCAGGTGGATCACTTGAGCCCAGGAGTTCGAAACCAGCCTGGGCAACATAGCGGTCTCCCATCTCTACAAAAAAATACCAAAATTAGACAGGCGTGGTGGTGCATGCCTGTAGTCCCAGGTCCCTGGGAGGATGAGATGGGAGGATCATCCTAGCCCAGGAGGTTGAGGCTGAAGTGAGTTGTGATTGCACTACTGCCCTCCAGCTTGGGTGACAGAGTGACACTCTGTCTCAAAAAAAAAAAAAAAAAATTAAAAAGAAAAGAAAAAGAAAAAAAGAAGAGCAAGAGGCTGGGTTCAGTGGCTTACACCTGTAATCCCAGCATTTTGGGTGGCTGCAGTGGAAGGATGGCTTGAGCCCAGGGGTTCCAGAGCAGCCTGGGCAACCAAGGGAGACCCTGTCACTATAAAATAAATAAAATTAACAAAACAAAAGGCCAGCAAGAAAAGAGAAGATTTGAACAATAGTATAAACCAACTAGACATAACAGATATCCACGGAATACCCCACTCGACAATGGTAGAATACATATTATTCTCAAATGCACATAGAACACTCTCCAGGGTAGACCATATGGTAAAGCCATAAAACAAGCCTTAACAAATTTCAAAAGGACTGAAATTATGCAAAATACATACTCTGACCACAATGGAATTAAATTAGAAAGCAACAGAAGAGGCCAGGTATGGTGGCTCATGCCTGTAATTCAGCACTTTGGGAGCTTGAGGCAGGAGTATCATTTGAGCTCAGGAGTTCCAGACCAGTCTGGGCAACATAGTGAGATCTCCTCTCTATAATTCAAAAATAAAATAAAAAAGTTCTTGGATTGCCAATGGCTCCCATAGACAGGGCTTAAAACAAACAAACAAACAAACAAAAAACAAAAACAGGCCGGACGTGGTGGCTCACACCTGTAATCCCAGCACTTTGAGAGGCTACAGCAGGCAGATCATGAAGTCAGGAGATCGAGACCATCCTGGCCAACATGGTGAAACCCCATCTCTACTAAAAATACAAAAATTAGCTGGGTGTGGTGGTGCATGCCTGTAGTCCCAGCTACTCGGGAGGCTGAGGCAGGAGAACTGCTTGAACCCAGGAGCAGAGGTTGTAGTGAGCCAAGGTCACGCCATTGCACTCCATCCTGGTGACAGAGGAAGACTTCATCTCAAAAAAAAAAAAAAAAAAAAAAAGGCAACAGAAGAAACTATTGAAAATTCACAAACATGTAAAAATTTAAAAAACATTCTACTAAATAACAAATATGTCAAAGAAGAAATCACAAGAGGAATATGTCAAAGAAGGCCGGTCGCGGTGGCTCACACCTGTAATCCCAGTACTTTGGGAGGCCGAGGCGGGCGGCTGATGAGGTCAGATCAAAACCATCCTGGCTAACACGGTGAAACCCCGTCTCTACTAAACATACAAAAAAAAAATTAGCCGGGCGTGGTGGCAGGCACCTGTAGTCCCAGCTACTTGGGAGGCTGAGGCAGGAGAATGGCGTGAACCCAGGAGACTGAGCTTGCAGTGAGCCAAGATCGCGCCACTGCACTCCAGCCTGGGTGACAGAGCGAGACACCATCTCAAAAAAAAAAAAAAAAAAAAGAAAAGAAAAGAAATATGTCAAAGAAGAAATCACAATAGAAATAGAAATTAGAAACTAATTTGAAATGAGCTAAAATGAAAGCACAACACACCAGAACTTACGAGATGCAGCTAAAGTGGTGATTAGACACTTAGAACACTTATTGTTGTAAGTGACTATATTAACAAAGAAAGATCTTGAATCAATAACTTAACCTTCCACCTTAAGACACTGGAACAAAGAAAAGCAAACTGAACCTAAAACAAATAGAAATAAGAAAATAACAAAGAATATGGTGAAATTAATGAAATAGAGGATAAAAAAATAGTACAGAAAAATCAATGAAACTAAACACTGGTTAATTGAAAAGGTCAACAAAATTGACAAACTTTTAGCTAGATTGGCCAAGAATCAGACTCAAATTATTAGAATCAGAAATGAAAGAGAGGGCATTCTATCAACTCTACAGAAATAAAAAGGATTATAAAGAAATACTATGAATAATTGCCTGTGGACAAATTATATAATTTAGGTGAAATGGACAAATTCCTAGAAAGTCATTAAAACTGACTCAAGCAGAAATAGACAATCCGAATAAACCTAAAACAAGTGAAGAGATTAAAGTCCTAATAAAAAGTACCTTTTGTGCTTCAAAAGACACCAGCAAGAAAATGAAAATACAACCCACAAAATGGGAGAAAACCTCATTTTGCAAATCATATATCTGACCCAGTATATGCAGAATATATACAGAACTCTTACAACTCAATGATACAAATAACCCAATTAAAAACGGGCAAAGATCTGAATAGACATTTCTCCAAAGATGATGTGTAAATGGCCAATAAGCACATAAAAAGAAAAGATGCTCAACATCATTTGTCATCAGGGAAATGAAAATCAAAACTACAATGAGATACCACTTCAAACTCTGTAGGATGGTCAGAATCGAAAGTCAGATACTAAGTGCTGTTAACCATAAGGAGAAATCGTAATTCTCATACACCGCTGCTGGGAATGTAAATTGTGCAGCCATTTTAGAAGTCAGTGTGGCAGTTCCTCACAAGATTATAGAGATACCAGATGATCTCTGATTCTAATCCTAGGTATATTCCCAAAAGAAATGAAAACATAGGTCCATATAAAAACTTGCACACATGGGCCAGGCATGGTAGCTCACGTCTGTAATCCGACTGCTTTCGGAGGCCAAGGTGGAAGAGTGCTTGAGGCCAGGAGTTCAAGACCAGCGTGGGCTGTTAACACAGCAAGACTACATCTCTACATAAAACTTAAAAATTAGCCAGGCATGGTGGCAAGCGCCTGTAGTCCCAGAAACTTGGGAGGCAGAGATGGGAGGATCGCTTGAGACCAGGAGTTTGAGGCTGCAGTGAGCTATGGTGGCACCACTGAACTCCATCCAGCCAGGGCAACAGAGCAAGACCTTGTCCCTAAAAACAAAACAGAAGTTTGTACATGAATGCTTATAGCAGCATATTCATAGCAGTCAAAAGGTAGAAACGAGGCTGGGTGTGGTGGCTGACGCCTGTAATCCCAGCACCTCGGGAGGACAAAGTGGGCAGATCACCTGAGGTCAGGAGTTCGAGATCAGCCTGGCCAACATGGTAAAACCCCGTCTCTACGAAAAATACAAAAATTAGCCGGGTGTGGTGGTGGGCACCTGTAATCCCAGCTACTCGGGAGGCTGAGGCACAAGAATCACTTGAACCCAGGAGGTGGAGGTTGCAGTGAGCTGAGACTGTGCCACTGCACTCCAGCCTGGGCGCCAGAGCCAGACTCCTTGCATCTTGTGTGGAGATCGCAGTGGCGCCATCTCAGCTTACTACCACCTCCTCCTCTGTGTGATATGCAGTGAGAGGTTTCTCACCCAAGACCCACCTGCTGTCTCACATGTAGGGGACATGCTCTGGACTCCTGTCCTGGGGAAGAAGGGGCAGGAGAGAGAGCTGTGGGGAAAGTGGCTGAGGTCTTTTTTCTGCCCAGGGTGACTGGGCCACATTCAGGGCTTGGATGGTGCTGAGTTCAAGGGAAAGTGCGTCCCCGACAGTTGCCCTTCCAGAAGCTGACCCATGCCATAGTCCTCGAGGCAGGGCTTGTCCAAACCTGCTCTCTCTCTCTCTCAAGAGGGCTTTAAGGATGCTGGGGTTCAGCTAGGGCCCAGTACTTACAAAGGCCTTAAGAGGCCTGAAAAAGGGGCTAAGGCAAACACCCCCTCAGACAAGCAGTTAGACTTGTCCACACGGTCACATGTGGGACTTTGGAAAACAGGAATGCTAACATTTCCCTCCACGGAAACGAGGAATGTAAGAGCACTTCACGACACTGTGAAGGTGACACCAACGACATCTGAGTGTTCGTTACCATTACTGCAATCATGGCAACCTTGGTCCTCTAACACCCCAAAGTGTCTTCCACACCTTTAAGCAATGTTACAAAATAGTTAAAAACCCAATTTTTATTTGTATTTTATTTATTGTTTTTGAGATGGAGTTTTGCTCTGTCGCTCAGGCTGGAGTGCAGCGGCGCGATCTCGGTTCACTGAAATCTCCACCTCTCGGGTTCAAGCGATTCTCGTGCCTCAGCCTCTCGAGTGGCTGGGACTACAGGCACGCACCACCATGCCCAGCTAATTTTTGTATTTTTAGTAAAGACAAGGTTTTGCCACATCGGCCAGGCTGGCCTGGAACTCCTGAGCTCAGGTGATCCTTCTGCCTCAGCCTCCCAAAGTGCTGGGATCATAGGCGTAAACCACCACGCCCAGCCTTAAAAACCCAATTTAAATGTGACATCATTTTAACCTGTACAATATACAGCAGGTGCTTTGTAGTTTCTGAGGGAGTAAAATGGGGAGGGTGTTTAGAAATAAAGAAAGCAACAGTAGGTTGTTAGCATCCCCTTAGACTGGATCCCTCTCCCGAGGACTTCCTGGACCCAGTGCATGCAGATGGCATCACCTGAGCTGCAGAAGCTGCGTGCACGTATCCAGCCAAGTCTGACAATGGCCAAGAACAAATTAGGAGGGCAGAAGTCCAGGAATGGACTTCACAAAGCCAGCCAAAAACACTTTAAGGCTAAAAACAAAGCAAAACCAGTTACCACTGATCTTTTCTTCTTCTTTTTTTTAAGATGGAGTTTCATTTTGTCTCCCAGGCTGGAGTGCAGTGGCGCAATCTCGGCTCACTGCAACCTCTGCCTCCCAGGTTCAAGCAATTCTCTTGTCTCAGCCTCCCGACTAGCGGCTAATTTTTGTATTTTTAGTAGAGACGGGATTTCACCATGTTGGCCAGGCTGGTCTTGAACTCCTGAGCTCAGGTGATCCGCCCACTTCGGCCTCTGAAAGTGCTGGGATTACAGGTGGGAGCCACCACACCTGGCAGTTACCACTAGTCTTAAGACAAATGTTATGATTTAAAAGTCAACAGAGGCCGGGCACAGTGGCTCATGCCTGTAATCCCAGCACATTGGGAAGCCCAGGCGGGTGGATCACCTGAGCTCGGGAGTTCAAGACCAGCCTGGCCAACATGGTAAAACCCCGTCTCTACTAAAAATACGAAAATTAGCTGGGCATGGTGGTGCACGCTTGTAATCCCAGTTACTCAGGAAGCTGAAGCAGGAGAATCGCTTGAACCCAGGAGGCAGAGGCTGCAGTAAGCCAAGATCATGCTGCTGCCCTCCAGCCTGGGCAACAGAGCGAGACTCCGTCTCAAAACAAACAAACAAACAAAAAAAGGTTAACAGAGGGTGGGCGCAGTGGCTCAAGCCTGTAATCCCAGCACTTTGGGCTGAAGTGGGAGGATTACTTGAGCTCAAGAGTTCGAGACCAGCCTGGGGAACATGGCAACACCCTGTCTCTACAAAAAATACAAATTAGCCAGTGTGGTGGCACAGGCCTGTAGTCCTACCTACTCAGGAGGTTGAGGTGGGAGGATTGCCTCCAGGGTTGAGCCCGGGAGGTTGAGGCTGCAGTGAGCTGAGATCGAGCCACTGCACCCCAGCCTGGGCGACAGAGTGAGACCCTGCCTTAAAAATAAAAACAAACGAGTCAGTCGTGAGCGAAAGAGCAAGAGAGTGTTCCACTGCTAGAGCCGAGCGAAGTGATGCCTAAAGCAAAGGAACTTGTTTCTTCAAACTCTTCTGGCAGTGATTCTGACAGTGAGGTTGACAAAAACTTAAAGAGGAAAAAGCAAGTTGCTCCAGAAAAACCTGTAAAGAAGCAAAAGACAGGTGAAACTTGGAGAGCTCTGTCATCTTCTGACAGAGGAGCAGCAGCAGAGATGGTAACATGTTTCAGATTGGGAAAATGAGGTACGTTGGCGTTCAAGATTTTAAAGGCAAAGTGCTAATTGATATTGGAGAATATTGGATGGATCCTGAAGGTGAAATGAAACCAGGAAGAAAAGGTATTTCTCTAAATCCAGAACAATGGAGCCAGCTGACAGAACAGATTTCTGACATTGATGATACAGTAAGAAACCTGTAAAATTCGAGCCATATAAATAAAACCTGTACTGTTCTAGTTGTTTTAATCTGTCTTTTTACATTGGCTTTTGTTTTCTAAATGTTCTCCAAGCTATTATATGTTTGGATTGCAGAAGAATTTGTAAGATGAATACTTTTTTTATATGTGCATTATTAAAAATGTTGAGTGAAGCTAATTGTCAACTTTATTAAGGATTGCTTTGTGTGCCCACCACCTAGTGTAAAATAAAATCAAGTAATACAATCTTAAAAAATAAAGACAAAAAAATTAAGAGTGAATAAAGGTTTTGTAAATATATAAAAGAACTTGCACTCTTCTCAAAAGGCTTTTCTCTTTTTTTTTTTTTTGACACAGTCTTGCTCCATTGTCCAGGCTGTAATATTAATAATAGCTCACTGCAGCCTCGACCTCCCAGGCTCAAGCAATCCTGCCTCAGCCTCCTGAGTACCTGGGACTACAGGTGCACCACCATGCCCAGCCAATTTCAAAATTTTTTGGTAGAAAGGGAGTCTCGCCATGTTGCTCAGGCTGGTCTTGAACTCCTGGGCTCAAGCGATCCTCCCACCTCAGCCTCTCAAAGTGCTGGGATTACAGGCATGAGCCACCACACCTGGCAATCTTTTCTCTTGAACATCTGTAGAAAGAACTGATTCCCCACTGGCATCATGAAAGTGAACCAGTTAATGTTGACGAAGCTACAGGATTAATGGCTTAGTTGTAATGCAGTGGCGATGCATCTCATTCCCTCAAAAAGACCAATAAGTTAAAGGTTTTCTACAATTTAAAAAAATACCCTAAGCCTCGGACCCACAATGTTACGGAAACAGGGTTAGACGAAACAGTTTCAACAACAAACAGCTGACATCACCCCTCGTTTTCGCCTGTGAGGCCAGCTGCAAGAGGTTATCGTTACGGGGAGAAAAACCGAGGCCTGAAGGAGGCAGACTGGGGCTCGCGAAAGGAACGTTGTAAAACACGTTTGTTTGCCAGGCGACCCCCCGGCAGCCTCACTAGTTGGTGGGTGCAGACAGTTAGCTGTGCAGTTTGCACCATTCTAGAACCAGCTGCCATGGCAACCCCCTTCAATGGGTGATTGTGGGAACCTCGGGCAACTTCAATCAGGCTGGGACAAGGCAAGATTGTCTAATGATGGGGACATTCCTTAGCTGCACAAACAGTCCTGAAGGCTGTACAGCTAGGTCTGAACCTGTCCATGAGCCCCTTTTGTGAGCTGGGTGGGTTGCCCTGTTGAGCTGCTTTTTAGAAGCCTTCATCCATCAAGGCAGGCCAGGGGGCAAGCTGCCTCTGGAGTGCCGGCACCTTGGATCCTGGTATCCGCCCATCCTGCCTGCAAGGCCCTCATAACTTGCCCTCGGCCACCCCAGGCAGCCCTGTCTCTAGTAACAATTTTTGTCTTGAAGTCTATCTTGTCTGAGAAGATCCCACTCTCCTCTGGTCATTGCTTGCAAGGAATATCTTTTGTTATTTTTTAATTTTTTTGAGATGGAGTTTCGCTTTTGTCACCCAGGCTGGAGTGTGGTGGCGCGATCTCGGCTCACTGCAAATTCTGCCTCCCGGGTTCAAGTGACTCTCCTGCCTCAGCCTCCCCAGTAGCTGGGATTACAGGCTCCCGCCACCACGCCAGGCTAATTTTTTTTTTTTTGACGGAGTTTCAGCTTTTGTTGCCCAGGCTGGAGTGCAATGGCGCAATCTCGGCTCACCACAACCTCCACCTCCCAGGTTCAAGCCGTTCTCAGCCTCCCAAGTAGCTGGGATTACAGGCATGTGCCACCACATCCGACTAATTTTGTATTTTTAGTAGAGATGGGTTTCTCCATGTTGGTCAGGCTGGTCTTGAATTCCTGACCTCAGGTGATCCACCCACCTCAGCCTCCCAAAGTGTTGGGATTATAGGGGTGAGCCACTGTGCCCCGCTGGAATATCTTTTTATATCATTTTACTTTTAACGTATTTGTGTCTTGTCTTTTTTTCGTAGAGACAGGATCTCACTCTGTCACCCAGGCTGGAGTGCAGTGGGGCGATCAGAGCTCACTGCAATCACCAACTCCTGGGCTCAAGTGATCCTCTTGCCTCAGCCTCCCAAAGAGCTGAGATTACAGGTGCATGCCACCGTGCCTGGCCCTATTTGTGTCTTTGAATCTTAAATGTGTCTCTTGCAAACAGCATATAGTAGTTAGGTCGTGTTTTTTGTTTGTTTGTTTGTTTTTTATCTATTCTGCCAATCTCTGCTTTTTTTTGTGGTAAAGTACCCATAATATTAAAGTATAAAAATATTTTAGTATTGGCCGGGCTTAGTGGCTCATGCCTGTAATCTCAGCACTTTGGGAGGCCAAGGCGGGTGGATCACGAGGTCAGGAGATCAAGATCATCCTGACCAACATGGTGAAACCGTGTCTCTACTAAAAATACAAAAACTAGCTGGGTGTGGTGGCGGGCAGCTACAGTCCCAGCTACTTGGGAGGCTGAGGCAGAAGAACTGCTTGAACCTGGGAGGCAGAGGTTGCAGTGAGCTGAGACCACACCACTGCACTCCAGCCTGGGCAACAGAGTGAGACTCCGTCTCAAAAACAAACATATATATAAAAATGCAAAGAAAAATTAGCCAGGCATGGTGGCGCGCACCTGTATTTCCAGCTACTCAGGAGGCTGAAGCACGAGAGTCACTTGAACCTTGGAGGCAGAGTTTGCAGTGAGCAGAGATTGCACCACTCCACTCCAGCCTGGATGACAGAGTGAGACTCTGTCTCAAAAAAATAAAAATAAAATAAAAATGAAGTGTGCAATCTGAGGGCATTTGGTATGTACACCACTATCTACTTCCAAGACACTTCATTCTCCTAAAAGGAAATCCCGTCCCTGTTACAGTCTCTCTCTGTTCCCCCCTTCCTGAGCCTCTGGAAACCACTAATCTACTTTCTGTCTCTATGAAATACACAGATTATGCCTTTAGATGAAATGTCCAGAATAGGCAAATCCGTAAGACAGAAAGCAGATTAGTGGTTGCCAGGGGTTGCAGGGAGGAGAAGTAACGGGGAAATAGGGTTTTTTCCTTTCAGGGTGATGGAAATGGCTTAGAACTAGATAGAGGTGGCTGGCTGCACAACAATGTCAATATATCATGTGCCACCGAATTTTCATTAATTCAGTGTTTAATGTCAACTTTTAAATGGTTGATTTTATGTTAGGTCAATTTCCCCTCAATTTATTTATTTATTTATTTTTAATTTTTTTTTTTGAGATGGAGTCTTGCTCTGTTGCCCAGGCTGGAGTGCAGTGGCGCAATCTCCGCTCACTAGAACCTCCACCTCCAGGGTTCAAGTGATTCTCATGCCTCAGCCTCCTGAGTAGCTGGGATTCCAGGCATGCGCCACCATGCCTGGCTAATTTTTTTTATTTTTATTTTTAGTAGAGACGGGTTTTCATGATGTTGGCCAGGCTGGTCACGAACTCCTGACCTCAAGTGACCCACCTGCCTCGGCCTCCCAAAGTGCTGGGATTACAGGTGTGAGCCACCACATCCAGCCAGTTTCCCCTCAATTTGAAAGAGAAGAGTGGTAACTTGGGAACACTCTGAAAATGGCCCTGACTCCCAGGGAGATCCAGCTGGACACACCAATGGGCACAGTTCTGGCTCAGAGAGGACTAGGACATGCTGCCTCCAGGGATAGGAAGGCAGTCATCGCTAGATGGTCTCCTTTTTGGAGACAAGACTTTCTCCGTCACCCAGGCTGAAGGGCAGTGGTGCGATCTCAACTCACTGCAACACCTGCCTTCCAGGCTCAAGTGATTCTCCTGCCTCAGCCTCCCGAGTAGCTGGGACTACAGGCGCACGCAAGCATGCCCAGCTAATTTTTGTATTTTTAGTAGAGACAGGGTTTCACCATGTTGGCCAGGATTGTCTCGAACTCCTCACCTCAGGTGATCCAGCCACCTTGGCCTCCCGAAATGCTGGGATTACAGGTGTGCGCCACTGTGCCTGGCCAAATTATTATTACTATTTTTAGACATAGGGGCTTGCTCTGTCCCCCAGGCTGGAGTTCAGGAGAGTGACTACAACTCACTGCAGCTTCCAACTCCTGGGGTTAAGTGATTCTCCCACCTCAGCCTCCTGAGGTAAGACTACAGGTGGACGCCACCACACCCGGCTTATTTATTCATTTTTTTGTAGAGATGAGGTCTCACTACGCTGCCAAGGCTGGTCTTGAACTCCTGGGCTCAAGTGATCATCCCGCCTTGGCCTCCCAGTGTTGGGATTATAGGTGTGAGCCACTGTGCTCGGCTTATTTTCCCTTTCTTATTTCTTCTTGGGCTGCCAGTAATTGAACACTGTCCACGTGCTGGTCGGGGTTAGCAGGGGTCAGCAGTCAAAGGTGAGCCAGGGTCAGAGGCCATGCCTCAGCGCGCAGCTCCCTTGCCCACCAGCTGCTGGGCCTTCAGCCAATCACTGAGCTCCTCTGAGCATCAGTTTCCTCATCTGTAAGGCAGAAGGAATGCCTCTTTGCTGCTCCTCACAGGGCTGGTTCTTGGAGATTCTCACTCACTTGTGTCTATCTCCCCTGCTAGGCCGGGCGTGCCTGTTCACCGTGACTACTCCGGTACTTCTCCCATGGTAGCTCCTCCAGGCATTTTTTAGAAATTGGGGTAAGGCTGAGCACAGTAGCTCACGCTTGTAATCCCAGCACTTTGGGAGGCCAAAGCAGGAGGATCACTTGAGCCTAGGAGTTTGAGTCCAGCCTGGGCAACATAAGGAGACCCTATCTCTACAAACAATACAAAAATTAGCCAGGTGCAGTGGTGCACACCTGTGGTCCCAGTTACTCGGGAGGTTGAGGTGGGAGGATTGCTTGAGTCTGGGAGGTCGAGGCTACAGTGAGCCATGACTGAGTCACTGCACTCCAGCCTGGGTGACAGAGTGACACCCTGTCTCAAAAAAAAAAATTGGGGTGAAATTCACATAATGTACAATTAGCCATTTTTAAGTGAACAATTCAGTGTCATTTAGTACATCAGTGAGGTTGTATAACTATCACCTCCATCTAGTTCCAAAACATTTTCATCACCCCAAAAGGAAACCCTATATCCACAAAGCAATTACTCCCCATTCTCTCCTCCTCCAAGCCCCTGGCAACCACTGCTTTCTGTGTCCATGGATTTACCTATTCTGGACATTTCGTATAAATGGAATCATACACTGGGTAGCCTTTTGTGTCTGGCTTCTTTGCAATACTTGATGGAGGCTGCAAGCTTGGCGTTTTGGTTGTGCCTGACTCTAAAGCCCCCTTCTTCCCACACTGCATAAGGAGATGGCCCATCGTAGGTGAGTAAGCAACAAGATGTCCCAGGAGAGGGCTGGGCGCGGTGGCTCACGTTTGTCATCCCAGCACTTTGGGAAGCCGAGGCAGGTGGATCAGTTGAGATCAGGGGTTTGAGACCAGCCTGGCCAACATAGTGAAACCCCATCTCTACTAAAAATACAAAAATTAGCCGGGTATGGTGACATGTGCCTGAAATCCTAGCTACTAGGGAGGCTGAGGCAGGAGAATCACTTGAACCCGGGAGGCGGAGGTTGCAGTGAGCCGAGATCATGCCACTGCACTCCAGCCTGGGTGACAGAGTGAGACGGACTCTCAAAAACAAACAAAAGATGTCCCAGGAGAGAGCCAGTGGTGAAGGGAGGAAAAGAAGTGTCTGGAGGCTGGGGGCGTACCTTGGCCATGACTTCATCATGACCCTCCACCATCTTCCGGAGCTTGATCAGATGCCACAGGTCCTGGACGGGCCGGGCAGTGCCCTGGCTGGCTTCCAGCAGCTGGGCGGTGGAGGGCAGGTCCTGCAGCAGGGCCAGCTGGTTCTCCAACTTGTCGAGGCGGCTCACCACGTGGTCGAAGACATTGCTGAGCCTCTTCATGGGGTTGAGGATGGGCTGGGCTTCTCCTTCCCTGGGCATCATGACCACCTGCGAGGTCTGCAGGAAGTCCTCATCGCCTGAGAGGACTTTCTTGAGCTCGGCCATGTGGATGTGCTCCAAGATGCCGTGCAGCAGGAGGTGCAGGGCCTTGAAGTTCAGCACCCCGCACTGTGGGATGGCGATGTCGGCCAGCTCGGTGAACGTGAGTGAGAAGCTCATCCTGCCAGTGTGGGTCAGTGGGGCTGGGGTTCCAGGCGTCCTCAAGGACAAGGGGTAGCTTTCAGTGGTTCCGAGAGCTACACGGACTGGTCCTCAGAGGCCTGGGGTGGTGGTGAGTCACAGCAGTCAGGGAGGAATGGCCTCTGTTCTGGCTGGAGCTCAGATCAGAGTCTCTGGTTGCCAGGACACCAAAGAATGTGATGAAACGGGCGCAATTCAAAGTCTGGAGTGGGGCAGGTGCTCCCTGGTAAGCCTCACCCAGAGTAGGTGCTCAGTTAATATTGGATGAATGTTTGAATAGCTGATGGCAGCCTCTTCATTCAAGCCCTCTGGTGATGTGAGACTGGTAACTTTTTCCTAGAAGCACATATGGAAGGGATGGAGAGGCAGCTCCCTCCTTGGAATTTTCTCGAATCCGGGCAGAAGACAGGTTTCTTGGAGTTAGGAAGACCCAGGTTTTACAAAGAGATAAGAATCTGAAGTACTGGCTGGGTGGGTGTGGGGGTTCAGGCCTGTAATCCCAGCACTTTGGGGAGGCAAAGGCGGGAGGACTGCTTGAAGCCAGGAGTTCGAGAGCAGCCTGGGCAACATAGTGAGACCCTGTTTCTACAAAAAAAATTTGTAATTAGCTGGATGTGCTGGCGCACATCTGTAGTCCCAGCTACTCAGGAGGATGGGGTGGGAGGATTGCTTGAAGCCAGGAGTTTGAGGCTGCAGTGAGCTATGATTGTGCCACTGCACTTAGCCTGGGCAACAGAGTGAGACCTTGCCTCAAAAAAAAAAGAAAAAAAAAAGAAAGAAAAAGAAAAGAGAAAAGGCCGGGCACAGTGGCTGACATATGTAATCCCAGCACTTTGGGAGGCGAAGGCGGGTGGACCACGGGGTCAGGAATTCAAGACCGGCCTGGCCAAGACGGTGAAACCCCGCCTCTACTAAAAATACAAAAATCAGCCAGGCGTGGTGGCACGTGCCTGTAATCCCAGCTACTCTGGAGGCTGAGGCAGAGAATTGCTTAAATCCGGGAGGTGGAGGTTTCAGTGAGCCAAGATCGTGCCACTGCACTCCAGCCTGGGCGACAGAGCGAGACTCCGTCTCAAAAAAAAAAAAAGAATCTGAAGAACTACATTCATTTCTGGACGCATCCAAAGGCCCCCCTCAGTGTTCCATTTTCTCGTGTGTGTGTGTGTGTGTGTGTGTGTGTGTGTGTGTGTGTAGTGTGTGTGACAAAGTCTTTCTCTGTTACCCAGGCAGGAGTGCAGTGGTGCGATCTCCGCTCACTGCAACCTCCGCCTCCTGGGTTCAAGCGATTCTCCTGCCTCAGCCTCCTGAGTAGCTAGGATTACAGGCGCCTGCCACCACGCCCAGCTAATTTTTATATTTTTAATAGAGATGGGGTTTCACCATGTTGGCCAGGCTGGTCTCAAACTCCTGACCTCAGGTGATCTGCTTGCCTCAGCCTCCCAAAGCGCTGGGATTACAGGGGTGAGCCACCACACCTGGCCAAGTGTTCCATTTTCTGGGAAGGAGAGCCCAGGTGGTAAGAAGGGCATTGTCGGCTGGGCGTGGTGGCTCACGCCTGTAATCCCAGCACTTTGGGAGGCTGAGGTGGGCAGATCATGAGGTCAAGAGATGGAGACCATCCTGGCCAACATGATGAAACAAAAATTAGCTGGGCATGGTGGTGCGTGCCTGTAGTCAGCTACTCGGGAGGCTGAGGCAGGAGAATCACTTGAACCCGGGAGGCAGAGGTTGCAGTGAGCCAAGATTGTGCCATTGCACTCCAGCCTGGTGACAGAGCAAGACTCCGTCTCAAACAAAGAAGGGCGTTTGGCTGGGTGCGGTGGCTCACGCCTGTAATTCCAGCACTTTGGGAGGCCAAGGCGGGCAGATCACGAGTCAGAAGATCGAGACCATCTTGACTAACACTGTGAAACCCCGTCTCTACTTCAAAAAATATACAAAAAATTAGCCAGGCGTGGTGGCAGGTGCCTGTAGTCCCAACTACTCGGGAGGCTGAGGCAGGAGAATCGTTTGAATCTGGGAGGCGGAGCTTGCACTTAACCGAGACCGCACCACTGCACTCCAGCCTGGGCGACAGAGCAAGACTCTGTCTCAAAAAAAAAAAGAAAAAGAAAAAAAGGGCGTTGTCCTTTCTAGGCCCTGCATGTCCCTGCCCACCCAAGTGACGGTGCCCTCACCAGACCCTGCTCTGCTCCCCGCTTGAGCTGGGCTCTTCACAACCCCTGTGCTCTCAAACAGGGTCTCAGCCCTGCTCTGACATCATAAGGACATGGCCAAGAGCCAGCTGCCACAGGACCAGGAGGCTGCGTGGAGATATGAGGTATGGTCAGGCTCTGCTTGGTCAGTTCTGGGACAAGAGAATCCCAGCCTGCTTGTCTCCTGGGAAAGTCTGCAGGGACACTCTCGGCTTAACACCAGGAGCCCTGACTCCCAGCCCAGCCAGCACTGTGATCCCACATTCCTGGTCCCGCACCACACAGCAGGAGCCCTGCTGAGGGATTCCACATTGAGTTCATGCAGGTGGGGAGGCAAATCCTTGCACCAGCTGTGGAATCTTGAGCAAGTGACTTAACCTCTCTGAGCCTCAGCTTCCCTCTCTGCTAAATGGGGAAATAAAACATGGCGGCTAGAAATAACATATGTAACATGCCAGGCCAGTGCTGATGGGAAACGTTTCTTGCAGTCAGGCGCCGTGGCTCATGCCTGTAATCCCAGCACTTTGGGAGGCCAAGGTGGGCGGGTTGCTTGAATCCAGGAGTTGGAGAGCAGCCTGAGCAACATAGCAAGACACCATCTCTACAAAATAAAAAATTAGCTGGGCGTAGTGGCTCACACCTGTAATCCCAGCTACTCAAGAGGCTGAGGCAGGCAGATTGCTTGAGCCCAGGAGTAGAGTGTGAGACCAGCCTGCACAACACTGTGAAACCCCATCTCTAAAAAATATACCAAAATTAGCTGGGCATGGTGGTGTGTGCCTGTAATCTCAGCTACTCGAGGCTGCAGTGAGCCAGAATCACACCCCTGCACTCCAGCCTGGGCAACAGAGTGAGACCCCATCTCAAATAAAACAAAACACAAATCGCTCCTTGACCAGAACTGATCTGGCAGCCACTCTTGCCAACGGTTAGAACTGTGGGAGCAAGAGTCCAGGAAAACGCCTTCTGAATTGAACAGTGGGATATTTTCAGGGATGCTGCTTGTGAATCAATCCCATGTTCCTACTTCACAACAGATGCTTCTGCACAGGTCATTACCAGTCCATCCACAAAACCTAGCTCTTCAGCCAGGCGTGGAGGCAGGCAATGAGATAACAGCTGGGCAAAGGTAACCCAAGGAGGTTCCTCTGGGGAGGTGACATCTGAGCTGAGACCTGAAGAGAGGGCATTCCTGAAGCTCTTTCAGAATAGAGACCTTCTCTTTCTTCTCTGTCTTTCTAGTATCAGAACACAGATCCCTGCACACAGTAGGTGCTCAGTAAGTGTTTGCTAAATGGATGATAGCTCCGAAGGGGCTGTCAACTCTCATGGGGCCATATTAATGATAGAAATATTATAAAATAAATGTTAACACTGTAACCATTCATGTTTCTTTTAGAATAATTTAGCATTTAAATGTGAAGATCTGGCAACACCAAGCATTGGCAAGCATATGAACAACAGATCTCTCATCTGCTCTGACGGAGCAGAAATTAGCAGACTTTGGAAAACTGTTTGGCAGGGTCTGCAATGCTGAAAAATTGCACACACTATGACCCAGCCAGTCCAGCCCTCGACCGGAACCCACCAGGAATTGACATACACCATGCACAAGGATGTTTGTGACAGCACTACTCATAGTAGCTAAAAATTCCCATCCAACTATCGCATATTCAAACAGTAGACTATAACACAGCAGTGAGAATGAACAAAGACAACTACATGTAATAGTGGGATGAATTTCTTTTCTTTTCGTTTCTTTTTTTTTTTTTTTTTGAGACAGAGTCTAACACTGTCGCCCAGGCTGGAGTGCAATGGCGCGATCTCGGCTCACTGCAACCTCCACCTCCTGGGTTCAAGCGATTCTCCTGCCTCAGCCTCCCAAGTAGCTGGCATGACAGGCACATGCTACCATGCCAGGCTAATTTTTGTATTTTTAGTAGAGATGGGGTTTCACCACGTTGCCCAGGCTGGTCTCGAGCTCCTGACCTCAGGTCATCTGCCTGCCTTGGCCTCCCAAAGTGCTGGGATTACAGGCGTGAGCCACCGCACCTGGCCAACTTTCATTGATATAAAATTGAGCGGAATTACATATATAAAAGGGTTCATGCTGTATGAAACCATTGCTATAAAAAGTCCCCAAACTGCAGCCATAAAAAAGGATGAGTTCATGTCCTTTGCAAGGACGTGGATGAAGCTGGAAACTATCATCCTCAGCAAACTAACACAGGAAAAGAAAACCAAACACCGCATATTCTCACTCATAAGTGGAAGGTGAACAATGAGAACACATGGACACAGGGAGGGGAATGTCACACACCGGGGCCTGTCGTGGGGTCGGGGAAGCAAGGGGAGGGATAGCATCAGGACAAATACCAAATGCATGCAGGGCTTAAAACCTAGATGATGGGTTGATAGGTGCAGCAAACCACCATGGCACATGTACACCTACGTAACAAACCTGCACATTCAGCACATGTATCCCAGAATTTAAAAAGAAACAAATGGCCAGGCGCGGTGGCTCAAGCCTATAATCTGAGCACTTTGGGAGGCCGAGGTGGGCAGATCACGAGGTCAGGAGATGGAGACCATCCTGGCTAACACGGTGAAACCCCATCTTTACTAAAAAAATACAAAAAATCAGCCAGGTATGGTGGTGGGTGCCTGTAGTCCCAGCTACTGGGGAGGCTGAGGCAAGAGAATGGCGTGAACCTGGGAGGCGGAGCGTGCAGTGAGCCAAGATCAAGCCACTGCACTCCAGCCTGGGCGACAGAGCAAGACTCCGTCTCAAAAACAAACAAACAAACAAAAGTCCCGAAATGGAGTAAACAAATCTTAGGTGTTGGAGGTGAGGCGAGTGGTTACCCTTGGGTGACCTCATGCTTGGAAGGAAGCATGAAGCTGAGCTGTAGGGGAGTGGGCACGCTGGTGTGGCCAGTTTGGGAAAATTCATCAAGCCGTTCGCTTCTAATATGGGCACTTCTTTTTTTTGAGATAGGGTCTCACTGTCACCCAGGCTGGAGTGCAGTGGTGCCATCGCAGCTCACGCAGCCTCAAACACCTGGGTTCCAGCAATCCTTCTGCCTCACCCTCCGAGTAGCTAAAACTATAGGTGTGCATCACCTCTCCTGGCTGATTATTTTTATTTTTATTATTGCGGAGATGGGTCTCACCATGTTGGCCAGGCTGGCCTCAAACTCCTGGCCTCAAGCGGTCCTCTGGCCTCAGCCTCCCAAAGTCCTGGGATTATAGGCGTGAGCCACCGCGCCGGACCCTGAGCACTTTTCTGTATCAAAGTTCTGGGAATCTGCAACGATTCAAACAAATTAAGAGGCCAACAACGTGGATTCCATTTGGGTTTTGCTGGCTCAGCTCCAGTGGGCTCCTTCCCAGTTCTTGCTGCGTGTAAAGAAAGATTTTTGCAAAAAAAATCTGGCCTGAATATAACAGCTTCTTCTCTCACCTCAGTGTGTGCTGACTCACACCCATGCCAGGAGAGCAGCTTGGGCAGTGAGCAGCACCATGAGGCTAGAACCACAAGACCTGGGGTCTGCTGGGCATGGGTTGTGTGGCCCTGAGCCTGTGCCTTAAACCCTCCATGTAGGTTTAGGAGCTGGAGGTAAACATTTGCAGGTTCCTTGTTGAGATGAAGGGAGGTAAGGAGAGTGGCATGGTACCCAGCACAAAGTGCTCACTGACGTTAGCTGCATCTCCCAAAATGAGTACATGATTTTGTTTGAGGCTTTCAAGGCAACAATGCATTAGCTTGATGCTGGAGAGGGGGCCGAGGAGGAAGTAGAGAACATGGGAGGAGAGAGGTACCTCCTCGGACCAGTCAGTCTTTGCTCTGATGTGCAGAACTGCATTCAAAATGCTCTGGGGTTTTGTATTACAAAAATTACTGTAATCTCAGCACTGTGGGAGGCTGAGATGGGCGGATCACGTGAGGTCACTACTTAGAGACCAACCTGTCCAACATGATGAAACCCTGTCTCTACTAAAATTATAAAAATTAGCTGGGCATGGTGGCGGGTGCCTGTAATCCTAGCTACTTGGGAGGCTGAGGCAGGAGAATCGCTTGAACCCGAGAGGCGAAGGTTGCAGTGAGCTGAGATCATGCCATTGCACTCCACTGGGGGCAACAAGAGTGAAACTGTCTCAAAAAAAAAAAAAAAATTACCCACTGTGTGCTCTAACCAGCTCAATAACGGAAGATACAGAAACAGGCAAAGTGAGTACATGAGTTCATTTGCATTGCTATAAAAGAATACCTGAGACTGGGTAATTGATAAAGAAAAGAGGTTTTGGCTCACGGTTCTGCAGGCTGTACACAAAGCACAGCGCCAACATCTGCTCCTGGTGACGCCTCAGGAAGCTTCAAATTGTGGAAGGCGAAGGGGAGCCGGCATGTTGCATGGTGAGAGAAGAGCAAGAGAGTGGGGAGATGCCAGGCTCCTTTTTATTTTATTTTGTTTTATTTTTTTGAGACAGGGTCTCCCTGTGTTGCCCAGGCCTTGGCTCACTGCAACCTCTGCCTCCCAGATTCAAGCGATTCTCCTGCCTCAGCCTCCCAAGTAGTTGGGATTGCAGGCGCCCGCAACCCTGCCCGGCTAATTTTTGTATTTGTAGTAGAGATGGGGTTTCCCTATGTTGGCCAGGCTGGCTTTGAATTCCTAACCTCAGATGATCCACCTGCCTCGGCCTCCCAACGTGCTGAGATTACAGGATTACAGGTGTGAGCCACTGTGCCCAGCTGGTATTCTGGTTGGTTTTTTTTTTTTTTTTTAGACAGAGTCTTGCTCTGTCGCCCAGGCTGGAGTGCAGTGGCGCAATCTTGGCTCACTGCGAGCTCCGACTCCCAGGTTCACGCCATTCTCCTGCCTCAGCCTCCCGAGCAGCTGGGACTACAGGCGCCCGCCACCACGCCCGGCTAATTTTTCTATTTTTAGTAGAGACGGGGTTTCACCATGTTAGCCTGGATGGTCTTGATCTCCTGACCTTGTGATCCGCCCACCTCGGCCTCCCAAAGTGCTGGGATTACAAGCATAAGCCACTGCGCCCGGCCTGGTGTTCTGTTTTGATGTGGTGCTGGTTGCAATAGTGAGTGAGGTTTGTGAAAATTCTTCAACCTTAACACTCATATGCACTTTTTAAAATAGGGTCTCCATATAAGACTCGGGTCTTATTTTAACTCTGGCCTAAAAGAACTAAACTAAGAGAGATAAACATTACCCCTGGGTCTCTGTAATGCAAAATGCAAGACAGGAAAGGAAAGGCAAGGAAGGGACTCCACCACATCCCCAGTGCCACTGTGTTGCCAGCAGATGGCACTGGTTATAGAGAAAGTGGAAGAGCTCCCGCTTTTCTTTTTTTTTTTTTTGAGAGTCTCACTTTGTCACCCAGGCTGGAGTGCAATGGCGTGACATTGCAACCTTGGCTCACTGCAACCTCCGCCTCCCGGGTTCAAGCGATTCTCCTGCCTCAGCCTCCCGAGTAGCTGGGATTATAGGCATGCACCACCACGCCTGACTAATTTTTGTATCTTTAGTAGTGATGGGGTTTCACCATGTTGGCCAGGCTGGTCTCAAACTCCTGACCTCAGGTGATCCGCCTGCCTCGGCCTCCCAGAGGGCTGGGATTACAGGAATGAGCCACCACGCCCAGCTGAGCTCCTGCTTTTCATACTTTTAGGCACAGAAGTTCTTGGGAGCCCCATGGGCTGGCTCTGCTGAAGGTCAGCAGGTGTTCCCCCACTGGTGGGAGAATGGTCTTCTGGTAGCAGGTGCCACGAGGTGGAAAGACACCTGTCACTGAAGATGTCCCGGGCCTACAGCACTCCTGCTGCCCCAATTATGGTGAAATCTGGACTAAAAATAAGAGGTGGTGGCTTTGCAGTACCGATGTGAGTCTCAGAGGCGCGCCTCGGGTGCCAGGGAGGAGGAGCTGCGTTCTGCAGAAAGTGAACGTTGCCCAGGAAAAGGTGACACAAGCAGCTCCTCTGCAAGCCTGAAAATAATGCCATTCAGGACAGCCGTGGGCTCCTGATCTGACAGCGAGTGAGGCAGGAACATGAGGAACATCGTCCTGTCTCCGGGCCCGCGTTTACTTTGTTATTTCATCACATGTCCGAATTCTCCCGGAGCTGCTTTTTGTGTAGCCCTGCCCCTCCTTTTCTGATAACAGCTTTATTAAGATATAATTCATCTAACATACAATCCATCCATGTATAATTCAATGGCTTTTAGTATATTTGCAGATGGTTGCAAACACCATGACAATCAATTTTAGAACATTTCATTACCCTAAAAAGAAAACTCAGCCGGGCGCAGTGGCTCACCCCTGTAATCTCAGCTACCCAGGAAGCTGAGGAAGGAGGACTGAAGACGGCTTGAGCTCAGGAGTTTGGACTAACCTGGGCAATACTGGGAGACCCTATCTCAAGGAAGGAAGGAAGGGAGGGAGGGAGGGAAAGAGAGAGTGAGAGAGAGAGAGAGGGAGGGAGGAAGGAAGGAAGCAAGGAAGGAGAAAGAAAGAAAGAAAGAAAGAAAGAAAGAAAGAAAGAAAGAAAGAAAGAAAGGAAGGAAGGAAGGAAGGAAGGAAGGAAGGAAAGAAAGAAAGAAAGAAAGAAAGAAAGAAAGAAAGAAAGAGAAAGAAAGAAAGGAAGGAAAGAGGAGAGGAGAGGAGAAAACCTGTGCCCATTAGCACTCACCTCCCATTTCGCCTGAACTCCGCCCGCCCTAGGTAACCACTAATCTATTTTCTGACTTTCTGTCTCTATGGGTTTGCCTATTCTGGACATTTAATGTAAACTGAATCACACAATAAGTGGGCCGTGCGCAGTGGCTCACATCTGTAATCCCAGCACTTTGGGAGGCCAAGGTGGGTGGATTACTTGAGGTCAGGAGTTCGAGATCAGCCTAGCCAACAAGGTGAAACCCCATCTCTACCATAAATACAAAAATTAGCTGGGTGTGGTGGCGGGCACACCTGTAATTCCAGCTACTTGGGAAGCTAAGGCAGGAAAATCGCTTGAACCTGGGATGTCGAGGTTCCAGTGAGCCAAGATCACACCACTGCACTCCAGCCTGGGCGACAGAGCGAGACGCTGTCTCAAAAGAGAAAAACAATAAGTGGTCTTCTGTGACTGGCTTCTTTCACTTAGGAAGGGCTTCTTTCACCAGGGGCGGTGGCTCATGCCTATAATCCCAGCTCTTAGGAAGGCAGCGGCAGGAGGACAGCTTGAGCCCAGGAGTTACAGACCTGCCAGGGCAATATATCGAGACCCTATTCTCCACAAAAAGGAAAAAAGACAAAAAAAGAGAGAAATGGATGGCTTCTTTCACTCAGAGTGTTCTCAAGGTTCATCCACGTTGTAGCATGGATCAGTGCTTCATTCCTTTTTATGAAATGAATAATATTCCATTATATGGAGATCACACGTTGTTTATCCATTCATCAGTTGATGAACATTTGGTTGTGTCAAAGAAAACCAGAGCTGTTGGGTGTGGTGGCTTATGCCTGTAATCTCAGCACTTTAGGAGGCTAACTAAGATGGGAGGACTGCTTGAGCCCAGGAGTTTGAGGCCAGCCTGGGCAACGCGGTGAGACCCTGTCTCTACAAAAATAACAAATAAATAGCTGGGCATAATGGCACATGCCTGTAGTCCTAGCTCCTCAGGAGGCTGAGGCAGGAGGATCGCTTGAGCGTGGAAGGTCGAGGCTGCAGTGAGCCATGATTGCCGCCACTGCACTCCAGCCTGTGCAACACAGTGAGACCCCGTGTCTTAAAAAAAAAAAAAAAAAAAAAAAAAAAGTCCGGGCGCAGTGGCTCCCGCCTGTAATCCCAGCACTCTGGGAGGCCGAGGCAGGCAGATCACGAGGTCAGGAGATCAAGACCATCCTGGCTAACACGGTGAAACCCCATCTCTACTAAAAACACAAAAAATTAGCTGGGCGCGGTAGCGGGCGCCTGTAGTCCCAGCTACTCGGGAGGCTGAGGCAGGAGAATGGCGTGAACCTGGGAGGTGGAGCTTGCAGTGAGCCGAGATTACGCCACTGCACTCCAGCCTGGGCGACAGAGCCAGACTCCGTCTCAAAAAAAAAAAAAAGAAAGAAGGAAAGAGGCTAGGCATGGAGGCTCATTCCTGTAATCCCAGCACTTTGGGAGGCCAGGGTGGGCGGATCATGAGGTCAGGAGTTCGAGATCAGCCTGGCCAACATCATGAAACCCCATCTCTACTAAAAATACAAAAATTAGCCGGGCATGGTGGTGTGCACCTGTAGTCCCAGCTACTCGGGAGGCTGAGGCGGGAGAATCACTTGAACCTGGGAGGCGGAAGTTGTGGTGAGCTGAGATCGCGCCATTGCACTCCAGCCTGGGCAACAGAGCGAGATTCTGTCTCAAAAAAATGAAAGAAAAAGAGAAAAAGAAAACCAGAGCTGGACAGTAATTAAAGCTGTAAAAACAGATTTTATTCAGGACTACTGCAATAGGGGAAAAGAGACCTCAGTACAGAAATAGGCTCAACTCCGAATACAACAAGGGAAAATAGAGATTGATAGCCAAGGAGTGGGAGGTGGGTGCTGTTGGTGGATGGAAAGTTACTAGGAGAGGAGGGTAATTCTTTGCTAAATTGAGTCTAACAAGAGCCTTGCTGAAGGCAGGTCAGGGTGATCAAATATCACCTGGAGGATGATGGGGGTTGTGAAATTTGGTCAGATATGCAGGGGCGATTCTGGCTAAATCAATTTAACAGAATTCTTGCTGAAACCCGGCTTGGCTAGGTGCAGCGGCTCACGCCTGAAATCCCAGCACTTTGGGAGGCCAGGCCACAAGGATCGCTTGAGCTCAGGAAGTTGACACCAGCTTGGGCAACAAGCAAATTAAAAAATATATATAGCTGGTTGTGGTTGCATGCACCTGTAGTCCCAGCTACTTGGGAGGCTGAGACAGGAGGATCACTTGAGCTCAGGAGCTTGAGGCTGCAGTGAGCTATCATCGCGCCACTGCACTCCAGCCTGGGTGACAGAACAGACCCTGTCCCTAAACAAACAACTGAGTGACGCAAAGACAGATACAGAAGTCCAAAAATTGAGGTCTGGCTGGGGAGAGGATTCAGAAGAGCACCCAACTAATGTCTGGTCATGGAGAACCTGTTAGTTGTTTTGACTTTTTGGCTATTATGAATATAAACATCCATGCTATGATATGAATACCTGCTATGCATATTCGTGTACTATAGGTTTTTATGCGGCTGTGTGTTTTATCTCGGGTGCAATCCTAGGAGTGGGACTGCTGGGTCACAGAGTGGTTCTATTTCAATCTTTCGAGGAATACCGCCTTTACGTTTGCATATACACTTCAATCGTCTCATCTAGTCCCCAGTTCCCGTCAACAGCAAGTGGGAGATGACAATTTCATTTTTGGAGGTGAGGGAGCTGAGGCCCAGAGCACTCAGAGGCTAACAAATAATACCAGCTGCCATTGGTCTGAGGGCTGGCTGTGTGCCAGGCACTATGAGCAGTGACCTAAATGCATTAAGCCATCCCATCCTTGCAACAGCCCCATGAAATTGCTATTAGGTTTACCCTCATTTGGTAGTTAGAAGAATTAAATATACCTATTTTTCAGACAGGGTCAGGCTCTGTCACCCAGGCTGGAGTGCAGCGGCGTGATCACCAGGCTCACTGCAACTCCAGCCTCCCGGTCTTAAGCGATCTTCCCACCTCAGTCTCTGGAGTAGCTGGGACCACAGGCACGTGCACCACACCCAGCTAATATTTTTGTATTTTTTGTAGATACGGGGTTTTGCCATGTTGCCCAGGTTGGTCTCAAATTCCTGTGCTCAAGTGATCTGCCTGCCTTGGCCTCCCAAAGTTCTTGGATTACATGAGTGAGCCATTGCGTCCAGCCAGAAAAATGAAATATTTTGGAGAGGGCCGTGAAGTGGTGTGTCCTAAGACTTGAACCCAGTTCCAGCTCACCACATTTCTGGTTCTCACTGGCTCTCAAACCCTCCGCTACTCAGTGGGCTCCAGAGATCAGCAAGTTTTCACCCAGTACATAGCATGGTAATGTTCACGTTGACTGTTCTACTTGACTTTTACTGCATGGGACACTTGGGACCAACCCTTTGCCTACCCTAGGCCCTACCCCCTCTATGACCCTCTCCTTAGTTTCCACAGGTCCTTCCTCTGGATCCATCCTAGAGCCCCCTCCCTTCCCAGTGGGTCCTCCTGCCTCAAATTTGCACCCCCTCCACACTGTCAGAATGATTTGTCTAAAACATGAATCCTGGCGGGGTGTGGTGGCTCACACCTGTAATCTCAGCACTTTGGGAGGCCTAGGTGGGAGGATCACTTGAAATCAGGAGTTTGAGACCAGCCTGGCCAACATGGTGAAACCCTGTCTCTACTAAAAATACAAAAATTAGCCAGTGGTGATGGTATGTGCCTGTAATTCCAGCTACTTGGATGGCTGAGGCAGAAGAATCGCTTGCCAAGAGGCAGAGGCTGCAGGGAGCCAAGATCGCGCCACTGCAATCTCTGTCCCAAAATAAAATAAAATTTAAATAAAAATAAAAACAAAGATAAATAAATAAAATACGGATCATGGCTAGGTATGGTGACTCATGCCTGTAATCCCAGCACTTTGGGTGGCCAAGGTGAGAGGATCACTTGAGCCTAGGAGTTCAAGACCAGCCTGGCAACCTAGTGAGACCCTGTTTCTATTTTAATATAAAAAAATTAATTAATTAAAATAAAACAAGAATCCAGTCATAGTACTCAGCCCAAAATTCTCAACATTACCTCACCCACTACCTACCCAATAGGATACAGTCTAAATTCCACAGATTGGTCTATAAGGCCCTCATCTTTCCTCACCCTCTGCCCTCCTCTTTCATATCCTACCACCCAACCATACAGAACTGCTTGCATTTCCCCACACACTCTGCGTTTCATTTCTCTGCAACTTTGCATTAGCAGCTCTAACTACTTGGAGTACCCTACCCCACTTCTTTCACCTGGGGAATCCTACACATCCTTCAAGCCCCAACTTAAACGTCCTCCTCTCTGAAGCCTTCCTTGTTCGGGCACTCCCTCTCCTGAACTCTCAAAGCACTCTGTTTTGACATCTTGAACATAAGCTATTATATTAGTCTCCCGTGCTGGACTGTGTGCGCTTTGAGGACAGAGATTGGGCTTTATTCCATTTTGTGTATTTCCAGGCCTAGAACAGGACCTTGCTTGGTCAAATGAGTAAATGAATAAATATTCTAGATCTGTGCTGTCCAATACAAGCCATATGTGGCTACTGAGCCCCTGAAATGTGACTGCTCCAAATTGAGATGTCCTGTAAATATAAAGTACACACTGCATTTCAAAAACAGTGTGAAAAAAGAGTAAAATATATCATTGATAATTTTTTTTTTTGAGACAAAGTTTTGCTTGTCGCCCAGGCTGGAGTGCAATGGTGTGATCTTGCCTCACTGCAACCTCCGCCTCCCAGTTGAAGCTATTCTCCTGTCTCAGCCTCCCGAGTAGCTGGGATTACAGGCGCCTGCCACCATGTCAAGCTAATTTTTTGTATTTTTAGTAGAGACGGGGTTTCACTATATTGGCCAGGCTGGTCTTGAACTCCTGACCTCAGGTGATCTGCCCACCTTGGCCTCCCAAAGTGCTGGGATTACAGGCATGAGCCACTGCGCCTGGCTGATAATTTTTTATGTTGATTACTGAAACAATATTTTGCATATATTGAGTTAAATGTATTATTAAAATTAATTTCACCTGTGTCTTTTAATACTTTTAATGTCGTTACTGGGAAATTTTTATTTTCAAATTTTTATTTATTTTTTTTTTTAGAGACTGAGTCTAACTCTGTTGCTCAAGCTGGACTGCAATGGCGCAATTCTTGCTCAATGCAGTCTCAAACTCCTGGGCTCAAGTGATCCTCCTGCCTCAGCCTCCCGAGTAGGTGGGACTATGGGCATGAGCCACCACAGCTGGCTAATTTTTTAATTTTATAAATTTTTTTTGTAGAGATGGGAGACTCACTATGTTGCTCAGGCTAGTCTCAAACTCTTGAACTCAATCTCCCTAAATGTTGGTATTACAGGTGTGAGCCACAGGGACCAGACTGGAAATTTCTGGATTACATATGTGCTGGTCGCCCAGCCTTCTATTTGCCTCTCTTGGTCTAAACCATTCTCCACACCGTAGTCAGATGATCCTGTGAAATGTCAATCGAATCATATAAGTGGCCACAAACACTAAATAAAGCAAACACTGAACCACTGCTTCTGGGGGAACAACCTAGGTTCCTGTGAGCCTGTGGACACAACATTTTTGTCAACCAATCAATAACCTTGTTTATGGGTGTTTCTGTTTAAAGGCAACTTAGTTAATATACACTGTTGATTCAGTGCAATTGAACTCAATTGCCTGCACCAAGCTAACTGAGCACAGCTGTTTTCTCTATAAGGCAAATCACCACCTTCTTGCACTTAGGAATGCTAGACAGCACTTCTGCACAACACTAAGGGCCATTTTAAACACCAGAATCACCAATAAAAAGCGTAAAAATGAGAAAAAGATGACACTAAATAGACCAAAAAGGAGACTTGTAGGCAGCGCTGCCCTATTATTTTTAGAGACAGGGTCTCACTCTGTTGCCCAGGCTGGAGTGCAGTGGCACAATCCCAGCTCACAGCAGCCTCGACCTGCTGGGCTGAAGGGATCCTCCCACCTCAGCCTCCCGAGTGGCTGGGATAGAAGGCGAGTGCCACCATGACAGCCCAGTGTTGCCTTATTTGACCTCAGTGGAGAATGTGCAGGATCGTTATGTCCATGAATGAATGAGAAAGCACCACAAGTATTGATTTTGGGATTAGAAATAAATGTTAGTGAGTAGGCAAATCTGCAAACACAAAATCCGTAAATAATGAAGATTGACTGTAACTCTACTGCTTAAAACTCTTCAAGGGCTTTAAATTCCACTTGAAATAAAATCCAGGCCGGGCGCGGTGGCTCACGCCTGTAATCCCAGCACTTTGGGAGGCCGAGGCGGGCGGATCACGAGGTGAGGAGATCGAGACCAGCCTGACCAACATAGTGAAACTCAGTCTCTACTAAAAATACAAAAATTAGCCAGGCATGGTAGCAGGTACCTATAGTCCTAGCTCCTCAGGAGGCTGAGGCAGGAGAATTGCTTGAACCTGGGAGACGGAGGTTGCAGTGAGCCGAGATCGAGCCACTGCACTCCAGCCTGGTGACAGAGCGAGACTCCATCTAAAAAAAAAAAAAAAAAATCCAAACTCCAGACAGGTATGGTGGCTTATGCCTGTAGTCCCAGCTACTTGGGAGGCTGAGGCAGGAGGACTGCTTGAGCCTAGGAGTTGTCACAGTGAGCTATGATCATGCCACTGTACTCCAGCCTGGGTGCCAGATCAAGATCCTATCTCAAAAAACAAAGAAAGAAGAATCCAGAGTTTTATTTTATTTTGAGAGAGTTTTGCTCTGTCTCCCAGGCTGGAGAGCAGTGGTGTGATCTTGGCTCACTGCAACCTCTGCCTCCTAGGTTCAAGCAATTCTCCTGCCTCAGCCTCCCGAATAGCTGGGATTACAGGCGTGTATGCCGGGCTAATTTTTGTATTTTTAGTAGAGACGGGGTTTCAATGTGTTGGCCAGGCTGGTCTCAAACTCCTGACCTCAAGTGATCTGCCTGCCTCGGCCTCCCAAAGTGCTGGGGTTACAGGCATGAGCCACCACGCCTGGCCAGAGTTCTTAAAATGACCTACAAATCTCAACATGACTTGGATCCAGCCTGCCCCACTGACATCCTCACCTTGCTGACTCTCTCACCCAAGGCAATCCCTCCCTCTGGAATGCCCTTCCAGAATAGAATGTCTTTTCAATTTCATGCCCCTGCCTCAGCATCACCTCCTCTGAGAGGCCTTTTCTAACCAACCTGTCTAGTGGCACCACCCCGTAACTCTGTTAGGGCATCCCTTCCTCTCCTTCACAGTCCTGGGCATTTTGTGGTTTCCTTGTATACTGTCTGTAACAAAGGAAGTACCTGAGCAAGTAGCCACCCAGTGGGTTCTTCTTCCTGGCTGCCCAGATAGAGCCAATGTATCAAGACAGGGGAACTGTAATAGAGAAAGAGTTTAATCCACACAGAGCTGGCTGAATGGGAGACCAAAGATTCATTACTCAAATCAGTCTCCTTGAAAATTCAGAGCCTAGAGTTTTTAAAGGGTAATTTGGTAGATAAGCTGCCAAGGAGTAGGGAGTGCTGATTGGTGGGGTGGGAGATGAAATCACAGGGTGTTGAAGGATGCAAGAACTGGTTGAGTCAGATTACGGCTCTAGGTGGCCTTGGCTGGTGCATCAGACTGCAGGGTCAGAAAAACACCTAAGAGTACCAATCTTAGGTTTTACAATAGTGAATACCTAGGATCAACTGGGGAGGTTTAGAATCTTGTGGCCTCTGGGTGCATGACTCCTAAACCGTAATTTCTTTCTTTCTTTCTTTCTTTTTTGAGATGGAGTCTCAGTCTCTCGCTCAGGCTGGAGTGCAGAGGCATAATCTCAGCTCACTGCAACCTCCATCTCCCGGGTTCAAGCAATTCTTGGGCTTCAGCCTCCCTAGTAGTTGGGATTACAGGTGCGTGCCATACCCGGCTAATTTTTGTATTTTTAAATAGAGACAGGGTTTCACCATGTTGGCCAGGCTGGTCTCAAACTCCTGACCTCAAGTGATCCACCTGCGTCAGCCTTCCAAAGTGCTGGGATTACAGGCGTTAGCCACTAAGCTGGGCCCTAAACTGTAATTCCTAATCTTGTAGCTAACGTGTTAGTCTTACAAAGGAAGCCTGGTTCTCAGGCAAGAAGGGGGTTTGTTTTGGGAAAGGGCTGTTAACTATCTTTGTTTCAATATTAAACTATAAACTAAGTTGCTCCCAAAGTTAGTTCTGCCTATGCCTAGGAATGAACAAGGACAACCTGGAGGTTAGAAGCAAGATGGAGTGGGTTAGGTCAGCTCTCTTTCACTGTCATAATTTTCTGTTGTAATTTTTGCAAAGGCAGTTCCGAGCGCAGGGACAGTGACCGTGTGGTTCAAGGTTTTATGTAATGCACCTCCCAAACTCAATAAATATTAGTCGCATAAAAGAAAAAATGCAGCCCTGGAGGAAGATGCCCTGCCCTGTTGCTGGCATGAGTGAAGAGGAGGCGCTCACAGGGACGGTTCTTTCCCTATTCTCCAGCCTCGTGTACATTGGGCAAACAGGCCCCGACCATCCCACGTGCTCAGCCCCAGCTCCAGGCCAAATCGCCTCCGCTCCCACTGACGTCATCACGGCGCATCACGTGCCTCCCGAGACCCCACCCCCCACCGTGACGTCCCGGGCCTCGGCCCTGGTCCAAAGTCTACCCGCCTCCTTGTGACAGAAGTGCGACTGCCAGCTGCCGAGGCGTTCAGTCCTGCTGTTCCGGCCGCTGCCCCAGGGCTGCGGGGACGGTGAGTCGACTGGACGCATTCGGAGACGGCTTCGCGCGGGAGCCCTCCTCCCCGGGTGAAGGGTCTGGGCGCCAGCTCTCCTCAGGTCGGGGCGTGACCTCGGACCGTGGCGCCCCCTCCCCGCCCCCGCCCGCGGCGCCTGGGCAGTGCATGCCGGGCACCGTAGTCCCCAGCCTCTCAGAGCGGGCTGTGGGGGGGCGACCGGGCGGACTACAAGTCCTAGAAGCCTCTGGGCGGTGGGGCGGGCGGTGGGTTGGGGGGTTTCGTTGTGCGCGCAAAGCCGCGCGGGGCTGAGGGTCTTGTTCTGCCGGCGCCTGTCCGGACCCGGGCCCCTCTCCTCTTTCGGCCGGCCTCGGGCACCGGGCTTCTGGAGGTAAAGCGGGGCCGGCGGTTGGGGCGCGGCATGGCGGGGCCCGTCCTCCCCTCAGGGCGCTGCCGAGACCTAGCGCGGCCCTGGGGATGTCGAAGCCGCTGCGGTGGCGGGGCCCGGGCGGGCGCCCCGCTGTGTGCCGCGGGGTTGTGCGCCCGGAATGGCAGCCTGCTCGCCCGCACGTTTTTCCGTCAGGGAAGGTTGTGGAAATTGCCATCTCCGTCTTGCAGGGCGAGACGGGGAGGGGAGGGGTGGGAGTTGTTTTCTCAAGGAAAGGGGGTCGAGGAGGAGCCCCGTGGCCGAGTCAGCCCCTGCCGAGCCCCGCGGGTGACCTTGGCCGTCCCGGAGCCCAGCAGTGTCCTGCACCCGCGCCCGGCTCGCCGACGTGTGGAGTCGGGATGTGGCACTCGGCCGCGCATCCCCGGCGGAGATGGCGACGGCCTGGCCTAGCTTTGGGCTAGGAGTCGCGCCTTCGAGGACCTTGGCTTAGCGAGTTCCTTGGGGGGCTTCTCAACAGGTGTTAGGTGAGGTGGGGCGAGCGGCTGTGAGTTCCTCCAAAGGTGGGCTCAAGATCCTCTGCGTCAGAACCACCTGGGGCTCTTGGGAAACGGGCAGATTCCTGGGGCCCACCCCAGGTGTTGCGATGCTGTAGTTCCGTCGCGCTGCCCAGGAATCTGCATTTAGTAGGCTCCCCAGATCATTCCCGGGCGCAGCTGGGGCTGAGAACCTGTCCCACTGAAGGGGGTGGCGGGCCCGGGGGCAGGGACGTTCCATAGTGTTTCTGCCAGTTTCTTCTGTATTCTGGGGCCTGATGCTGGGCGGGGCGGTGCCTGGGCAAGTTACTGCTCTTCTGGGTTCTTTGCTGCTTCCCTTGGGGCCGATCTAGGTAGAACTGGGTGGAGGGAGGCGTGCCAGCTCTGCCTTGCCCTCTGCCCTTAATCGGAAAGGTTATGCCCAGTCACTTGCCAGTCTCAGAAGACTCCCCCACTACACATTCAGTTACGAAAAACGTGAAACATACAAAAGTTGAAGGAATTTTACAGTGAACACCCACAGACCACCACCTAGAATGTAGAGTTAACACTTTATTGTATTTCATCACATATTTGTCCAACCAGCAGTCCCTCTTGTTTTTTGTGTCAAAGTAAGTTGCAGATATCAGTGCCTTTCTCTCCCAAATAAGCATGCATGTCATTAATTAGAGTCTTAGAATTGTTGTTTATTGGGTTTGACTTTTTTATCTTCTTAATGGTTTTTACCTTAATGGAAGCCCTGGGTATTTAGAAATCCGTCTCTCACCCTTGAGAATTTGAAGGAGTTCGGAGGTTTTCTTCCACAGGATGGGAGAACCAGGGAAGAGCTTTACAGGTTCTCTTACAAAGGTTCATTTATTTATTTAGAGCCAGGGTCTTGCTCTGTGGCCCAGGCTGGAGTGCAGTGGTGCCGTCACGTTCACTGCAGCCTTGAACTCCTTGTCTCCAGCGATCCTCCTGAGTACCTGGAACTACAGGCATGCCCCACCATGCCCGGCTAATTTTTTTTTTTTTTTTTTTTTTTTTTTTTGTAGAGATGGCATGTCATTATTTTGCCCAGCTGGTCTCTAACTCCTGGGCTCAAGTGATCCTCTTGCCTCACCCTCCCAAAGTGCTGGGATTACAGGCAGGAGCTACCGTGCCCAAGTTCTTACAAGGATTTAAGAGCAGCCAGCCGTGGTTCTAGAATCACCATAAGAGCAGAACATTGACTGTATGATGTAAAGTAATACTTCAGGGAACAAAATTGTTTTGAGAAGGAGCTAACGGAATGCGTCCCGAAGGCCAGCTTGCCCCAGCAGATCACGTTGGCAATAATTGAAGCTAGTCATCAGCTTGCAGCTCCCTGTCGGCTCTTTACACTGTAAGCTTGTCCAGGTTGAACCTACCAGTTCAGTGTGTGTTTTCTAAGGTCTAGGGGAACTGGAGTGTGTAGTGCAATTTAGCTCATGGTGTTGATGGACTAGAGGCCGTGGCTTTGAGACCCTTGGGCCCAGGTACTTTGTTCCTTAGCCACAAACACCAGCCCTTCACCCTACTCAGTTGCCTGAGTGGGAGAGAAAAGATAGGCCCTGTGAAAATTTGTCTCCACTTTGAGGAACATGGTTCCAAGGGTAAGGACATGTTTTTACTCATAGAGGACACAGGGAAATATGGCAGTTAAAGTTGTGGCATTTTATAGCATGTCACTGTCCTGTAGGTGGAGGAAGTGCTGGTGAGAAGGTGGCAGGCAGGGAGAGCTCTGCAGAGGACCTTGGCGCTCCATGGGGAGGATGGAGAGAGAGAGCCAGGCTGGCAGTGGTGACAGGAGGTTCCCTTTCCCCCACGAGGGGACTTGGAAATAGATTACTCAAAATGGAAATGTGCCCCTTTCTAGGATCCCACAAAAAGTTTCTGTTTCTGTCTCTGCCTAGTCAGGAGTCTCCCAGCCACAGTCTCTGTGGGAGGTGGTAAAGGCTACCTTGCAATACAGTGCAGCAGAGGTGGGGGCGCCTAGGGCCTGGGCCAGAACCTCCCCATGCCCAGAGGGCTGTCCACTCTTGGAGACACTGGTCTGGTGGCTCCTGAACCCGTGGGCCTGATGGCCCCGGTCACCACTTCTCCTACTCTGTGAGTCATCAGGCAGTGGTCCATGACATTGGTGGTGTCCTGGGACCAGGGCTGCCTAGACGTGGAGACCTCTCTGTCACGTTGAAGCTGTGTGACAGACAGGCCTTGCTGGCCGCGTCTGTGATAGGTGAAGAGCATCACCCAGGCCACAGGAAGGCCTGCATCTGCTGTTAGTGCTGAAGAGATGAAGGGTCCCTGACGGCAGACAAAGCAAAACCAATACAGAGCCTGCAGTGCAGGGTGAGGGGGTCCAGCAGCATTCTGATTCTTTCCTTGAAAGCAGTTGTGATGCATTTTTGGTAATACTGGATCATTTTTCCAGAAAACATTTCTTGTCACCTTTTCAGTGCTCCTGATTTGTGGGTGAGACCTGGCTTGGTCTGTACATTGAGTGATTCAGTACCATCGATTCTTACTGCAAGGAGGTGTAACGGGGGTTCAGTAAACACTGAGGGTCTTCCTGAGATGTAATTGTTCAATCAATGCTAATTAAGTCTGAATTCAGATCTAGTCCCAGTGTCTGGGTTTTTCCCCCAAGAAGGAAAAGAGGCCAAGACAGGTGGAAGTAGGTAGAGAAGAGTGCGATAGCTGCCTTGGGAGGGTTTAGGGAGAATTTCAACCCATATTACTTCAGGAAGAAAGCGAGCTTGGTTGTCACAATTCTGATTAACATGCAGGCTGGGTGCTGTGGCTCATGCCTGTAATCCCAGCACTTTAGGAGGCCAACGGGGGCGGATCACCTGAGGTTGGGAATTTGAGACCAGCCTGACCAACATGGAGAAACCCCGTCTCTACTAAAAATACAAAATTAGCCGGGTGTGGTGGTGCATGCCTGTAATCCCAGCTACTCCGGAGGCTGAGACAGGAGAATCAGTTGAACCTGGCAGGTGGAGGTTGCAGTGAGTCGAGATTGTACCACTGCACTCCAGCCTGGGTGACAGAGCAAGACTCTATCTCAAAAAATCAAACAAACAAAAACCAAAAAAAAAAAAAAAACAAACCATGCAAACAGCGGCCTCACAGGCTGGGGAAGCAGGAGGAAATGGGGTTCTTTGCAGTGTACCGCCCTATGAACATGCGTTGTTCTCACCTGTCAGCCAGGGAGGTAGCAGCACAGTGGGACTTGGCCAGCTGAGGCAGCAGCCAGAGTGTCTAAGTGACTTGCCCATGGTTGCCAAGTAATGGCAGAGAAGGGCCCATGGCTGGCCCTGAAACAGCAGGGGTGGCGGAAGAGCAGCTGAGGGAGACGTGGGCTCTCCCAGCCCCATTGTGATCACTGCATCACGGAGTTCACTGGAATTCAAGAAATGGTGTTTTTTCCTGTCTGGATATTTGGCTGTGAACGTAAGTACTTTCCTGAGGACGCAGTGGAGTCTATCTCAGCTGCGGCTGTGTTCTCACCCTGGGCAGTGGCCTTTGGGTTAAGAATGGCACAGAAGGGGCTGGGTGCGGTGGCTCATGCCTGTATTCCCAGCACTTTGGGAGGCTGAGGTGGGTGGATCATTTGAGGTCAGGAGTTCGAGACCAGCCTGGCCAACATGGTGAAACCCGGCCTCTACTGAAAATACAAAAATTAACCAGGTGTGGGGGCAGGTGCCTGTAATTCCAGCTACTCAGGAGGCTGAGGCAGGAGAATTGCTTGAACTCGGGAGTTGGGGGTTGCAGCGAGCCGAGATCGCACCACTGGACTCCAGCCTGGGTGACAGAGTGAGACTGTTTCAAAACAAACAAAAAAGAATGGCACAGGAGGTCCACTTAGGTCAACCCCAAACCTGTGCACTCATTTCTTCAACACACATGGACCAGGCGCCAAGCAGGGCCCAATAATACAAGTGGGAGAGTCCCAGGATTCTTGAGGGGAGATAAGACAACGGAGAATCCCCTGGCAGCAGAATCCTCAGGAAGGCCCAGGTTTGCAGGGAAGTGGGGTGTGGGCGTGTTTGGAGGCCAGGGAAAGAGTACAGGGGTGGGCTTGGGAAGGGTGGCGGGATGAGATAGTTTGGAGGAGTGTGAGTTACGATCCGGTGGTAGATCTGGGATATGGTCCAAGTCCAGACTCTTCCCTGTCACCCTTGACTGTTAGATGAGATAGTGGATCTGAGGGCCTTTGAACCATGGAGTTAGTAGGACTTGCTGACTGGTCATGGTTTAAGGGGACGAGAAAGGTCTGGAGCGCCTCTCAGCCATCCAGTTTGGCAGTGGGAGTGAAGTGAACAGAAGGGTCCTCTGGCTGGAGAGCAGAGTTCCTGCCTAGAGCAGCAGCCAAGCTGCAGCCCATCCACCCACTAACCCATGTTTCACAGGCTGCCCGGTGCCCTGGAGAAACTGGCCCCAAGGTCTGACCCTGCCCTGCAGGAGCTATGGGTCTGACTGGGAGATGGCCCTGATCACAGCTTTCTAATTCTGCATGTTATGAGTGACTCCATTGCCCTAGACCCAGAATTCCCTGGCCACCTCCCTGCAGGGCTGTGAAGCCCATGACAGGCCTCACCTCTTCTCTGCTGGAGCACCTGCTGTCACAGAGGCGACAGCTCCTGCTGGGCTTGCCTGTGTATTTTTTATAAGTTCTTCTCAAGTGTCACTTGTCTTGCCAGGTGGATCTGCAGCTTCCTGAGGGCAGGGACCATGAGGTGAGTGACCTCCATGGAGGGTCTGATGAGTCTTTTCAAACAGGTAGTCACTTAAAAAAGAGAGGAACTTGGATGGTGATGGCTCTGCTGAGTGAAACGGCCTCATCCTTGAACCTGGAGAGTCCTGCCCTGTTCAGGGGAGAAGGCCTCAAGTGAGCACTTCTCAGGTCTCAGATTCCCCAGGTATTTTGTGTCACCTGACCTCAGGCCTTAGTTTCTGTCCCCAGCATGATCAAGCTCAGGTTCTGTGGTGTGTGTTTAGCTGCTTTGCAGGGAGAGTGGCCACACCATGACGCATTTCTCTGTGGCCCCAGTAAAATTGGCCAAAAAGGAACTATACCTGCTGGAGGTGGTAGCCGAGTGCTCTCAGGCTCCCCAGCTCTAGGAGCCACTACTTGATGTCAGAACTTTGGAGAACTGGATTAGCATGGCAGGTGAGTGCGGAAAATGGAGAGTCGTGGGGCGACATGATTTCCCAAGCTCTCTGCAAGCCTCTCGGCTTATCAGGGTAAAAGTGGGCATCCTGCTGTGGCCAGAGGACCCGGCTCACCCATCCTCCAACACGGAGTGTTCCCTGCTCAGTGGAGCTGTCCCTGGTGACAACTGCAGCCCTGCGGCAACCCCTTCCTTGTTCTTCCTTCTTCCATGCCACGCTTTGTTCTGTGCCAGGCCCGATGTTTTATTTCTGTATTTTATGCCCTCTACTCAGCCCCCCACTGAAGCTGCCTGCCATTAAGACAGACGTTGATCTGCCATCTTCAGTGCCTAGGAAATGCCTCACGCATAGTGTGTGGTCCATACTTACTGGTTGAATAAAATGATACACCATGCCTGCATTTCAGCCGTCTCATCTTCCTAAGAGCCAAGACGCAGGGACCGTGGTCTGCATGTGCTCCGTCATTGCCTGAGTGTTGGGGGTGCTGTTTTGCATGCTGTGTTGAATTCTTCAGTACACATTCAGTGGGTTAGGTTCTAAAGTCAACTAGCAGAGCAAAGACCTCATAAGTCAAACTGTCCTCTAAAGTCCTTGAATTGCCTATTAGCTCAGAGGCACTCCCCCTGCCAGAGGCCCAGTGGGGCCTGAGGAAACAGCACGTTCTGTGTCCCATTTCCCTCCCCAGGGAAAGCAGGGGACCGGGCACCGCCACTTCAGCTTTTTGTCCTGGGTACCATGAAATCTATGTAAATGGAACGCATGTGAAGGAACTGCACTGTGTGAGCTGCACCGTGTGAAGCACTTTATTGGGAGTGTGAGATCCCACTCAAGTGTATTTCGAAAACCGTTTCTGGAGAATGTGTGAGAAAAGAAACAGGGCTGACAGTGATGTGGAAGGAGAGAGTCAGGACAGCTGAGGTCCTGTCTTGGCTCTATCATCTCCAGGCAGCTGGGGTGCCCGGGGCAGCCACTTCTCTCCTCGGAGACCGCTCCCCACTCTGTGCCACTGCTTGCTCGCCACCGTCATCTCCAGCACTTCACAGGGCACCTGTCTTCCATGGGTGCTTAGTAAACATTTAAGACAGAAATGAATGGCAGCTTAGACTTGGACCCAGTCATCTCTGATGGCCTTGCAACCTCCAAAAGGTGTTCTCTGGCCAGGAGCAGACACTCACACCTATAATCTTAGCACTTTGGGAGGCTGAGGCAGAAGGATCACTTGAGGTCAGGAGTTTGAGACCATGGCAAACATGGCGAAACCCCGTCTCTAAAAATACAAAAAAAAGGCCGGGCACAGTGCCTCACACCTGTAATCCCAGCACTTTGGGAGGCCGAGGTAGGCAGATCACGAGGTCGGGAGATCGAGACCATCCTGGCTAACACGGTGAAACCCCATCTCTACTAAAAATACAAAAAACTAGCTGGGTGTGGTGGCAGGCGCCTGTAGTCCCAGCTACTTGGGAGGCTGAGGCATGAGAATTGCGTGAACCTGGGAGGTGGAGGTTGCAATGAGCCGAGATCACGCCACTGCACTCCAGCTTGGTCTCTGATGTCTGAGTCATAGAGAAATATATACATGGCCAAGCAGATGGCAGTCCCAATCATGACGTGAGCTCCTGTTTTCCCAAGCTTCCAGAATAAGTCTTCTGTCCCAGCCAGCATGAGTGAACTCAGGGCCAGATGTTGACTTAGAGTTACAGGAACTTAGGCAAAAACTGCAATTACTTTTGTACCAACCTAATAAACTTCTATATACTATTTCTTTCTTTCTGTCTGTCTGTCTTTCTTTCTCTCTCTCTCTCTCTCTTTCTTTCTTTCTTTCTTTCTCTCTCTCTCTCTCTCTCTCTTTCTTTCTTTCTTTCTTTCTTTCGTTCTTTCTTTCTTTCTTGGCAGAGTCTTGCTTTATTGCCCAGGTGGAGTTCAGTGGCGCACTCAGTTCACTGCAGCTTTGAACTCCTGGTCTCAAGTGATCCTCCTGCCTTGACTTCCCAAAGTGCTGAGATTACAGTCCTGAGCCACAGTGCCTGGCCTACTGTATACTATTTCTGTTTTTTTTGTTTTTGTTTTTGTTTTGAGATGGAGTCTTGCTCTGTCGCCCAGGCTGGAGTGTACTGGCGCAAGCTCCACCTCGTGGGTTCAAGTGATTCTCCTGCCTCAGCCTCCCGAGTAGCTGGGATTACAGGCATGTGCCACCACGCCTGGCTAATTTTGTATTTCTAGTAGAGATGGGGTTTCTCCATGTTGGTCAGGCTGGTTTCGAACTCCCGACCTCAAGTGATCTGACTGCCTCAGCCTCCCAAAGTGCTGGGATTACAGGCGTGAGCCACTGCACCCAGTCTATATACTGTTTCATATAATGCAGTGTAAACTACTAATTCAGTTTGTTTCACACCCAACCAATGTAAGTGAATTCTTAGGGTCAGATGCCAACTAAGAGTGATAGAAACTCAGTTAAATTTCCATATGCTATATACTGTTGCATCTCATGTAGTGTAAAATACAAATTAGATTCCCACTCTCAGTTCCTAGAGCGCTTTCTTCACCCAGCAGAAATGTCTTCAAAATAATTGAAAGAATGCCCTGTAACATGAGAGATCTAAATGTCGCAGGGATGAGCCACTGTCCTCACTGTTCTGAGGGAAAATTGCTGGAGGGGGAGCTTCTGTGTACAGGTATGTATGGTGACTGACACATTTGGAGGAAGAAAGCCTAGAGGTTTGCTTTTCCACATCCCACCCCGACCCACGGAATAGGGGGACTCAGGCAAGACCTGGCCGCGGGCAGAGCCCAGCTCCCTGGCTAAGGACGGCAAGGAGACATTTGTGTCTGAATTAAGACTCTTCCACCTGGGTGGCCGTGAGTGGCCACATGTCTTGACTGCACTTAACGGCCTGGTGCTTTTTTGTAGGTTGCAATGGTGTGTCTTGATCTCATCCAACAGACAGCTGATTGAATAGAGTCAACCCAAGACTGTCCATTTTGTGTCTGCTCAGTACAGGCAGACAGAAGGATTTTTTTTAAGGGCTCCATTTTGAGCACTTAAGTGATGGTTCTTTAGGTTCATGCTGTTTCTAAAATTAGTCAGCCTTGTAGTTACCAAGGCCTGCCTGTGGGACAGGTGCAGATGACTTGTTTATTCACTTGTGGTTGAGCTGTGTCTGATTTTTTCCTTTTGCTCTGCATTTCCCCTCCTGTCTGTGCTTCCTTCATTTTCTCTGCTAGCAGGAGAGTATGCAGGAACAAGCTCTTGAGCAGCGTTCTGCCTGGGAGGTAGTTCAGAGTCCTGGCGAGATCACTGGGCGAGTTGGGAGGCCGGGGCTGTGTCCTCAGCATGGGCTCTATCACTCTCGTTTTTATTATGCATCCAATGGGGACTTACCAGCCCTCTTCGGTCAGGTGACCTCCTGCTGGGTCTCCTGGCGGGGTCTCCTAGGCTAGCAGGACTGTGAGGTCATTACATTCCAACTTTACAGATCTAAACTTTCCATTTGCCTGGAGTACTGGGAGGTGATCTGGCAGAACTGATTCATTTGACCAAACTCATGGGAGACCTATGGCCATAAGGGGCTGGCTTTGGAGAGGAGGCCACTAACCAGTCCAGGCCTCTAGCTTGCTCTGCAGAGCATTTTCTCCTGTAGGTGAAATTAGATTATAGTCTGAGGTGTGTTTCTGGATTGAGGAGTAGTATATATATATTTTTTTGAGATGGAGTTTCGCTCTTGTTGCCCAGCCTGGAGTACAATGATGCGACCTCAGCTTACTGCAACCTCTGCCTCCTGGGTTCAAGTAATTCTCTTGCCTCAGCCTCCCAAGTAGCTGGAATTACAGGCATGCGCCACCACGCCTGGCTAATTTTTGTATTTTTAGTAGAGATGGGGTTTCACCATGTTGGCCAGGCTGGTCTCGAACTCCTGACCTCAGGTGATCTGCCTGCCTCAGCCTCCCAAAGTGCTGGGATTACAGGTGTGAGCCACCGTGGCCAGCCTTTTTTTTTTTTTTTTTTTTGAGACAGGGTTCTTCCCCACTGTTGTCCATGCTAGAGTGCAGCGGTGCAATCATGGCTTACTGCAGCCTCCACCTCCTGGGTTGAGTGTTCCTCCCTCTTCAGCCCCCCAAGTAGCTGGGATTATAGGCGTGAGCCACTGTGTCTGACTTATAATGAGCATTTTGAGGAAGGAGTCATGTAAAGGTGCTGCCTACCATTAGAAAACTAGAAACTCCACATCAATAGAAAGTTTCTGTATGTGTACTTACATATAAACAAATCCCCTAAACTCCTACTGCCCAGAAAAACTGTTAATATGTGGTATGGAAGAGTGCAGTGGCTCATGCCTGTAATCCCAGCTCTTAGAGAGGCAGAGGCGGGAGGATAGCTTGAGCTCAGGAGTTCGAGACCTGCCTGGGCAATATATCAGGACGCTGTTCTCCACAAAAAGGAAAAAACAAAGACAAAAAATGTGTTACGTATGTAAATACATCTAAAGAAGAATCACACTGTGCTACTGCTTTTTTATTCTTCACTCACTGCTATATTAAAACCATTTTTCTATGTCAATAAAAATCTATATCATTGGCCAGGCATGGTGGCTCATGCTTGTAATCCCAGCACTTTGAGAGGCCAAGGTGGGCAAAATCACCTGAGGTCAGGAGTTCGACACCAGCCTGGCCAACATGGTGAAACCCCATCTCTACTAAAATACAAAAATTAGCCAGGCGTAGTGGCGGGTGCATGTAATCCTTGTTATTCAGGAGGCTGAGGCAGAAGAATTACTTGAACCCGGGAGGCGGAGGTCGCAGTGAGCCTAGACTGCACCATTGCATTCCAGCCTGGGCAACAAGAGCGAGACTCCATCTCAAAAAACAAAAACAAAACTATATCATTTTTTAGGGGCTGAATACAGTTACATTATATAGCCAATCACATGCATGTAACCAGTTCCATTTTCTTGAACATCAAGACAGTGGTGCATATAAACATCTTTGTCTGTGAATCTGTGTTCACATGTCCATTTACCTCTAGAACGAATACATTGAAGTGGAATTGAGTCCATAAGAGTGTACAGGTAGCAAGGCTGTCCAGAAAAGTTGTACCGATCCACTATGCTGTGGCCCCGTGCTGTGGACGGAGTGTCACCAAGTGAGAGTGGTTTGCCAGGAGGTTTTACTAAAATTCAGCATGATATAAATTGCACAGTAATTGTCATCATCATAGTTCCTAGAGGCCTTAGTACTTTTAGGTTTAGAACCATTCTTTGAGTCCTGTCTGCCTTTTGATTTTGCTTCTGCTTAAGAGCAACAGTGTCACCGGGTGCGGTGGCACTTGCCTGTAATCGCAGCACTTTGGGAGGCCGAGGCAGGTGGATCACGAGATCATGAGATCAAGACCACCCTGGCTAACACGGTGAAACCCCGTCTCTACTAAAAATACAAAAAATTACCCGGGCGTGTTGGCGGGCGCCTGTAGTCCCAGCTACTCGGGAGGCTGAGGCAGGAGAATGGTGTGAACCCAGGAGGCGGAGCTTGCAGTGAGCCGAGATCCCGCCACTGCACTCCAGCCTGGGCGACAGTGCGAGACTCCGTCTAAAAAAAAAAAAAAAAAAGCAACAGTGTCTTCTTTTTTCTTGTTTACTTCCTCTCTCAGGCTCCTGTGGCAGGCCCTCAGTGGTGTGCTCTTCACCCATGGCCTCTCCCGTGCCTCATCACAATTCTTGATAAGGGGCTGCTCCTACCGCCATATCACAGATGAAAAAAAATCTGAGACTGGAGAGTCAGGTGGCAGGGCAGGGTGGTGGGCGTGGGGCCTGATGCCTGTGCCCCACTCGGTGCAAGATTCTGCCCCTGCAGCTCTGCCTGCGACACAGGGCTCATGCTTCTGTTGGAGGGCGCAGTGGTGTTTGGGGCCATGGGGTTGGGCTGATGTCTTTTTTATTTTTTTTATTTTATTTTTTATTTTATTTTTATTTATCTTTTTTTTTTTTTTTTGAGATGGAGTCTCACTCTGTTGCCCAGGCTGGAGTGTAGTGGCGCGATCTCAGCTCACTGCAAGCTCCGCCTCCCGGGTTTGCGCCATTCTCCTGCCTCAGCCTCCTGAGTAGATGGGACTGCAGGCGCCCGCCATCATGCCTGGCTAATTTTTTTGTATTTTTAGTAGACAGGTTTTCACCATGTTAGCCAGGATGGCCTCAATCTCCTGATCTGTGATCCGCCTGCCTTGGCCTCCCAAAGTGCTGGGATTACAGGTGTGAGCCACCGTGACCGGCTATTTTTTATATTTTGAGACAGATTCTCAGACTATTGCCCAGGCTGGAGTGCGACGGTGTGATCTCGGCTCACTGCAACCTCCGCCTCCCGGGTTCAAGTAATTCTCCTGCCTCAGCCTCCCGAGTAGCTGGGATTACAGGCGGATGCCATCATGCCGAGCTAATTTTTGTATTTTTTGTACAAACAGAGTTTCACCATGTTGGCCAGCCTGGTCTTGAACTTCTGCCCTCGTGATCTGCCCACCTCTGCCTCCCAAAGTGCCGTAATTACAGGCATGAGCCACCGTGCCTGGCTAGGCTGGTGTCTTATTTCCGCTGAGACTCATCATGGTCGAGGAGGAGCATGTAGGGTTGGGTGGGAGGAGAGCCGGCAGATGGGAAAACCAGATCTGTTTTCTGGTCCTTTCTGTGACTTAAGTTGAGCTTGTTTTGAAGTGTTTAGAATTCCCAAGGCATCAGATACACCCATCTTCAAGTGTAAAAATAAATAAATGGTTCAGAGCCACCCGCGATGTTATCTGAGGGAGGGACTGTCTCGTCCTGCCTCCATCAGGACAATGGGAAATGGGCCATGTTCAGGATTTTCCAGGCCTGCCTGTGCTAGAACTTGGCAGCCGAGGACAACGGTCCCAGAGAAGGGGACACATTGGCAACCTCCCTGAGTCTTGGGAGGGCTCAGCCTCACTAGAGGCTGCTCTGCAACTGAGTGGACCTTTGTGGAGGGCCTCCTCTTTCCTGCTCATCACCCAGCGTTGGGAATAGGGTCCCTCTGGTCAGCTGCGAAAGGCCACAGGGAATCCTGGCCTGGTCCCACATGGACTTGGGTGGCTGGATTAGCTAGCCCCAGGTTTGGATAGGGCATGGTGGAGAGGGGAGTGGAGAGGGTTTGGGGCCCAGGAGCAGTCTCACAGCAGGGGCTCCCTTTTGAGCACCTCCTCACTTGGAGCACTTCCTTCGTGTCCCTGTGCTGGGCACCTGCATCCAAACAGTGCATGCTCTGTTAACGTTCACTGCACGCCATCGTCCTCCTCAGCTCCTCCTTGAGCCAGTGCTCATGCTGAAATGAGCACTGGAGTTGCAGAAGAATGTGTCCTCGCTCCCAGGCAACCAGCTGCACTTCTCTCGGGGCCTGTTTTAACTACGGAAGCATCTGCTCCAGCCTTCCCGCCAGGGAGTATTCCCCATGCCTTGGCCTCTGTACTGGCTGAGGCTGTGTCGTGTGACCTAAAGAAAGCCATGATCCTTTTGATCATGGATCACTTGAAGAGAACTTGTGTTCCTTCAGACCTAAGGAACTGTAGAGATATATTTTTGTGGTGGAGGGGGGATAGAGTCTCACTCTGTCGCCCAGGCTAGAGTGCATTGGCGTGACATAGCTCTTTGTAGCCTAGAATCCCTGGGCTAGAACAATCCTCCCACCTCAGCCTCCCAAGTAGCTGGGACCACAGGTGTCTATCACCATACCTGGCTAATTTTATTTTTTTGTAGAGATGGGATCTTGTTATGTTGCCCAGGCTGGTCTTGAACTCCTAGCTTTAAGCAGTCCTCCCACCTTGGCATCCAAAGTGCTGGAATTACAGGTGTGAGCCACTGCACCTGTCTATGCTGTATATTTGTAATGACACTTGTTAATACTTAACCTGAAAATAATTTACCAATAATTAACCAGTAAACCAAGTTTTATTACTCATGTGGAAGATGTGGGAGGTGGTCAGTTAGTTGCTGGTGTGGTGTCCCATGGCTGTCCTAGGCACTGGCCTCCATCCCAAGGCCCTCATGGTGAAGCACAGCTACTGGAGCCATGGCATCCATCTTCCAGGTGGCAGATGGGAGGAAGGCAGGAAAGATGAAGGGCCTGGCTCCGGGCTGAGTCGGCTTGCCCTGAGTGCCTTCTTATGGTCTGGACACTTCTGCTTACAGCTCATCAGCCAAAGCTTTGTCACTCTAAGAAAGCTCGGGGACCCTCTTGGTTGATGGACTTGCCCTGAGTGAAAGTGGAGTTCTGTATTCAGGAATGGGGGAGAGAGTGGATTTGGGTGCAGCTGGCAATCTCCAGTCTGTACTTCATTAGGCGGAACATTGCTGTTTGAGATCTTGTTATTCTGCCTTCTTCCTTTGCAGTGTGATGTGGAGGAACACAGCACAGCTCTGTATGGGTGGTGGTATCTGCGTAGTAATTCATGGAAGGCGTCTCCAGCAATACAGCCTGGACATCTACATGTGGGATTTTGTTCAGCCTTCCAAGAACCTCATTTTGCACGTGGGGAAACTGAGGCTCAGAGAGGTTGAGGAATTTGTCTAGGGCTGCAGGCCATCAGCGGTGAGGCAGGGTCCCAGGGAGACCTGTGCTCTCCCAATATTCTATTGACAGTCAAGCAAAGAAGGCCGCTGTCTTTGTTTCCAAGTGCCACAATGCAACAAGGCTGAATGGTGCCGGAGGTCTCCTGGGGAAGCCTAAAGCCTGAGGAGAAGGGCCTGGGACACTGCCCAGCTGGCCTTGTCATCCTTGTCCTGGAGATCTGGGGTATTTGAGCTCTGGAACAAACCCTGTGGCTGGGTCGCTGTGAGGGCCCCGGGCTGCCATCTGGCCACCCTCAGGGGCACATCCCTCCTTCCTTAGGCCTTGTGTACTCACTGTTCCCTCTGCTGTCCCCATCCCTCCCTTTGCCTGCTGGTCTCATTAACTCTTCCGCCACCTCCTCCCAGGTTTGCTTGAAGAGATGGTGTTAGAGCTCCAGAACGGCGATCTTGCTGTCCTTCTACTGTGCCCTGGACTTTCTTGATACCACTGGTCACAGATGTAATTGTGTTTGTGGTTTTTTGGTGAGGGGGGTGATTATTTAACGCTCGTCCTCTTCACTTGACTGTAAGCTTCTGGAAGGCAGGGACGTGTCTTCTTTTTTCTTTCTTTGAGATGGAGTCTCGCTCTGTCGCCAGGTTAGAGTGCAGTGGCGCGATCTTGGCTCACTACAACCTCCGCCTCCTGGGTTCAAGTGATTCTCCTACCTCAGCCTCCTAAGTAGCTGGGATTACAGGCACGTGCCACCACGCCCAGCTAATTTTTGTATTTTTAGTAGAGACGGGGTTTCACCATGTTGGCCAGGATGGTCTCGATCTCTGGACCTCATAATCCGCCCTCCTCAGCCTCCCAAAGTGCTGGGATTACAGGCGTGAGCCACTGCGCCCAGCCAGGGACATCTCTTTAATCCCCAGCCTGTATCTGGCACGGAGGATGTGCTGAGTAACTATCAGAAGGAAGCACCATCCCCTGCCCTCCCCTTAGAGGGCCTCTGTTACGTGGTCACCTCACAGACTGTGCTTCAGCCCAGCCCTGGGGTGCTTGGGAGAATAGGCGGAACAGCTACGTGGTCAGCGGCCATCCCTTGCAAGTAACAGTCCCCCTCCTAATGACCCTCACGCTGCATGGCCCGTTACAGTGGTTCAGTAAGTTTTTATATCCATGCCTCACTTAATTCTCACACCGCCCCTCCAAGGTGGGTTTGAACTAATCCGTCTGTGTGTTGGATGGAGATGTCACAGGATGGAAAGGCCTAGTGTGGGCCAAGCCTCCCTGGAAGGGTCCCCTTCAGGCCTGCACCCTTGGTGGGGATTCTGTGCTCTCCTTTTCCCGCTGCCCTGTCCCTGCAGGGTGCTGCTATCTGGACTGAGAGCATCTTCCCTGAGGCCCACGTGAGCTCCTGCTTGCTTCTGGCTCACTTCTTGCTTTGGCCTTTTCCTCCAGACCTGGTTTGGGCCTTGCCATTCTCTTTTCAGACCCAAGAAGCACAGAGAGTGTTTGTCTTTTACCTCGGCTCTGCCCCTCGTGGAGCAGTGGGCACCTCCTTTATTCAGCACATGAAAGCTGCAGGCAAGGCAGAAAGCGGCCTTTCAGTTTTCCCAGCAAAGCAGAAAGCCCTGTTCCTGGCTGGGTGCCTGGGACCTGCCTCCTGGGGACAGAGGAGCCCCTCTGAGGCCAGCTGGCGTCCTGATGCCATGGCTGCCATGTGGGTAAGCACCTCCTGGGGATGCAGCACCAAGCCAGCCCACCTCTGAGAAATGTGTCTGGGCAGCAGCTGCTGCAGAGCCCCTGCCACCAGGGTGTATTGGTGGAGCATCCTTCCAGGGGCATTGCCAACCTTGGGCACTCCCAGGCAGGCCCCTGGCATTTCCATAGCCCACCAGGAGAGATGGCCCTTGGAGGACTGCTAGTGTCTCTGCCTTCTCAAAGGGTTGTCTCGGGTTACCATGGAGCAGGTGGCCCACCTGAGCTGTGCTGTGAGGGAACACTGCTGAGCTGAGTTCTTAGGGCAGGGTTTTGATTGCAAGTCCCTCCAGAATCCGGTAGAGGCATCCCCTTGTAGTCATATTAGTGAACATGCACGAGGACCCCTCGTTGGGAATCAGAAGCCACTCCATGGCAGAGGCGTCAATACCTGTTGTTTTCCTCCCTGTTGGAAGTTGCCTAATAAAGCATAATAATAGCAGTTTCCATTTATTTAGCGTCCTTGTGTGCTAGGCCCAGCGTTTCTGCTGCAGGCATTTCACACACAGTCTCTCTTCAACCTCACTCCCACCCTGAGAGGTAGGCATGATCATCTCTGTTTACAGAGGAAGAAACCGAGGCTCAGCTCGCTCAGCTGGAAAGTGGTGGGTCTTGGGGGTCTGGGTTTGAATTAAGCTGATGCAGAGCGGGCCCCCCCGCCCTTTTTTTTTTTTTTTTTTTTTTTTAATATTGATGATGTCTTGCCATGTTGTCCAGGCTGGTTTCGAACTCCTGGGCTCAAGTAATCCTCCTGTCTCGGCCTCCCAGAGTGCTGGAATTACAGGCCTGAGCCACCACACCTGGCCCAGAGCCCATGTTCTTGACTGCTTGTTTCATTTAAAGCCTTCCACCGAGTGGCAAGCACATCCCTGGGGTGGGGCCTTGCCAGAACAACAAACTCAGGGCCTCCCCAGGAGCGACTCCAAGACTTGCAGGCCACTCTTGATCCTTCTGGTTGTGAAGTCCTGTCCCAGCCCTGCACTTGGCTGATACGCACCCCTTAACTTCTAGTGGGGGTTCCTCTAGCACACAGTTCTTGAAATGTGATCTGCAGTCTCCTGGGGGCTTCCTGAGACCACTCGGGGGGCTAGGATCAGAACTGTTTTAATAATAACACGGCCATGATTTGTTACCATGCCTCTTTGTTTGTGATGGCTTTCACATTGATGGTGTAGGAGCAGTGCGGAAACAAGCTGTGGGGCCTGCACTGACTCAAGACTGGCACCACACTGTGCTGGTCTTGTTGTAATTGAGTCTTCACCACCACACACACAGTACACACACACACACGCCAGTGTTGCATCAGAAAAAGCAGTAAAAATCAACTTTATTAAGTCCTGACCCATGAGTCCACAGCTTTTTAAGATCCTTTGTGACGAAATGAGGCACACATGAAGTATGTCAAATGGAGTTTGATGCTGTCCTGAGGAAAAGCACACGTGCATTCATTTGAAGTGTGGGCTGAACTAGCTGCCTTTTTCATGGACTCCATCTTCACTTAAAGAACAACTGGCACACACCGTGGTTATTCAGATTTGGATATTTAGCATACACTTTCTTGAAAATGAGCAAAGTGAACTTGCTACTTCAAGGGAAACAACTGACCTTTTATTTTTGTATATGTTGCTGTTTCTATATTTGTTAGTGCTTTGTTGCCAGTGATGAAATTCAAGCTTTCAAATGATGATTAGCGTTAACAATATTTAGTGACTTTAATGACATTGGTAGTGATACCAGCAATGTGATTTTAAAAAATATATATTGTTCAATGAGATGTGTCAACATTGGTAGATCTGCATTACAGGAACCCGTATTTTCAGGTGACCCACACATGATGTTAAGAAATCATGTCTATGTAAAAGACCCATTCCAAATGCAAGGTACACCAATGACTTCTAATGTAACACATTAGAAAAAAACCATTGTTAAGGCTTCCAATTCCTGTGGCAACTAACCCTTAAGAAACTACCACTTGTCGGTCAAGCGCGGTGGCTCACACCTGTAATCCCAGCACTTTGGGAGGCCGAGGCGGGCAGATGACGAGGTCAAGAGATTGAGACCATCCTGGTCAACATGGTGAAACCCCATCTCTACTAAAAATACAAAAATTAGCCGGGTGGCATGCCTGTAGTCCCAGCTCCTCAGGAGGCTGAGGCAGGAGAATCGCTTGAACCCGGGAGGCGGAGGCTGCAGTGAGCCAAGATCGCGCCACTGCACTCCAGCCTGGTGGTAGAGCGAGACTCTGTCTAAAAAAAAAAAAAAAAAACCTACCACTTGTCAAGTCTTGATGTAGTATTAGTCCATTGTGCTTCTCTAACAGAATACCTGAGACTGGGTCATTTATAAAGAAGAGGAATTTATCTCCTTACAGTTCTGGAGGCTGGTGTCTTAGTCTATTTGTGTTGCTATAAATTACCTGAGGCTGAGTAATTTATAAAGAAAAGAGAGTATTTGGTTCCTGGTTCTGCAGGCTTTATAGGATGGCACGGTGCCAACATCTGCTTCTGTTGAGGGCGTCAGGCTGCTTCCATTCATGGTGGAAGGCACAGGGGGGTCTCTGTGCAGAGATCACATGGCGAGAGAGGGGGTGAGAAGGGGAGGGGAAGCGCTGGGCTCTTTCTGACAACCAGCAAGGATGGAGGGACTAAGAGTGAGAAGTCACTCGCTTCTCCTCCACCCCAGGGAGGGCATTTATCTATTCATAAGGAATCCACCTCCCATGTCCCAAACACCTCCCATTAAGCCTCACCGTCAGTCACCAAAACTGTGGTGCTTGGGAAGTCCAGGATCAAGGCACTGCCAGCATCTGGCAAGGGCCTTCTTGCTGTGTCATCCCATGGTGGAAGGGCCGCGGGGAGAGGCACCCACAAAAGACTAGCTAATCCTCTTACAAGGAATCCGCTCCCAAGATAGTGATTTGTAGCCAGTCTGTCAGAAGTGCAGGTCGCAAGCTAGGAATTGCGATTATCAGAAGTGGGGGGCAGTCATGGAACTGAGCCCTCAACCTGTGGGATCTGACACAGTAGCATCAGACTTGAATGCCACTAGAAGACGTCCACCTGGTGTCCGCTGCAGAACTGACTGCTTGCTTGTTATTGGGGAGAAACCCCCACATGTTTTGCCACAGAAGTCTTTTCTGTTGGTTGTTATGGTGTGAAAGCAGAGGAGAAACAGGTTTTTTCTCCACACCTTCACATGCCACAGAACCCAGAGGGTGTGGAGGGGTAGACTTTGCAGAGGCCTCTGGTCTTCCATAGGAGTGACTATTAAGTTTGTGATTGACTTGTAAAGATTTTCAAACAGGCACCTATTTTGTTTGCAATTTATAAATCCAAGATTTAAAGCAAGAAGGCCAAGAAGCCTCTCTTGGATTTGTCAGGGCTGCAAGTTGACTTCAGTGGGCTCCCCAGACCCCCCAAGTCTCCCCTTCCTCCTCTGTTGGGAACTGGGCAGATCCCCAGGTCTCCTAGCCCCCTCCCTCACCAGCACCTTCCCACAGCAGAGGTGCTGGCGCTGCATTTTCAGATCAGACATTTTCCATTTTGTAGCTTAATTTGAACAGTACTCATTTTATTGGAAAACTATTTTGCTTCTGATCGTGTGATTGAAAGATTATTCTTGTAGTTTTTATTACACCCTACACAACATGGTTTTGTGGGAATGCATGTTTGATTTTATATTGGAAGGCACTGGGAGAATGGGTGTTTGAATTCGGGAAATCTTCATGAGCTGTTTTCCAGATCCTCTCCTTGGTAGAGAAGGACCTGCCCTGCAGTCTCTGCTGGGGTTCAGGAAGGCAGCAGGAGGACGCATGTGGATATGGAGGGGTGAGGGGGAGCAGTGAGTAGCAGGCAGGGCCCTAGGTGGGGAAGACACGGAGGAGCAACAGGGCCCTGCGGCCCCCGGTAAGGGGCAAAGAGAAGGTGGGCTCTGGTGTGGCCAGCGAGCTGGAGGGGAAGCCAGCCCTGTGCAGGTCCAGACCCTTCCCTGTGGCCTGCATTTTCTGTACCCAGGTTGGGTGAACACCAAAGGAGGGCTATGCCCTGTGGGCTTACACCCTATCATCATGGGCAAGGCTGTATGTGGAATTCCAGAAATAGAATTTTTGAGCTCTAGGAGATCATAGGATTATATCTGTTGACTGTGATGAAAAGATGGGCCAGAGAAAGGCAACACCTGCATTCTCAGAGATGGGGTGTGTGTGCACACGTGTGTGTGTGTGCGCTCCCTGCAAGGGACCCAGGCTGGGATCTGCAGGTGCTTCAGTGACTCACCAAGCACAGTGCAGCTTATTTTCCTGGTCTGCTCAGAGCATCCCAGGGCCTGGACCATTCCCTGATGAGCAAGACCACTGCAGACCACAGTGTTGGGCCACTTGGTGGACGGTGGTGCCACCCAGAGGCGCCAGAGAGCATTTTCTGGGAGTCTGGGAGTTTGTAGCAGGGGCTGGCACTTACTCCAACTCAACGTATTGGAGCAGTTTTCCAGACGCAGGTAAAGCCCCATGAAAGGCTGCCCTCTTCTCCCCTGCAGGAGGGCACCTGGCGGGCTAGGAGCAGCCTGGGCAAGGGACCCCAGGACTAGCTCCAAGAGGCACTGCTGCTACTCCCTGTTCTGTTATTTTTTTTGTTTGTTTTTTGAGACAGGGTCTCGCACTGTTGCCCAGGCTAGAGTGCAGTGGCCTGATCATGGCTCACTGTATCCTCTGAGTCTTGGGCTCAGGTGATCCTCCTGCCTCAGCCTCCCCAGTAGCTGGGACTACAGGCATACATTATCATGCCTAATTTAAAAATTTTTCTTTTGTAGAGACAAGAGTCTTGCCATGTTGACCATGCTGGTTTCGAACCCCTGGCCTCAGTTCATCTTCCAGCTTCAGTCTCCCAAAGTGCTGAGATTACAGGAATAAGTCCCTGCACCTGGCCACTGCTCCCTTTTCTTAACCCTGTGCCATTGGAATTCACTGTGCAGGCAGGAGGGTGGGAGAGTCATGCTGGGGTCCTAGACTTATGCCCCGCCCCATCCTTTTCTAGGCCTCCATGTCTTCTGTGGATAATAAGGCAACTGAGAAGAGGTGTAATTTCTGAACACTTGGAAAGATGTTCTGTCTCCTGATTGCCAAAGAAATGCATATAAAAATAAGTGACATTTTAATATGAAAATTAATAACTGGCACTATAAATTGGCATCCTTTCAAAAAGGCATAAAATGCTCATGTCCTTTGACCTAGTCATCTCACTCTGACAAGCTTAGCCTGAGGAAATAATCTAACAAAAGGGAAAGAGCGGTGGACAGAGGTATTCTCTTGTATTTCATGAAAGCAGCAAGTAGGGCCTTGCCTAAATGTCTTAATAGGGTTTGGTCAAGTATGCCCATTTTGTGGAATATTAATATCAACGGTCACGGAGTCTTGTAAGATGGAATATGTGTGACACAGCATTAAAAGGATTTACCAGCCTGGTCAATGTGGTGAAATCCCTTCTCTACTAAAAAAATACAAAAATCAGCCAGGCGTGGTGCCGTGTGCCTGTAGTCTCAGCTACTTGGGAGGCTGAGGCAGGAGAATCGCTGGGACCCGGGAGGCGGAGGTTGCAGTGAGCCAGGATCGCGCCACTGCACTCCAGCCTGGGCAACAGAGCAAGACTCTGTCTCACAAAAAAAAAAAAAAAAAAAAAAAAAAGGATTTAAAACTGTCAGGACAGCAACTATATTTTTATATGGTATGGGCTGGGCGCAGTTGCTCCTGCCTGTAATCCCAACACTTTAGGAGGCCGAGGCAGGAGGATTGTTTGAGGCCAGGAGTTCGAGACCAGCCTGGGCAACATAGTGAGACCCCCGTCTCTACAAAACAAAACCAAAAGGTACAGGTGCCTGTGTATACAGACCAGCAGGGACATGTGGAGATGGGCTGCAGTAGGACTAATTTTCTTTTCCCTCATTTTTTTTTTAAATAAGTTTTATTGACATAATTTATGTACCATTCAATTCACCCATTTAAAGTGTACAATTCAGTGGTTTTTAGTATATTCACAGAATTGTTCAACTGTTGCTACAATCGGTTTCAGAGCATCTTCGTTACCCCAGAAGGAGATTCCATGTTCCCCATTTCCCCTCTCCCCCAGACCTAAACAGCTACTAATGTACTTTCCGTTTCTATGGGTTTGCCTATTGGGGACATTTCATATAAGTGAAATCATACAGTATGTGGCCTTTTGTGTCTGGCTTCTCTCACCAAGCATGTTTTCAGAGTTCATGCTGTAGGGTGTCAGTGCTTCCTTCCTTTTTATAGCCCAATCGTCTTCCATTGTCTGGGCAGCCTACGGTTTTGTTTATCCACTTTGTTGATGGACATTTGGGTTGTTTCCACTTTTTGGCTATTATGATTCATGCTGTTGTGAACATTTGTGTACAAATTTCTGTGTAGACAGGTTTTCATTTCTTTTGGGCAGATAACTAGGGGTGGAATTGCTGGGTCATCTGGTAACTCTAGGTTTAACCTTTTGAGGAACTGCCAGACTGTTCCTCAAAAGGGGAACAGGGGCTGGCAGTTCTTCAAAAGGTTTGCAGGGGCTGTCCCCTACCAGCAGTGTATGAGGGTTCCAGTTTTTCTACATAATGCCTATTACTGTCTTTTTAAATTTTAGCCATCCTAGTAGATAGGAAATGGTCTCCTTGTGGTTTTGGTTTTCATTTCCCTTATGAAAAGACGCTCAGTAGTTTTTCATGTGCTTTTGGCCATTTGTCTTTTGAGAAGTCTTTGTTCAAATCCTTTTAAAAATTGGGTTGTCTTTCTGTTATTGAGTTGAGTTCTTTGTATTTCTTAATACAAGTCCTTTATCAGATCTATGAATTATAAAATGTGATGGTATCCTTTGAAGCACAAGAGTTTTTCATTCTGATGACATCCACTTTAAGTTTTCTTTCTTTTGTTGCTTTGCTTTTGGTGTCATATCTAAGAAACCACTGCCTAATCGAAGGTCATAAAGATTGATGCCTGCATTTTCTTCTAACAGCTTTTTGATCCCTTTCAGTTTTCAAACTTCCATGGTACTTTATAGTTGAACCCAAGAGCTTGGACTTGGTTCCTCTGGCCCTGCCCCTGATTTGTTAAACTTTATATTCAAACTTATGTGCCCTCCATCCCCTGCAGGTGCTGGGCTGTCTGGGAAACACTCCTTTCCCTGTATTTTTTGTTCCACTGAAACTGATTTTTGTCTCATTTTATTACTTTTAGCTAAGGTAACTGAACCCCACTTCCCAAGTCCTTTATGATGCTAAGTAAGAGCAAAAGCTTCCCACCTTTCTGAGCTGTGCTCAGAGAGTTTGGTGACAGAAATGAGGGAAAAGATTTCACTTGACTCTTCTTCCCCCTGACCCCCACCTCAACAAACAAACCAGAAGGGCACAGGCCAGAGCACAGCTTGCCTGGCAGTCCTCATGCATGGGAGCTCAGGCCTGGTGGGAGGGGATGCAGAGGGCCCAGCCGTGGCCCTTGGGTGCCAACAGTCTTGGGGGAGGGAGGAAGCAGACCTGTGACGGGACCGAGGAATGGAGGGGTGGTCGGGTGTGTGGATGGCACAGAGTGACAGCTAGGGAGAAGCCTGATGTGGAAGGGGAGGAACTGTGTGGTATGCCCAGGCCCCTGGGCCCAGCCCTGGCTTGGCAGCCCTTGCTGCCTGCTGAGGGCCCTGCCTTTCCTTCCCCTGAAACAGCTCCCGGAGCCCTGCCTGTTCCCTGTCCATCCAGGCCAGCAGCTGAAGGAGCCTCACCTGCCTCCCTTCTCTGGGTAGCACGGATTTGAGGTAAGAAATCCCCCAGAATCCCCATTCCCAGTGCAGCCTGTGGCAGAGATCGATCCAGTGTCTCCTCCGACTACCTTAGTGCCCGCTAAACGTTTGGGGAGGGGAGAGCTCGGTGCCAAACTGCTCTCGTGTGGGGCAATTGCTGAGTTAGGCTCCTTGGGGGACTTTACCTCACTGGGCCCTGCTTCCTGGGTTCTGTCCTTGCCCTCCAGCTTCCAAACAGGGAAGAGCAGGTGACTACTGAGAGGTGAGGATGGTGGCTCTGGGCTAGGTGGCCCTGGGAAAGGTGGGGGATCCCCAGTGCCTGGAGGCAGACCCTTCTGAGGATGGTCACACGCCTTGTGCAGCATCTTGGCCACCCCCCAGGGCTGAAGGAGAAGGAACCTGGCTGGGAGCTTAGTTCATGTCTGGGTTTTCCCTCCATGTCCAGGAGAAGCAGCGAAGATGTCCAACGAGCCTCCCCCTCCTTATCCTGGGGGCCCCACAGCCCCACTTCTGGAAGAGAAAAGTGGAGCCCCGCCCACCCCAGGTAGGGGGTCACTGTTCCTGAGGCTCCATATTGCAGCCCCCTGCCCCCATGGCATGGTTGGGACTCTCTAAGTGGTGATGCCCACTCCAGGGTTACCCCTGGGCTCCATCTGTGTCCCAAAACAGTGGCCTCTGGTCCAGCTCATCGTGCAGAGGCTCCAGCTCAGTCTCCTCTTTCTGCCTCTCTCTGTCCAGGCCGTTCCTCCCCAGCTGTGATGCAGCCCCCTCCAGGCATGCCACTGCCCCCTGCGGACATTGGCCCCCCACCCTATGAGCCGCCGGGTCACCCAATGCCCCAGCCTGGCTTCATCCCCCCACACATGAGTGCAGATGGCACCTACATGCCTCCGGGTGAGTGGGGAAGGGATCTGAGGGGAGCATGGGGAACTCCTGGCTGCTGTCTGGCCTGCGCTGGCTGTCCTCAGTACAGGTGGGCATCTGCTGTAGGGCAGGGACTCCAACACGCCCAACCAGCCCTTGCCTAGGGCTCAGGCTGTGTGTGGACAGGGACTGTGGACGTGGGAAGGTGGGACTGCTCTTATTCAGGCTGGTCAGGAAGGGCTGGTCCTTGGCACACCAGGACCTGACATGGGTGGGGAGGGGCGCCTTGTGTGCAGGAGAGGGGTGGGTGACCCGCAAGGCTTTCCCTCCCTTGGTCATGGGCTTGAGGCTGAGTGCCCTGTCCTTGCATGCTGGAGACAGACAGAGGAGCAGAGGGACCGGGCCATGTGCCTGGCTCTCTGCCACATCTGTCATGGGCCCCAAGGGGTGGGGACCAGGAAGGGCTGGGAGAATGTGGCCCCACTTGACTTAGGGCCCCAGCTGTAAGGCCTCCCACTGGCCCATTAGGAGGGCGGTAGGAAGTCTGAGGCGTAGCCTTGCACGCTGGGCGCTGTGGACCGTGGGGCTTTGCGCCAATCTCTTTGTCTGGTGCAGGTGGCAGGCCAGTGACCTCTCGCCTCCATCTTCTGTGCCATTCCAGGTTTCTACCCTCCTCCAGGCCCCCACCCACCCATGGGCTACTACCCCCCAGGGCCCTACACGCCAGGGCCCTACCCTGGCCCTGGGGGCCACACAGCCACAGTCCTGGTCCCTTCAGGAGCTGCCACCACGGTGACAGTGCTGCAGGGAGAGATCTTTGAGGGAGCGCCTGTGCAGACGGTGTGTCCCCACTGCCAGCAGGCCATCACCACCAAGATCTCCTACGAGATTGGCTTGATGAATTTCGTGCTGGGTTTCTTCTGTTGCTTCATGGGGTAGGTGGTGTGGGCATTGGTAGGGTGGGGGCTGCACCAGGGTCAACTGGCTGCCTCTGCCTCCTCCGCAGCAGGCCTCAGCCTGTTCTTCCCTGTCTCTGATTCAGATGTGATCTGGGCTGCTGCCTGATCCCCTGCCTCATCAATGACTTCAAGGATGTGACGCACACATGCCCCAGCTGCAAAGCCTACATCTACACGTACAAGCGCCTGTGCTAACGGAGCTGGGACTCGGGACTCCCCCGCCTGTCAGTCTGGCCCCCTGTGCTTTGCTCCCTGCGCTCAGTGGTCACTTTCCTGCTCCCACTTGGGGCTGGGAGCCGTGCCACCATCCCCTAGAAGTCCTGTCCTCTTCACCCTGCCCTACCTGAGCAGCTGACTCTTCTGGCAAAAATTCTGTTGGGATTTAAGGCCAAGGGTCAGTGGGTGGCAGGGGGCTGGCAATGAGCTTGTGTGTTGTTGGTCTGCTTGGTGTGTGTGATCGGGAAGATAAGCTGGGAGGGGTCTCCTGCTGGGGTCCTGATTCCTCTGTTTCCAAACAAGGTACAGGTTCAGTCCAGACTCTTTCCCCCTGGGACCAACAGCAGCCAGAGCAGTAGCCAGTTAGTCCCCAGGCCTGTGGCCACAGGCGTTTCTGACCTGCTGGGCCGAGAATGGGTAAATTGTCTGGAGTCAGGTGGGCCCACGTAGGACAGGGTCACAAAGCCTGGGTTTGTTTCTGGGTACATTGCGCCTCTGGGGTGCTAGAGGTGGGGCATGGTGGCTGGAAGTAAAACTGCCAACTCTGGCCCTCAGAACTCTCAGGTATAGAAGCCCAGGATGTCTAATACCCTGTCCCAGTGCCCGAGAGCTGCCTGGTGTCAGGTAGAGAGGACACTGTACCTGGGTGAATGATCAGACCCTGGTAGCTAAGAAGGAACTTGTCCCTTTGAGTCAGTGTGCAGACCCCCTTTCAGGCCATGCCTCTGTGAACCCTGTATTGCTGGGGCCGGAAGGAGCCCCTGAGCCTAGCCCCTTCCCGTCTGCCCTGTGTCCTCACTGCGTGTGGGTATGACCTCTGCCTGGTGGCTGGTGTGTCCCAACTGGGCAAGAGATGGCAGAGGGTCCCCCTTGTGGGTGCGCTTGGATGTGCAGAGCCTTCTCCATGGATTTTCTTCCCTGTAAGTGCCGGGCCCCTCGCCCCAGCTGACAGGCTGTTGCTGTGCCTGCTCACACCTGCTCCTGCAGGCACACTGGGCTAGGGACGAGGAAGGAGCAGCCACAAGTGGTAGAACTGCCTTGGTGGACACCAGCCTCGCCCTGTCTTTATTTCCTGAATGGTTTGTGAACTTGCTCACCTGGACCGCTGTATCCTGCCACTGTCCTTCCTGGTCTCGCACTGCCACTGCATGGCCTCCTGTCACTGTGAATCGTGGCCCAGTCTCAGTTTGTAGTTTCTCATTAAATTGGCCCTTTCACTCCCCCGCCCTGGGCCTCTGCTCTCTTGCCTGGCTTCCTTCTTTTTTGAGGGAAAGAGGGTGGGGCTGCAGGCAGTCTACTGGCAGGACGGGAGGCTGAGTCCTCAGGGTCTCACACCCTCAGTGCTGATGCCATGCCAACTGCCTGGGACAACACCAACACGTAAGGACCTAATTAAACGAAACCAGAGTCGGGTGTAGACCAGCCCTGGGATTTCCAGCTGTGACTGGGCCAGGGCACACGTTGGTCTCGGCAGTGGCTGTAAGGTCACCTTCCTTCCTCTGATGCTGGTTTCAACCATCTATATATGGCATCCACGCATGGGATCTGCAAGCTGGAGCCCTCCTACCCGCAGGCTTGAGCACAGCATCATCCAGCCCTGGGGAGGCGCACCCTTAAGCAAGACAGACTCGGCCGAGGCTGACAGGCAGAAGACTAACAGAGCGCAGTCTGCACACGCAGGTTCTGGGCCACCTCTGGCCCTGGCCATCTCTGCACTAACTCATCTGAATTATGAAGGTGGCAGTCTTGGTCAGTAGTTTAAAGAGTTTCCCTACTTTTTAACCCTTTTTGAAATAAAACTTTTACAGGTAGTAGATTCCTATTAATAAAATTATTTAAGTTCATGTTTCTCTTTTAGAGAATGAATTGTTTAAATACAAATATGTGCTTTTTTAAAACCCTTATTTTTAAATATATATATATTTTTAAAAAAAACCTTTTAAGTAGGAAACCTCTAAGGTATTTCTGAGCTAAAAAATAGCAGTGCTGGATACACTTTAAAGATCTTTGCAAGACGGTTAGAGTGACTTTGCTTTGGAGACTAGAGGTGCTGGAGAGTAGACCAAGAGCAGGAGGTGGCTGCTGGGAGCCATGATGGACGATGTCCACTCCCCACACAGACATAACATGCCCTTGCTTCTGAGGGACTCTCCTATGGGGAGGTGGCTTGACCCACCCGGTGCCAGGAGGCAGGGAAGGAGGTAGCTTGCAAAGCCCACTATTGAGTGCTGGAGCATTTACACAGCGCGGAGGAGATAAGCTGGGGCTGAGCAAACCGCACCCAAGGGGTTAGAGGGATTCTGGGTGAGAGGGATGAGCTCCCAAGGCCTCTGAGGCTTCCACCCACACCCACCCTCACTCCCAGGGTCCAAGAGAGGCCCAGAAGTTGTACAGCAGCATCCAGCAAGGCCCCCTCCCACAGCTTGGGCTTACAGGCCACTCACCTCCAACAGGGGAGATAGTCACCCATGTACTGCAAAAACGGGGACTACCGGAAGCAGCCTAGGGCCCAGAAGTGTGGAAGCCTGGAGTAGAGCTGGGTCGGGGGCCAGGCCTGCTGCACTGTGCCGACTGCTCCCAGGGTGACAGCCTGTGCCCAGTGCGGAATATGGCCCATAGAGAGGATGCTGTCAGGCAGAGGCTCTAGCATCTGGCTTTTATTGGTTGCCTTTCTTAAACCCAGCATTTTTTAAAAAGTCACCTGAGGTGGTAGTTTAGTCAGGGCTGGAGAAAGGGGTAGGCCAGTGGTCAGTCAGGAGGAGGGTACCGGTGTGGCATGATGGGTCCTTCACATGTAGTACCAGGCCAAGAGTCCAGCAGCTAGGGCCACACCAGCGGCCAGGATGAACTGGAGGCTGGGCTTCCTCAGCACAGCCATAGCTGTTCGGAAGGGACAGCTGCTGCCCTCCAGGGCACCTGTGTGGCAGCACCAATAGGAGACATGGCATCAGTGGAGTCTCCTGCTACACCTGCCCCAGGAGGGGAGGTCAGGACACACAGACCTACCTTTGTCTTGTTCAGCAGCGTAGAAAGGGCATTTACGCATGTCTCCTTTCCCATCGTGTACAGGGAACCCATCCTCCAAGGTCTCTCTGGCCAGTGTGGAGCCGGCCTGGTCCAGTTCATTGAATATCTGCAGGAGCAGAGGATCGACTGAGCCATCTTTGGGCTGCCCATACTTTTTTTTTTTTTTTTAAATGTCTTTTGAGATGAGGTCTCTGTTGCCCAGGCTGGAGTGCAGTGTTATGAACATGGCTAACTCACTGCAGCCTCAAACTCCTAGGCTCAAGTGGTCCTCCCACCTTATCCTCCTACGTGTGTGTACCACCATACCTGGCTAATTTTTAAATTTTGTGGGGAGATGGTGTCTCACCTTGGTTGCCCAGGCTGGTCTTCAACTCCTGGGGTCAAGTAATCCCCCTGCCTCAGCCTCCCAAAGTGCTGGGATTACAGGCATGAGCTACTGCGCCTGGCTACACTCTCCTTTTAGAGGACGCCCTCCAGAGAGAGTGAGCTGGAGCAGGTGAGCTTGCTCAGGTGTGCCAACTACACAGCAAGCAGCACTGGTGGGCGGCAGCTGCACTGCCTGATGCTCCTCCCTCCCTAGCATGAGCTCTGGGGAGGTGTGGATGTTGGTACCCCAAGAAGGCTGCCAAATGCTGGGTCTCCCCTGGGAACTGACCAGAGATGTACCCCCATGCCTAGCCTTCTCTGAGGTGGCTCAAGCCACTGAAACTACCACAGCACAGACAGGAGGGCATGAGTACATCCCCATTTCTAGGTGCTGGTTATTTTTTTATCAAGAAGCAACAGAAAACCTGGAACATGGGAGAATGAGACTGTGGCAGGGCATACTCATCCTGAGTGCCCTGGGAGGCCTCAGTGGAAGCTGACAGGACCTGGGGACAGAGTAAGCTTCCCCAGGTTCAGCCTCATCTAAAGGCTACTTGTAAACAGAGCTTATTTACTCTCCTTGGTGGCACTGGCTCTCTATTAACTTATAAAGCAGGGCTTTTCAGAGTAAAACTTGAAAAGAAAATTAACCATTCTTCAAGACCAGCATCCTGCAATGAGGGAGGAAGCCAGCTCCATTCTTCCAGACCCCTCTATGTGCGAGAGGACTTACCCTTCCCAAAACACTACCCACTGGCATCTATCACACCAGGCCTCCATGCTGGGAACCACCCACTGGGCCCACAAGCTATGGTGGCCAATCTGGTGGCCACCTTCCTCTCGGCACCCTGCAGCTCATCTGTCCTAATGCCATGTGTGCCTTCCTGGGCCACTATGGATCTGCTACCACTGTCAAAGTTTCCCTCTTCAGCCCTAGCAGCTGGCAGCCCCCAGTAGTACCTGCATGTTATACTCAAAAGCCTTGTTGGCCTCCTCCACGATCCTCTCTTTGGTCTTCATGTTCAGGTCCAGGGCGTTCATCCTGGCCCGGTAGAGCTGCTTGAACTGCTGGGCATTGTCCACATTCTCAAACAGGTAGAACTGGGTCCCTTCCCCTGTGCTGGGGAGTTTCAGTGCTCGCTGGGCCACCTTCTTCAGCACCTGGCCCCCCGAGAGATCCCCCATGTAGCGGGTGTATGCATGGGCCACCAGTAGCTCCGGCTCGTTCTGCCCTATGTAGTGGATCCGCTCCACATACTTTTGGGCAGCCTTGGGGCACTGCACCTGCTCCTCCCAGTTTTCACCAAAGAAATACTCCATGTCCTTGGTCAGCGCCTCCTTCCGGTGCAGCTCCATGGGGAAGTACAAAGGGGCAAAGGCTGGATGGTCCTTGTTGCGCTCCATTTCCTCCTCGAGGGCTGAGTATGTGAAGTAAAGTGCCGTGGTGGCCAGCTGTGGAGGTGACAGGAGGCCAGCTATGCCTGAGCACACCACATCCGAGCAGCTGGATGCAGAGGCTCAAGTGACAACCCCCAACCCCAAAGACCCAATCCTATGGTCCATTTTTATGTAGTGAATTATTTAACACACAAGGAAGCTTTTGTTTCTTAAAGGAATGGCACGGTGAAGTCTTTGGAACACGCATACTTTTGCTTCCTTCACACCACTATGTTATTCTATCTAAGCCATGAGAACCAATTTTTTTTTTTTTTTGGTGGGGTAAAGAGTCTCGCTCTGTCACCCAGGCTGGAGTACAGTGGGACGATCTCGGCTCACTGTAACCTCCGCCTCCCAGGTTCAAGTGACTCTCCCACCTCAGCCTCCCAAGTAGCTGGGAGTACAGGCACGCGCCACCACACCCGGCTAATTTTTGTATTCTTAGTAGAGACAGGGTTTCACCATGTTGGCCAGGCTGGTCTCAAACTCCTGGCCTCAAGTGATCCACCTGCCTCGGCCTCCCAAAGTGCTGGGATTACAGACATGAGCCACTGTACCCAGCAGAGAGCCAGAGCTTAACGTCAAGAAGGAATGGAGTGTGGAGAAAAGCCCAGCTTTTCCCTCAGAGTGGCTCCAGGGGCACTTTTCTCATGGGACCAAGGCCCCCACCCCAACCCCATATGACAGTCTGGAACCCAATGCGGGGCACAAACCTTAAACAGCTCCTTCTTAATGTTGCCTTTCAAGAAGTCCTTGACAAACTGGGTGTTTTCTGCCCGGTCGTGTGCTTCCTTGGTCCCTTCCTTCAGGAGCTCCGAGAGGTCAGCCATTCTGTGGAGAGATGGGAGGTGTTTGTGTGTCAATTAGCCCTTCCCAGCTTTCCAGAAAGGACCAGAGAGAGAAGATTGAGTCCACACCCCAAGGTGACCACCTGTTGTACTGGAGGCTGGGGCTTTTCAGACACTTCACTCCAACACAAATAGCAGCAACTTGTCAGGGAACACAGGGCAAGCAGACATGACAGTCTGCTCCAAGGACTCAGGACACAAGGGATAACTGTGGCCTGCTCCTTGAGAGTAGTACCCACGTCCCTGTGTCTGTGTTGGGAACCACCCAAATGAGCAATGCTTTGCTTCTGTGGCCACCTAGTGGTCGAAGAGACAGACATCTGTATTCCCTTCAGTATTTGCTGGCTTCTCTAAGAACAGCCTGCCTTGAAACGTGTCTTCTGGAATTCACACACCTCAGTAAGGCTGTGACCATGGGTCTCCTCAGATGGCCCTACTGCCTTCCTCCCACCTTGGACCCACAGCTTCTTTGGGACTATATGTGACTAGGACCAAGCACGGAAGGATGCAAAAGAGACAACCGAGAGGCTAGGGCCAGGACGTTGGGTTTGTGCTGCTTAACGAAATTACACAGTTGTAAAGGTGTGTGGATGGATGGACAAGGTAGAAAACGTGATCCTAAAGATGGTGGTACTTGGGCAGGGGCTTACATGTGTCCACACAATCCATCTACAAGAGTGAGAAAAATTTGGCCTTATCATGGTCTGGCTTCTGCTGTCTTCTTTAGGAGATTAGCTCGTTATCATCCATGTGCTGAGAATCAATTTATTATTAGCAATTATTTCAAGGGATAAAAAAAAAACTTGGCCAATGACAGGGCTATAATGAGAGGCTAATGATGCAGAACAGGGCCTGGAAGCTCAGGTTTAGCATGAGCTGTCCCTATACAGAGTAAGGAAAGGCTGCCCTGCAGTCTTTTATGTGGTAAAAGACTGAACAGAGCCAGCTTTGCCTGCGTTTACCCTTTCTCAGCCCAGATGAGGAAACGCGCAAGTTTTTAAAAAGAAAAAAGGATAACTAACATCAAATCCTATCAGCACTCCCAGGAGCACCTGCCCTGCCTCCTTGGATGAGACAATGGACCAGTGGGGAGAGTTCTAAGCAGCCAAAGCTGTATGCGGTCCCTGCAGGGCCAAGCAGGCACCCAGGGGTCCAGAGCTCATGGCCCATGGCCACTCCCCAGTGCTGCCAACAGACAAAACCAGGTGTGCTGAGCACGACAGGTGCTGGGCCCACCTGATTCAGTGCAGCCAGCCCCCATGGCTCACCTCATTTGGTTCTCCTTTTCTAGGGCCCCAGAGTTCTTTTTTTCTGACTCGTCTACCCCCTCTGAGGTTTCCACTTCCGCTGACATTGCTGCTGGGTGTGGTTCTTGCTGCTCTCGCTCCTCTGGTCCTGCAGAGACACAAGGAGCTGGTGATGTGGCACCCACGGCAGTCACTTCCCCAAATACCTGTCGGTTCTGCTTTCCTCGGAGCGAATGTAACCAAGGTGACACCCACACACCCCAGGATTGTTTTCTTTAAAATAAAGCTCTGCCATTACTGGGACCATAGTGGAATATGGAAAAAATCTGAATATGAACAATGTATTAGGTAATAGCATTGTATTGACATTAAGCTTGCTGGTTTTTAAAAATAATTGTACTGCGATTATATAAGAGAATGTCTTTGTTCCTAAGAAATACACACTGGGGTATTCAGAAGTAAAGGTACACTGCCTGCAACTCCCTGTCAGATGGTTCAGAAGACAGTGTGTGTGCATGTGCATATGCTGCAGGGTGGGGGACACTGGCAAGTCAGAAAAGCAAACAAGGCAAAATCCTAGCAGTGAATCTGGGGAAGAGGTATGAGAGTTCTTTGTACTATTCTTACCATTTTTCTGTATGCTTAAAACTGTATCAAGGCAGGGCACAGTGGCTCATGCCTGTAATCCCAGCACTTTGGGAGGCCGAGGCAGACTGGAGTTTGAGACTAGCCTGGTTAACATGGTGAAACCCTGTCTCTACTAAAAATACAAAAAATAGCCGGGCATGGTGGTGCACACTTGTAATCCCAGCTACTCGGGAGGCTCAGGCAGGAGAATCTCTTGAGCCCAGGAGGCAGAGGTTGCAGTGAGCCGAGATCACGCCATTGCACTCCAGCCTGGGCAACAAGAGTGAAACTGTCTTAAAAAAAAAAAAAAAAAAAAAAGACCGTATCAAAATTAAAAGTTAGGCCAGACACGGTGGCTCATGCCTGTAATCCCACCACTTTGGGAGGCCAAGGTGGGTGGATCACCTGAGGTTAGGAGTTCAAGACCAGCCTGACCAACATGGAGAAACCCTGTTTCTACTAAAAATACAAAATTAGCCGGATGTGGTGGCGCGTGTCTGTAATCCCAGCTACTCGGGAGGCTGAGGCAGGAGAATCGCTTGAAGCTACGAAGCAGAAGTTGCAGTGAGCCAAGATCGCGCCACTGCACTCCAGCCTGGGCAATAAGAGTGAAACTCTGTCCAAAAAAAAAAAAAAAATTGAAAGTTACCAAAAACAAAGAAAACCTCAAAAACCTTAGGGAAACAAAAAGCTTGGCAAGCAATGCACAGTTCCATCCCTCTGCAAGCGTGCTGAGGCCAGTTCATCCTACCTGTGAGAGGCTGGGTGCCTTGTGCAGAAGGCAGCCTACAGGAGTTACCAAAAAAGCAGACTGTCCCTAGCCTACTCAGGACTTTGCTAGGATGAAGGAAATATTAAGTTGGCCAATCAATTCCCATTGCCTGCTGCTAATGCTGAGCCTTTGTCAGCCAGGGAAACACAGTCCCATATCAAGGCAAGCTCATCCCCCATCCCTCGGGGCTTCTGCTCAGGCAATGTTAAGGCGCAGCCCATTTGGGGAACCTTCCACATGAATAGCAGCACAGTAGCACCAACAACTAATAAAGTAACTCACAAAGACAGAACTGGGGCCAAATCAGGCCAAACTGGGCCAAGGAAAAAGAACTTACTTACTGAGCATTTTCTATGTGCTCTACCCAGAAACAGGTGTCAAGAAGAACACAGAAGTGTTAAGAAATGGTCCTTAAAAGGCCCAAGGCACATATCCTTCCTGAGTTTTCTCTAGATACCTAGTTATATTTTTGTTATCTTTTAGGATATTATAGTACATGGTTTGCTCACTGAGGTCTTTTTGAACCATCTCTCTCACCTTTAGATTTAGCATCTCTACTGGGATTATTTTAGGAAGTCAAGCAATAACTCATATAGCACAATGCCTACCATGTGATAAGCACTCAATGAATGTTACATCATGATCATACTTTATTTTGACTGAGGCTTAGTGATGTCTGAGAACACTCAGAAAATAAACATCGGGATGTACAGAAAAATGGAACCTTCTCTTGACTCCAAATCAGAGACACTCTACTCTGCAATAATGCTGATGAACTGTACGATGCACAGCACAGTCTAGAAGAATGTGAAAGCAGGCAGGTATTACATGCAGGGAACAGTATGCAGAGGGCTTCCTGGGGCAGGACCCTCAACACAGACAGGATTTGGGGCAGGGCTGGGGGAGGGCCTCCAGATCAAGGGAATATTATGAACAAAGCCAGAAATGGGTAGTTCACAGAGATAGCATAAGGCTGCCCAGCTGTGCGTCCACTTACCAAGGGGCAAAAACAGGCATTGCAAGCTGTAGAATAAGCCTCACATGGGCCTTCAGACCTTGATTTATAAATGTTTTCTCTTTTTTTTTTGGTAAAAGTACAGCTTTGCTAGCCGGGCGCGGTGGCTCACGCCTGTAATCCCAACACTATGGGAGGCCGAGGTGGGCAGATCAGGAGGTCAGGAGTCCGAGACCAGCCTGGCCAACATGGTAAAACCCTGTCTCTACTAAAAATACAAAAATTAGCCAGGCATGGTGGCACACACCTGTAATCCCAGCTACTCAGGAGGCTGAGGCAGGAGAATCGCTTGAACCTGGGAGGCGGAGGTTGCAGTGAGCCGAGATGGAGCCATTGCACTCCAGCCTGTAATCCCAGCTACTTGGGAGGCTGATGTAGGAGGATTTCTTGAGCCTGGGAGACAGAGGTTGCAGTGAGTCGAGATCATGCCACTGCACTCCAGCCTGGCCGACAAAGTAAGACTCTGTCTCAAACATAAATAAATAAAATACTTAATAATAAATAAATAATAATAACAGCTTTGCTGTACACCCTTGAGGACCCTGAGAGCCAAAATTTGTCTCTGGCTGCTCAGTTCTCAGGCAGCAGAGAAAAAGGTGCTGGGATGAAAACACTGAGCTATCTAGAGGAGGGAGGGGTGCAGTAAAGGGTCCTGGAGCCTCTAGATGGGTGATGGAAGTAAAGGACCAGGCTGAGGGCACACACACACCAGGCTGAGAGTCCAGGTACCCCAGGACCACAGGCCCATGCTCCTTACAGGCAAAATGAGGCAAAGACAAGTGCCATCCATGGCCCAGGTTACCAACTGCAGTTACTTCAGTGTGCTTCTTGCCATTTGCACCTACTTATCATGCTGCACAACAGTGATAGGGAATGTGATTAAATCTCATTAACTATGTTTTACTCAATAATAACTGCATGCTCTGGGAGAGTATAGTCTTGCTTAATTAAACAACAAGTCCTTTTGCTTCTCCGAAAAATACAAAAAGGAGCCAGGCACAGTGGTTCGCACCTATAATCCCAGCATTTAGGGAGGCCGAGGTGGGCAGATCACCTGAGGTCAGCAGTTCGAGACCAGCCTGGCCAACATGGTGAAAGCCCATCTCTACTAAAAATACAAAAATGAGCCAGGCATGGTGGTGGGCACCTGTAATCCCAGCTACTCAGGAGGCTAAGGCAGGAAAATCCCTTGAACCGGGGAGGTGGAGATTGCAGTAAGCCAAGGTCAAGGTCATGCCACTGCACTCCAGCCTGGGCGACAGAGCAAGACTCTGTCTCAAAAAAAAAAAAAAAAAGGAAGAGAAAGCTGCTTCCTTTGGCACCCACTTGGGCATTTTCTCAGCAGCACTTTGCTTGTGTTAGCTCCCCTTGGGCACACCCTCTTCAACCTCACTCCTGTGTGCCAGCTCCTGGTCCTGACCTCCCAGCCCGTGAGAAGCCAAACTCTGGACCAGAGCTATCTTTTCCACTACTATAGCTCCAGGGTCTGGAAAATACTAGACTCTCAATAAATACTTGTTGAGGAAAAACATCCAACTAAAAAAAATACAGGGAGAGGAAGGAAGGAGAACATCTCGTGCATGATGCCAATAATATGCAATTTTTTGTAATCTGCTGTCCACGACTTCAAATTTTCTACACTCAAAACAGGTTCTACCGATTTTACTTTGAAGGAAAGCTAACAGGAAGAATACTGAGTTCTCAAGGCGGGCTGAAAGTACCAACTACCATCTGTACAGACCTGGGGGCTGGGGGCAGAGGAGGTTCCTGGGAAGGTTCGGTTAGCATATTCAACCCACAGACTGGAGCCAGGGGAGGCGACCTTGTGGCCTAGCCACTGTCCAAGGGAGTGGCCACACAGTGTGGCATTCAGAGGCCACCTTGCAACTGCAGAAACATAATTTTTTTTCACTTTCTGAAAAGCTACATGTCCAGACTTAGTCTGGCTGGTTTCTATACTTGAATGCTCTTTTCTTTGCAGGAACCATTGGAATCTCTAGAAAATTGAGGGCCAAATCATAAACATAGAACTTTTTTAGACTTCAATGTCTAATATCCACAAGAAGCTACATGTTCCCCACCCCCACAAAAGAGAAAAAAAGATCCTAAAATATTCCACTCTGGGAAATACACTTCAAGAAATAGTAATAGTAATTGTAATCTGTATCAAAATAATACCCAGCCATACTATGATGTTAGGAAAAAAACAACACACAGCCTAAGAACAAAGGGCATGACTGCTCAAACAACAGTCAACAATGGAATCCTGGCACAGCCGGGGCAAGTTGATAAGCTGTGTTCATGCATGGAAAAGCCTACAGAAACTTTTTATTTTTTTAAAAAGGATCCCAAACACTGACTATAACTGTGTGCAAAAGTATATTGATAATGACAAGTGGGAAATTTGGAGAGCTATAAATACTTGTTTTTTGTTGGACTTTTTAGCCAACTGGCTGCTTCTTTTATATGGAGTGACTCAATTCTCTTGGAAAGAAAAAGGGAAGAGGGAGGGGAAGGCGGGGAAGGGAAGGGAAAAAAGAAACCAAGAGACAGGAATTGGACCAAGCAAACCAGCTAAGATCCCGCACTGCATTAACTAACTAGTCAATGGAAGCTCCTGCGTCCTCTTTTCTGTTACAAATTCTAGAAAGGCCAGTCTACCCTCTCTCTTTCCCATTTCCAAAAAACTGGGACCCTCTGTTTATAAAATCTACCTCCACTACTCCATAATTCCAGTACTCCTAGCTGTTCACCTGATCAGCTGCTGATTCTCATTCCAACCCCTGAGCTAACAGAAGCAGTAACAAAGTTCCTATCACAGTTACTTCAAGCAAAAGAGGTTCCTTTAGACCAGCTCAGCAGATCCAGAACACTGTCTCAAAGCTTTTGCTCCGGCTAAATTGCTGGTATGAGGCACTACCAGGACTTCTGAGACAACGAAGATGATAAATCCTCCTCCATGGAGACTAAGTCCAACAAATTTCAGGTCAGGTAACTCAGTGCATTGCTGCCAGGTGGGAATATAATCTAAGGACTATATTATAATTCATTTCCCATCTGGTCATACAGAAAGGAACAACAAAGACTTCTTTGCCCTGGAGAAACCTGAACTGAAGGAAGAGAGCAGGTTGCTGAGCTCAGCCAGCACCGAGAGTAAGGAACAGCAGACTGACTCACTCCTTGGAATGAGAACAGTTCTGCAGGCTTCTGACTCAATGAAATAGTGACACTTGACAGTGACCAGCTACTGCACTGCATGAGATGCCCACAACATGAACTCGGGCTGTTACCCCACAAGCACAGGGAGGCTAAGTGGCTGCTCAGAGACTTCTGCACTGGGACTCCACGAGTGCTCCCTCCCTGCTGAACACCTTGCAGCTGGGCCTCAGGATTCTTACCATCACCCTGGATGGGGGTCCCCTGCCTGCTTCCTAGAAGGCTGTTTGCAGCTCAGAGCTCACTCCGATATAAAATTGTCACCATATTAATATGAGGTGATTACGCTTCAGCTTCCACAACTGACTGTCATCCTGTCTTCCCAGTTAAACCGAAAGCTTCCTACAAGAGAGATCCAGATTCCCTCAGATTCAGATCAGGGTCCAATATGACCAGCACCCTGGGGAGCATCCAAGCTGAGTTACAGCTGTTGCAAATACACAGATGGAGTTCCTACTGAGAAAGCCAGTTAAATAGAGGATTTGTGTGCCTGTGCCTGTGTGTGTAACAAGAAAATAACAGTTAAATTCTAAAATACCAAGTAAAGTAATACAAATTTTTAATTGGGTCCCATGTCTCTAAATTAACTGTATGAAATCTGTTTTGACTTCTCTTCAGATCTGACTTGACTCCTAAGTTTTTAACTGACAATTATATTTATGGGGTACAGTGTGATGTTTGGACACATGTATACATTGAGGAATAATTAAATCAGGCTTATTAACATATCCATCAGCTCATATGCTTATCATTTCTTTGTGGTGAGAACTTTTAAAATCCACTCTTTTAGCAATTTTGAAGTATACAATACTATTATAATATTAACTATATTAACTATAGTCACCATGCTGTAAGGCAGATCATCAGACCTTATTTCTCCTAACTGAAATTTTGTACCCTTTGATCAACATCTCCCCTTTCCACACCCACCCTTCCCTTCCCCCAGCCGCTGGTAACCAACATGTTACACTCTCCTTCTATAACTTTGACTTTTTCAGATTTCACATATAAGTGATATCATGCACCATTTGTCTTTCTTTCTTTGGCTTACTTCACTTAGCATAATGTCCTCTAGATGCATCCATGTAGTCACAAATGACAGAATTTCCTTCTTGTTTATGGTTGAGTAGTATTCCATCGTGCATAAATACCAGCTTTTAAAAATCCATTAATCCACTGTGTGCTGCGAAGACTAAGTGGGCTAACACGTATGAATGTTTGACAAAATGCAGCACCTCCTCAAATATTGAGCTCTTACTGAGGAAGTCGCTGGTGAGAATGAGCAATTGGGTGATTGTTAAACACTGAGGAAGAACAAGAAATCCAGCAATTTCAGATAGTTCTGGGCAGGTCACACCTGAGGACTTCTGACTCAGACCTCATTCTCCAGCAGCGTCAGGAAAAAGGAATATCTGACCTTTCTAAGGTGAGCCACGTGACCACTGGAGGCTAGAATACCCACATTGCAGATGCCACTGGAGATTGGCTGAGCCACATGTTTGGGGCAGCAGACAGAGCTCAATCAGTTCTAATCCAATAAGGCACGAGATAACAGAGACTTCTCAACACCCTGAAGAAGCCACATCATCTAGAACTACAGCTTCTGAGTTTATAGAATAAATGGCCTGAGGTCTCCTCTGAACTCTGGTACTACCACTCCTCAGGAAATGTTATACATAAGCCCTTTCATTTCAATCGCTGGGGGAATTCAATCCCACGGTTCACTGAACGGAAGAATAAATATTAACCTCTTGATAAAAGAGCAAATCCAGGCTGGGTGCAGTGGCTCACACCTATAATCCCGACACTTTGGGAGGCCAAGGTGGGAGGATCACCTAAGCCTAGGAGCTCAAGACTAGCCTGGGCAACACAGTCAGACCTTGTCTCTACGAAAAATAAAATAATTAGCCAGGCGTGGTGACACACGCCTGTAGTCCCAACCACTCGGGAAACTGGGGCAAGAGGATCTTTTGACCCCAGGAGTTCAAGGATGCAGTGAACTATGATCACACCATTGCACTCCAGCCTGGCAAGAGAGTGAGACGCAAAAAAAAAAAAGAGCAAGTTAAGACTGAATCCAGCCGGGTGTGGTGGCTCATGTCTGTAATCCCAGCACTTTGGGAGGCCGAGCGGGTAGATCACCTGAGGTCAGGCATTCAAGACCAGCCTGGCCAACATGGCAAAACCCCATCTCTACTAAAAATATAAAAAAATTAGCCAGGTGTGGTGGTGTGTGACTCTAATCCCAAATACTTGGGAGGCTGAGGCACGAGAATTTCTGGAACCCAGGAGGTGGAGGTTGCAGTGAGCCGATAGTGCCACTGCGCTCCAGCCTGCACAACAGAACAAGACTGTGTCTCAAAAAAAAAAAAAAAAAAAAAAAAAAAGACAATGAATCCTGGAAAAGTGGGGACTCTGGGGACACAAAGCACTTGAGTCAGATTACTAAATAAGCACTTGCGCATTTGGGCAAGAAGGCAGGCAAAAGCAAAACAACTGCAAACTAATTTAAAGGCATTAACCTCAAAAACTGACAAGAGACCGGTTGTGGTAGCTCAAGCCTGTAATCTCTGCACTTTGGAACGCTGAGGCAGAAGGATCACTTGTGGCCAGGAGTTCAACACCATCCTGGGCAACAAAGTGAGACCCCCTCCATCTCAAAAAATATATTGAATAAAAAAAACAACTGAATAGCAGTTCAAGAAGTCCAAGACTTTTCTTGCAGGCTTTTTTACTGGAGAAGAGAAGTGTGCTCATCTCTAGCCATGTTCAAATACAACTGAGCAAGCAGTGAAGACAGACACCAAGGACAGAACCTGAGACACTGAAATGAGTTCAAAGAAGGGGCCTGGAATCGACTATTGTTGGGACAACGATGAGTCCTGGTAGAGCCTTCCTATTATAACTGAAATAAGCACAAGACTCGCCCCTGTTCCCTGATTGCCACCTCGCTTTATATGAGGAGAATGTGTCCCAGGGCTGAGAAGATGAGGATTCTTTAGTTCCATAAGCAGCACCAGGAGCGGGAGGGGTGAAGTCCTGAGTGAATTCTAAAATGGTTCTGGTGGGATTTTTACAGGGACAGAGGCTAGACTTCATGCATCCCACAGGGGTGGGTTTAACTAATGAAACCTTGGGTCATCCCTAGGTTATCATCAAGCAAAAATTATTCCAACACTGAACAACCTTGAAAGCAGGTGTCCTGTGGATAAGTGGAGTCAGTCATGTGTCCTTTCATACAGGCACAAAAATTGTCACCTGTAAGCTTCAGCTTCTATCATAAACAAGGACTGTGAATAGCATTTGGGGGGGAGGGAAAAAAAGCAGGTGATTAAGATGCATATGCAGAACTGTCATTTTGGGAAACCTGAGAGTGCCATCAGCTCCCAGGTGCTTTCCTCTCTATAAACAGCCTGAAGCCTTAGAAGCCATTCCTGGAGGCTGGTACTGGTAGTTCACACCTATAATCTCTGTACTTTGGGAGGCCGAGGCTGAAGGATCACTTGAGTCCAGGAGTTTCAGACCAGCCTAGGAAACATAGTGAGACCCCCCCGTCTCTACACAAAAAAAATAAAAATAAAATAATTTTTTTTTAAAAGAAGCCATTCCTGCCTTGGCAGAAGGCCCTCAAGTTCACCCAAGAGAGCACCAGATTATAAGTCTGACAGACCTGGGTATACCAGGCTAAGTCACTTTCAAGCAATGTCTCATTGGCTCTGAAGAAACTAAGATCAAGAGAATTAACATGGGCAAGATCACTCAGAGAGCTAATGGTCAAGTTGAGACTAAACTTGAGTCATTCTGAATGCAAGGTGACTCCTCCTGTGTCCCTGGCTAATCCTCATTGGTTCCTGCATGTGAGATTAGTATAGTGTCACCACAGACTGCTAGCAACAAGGAAACTGAAGTTATGGGCTACAGAGGCACTCGTACCACACTGCATTTATGCATGCAGTAGAGAGGTTAAACTACAGCCTGTAATTTGTTGTTTTAGTATGAAAAGTGAGCAAGAGGCCAGGCATGGTGACTCACACCTATAATCCCAGCTCTTTGGGAGGCCGAGGCGGGCAGATCACTTGAGGTCAGGAGTTCGAGAGCAGCCTGGCCAACATGGTGAGACCCCAACTCTACTAAAAATAGAATTATTAGCCAGGCGTGGTGGCGCACACCTGTAATCCCAGCTACACAGGAGGCTGAGGCAGGAGAATCTCTTGAACCCAGGAAGTGGAGGCTGCAATGAGCTAGATTGATCCCCACTGCATTCCAGCCTGGGCAACAGAGCGAAACTCCATCTAAAAAAAAAAAAGAAAGAAAGAAAAGTGAGCAAGATTCTATTATTTCTGAGAAATAAGTGCTCAGGCCCAGTTGAAGATTCCGAAGTTGATGCTGCTTGTCCCTAAAACACTCACCTTGGCTCACTCAAATTACACAACAACCTGAGAAGATTGTTCCCTGGTGAGATCTATTTTTGATGACTAACAGGGCAGGCCAAGGCTGGTTCCAGCAGGGTAGGATGGCATACCCCACCACTCAGTGCCTGAAAAGAGGCAATCAGACCTGCCAGACCTTAGTGGACAATGAAGCCAGGGGCTCCAGAGCATCCCTATACCAAAGGGAGGTCACAATAGGGTCTGCACATCTCTATAGCACCCACTGCCATAGTAACTGAAGAGAAATAGACTAAACTATGTCAAGCATGTATTGAGTGTTTAAAATCTAAGCAGTTCTATCTTTCTGCCTACTGAAATATATTGTGCCTCAGAAATGGTAGTGCAATGGATAGAAAGTATGTTAACATAAACTTCCTGTAAAATTAGTAACTCCATAGGACAAGCCTTTGGTCAATCGAACAAGGTGGCTCCAATTTCTCACTCTGGGCCTGCAAGGTATCTTTACACGTTTCCACAGGCCTATAGAGTAAGGTATTATTCCTAGGCTTCTTCACAATGACTGCCCAGATTCTGGTGGGGACTGAAATTGGGGAAAGGAACAAGCCCAGACCAAGAACCAGTAACTCCACATATGGTTGGCTCATCCTACACAGACTGTGCCTATGGTGGGACAGAACTAGCAGCAGCAGCTATTGGACTTGCTCAAAGAAGGATGGTCGGCTTTCCCAGCACTACCAGCAGGCCCTGCCTACACCCAAAGAGTGGTAAGGGGAATGGAATCTGCTTCCTTCTTATCCTCTGACTCACTATCTTAATGCACAAGGCACCAAGAGTGCCTAAAAAAAGGAGGTCCTCAACTGTTTTCCTCCCTTAGTATATAGGGCCTGATTTGCACATGAATGACAACGTCCCATAGGACTAGTCGGGCAGAGTGTCCAGAAAATATATTGCAGATGATGTGAAATTACTAGCAATTAGCTGTAAATGCAGCCCTCTCTTCTACTCTAAACAACTTCTCAGAATGAGAGCCAACTTACAGGGATAATGTTTAACCCAATCAAACCCAGACTGGTCTTGACCTCCTAGCCTCAACAATCCTCCCACTTTGGCCTCCCAAAGTGCTGTGATTACAGGTATGAGCCACCATGCCTGGCCAAACTTTTTTTTTTTAGACAGTCTCACTTTTTCACGCAGGCTGGAGTGCAGTGGTGTGATCATAGCTCACTGCAGCCTGGATTTCCCAGGCTCAAGTGATCCTCCTGCTTCAGCCCCCAAAGCAGCTGGGACTACAGGCACATGCCACCACACCTGGCTAATTTTTGTATTTTTAGTAGAGACAGGGTTTCACCATGTTGTCCAGGCTGGTCTCAAACTCCTGGACTCAAGCGATCTGCCTGCCTCAGCTTCCCAAAATGCTGGGAATACAAGCATGAGCCACTGCACCCCGCCCAAACTTATTTTTTTAAAGGCAAAGCATTCATCAACTTCATGGTTAGTAACAAATTATTTGGAACACATCTCATAACCACACTTAAAGAGCAGAAAATCTAAGTGACACAGTGATTACTTAGCAAAATGTACACTAGCTTTCTAGGAAAGCTTTCTAGACACTCCAGCTCTTCAAAGAAACCTTTCAGGATTGGAGCGAAGAGAAAACAGATCACCATACATTACCCTGCCCAGTCAATGTGTTAAATTTTAATAGCCTTGTTTTCTTTTTTTTTTTTTTTTTGTGGCAGAGTCTCACTCTGTCGCCCAGGCTGGAGTGCAGTGGTGCTATCTCGGCTCACTGCAAGCTCCACCTCCCGGGTTCATGCCATTCTCCTGCCTCAGCCTCCTGAGTAGCTGAGACTACAGGCGCCCGCCACCACGCCCCGCTAATTTTTTGTATTTTTAGTAGAGACGGGGTTTCACCGTGTTAGCCAGGATGGTCTCGATCTCCTGACCTCGTGATCCACCCGCCTCGGCCTCCCAAAGTGCTGGGATTACAGGCGTGAGCCACAGCGCCGGCCCCACAGCCATGTTTTCCAGTTTCCTCACCAGTATGTAACTCCCCAGACACGGCCTCCCATCACAACTGTCACTTGGCTGTAACTCGCTAACTGTATAAATGGCATATGTGACTATTAATTTAGATAAATATTTAAATATTTGTATTTCTGTATGTATTATATGATAAGAAGACTGAATCCCTCCATCTGAATGAAAGTTTGTAGAAACTGGGTTCAACAAGTGTAATAGCAGGCATATGCACAGAAGTCCTTTCTGCACAGCACAATACTAATGTGTTCAAAAGACACACGAGGAGCTGGGGCAGTGGACTGGATTTTACAATGATCTCTAGAGCCTGAGCCATAGTAGGCACCCAACAAATGTTAATTAAGATGAGCCTAGCCATGAGAGAATCTACTGGCCACACAGAGGCCAAGAGGCAGCACATAGATGTGGTTAAGGCACAGGCTCTAGAAAGGCACAACCAAGAGCAAACCCTGGTTCTGCCCATCCCAGTTGGGTGGACTTGGGCCAGCTACTTAATTTCTTGGAGTTTCTTTCTTCATCTGTAAAGGACAGGGATAACAATTCCACAAGGTGGGTATGAGAATTAAATGAGATAAATGAGTTATAAAACTGTGACATCATATGGTGCTGATTAATAAACTAAAGAAAATGTCACTTGCAATTTAAAATTAATGGCTGAGCCCAGTGGCTCATGTCTGTAATCCCAGCACTTTGAGAAGCCAAGGCAGGAGGATTGCTTGAGCCTAGGAGTTTGAGACTGACCTGGGCAACACAGGGAGACCCCATCTCTACAAAAAAAAATTTTTTTGAATTAGCTGGTAGGCAGACGGGGGTGGAGGGAGTGGCATGCAGTTGTGGTCACATCCACTTAGGAGGCTTAGGTGGGAAGATCACTTGAGCCTAGGAGGTAAAGGCGGCAGTGAGCTATGACTGAACCACTGAATTCCAACTTCCAGCCTGGGCCACAGAGCGAGACTCTGTCTCAAAAAAAGAGGAAAAAGAAGAGAAAAGAAAAAAATATAAACTTAACAAATGTCCCCTAATATTTCCTTTTTCTCCCCACTCCTGGGTTCAAGCAATTCTTGTGCCTCAGCCTTCTGAGTAGCTGGGGCTACAGGCATATGCCAACACACCCAATTAATTTTTGTATTTTTAGTAGAGCCAGGGTATTCCCATGTTGCCCAGGCTGGTCTCAAACTGCTGACCTCAAGTGATCCGCCCGCCTCGGCCTCCCAAAGTGTTGGAATTACAAGGTGAGCCACTGTGCCCAGCCTTTTTTGTGTTTTTTCTTGTTGTTGTTGTTTTGTTTTTGAGACGGAGTCTCGCTCTGTCGCCAGGCTGGAGTGCAGTGGCGTGATCTTGGATCACTGCAATCTCTGCCTCCCGGGTTCAAGGGATTTTCCTGCCTCAGACTCCCGAGTAGTAGGGATTACAGGCACGTGCCACCACATCCAGATAATTTTTTGTATTTTTAGTAGAGATGGGGTTTCAGCATGTTGGCCAGGATGGTCTCGATCTCTTGACCTCGTGATCTGCCCACCTCGGCCTCCCAAAGTGCTGGGATTATAGCTGTGAGCCACCACACCCAGCCTATATCTAGTGCTATTAGAATGAAAATGGAGATTCTTCATGACGAACCTCAACTCAAAGTCTGTGACCCTCAGTGTAAACCATTTATTTATTTATTTAATTTTTTTTTTTTTAGAGACAGGGTTTTACTCTGTCTGGAGTGCAGTGGTGAGATATTAGCTCACTGCAGTCTCTACCTCCTGGGATCAGGCAATCCTCCCAGTTCATCCTTCCAAGTAGCTAGGACTACATGTGCGCACCACTATGCTAATTTTGAAAAGTATTTTGTAGACATAGGGTCTCACTGTATTGCCCAGGCTGGTCTCGAACTCCTAGCCTCAAGGAATCCTATCACCCTCCCAATGTTGGGATTACAGTCAGGAGGCACCACACCTGGCCCCTAGTGTAGATTTGATGCTGCCTGTATGGCTTTTCATGGAGACAGTGATATTTCCATTTTTTGTTTGAAAGTATATGGGGGTTAGGCACAGTGGCTCACACCTGTAATCTCAGTACTTTGGGAGGCCAAGGCAGGTGGATCACAAGGTCAGGAGCTCGAGACCAGCCTGGCAAATATGGTGAAACCCTGCGTCTACTAAAAATACAAAAACTAGCCAGATGTGATGGCATGCGCCTATAGTCCTAGCTTCTCAGAACCTGGGAGGTGGAGGCTGCAGTGAGCCGAGATCATGCCACAGCACTCCAGCCTGAGTGACAGAGTGAGATTCCATCTCAAAAAAAGAAAGAAAATAAACAAAAAGAAAAGAAAGAAAAATCTTGGGATTTCTAGCAAAATATATATATATTTTTTGAGACAGAGTCTCACTTTGTCACCCAGGCTGGAGCGCAGTGGCATAATCTCGGCCCACTGCAGCCTTGACCTCCTGAGCTCAAGTGATCCTCCCACCTCAGCCCCCCAAGTACCTGGGACTACAGGCATGCAACACCATGCCCAGCTAATTTTTTGGTATTTTTTGTAGAGATGGGGTTTCACCATGTTGCCCAGGCGAGTGTTGAACTCCTGAACTCAAGTGATCCAGCCGCCTTGGCCTCCCAAAGTGCCAGGATTACAGGAGTGGGCCATAGTGCCCGGCCTAGCAAAATAAATTCTGCAAAAGACCTAAGGGAAGATATCGTATTGTTTTAGTTTAACTCCTTCAAGGAGATCCTGAACATGACTTAGGTGAAGGGCCCTCCAGTAACCGAGAATCAGGATGGAAGACAGGACACACTTTTGTTTCTTTAGAGCGACTTATAAAAAGTAAAGGTTTAATTAGGTAACTGAAAATTTACTTTGTCCTGTGACATATCTGATTTGCATTTTTATCTCATGACAACCAATCTCCAATCCAGTGTTTCTCCACTGGGGGCCAACTTGTCCCCCAAGGAACATGTTTGGAGACGTGGAAATGTTTGCAGACATATTTAGTTGTCACAACTGAAAGACGGGAGTGTGCTACTGACAATAGTGGGTAGAGGTCAGGGATACTGCTCAATGTCCTATAGCGCACAAATGTGCTTGCACGCACGCACACACACACACACACACCCCACCACCACAAACAATCTAGCCCAAAATGTCAACAGCACTAACGCTGAGAAACCCTGCCGGACCACAAAAGCAGTGTGCATTCAAAAGAGGACATGAGTCTAATACCCCTCTCATCCCTTCATCAATTTACAGAGACGAGATTGTTATCACCTTTATCAAATATCCCTTACATAGATTTCTGAGGAAACTGAATTTCCACCAAAAAAACAGAAGAAGCTATTAGAGGCAGCTTGGCATTGCCCACAAATGACAATGAAAAGGGTTACAGTATCTTCCTGGGAATAGACCTTTTTTGTATGTATTTGGATGCCTGGAAGCTAAACATTTAAAACAAACCCAGTAACAAATCCAGGCAGGCTGAAGCCCCTGACAGAAATGTGTTTATTACTTCTTTGTGGGATGGAACATATAACTGGGAGAAATTTGATTTTCGTTTATCAGTCTGGTACCTGACTGCTAAGAAAGCTAAGAATCAGAAGAACTAACTTCTACTACCAGGTCTGCTACTAGCTAGCTGTAGGACTTCCCTGGAGCTCCAAGGAGTCATTTCTCAGTGAACTGCAGGGAGGATGGCTTTGAACAGGAGGCAAAGCAGCAAAGGCTGTGGGCCTCCCATACCCTGCTTCAGTCAGAACAGCTCCCCTCTTTCTTGCTATATTTCCTCCAAGAAAAAGCTTGTGCTGCTTCTAAAAATAAGATCCAAAAAACAACATAAGTGATAATATTGTAGGCCTGATATTACATTCAGAGCTACCTAAGTAAACCTTTTGTGATCCATCCTAGCACTCGTATCTCGTTATGGTATGTGTATGTTTATATGTTTGTTTTCCAGATTACAGGTCATTTATCTTGGCCTCCTACTGCCCAATTACACACCAGTCAGGGTTTGTTGACTGAATGAATGATTTCCAGAATACAAGGTATTCTCAAAATTGAGGCATTCTCAAAGTGCTGATGACAGAGGGCAATTAAAAGTGAATCTCAGATATAAGAATAATGGGCTGGGCGCGGTGGCTCACGCCTGTAATCCCAACACTTTGGGAGGCTGAGGCAGGAGGATCACTGAGGCCAGGAGTTTGAGACCAGCCTGGGTAACATATGGAGATCTCTGTTGCTACCTCCGCCCAAAAATTATAAAATTAGCTGGATGAGGCTCGGCGCAGTGGCTCACACCTGTAATCCCAGCGCCTTGGGAGGCCAAGGCAGGTGGATAGCTTGAGTACAGGAGTTCCAGACCAGCCTGGGCAACATGGTGAAACCCCATCTCTACAAAAAATACAAAACTTAGCCAAGCATGGTGGCACATGCCTGTAGTCCCAGCTACCCGGGAGGCTGAGGTAGGAGTATCACTTGACCCTGGGGGTGGAGGCTGCAGTGAGCCAAGACCGTGCCACTGCACTCCAGCCTATGTGACAGAGCAGGACTCTGTTTCAAAAAATTTTTAAAAATAAAATAAAACTAGCTGGATGTGGTGGTGAGTGCTTGTGGTCCCAGCTACTCGCGAGGCTGAGGCGGATCACTTGAGCCCATGACTGTGCCACTGCAAAAGGAAGAAAGGAAGAAAGTAAGGGAGGAAGGGAGAGAGGGAGGGAGGATGATGGCTGCCTAGTGACTAAACACTTGGTGAAAGATAAGAATGGCCTTGTGGGGGGAATAAGCATTTGATGCTTTGTGCTCGAGTAACTCACTGTTTCATGTATGAAGGGAAAATGCTGCATTACATTGGTCTTAAACTGGCTTCCTTACATTCCACAGATATGACTACTAAGAGCGTACCTTTTAGTTTTTGTTTTATGGTCTCTGAAAGCCTGATTGGTAGCATAACACTGCGTTACTTGCCCCCTCCTTATATAAAGAAATGTATACCAGCCTGGGCAACATGGCAAAAACCCTGTCTCTACAAAAAAACTACAAAAATTAGCTGGGCGTGGTGGCACATGCCTGTCATCCCAGCTACTCAGGAGTCCTAGGCAGGAGGATTGCTTGAGCCCACAATGGTGGAGGTTGTACTGAGCCAAAAACACACCACTGCACTCCAGCCTGGGTGACAGAGTGAGATCCTGTCTCAAAAAAAAAAAAAAAAAAGAAATGTACAGGCACATTTTTAACAGTCATGGTAGCAAATGCTTGCCAGCCTTCTCCACTCAACGCATACACAAACCACTGACTCCTTGATGTCTACATCTGTGAAAAAACATCCAATGTCCCCCAAGTTGTCCTTAGAGTCTGGGTTTCATAGCAGCAGCAAGGTCTCTTCATGTTGTTCTCTAGGGAAGGGGTCAGCCACAAAAAGGCAATAGTTATACAACTTTGTAACAAACCCACATCCTGTATCTATGTACATTTTGGAGGAAACACCAAGGCCTTAGGTTATCATTATTGCAAAGGAAAATGCTACAGTTATCATAATTTACTGAAAAAAAAAAATAAAAAATCCCAGCAGTTTGCTGTAAAACTGTGTAACCTCCTGTCACAATCTTCTCCAATGGGGCAGCACCCACAACTATATACATTAAAGTGAAGTTTAATGTCCAAGAGTTTAATTCCTTTAATTCCCAAGAGTTCCCAGAACTGGTCAAACATCATTATCTCCATTAATCATTATTCAGAGGAAATTCAAATAGCCCAGAACATCAACTACTGACTGAGGACATGATTAGGCAACAATGAATGAATAGCTTTAGAAAAAAGCAGACATAATGGAAAAGGCAACTGTCCAACAGCTCAGGCATTCTCCAGGGCTGTGAGAGGTATACTCAAGCCTGTTTTTTTTTTTTTTTTTTTTTTTGAGATGGAGTTTCCCTCTCGTTGCAGCGAAACAATGGAGGGCAATGGCACGGTCTGAGCTTACTGCAACCTCTGCCTCCCGGGTTCAAGTGATTCTCCTGCCTCAGCCTCCTGAGTAGCTGGGATTACAGGCATGCAAAACCACACCCGGCTACATTATTTTTTTTTTTTTTTGAGACAGAGTTTCGCTCTTGTTGCCAAGGCTGGCACGCAATGGCGTGATCTCCCCTCGCCGCAACCTCCGCCTCCCGGGTTCAAGCAGTTCTCCTGCCTCAGCCTCCCGAGTAGCTGGGATTACAGGCATATGCCACCGCACCCGGCTAATTTTTTTTTTTTTTTGAGACGGAGTCTCGCTCTGTCTCCCAGGCTGGTGTTCTCAGCTCACTGCAACCTCCGCCTCCTGGGTTCACGCCATTCTCCCACCTCAGCCTCCCGAGGAGCTGGTACTACAGGCGCCGGCCACCACGCCCAGCTAATTTTTTGTATTTTTAGTGGAGACGGGGTTTCACCATTCACAGGATGGTCTCGATCTCCTGACCTTGTGATCCACCCGCCTCGGCCTCCCAACGTGCTGGGATTGCAGGTGTGAGCCACTGCGCCCAGCAATTTTGTATTTTTAGTAGACATGGGGTTTCTCCATGTTGGTCAGGCTGGTCTCAAACTCCCAACCTCAGGTGATCCGCCCGCCTCGGCCTCCCAAAGTGCCGGGATTACAGGTATGAGCCGCTGGGCTACGCCTGGCTAATTTTGTAGTTTTAGAGGTCAGGCTGGTCTCAAACTCCTGATCTCAGGTGATCCGCCCACCTAGGCTTCCCAAAGTGCTGGGATTACAGGCCTGAGCCACTGTGCCCAACTTCTTTTTTTTTTTTTTTTTTTTTTTTTGAGACAGGGTCTTGCTGTGTTGCTCAAGCTGAAGTGCACTGGGTCAATCAGAGCTCACTGCAGCCTCAACTCCTGGGCTCAGGTGATACTTCCAACTTAGCCTCTCGAGCAGCTGGGACTACAGGCATTCACTACCATGTCTAGCTAATTTTAAAAATTTTTTTGTAGAGACAGGGTCTCACTATGTTGCCCAAGTTGGTCTCGAACTCCTGGGCTCAAGCAATCTTTCTTTGGCCTCCCAAAGTACTGGGATTACAGGCGTGGGCCACCACGCCCAGCCTCAAGCCCTTTTTCAAACAAAACCCTACACAAATGGCCAATACATAAAGGAAATAAGTGAGCTTCCATACTTAAAATGAGGAGGGAAAGAGAAAGGGGGCCAAAAGGGACTGAGCTCAGCTCCTCATTCCCCTCAGGACCTTGAGCTTGGCCTAGTTTGCTCAGCTGTGGTCTAGGAGACATAAGATATTCAATTAAACATTTGCTGGCTACCATTTCCCACTACCTGTGCTAAGTGACCAGTGGCTCTGGGCACGGTCTCTTATCTTAGGCCTGTATGTCCAAATCAACAGTGGGAAGCTGGGCCTGGATTAGCCACTGTTCCCAGACCTGACCTGCCCAGAGCTTTCTGGCCGCTGGGCCAGAGCTCCCTCTACTCTTTCACGTATCATTTCCAGTTGCCCACTAGTTCCTTGAAAACTTCATGACCTTCCAAAAAACCATGTAGTTTCTGTGTCTTCAACTCACCTCATCCCCAGCATTGGTACTGAGCTCTAACCCTGTATTAGGGACAGACATACTCTAATCAGCTGTCCTTGACAGACCTTGAGCTTCAAACACTTCTGCCTCACCCACACTAGCCAGTTAAGTTGCTGTGGCCTCAGCAGTCCTCTCCTAGGAACCAGATCAGACCACTGCCTACACATGGGGACACGCTGTCCTTTGGACAAGTACTCAGGCAAGTCCCTTGACAGTTGGTGTTTGGTAAAAGGCTGTTTGTTTACAAAGGAATGTCCTAGGGTTTCTGTCTTTAATCTACTCAAATACTTCCTTTTTTGAGCACAATTTGTGTTTGAAGACACAAATTGAGAGATGTGTACTTTTGAAGATGGGAAGACAGGGTACTTGTCAGAACAATCCTTATCCTTTTTTGGTTGCAAATCCCTTTCAGAATCAGAGCAAGGCTTCAGATTCTCTCTCCAGGACAATCGTATGGTTTAAAAATGTTGCCTGTGGCCAGGCATGGTGGCTCAAGCCTGTAATCCCAGCACTTTGGGAGGCTGAGGTGGGTGGATCACCTGAGGTCAGGAGTTCGAGACCAGCCTGGCCAACATGGTGAAACCTTGTCTCTACTAAAAATGCAAAAATTAGCCGGGCGTGGTGGCAGGTGCCTTAATCCCAGCTACCTGGGAGGCAGAGGTACGAGAATTGTTTGAACCCGGGAGGCAGAGGTTGCAGTGAGCCGAGATCGAGCCATTGCACTCAAGCCTGGGGGACAAGAGCGAGACTTCTCTCAAAAACAAAAACAAAAACAAAAACAAAAACAAAAACATCAATCCCTGTTCTAAAAGGAGTCTATCAGTGACATTCTCTTTTTATGGGTAAAGTTTTCAGTAAGACCCTGAGTGCTCTAAGAAGGGTTTCTTCTTTCTTTGGCCTCCTTCCTTCTCTTCCCTTCCTCCTCTGTCCTAGTGGGTTCAGTACAAGTTCTCCCGTTTTCTCCATTTCTCCACTCTTTAACTTCCCTGGCCTCTCAAAACTCTCATAAACCTTACAAAGTGATTTTACTGTTTTGTGTCTTCCCACAGTTACTACCAGCTCCTAGTAAACAAAGACTATGCTTGGTTTGTTGTTGTATTTGCACATCCCCTCAGTGCCAATACTCTGCATACCTTAGAAGCTCAATACAGTACAGTCAGCCCTCCATATCCATGGGCTCTGCATCTGTGGATTCAACCAACCTCAGATTAAAAATATTCAGAAAAAGGCCTGACATGGTGGCTCACCCCTGTAATCATAGCACTTTGGGACGTGGAGGTGGGTGAATCACTTAAGGTCAGGAGTTCGAGATCAGCCTGGCCAACATGGTGAAACTCGGAATCTGCTAAAAATATAAAAATTAGCCGGGGGTTGTGGCAGGCACCTGTAATCCCAGCTACTCAGGAGGCTAAGGCAAGAGAATCGCTTGAACCCAGGAGGTGGAGGTTGCAGTGAGCCAAGACTGCGCCACTGCACTCCAGCCTCGGTGACAGAGTGAGATGCCGTTTCAATCAACCAATCAATCTTCAGGGAAAAAAAAAAAAAAACAGATGGCTACATATGTACTACACATGTACAGATTTTTTTACTTGTCATGATTACCTAAACGATACAGTATAACAACTATTTACATAGCACTGTATTGGGTATTATAAATACAGATGATTTAAAGAATACAGAAGATACGCATAGGTTATATGCAAATTCTATACACCATTTTATATAAGAAACTTAAGCTGGGCACAGTGGCTCATGCCTGTAATACCAGCACTTTGGGAGCCCGCGGCAGGCGGCTCACCTGAAGTCAGGAGTTCGAGACCAGCCTGGCCAATATGGTGAAACCTCACCTCTACTAAAAATACAAAAATCAGCCAGGCGTGGTGGTGCACACCTGTAATCCCAGCTACTCGGGAGGCTGAGGCAGGAGAATCGTTTGAACCCGGGAGGTGGAGATTGCAGTAAGCCAAAATCGTACCACTGCACTCCAGCCTGGGTGACAGTGCAAGACTCCGTCTCAAAAAAAAAAAAAAAAAAAGAAAAGAAAAGAAACTTGAGCATCCTGGATCTTGGTACCCTTGAGGGGTCCTGGAACTAATTTCCACAGATACTGAGGGATAACTATACATACTTGTCAAATGGCCTCATACTACTGTTTCTTGATCCTTCTACCTTTAGGCATTTGGACTTGAATGTGGTGCCTCCTTTAAAATTTGGGCATATGAGGCCGGGTGCAGTGGCTCACGCCTGTAATCCCAGCACTTTGGGAGGCCAAGGTGGGCGGATCATGAGGTCAGGAGATTGAGACCATCCTGGCTAACACGGTGAAACCCCGTCTCTACTAAAAATACAAAAAATTAGCCGGGCATGGTGGCGGGAGCCTGTAGTCCCAGCTACTCGGGAGGCTGAGGCAGGAGAATGGCGTGAACCTGGGAGGCGGAGCCTGCAGTGAGCCGAGATCGCACCACTGCACTCCAGCCTGGGCAACAGAGCAAGACTCCGTCTCAAAAAAAAAAAAAAAAAAATTTTTGGGCATATGCACGGGTGTGATACTGTAATTTAGAAGAAGATACAGAGATAAATTTGAAGCTGGATGCAGCGGCTCATGCCTGTAATCCCAGCACTTCAGGAGGCTGAGGCGGGCAGATCACTTGAGGTCAGGAGTTCAAGACCAGCCTGGTTAATATGGTGAAACCCCGTCTCTGCTAAAAATACAAAAATTAACCAGGTATAGTGGCGCACACCTGTAGTCCCACCTACTCGGGAGGCTGAGGCAGGAGAATCGCTTGAATCCGGGAAGCGGAGGTTGCAGTGAGCCGAGATAGCGCCATTGCACTCCAGCCTGGGTGTCGCAGCAAGACTCTGTCTCAAAACACAAACAAACAAAAAGATTTATAGATATATCTGATCTGCACCCTAGGTTCCTGGCACAGAGCTCCTAAAACCTTTGTAGATGGGGGCACTAGGAGAATCTTTCATTCTGATATTGGTCTTTAACCTCAGTTCCTGACACAGAGCTCCTAAAACTTTTGTAATTTCCTAAATCCCTTGGAATTTCCTGGGTAATAGCAGCATCTTTTGTTGTAAGTAACTCTTGGTGGGCTCCTAGATGGGGGCTGATTGCCTGGGGAACCAACCATGTGATTAGAGGGTGGGAACTTTCAGCCCTACCCCCTTAACCTCAGGGGACGGGAGAAGGTCTAAAGGTTGAGTTGATCACCAGTGGCCAATAACGTATTCAATTATGCCTTTGTAATGAAGCCTCCATAAACACACACACACACACACACACACACACACACACACACACACACACACCAGGGTTTGCATTAGCTTCAGGATAGCTGAATACACGAAAGTTCCAGAGAGGGCGTAGAAGCTTCATGCCTCTTCCTACATGCCTCACCCTATACATCTCTTCCATCTGGCTATTCATCTGTATCCTTTTTTTTTCTTCCAGTCTGTCGCCCAGGCTGGATGGAGTGCGGTGGCGTGATCTCATTTCACTGCAACATCTGCCCCCAGGGTCCAAGCGATTTTCCTGCCTCAGCCTCCCTAGTGGCTGGGACTACAGGCATGCACGACCACACCCGGCTAATTTTTTTGTATTTTTACTAGAAATGGGGTTTCACCACATTGGTCAGGCTGGTCTTAAACTCCTGACCTCAGGTGATCTGCCCTCCTTGGCCTCCCAAAGTGCTGGGATTACAGGCATGAACCAGCATGCCCAGCCATCTGTATTCTTCTTAATATCCTTTAGAGTAAATTGGTAAATGTAAGTAAAGTGTTTTCCTGAGTTCTGTGACCCACTCTAGCAGATTAATCAAACTTGAGGAGGGATTGTCAGAACTCTCGATTTATAGCTAGTAGGTCAGAAGTATAGGTGACAATTTACTACTTGTGACTAGTGCCTCAAGTTGGGACAGTTTTGTGGGACTGAGCCCTCAATTGGTGGGATCTGACGCTATCTCCAGATAGAGTATCAGAATTTAACTGACTTAGAGGACACCGCACTGGTGTGTCTACTAGAGAATTGCTTGGTGTATGGGGAAACAACTCCCATATATCTGGTATCAGAAGTGTTGTGTTGAGTGACTGTGGGAACAGAGTAGAAAAAAGACTTTGGGTTTTTTTTTGCCTTTCTCAAATAACCAGAAGAGCCACAAGCAAAGACAGAAAAGCATAACCTACAGCAGCTAGTTTCTCAGAACAGCACATTTTTCCCCTTCTGGGTCCACTTGCCTTTTTATAAACACAAAAAGTCTTACAGAGCAGGACAAATATGACACTGAACACAGACATTTGAAAATTTTGCTGAGATTGACAAATTCTCAAGTATATGGTAGAGGAATGGAGTTTTTTAAGTTATTTTCTAATTACTGGGATACCTGCTATTACCAAGCCAACCGAAGGCCTGACTTTCCCTCTGCCTTCCTACATAAAAAGAAGAGAGTAAAGGTTTAATGTCTTCTAGGTAGAAGTTAGAGGACCACCCAGGCCACACTTCACCAAGTTTGCTTTTTCATCTGCCGTCAAACACTACTATCCACACTCAGCTTTGCTCATTTATTCCTTCCCTTCTCCCTCCTGCCCTCCTCCAGACTGCCACAGAGATAGTTCAAGGTGACAATGGCTCCTCTGCAGCAGCACATAGCAGTCTTGCCAGAGACAACAGCAGATCAAGTAACTACTGAAGATGATGGCTACACTTGGACAGGTGACATTACATTATCATCAACAAACATTTATCACCCTCTTGAGTACTGTGACTACAAAGAAAGATAACATCTTGCTCTGCACGTCAAGTACCTTTCAATCTAGAGAGAGAGTTAGGTGGAAAAATAAAAAGATAACATAAGGTGTACCATTCTATAAATATTAATTGTGCAATACAGACAACTGTGCTAAAGATAGAGCTTTATGTACCCGACTTTCCAGAACAATTCTGATTTCAAATATCCTGTTCCACCCAATTCTTTCAGTACACCTGTATGCTCAATGACATGTGTTTCGCATAAAAATTATGATCATCACAGCTACTTATGAGGCCAGCCAGTCAACTAGATTAACTAAAATCACGATGGCATTATAATGCCAGATTGTTTTTTTTTTTTCTTTTTGTTTTTTTTTTTTTTTTGAGACGGAGTTTCGCTCTGTCTCCCAGGCTGGAGCGCAGTGGCGCGATCTCTGCTTACTGCAAGCTCCGCCTCCCGGGTTCCCGCCATTCTCCTGCCTCAGCCTCCCGAGTAGCTGGGACTACAGGCGCCCGCCACCATGCCCGGCTAATTTTTTTTTGTATTTTTTAGTAGAGACGGGGTTTCACGTGTTAGCCAGCATGGTCTCGATCTACTGACCTCGTGATCCGCCCGCCTCCGCCTCCCAAAGTGCTGGGATTACAGGTGCGAGCCACCGCACCCGGACCAGATTGTTTTAATCACACTAGTACCTTCTTGCAGCCTTAGCACAGTGCTTTAACAGTAGGCCCTCTATCTCAGACATGAAAACATGAGCAAAACCAAAAATACGAGGCCTGGCCGGGCGCGGTGGCTCACGCCTGTAATCCCAATACTTTGGGAGGCCGAGGTAGGTGGATCACCTGACGTCAGGAGTTTGAGACCAGCCTGGCTAACATGGTGAAACCCCGTCTCTACTAAAAATACAAAAAATTAGCCAGGTGTGGTGGCAGACGCCTATAATCCCAGCTTCTCCAGAGGCTGAGGCAGGAGAATCGCTTAAACCTGGGAGGTGGAAGTTGCAGTGAACCAAGGTCACACCACTGCACTCCAGCCTGGGTGGCAAGAGTGAAACACTGTCTCAAAAAAAAAAAAAAAAATAGTAGGCCCTTAGCCGGGCACGGTCGCTCCACCTCTAATTCTAATTGGGAGGCTGAAGTGGGTGGACCACTTGAGGTCAGGAGTTTGAGACTAGCCTGGCCAACATGGTGAAACCCCGTCTCTACTAAAAATACAAAAATTAACTGGGTGTGGTGGCACACACCTGTAATCCCAGCTACTAGGGAGGCTGAGGAAGAAGAATCACTTGAACTCAGGAGGCAGAGGTTGCAGTGAGCCGAGACGGCGCCACTGCACTCCAGCCCTGGTGACAGAGCAAGACTCTAAGGAAAAAAAAAAAAAAAGGCCGGGTGCTGTGGCTCACGCCTGTAATACTAGCACTTTGGGAGGCCGAGGAGGGTGGTTCGCTTGAGGTCAGGGGCTGGAGACCAGCGTGGCCAACATGGCGAAACCCCATCTCTACCAAAAATACAAAAATTAGCCAGGCATGGTGGTGCATGCCTGTAGTCCCAGTTACTTGGAAGGCTGAGGCAGGAGAACTGCTTGAACCCCAGAGGCAGAGATTGCAGTGAGCTCAGATCAGATCACTGTACTCCAGCCTGGGTGAAAGAGCCAGACTCTGTTTCAAAAAAATAAAAAATAAAAAAGCCGGGCGCAGCGGCTCATGCCTATAACCCCAGCACTTTGGGAGGCCAAGGTGGACGGATCACCTGAGGTCAGGAGTAGGAGACCAGCCCGGCCAACATAGTGAAACCTCATCTCTACTAAAAATGCAAAAATTAGCCAGGCATGGTGGCATACGCCTGTAATCCCAGCTACTCAGGAGACTGAGGCTGGAGAATCGCTTGAACCCAGGAGGCGGAGGTTGCAGTGAGCTGAGATTGTGCCACCACACTCCAGCCTGGGTGACAGAGCAAGACTGTCTCAAAAAAAAAAAAAAAAAAAAATAGAATAAGAAAAAGGCAGGCTGGGTACAAGATACTAGTCTGTTATGCCATTCTTCCCCACAGCCTTTTTAAAGTTACTGAGAACTATGACAGTAATTAGGCCTATAATACTCCCGGGAAGGAAACGAATCTATCTGTGAAACAAAAATTAATTTTTTCCCTAAGCTGAGTGAAGAGAATATCCACTTTGTTGGCTTCTGACATACACACTGACAGCACAGTTCACCAGACAACAATCACCTCTTCTGGCGTCCCTTTACCCAGGTATTCTATTCGCTTACTGCTCTATCTTCCCTGCCAGTCCACTCCCTCCTCTTTCCAGCCTGTGCCTTAGACAAGGACCCCAAACAAGGATCACCTGGGAAACTCCAAAAAACAGATTCCTAGTCATAATCCCAATTTTACCAAAAAAGAAGCGTTTGGAAACCCCTTAGATCGACAAGCAGCATCCAAAGACACCAAAAACTTAGGTTCATCAAGTATTAACTTCCTGCCTCAGCCTCCCAAGTAGCTGAGATCATAGGTATGTGCTAGCATCCTACTTATTGTTCACTCTGATAGAATTTTTTTTTCTTTGAGATGAAGTTTTGCTCTTGTCGCCCAGGCTGGAGTGCAATGGCACGATCTTGGCTCACTGAAACCTCTGCCTCCCAGGTTCAAGCAATTCTCCTTGCTCAGCCTCCCGAGTAGCTGGGATTACAGGCTACTTTTTGCAAGGCTAATTTTTGTATTTTTAGTAGAGACGGGGTTTCACAATGTTAGCCAGGCTGGTCTCGAACTCCTGACCTCAGGTGATCCACCCGCCTTGGTCTCCCAAAGTGCTGGGATTACAGGCGTGAGCCACCGTACCCAGTCTAGGTCAAGTTTTTCATCTCTTTCCTTTCCAAGGAGTTAAAGCTGAATTTCAAATTTTACAGTGAAATACACAATTTTAATTTTCTTTCTTTCTTTTTTTTTTTTTTGAGATGCAGTTTTGCTCCTGTTGCCCAGGCTGGAATGCAGTGGCACAATCTTGGCTCACCGCAACCTCCGCCTCCCAGGTTCAAGTGATTCTCCTGCCTCGGCCTCCCAAGTAGCTCGGATTACAGGCACACGCCACCATGCCCAGCTAATTTTTGTATTATTATTATTTTTTTCTTAGTAGAGATGGGGTTTCTCCATGTTGGTCAGGCTGGTCTCTATCTCCCGACCTCAGGTGATCCGCCCATCTCGGCCTCCCAAAGTGCTGGGATCACAAGCATGAGCCACTGCACCGGGCCCACAATTCTAATTTTCAAATATATCTTCCTCCTGGAGGAGTGATATTCCAGTTTCGGGTGCAATCCTGATGTAGAGCCCAACTGTCCTGTGAAGAGAGTCAGCTGTTAAAAGGAAACCAAAAAATCAAGGTAGCTCTAGCTGTCCAATTTTACAAGTTTTCAACAGACTTGATGAGGGGTGAGCTAAAGGCGGTCAATGCTTTATTGTCTGTAACTCACTGGCACTGGCATTTCTAGAGTTGCTCACGTTCCCCCTTTTGGTGACTCACAGCACTTCAACATGTTGCCACAGCCAAGGAAAAAAGGAAATCAAGTCAGACAATGGAGGAATCACAGGATTTCCCTCTTCACATCCCCAGTTAGATGAGGTCATTCAATGAGTGTGTTTCCAAGGCTCCACAAATTCCCACACCCTCACCAGTGTTTAAACCTGAATGTTTTATCTTATAACTTTTTCTAATTTCACCAAGTAAGCTTATATATGTCTTAACTGTGAACTTCTGATAAGCACAAATTTTGTCTTGTGATAATTTATTTTTTTCTTTTTTGAGACAGGGTCTCACTCTGTCACCCAGGCTGGAGTGCAGTGATGCGATCTCAGCTCACTGCAATCTCCACTTCGTGGGCTCAAGTGATCCTCCAACCTCAAACTCCCCAGTAGCTGGGATTACAGACACGCGCCACCCCGCCCGTTTAACTTTTTTGTATTTTTAGTAGAGACGGGGTTTCACCATGTTGGCCAGGCTGATCTCGAACTCCTGACCTCAGGTGATCCGCCTGCCTCGGCCTCCCAAAGTGCTGGGATTACAGGAGTGAGCCACTGCACCGGCCAGCGTTTCTTTTTTCAATCACACTCCACCTTGTCTGGTTTGTAGCGCCATCAACAAAACACAGTACGTAAGGATGGACAGCCACAGGCCACGACAACCGGCTCATCAGAAGCGATTTTTTTTTTTTTTTTTTTTTTTTTTTAGATGGAGTCTTGCTCTGTCGCCCAGGCTGGAGTGCAATGGCGTGATCTCGGCTCACTGCAACCTCTGCCTCCCGGGTTCAAGCGATTCTCCTGCCTCAGCCTCCTAAGTAGCTGGAGCTACAGGCTCACGTTACCATGCCCGGCTGATTTTTGTATTTTTAGTAGAGACGGGGTTTCACTATGTTAGCCAGGCTGGTCTCGGACTCCTGACCTCAAGCAATCCGCCCGCCCTGGCCTCCCAAAGTGCTGGAATTACAGGCGTGAGCCACCGACCCGGCCCAGACGCGATTTAAATGGCATGACACAGGCAGGCCTCGTGCAAAGACTGCAAGGAGGTCCCGGCAGCTTTTGCAGGGCAATTAATCCACCCAGAGCACTGCGCTCAGAAGGTAATAGGTAAACCCGCGTCCGGACTAACCGGCTGCCCCCACACTTGATCCCTCCCAGTCCGACTCTGCTCCAAGGCGTACCAGGGTTCACTCGTGAAGTCACGACACCCACTCAAGGGGCACTTCCTATAGAGATAAGGGCATTAGAGGAAGGGCAGAGCCCCGGTCAATGCCAACAGCCCGGGAAACAGCCAAGCCGGGCTCCAATCTCTGCCGGCATCCCCTGTCTGCACCGCCGACGCCCCCAGCTACGACCCCGGGGGTCACCTCGCCCAGCATAGCCGTGACGCTGGGAGAGGGTGGGCCCAACGGGGACGCCAAAGAGAGCCGTTCAGGCCTCCCCGCGCCCCCGGGGAGACGACTTCTTGAGAGCGACGTCCGGGGTTTCGCCCTCCCCTGACAGCCCCTCCACGCCCGTCTTCGTCCTTCTGCCCGGCCTCACCCAGCTTCCGGCCGCCCCCGGCCGGGTCTCCCCTCAGACCCGCGCAGGGGACCCAAAGGGCTGTGGCCCGGCCAAGCCCAGGTCCGAAGGCCTGGACCGAGGCAGGGCCCGCGAAGGACGCAGCGCGGTCCGAGAAGCCGGGCGGAAGGAAGGCCCCGGGAGGGCGCAGACAGCTCACCTGCCGCAGGTCGCTGTCGCCTGTCCGCCAGCCTCCAGTCAGCGTGCCCGTCAGCGACTCCCTCAGGCGCCGCAGTCCCTGCAGCCCAGCGGACTGGCGCGAGGCCGGCGCAACGTGGGCACGCAGCGCGGGGCGGGGCCTAGAGATGACACGCCCCTTGTAGCTGACACGCCCTTGCGGGGGGCGGGAAGCGGAGCATGTGGCTTTCCCCAGGTCTCTGGAGGCTGCAGGCTCAGGCTCTGCTCAGCGGGGTAAGTAGGCGTGCTTCGGCAGGAACACTAGTGTTCACAAGAGCCGAGGTGTGTGAGGGTGCCTCAGGGCTGAGCACTTTTCTTCCCCAGTGTGGTTTAATCCTTGTACATCCACTCAGGGTTGTCAACCGTGGCACCACCCACTTGGTCATTTGCCAATGCAATCTGCGAAACTGAATCTCAACTCTGACACCTCGGTTACCAGTCTTGTATCTGATCTCCCTGTTGGATTATTCGCATTCTTCAAACAGCGGCCAGAATGACAGAATGGTTTTTCTTTTTTTGAGACGGAGTTTTGCTCGTCGCCCAGGCTGGAGTGCAATGACGTGATCTCGGCTCACTGCAACCCCCTTCTCCCGGGTTCAAGCGATTCTCCTGCCTTAACCTCCCGAATAGCTGGGATTACAAGCGCCTGCCACCACGCCCGGCTAATTTTTGTATTTTTAGTAGAGACGGGGTTTCACCATGTTGGCCAGGCTGGTCTCGAACTCCTGACCTCAGGTGATCCACCCGCCTCGGCCTCCCAAATCACTGCAATTACAGGCCACCGCACCCTGCCCAGAGTCATTTTTTAGTTTTACTGAACACAAAGAAATTACTGAAATCGTGGGCCGGGTGTGGTGGCTCATGTCTGTAATCCCAGCACTTTGGGAGCCTGAAGCGGGAAGATCACTTGAGGTCAGGAGTTCGAGACCAGCCTGGCCAGCATGTTGAAACCCCGTCTCTACCAAAAATACAAAAAATATTTAGCCGGGCATGGTGGCTCCTGCCTGTAATCCCAGCTACTCAGGAAACTGAGGCAGGAGAATCACTTGAACCCAAGAGGCGGAAGTTGCAGTGAGTCAAGATCGCACCACCACTGCACTCCAGCCTGGGCGACAGAGCAAGACTCCACCTTGAAAACAAAAAACAAAAACAAAAAAAACTGAAATCAGTGCAAGTAGCAGCAACTTCAAAAGTGAGTTAGGGCTGGGCACGGTGGCTCCCACCTGTACTCCCAGCACTTTGGGAGGCTGAGGTGGTGGATCACTTTAAGTCAGGGGTTCGAGACCTGCCTGGTCAACCTGGTGAAACCCCGTCTCTACTAAAAAATACAAAAATTAGCCGGGCTTGGTGGCACATGCTTGTAATCCCAGCTACTCGGGAGGCTGAGGCAGGAGAATCTCTTGAACCCGGGGGGCGGAGGTTGCAGTAAGCCGAGATCGCACCACTGCACACCAGCCTGGGCGACAGACCAAGACACTGTCTCAAAAAAATAAAAATAATAAAATTTTAAAAGTGAGTTAGGCAAAGAAAATATCAAGCGGACAAGGCCTCAAGGGATAAGGGTCATGGACATAGCTTTAATTATCTTTGCCTGACGCCCAATACCTGAAAATTAAGATGTTCATGCAAGATAAAGAGGTAATTTTTCTCCTCCTCCCAGTCGTCACCCGTAGCATCCGGTTAAGAGGCTCTCCACCTCGCTCATTTTGGTCTAACTGGATTTACACAAACTCACTGTGCACGTGCCCGGGGCGGGCAAACCCGGAAAGAACGCCGAGTCCCGCGGGATCCAGGAGGAGCCAACTGCGCCGGAGGAGGGGTTTCGGCCGACACGTCGGGATTGGCGGCTGTAGCCAGGGGTCCTCCGACGCTGGGCTTCCGTGAGCGGCGCTCTGCCGGGTGGGGCCGGAGCTGCGGGGAGGGAGTTGGCGCCTAGCGCGCAGCTCCATCCCCGCCTCTGCAGTGGACTCGGCCGCAGAATCGGGGTCCCGGGCTCCTGGAACTTGTCCCGCCCAGGCCGCGGCGAGGAGGTCACTCCAGCCGGTGGGACCCGGGCCGGGGGACGGGTGACTGGAACCGGGGGAGGCGGGAAGGAGGAGGGGGATCGGGCCCAAGGGACACGAGGTGGGTCGCGGGACCCCGATATCTCGGGACAGGGCCGAGATATCTGGGCCGCTCCGGGCCCAGCCGCCCCCTTCGACACATACTCGGTGCATAGACAATGGGGGTGTCCTTTGTCGCTCCTGGCGGGAACCCCGGCCCCACCCCCAACTCCACGCCTCCCATTACCCCCAGATCTCTGGACCGCATTCGTCCCATTCTCGTCCTCATGGTGGACAAGAAACTGGTGGTGGTTTTCGGAGGCACAGGTGAGCCAAACCCCAGACTGGGGCCCTTGCAGAGCCAGGGCGCCTAGCCCTGAAGACCGCCCGTCCTGGGGTCTGCAGGGAGGGGTAAGGTCACTGGGATCCCCGACCCGGGTTGGGGCTGTGGTCGCAGGAACGAGGCCCAAATTGCTTTCCAATTTTTTTTTTTGGACGGAGTTTTGCTCTGTCACCCAGGCTGCAGTGCGATGGCACGATCTCGGCTCATTGCAACCTTTGCCTTCAGGGTTGAAGCGATTCTCCTGTCTCAGCCTCCCGAGTAGCTGGGATTACAAGGGCATGCCACCACGCCCGGCTAATTTTTGTATTTTTAGTAGAGACGGGGTTTCATCATATTGTTCAGGCTGGTCTCAAACTCCTGACCTCAGGTGATGACCCGCCTCGGCCTCCCAAAGTGCAGGTATTACAGGCATGAACCACCACGCCAGACCTGCTTTCCAAATTAAAAAAAAATAAGTTACTTAACTTATTTGAATAGGAGTACTTGAACATGATACCAAAATTAAATCTTCTTCCTAGCCTCCTCTTCCACCTCATCCATCGCTGTTACCAAGTTTCTTGAATATCCTGCCAGAGTAGATAACATGTTATCGTTTTTTCAAATGATAGCATATTATTTCATTCCTATTTTTTCTTATTTATACATATTTAATATCTCTAACAGCTTTATTGAGATATAATTCACGTACTATACAATCTACCTGTTTAAAGTGTGCAACTCACTGGTTTCTAGTGTATTCATAGAATTGTACAACCATCACCACAATCAATTTTAGAAAATTTCCATCACTCCAAAAAGAAACTCTGGCCCAGGTGCAGTGGCTCAACCCTGTAATCCCAGCACTTTAGTTGGACCAAATGGTTAGATCGCTTGAGCTCAGGTGTTTGAGACCAGCCTGAGCAACAGGGCAAAATCTCATCTCTACAAAAAAATACAAAAATTAGTGGGGCGTGGTGTCATGCACCTATAGCTACCTGGGAGGTTGAGGTGGGAGGATCACCTGAGTCCAGCAGGTCAAGGCTGCAGTGACCTGATTGTGCCACTGCACTCCAGCCTGGGCAACAGAGTGAGACCTGATCTCAAAAAAAAAAAAAAAAAAGAACTCCATGAACCCGTGAACAGTTACTCCCCATTCTTACTCCTCCCAGCCAACCCCTAGAAAGCTCCAATCTACTTTTGGTTTCTATGGATTTGTCTATTCGGGACATTTCATATGAATAAAATCATAATATATAGCCTTTTCTCTCTGGCTTCTTTAGTTAGCATGTTTTCAAGGTTTGTTCATGTTGTAGTGTGTGTCCGGGCTTTACTCTTTTTTTTTTTTGAGACAGAGTCCCGCTCTGTTGCCCAGGCAGCAGTGCAGTGGCGTGATCTCTGCTCACTGCAACTTCTGCCACTCGGGTTCAAGCGATTCTCCTGTCTTACCCTCCTGAGTAGCAGGGACTATAGGCGTGAGCCACCATGCCTGGCTAATTTTTGTATTTTTAGTAGAGATGGGGTTTTGCCATGTGGCCAGGCTGGTCTCAAACTCCTGACCTCAGGTGATCTGCCCACTTCAGCTTCCTAAAGTGCTGGGATTAGAGGCTTGAGCCACCGCGCCCGGCCAACTTTACTTTTTTATTTTTAAGACAGAGTTTCTCTCTTGTTGCCCAGGCTGGAGTGCAATGGTGTGATCTCTGCTCGCTGCAACCTCTGCCTCCCGGGTTCAAGCAATTCTCCTGCCTCAGCCTCCCAAGTAGCTGGGATTACAGGTGTGCACCACCACACCCAGCTAATTTTGTATTTTTTAGTAGAGACGGGGTTTCACCATGTTGGTCAGGCTGGTCTCGAACTCCTGACAGCTTTACTTATTTTTATGGCTGAGTAATATTCCACCGTATGGATAGACCATATTCTGTTTGTCCATTCATCAGTGGATGGATACTTGATTTATTTCCACTTTTTGGCTATTATGAATAATGCTGCCATGGAACATTGGTGTACACTTTTTTCTGAGTCAGGGTCTTGCTCTGTTGCCCAGGCTGGAGTGCAGTGGCTCAATCATCACTCACTACAGCTTTGACTTCCAAGCCTCAAGCAATCCTCCTGCCTCATTCTCCTGAGTAGCTGGGACTTCAGATGAGCGCTAACAGGCCCAGCTGATTTTTTAATTTTTTGTAGAGACTGGGTCTCACCCTGCTGCCCAGGCTGGTCTCAAACTCCTGGCCTCAAGCAAAACCCATCCCCCTTACCCTCCCAAAGTGCTTAGATTACAGGTATGAGCTACTGTGCCCGGCCTCAGTCCTTATTTTTGATGCATTTTTGTGTAAATTGCAGATATGTGTACACCGCCCTTCCATACTAAAGCATGCATAACATTAGCTAGAATTCAGTATTTGTTTATAGATTATTTTTAATTATGAGGTAAAATATACATATAATAAAGAATTTTTTTTTTTTTTTTTTTGGAGACAGGGCCTTACTCTGTTACCCAGGCTGGCGTGCAGTGGTGTGATCACGGCTCACTGCAGCCTCAACCTCCCGGGTTCAGGCTTTCCTCCAGCCTCAGCCTCCCTGGTAGCTGGGACTACAGGCACATGCCACCACGCCCAGCTAATTTTTGTATTTTTTTGTAGAGATATGGTTTCACCATGTTGCCCAGGCTGGTCTCAAACTCCTGGGCTCAAGAGATCTGCGTGCCTCAGCCTCCCAAAGTGTCAGGATTACAGGCATGAGCCCCTGGGCCCAGCTGCAACGGGCAAAATCTTAAGGGTACATCTGACAGATGCGCATGCCTGTGTGACTCAAGCTCCATCGAGATCTGAATAAGTTTTTGTATTCCTTTCTGTTAACTATTTTTCTTTGTCTCGTTTTTGAGCAGATCTGAATATGGTTGTGTATCTGAATATGGCTTTATATTCTACTTCAGGAAGAATTCAAATCCCATCAAGATCTGAATATGGTTTTTTCTTTTGTTTTGAGACAGAGTCTCACTGTGTCACCCAGGCTGGAGTGCAGTGGCCCAATCTCGGCTCACTGCAACCTCTGCCACCCTGGTTCAAGCGATTCTCCTGCCTCAGCCTCCCAAGTAGCTGGGATTACAGGCTCCACCATGCCCAGCTAAGTTTTTTTTTTTTTTTTTTTTTGAGACGGAGTCTCGCTCTGTCGTCCAGGCTGGAGTGCAGTGGCGCGATCTCGGCTCACTGCAAGCTCCACCTCCTGGGTTCATGCCATTCTCCTGCCTCAGTCTCCCGAGTAGCTGGGACTACAGGCGCCCGCCACCACGCCCGGCTAAGTTTTTGTATTTTTAGTAGAGACAGGGTTTCACCGTGTTAGCCAGGATGGTCTCGATCTCCTGACCTCATGATCCGCCCGCCTCGGCCTCCCAAAGTGCTAGGATTACAGCCACTGCACCCAGCCTGAATATGGTTTTGTATTCTACTTTTTTTACTTTATTACATCACAAATATTTTTACCTTTATTTTTTTGAGACCAAGTTTCGCTCTTGTTGCCCAGGCTGGAGTGCAATGGCGCGATCTCGGCTCACCGCAACCTCTGCCTCCTGGGTTCAAGCGATTCTCCTGCGTCAGCCTCTCGAGTAGCTGGGATTACAGCCATGTGCCACCACGCCTAGCTAATTTTGTATTTTTAGTAGAGACAGTGGTTTCTCCATGTTGGTCAGGCTGTTCTCAAACTCCCAACTTCAGGTGATCTACCCGCCTCAGCCTCTCAAAGTGCTGGGATTACAGGTGTGAGCCACTGCACCAGGCCCTTTTTTTTTTTTTTTTTTTTTTTTGAGAGGGAATCTCACTTTGTCACCCAGGCTGGAGTGCAGTGGCGTGATCTGGGCTCACTGCAACCTCCGCCTCCTGTGTTCAAGCGATTCTCCTGCCTTAGCCTCCTGAGTAGCTGTGACTACAGGCGGGTGCCACCACGCCCGGCTAAGTTTGTATTTTTAGCAGAGACAGGGTTTCACTGTGTTAGCCAGGATGGTCTCGGTCTCCTTACCTGGTGATCCACTCGGCCTGGCTCCCAAAGTGCATGGTGGCGTGAGCCACCATGCCTGGCCTTTTTTTTTTTTTTTTTAATACAGATTCTCGCTGTGTCACCCAGGCTGTGGTGCAGTGGCGCAATCTCAGCTCACTGCAACCTCCGCCTCCTGGGTTCCAGCAATTCTCGTGCCTCAGCCTCCTGAGTAGCTGGGAGTACAGGCATGTGCCTTCACACCCAGCTAATTTTTGTATTTTTTGATAGAGGCGGGGTTTCACCAAGCCAAGATCGTGCCACTGCACTTCAGCCTGGGTGATAGAGTGAGACTCCATCTCAAAAAAATAAAATAAATAAAATAAAAATACCTGAATGAGAATCGTCGTTGAGAAGGTTTCCTGGATGTTCCTTGCTGTGGTGGAGCACTCCCTTCGGGGTTTCGCCCTTCATTGGGACTTTCAGGTAGGTCTGACCTGAGAGGTCTTTTTGATTCTTTGTAGGTGCCCAGGGTGGCTCCGTGGCCCGCACACTCCTGGAAGATGGGACATTCAAGGTTCGAGTGGTGACCCGAAACCCTAGGAAGAAGGCAGCAAAGGAGCTGAGGCTGCAAGGTGCAGAAGTAGTGCAGGGAGACCAAGATGACCAGGTCAGCATGGAGCTGGCCCTGAATGGGGCTTACGCCACCTTCATCGTGACCAATTACTGGGAGAGCTGCAGCCAGGAGCAGGAGGTCAAGCAGGTGAGGGCAGGCAGGAGCTGCAGGGAGGCCCGGCCGGGCTAGGAGCAGAGCGCCTGGGAGGAGCTCCGACTCTGCAGGGAGGGTCGACCACTGCAGGCCTTTCCCTCTTCTTCATGCCTCTGCCTGCTCTAGGCTGTGAAGCAGGTGGACGCTGTTGCTTTCTCATCCAATTACTTTTTTTTTTTTTTTTTGAGGCCGTCTCAGTCTCAGTGAGCAACCACGCCTGGCCTGTTTGTTTTTTTTTTTAATCAAAAATGTTAGAAGTTTTTTTTTTAAAGTAATTTCCACTTTTATTTTAGATTCAGGGGTACATGCACAGGTTTGTTACATTGGTATATTGAGTGATGCTGAGGTCTGGGGTGTGACTGGACCTGTCACCCAGGTAGTGGGCACAGTACCCAGTAGGTAGGTTTTCAACCCTTGCCTCCCTCCCTCCCGTGGTCCCCAGTGTCTGTTGTTGCCTTCATGTCCACGTGTACCCATCCAAACTTGTTATTAGCCTTGACCCTTTCTTCAATTATGGTCTTACCTAGAAGCCCATTATATAGAGCAGACAAAGACAACTTCTCTGATTAACGCAGATCTTTTTTTTTTTTTTTTTTGAGACTGAGTCTTGCTCTGTCGCCCAGGCCGGAGCGCAGTGGGGTGATCTCGGCTCACTGCAACCTCTGCCTCCCAGATTCAAGCAATTCTCCTGCCTCAGCCTCCCTAGTAGCTGGGATTATAGGTGTGCACCAGCACACCCAACTAATTTTTGTATTTTTAGTAGAGACGGGGTTTCACCATGTTGGCCAGGCTGGTCTTGAACTCCTGACCTCAGGTGATCTGCCCACCTCAGCCTCCCAAAGTGCTGGGATTACAGGCATAAGCCACATGCCCGGCCCTAAGCAGATCTTATTTCTTTCTTTATTTTGTGAGACCGAGTTTCGCTTTTGTTGCCCAGGCTGGCATGCAATGGCGCAATCTTGGCTCACCGCAACCTCCGCCTCCTGGGTTCAAGTTATTCTCCTGCCTCAGCCTCCCGAATAGCTGAGATTACATGCATGCGTCACCATGCCCTGGTAATGTTTTTGTATTTTTAGTACAGACGGGGTTTCTCCATGTTGGTCAAGCTGGTCTTGAACTCCCGGCCTCAGGTGATCCGCCTGCCTCGGCCTCCCAAAGTGCTGGGACTGCAGGCATGAGCCACTGCGCCCAGCCCAGCAGATCTTATTTCTAATCCTGGTGATTCCCTGTGGGCTTCCTGGTACTGTCATGAAAAAGGACCACAATCCACGTGGCTTAAAACCATAGAAATCAGCTGGGCACAGTGGCTCATGCTTGTAATCCCCGCACTTTGGGAGGCCGAGGCAGGCAGATCACTTGAAGTCAGGAGTTTGAGACCATCCTGGCCAACACAGTGAAACCCTGTCTCTACTAAAAATACAAAAATTAGCTGGGCATGGTGGTGGGCGCCTGTAATCCCAGCTACTCAGGAGGCTGAGGCAGGAGAATTGCTTGAACCCAAGAGGCGGAGGTTGCAGTGAGCCAAGATTGCGCCACTGCACTCCGGCCTGAGCGACAGAGCTAGACTCTGTCTCAAAAACAAAAACAAAAACCATAGAAATCGATTCTCTGATATTCTAGAAGCTAGAAGTTCAAAATCAAGGTGTCAGCAATGTCACCCTCTCTCCAGAGGCTTGGAGGCCAGGCGTGGTAGTTTATGCTTGTAATCCCAGCACTTTGGGAGGCTGAGGTGGGCAGATCACTTAAGGTCAGGAGTTCAAGACCAGCCTGGCCAACACAGCAAAACCCTGTCTCTACAAAAAATACAAAAATTAGCCAGGCATGGTGGCGGGCGCTTGTAGTCCCAACGACTCAGGAGGATGAGGCAGGAGAATTGCTTGAATCCAGGAAGCGGAGGCTGCAGTGAGCAGAGATCACGCCACTGCACTCCTGCCTGGGTGACAGAGTGAGAGTCCATCTTAAAAAACAAAACAAAACAAGGGGTTTGAGGGAAATCCTTCTTCACCGTTTCTGGCTTCTCATGGCTCCAGGTGTTCCTGGGCTTGTGGCCACAAAGCTCCAATCTCCGCTTCCCTCTTCGCATGGCCTTCTCCAGGTGTTGTCTCTTCTCCCGTCTCTTATCAGTACCCTGGTTACTGGATTTAGCGCCTATCTAGTTAGTGCAGGATGTTCCCATCTCAAGATCCTTCACGTAATTACATCTGCCAAGACCCTTTTTCCGAATAAGGTCACATTCACAGTTTTCAGGAATGAGGATGCGGCGTATCTTTTTGGAGGCCACCATCCGAATCCCTGCATCACCTCATGCAGTAGGTAGTGTTGTCATCTGCATTTTACCAGCGAGGTCAGGATGGTGCCATCACTTCTCTGGGGTCACACTGCTCGTACATGGCAGAGCCTGATTTGAACCTAGGCAGCTGTGGTGCCTCTGTATAGCCTCCCAGGGCTCTCCAAGGAAGATGGCTGAGCTCCATGGGCAGGGTGTTCTCACACCAGCAGAGATGGGATGTGTGCATTCTCCTTTGGGCCTCCATGCAGGCCGTCCCCCTGCAGCCGACCTGCCCCCCCGTCCTATGTTGCACATGGTGGGCCAGAGTCAGTGGCTGGTAGAAGGCTTCCGGGGCTGTGTTAACGGGCGTGGTGTCATGTGTGAACATCATTCCAGGAGAGGGGGCCTCCTCAGGGGTAAGTGGGGTCTAGCTGTTAACCTCGCAGATGGTGGCCGCTCCAGGATTAGAACACTGGGGCTGTGACCAGGGACAGACATCCTTCTTCTGAGCCTTGTGATCTCTCCTTCCCTGCCCTCCAGGGGAAGCTGCTCGCTGATCTGGCCAGGCGCCTGGGCCTCCACTATGTAGTCTACAGCGGCCTGGAGAACATCAAGAAGCTGACGGCAGGGAGATTGGCCGCCGCGCACTTTGACGGCAAAGGGGAGGTGGAGGAATATTTCCGGGACATTGGCGTTCCCATGACCAGTGTGCGGCTGCCCTGCTATTTTGAGAACCTCCTCTCCCACTTCTTGCCCCAGAAAGCCCCAGACGGAAAGAGCTACTTGCTGAGTAAGTGCCCTTTCTCGCACACGGTGAGGCAGAGCTCTCGCCCTGTAAAGCCGTTGGTGTAGCAGACCGCGGGCCGCTGTCACGTGGTGCCAGGTTCAAGCCGTGGCTCCCTCACGTTAGGCCCAGGACTGAGCACATCCTGTCAGCTTGCGGGGCCTCAGCTTCCTGTTCTGTGAGATGGGCTCTATACCAATGTTCGCAGGGGTGGCAAGATCTACTGAGATGGTGGTGACGCGATATTCGCTTGGTCCGTTGGAAGGCTTTACAGAGAGGACCTAGTGATTGTCAGTTCTCCTTCAAAGATGAGGAGGGCCGGGCGCTGTGGCTTATGCCTGTAATCCCAGCACTTTGGGAGGCTGAGGCGGGGAGACCAGCCTGGCCAACATGGTGAAACCCCATCTCTACTAAAAATACAAAAATTAGCTGGGCGTGGTGCCACCCACCTGTAGTGGCAGCTACTAGGGAGGCTGAGGCAGGGGAATCGCTTGAACCCAGGAGGTGGAGGTTGCAGTGAGTCGAGATTGTGCCACTGCACTCTAGCCTAGGCGACAAGAGCAACACTCCGTCTCAAAACAAACAAAACAAAACAAAACAAAAAAACCAAAGACGAGGAGAGGATTTGGAAAATGAAGTTCAGTTGCAGATTTCACAAACTAGGAAAGCTCTTTCTTCTCAGTGCCCATTGGGGCTATAAACAGGTTAGGTGCACTGGCCCTGGCTGGGAACAAGGCTCACCCAACCTGTGTCCTGCTGGTCACTCAGTGATCAGGGCAGGAGGGGTTGGTGCCTCTGGCTGGCCACTCCTTACCCTCTGCTTGAATGCCAGGTCACCCTCGCATAAGGGCCCAGCCCATGGGAGTCCTGCTCACCTGGCGGGCCGAGTCTGGTGGTAGCAGTAGCCCCTTGGTACCACCATTTATTATAGTTTGCAAAGCTGGCCAGGCGCAGTGGCTTACGCCTGTAATCCCAGCACTCTGGGAAGCCGAGGTGGGCAGACCACCAGGTCAGGAGTTCGAGACCAGCCTGGCCAGCATGGTGTGAAACCCCATCTCTACTAAAAATACAAAAATTAGCCAGCCCGGCATGGTGGTGCACGCCTGTAATCCCAGCTACTCGGGAGGCTGAGGCAGGAGAATCGCTTGAACCCAGGAGGCAGAGGTTGCAGTGAGCCGAGATCGTGGCACTGCACTCCAGCCTGGGTGACAGAGCGAGACCCCGTCTCAAAAAAAAAAGGCCGGGCACGGTGGCTTACGCCTGTAATCCCAGCACTTTGGGAGGCCAAGGAGGGCAGATCACGAGGTCAGGAGATCGAGACCATCATGGCTAACTTGATGAAAGCCCTGTCTCTACTAAAAATACAAAAACTTAGCCGGGTGTGGTGGCAGGCGCCTGTAGTCCCAGCTACTCGGGAGGCTGAGGCAGGAGAATGGTGTGAACCCGGGAGGTGGAGCTTGTGGTGAGCCAAGATTGCGCCACTGCACTCCAGCCTGGGTGACAGAGCGAGACTCCATCTCAAAAAAAAAAAACAAAAACCTGCAGTCAGTGATATCTCCTGCTCCGGTCTCTGCGCTCTGTGCCCTCGAGCTCCCAGGTGATCTGAACAGGAAGCTGCACTGGCCCCCGTCTCTAGGTAAGGAGGATGGGACCCGAGCATTCCACAGGCCACACCCAGACAGTTGCCAGCCTCCCCATCTACAAAACCTCAGCCTGGAAGTTTGCGAGTCATTCATTCATTCAGGATTTATGAAGCATTTATCATGGACGTGCTGCTCTAGGCCAGCCGTTGGTGTCTGGTTAATCAGGATTCCTGGTAAGTGAGTTGGTATTTGGAGTATCTACTCAGAGGTGGACATTCCAGCTTCCAGGAATCTAGGATATGACAGAGTACTTCAGGCTGGTGCCTCCAGATTAGCGGAGACCCTGGGCTCCAGCCACACTCTCTGTAGCAGCTTTCAGAGTCCTTTTCCTTTGTCCCTTCTCTGTCATCCTAGCACTGAGAGAGCTGGGCAGGCCCAGGTTCTTAGCCCCATTCTAGGAATGCAGCGACCCAGGCTCAGAGAGCCTCAACAGCCTGCCCTAGGTGGCAGTACCCGGATTCCATCCCGTTTCCTGACTCAATTCCACTGCTGCCTCTGTGCTACCACAAATAGCAAGACTTGTCTTAGCTATGCCCGAGTGCTGGAGTGTGCAGCTGACTGCTGGGAAGAACCAGCTTGGACCCTTTGGAGAGGGGCTCTGTCCCTGCCCCTGTCTGCCCTCGGGACATATACCAGCTCACGTCTGTGCCCCACAGGCTTGCCCACAGGTGACGTTCCCATGGATGGCATGTCCGTGTCTGACCTGGGTCCTGTGGTGCTCAGCCTTTTGAAGATGCCAGAAAAATACGTCGGCCAGAACATCGGGCTGAGCACTTGCAGGCACACGGCCGAGGAGTACGCTGCCCTGCTCACCAAGCACACCCGCAAGGTCGTGCACGATGCCAAGGTGGGCCTCCCGCCCCAGGTGACTCAGGCATCCTTGTCAGGGCTTTCTAGCTCCCATAGGGAGGGTGTGTCCAGGGCTGCCCACACCTCTGGGCAGTACATCTAAATTCATTCGTTCATCGTCAACGTTTATTTTCTGCTGTTCCAGGAGCTAACTGGCCACAGAGTGAAATTTCTGGCTTAGATGTTTTGACCAAATAGAGAGAAAAGCTTCCAGGAGGAGAGGGCCATAGGAGCCAAGGCAAGGAGGGGTGAAAATGCAGGCCCTGCCGGGCTCCTCTGTGGGAGGGGATTTGAAGAGAAAAGAGTCTGGAAAGATAGACCCGACCCCTCCCCTGTGGTAGGGGATTTAAAGGGAAAGAGGCTAGAAAGATAGGCCCGACCCTTGCCCCCAGTGGCCTGGCTGGGTGGGCAGGAGGCCTACTGGACAGACTCTTGGGTACCTGGTTTCTAATGTTTGTCATTACCATTAGGAAAGTAAGACATACTCATTAAAGAATCTGGGAGGCTGGGTGCAGTGTCTCACGCCTGTAATCCCAGCACTTTGGGAGGCCGAGGCAGGTGGATCACCTGAGGTCAGGAGTTTGAGACCAGCCTGGCCAACAGGGTGAAACCCTGTCTCTACTAAAAATAAACAAATTAGCCGGGTGTGGTAGCAGGCACCTGTAATCCCAGCTACTTGGGAGGCTGAGGCAAGAGAATCGCTTGAACTCAGGAGGCAGAGTTTGCAGCGAGCCGAGATGCCACTGCACTCCAGACTGGGTGACAGAGTGAGACTCCAACTCCAAAAAAAAAAAAAAAAAAAAGAATCTGGGAAACACTGGAGTCCTTAAAAGACGAAAGTTGGGTCAGGCGCGGTAGCTCACACCTGTAATCCTAGCACTTTGGGAGGCTGAGGCGGGCAATTACAAGGTCAGGAGATCGAGACCATCCTGACTAACACGGTGAAACCCCGTCTCTACTAAAAATACAAAAAATTAGCCCGGCGTGGTGGGCCTAACTCCTGGGCTCAAGCGATCCTCCCACCTCCACCTCCCAAAGTGCTGGGATGACAGGTGTGAGCCACCGTGTCTGGTCAAGCTTTGGTTTTTGAGAAAGAAAGTGATGCAGGCAGGTCTCTGATTTGGAAGGGACTGAGATATTTTCGTCTCATGATCTGAAAATAATAGTCTTTTTATTTATTCATTTTTGAGACAGGGTCTCACTCTTGTTGCCCAGGCTGGAGTACAGTGGGGTGATCTCAGCTCACTGCAACCTCCACCTCCTGGTTTCAAGCGATTCTCCTGTCTCAGCCTCCTAAGTAGCTGGGATTACACGCACCTACCACCAGGCCGGCTAATTTTTGTATTTTTGAAAGAGACGGGGTTTTATCGTGTTGGCCACGCTGGTCTCGAACTCCTGGCCTCAAGAAATTTGCCTGCCTCAGCCTCCCAAAGTGCAGGGATTACGGGCATGAGCCACAGCATCTGGCCAAGAACAATCTTTAAACTGATCTAGAATGTCAGGCAGCTCAGGAGAGCAGCAGTTTCTGAACTTTCGGCTCTTAGAAGTTTTCAGATGACCTTGTACGGAGAACCTGGGTCAGGGACCGAGACAATAGTGGCTCTGGGTGTAGCAGGTCGGGAGACCCCAGCCCATCCGGCCTCCCTGCCCCGCCACCTCCCGGGGCACTGGAGGACGCCGGCCATGACAGGCTCCTCTGCTTCCAGATGACTCCTGAGGACTACGAAAAGCTTGGCTTTCCCGGTGCCCGGGACCTGGCCAACATGTTCCGTTTCTATGCCCTGAGACCCGACCGTGACATCGAGCTGACCCTGAGACTCAACCCCAAGGCCCTGACGCTGGACCAGTGGCTGGAACAGCACAAAGGGGACTTCACCCTGCTGTGACCTGCCCGCCTCGCGGCCCCTTGTGGGGGTCGGGGGCACCAGAGGGGCAGAGGCACCAACATCTGAATAAAGCCATTGTTCTCCCAGATGGCTTCCAGAAGAAGAGGACTCTGCTTCCAGGACTTGGGTTGGGGTGGTAGTTGTGTACCAACACAACAGTAAGTGGTTGGGGGGGGTCCGGGGCTGTACCAACACAGCAGTAAGTTGGAGGCGGGGGTCCAGGGCTGTACCAACACAGCAGTAAGTGAGGGGATCCGGGGCTGTACCATCACAGCAGTAAGGGGGGCTGCAGGGCTGTACCAACACAGCAGTAAGGGAGGGTCCAGGGCTGAAGCGATCACTTGGTGACTGGGACGAGTGACCTAAACGTGTTTAGTCAGACAGGTGTGAAGTGGCCTGTTCTGACCTCAGCTAGCAGAACAGCTCTGACCAGCAGCCTCTGTTCCCACATTTGAAATTCATTCACAGACGGGGACATAGCACAGGACACAGAGGAGCCCCAGGAGCCGAGCTTCTGACACACCCCTTTCATCTCCAGAGCTAGTGAGGCCATCTGCACATGTGAACTGGAGACAGGCTCTGCAGGGAGGCGGGGGAGATATGGGCTTCTCCCTTTCTCTCCTCATCCTTGTCCTGGAAGGAGCCGGCCTTGGGGTACCATCCTGGACACAGGTGAACTTCAAACAGGTTGGAAAAAGGAAAATCGGATGTGGCAGAGCTGTGGTCCACAACGCACAGTAATTGGACACTGCTGGGAAGCAAAACTGAAGGAGAAACAACCCACCTTGCTTGCTGGGGTGGGTCACAGAGAAGAGGGTCAGAGGCCGAGAGACCAGTTATTTGCCTGAGAGTTTGTGGTCCATGGCAGCTCCGATTTTTTTTTTTTTTTTTTTTTTTTTTTTGAGACGGAGTCTCCCTCTGTCACCCAGGCTGGGGTGCAGTGGCACGATCCCAGCTCACTGCAGCCTCCACCTCCTGGGTTCAAGTGATTCTCCTGCCTCAGCCTCCCGAGTAGCTGGGATTACAAGCGTGCACCATCACGTCCAGCTAATTTTTGTATTTTTAGTAGAGACGGGGTTTCACCATATTGTCCAGGATGGTCTCGATCTCTTGACCATCCTGGCGGGCGTGATCCGCCCGCCTCGGCCTTCCAAAGTGTTGGGATTACAGGCATAAGCCACCGCGCCTGGCCAATTTTTTTTTTTTTTTTTTTTTTTTTTTTAAAGAGTCAAGGTCTCGCTCTGTTGCCCAGGCTGGAGTGCAGTGGCACAGTCATAGCTCACTGCAGCCTTCACCTCCCAGGCTTAAGTGATCCTTCCACCTCAACCTCCTGAGTAGCTGGGATTACCCTACAGGTATGAGCCACTGAGCCCAGCAGTTCTGTGAATTTCAATTCAACACATTTAGGTTTGTGTGACTACCATCACAGTTTTTATTTTTTTACTTCCCCACCCTGGCTCTGGCACCCCCAGGCACAAAAATTCATTCTATCCATTGACTGAAGCATTTCTTTGACAATTTACCAGTATGCTGGGCCCTAAATACAATGTAGCAAAAAAAAGTTATGCTGCCTGCCTTGAGGAGCTTATATTTAGTGGGAGAGCCTGATAGAAACACACAATAAATAGTTATGTATCTACGCCTGTAATTCCGGCACTTTGGGAGGCTGAGGTGGAGGATGGCTTGAGTTCAGGAGTTCGAGACCAGCCTGGGCAACACAGCAAGACCCCATCTCTACCTAAAAAAAAGAAATACAAAAGAAACTAGGGCCAGGCGTGGTGGCTCATGCCTGTAATCCCAGCACTTTGGGAGGCCAAGGCAGGTGGATCAGTTGAGGTTGGGAATTCGAAACCAACTTGGTCAACATGGCAAAACCCTGTCTCTACCAAAAAATACAAAAATTAGCTGGGCGTGGTGGCATGTGCCGGCAGCTACTCGGGAGGCTGAGGCAGGAGAATCAGCTGAACCCAGGAGGTGGAGGTTGTGGTGAGCCGAGATTGTACCACTGCACTCCAGCCTGGGCGACAGAGGGAGACTCTGCCTCAAAAACAAAAAAACAGAAGAAATGGTGGCAGGTGTGGTGGCATGTGCCTGTACTCCCAGCTACTCAGGAAGCTGTGGTGGGAGGATCACTTGAGCCCAGGAGGTCAAGGCTGTGGTGAGCTGTGATTGCACCACCACAAGCCAGCCAGGGCAACAGAGTGAAAGCCTGTCTCAAAAACAAAACAAAACCCAAAAAACAAATTGACCTAAGGGCTGCAAAAAACAAAACAGGAAGGATAAATAAATGGGGACAGGAGCAGCATCGGGGGAGGTGACCAGTAAGCTAAGGTCTGTGGATCATGCCCTTGGCCATATAACTATGGACCCACTTCGCCTTTTATGTTCCCCCCTGGCCCATTTGTGACCCTTGGAGAGTCATGAGAAATAAGCAGAACTTCTAGTTAAAAGATAAGACCTGCACAGTATTTATTAACAAGCAAGAGTGTGAAACAAGCCTCTTCCAGGAGCCGTGCAGCTGCCGTCCTCCACATCAGAGCTGGCTCTGCAGTGCTACAAACAGAGGGGCAGGGGCAGCTGGAGGCCTGTGGGCCTGGAGAGAATTCTTGCACACTGTTTGGTTGACAGGGAAGGAAACAAAGGCCAGTCCACCAGAACCCAAAGGACTATGAGTGAGGAGGGGGCTCAGGTTGGAAACAACCCAGTCCCAGGCCTGAGGTGGGAATGGGGCTGAGGACCAATGCCTGAGAGCTGGCCTTGTCGACCCTCCTAATGTTTTTTTTGAGATGGAGTCTCACCCTGTCACCCAGGCTGGAATCCAGTGGCGCAATCCTGGCTCACTGCAACCTCCACCTCCAGGGTTCAAGCGGATCTCCTGCCTCAGCCTGCCGAGTAGCTCGGATTACAGACGCCCACCACCAAGTCTGGCTAATTTTTGTATTTTTAGTAGAGACAGGGTTTCACCATGTTGGCTAGGCTGGTCTTGAACTCGTGACCTCATGATCTGCCCACCTTGGCCTCCCAAAGTGCTGGGATTACAGGTGTGAGCCACCACGCCCGGCCCACCCTCCTAATGTTTAAGCAAGTGCCAAGCATGTACCTCCCACAGGCTCACAGGCCTAGAAATACTTTATTTTCTTGAGACATGGTCTGGCTTTGTCACCTAGACTGGAGTGGAGTTGCATGATCACAGCTCACTGGAGCCTTGAACTCCTCAGCTCAAGCAATCCTGCCACCTCAAGATTTCTAAGTAGCTGGGACTACAGGTGCCAAACCACCACTCCCAGCTAATTTTTTAAAATTTTTTTGTAGAGATGGGGGTCTCACTCTCTCGCTCCTGGGCTCACACAATCCTCCCTCCTTGGCCTCCTAAAGTGTTCAGATTACAGGCGTGAGCCACCATGCCTGGCCCTTTTCTTATATTTTTAAATACATACTCCTACTCAGAAGCTATAAAGAAGTCTGGTAACAAATACATCAGGAGCACAAGTGGAAATAAACCAAACCCAGGCCCAGAAAGAGCACTGAATTCTACAGCTGTTGCACGGCCACCTTTTTTTTTTTTTTTTTTTTTGAGATGAAGTCTCGTGCTGTCGCCCAGGCCGGAGTGCAATGGCATGATCTCCAATCACTGCAACCTCCACCTCCTGAGTTCAAGTGATTCTCCTGTCTCAGCCTCCTGAGAAGCTTGGATAACATGCATGTGCCACCACGCCTGGCTAATTTTTTTGTATTTTTATAGAGACGGGGTTTCACCATGTTGGCCAGGCTGGTCTTGAACTCCTAACCTCAGGTGATCCACCCGCCTCAGCCTCCCAAAGTGCTGGGATTATAGGTGTGAGCCACCTCTCCTGGTCATGCACAGCCACCTCTAATCCCTTGAGGGAAGGATGCTTCAACACAACAATGGTTTCTGTTTAGCAAGAAAATCCACCTTTCTCTTCCAAAGTCTTTCTCTAGACTTCTGCTTTGAAGCAATAGGACATGAATGAGACTCAGGGCGACTGTTCCAGGAATAAGCCCAAGCTTTCACAAGAGACACGGTCTAGCTCCCCACTGCTGTATCCCCAGGAACTAGAATAGGGCCTGGTCCATACTGAGCGTCCACAGTAGGCAGGCAATCAGTATTTCATTGATGAAAATACTGGGAAGTATCTGAGATGAGCAGAATGTCACTGCTGAGCCTCTCCTGTCTGTCAGCTCTTTCCCGAGTCTCTTCTCCACCTGACCCAGCAAATAGACTCTCATCTCACCCTGCTCAGCCCAGAGTGCCAGAGTGGACTGAGCTGTGTATCAGGGCCCCTCTAGCCACACCAGGCATAGAGCTTGGCTGGGAACCCAGAGTAGCCAAACTATAATACATAAAAATTTTGGTCAGGCATGGTGGCTCACACCTGTAATCCCAGCACTTTGGGAGGCCGAGGTGGGCGGATCACCTGAGGTCAGGAGTTCAAGACCAGCCTGGCCAACATGGTGAAACCCCCCATCTCTACTAAAAATACAAAAATTAGCCAAGCGTGGTGGCATGCACCTGTAGTCCCAGCTACTCAGAAGCCTGAGACAGGAGAATCGCTTGAACCCAGGAGGCAGAGGTTGCAGTGAGCAGAGATGGTATCACTTCACTCCAGTATGGGCGACACAGTGAGACTCCATTTAAAAAAAAATAAAATAAAATTGAATGTAAAAGATGCAAAGACTGGAAAGAATGAAGGGAAACAATCCAGTGAGGGAGACTGAAATGCAGGGACCCAGGGACATTGGCCAGCTCTCACAGCATGGGCTCCCAAGAAAAAAGTCACATCCAGATTCTAGAACATTCACTCACAGGGGACTGTTGTGTCATGGCAAGCACCCTGCTCTGGAATCCAAGTGAGGGTCAGCACTGTCGGCACCCCAGACCCATCTGCCTCTATGTGCTCTGGGTGGCTGTGAGCACAGGATGAGGCCAGCCAAGTCTCCTGTAACCCCCATAAGCCACCTGCAGAGGCTGTCTGAATTCTTTCAAAGAAGAAATGACCACAATTTAGGTTTGAAATATCTTTTTGCAATAGATAATCTTATTTACATTAATACAGAATCATTTTACATTCCTAAATCAGACACTAATAGATGCTTTATTTTAGTGAATTATAAAGGAAAACAAAAAGGAAACTGTTGAGAAGTGTTCTTCATTAACCTGTCTAACGACAGCCCGAGGATCCTGAAACACATGGAAACTGCGACATGCTACCAGCAGAGGCTGGGGAATGGGGGTTCTGCTCTCACTGAATGGTGGGGAACCTTCAACTGCTTAGCCTGTGCTTTCCTTTTCTGAATCAACATTTACAAAGGAAAAAACAATGATTAGCACTGAATAATTTAAACACACTTCAGAAAATAGATGTCAACAGTGTAAGTGGGAGAACCAAGCCCCTGACTAGCAACAGTGGCAGGGCTTCAGTTCCCAAGGCAGCTGAAGTCTGGCCAGCAAAGTGCTGCAGTGGGCTGTGGCTCAGCAGAAGGGCAGGAGCCCTCCATGCCTGGCTTACAACAACAGGACTCAACAGTCAGGGACAGGCGGCCATCCTGGATGGGGTGGGAGCAAGGACTGTACATCCTGACAAGGATCACCACCCACATGGTCAGAGCAGAACCCCCAGGGACTCTCTGGGCCTCTACGTGCCTCCCAGGCACCGACTGTGCAGCTGCTTGGTACCCCGGGAATAAAAACTAACTGAGCAGAGCAGCTGATGCCTCGGCAGGGCCCCCCATTACGGGAGGACGGTGCTGGTGGGGCCTGGGGGCCCCACGCTCCCAGTGAAGACAACCTGTCAGGAAGAACTCATTCTGGAACCTCCCAGAGGTTTGCTGAGAAGGAAATTAATCACTTCGTAACTTGATGCAGCTTAAGGCTTCATTTCTAAGCTGTAAGCATGGCCTTTAACTAAGATATCCACAATATTCAATTCCAAATTAGAGTTTTAGCCCTGCAAGAGTCTAACCATCTCCCTCTGCCTGAGCCAGGGGCCGTCACCTACCAATGGACAGGAAACTGCCACCAGCCTCTGGGGCTGCATCCTACTGCCCGGGCTGTCCACTGTGACCTTTCCGTGGAGAGAGGTGTTGTCCCATGATTTTGCTGTTGCCAAGGCCGTCCAGAGGCTCTGCGGGTGGGAGCTCAGTGCTGCTGTTCTGGAATCCTCCCGTCTCCCAGGTGCCCTGGCCCTTGGAGGGGCTGCTGCTTCCCGGCCTAGTTTCCAGTGGATCTTTTTCCTGAGCCAAAGAGATAGGCTGTTACCTTATACTCAACATTTCAAGGGAACACACCCCTGTGGGGAGCGTCTGTTGATCCCTGGAAAGCAGCTGTGCCAAGAGAGGGGCGAGAACCCCACTTGCTGAGATGAGCATAATAAACCAAAGTGGGTCCCAAGATGACACGGCGAGCAAGCGCTACCCCTGGAGCAGCCCCCAGGCTTGCACAGCCCTGCGCTGTCCACGCAGGAGGGCAGCTTCCAAGCAGGCAGGACGTGAGGAGATCTGAGTTCTAGGCCTGGCTCTGCCTGACTCGCTCTCTGTGACCATGGGCAAGCCGGACCCACCACTGCAGGGGGGCTGTACAACAGCCCCATCATCGCCACCTCCCCAGGAAGAAGACACAGCCAGAGGCTGGCCGCGGCAGCCCAGCCAGTCCTGCACTACAGGCTGATTGCCACGTCATCTATTCCCTAGGCTGAGAGGCCAGCTCCTAGTGGAGCTAGGTTTACCACACCTTGGACTGGCACCTGTTCCAACTCCTGGGGGTGGGGGCACAATATTGGTTAAAGTGGGAGAAAATCAGGATTAGTTCACAGAGGAAAACAAAGGGAAAAAAACCTCCAGGGTTTTCCTACCTCGGCTGGGATATCATGAGGTAAACATTTTCTTAAGTTTGGAAAGGAATCCCTCCTCGTCCTCCCCAGCCTCACGCCTAGCCTTGCTTCCTGCGGAGCTATCCATGGTGCTGCCACCTGGGCACAAACAGCAGAAAGAACTGGCGTCATGGGCCTGCACTTCCACAGTCACATCCCAGGGCCCACCTACCCCCGCCTGGCCACCCAGGGACCCACGTTCAAGAAGCGGCCAAGTGCCACCTCAAGAAGAGTGGGGGCCACTCCTAAGATGGCACAGGATGCCTCACCTGGCAGACGACTGAGGTGAACAGGCCACTCAGAGCCTGAGGGTCTCCCAACTGCTCTTTCAATCATGGACCCACAGCAGGGAAACAAGAAATAGAGACGGACTATGACGGCTGTCTCTATCTGAGCAACAGTGACAAAAACACAGTCAAGTGCCAGGCACCTCCCAGGCCAGGCCATACACTTCCTTACAGGCAAATTTCACAGATGAAAAAACAAAAAAAGGAGGCACAGAGAGGTTACAGGGTTTACCCAAGGCCACAGAGCCAACAAGCGGGAGGGAGGACTGAGTGCGAGCCCATGCAGTCTGACTCCAAAGCTGAGACTCAACCACCATGCTGTTGGCTATAAGAAGGTAAATAATGACTGCCAAGAAAAACCCTACTCTAGACCAACTGGCCAGATTCCATGCTGCTGTGTGTGCAAAGACCCTGCAGAACAGCCCATGTGGGAGTCACGGCCACGCACAATCCTTTGTCACAGGCACTCCATCTCATCCCTCACATCAGCAGTCTATCTCCCTGAGCAAGTTGTCCCCATTTGGGGCACCTAACCTAAATGCTCTCAACCTAGGGAAGCTGTGCTGCAATCTCTTTAGGGCCCAGGCTGACACCATCTAGAGGTACTTTCTCGCACAAACGTGTTACAGATTTGCCAACTACTAGACAAGGAGTGCACACTTTTGTTGTGAGTTAGAATATAGACCTGAACTTGGCATGTTAATTGTAGAGCTCATTTTTAATGTGCTCAGAGACCTAGGCCACGCACAGTGCATAAAAGAGTAAAGGCCTCAGTCTAAGTAAGAAGGTGCCTTCGCTAGTGAAAGGTCCAAAGTTTGGGGCCACAGGTCCCCGGGAAGGGGTGAGGGAGGCTACATAAAACAGAGTGAGACCCAGTCTCAAAAAAGAAAAGGCCGGGCACAGTGGCTCACGCCTGTAATCCCCGCACTTTGGGAGGCCAAGGCAGGCGGATTGCCTGAGCTCAGGAGTTTGAGACCGGCCTCGAACATGGTGAAACCCATCTCTACTAAAATACAAAAAATTAGCCAGGGGCGGCATGCACCTGTAGTCCCAGCTACTCGGGAGGCTGAGGCAGAATTGGTTGAACCCAAGAGGCGGAGTGCGTTGCAGTGAGCCGAGATCACGCCACTGCACTCCGGCCTGGGTGACAGAGTGAGACTCCGTCTCCAAAAAAAGAAAAAAAAAAAAAAAGAACAACAAGGAGCCATACTGTGTCTCTCACTCAAAAAGTCACATAGTAATTGCAAGCCCCCCCAGTTCCCTCTCTGTTCGCCAGAAGATGGACCTGTTTATCCCTGCAAGTGCTGAGTCTCTAAGCACACCATGGTCTTTCTGGGAGACCGGGGTCAGCTCTTAAGGTTTTCAGCAGCTACATTAAGATACTAAACGCATCAAAAACTATGCTGGTCAGGCACAGTGGCTCATGTCTGTAATTCCAACACTCTGGGAGGCCAAGGTGGGAGGATCACTTGAGTCCAGGAGTTTGAGGCTGCCGTGAGCTATGACTGCACCACTGCACTCCAGGCTGGACCACAGAGCAAGACTCTGCCTCAAATAAATAAATAAATCCCACTGTTGCTTAAGTTCTTAGGACATGAGAATTATATGTCCTGTAATACTGTCATATGTGGATGCAAAACTAACTGTCTTCACAGTATAATGAGAGACTTAACCACCCACAGGCAGCAGACTGACATGTGATGGTGTATGCTTAGGGACAGAGTCTTGCCCTGGCACCCAGGCTGGAGTACAGTGTCGCTGTCATGACTCACCGCAGCCTTGAGTACTAAGGCTCAAGTGATCTTCTCATCTCAGCTTCCCAAGTAGCTGGTGATAGAGGTGCATACTACTTTGCACCTGGCTAGTTTTGAAATTTTTTGTAGAGACAGAGTCTCGCTATATTGCCCAGGCTGGTCTCGAACTCCTGGGTTCAAGTGATCTTCCTGCATTAGCCGCCCAAAGTGCTGGGATTATAGGTGTGAGCCGCTGCATCCGGCCTCATCAAGATCTTTAAAAGGAAGAGCTGACAGTGTCTTGCACACAGGAGAAGACATCCTGGCTGAGTGAGGGAACAGCTGAGTGAGGCTGAGTAATCAGGACAAGGAACCATGAAAGTGACAAAGGATCTCATTGGGTGGCGGAATCAACTTTCAACTTACAGTATCAGAGAGAGGGTCAAAACATCAACTGGTGACCAGTAATACCCAACCTCCAATAGAGTAAGCAACACCCACGACCCCACCCAGGGCCCGGCCGTAGCACACCTCAAGCTACCCTGATGGGCGGGAGGAGGGAAGGACAGCTGTCTATGGAACCAATCTCGCATGTTATGTGATTGTAGGGTTTGAGGAAGGAGAAGCCACAGGTGCACTGATTAGAGTTCCGGGGACTAGCTACTCTATTACCACTTCTATTTTAGTTCAAGAGATACAACAAGAACAAAAGATAGTATACATATACACAGTATATGTACCAAACCATTAAAATAAGTGACATTTGGAACCTGGTTGGGCTACAGAGTTTTGTGGCAGCTGCTTTTTTGTTGTTTTTTTGAGACAGAGTCTCGCTATGTCACCCAGGCTGTAGTGCAGTGGTGCAATCTTGGCTCACTGCACCCTCTGCCTCCTGGATTCAAGCAATTATCCTGCCTCAGCCTCCAGAGTAGCTGGGATTATGGGTGCCCACCACCATGCCCTGCTAGTTTTTGTATTTTTTTTTTTTTTAGTAGAGACAGGGTTTCACCATGTTGGTCAGGCTGGTCTCAAACTCCTGACCTCGTGATCCACCCTCCTCGGCGTCCCAAAGTGCTAGGATTACAGGCGTGAGCCACCGCGCCAGGCCCTTTTTTTTTTTTTTTTTTTTCAGAGAGTCTCACTGTCACCCAAGCTGGAGTGCAGTGGTGTGGTCTTGGCTCACTGCATCCTCTGCCTCCTGGGTTCAAGCGATTCTCCTGCCTCAGCGTCCTGAGTAGCTGAGATTACAGGCATGCACCACCATACCCAGCTAATTTTTGTATTTTTAGTAGGGATGGGGTTTCGCCATGCTGTCCAGGCTGGTCTCAAACTCCTGACTTCAAGTGATCCACCTGCCTCTGCCTCCCAAAGTGCTGGGATTACAGGCAAGAGCCACTGCGCCCGGCCGGCAGCTGCTTTTTAACAGAGGAATTCCAGTCCCCTGGGAGCAACAGGAGCTCAGTGAAATTCCAGGGACTTCCATCCCAGCCCCTGCCCCTGCCCCTGGAGCTCCAAATCCTCCACTTTATTGGAAAATCTGCCCCCAGCTCCAAACACCTGCTACGAATTACCATGCACTAATCTAAGGCTGCTCAAGTTCTGAGAACTCCACCCAGGATCCAAACAAAAACAAAATGATGCAATGAGGAGGAAATACATGCCGCCTGAACCAAGGACCCCTGGGCACAGCCTGCCCTGCCCTGAGCAGGAGTCCCAGGAAAGAGGCCCCAGACCCCATGGGAAGAGGGGCTGCAGCTGGGGTGCCACTGTCTCAGCGCCCACAGCAGGTGTTCTGGTGACAGATCCCTAACACAGCCACTCGCTAGCACGATGTCTGAGCTCAGGGTAAATGGTGCATCTGTTCACAGCTAGATAACTCGGAGGGAGTCCTGCTCTAAAGCGGCAGACGGAGTCCTCTGACTGCGGCTCCACTGCTGTGGCTGCTGCTGTTTTAAGACACTCTGAAATCCTGGCGGAGTGTCCCAGGTGGGAAGTGCACAAATCCTTCCAATCCATGCTCTCTCCTTACGCTTTTGCCAGGAGCTCTCAGGGAAGGATTTGTCCGAGGTCACAGGGCAAGTGGCAGAACCAAGAATAGAACTCAGAACACTGGGTCTGAGACACGCAGAGCTGCCTGCAGGAAGTGCCCTGGTGCTCTCACCTCAGCACAGAAACACACACAGAGAGAGGAGGCGAAGCTTGGACTGGCGGCTGCGGCTCCCTGCCCGCTGTCCCCGCCCACAGCCCCCCTCTTTCAACTGCACATTTTAAAGGCTTCATGAAGAACCCGAAGTGGAAACCCCAACATGCTGCCCTGAATTGTCCATACCCTGGGGGGCTCTGAGGCCCCCACGTGTCACCATGTAGTCTTCAGACTCCTTACCAGAGCTGGTGAGGGTGACGCCGTTCACCGTCCCCTCCACATCTGTCTCGTCCTCGGCGTAGCTCAGGATCAGGCTCTGCTGCCGGCTCGTTAGCCTCCTGTGGACGGAGCAGAGTCAGCAGCCAAGGCTTCCGCCGGGAAGCTTTGGAAAGAACTCACAGGCAGCCAGCACCCTCGCAGCACATGGGAAGAGAGGGACCCAACCTTGGCAGGGGCGGACACCCTGAGCCAGTGCAGCGGTGAGAACCTAAGGACCATGCCCTCAAAGCTTCTGTACAGAAAAGCTCCTAAAACACCCTACTAAGTCATTTAAACAAGTGTCACTGTGGCTATGCTAAATACAGTTTACAGGAGGGGAAACAGATTTTACCAGTGTGTATGTGAAGCAAGTAAGAAATTATGTAATTAGGCCAGGCGCAGTGGCTCATGCCTGTAATCCCAGCATTTTGGGAGGCCAAGGTGGGCAGATCACAAGGTCAGGAGATAGAGACCATCCTGGCCAACAAGGTGAAACCCCGTCTCTACTGAAAATACAAAAATTAGCTGGGCGTGGCGGCACATGCCTATAGTCCCAGCTACTTGGGAGGCTGAGGCAGGAGAATTGCTTGAATCTGGGAGGTGGAGATTGCAGTGAGCTGAGATTGCACCACTGAACTCCACCTAGAGACAGAGCTAGACTCCATCTCAAAAAAAAAAAAAGAAATTATCTAATTAACAAAAAGCATGAGTGCTCCCGAGGGGAGTCAGGCATGTCCCGCCCTAGGTACCCACAGCACTCTGCCCAGGCCACCTCTCCAGCTCCTAACAGTGCTAGTAACATCAACAAGAAAAGCAACGGGCCAGGCGTGCTGGCTCACACCTGTAATCCCACCACTTTGGGAGGTCAAGGTGGGCAGATCACCTGAGGTCAGGAGTTCGAGATTAGCCTGGCCAGTGAAACTCCGTCTCTACTAAAAATACAAAAATTAGCTGGGCGTGGTGGTAAGCGCCTGTAGTCCCAGCTACTCGGGAGGCTAAGGCAGGAGAATCATTTGAACTGGGGAGGAGGAGGTTGCAGTGAGCTGAAATGGCACCACCACACTCCAGCCTGGGCAACACAGTGACAGACTCCTTCTCAAAAAAAAAAAGAAGAAAATCAACAATAGCAGCAGCAGCAAAGCAATTCCTATGTGTTGTTCATTTAATTCTCCCAACAACTCCAAGAAGTCGACCATTCTGGCCGGGCATGGTGGCTCACGCCTGTAATCTCAGCACTTTGGGAGGCCAAGGTGGGTGGATCACTAGGTCAGGAGATTGAGGCCACTCTTGCTAACACGGTGAAACCCCATCTCTACTAAAAATACAAAAAATTAGCCGGGCATGGTGGCAGGCACCTGTAATCCCAGCTACTCGGGAGGCTGAGGCAGGAGAATCGCTTGAACCTGGGAAGCGGAGGATGCAGTGAGCCGAGATGGCGCCACTGCACTCCAGCCTGGGGGACACAGCGAGACTCCATCTCAAAAAAAAAGAAGTTGACCATTCTACTATGTCCACTTTACAGACAGATAACTTGGGCAGGAACCACCTGACTTACAGGGAGCGGTAACCTGCCCAAGCCACAGAGCTCCAAGGGCAGTGCCACCGCAGGACCAGGCGGGCTTGGCCACGGCCTAGGGGGCACTTACTTTGGAACTCGGATCTTGATGTGGATGTAGTGGTCTCCGTAGCCGTAGCTGTTAATCCGGGGGATGCCTTTCCCACCCATCCGAATCTTCTGGTCTGTCTGAGTCCCAGGGGGGATCTATAAAGAAAGAAAATCTGTGGTTTCCCCTGGTCCCCAGTTGCTCAAATAAAAAGTTTTCACTATATGAAGACAATCTTGATAGGAATTCCTTGAAAAGAACTACCACTGGCTCACGCTCCCATCACTTTGGGAGGTCGAGGCGGGCTGATCACGAGGTCAGGAGTTCAAGACCTGCCTGGCCAACATGATGAAACCCCGTCTCTACTAAAAATACAAAAATCAGCAGGGCATGGTAACGTGCACCTGTAATCTCAGCTACTCAGGAGGCTGAGGTAGGAGAATTGCTTGAACCCGGGAGGCGGAGGTTGCAGTGAGCCAAGATTGTGCCATTGCACTCCAGCTCTGGCTGACAGAGCAAGACTCTGTCTCGGCAGAGCGGTGGTGGAGGGGGTGGGTAAAAAAAAAGGCCGGGCACAGTGGCTCATGCCTGTAATCCCAGCACTTTGGGGGGCTGAGGCAGGCAGATCACGAGGTCAGGTGATTGAGACCTTCCTGGCCAACATGGTGAAACCCCATCGCTACTAAAATACAAAAAATTAGCCAGGCATGGTGGCGCATGCTTGTAGGCCCAGCTACTCAGGAGGCTGAGATGGGAATCGCTTGAACCTGGGAGGCGGAGATTGCCACGAGCCAAGATCGCGCTACTGCACTCCAGCCTGGCGACAGAGCAAGACTCTGTCTCAAAAAAAAAAAAAAAAAAAAAAAAAAAAGAACTGCTGCCACTGGGCTGGGCGCAGTGGCTCACGCCTTTTAATCCCAGCACTTTGGGAGGCCGAGGCAGGTGAACTGCCTGAGATCAGGAGTTGAAGACCAGCCTGGGAAATACGGTGAAACCCTGTCTCTACTAAAATACAAAAAATTAGCCAGGTGTGGTGGCGTGCACCTGACGACAAAGCGAGACTCCATCTCAAAAAAAAAAAAGAACCGCCACTTGGGTTTCTGGGCCAAGCCCGCCCACAAGCACATGGAAATGAGCTAAGTTGGGTCTGCCCAGAGCAGAGTCTGTGACTAGGATGAGGGGGCAAGAGTTTGGGCAAGTGAGCCCAGGAAGCAGGAGTGAGGGAGCAAAGCAGGAAAAGCCAATACAGGGTGCGTGGCTGAGGTCGCTCCCTGGCCCTTGGAACCACAGGACCCTGGAGAAGCCAGGGAATAGCCCCCAGATGGAGGAGAAAGCCTTGGCCCAAAATGCCCACCTCCTTGATGGAGGTTACCCCAAGGTTCCCCACAAAGAAGCTGGAGAAGGTTCTGAGGCGAATACAGAGAATGATGTGGCCTGGAGGTGGGAGGAGCTGGAGGCGCAGGTCAAGAGAGAGGTGGGGGACAGGTGCTGGCAGCACACAGGCAGCCATCACTGTGGCAAAAGGGATATGCACCGCCCGAGTCTTCTGCTCTTGGAGCCAGACACTGGACAGAAGCAAGTGCAGAGAGCACAACCCAGGGTGAACCCCTCTGTGTCCTGAATGCGCCCAGTTCCCAGGCCCCGCTAACCAGTGTGGGAGTGACGCCAGCCAGGAACTGCTTCCCATGCGATTATAGAGTCAAGGCCTGTGGCTTGTGGTCCACACTCAAGGAGCAGCCTAAAATTCCTCATGTCCTCCCCTGTGAGTGCCCCCCAACATGCTGGTCACTCATGGGTTCCAGGCCACTGGTCAGTTCTTTTCCATTTCAGAAAAAGAGCAATAAAGTACAGGGGTGACAAAGGTGTTCTCACACCCTCTTACCGTCACGTTGATCGTCTCGTACAGGCCCTGGGCTCTGGCTGTTCCCCCAAGAAGAGCCTGAGCTATAGAAATAAAGAGGTCGGAGTGGATGTCTGCGCCGTCCCTCCGGAACACAGGGCTTTTCTGCACCTAAGGCCAAACATGACAGATGCATGTGAAGATAAGTCCACTGCAGACTAAACACCAGCTGCATGCCTGGCCAGGCCCAAGCTCAGACCTGACAAACTACACACCCCTTCCATACATAAAGTGCAGTGTTGAGGGAAAGAACTGTCCTTCCAACAAGGAGACATGATCCCAGGCCCAGGAATGACATGTTCTACATATTTCAACACTGCAATGTTCTACACACTTGAAATGCCGAAATGGAAGCGTGCCTGGATTTCCTCAGTCTCAGATCAAGCCATTCAATCGTGAAGGGAAACAAAAATGTAAAACTGGCTTTTGAATTTTTTTTTTTAATCTTACTTTAGCCAGGCACAGTGGCACACACCTGTAATCCCAGCACTTTGGGAGGCCGAGGTGAGTGGATCACCTGAGGTCAGGAGTTTGAGACCAGACTGACCAACATGGTGAAACCTTGTCTCTACTAAAAATACAAAAATTAGCCAGGTGTGGTGGCGGGCCCCTGTAATCCCAGCTACTCAGGAGGCTGAGGCAGAAGATCCACTTGAACCTGGGAGATGAAGTTTGCATTGAACAGAGATCACACCACTGCTCTCCAGCCTGAGCAACAGAGCGAGACTCCACCTCAAAAAAAAAAAAAAAAAAAAAAAAAAAAATCTTACTTTATTAGAAAGTATAGGCCAGCCATGGTGGCTCATGCTTGTGATCCCAGCACTTTGGAAGGCTAAGGTGGGTGGATCACCTGAGGTCAGGAATTCGAGACCAGCCTGCCAACATGGTGAAACCCCATCTCTACTAAAAATACAAAAATTACCTGGGTGTGGTGGCGCATGCCTGTAGTCCCAGCTACTCAGGAGGCTGAGGCAAGAGAATCGCTTGAACCTGGGAGGTAGAGGTTGCAGTGAGCTGAGATCATGCCACTGCACTCCAGACTGGGCAACAGAGCAAGACTCTGTCTCCAGAAAAAAAAAAGAAAAAAAAGGGAAGAGTAAATAATATAACAAGCATGTCATACCCACAACCCAGTGGAGGTAACAAAATATCACAGGCCGGGCGCAGTGGCTCATACCTGTAATCCCAGCACTTTGGGAGGCCAAGGTGGGTGGATCATTTGAGCCCTGGGGTTTGAGACCACCCTGGGCAACATGGTGAAACCTCATCTTTACTAAAGATACAAAAGTCAGCCGGGCCTGGTGGCGTGTGCCTGTAGTCCCAGCTACTCAGGAGGCTGAGGTGGGAGGATCATCTGAGCCCAGGGAGTCTGAGGCTGCAGTGAGCCAAGACTGCCCCACTGCATTTCATCCTAGGCAACAAAGCAAGACCCCACCTCAAAAAATAAAGTAAAATAAAATAAAACATCATCAACACAGGTGAGTCTTGCCCTCCTCAGCTAACCACGACCCTGACTTTAACATTTATCATTCCTACGAGCTTCTACTTACTATGTATGTCCGTGTCCCTAAATAATACATAATGCCATCTCACAGGTTTTAAAACTTTACACAGATGGTCTCTGAGGCCCTACAGCCACTGGCAAGCTGCCTTCCATCCCTGCTGTCTGTACCTGCAACGCCTGGAGCATCCCTTGAGTGCAGCTCTCATTCTTTCCTTCCGACTGCCCTGCAGCAGCCTCTGACCACCACGGCTCACTGAGCCATTCTCTTGTTGGAGGAAGGCAGTGTCTTGCTACCATGGACAGGACTCTTGTGCACCCCTTTGTACCTATCGCCTGCTAGGCTTGTGTGGGTTTTTCTCAGGTGTACACATAGGAGGGCAATTGCCAGTAGAAGGCATTGTCTTCATTAATGTTTCCACCATCTCAGAAAACCAAGGTTTGCTCCTGTATACAGTATGTAAAATTGTAACTTTCACACTCACTGCCTCATCAACAATCTTATCATAAAAACACAAGATGTTTCCTGTATTTTTATGTGACCTGTATTTCTAACTTGTTAACATGTTGAAGAAGTTGTCTTCTCTCCACACAAGGCACAGAATCTTGAAGGTAACAAACAGCTAAAAACCACATCTAGGTGGCCACTGTGCCCCTCAGAAACATGAATGGCGAGACATGTTCCTGTGAAGCTTTGATTACGTGGGTGCAGCCTCAGCTACACCCACCCGAAGAGAGGAAGGGCCCAACAGAAGCTGTGCGGGGCAGGGCACCTACCCTGAACGTAATGAAAATTTCCCTTTTTCCCACAGGCATCCTCACGGTCTGGCCATCCTCGACTCCTACAAGGGACATTAGAAAGGGAGAAGTTAGGCAGGACGCGGTGGCTCACTCCTGTAATCCCAGCACTTTGGGAGGCCGAGGCGGGCAGATCATGACGTCAAGAGATCGAGACCATCCTGGCCAACATGGTGAAAACTGGTCTCTACTAAAAACTAACTGGGCGTGGTGGCACACGCCTGTAGTCCAAGCTACTCAGGAGGCTGAGGAAAGGGAATCGCTTGAACCCAGGAGGTGGAGGTTGCAGTGAGCCGAGATCACTCCACTATACTCCAGCCTGGCAACAGAGCGAGACTCCGTCTTAAAAAAAAAAAAAGAAAAAGAAAAAGAAAAAAAAAGAAAGGGAGCAGTTATTGTGAGACCTCCCACAGCACTTTCCACCCGAGATCCACTTGTAACCCACAGCTTCTTCCCCACTCCTGTTTCTTATTAACGAGGAACAATGTGATTATCTAAGAGGCACATGGGTAACCTTCCAGAGATGCAACACAGACACCTGATGACTGAGCACCTGCCTCAGGCCTGGTCTAGGCACTACCTCAGGGAGTTCATGGTCTCACTGGGGTGATGGGTGTTAACCAAAGGATAGCACTAATGCATAACTACAAACAGAGACATGCTCTTCAATGGAAATGCTCACAACTCTAGAGAAACAGACATCTAAACAACAGTAAAGCAGGCTGGGCGCGGTGGCTCATGACTATAATCTCAGCACTTTGGGAAGCCGAGGCGGGTGGATCATGAGGTCAGGAGATCGAGACCATCCTGGCTAACACGGTGAAACCCCGTCTCTACTAAAAATACAAAAAATTAGCGGGGTGTGGTGGCAGGTGCCTGTAGTCCCAGCTCCTCAGGAGGCTGAGGCAGGAGAATGGCGTGAGCCCGGGAGGCAGAGCTTGCAGTGGGCCGAGATCGGGCCACTGCGCTCCAGCCTGCGTGACAGAGCAAGACTCCGTCTCAAAAAAGAAAAAAAAAAAAGAACAGGGAGGAGGGTGTGAGGCTAGCTAGGGAAGGGATACTCAAGCTGGGATCTCCAAGATGAATAAAGTTAACCCAAAAAAGAAAGCAGAAAGTGAGTTTTGGGCAAGGGAACAGTAGACATGGAGTGAGGGGTGGGATCCGTGGGGCTGATGTAGATAGGGTGGCAGCAGGGACAATGATGGCTCCGGTGACTAAGACAGGGGAGAGAGGAGAGGAGCCCGGGGGTTGGAAGCTGCTCCCTGACCAGGAAGAAGCAGAGTAGGCACGTCAGGTCTCTTCTCCCCAGTGTGACATGCAAAGTGTAAATTTTAAGGATAACTGGCAGAGATAGAAAGATTCAAGGAGACTCCAGTTCCTCCTCCAGCCTGGGGCTCCAGGGCCTCAACCATAACTTCTACCAAGAGCCCACTCACACTCAGTGCGGTGGCCTCAGCCCTTTCCGCCCTCTCCACACGGTGCGGTGGCCTCAGCCCTGTCCGCCCTCTCCACACGGTGCGGTGGCCTCGGCCCTGTCCGCCCTCTCCACACAGTGCGGTGGCCTCGGCCCTGTCCGCCCTCTCCACACGGTGTGGTAGCCTCAACCCTGTCTGCCCTCTCCAAGCTCCTGGACATGGCGGGCCCAAGCACCCACCTGCAGGCACAGGGATCATCACTCGCTTTTTCTGCTTGGCTTGTCCTGCTCCCCTGCAGACCACACAGGGCGATACGATGATGGAGCCGCGGCCACCACATCTCCTACACGTGGAACGCATCACAAAAGGGCCTGTGTTGATGGTTTCCTGATAAAAACAAGAAAAATGGTAACCTAAGCACGCAGGTAAACTGATGGGTGGTTCTGGGACCACAATGTGCGTAAGAAAAATGTCTCTTTAAGGTTTGTTTTTTATGTGCATGTGCACTCAAACACACTGCCTAGGAACCCAGGTGCAGGGCCTCAATCTGTTCATCTGATTTTCTAGAACACACAAACTTCTGCACTCCAGATCATCAACTTGACCACACGACACTGAAAAATATGATACCGCCTCTCTACAGAAGTACCTGAAGACTCCTGGGAGCTGAGCAGTACATTTAAAAAAGATTATTTCCCCTTGAATTACAAAAGCAATTGTTAGAAAAATAAAGAAGAAAGTGACAACTGGATGCAATCCCCCGCCCCGCCCCCGGAGCTGCTGTGCTCTGGTTGCTGAGCCTGTGGTATCAGGGAAGGAGGAGCACAGGCTCGTCTCCTCAGGGTCACGGGGGAAAGACAGCCAGGCTGAGTTCACCAACTCCTCCAACTCCCAGCATACGTTCTCTGGGAGCAGTGCCACAACCAGCTCTTCTCAGTCAGTGGTGCAAGCCGTGGGAGGTGGAGTCTCGGGCAGAGCCTTACCATGCCGGAGCCGCCACAGTAGTGGCAATGCTGCACCTTGGTGCCGGGCTCGTTCCCCTTGCCGTCGCAGCGCTCACATGTGTCCATGATGTTCACGGTGAACTCCTTGTTGACCCCCTTTGCAGCTTGATTGAATGTCAACTCCATGAAGTACTAAAGAAACCAAGGGACAGCCTGTCAACTTTTGTTTGCAACGACCAAAACTGACGCTCGGCTCTAAAGGGAAAGGAGGGTACTGGCCCACATTTTCAGTCACTCTTTCACCACTGTACTTACTTGCACTCTGCCAAGTAAGCATAGGTAGGACTCACTGAATGAATTCTGCCCTACTCTTTGGGATTTTTAAGAGATAATGTATGACTTAAATGAAAACGTACTTACAACAGACTGAAAATGTTCACAGATAAATACTCGTACATGGCACTTAAAAACAGCCTGAATGATCCACAATCATAATTTAGATCATAAATACATCCCCTCTCTCTTCCACTCTGACAGTGTCTTATAAGGACATAAATGAGAGAGGATCAGCAGTGCCTTCCCACCGGACAGAACTCTCCTGGAATACTGTAGCAGATGAGAGACAACACTCACACCCTCATGGGCTCTGAAAGCCTTAGGTGCTACCTCATTATGCAACTGTTAAGAATACCATCAGAATGGACATACTCATTACTACCTATGCGATTTTTCAAATACTGAAATTATTTTCTACTAAAATGGCTGCCTCCAGATCACTCCATTTAAGCTGCCTTGCCTTTCTGAGAAACAGAAACTGATAAAAAAAATTTGTTTGACCCATACTTAGTCTAAAATTTGAATAATTCTTCCAAGTGAGGAACTTACTTCCTGAGGCTGATCAAACACGGTCTGGAAATCTCCAAATGAAGAGGATGAGAACTCGCCAAAGATCTTCCTGAACAGCTCCTCGGGGTCCACAGTGGGGCCTCCCTTCCAGTAGCTATGCTGGGAGCCGCTGGCCCCAGGATCGAAGCCTGCAGAGCCGTAGGCATCGTACTGCTTCCTCTTCACCTCATCACTCAAAACCTACAGTGAAAGGCAGAGCCACTGGGCATCCCAGGTCTACCAAGGCCCAGGAATACAGACAAGAGTTCACAGCAAATAAGGCAGCCATAACATTTATTAAGTGGCCCTGTGTGCAAACACATCCTATGAGGTTGGGGTGGGCCTGTGACTAGCACCTAGAAGAGGGATGAGATGACCAAACTGAATGCTAAGTGTAGGGCATGAAGTGCTTCCAAAAGTCTCACCAACTCTCCCGCCGTCGCGCATGCTCTGGAAATGTTTGTGTTGATCCTCGCTTGACCTCACAGGCACCCTGGATTCTTCACAGATTCACACTTCACCTCTCTCCTCAGGGGACATTACCTCGTAGAGAATTTATGCTTCCTACCCTTACCTTCATCGAAAGGTTTTCTGCAAGCCAGAACAACCGGAGTAACAGAAATAACAGCAACGACAATAGCAGTGGTGCAATCCTAGCTCACTGCAGCCTCAACCTCCCAGGTTGAAGCAATCCTCCTGCCTCAGCCTCCAGAGTAGCTGGGTCTACAGGTGCACACCACCAGTCCTGGCAAATTGTTTTAAGTTTTTGTAGAGACAAGGTCTTGCTATGTTGCCCAGGCTGCTTTCAAACTCCTGGCCTCAAGCGATCCTCCCACTTCGACCTCCCAAAATACTGGGATTACAGGCATGAGCCACTGGGCCTGGCCCACAAAACTGTTAATAAGGACTAACTACCTCAAAAAGGGAGATTAGGGAGGGACAAGGAAAAATGTAGTATTCACTTTGTATCTTTTTTTTTTTTTTTTGAGACGGGAGTCTTGCTCTGTCGCCAGGCTGGAGTGCAGTGGCGCGATCTCGGCTCACTGCAACCTCTGCCTCCCGGGTTCAAGTGATTCTCCTGCCTCAGCCTCCCGAGTAGCTGGGACTAAAGACATGCACCACCACGCCCAGCTAATTTTTTTGTATTTTTAGTAGAGACAGGGTTTCACCACGTTTGCCAGGACGGTCTCGATCTCTTGACCTCGTGATCTGTCTGCCTCAGCCTCCCAAAGTGCTGGGATTACAAGCGTGAGCCACCGTGCCTGGCCCTCACTTTGTATCTTTTTTTTATGTGTTTGTCTTACTTTTTTTTTCTTTAATTAAAAAGACACTGCCCTAGGCTGAGTATGGTGGCTCACACTTGTAATCCCAGGACTTTGGGAGGCCAAGGCAAGTGGACTGCTTGAGTTCATGAGTTCAAGACCAGCCTGGGCAACATGGTGAAACCCCATCACAAGAAAAATACAAAAAAATTAACCAAGAATGGTGGTGCATGCCTATAGTTCCAGCTACTTGGGAGGCTGAGGTGGGAGGATTGCTTGAGCACGGAGGTTGAGGTTGAGGCTGCAGTGAACTGTGATTGCACCATTGCACTCCAGCCTGGGCAACAAAGTGAGACACTATCTCAAAAAAATAGGCACTATCCTTAAGGCCAAACAGAAAAGAGTACGCTTCCTCCAAAGGAAAAGACACTTCCACCTAGAATGGAGGGGGACTAAGAAAGCAGGTGGAGGACAGCTTGGTGCCTAGGGTAACTTTTAGGGCACCCAGTTAAGATGCAAAGGAGGAAGGCTGGCAGAGGAGGAGACAGGTGGGAGTTCATGACTTCCTGGTGGGTTTTATCTCCTGGTTCCAGCCCTTCCCAAGGAATTGCTGCTCTTAGGTTCTGAGGCTCGGTCCTTTTAATAACATCCCCCTTGAAGACAGAAGTCAGCAACACGGTGGATTAGGACTCTCCAAAACTCATGCCCCTGGCAGAAACATCAGATCAACTAACCATGTGGAAAAACACATTCACAATAATAACACCCCCTCCGCCCCATTAAAAATTGAATCTTCTGGGTGCAGTGGGGAACCTGTAGTCCCAGCTACTCAGGAAGTTGAGGTTGAGGCAGGAAAACTGCTTGAGCCCAAGAGTTTGAGGTTGCAGTGAGCCGTGATCTCGCCACTACACTCCAGCCTAGGTAACAGAGTGAGACCTCAACTCTTTTTTTTTTTTTTTCGATTGGGAGTCTCTCTCTGTTGCCCAGGCTGGAGTACAATGGCGCAATCTTCAGCTCACTGATGCCTCCCGGGTTCAAGCAATTCTCCTGCCTCAGCCTCCTGAATAGCTGGGATTACAGGCACCAACCACCACACCTGGCTAATTTTTGTATTTTTAGTAGAGATGAGGTTTCACCATATTGCTCAGGCTGGTCTCTTGGCCAGGCTGGTCTCAAACTCCTGACCTCCTGATCCGCCTGTCTTGGCCTCCCAAAGTGCTGGGATTATAGGGATTATAGACGTGAGCTACTGCGCCTGGCTGAGACCTCAACTCTTGAAAAAAAAAAAAATTAATCTTATCTTCCATAGAAGCAGGTTCCAAGACTGTTTAGTTATGTTATCAATTAGTTTGAGTTACCTAATAAGAACATATTATTTTAAAATTACACTAGTAAATAAACTTTTCATTAGATCTAGTTGACAGATATTTACTCAAAAAAGATTTACTGAGTTGAGACTGTTCTTCTACGTGGCTGTCTACTCCTGTAGATATATGAGCTCCTATATATACTGAACCCCTTTAGGATGGCCAAAGTCGGGCAGGTCTGCTGCCTTGCACCTATAATCCTAGCAATTTGAGAGGCTGAGGCAGGAGGATCTCTTCAGCTCAGGAGTTCAAGACCAGCCTGGGCAACATAGAGGGACCCTGTCTCAAGCAAAAAAAAAAAAAAAAAAAAGAAAAGATCATCAAAAAATCTGGGAAAAAGGTCTACTTTCAGAAAACTATGGAAGTGGGGTCAATAGCTGTTTTCAGAGATGTATGCTTTGTCCTCTGATTACACTGACATTCTTCTAGGACAATAATGGGCTTCTACTTTTACAATAACCGCTATCCCCAAACAGCAGTGATGCCCTGAGGTGGAGGAAGGGGATGTCATTGAATAAGGGCTGAATTAATTAATCCAACTGTGAATTCCCAAATCCAGCTACAAGTGTAAATTACCTGGGGAACTTTATTAGTACAGATTATTGGATCCTGTTCTTTTTTTTTTTTTTTGAGACGGAGTCTTGCTCTGTCGCCCAGGCTGGAGTGCAGTGGCGCAATCTCAGCTCACTGCAAGCTCCGCCTCCCGGGTTCACGCCATTCTCCTGCCTCAGCCTCCCCAGCACCTGGGACTACAGGCACACGCCGCCATGCCCGGCTAATTTTTTGTATTTTTAGTAGAGACGGGGTTTCACCGTGTTAGCCAGGATGGTCTCGATCTCCTGACCTCGTGATCCACCCGCCTTGGCCTCCCAAAGTGCTGGGATTACAGGCATGAGCCACCGCGCCTGGCCTGGATCCTGTTCTTCATTGAGAGTCCAAGTTAGTCTTAGAATGTTGTTTTTTTTTTTTTAATTTTTTATTTTTTGAGAGAAGGTCTTGTTCTGTTGCCCAGACCATAGTTCTATGGCACAATCATGGCATCATGGGTCACTGCAGCTTTGAGCCCCTCAAGTGATGAACCTGACTCAGCCTCCCAAGTAGCTGGGTTTACAAGTGCGCCACCACCATGCCTGGTGATTTTTTTTTTTTTTTTTTTTTTTTTTGTAGAGACGTGGTCTTACTACATTGCCCAAGCTGGTCTCAAACTCCTAGGGTCAAGCCAACTCCTGAGGTCAAGTGATCCTCCTGCCTCAGTTTCCCAAAGTGCTAGGACTACAGGAGTGAGCCACCATGCTTGGCCTGGAATCTCTTTTTTTTTATTTTTTTTAACAAGATTACTTGGAGCAGGGACATGGCCTTCACACTAGACTGTATGACACACCAGGCTGTCCCAGGTAGCAATGCAATCTTTGATTAATACACATAGCTGAACAGCAGTGACCGCATGCACCGAAGTCATATTACCTCATAGGCTTCTGCCAGCTGGGAGAACTTCTCCTTGGCTTTGGGATCATCCTTATTTGTGTCAGGGTGATACTTCTTGGCAAGCTAAGGGAAAAACATGATAAATTACTCCAGATACAATGTGAACCCCAAATACCAGAAACAACAAAACCCCCAATACAACAGAACCCCAAATACCAGTCATAATTATGTTCCCTTTATAAAAGTTGTCTCTCGGCTGGGTGCAGTGGCTCACACCTGTAATCCCAACACTTTGGGAAGTGAAGGCAGGCAGATCACTTAAGCTCAGGAGTTCAACACCAGCCTGGGCAACACGGCGAAACCCCTCTCCACCAAAAATACAAAAAATTAGTCAGGCATGGTGGCACATGCCTGTGGTCCCAGCTACTCAGGAGGCTGAAGCACGAGAATCACTTGAACCTGGGAGGTGGAGGTTGCAGTGAGCAGAGATCGAGGCACTGCACTCCAGCCTAGGTGACGGAGTGAGATTCTGTCCGCCCCAAAAATAATAATAATAATGATCTGTTTTAATGTATCCATCTCTTAACTTGAGGGCAGGAACTGATTCTGATGTATCTTTGCCCTTAGCACCCAGCATGACTTAGAATAGGTAAATGAACAAAAAAGAAAAACAAATTTTTAAAAAGGGGGCCGGGTGCAGTGGCTCATGCCTGTTATCCCAGCACTTTGAGATGCTGAGCTGGGTGGATCACCAGAGGTCAGGAGTTTGAGAACAGCCTGGCCAACATGGCGAAACCCCATCTCTACTAAAAATACAAAAATTAGCCAGGTATGGTCACGCGCGCCTATAAACACAGGTACTCGGGAGGCTGAGGCAGGAGAATTGCTTGAGCCTGGGAGACAGAGGTTGCAGTGAGCCAAGACTGCACCACTGCACTCCAGCCTGAGCCACACGGCGAGACTCTGTCTGAAAAAAGAAAAAATTTTTAAAAAGGGAAGAAAATGACTGAATAAATAGACGTCTCTGCTGTTTCAATTATTTTTGTAGGTAAATAAAATACAGTAATTGCTACAGCTTTAACTGATCTTTTTACTTCCGTGCCTAAAAATCTGAATGGTTCTCTAAATTAAGTCTTTCTCTTAAATTATGTCTCTGGGACTTACTAAGGGCCTCAAATCAACTGTCGTGTGAGTCCAACCCAGCCTCCATCTTTTCAATCTTTTCCCACTCTTGGATCAGGCACCTGACTCTTGAGCTCAGGAAGAGACAGGCCATTCGCTCTTCACAGGCCAGGATCTCTGCTTCCTGTCCCCATGCCTCTGTTCATTCCATTACAACCCAATTAAAAGTGGGCAATGGATCCAAACACACGTTTCTCCAAAGACATACTAATAGCCAACATGCACAAGAAAGATGCTCACCATCATTAGTCATCAGGGAAAAGGCAAATCGAAACTCTAACGAGATAGCATTTCATATTCACTAGGGTCGTAATTAAAAAGACAGATGATAATAGTTAAGTGTTCACTGGGATGTGGAGAAATCATGGCCCTCATATGCTGCTGGTGGGAATGTAAAATGGTGCAGCTGCTTTGAAAAAGGCTGGCAGCTTCTCAAAAGGTTAAACATCCAGTTACCATATGACTCAGCAACTATACTCCTAAATATCCAAGAGAACAGAAAACGTGTCTACACAAAAACTTACATATGAATGTCTATATAGCAGCACTGTTCATGATAGCAAAAAGTGGAAAATATCCAAATGTCCATCAAACGATGAATAAACAAAATGTGATTAATCCACGCAACAGATTATTTGACCATAAAAAGGGATGAAGTATTGACACAAACTATAACACAGATGAACCCTGAAAACATTATGTGAATGAAAGAAGCCAAGACACACAAAAGGATACATATTGTATGATTCCCTGTATATGAATATTGAGAATAGGCAAATCCAAAGAGGCAGGATGCAGATTAGCAGCTGCTAGGGACCGGGGAGAGAGGACAATGGAAGGGGAGTGCTAATGAATACAGAGTTTCTTTTCGAGGTAATGAAAATGTCCTAAAGTTGACTGTGGTGACAGGTGCACAACTCCAGTGAACTGTGCACTTATAAAAAGCTGTCAATCCTACAATGGTGCCTCCAATATTGATTTTATTTTGTTGGTCAGAGCAAACCAAGGGTCTAGGAACCAGTGGTGTAGACATCTCGTATACAACTTTACTCAGCTACCCTAACTACCCTAATAGATCCTGGGATACAATGGGAATTTCACATTTTCCAGGTTAAGAAAGGGCCAGGCGCGGTGGCTCACGCCTGTAATCCCAGCACTGTGGGAGGCTGAGGCAGGTGAATCACCTGAGGTCAGGAGTTTAAGACCAGCCTGACCAACAAAGTGAAACCGCGTCTCTACTAAAAATACAAAAAAAAATTAGCCGGGTGTGGTGGCAGGTGCCTATAGTCCCAGCTACTTGGGAGGCGGACACAGGAGAACTGCTTGAACCCAGGAGGCAGAGGTTGCAGTGAGCCGAGATTGCGCCACTGCACTCCAGCCTCAGCAACGGAGTGAGACTCCATCTCAAAAAAAAAAAAAAAAAAGAAAGGAAAGGAAGTAATTCTAAACCTCTAAACTTTTATCTGGATGCAAAGAATAACTACCTAAAACTTAGACTAGCATATCTACTGATTCAGAAAATACAGATTAAATTTAATTACGAAAACAGCTCTAGAAAAAAAAACTTCTTAAAATCTCTGGTTTGGACTCGCCTCTTTTTTCTGAAGCACCAACCTCTAAAGCACTGTGCATCGAAAAACAGTCTAGCAAAGTCCAGCTTTATCACACCCTTCTATACTATCAGCTCATGAGACCTATCCATATGGGCACATACGCTGTACTGATCAGGATCACATGGGATCAACAACATTCCTACCACAATTTGGTCACCAAAACCTGACTTCCATACAGACCTGATAATAGGCTTTCTTGATCTCTTTCTGGCTGGCATTTCGAGGCACTCCTAATATCTGGTAATAATCTTCTTTGGCCAAAGGGGCACTCGTGTGGAAGGAGGCAGTACAAATGAAAGGGTAATGTTTTGTTCCTAAAAAGGAAAAAACAAAGAAAATCACTCTGGCAATGTTCTCAACAGAAGAAAACTGTGAGTACATGACCCCCCAGGCTATATCTGTGAAGGAACAAACAAACTGATAAGGTTTGGCTGTGTCCCCACCCAGATCTCATCTAGAATTTTACTTCCCATAATCCCCACGTCATGGGAGGGACCTGATGGGAGGTAATTGAATCACAGGAGCGGTTACCTCCATGCTGGTCTCGCGATAATAAGTTCTCATGAGATCTGATAGTTTTATGAGGGGCTCACCCTTTTGCTCATTCTTCCTGCTGCCATGTTAAGAAGGATGTGTTGGCTTCCCCTTCCGCCACGATCGCTGAGGCCTCCCCAGCCATGCTGAACTGTTGAGTTAAATAAACCTCTTTCCTTTAAAATTTACCCAGTCTTAGGTATGTCTTTATTAGCTGCATGAGAACAGACTAATACACAGGCTACAGCTTTAGGGCTGTTCCCTAATGCACTTCAATAATGGCTAAGGAAGCCACAGTATTCAATTAATATTAAACTATGTCAGAGTATTGGATGAGGCTGATTCTCCTCGCTTATACTACTGGAGTGGTCTCAGTAAACCACTAAAGGAATAATACTCCTGACTGGGAGATGATTAAAAAGGGATTCAGCTCCCCCCTCTTATGCCACATGAGCACTTACCATTTGCTAGGTATTTTCATATTTTCATATTTTTCTGTCACATTTAATGCTTAACAACTCCCCACATTCTTTTCCCTCTATCTTGCAGCCTTGGGTATCTACTTAAGGAGCAGTTCTCAAGACTGCGCTCCCTGGACCAACAGCATCATTAGACTGATGAAAACACAGATGTTCAAGCCCTACTCCAGACATTCACCAGAAACTCAGGAGGTCTCCACCCACTAGATGCCAGTAGAGAACTCCCCGTCTCCAGGCATTGCCAAATGTCCCCTGGGAAGTAAAAGTGTCCCCTGCTGAGAACCAATGACAACTCAATCTAAGAAGGTCGGGGAAGAACTTCTAGGCATCAGCTGTTAAGCTGCAGAAACTGGCTAAGCTGCCCAGGAAAGCATTTGCCACTTTCAGTGGAAAACAAATGGCGGTTACTAACTAGGATGACTTTGTACTTTGGATCTGGATTCACAGCACCTTTTTTAATAGCAAGACACCAACTGCTTAAGAAACAAGGATGTTTTAGTTCATCCACTTAACAGATAGGAAGAGCAGGTTTTTTGTTTTTTGAGATGGAGTCTCGCTCTGTCGCCCAGGCTGGAGTGCAGTGGCGCGATCCTGGCTCACTGCAAGCTCCACTTTCCGGGTTCACGCCATTCTCCTGCCTCAGCCTTCCAAGTAGCTGGGACTATGGGCGCCTGCCACCACACCCGGCTAATTTTTTCATATTTTTAGTAGAGACGGGGTTTCGCAGTGTTAGACAGGATGGTCTCAATCTCCTGACCTCATGATCCGCCTGCCTCGACCTCCTAAAGTGCTGGGATTACAGGCGTGAGCCACCGTGCCCGGCAGGCTTTTTGTTTCTTTGTTTTTTGAGACGGAGTTTCGCTCTTCTTGCCCAGACTGGCATGCAGTGGTGCGATTTTGGCTCACTGCAACCTCCGCCTGCTGGGTTCAAGCGACTCTCCTGCCTCAGCCTCCCAAGTAACTGGGACTACAGGCGTGTGCCACCACGCCCAGACTGGAGGTGTTTTAATAGATGAAATCTGTTTAAAAAGTGAATAAGCCGGGCCGGGTATGGTGGCTCCTGCCTGTAATCCCAGCACTTTGGGAGGCCAAGGCGGGTGGATCACCTGAGGTCAGGAGTTAGAGACCAGCCTGACCAACATGGAGAAACCCCATCTCTACTAAAAATAAAAAATTAGCCGGATGTGGTGGTGCATGCCTGTAATCCCAGCTAGTAAGGAGGCTGAAGCAAGAGAATCACTTGAACCTGGGGGGCAGAGGTTGCAGTGAGCCAAGGTCGCGCCATTGCACTCCAGCCTGGGCAACAGGAGCGAAACTCCATCACAGGAAAAAAAAAGAAATAAAAAAGAAATAAAAATAAGCCTGGGCACAGTGGCTCTCGCCTGTAATCCCAGCACTTTGGGAACCTGAGGCGTGAGGATTGCTTGAGCCCAGGAGTTCGAAACCAGCCTGGGCAACACAGAGACCCTGTCTCTATTAAAAATAAATAAATAAATGGATCAAAGACTTGAACTTATATGACATACTAGATATTTGTAAATAAACTTATCACATGGAAAAAAAAGAGAGAGAGACAGAAATAGGCTAAAGAGGACTTTGAATCCATACAGATTTATACCTATAACTAAACTAGATGGCAGTGGTGGCAGTGGTGGTTAGAGATGATAATGATTAATGGGGCCTAGGAATAGGAAGGGCCTTACAGCTATGCTAAGGAGTCTGGATTTTATCCTAAGAGCAATAGGGAGCCACTGCAAATGTTAAACAAAGAACCCATTAGGTTTGCATGAGAAACAACTCTAGGCCGGGCAAGGTGGCTCACGCCTATTGTAATCCCAGCACTTTGGGAGGCCGAGGCGGGTGGATCACTTGAGGTCAGGAGTTCGAGACCAAGCTGGCCAACATGGTGAAATCTTGTCTCTACTAAAAATACAAAAATTAGCCGGTCATGGTGGCGCACGCCTGTAATCCCAGCTACTTGGGAGGCTGAGGCATGAGAATTGTTTGAACCTGGGAGGCTGAGGTTGCAGTGAGCCAAGATCGCGCCATTGCACTCCAGCCTGGGCGACAGAGCAAGACTCCACCTGAAAAAAAAAAAAAAAAAAAAAAAAGAGAAACAACTCTAGGAAGCCTGGGAGACTACTCGAAGTTAATCAGCACAAAACACAACCAGAGGTTGGTTGAGCACATCCAAGTAGGAGGCCAGGTAAAGGATGATCAGACAGGAGAATGAATAGGAATGGTCAGGATACTTAAAATTAGAAATAGGAAATAAATCCGTGTGTTTGGCACACCCAATATCCTCGGGATACAAAAAGCACACTGGAAGTAGTAGGGGTCAGGAGACCACTTTGTGTTTCTTCAGTCAGACTTGAGAAAACACTAGACCTGACTTATTATTGAACTTGTACTCAACCCTCTTTTTATTTCGGAGTAAGGGGTTGCCCGGCCCAGTCCAGCCTCTCTCTCACCACTCATTCCAATGCCAGAAGGCTGAGGCTGGTAGTGACCTGTGGCAGCTGTGGCTTCAACATTATGGGCAGAGAACACGGACAGGAGTTAGTACAGAGATAGTAACACACAAAACTGCATGTGGATAAAGACAAATCACGTTTAATTACAAGATTGATGGCTTTGTTTTTTCTTTTTTTGAGACAGAGTCTCACTCTGTCGCCCAGGCTGGAGTGCAGTGGTGTGATCTCGGTTCACTGCAACCTCCATCTCCCAGGTTTGAGCGATTCTTCTGCTTTAGCCTCTCAAGTAGCCAGGACTATAGGCGCACACCACCACACCTGGCTAATTTTTGTATTTTTAGTAGGTAAGAAGTTTCACCATGTTGGCCAGGCTGGTCTCGAACTCCTGACCTCAAGTGATCCGCCGGCCTCATCCTACCAAAGTGCTGGGGTTACAGGCATGAGCCACCATCCCCAGTCTGATGACTTTTGACATTATCCAAAGGGCATCAATGATTAACAATAATTAGAGTTCATTTAATAGACTATTTTATCAGATATGACCAGTAAATGTCCTGTCCTTTTTAGAACAACCCAGAATAAAATAAGCCTCCAAGTCGTTCTAAGAATGGCCAACCCACTGTCCAACAACTGCTTTCTTTTTTTTTTTTCTGACAGGGAGTTTGTCTCTTGTTGCCCAGGCTGGAGGGCAGTGGCGCGATCTCGGCTCACTGCAACCTCTGCCTCCTGGGTTCAAGCGATTCTCCTGCCTCAGCCTCCCGAGTAGCTGGGATTACAGGAACCCGCCACCACGCCTGACCAATTTTTTCTATTTTTAGTAGAGACAAGCTTTGGCCATCTTGGCCAGGCTGGTCTCAAACTCCTGACCTCAGGTGATCGACCCACCTCCCAAAGTAATGGGATTGCAGGCATGAGCCACCATACCTGGCCACCAACAACTGCTTTCTTTCTGCTTGGAAGAAAAGTCACATCTAAAATGTTGTTATGTCATCTTACTACTAGATTTGAGACAAGATCACAGACTAGTGTTTGGACGCTGAGGTAATGACCTTTTCAAATTTTTTTTTTTTTAAGAGACAGGGGTCTCATTATGTTGCCTAGGCCAAATTCAAATTCCTGGACTCCAGCAATCCTCCCACCTCAACCTCCTGAGTAGCTAGGACTATAGAGGCTCGCCACCACATGGCTTCTCAGTTGATGACTTAATTAATTTTTTGGTAGAGAAAGAGTCATACTCTGTCGCCCAGGCTGGAGTGCAGTGGCATCATCATGGCTCACTGCAGCCTCAATCTTCTGGGCTCAAGTGAAACTCCCACCTCAGCCTCCCAAGCAGCTGGGAGTACAGGCAGTTGCCACCATAGTTGGCTAATTTTTTTTTTTTGAGACACAGTTTTGCTCTTGTTGATCAGGCTGTAGTGCAATGGCACTAACTCGGCTCACGGCAACCTCCGACTTTCACGTTCAAGCAATTCTCCTGCCCCAGCCTCCCGAGTACCCGGGTTTACAGGCATGCGCCACCAGGCCTGGCTAATTTTGTATTTTTTGTAGAGACGGGGTTTCTCCATGTTGATCAGGCTGGTCTCAAACTCCTGACTTCAGGTGATCCGCCCGCATAGGCCTCCCAAAGTGCTGGGATTACAGGCGTGAGCCACCATGTCCGGCCACAGTCAGCTAATTTTTAAAAATCTTTTTGTAGGCCGGGCGCGGTGACTCACACCTGTAATCCCAGCACTTTAGGAGGCTGAGGTGGACAGATCATGGGTAAAGAGATCGAGACCATCCTGGCCAATATGGTGAAATCCAGTATCTGCTAAAAATACAAAAATTAACTGGGAGTGGTGGCACGTGCCTGTAGTCCCAGCTACTCAGGAGACTGAGGCAGGAGGATCACTTGAACCCAGGAAGCGGAGGATGCGGTGAGCCGAGATCACGGTGAGTCAAGACCATGGTGAGCCGAGATCGCACCACTGCACTCCAGCCTGGCTACAGAGCAAGACTCCGTCTCAAACAAACAAACAAACAAAATCTTGGCCGGGCGCGGTGGCTCACACCTGTAATCCCAGCACTTTGGGAGGCGGAGGCGGGTGGATCACGAGGTCAGGAGATCGAGACGTCCTGGCTAACACAGTGAAACTCCATCTCTACTAAAAATACAAAAAATTAGCTGGGCGCAGTTGCAGGTGCCTGTAGTCCCAGCTACTCGGGAGGCTGAGGCAGGAGAATGGCGTGAACCCGGGAGGCGGAGCTTGCAGTGAGCTGAGATAGCGCCACTGCACTCCAGCCTGGGCAACACAGCGAGACTCCGTCTCAAAAAAAAAAAAAATTCATTCTGTTGGCCAGGTGCAGTGGCTGATGCCTGTAATCCCAGCACTTTGGGAAGCTGAAGCAAGGGAATCACTTTAGCCCAGCCTGGGTAACATGGTGAAACCCCATCTACAGAAAACTAGCTGGGTGTGGTGGTGCATGCCTGTAGTCCCAGCTACTCAGGAGGCTGAGGATGGAGGATCGATTGAACCTGGGAGGTCAAGGTTGCACTGAGTTGTAATTGTGCCTCTGCACCAGTCTGGGCAACAGGAGGCCCTGTCTTAAAAAATAATTAAATACATAAATAATCATTCTCTTAACCAAACACACATCCAATCTCTTTGTTCTCTGCCATCTCCTCAGTGCCCAGAACAGTGGCTGGCAAACAATTGGCCTCAATTAATACCTGTGAATGAATGAATTTTCAGACAGACGCTCCAAGGGGTTAAATAATACACCCCGCTCACACACGCTGGGGAAGTTCACCCCTGAAGCCCAGGCTCTTTTCTTTACATTGCATGAAGTAACCACAATTACTGATACTTTAACGACTGTCTACTATGTAACTATTACAAACTGGATTGCAACAGGAAGTTAGTTGGTATAAATTATCTTGTCAGGGCCCTTTAATTAATCTTTATAAATTTATAGATAGCTTAAATATCATTTGCACAAATTCTAGAGGACACAAAACTAGCACAATTCAGGTACGTACAACACATAGCACAAAACACACGGCATAAGAAAACACGGCTAAGCAGGGCACGGTGGTTCACGCCTGTAATCCCAGCACTTTGGGAAGCCAAGGGGAGGCGGATCACCTGAGGTCTGGAGTTTGAGACCAGCCTGGCCAACATGGCGAAATCCCGTCTCTATTAAAGATACAAAAATTGGCCAGGCGTGGTGGCGCATGCCTCTAGTTCCAGCTACTGGGGAGGCTGAGGCAGGATAATCTCTTGAACCCAGGAGGCGGAGGTTGCAATGAGTCGAGATTGAGCCACTGCACTCCGGCCTGGGCAACAGAGCAAGATTCAGTTTCAAAGAAAAAAGAAAGAAAAGAAAAGAAAACATGACTAAGCACTTCAAGACTTAATGTATAATTCAGTGTCATCTCAGGCAATGAAATCAAGCCTCCACCTCCTTGTGACATTTATAAGTGGTTTAACATCTAATCCTCAGTATCTTTATGAAATGGAATAACAGTGCCTATCATGTGGAAATGTGATGTAAGGGGAAAACCATGCCTGGCCAACAGTAAGTGCTCAATAAATGTCTGACTGTGTTATTATTACAATCACCAACTAAAGACTTCTAAAAAGATTGTTAACTGTGCCCTTCAATTAGCACCACGTGGTAGAAAGAGCGTAAACTATGACATGACTGCTTTGGGTTTGAGACAACTCTTCTAGTCTAACTCCATGACCTTGGGCTGGTCGATTCCTCCGTTGAATCTCAGTTTCTCATTCTTTAAAATGTTGATGACGGCAGGCATCTTGCAGGGTTGTTGTAACAAAGTACCTAGGCCTCTCCGAATGGCAGTTAGCTCTTCCCTTCCGCTACGGGCTAGAGGGTGGAGAGATGGGAAAGGAAGAGGACGAGGGAGCAGCGGCCTCCAGAAATGTTGACAGAGAGGTGAAGGTTCACGATCTACGGGGCGTTTCATCACCGCCGCCGGGGGCTCCACGCTTCTCTCCCTTCCTTGACGGCTGAGCAGCCACTGGGGCCTCCCCGCCTCCTGCCTGTCTGTGTCTCCGGCAATTGTGCATCCGCGTCGGAAGACACCCTCCACCCCACTACCCCTGCAGCCGTAGTCACAGCGAGGAGACTCACTCCTTTCTAGGCCCTGAAACCGCCACTCGGAAGTTGGAACCTGCCCTCACCTGTCAGGCTGACACCAGGTCTCAATGTCAGCAGCGCTCGGGGGCCGCGAGAGGTCAGGGAAGACGCAAAGGCGGGGACGCTCAGCTTGCGGCTCAGCCATGCCCCCACCACGCCCTCCCTGGGCGGCCGGGCCCCTCTACCCGATATAGCCGGCAGCCGCGGGGTCCCCACAACCACCAGCAACCAGCGTGTGGAGCACCGCGCAGCCATCTTGGCCCGGAGACACTGCGCCTGCGCCGCCCGGCTCTAGGGGGCCTCGCGGGAACGGCGGGCGCGCGTAGAGGCGCATGCGTCGCGCACGCGCAGCCGCACCGTACGCGTAGCCGCAGCCAACGCGCCTTCCGGGTGGCCATCGCCGAAACGGGGTTTGCTCTGAAGAGTGTTGTTAGGTAGACTCGCCGTGCAGAACCTCCTTATTCTGTGCTAGACAACCAATGAGTGTACGTTATCGGTGTAAGGACGTGGTTGAATGTAGCCGAACTTAAGTGGTCCGAGAGTTCTGACTAAGGGCGAGACTACAAGTCCCAGCATACAACGCGGCCCTCCGTCGCGCCGCTCCCAGCATGTAGTGCGTGGTTTCCTCCTGCTGACCCTGAGACTTACGACGAATTGCGTGAGTTCTACTCATGCCGTCTCCGCGCGCTTCTAGTAAATCTTCGTCGCCACCCCCAAAATCCTGGCCGCAGCCTCACTTTCTCTTAGGCTGATTCCCCACCCGCCTCCTCTAACAAGACTCAGTTCTCCTTTTTTTCTTTTTTTTTTTTTTTTGACAGAGAGTCTCGCTCTGTCGCCAGGCTGGAGTGCAGTGGCGCGATCTCAACTCACTGCAACCTCCTCCTCCCGGGTTCAAGCAATTCTCTGCCTCAGTCTCCCGAGTAGCAGGGATTACAGGCGCGTGCCACCACGCCCGGCTAATTTTTTTGTATTTTTAGTAGAGATGGGGTTTCACCATCTTGGCCAGGCTGGGTCTTGAACTCCTGACCTCGTGATCCACCCGTCTCGGCCTCCCAGAGTGCTGGGATTACAGGCGAGAGCCACCGCGCCGACCTCAGCTCTCTCCTTAAGCGTGTTAGCCTTCTCCAAACCTGCAGTGAACTTGCTGGTTCAGAATGGGAGCCGTGCTGCCCAAAAACTAAATTAGTAAAACTTGTGAGCGCCTACTGTGTGTCATGCATGTTCTAGAATATCGGGGATACAGTGATGCATGATACACCATCCCTGCTCGGGAGGAGCAAACAATGACTCGAGAGAGGCTCCTTAGCAACTAACAATGTTAAATGCTATCACAGGAATAAGCACTGTTACAGTCATACAAGGTGAAGGAGTCATTCCATTTCTAAAATGGGAGAGAGGAAGTTTGGGATGTCAGGGCTTCTAAGAGGTAAGATTGAAACTGAACATCGATGAAAAGTGTGTCAGGTAGGGATGGAGTATTCCAAGTAGCCTGAACTTAAGAAACAAATGTCTAAGATATGAAAGTGTTTGCCTTCTTTGCTTAAACCCTAAATTTAAGAGTATGTGATGAGGCCGGTCGCGGTGACTCAAGCCTGTAATTCCAGCATTTTGGGAGGCCGAGGTGGCGGCGGATCACGAGGTCAGGAGTGCCAGACCAGCCTGGCCAACATGGTGAAACCCCGTCTCTACGAAAAATACAAAAATTAGCCAGTCATGGTAGCACGCACCTGTAGTCCCAGCTACTCGGGAGGCTGAAGCAGGAGACTCGCTTGAACCCAGGAGGCGGAGGTTGCAGTGAGCCAAGATCGCGCCACTGCACTCCAGCCTGGGCAAAAGAGAGAAACTCCATCTCAAAAAAAAAAAAAAAAAAAAAAAGTGGCCGGGCGCAGTGGCTCATGCCTGTAATCCCAGCACTTTGGGAGGCCAAGGCGGGCGGATCACCTGAGGTCCGGAGTTCGAGACCAGCCTGACCAACATGGAGAAACCCCGTCTCTACTAAAAATACAAAATTAGCCGGGCGTGGTGGCACATGCCTGTAATCCCAGCTACTCCGGAGGCTGAGGCAGGAGAATGGCTTGAACCCGGGAGGTGGAGGTTGCAGTGAGCCGAGATCACGCCATTGCACTCCAGCCTGGGCAAAAAGAGCGAAACTCTGTCTCAAAAAAAAAGTATGTGATGAGATGAGGCTAGGAAGGGAGACCTGACCTGGTTAGTCTTGCAAAGGACTTTCAATTTTCACACTCCCACCATCATAACCACCTCAAGCAATGGGAAAAAAACCTGAGGATTCTTGGTTGGATTTAAAACAAACTGTGCTCATAAATCTTCACCCCCATCCCCAAAGCCTGGGAATCTGTGCTACTCCCCCTCCCCCCTACTCCCAGCATTGTACACCAAATTTTTGTGTACGTGGATGTTAATTTGGGTAGATACCCATAGCTTTCGTCAAATTCTCCACAGGCATTGAGACTCGAAGATTAAAAACCACCGGTCCTGCCAGGCACGGTGGCTCACGCCTGTAATCCCAGCACTCTGGGAGGCTGAGGCAGGCGGATCACCTGAGGTCAGCAGTTCGAGACTAGCCTGACCAACATGGAGAAACCCCGTCTCTACTAAAAATACAAAATTAGCTGGATGTGGTGGTGCATGCCTGTAATCCCAGCTACTCGGGAAGCTGAGGCAGGAGAATTGCTTGAACCCAGGAGGCGGAGGTTGCGGTGAGCCGAGATCGCGCCATTGCACTCCAGCCTGGGCAACAAGAGTGAAACTCCCTCTCAAAAAAAAATAATAATAATAAATAAATAAAACCACCAGTCCTTTGAAGAACAGTGACCAAGCTATTGTAAATTGCAAGTAATAGTTGGAGAGAGTTTGGGCTACGGAATGGGGAGGACTGAGATGAACAAGGGTGTTGGGAGGTGAGCAAGAGTTCCTTTAATACATTCAGCAAATACTTAAATGACCAGCATAGTGATGAAGAGTATGGGTTCTGGGCCAGGCACAATGGCTCACGCTTGTAATCCCAGCACTCTGGGAGGCTGAGGCGGGCGGATCACCTGAGGTCAGGAGTTCAAGACAAGCCTGGCCAACACGATGAAACCCTGTCTCTACTAAAAATACAAAAATTAGCCGGGAATGGTGGCAGGCGCCTGTAATCCCAGTACTCGGGAGGCTGAGGCAGGAGAATTGCTTGAACCCGGGAGGCAGAGGTTGCCGTGAGCTGAGATAGTGCCACTGCACTCCAGCCTGGGTGACAGAGTGAGACTTTGTCTCAAAAAAAAAAGATACGGGTTCTGACTGGGCGCGGTGGCTCATGCCTGTAATCCCAGCGCTCTGGGAGGCCGAGGAGGGCAGATCACAACGTCAGGAGTTCAAGACCAGTCTGGCCAACATAGTTAAACCCCGTCTCTACTAAAAATACAAAAATTAGCCAGGTATGGTGGCAATGCCTGTATTCCCAGCTACTCGGGAGGCTGAGGCAGGAGAATTGCTTGAATCAAGGAGATGGAGGTTGCAGTGAGCCAAGATTGCGGCACTGCACTCCAGCCTGGGCGACAGAGTGAGGCTCTGTCTCAAAAATAAAGAGAAAAAGAGTATGGGTTCTGTGCTAGGCATGGTGGCTCATGCCTGTCAGTCCCTGCACCTTGGGAGGCCAAGGCAGGAGAATCACTTGGGCCCAGAAGTTCAAGACCAGCCTTGGCAACATAGCAAGACCTCATCTTTACAAAAAAAATTTTTTTTAATTGGCCGGGCATGGTGGCGCATGCTTGTGATCCCAGTTATTTGGGAGGCCGAGGTGGGAGGACCACTTCAGTCCAGGAGTTCAAGGCTACAGTGAGCTATGATAGTGCCACTGCATTGCAGCCTGAGCAACAGAGCAAGACACTTTCTCAAAAAAAAAAAAAAAGTATAGCTCTGGAGTCAGACAGCCTGGGATTGAATTCTAGCTGTGCCACTTACCAGCTGTGTGTCCTTGGGCAACTTACTTCACTCTGTTCTTCTGTTTCCTTTTCTCTATAATGGGGACATAGGCCGGGCACGGTGGCTCACACCTGTAATCCCAGCATTTTGAGAGGCGGAGGTGGGAGGATTGCTTGAGTCTGGGAGGCTGAGGCTGCAATGGGCCATGATTGTGCCACCGCACTCCAGCCTGGGTGACAAATGGAGACCATATGCCAAATAAATAAATGAGGACTTAATAGTAACGACGTCGGCCAGGCGTGGTGGCTCACGCCTGTAATCTCAGCACTTTGGGAGGCCGAGGTGGGGGGATCACCTGAGGTTCAAGAGCAGCCTGGCCAACATGGTGAAACCCCGTCTGTACTAAAGAGTACAAAAATTGCCGGGTGTGGTGGCTTACGCCTGTAATCCTAGCACTTTGGGAGGCCGAGGCAGGTGGATCACCTGAGGTCAGGAGTTCAAGACCAGCCTGGGCCACTTGGTGAAACCCTGTCACTACAAAAATACAAAAATGAGCCGGGCACAGTGGCACGTGCCTATAATCCCAGCTACTTGGGAGGCTGAGGCATGGGAATCACTTGAACCCAGGGGGTGGAGGCTGCAGTGAGCTGAGATTGCACCACTGCACTCCAGCCTGGGCAACAGTGAGACTCTGCCTCAAAAAAAAAAAAAAACATTTCACCAGGTGTGGTGGCGCGCACCTGTAGTCCCAGTTACTGGGGAGACTGAGGCAGGAGAATCACTTGAACCTGGGAGGCGGAGGTTGCAGTGAGCCGAGATCACGCCACTGCATTCCAGCCTGCACAACACAGCAAGACTCTGTCTCAAAATAAAGCAAAACAAAAAATAGTAATGTCCTCAAAGGGTCATCTGAGTGAAATAATCATGTAAAGGCTTCCTATAGTACTTGATGTGTAGCCATTGCTCAATCTGTGTTGGCCCCATGTGCCAAGCTGTACTAAGCACTGAGGATACTAAGAACTCAGACAGAGTTGCTTACTCACGGGGAGCCCAAAATTTAGGGGAAATGGGGGTTGGGGGAATGCTGCTGGTTGAGAAGAACAACTTTCAAGTATAGAAGCTGAAAACAAGAGCCAAAAGGACTTTCATTTACTACCTCAGAGTGAGTGAGGAACTAGAGGAGAGCTCAGTAATATGAAAACTGTCACCGTTGTAACTTCCCCCCCTTTTTTTCTTTGTATTTTCGTTTATCCCCCATCTATTTCCCCATAATGATGAACAGTAAAAATCCTCCACGTTGAAATGGTGTGTGTGTTCTTGTTTTCAGGGATAGCAGGAAGGCTGATGGTTGGGGAGCCAGTATTTTCTATTATGAAGCAGAGAACTCTTAAGGAGTGGAGTGGATGACGGTAATTACCAAAAGAGAGGACAAAGTCCTTGGGATCTGCCACACAGAAGAAAGAAAAACATGGGGAAGACTCCCAGCTGAGAGCAGCCTGGGCCTATGCCTGGTCTCTTTTTGGTTAGACTTTATTATTATTTATTTTTGAGACAGTGTTTTGCTCTTGTTGTCCAGGCTGGAGTGCAATGGCACGATCTTGACTCACTGCAACCTCCACCTCCTGGGTTCAAGCGATTCTCCTGCCTCAGCCTCCTGAGTAGCTGGGATTACAGGCATGCACCACTGCACCCAGCTAATTTTGTATTTTTGGTACAGATGGGGTTTCGCCATTTTGGCCAGGCTGGTCTCGAACTCCTGACCTTAAGTGATCTGCCCGCCTCAGTCTCCCAAAGTGCTGAGATTACAGGCATGAGCCACTGTTCCCTGGCTTTGTTTTCTATTTTGATATGAGCACAACCCTATGAGGTAGGTAGCGGGAGGACTATTCCCATTTTTACAAACAGACACCACCCCGCCCACAAAGAAAAAAAACAACAATAAAATAAGCTCTGAAAGATGAAAAGACTTGTCCAAGGCCACATAGCTAGTAAGTGAGTGAATCAAGACCCAAGCCCAGGTCTTCTCACAATAAAACCGTGTTTTTTTCCTTTAAACCACGTGCCTATCAATCGTCATTGCGATCAGTATCTCCCAAGCATATGGCTCTTGGGAGTTTCTGAAGTACTTTCTCATGCTTATTTTCATTTGCTTTTCACAACAAAAGAGAGGCAGGGCAAGCATTTATTACTACCATGGGTACAAACTGCTGCCCTGCCTTTCAAGGACTTCTGCTGCAACTGGACACAAATGGATCCATCCCAGGCTTGTTGCCAAAGACTGCAGAAGCCACAAGCTACACCTATCCTCAGTGCCAGTCAGAATATGATCCCGTGTTCTCCAGGCAGAAGCTCAAAAATGTGAGCTTTAAGGAGAAACAGGCCGGGCACAGTGGCTCACGTTTGTAATCCTAGCACTTTGGGAGGCCGAGGTGGGCAGACAGCCTGAGCTCAGGAGTTTGAGACCAGCCTGGGCAACATGGCAAAATCCCATATCTACTAAAAATTCAAAAATTAGCCAGGCATGGTGGTATGCACCTGTAATCCCAGCTACTCGGGAGGCTGAGGTAGGAAAATCGCTTTAATCCAGGAGACAGGTTGTGGTGAGCTGAGATCACGGCAGTGCACTGCCTTGGCAACAGAGACTTTGTCTCAAAAAAAAAAAAAAAAGAAAGGAGAAACAAATGTTACTTGCAAAGGGAACACAAAGTCGTAAGCGTTTCCCCCTCCACACTTTCATTTCACTAGACCAGCAATTCCACAGAGCCCTTTCCCCATCTCCTGAGCTGTGGATATCTGTGAGAGCTGCGAAGGGGTTTAATGGTGCTCCCCGACAGTGCTGGGCTGAAGGCAATGGGAGACAAGACGGTCTCTGTGATTTCTTGCTGAAACCACTGATCATTTGAAGTATAATGGGACTGGCCAAGTTCATGGCTGCCAATGGCTGCAACTCTCCCATGTGAGCTCAGAGATCTTTTACAGAGGGCGGAAGAGCCTGAGCCCAGCTCTTCAGGGGCATGATTTGTCTTAAGTGTAGCATTTTCTTTACTTCACACAGAGTATAGGACAATTCCAAGTGGGTGAGGAATGTGTGGTCCAGATGTTCTGGTCTGTGATGTCTGTAGCAGGTGCAGTTCCCTATGAAAGGGGATGATGAGCTGTGCCTCGGTTGCCTAGGATCCAGTGGGACCACTGTCCTGATGATTTTCTTTCTTTCTTTTTTTTTTTTGAGACAAAATCTCGCTTTTGTCCCCCATACTGGAGTGCAATGGCATGATCTCGGCTCATTGCAACCTCCACCTCCCGGGTTCAAGTGATTCTCCTGCCACAGCCTCCCGAGTAGCTGGGATTACAGGCACCTGCCACCACGCCTTGTATTTTTAGTAGAGATGGGGTTTCACCATGGTGGCCAGGCTGGTCTTGAACTCCTGACCTCAGGTGATCCACTCACCTCGGCCTCCCAAAGTGCTGGGATTATAGGTGTGAGCCACCATGCCCAGCCACTTGATGATTTTCTTTTTTTTTCTTTTTCTTTTTCTTTTTTTTTGAGACAGAGTCTCGCCCTGTCACCCAAGCTGGAGTTCAGTGGCACGATCTGGACTCACTGCAACCTCCGCATCCCAGGTTCAAGCAGTTCTCTGCCTCAGCCTCCCAAGTAGCTGGGATTACAAGCACCCACCACCACGCCCAGCTAATTTTTGTATTTTTAGGACAGACAGGGTTTCACCATCTTGGCCAGGCTGGTCTTGAACTCCTGACCTCGTGATCCACCCACCTTGGCCTCCCAAAGTGCTGGGATTACAGGCGTGAGCTACCGCGCCCGGCCAACCTGATGATTTTCTAAAAACCTTTTTGGACTGGGCGCAGTGGCTTATGCCTCTAATCCCAGCACTTTGGGAGGCTGAGGCAGGTGGATCACTTGAGGTCAGGAGTTTGAGACCAGCCTGGCCAACATGGCAAAATCCCATCTCTACTAAAAATACAAAAATTAGGAGTAGTGGCGCACACCTGTAATCCCAGCTGCTTGGGAGGCTGAGGCAGGAGAATCGCTTGAACTCAGGAGGTGGAGGTTGCAGTGAGCTGAGATGACACCACTGCACTCCAGCCTGGGCAACAGAGTGAGACTCTGTCTCAAAACAAACAAACAAAAAGCCTTTTCAATAAACCACAAGTGACTTTGGTTCACAGTAAATATACTTCTGCCCGAACTAAGATAAAATGTAAGCATTGCTTTTCAAACCTTAGAAATGCAAGAATCAGCTGGGTGCGTTGGCTCATTCCTATAATCCCCACACTTTGGCAGGCCAAGTTGGGAGGACTGCTTGAGTCTCGTTCGAGACCAGCCTGACCAACATGGTGAAACCCCGTCTCTTACTAAAAATAAAAAATTAGTTGGGCGCGGTGGCAGGCGCCTGTAATCCCAGCTATTCGGGAGGCTGAGGCAAGAGAATTGCTTGAACCCGCGAGGCAGAGGGTGCAGTGAGCCGAGATCGCGCCACTGCACTCCAGCCTGGGTGACAGGGACTCCGTGTCAAATAAATGAATAAATACTAAAGAAAAATTAAAAGCTATTATTATTATTATTATTATTTTTAGAGGCAGGGTCTCTTTCTGTCTCCCAGGCTGGAGTGCAGTGGCACGATCACAGATAACTGCAGCCTCGACCTCTTGGGCTCAAGGGATACTCCTGCCTCAGTCTCCCAAAGTTCGGGATTACAGACCTGAGCCACCGCGCTTGGCCGGATGCAGAGCGCCTGGCCCGATGCAGAGGCTTTTGAGTAGGCCCGTGGACAGGGATTTGCTTTAGACCTGGGCCCGTGTTCCCCCTCTGCCTCTTACCACTGGTGTGACCTGGGGACCGACAGTTTACACTCTCCTTTAGCCAGGGGTTTCCTGTCTCTGAAATGGAGCTAATTTCTCCCCTCTCTACAGGAAGAGGTAGATAGTGCTGGAAGGCGTGCTAGGTACACCGCAAAGACTCCACAGCAAATCCTGCACACAAAATCGCGAATGCTGCAGCCCAGACCCCACGCAAGCAAGCACCGCAGGAGACGTGGGCTGACAGCTGCGCCCCACGTGACCTCCCACCCGCGCCAGTCCGTCCCCTCGGTATCAGGGCGTGGCCTCGCGGGGCGGCCGTACCTGGATTGGCCGGGAGGCGGGACCGGTGGTGCGCGCGCGAAAGGAGAGGGGCTTGGGGGCGTGGCCCAGGGGGCCGCAGACGGCTGCGATTGGCAGTGGGGCGTGCCGGGGGCGTGACCGCGGCATTGGGTCCTGGGTGGGGCCGAGGCAGCGGGAGTCGCGGTTGCTCAGCGTGCACCTGAGACCCGACGCCCGGGGTCCTCGAAGACGCGTCCGCCGCCGTGCCCGTCGCCATGAACCGCTTCAGGGTGTCCAAGTTCCGGCACACCGAGGCTCGGCCGCCCCGCCGCGAGGTGAGTCCGGCCCGAGGACCGGGCGCTGTCGCCTCGGGCCCCGTCCGGCTGCCCCTCCCCCTGCCCGGACCCCACAGGGGTGCCCCCCAGGGCCGTCTGGACCCCCGAGACCTCCATCCCCGAGGAACCCCCTTCAGGCCAGGGCCCCGGCGTCCGGGCCGTTTCGTCGCCGCCGGAGGGCAGAGTCCGGCACTCCCGTGACTCGCTCTGGCGCTCGGTGACCCTGGCGGTCTGCCCGCCTCGCCCACCTCGCCCCGGGACCCCCGAGGCGGCGCAGCCCTCCTAGCCGGGGCCCAGGCCTGCGAGGCCGCCTGCCTTCCCAGCTTCCGGTCGGCCTCGCCGGGAGCCGGGGCTCGGGGCGCTGCCGGCGCCTGGCTCCTCCTCCCTGCCGCCCCGGGTCGCCCCTGCCCCTGGCTGGGCTGTGGGGAGACGCCCCTCTCTCCTCTGGCCCCGGCGAGCCCGAGTGTGTCAGTGGTGGGGAGGGAGCCCCTCGGCCGCACGCGCCCCTCCCTCGGGTTTCCGCCGGTGCTTCCTCCTCTCGCTGCTGGCGCAAGCTCTTCCTTTATCTCGGTGATGCTGCCACGGCTGGGTGGGGCCTGGGGAAGCCTGAGCAGGTGGAGCCCCAAAGAATTGCTGAGCCAGGTGCCGGGAGACCCTTCGGACCCCCGAAACGGCAGGAGGACTGATGAGGGGTGCGCCTTGGAAACGATGTCAGCTCTGCTCTTCCGCTTTCCGTGTTATTTGTAAGGCCTGGGAGTGTCCTCCGATAACTGGGCCTAGGAGTTGACCTCAAGTGACCCCATCAGGGTCCCAGAGCAAGTCAGGGCAGTCTGGGTAGAGGTTCCGTTTTTGTAGTCTGGACTATATTTCCTCTGCTTCCACTTTATGCTGTGCTAAGCTGCTGGAGACATCCCGGTGAACACAACGGCATTTTCCTTCCCCTGTGGCACTTGTAGCCTCATGAGGGAGACAGCAAGCAGACAAACAAGAGCATTGGAGGTTTTCATAACGACATTGAAGAACACACATGAGGGACTGGGATGGAGAATGGAGGGGGCCAGTCTCAGTAGCGTGGTCAGGAAAGGCTGCCTGGAGTAGATGGCATTTTAGCTGAGGCCAGAAGGGTGAGAATTGAGAAACAGCCTGGTGGAGAAATGGAAAGTGAGCATGAGTGGACGGAGGGGATGGCCGGGGCAGTATGGTGACAGATGAGTCCAGAGTGGTCCTGCAGAACCCAAGGGCCACCGGAAGAAGTTGGGTTTTATTCTGAATGCAGTGCAGAGCCATTGAAAAGTTAGGGGGAGGGGCTGGATACCATGACTCACGATAATCCCAGTACTTTGGGTGGACTGCTTTGAGCTCAGGAGTTCGAGACCAGCCTGGGCAACATTGCGAAACCCCTCTGAACAACAAGTTAAAGAAAAAAAATTAGTCAGGTGTGGTGACTCACTCCCGTGGTCCCAGCTACTTGGGAGGCTGAGGTTGGAGGATCTCTTGAGCCCAGGAAGTGGAGGTTGCAGTGAGCCGAGATTGTGCCACTACACACCAGCCTGGGCAATAGAGTGAGACACTGTCTCAAAAAAAGAAAAAAACAAACAAGAAAAGTTAGGAGGAGGTACCTAGGTTTGCATCAAGACAGCCGGTGGCTCTGAGTGCAGTTAAGTACTGCTTGGAGGGGTCTGGAGAATACTTGAGGGGCCCTAATTCTTGCTCCTGGGTGGGCCTTAGTCCAGCAACATAAACAGATAGGCATGGAACTACAGACTGTAGGGAGAGCTTAAAACAGTTTATGTTAGGGAGGCGGGAGAACAGGTGATCTGTTCTTTTCAGAGATATTTGCAGTCACTGTGTTTATACAGTAAACATGAATCAGGAGGGAGAAATAATAGGGTGGGACTGATGCTCTAACCATGGCAGGTGAACACTGATATAGAAACTTCAGGTGGTGGAGGTGGTTTCCGGGGTGCTATGGGTGGGTGGAGTGGGAAACATGGGTGTCCTGTCATCGAGGGCAGGAAGGAGTGCTGAGCGGTGGTTTGACAACAGAGAAAATGTGTGGACCTTGCAGATCTTAGTTTCAGAAACGTGCTCCTCTGCCTCCCCTTGGGTGGGGGTGTTTCTTTTACTGACTTATGAGACTTTGTGGAAAGGTGTGTCCTGATGAGGCCAGGCCTTGGTGGTTCCCCTCTCTGAGCTTGGGTGTTTTTCTCCGGGTACTTGGAGGAGGCCTGGCCACATTTTGCATTTTCTTTTTCTTTTTTTGAGATGGAGTCTCGCTCTGTTGCCCAGGCAGGAGTGCAGTGGCATGATCTCGGCTCACTGCAACTTCCGCCTCCCAGGTTCAAGTGATTCTCCTCCCTCAACCTCCTGAGTAGCTGGAATTGTAGGTGCCCGCCACCATGCCGGATAATTTTTGTATTTTTAGTAGAGATAGGGTTTCGCCATGTTGGCCAGGCTGGTTTCGAACTTCTGACCTCAGGATGATCTGCCTGCCTCAGCCTCCCAAAGTGCTGGGATTACAGGCATGAACCACCGCACCTGGCCCACATTTTACATTTCCTAAGGGACTTCGTGAGTGGGGACAGAATTTGATTTGAAGTAATACAACACGGCTGGGGGCGGAGGCTCATGCCTGTAATCCCAGCACTTTGGGAGACCAAGGCAGGCAGATCACTTGAGGCCAGGAGTTCGAGACCAGCCTGGCCAACATGGTGAAACCCCATCTCTACTAACAATACAAAAATTAGCTGGGCTTGGTGTTGGGCGCCTGTAATCCCAGCTACTCAGGAGGCTGAGGCAGGAGGATCACTTGAACCCAAGAGGCAGAAATTGCAGTGATCCAAGATCGCGCCACTGCACTCTAGCCTGGGTGACAGAGTGAGACCCTGTCTCAAAAAGAAAAGAAAAGTAAATAAAAGAATGCATCTCGAATGGTGCAGCTTTGAGCTAGAGTTCCCCAGATTATGCCCCACCTCTTGCTTTAGGCATGCATGGAGGTGGAACCCTGGCTCTCACCACATACTTCTTTACTCTTGATTTTCAGTCCTGGATCAGTGAAATTCGAGCAGGAACCGCCCCTTCATGCAGGAACCACATCAAATCAAGCTGCAGCTTGATCGCCTTCAACTCCGACCGTCCTGGTAGGGAATGGCCATGAGTGTGGAGATTTGCTCACATACTCGGTCATCGTCACCATAGATGGGGTGGGGAGCAGGGGCAGGCTTGGTGTATTTGGAGACTTGGAACGGAACTGCTTTGGGGGGCTCAGAGGTGAGCCCCATGCCAGACCTTAGACCCCCACAAACTGGTCCAGGCGCAGTAATCTGATTGCTTTTGATTAGGACATATGTGTGTACAAACCACAGGCAAGAGCATGGCCAGGAGGGCTGGGAGGGCCCCACGCCCCTTTCGTATGACCCGTGTTAAAAAGAGAGGACCTCTCGCCTAATGTCTTCTGTATCCATCTGAGGCATGGATGGCTCATGCATGGGGCCAGAACCTACCCATAGGCCATTGCTACGTGCAGAGGATATGATCTTGTGATTGGTAGAGGCTCTGGGAAGGTCCGAGGCTGAGCTGCTGGATTTCATCTCTGAGATCCCTGGGCAAGGAGGTGGGTGGCCCTGTGGGGCCTGAAGTCAGAGTCCCCGTGTTTGTTTAACAGGTGTACTGGGCATTGTGCCTCTGCAAGGCCAAGGAGAGGACAAGCGACGCGTGGCCCACCTGGGCTGCCATTCAGGTGAGTGGGTGTCTGACTAGTGGGTGAAGCCTGAAACTTGCACCTCCCTCTCCAGGGCCAGAAATTCATCCTCACCTGGTCCCACTGCCGCATGGCTTGCCAGGTCCCTCCTGTCGCCCTGTCTGTGCACTCTCTGAGAGACAGTGGGGCTCAGAAGGCTTCCTACTGGTGTAGAATTCTGGCCTGGGCAGAGAGGAGGGAAGCTGTGTGCTCCGGTTGTGAGCTGGATGGAGCGGGGTGTGCAGTGGCCGCCCCAGGCTCCAGGCTGATGCTGGCTCCCTGTCCCTGCCGAGGACTCCATGTTGGATGGCTCTGAGCCCTCCGTCTTCTGCTGGAGTCCCCTCTCCACCAGGCATCCTCCCCAGCCCAGCCGCTCGGGGCCCTCCAAGGAGGTCGCTGTGTCGGGCTGCAGGGGTGGAGATAGGCCCTCACAAAGAGACCTTTTGTGTGCCGCAGCTGCTTCTGGGGGCGTCCAGCAGCCTGCCTGGCAGGCTGCCCGCCTCGAGGGAACAGTTTGCTCGCCTCAGATGGAGGCAGAGCAGCCCAGCTGGCCTCGCCTCTCACTGTCCAGCTGCAGCGGCCGCGGGCCCAGTCTCTCTGGCCTGCATTTCTGGCTGCTTGTTTGGAGGCCTTCGGGTGAGGGAAGGCGGTTGATGCCTGGTCCTCAGGCTGGGTGTGCAGGGTCGTGAAGGGGTTCTGATATGATAATGATGGTGGTTAATAACAACAGGAAAGATTTATGGAGATTGCTCTCTGTACTAAGTACGTTAGCTGAGTTTTCTCATCTAAACTTTTAAAAAAAAATTTTAAAAAGTATATAGAGACGAGGTCTTGCTATATTGCCTGGGCTGGTCTCAAACTCCTGGGCTCAAGCAATCCTCCCAAGTCAACCTCCCAAAGTACTGGCATTACAGGTGTGATCCACCAGGCCCAGCCAACGTTACCTGTTTTTTGTTTGTTTTTGTGACAGGGTCTTGCTCTGTCACTCAGGCTGGAGTGCAGTGGCATAATCATGGCTCACTGTAGCCTTGACCTCCTGGGCTCAAGCAATTCTTCCACCTCAGCCTCCCAAGTTGTCAGGACCACAGGTTTATGCCACCACCCCTCCAGCTAATTTTTAAAAATTTTTTGTAAAATGGGGTCTTGTTATGTTGCCCAGCCTGGTCTTGAACTCCTGGCCTCGAGCTATCCTCCCGCCTTGGCCTCCCAAAGTTTTGGGGCCCGGTCAGATTACCTGTTTTAAGTAAAGAGCCTGATGATTCTTATTAAAGTGACCTAGTCATGTGCACTGCCATCCAGTTTTGGAACGTTTCCATCATCCCCAAAAGATCCCGCGTGCCCCTTTCCAGTTAATCCATTTCCACCTCCAATACCACAGCCTCAGGCAACAGCTGATCTGCTTCCTGCCTCTGTGGCAGAGGTCTGCAAACTACTGTCACGGCCAGATCCAGCTGGCTGCCTGTTTTTGTAAATAGTTTTATTGGAACGCTGCCACGCCCATTCATTGATGTATAGTCTGTGGTTGCTTTCTTGCAACAACTGCAGAGTTGAGTTGTGACCGAGACTGTTGAGCCCTGAAATCCTAGAATATTTACCACCTTGCCCTTCGCAGGAGACGTTTACTGGCCTCTCCTCTATAGAGGGGCCTCTTTTGCGCATCTCACGCAAACGGAATCACACAATACACGGTCTTTGGAATCTGGCATCTTTCACGTAGCATGTTGTTTTAGAGATACATCTGTGTGGCAGCTTGTATAACAAGTCTGTTCTCATCTAATCTCAGATCTCTTTGAAGTAGGTTTTAAAACAACCCATTTTATAGCTATGAAAACTGAGACTCCTGCAAGGTTAGGAACTTACCCATTGTTATGGCAGGGCCAGAATCAGAACCCAGGTGTATAGGAGCCTGTGTTTGGGTTTGTCTTTTTAGAGACAGGGTCTCTGTCTCTGTCATCCAGGCTGAAGTGTGGTGGTGCAATCATAGTTCACTGCAGTCTCGAACTCCTGGGCTCAAGGGATCCTCTATCCTCAGCCTCCCTAGTAGCTGGGACTATAGGCACACACCACCATGCCCAGCTGATTTTTTTATGTTTTGTGGAGATGGGGTTTTGCAGTGTTGCCCAGGCTGGTCCTGAACTCCTAGCCTCAAGTGATCTTCCCACCTTGGCCTCCCGAAGTGCTGAGATTATAGGCATGAGCCAATGTACCTGGCTTCATGTTTGATTTTTTGATGCTTTTTATCCATGAGGGAGCTAGCCCAAGTTGGTGATGCTTGCAAGGTGGTGAGCCCTCTGCTACTAGGGCTCTCCAAGTAGAAGCTGGACCAGGGTCCTGTAGGCAAGTCCATAGCCTCACTGTGGCTGCAACTGTTCAGAGCCTTGCCTGCATGAGCAGCCCTGCCGGGAAACTGCTCATGGGAAGGTGAGCTCCAGCACCCCTGGAACCTGCCCTAGAGGCACCAGGTGCCTTTCTGCCTCAGAGGTGCCGGTGTCGGGAGAAATGGCCAGGTGGGGCTCTGGCTGCTGCCCTGCCTTCAGAGGCCCCTTCAGCCTCTCAGCTCAGGGCCACTCTTGCCCTTCCGCCGAGCAGCCAGGGGAGCAGAGGGTGAGCAACTTCTGGGTGCGTTTCTGATGTCCAGGCTGTGGGGCGGCAGCTGGGGCCCGCTCCAGTGGGAAAAGGCAGCAGCATGTCATGCTGAGCAGCACAAGTTCTGAAGCTGGCCCTGTCTCTTAGCCGCGTGACTTGGGGCAGTTACTCACCCTCTCTGGGTTTTGGCATCCTCATCCTCCAGTAGGGGATGCTGCTGCAGTGCCACCTGCTGCATCCTTATGAGGATTCAGTGAGGTCCCTGCGTGTCAACCCCTGGGCATCTGTGGTGCCGGCACATGCTGAGCACTCAGATTGCTTATGTCATCACATCTCATTCATGCCTGAGATGCCAGCCCGCCTGTGCCAGCTGCTACACCTGCCCAGGGACCTGCTTTGCCCTGCAGGGCCCAGCAAGCACACCCCAGAGTGAGGGCAGCAGGGGTTCTGTGGCTTTAGGCCCAGGAATGTTGTGGTCCTGCCAGCTGGGATTCCAGGACAGGGCTATCCCAAGATGTGCCTGTGCACGTCCGTCCTATCTTTTCCCTGTCTCCTGAGGCCGGGAGGAAGACAGTCCTGCTCAGCCCTGTTGGGAGGCAGACAGCAGCAGGTGGTCGCTGTGCTCCCAGCTCTGGTGATACCTCTCGTCCTGTTCACACCCCGAAACCCTGCCACCCTCCATGCCTAGTCTCTTACCTCCCCAACCACCCACCGCATTTCCCTCTGGGGTCTGGCTCACTCTGTGCACCCCACCTACCCCTCCCCACCTCTGGAGCTGAGCCGTTCAAGTTCTTAGTATTTAATTTTTGAGACAAGGTCTGGCTCTGCTGCCCAGGCTGGAATGCAGTGGTGTGATTTCTGCTCACTCCAACTTCTGCCTCCTGAGTTCAAGCAATTCTCCTGCCTCAGCCTCCTGAGTAGCTGGGACTATAGGCGCCTGCCACCACACCCAACTAATTTTTATATTTTTTGTAGAGACGGGGTTTCACCGTGTTGCCCAGGCTGGTCTTGAACTCTTGAGCCCAAGTGATCCGCCCGCCTTGGCTTCCCAAAGTATTGGTATTACAGGCATGAGCCACCATGCCCGGCCACCATTCAGGTTCTTTGGTTGCAAAGAACTAAAGCCAACTCCGTCTTGCTTAACCAAAAAGCAATTTCTTAGTTGACTCCTGGGGACCTTCCACAACTGAAGGAGCAGTGGGCTGTGCTGCCCTAGGAGGGGTCGGGCTGGGCAGCTGCGTTCCTGCAGGTGCCTGGTGACTCAAGGGGCTTCCTGCCCATTTCCTGCCAACCTCCTGATGCCAGAGCCCTTGGCCACCCTGGGTCAGCAGGGCCCTCGGGGACGTATGTCGCAGGAGGGGCCTGTGGCATTTGCCCCCATGGTGTCCAGAGGGCCCTTGTAGACTTGCAGCCTGTTTCTGTGTGCGCACAAAAGTGTCACCTCGGAAGCCCTGGGCTTTGCTTCATACTGGGTTGGAAACAGGACATTCCGGTGGGTTCAGCCATTCCTCTCCCACAGACCTAGTCACCGACTTGGACTTCTCGCCCTTTGATGACTTCCTCCTGGCCACAGGCTCGGCTGACAGGACGGTGAGTGGAGCCAGTTGGAAGAGCTGCTCTATGTCCCAGCCCGTAGTCCAGGGCCTTCTGAGCCCCAGTGCCATCCCCACAGGGCTCTGCTGCCTCCCAGTCCAGCCCCACCCCACTCCCCAGGGCTTCGGGGCTGGTCTGAATTCCTGGTCCCACACTGGCTCCCAAGGGCTTGCTTGGAGCCGTGGCTCTGACCTGACCTGGAGCCCGAGGACAGCAGGTGGGGACGCTGCCAGAAACAGTAGAGCCACTTCCCCAACTCTGGGACCACACCCTGTGGTCTAGGAGCTGAGATTCCCTCCCTCCTTTCTCGGATGTGGGGTATGCAGCCCCTGGCCCAAGCAAGCTGAGGCGGGTGGGCGCTCCTCCCAAGGCCAAGGTGTGTGGTCTCCTGGAGCAGCCTAGTTCCAACACGGGACCTCACTGGGGTCACGGCAGCTGACTCAAGACAGTGAGGCCCTCAGCCCTGTGCTCACGGACTTGATCTTTCTTGCAGGTAAAACTCTGGCGACTGCCAGGGCCTGGCCAGGCCCTGCCCTCAGCACCCGGGGTGGTGCTGGGCCCCGAGGACCTCCCAGTGGAGGTACTGCAGTTCCACCCCACCTCTGATGGCATTCTGGTGAGCGCAGCAGGCACCACTGTGAAGGTCTGGGACGCAGCCAAGCAGCAGCCCCTGACAGGTACAGGCCACCCTGGCCTGCCCTTCCCAGGGCAGCCCCACTCTGGACAGCACTCCGTTTCTTTGTTGGCATGTTTAGTCACATAAATTTAAAAACAGATATCAAAGTTTTACACTTACATAGTATAAAAGTCTTAAGATTCTATGAGGCTGTAATAAGCACCCCATCTCTCTTTGCTCTCCGTAGCCATCAGTTTCATCCTCTTAGCTGTTTTTTTTTTTTTTTTTTCTGTTGTTTTTCTCCATTTAAAAAAATAATGGCCGGGCGCGGTGGCTCATGCCTGTAATCCCAACACTCTGGGAGGCCGAGGTAGGTGGATCACCTGAGGTCAGGAGTTCAAGACCAGCCTGGCCAACATGGCAAAACCCCATCTCTACTAAATATACAAAAATTAGCCAGGCGTGGTGGCACACACCTGTAATCCCAGCTACTCAGAAGGCTACGGCAAGAGTATTGCTCCAACCCAGGAGGCAGAGGTTGCAGTGAGCCGAGATTGTGCCACTGCACTCCAGCCTGGGTGACAGAGTGAGATGCCGTCTCAAAAAAATAAAAATAAAAAATAACTTTGGCCGGGCGCGGTGGCTCACGCCTGTAATCCCAGCACTTTGGGAGGCCAAGGCGGGTGGATCACGAGGTCAGGAGTTCGAGACTAGCCTGGCCAACATAGTGAAACCCCGTCTCTACTAAAAATACAAAGACTTAGCTGGGTGTGGTGGCGGGTGCCTGTAATCCCAGCTACTCAGGAGGCTGAGGCGGGAGAATTGCCTGAACCCAGGAGGCAGAGGTTGCAGTGGCTATGGAGAGTGAAGAGAGATCGTGCCATTGCACTCCACCCTGGGGGACAAGAGCAAGACTCCATCTCAAAACAAAAAACAAAAAAACCAAAAAAAACCCTTCTTGGATGGGCGTCGTGGCGCACACCTGTAATCCCAGCACTTTGGGACGCCAAAATGGGAGGATCGCTTGAGCCCAATATTTTGAGAATTAGTCTGAGCAACATAGTAAGACACAATCTCTACAAAAAATTAAAAAATTAGCCAGGCGTGGTGGCGTGTGCCTGTCTGTGTCCCAGGTACTCAAGAGGCTGAGGTGGGAGGATTACTTGAACCCAGGAGGTGAAAGCTGCAGTTAGCTGTGATCACACCACTGCATTCCAGCCTGGGCAACAGAGTGAGATGCTGTCTCAAAAAATAATAATAGGCTGGGCGCGGTGGCTCCTGCCTGTGATCCCAGCACTTTGGGAGGCCGAGGTGGGCGGATCACTTGAGGTTAGGAGTTCGAGACCAGCCTGGCCAACATGGTGAAATTCCGTCCCTGCTAAAAATACAAAAATTAGCTGGGCATGGTGGCAGGTGCCTATAATCCCAGCTACCTGGGAAGCTGAGGCAGGAGAATTGCTGGAACCCAGGAGGCGGAGATTGCAGTGAGCTGAGATTGCACCACTGCACTCCAGCCTGGGTGACAGAGCAAGCCTCTGAAAAGTAGTGGGGGTTAGGACTTCACCATCTTTTTAGGGGAGCACAATTTAACCTGGAACAGGAGTTGCAGAGAATGTAGAGAAGTATTTTAAGACCTCACACTAGCAAGGGAGAGTATAGATGGCAGGAATAGAGGCTTAGGGCAGGAGTGACCCTGTTGGGGGGAGCTATGTTGGAAGTGAGCCTGGGAGGGATGAGAGAGCCAGGCCAGGAGCGGGAAGCCTCGGAAGGTAGTTGAGTGATGTACGGCTGCACAAAGATGGGGTGAAGGAAGCAGCCTGTGGTGCAGGGGAAGCCTGTCTGGGAGAAGCTGCTGCCCTTGCCCCCTTGGCTGAAAAGGACCCTCGTAGCTGCTGCCTTTGCTCTGGGAGTTCCCCCCAGCAAGGCCCGCCCCCACCCACTTCCCTGGTGCCCTCACTGCCCGGGACCTGACTGTGACTGCTTCTCTGCAGAGCTGGCAGCCCATGGGGACCTGGTGCAGAGCGCCGTCTGGAGCCGAGATGGAGCCCTGGTGGGCACGGCCTGCAAGGTGAGCAGGCAGGTGGGGATTCCCTGTGGGGCTCTGTGCAGGCCTCCTGGGCTGGGACCCCCTGGGCTGGGCCTTCCAGGCTTCTTGTTTAGGAGGCAGTGGAGCACTGAGGTCGGGATGGTCATCTGTGTGCCCTGCCCCCTAGCTGCTCCTCACACCCCCGCTCACCTACATCTGGAAGCCCCTACCTTGCCTAGGCCCCTGTCAGATGAGAACCCACGCTGGTCCCTGGTTTGCGCCCTAATGTCGCCACCCTCAGGCAGCCTCGTCTGGCCGCCCGTCTGGTCTGTCTGAACCGCCAGCCTTTCTGCAACACTCTTGTTAAGCAGCATTCGGCCGCAGGTGCTGGGCCAGGCCCCAGTTGCTGGGGAGGTGACTTCCGTCGTGGACAGTACAGACAAGAGGACCCGTGACCTGGGCTCTGCAAGAGGGACATGGTGCTTTGAGCTGGTTGGACAGGCCAGGGACGCGTGGCCTAAGGCAGGGATCGGGGCCAGGACAGGCAGGTGCGGGGCAGGCGGGTGCTGGGTGGTGAGTAAGGGTTGTGCCTGTTGCCGTAGGGGTAATGGGAAGGCAATGAAGTGTTAAAGGCCAGAGTAGGGCAGGTGGTGCAGTGAGGGGAGCGGATTCGCATTTGGAACCAAATGGACAGTGTGTGGCAGGAGGGGCAGTGTCTACAGGGGGATGCGTGGCAGCCTGCGGGGAGGTGAGAGCTGTTCTCTGCCGGGAGTGGCGGAGACCTTTGGGAGGAGGAAGCCAAGTGTTGGAGAAGGACTGGGTGGGAGGCGTGGCGGTCCTGAGGCAGTAGGAGAGGCCTGTCACTGGGACGGGGATGTGCTGTGGCAGAGAGGGGGCGCTAGAGGAGCACCTGGTGTGAATGTTCTAGGCAGAGCCGCTCCAGGGTGACTGCAGCCTTGCTGAGCTGCCGGCGGTACCTGGAGGTGTCAGTGGAGTCTGGGCCCAGAGGGGCTCTGAGCAGAATCCGGCTGCAGGTGAAAAGGTTTGTTTGATTTGCTGACCGCATAGTGCTGCCCCCAGGAGGGGATGAGAAGAGCCTGCAGGGGAGGAGGTGGGAGGAGGAAAGCCAGGACCAGGCTGGAGCCTGAAACCAGGGCCAAAGGGCTTCCCCAGGGAGGCGGCCGTGGGTACCACCAAGGGTCTCTGAAGACCTGTCGGGGTTGCTGGGAATGAGGGCACCCATCAGGGCCCTTCTGGAGGTGTGCCGAGCCTGAAGACACATGGAGAATGGCTGAGAGGCCTGGGAATGGAGCCGAACAGGAGCTAGCAGGGCAGGGAGGCCTACCAGACCTGAGCATCCCGCCCCAGGGCTCTGCATACTTGGAGGGACCCTAGTCTAACTTTCTTTTCTGTACTCTGCTTTTGTGGAAGCCGCATCTCCCAGTCTTGATCAGTTTTTCCTCTGTGGTGTGCGTCGAGCAGAGAGTCCTGAGAGACTGGCCTAAGCTCTGGGGGCCAATAAGGCCCCCAGGGAGCCTCTTCTGGGGAGACCTGGTATGCGTGCTTTGACCTAACCCTGCTGGGGACGGCTTCCCAGGCAGAGTGAGCTCGAGGCCGGTCCTTGAGGGATGAGCCCTGGCTGAGAAGGAGGGGACGGGCGTCCCAGGCAGAGGGGATGGCCTGGGTAGTCTCAGCAGGACTCAGGGATGGCTGCCTTGGGACCGTGACATCTTTCTTTGAGAAACTGTCTCTGCCCCTCTGTCACAGGTGTGGTGGTCCAGGCCCTCCTCCTGGGGGTCCGAGCCCTATTTACCATCACAGTTGTGTAGGGAAGGACAGTGAGCAGCCCCATGGGCCACCGGCTTGGCCACTCTTCTCCTTGCTTACTGGTGTCTTGCAGGAAGAGTCATAGGAGTCACAGTACGGAGGAGCTCCTGCTGCTTCCCCAGTGGATGTGTTTTCCCCCGCTAAACCCAGAGCTTAAAGTTGCAGGGACGAGAAGCACACATTTCCTAAGTGGGTCGTGGGAGTGATGCTTAGTGGAACGACTCCCCCTCCTTCCCTGGTTCCTGGACCTAGGAATTCCGCCTGCGGGGACGCAGCATCGCCTCCAAGCCGCACCTGTCAGCACAGTCTAGGGCCAATGGGTACCTCAGCCCTGGGTCGGCTGCCGCCTTCTTTTGCTGTAAAGGGAGTACATCGGGGTCCTGGTGGGGGCATCCTACACTGGAAACCCTGGCAGTATGGAGCCGGGAGTGGGGGGCGGCCTGACTGTAGTAGGGCAGCCAGTGATGCCCATGAGTGTGCAGAGAGCGAGGGCTTGTCCTGAGCTGTGGCTGGAGCTGCTGGATGGGCCCACCCCACACCAGGAGCGAGCCTGAGCCCCTCTTTGCAGCCGCACCTGGCTCTGGGTTTATGCACTGGAGCTGCTCATGCCACGGGCTGCCTGATGGGGATGGGGTGGGGGGTCATGGGACTTTCCACCAGAGTGTGCCCCCACCCCCGCCCCATCTCCTTCCTGGCGGGGAAGCCTCCGTGCCCCTGGCTTCCACTCCTGTCCTGCCTCTGTGTGAGCAGGTCTGCCTCCCAGGACCACCAAAGCCCCCTCCTGCTCCCTCTCAGCTACTCCCACTGGGTGAAGGGGCCTCCCGAGCTGGGAGAGAAGGGGCAGGAGGCCGCTAGGGGGCGCGCTCTCCTCACGGATGGCCCATTGCGGCCTGCTGCGCTCCTGACTCCCGGCATGGTTGAGCCTGATGAGCCGGGGAGGACGCGGCCTCTGCAGCCCAGTTCCTCTCCGCTGAGCCAGAGCAGCCTCAGTGCCCACTCTGAACCCTGGTTTGGACCCCGCGTTAAGCTCCTCCATGAGGGTGGCCCAGCTGCCCTCATGGAGTGTGTGCTGTGAGTTCCGCCCTTAGCCCCAGCGCCCAGCCCTGCCCAGGGGTGGCGCTGTCCGCATCCTCACAGTTCACAGGGCTGGGCGGGTGGCCGGTCGCTGGCTCACGCCTGTCATCCCAGCACTTTGGGAGGACGAGGTGGGAGGATCACTTGAGCCCAGGAGTTCAAGATCAGCCCGGGCAACATGGTGAAACCCCATGTCTACAAAAAAAATGCAAACATTAGACAGGCATGGTGGCACGCGCCTGTGGTCCCAGGCTGAGGCAGGAAGATTGCTTGAGCCCAGGAGTTCGAGGCTGAAGTGAGCTCGGATTGAGCCACTTCACTCCGGCCTGGGCGATGGAGCAAGACCCTCTCTCTTAAAAAACAACAACAACAACAACAAAAAACTGGCCGGGTGCAGTGGCTCACGCCTGTAATCCCAGCACTTTGGGAGGCCAAGCAGGCGGATCACCTGAGGTAAGGAGCTCAAGACCAGCCTGGCCAACATAGTGAAACCCCTCCTCTACTAAAAATACAAAAATTAGCCAGGCATGGTGGCATGCACCTGTAATCGCAGCTACTTGGGAGGCTGTGGCAAGAGAATAACTTGAACCTGGGAGGTGGAGGTTGCAGTGAGCCGAGATCACGCCATTGCACTCCAGCCTGGGCGACAGAGCAAGACTCTGTCTCAAAACAAACAAACAAACAAACAAAAACCTCAAAAAAAAAAAAAAAGAAAAAAAGAAACCATAGGGGGCTCGGGGGCTTGCCCACGTCATAGCTGGTCAGTGGTGGTGTTGGCATCTGGACTCGGGCTGTCGGTCTCTGCACCTCTGCTGGATGTCGTGTCCTGCCCTTCATCTCCTGAGAGCCTCTGTCGCTTGCTGTCGCTCATGTCCTGCCTGTCTCCTGCTGTCCCCTGTATCTGTCCTTGATCTCTACTTGCTCTCTCTGGCCCGCTCTGTCATTGTCCTCTGTTTCTGTCCCACTCTGTCCTCTCTCATCTCTTGCTGTCCCTCGCTGTTCTCTCTCTGGTCTCTGTCTTCTGTCTCTCATCCTCCTCTCTCTGTCCCTTGCCATCCCTCTGAATCCGAGGTGTGGAGTAGTGGAGTTTTAAGAGCCAGTCCCTGGACTGTACCTGGTGCCCTCCTGGTACGTAGCAGGTGCTTGGTAAACTGCAGCTGACAGGGCTTTGCCAGGAGCGGCATAAAACCAGGGCCCTGCCGAGGCAGACCAGGGAGACCTGGCTTTTGAGGCCCTCTCCAGACAGGCCCCCGCCTCTGCCAGCCATGCGTGTGCCCACGGCCCCCTTGGTTCCCACCATCTGCCTCCTCACATGGCCTCTCCTCCCCCAACGCCACACACCAGCAAGTTCCTTTCTCCACCTCTTTGCTCATGCTATTTTACCTTCCTCGAATGCCTTTGCCTTCCCAGCACAAGCTCTGTTTGTCCTTCCATGACCAGGTCTAAGTTCTTCCCCGCGGTTTCCTGTGACAACCTCCAGGCCCCAGAGTCCAGCACTTAGCCTG